>NW_028270180.1:10034537-12434537 GCF_037043375.1 Chiloscyllium plagiosum
ACCACTCTCTCATCCACTCTCTCTCACTTTCTCTCTTTCACCCTTGCTCTCTCTCTCTTACACGCACACACTTTCTCATTCCCACTGTCTCCGTCTCCCTCTCCCTCTCCCTCTCCCTCTCCCTCTCCCTCTCCCTCTCCCTCTCCCTCTCCCTCTCCCTCTCCCTCTCCCTCCCTCTCTACCTCACTCTCGCTCTCTCAACCTCTCTCACTCTCGCTCTCTCAACCTCTCTCTCTCACTCTCACTTTCTCTATTTCACTCCCACTCCCACTCTCACTGGTTCACTCTCTCTCACTCTCACTCTCAATCTCACTCTCACTCTCACTCTCATTCTCACTCTCCTTGATGACAACAAATCCAAAGTCTGTCACTGGTGTTAGGACTCAGGGCAGGCAGCAAACTAAGTCAGCCTATCTACCTCTGTATTCACCACCCGTACAACTAAAGCCCCAAGCAATCCTCCAGTTGTTCGTAAGCAGACTTTTGAGAACCAATTTCAGACTTTGTGGATAATTGAGTCCACACACTGGTGTTGTAGAAGACTTCAATATTTATTAAATGCACAATAACCTTAGCATAGGAAAAAAATTGGATAACAAGGGAGGCTAATTAATGTCTAAACTTTCAACCCGAAACATTTGTTTTCAGCTCCTATTCACAGAGAAAGACAAATAAACACAGTTAAGGAATAAATAATAAAACTGGTCACATTCCATAAATGCTTTTAGCGATGCATTGTATCATAGATATAAATCAAGGATTCGTTGATTGCTTTCCTGAAACTGCAGATTAGGGTCAGCTTTTCAGTTCCCCCAGGCTAAGGCAGGATTCCTTGTAATTCGGCTTTCTACTCATTCACAAGCTGAAATGGTACATTCGGCAGGAAGCTTTTAAATCTTTACACTGTGCTCTCCCAGAAAACATAGTTTAAATAAAAGACAACTTCTGTTGTGATTCCACTGAACATCTCTTCCTAAAGCCTCAATTACCATTCAACAGCTGCCATCTGCTTGAAGATAGGGTCTCTTCCAGACTTGCTGGAACCAATTTCCTAGGCACTGACTCGTTCAATGCCAACTTCTGCTTTCTGTTTAAACACAATTTTTGGAGTTGCTGTGGCTGTAAGAATCCTTTTTATCAAAGCACTGTCTGCAATTCACCTCCAAACCTGACTTGTCAAACAAACTATAGCTTATTTGGTCCCTTCTTTTCTTTTCCCCCACAAATTGTTTCACAACATCCACAAGACATCTTCAAAACCAAACCAAAAATCAATAAAATAATTAAAAGTAAAATGAATAAAAATTCAGCGATGGTTCTAACACTGGACAAAACTGCCCTCAATGTCCAGCCCCTGAACTGCGATATGTAGCCACCTCCCCCACTGTTTGAACAAGGTAACTTTGTCAATGCAGCTCACAAGAAGTTCTGCTTACTTGATTTTTTTTATTGCAACATCCTCTCCTTTGGTCTAAAGCAGTATGGTTTTATATGTTGCAACCTGCAGTACAAAAAAAGAAAAGTGGCCTTTACAAGAACAAAGAACGATACAGCACAGGAACAGGACCTTCGGCCCTCCAAGCCAACGCCGACACACTTTGCCCTTTGTACTAAAACTGTCTTCCCTTACAGGATCCGTATCCCTCTATTCCCTTCCTATTCCTATATTCATCCAGGTGCTTCTTGAATGCTGCTATTGTATCTGCTTCCTCTACCTCCTCTGGCAGCGTGTTTCAGGCACTCACTACACTTTTTAAGTGGAAAAACTTGCCTCACACATCTCTTTTAAACTACACCCTCCCCACCCTTTGCAACTTGAACCTAGTAATTGACCCCGTCCACCCTTGAAAAAAGCCTCACACTTGCCAACTCGATCCATGCCATGCATAATCTGACAAACCTCTCTCAACCTCGTGCATTTCACTGAAAACAAACCCAGTCTATCTCAGCTTTCTTCATCGCTAAAATCCCCCATACCATGTAACGTCCTGGTAAACTTTTTCTGTACCCTCTCCAAAGTATCCACATCCTTCTGGTAGTGTGGTGACCAGAACTGTATGCAATATTCCAAATGTGGTTCTATAAAGTTGCAGCATAACTTGTCTATCTTTAAACTCAATGCCCCTTCCAATGAAGACAAATATGCCATAGGCCTTTTGTACTGCCTGATCTACCTGTGCAGTCACCTTCAGTGATCTGTGGTCCTGAACACCCAGATCCCTCTGCATATCAATACTCCGAAGGGTTCTGCCATTCACTGTATAATTTTCACCTGTACTTGACCTTCCAAAATGCATCACCTCACATTTGTCCGGGTTAAACTCCACCTGCCGTGTTTCTGCCCATGCTTCCAACTGATCTATATCCTGCTGTACCCTCTGATAATCCTCCTCACTATCGGCAACTTCACCAATCATCCACAAACTTACTAATTAGACCAGCAACATTTTCTTCCAAATCATTTATGTAGATCACGAACAGCAGAGGTCCCAGCACTGATCCCTATGGGACATCACTAGCCACAACTCTCCATTCTGAAAAGCTTCCTTCCACCGCTACCCTCTGTCTCCTATGACTAAGCCAGTTCTGTATCCAAGGGTGTAGGGTCCAGCACTAAAAGCGGTTCCCCCAATGAGGTCTGATCAGAGCATATGTACCAGTCATATAACTCCCATCACCTCTTGTACAACAGCCCTCTTAAAGGACAGAGCAGCAGATATGGAGGGGGGGTTGTTGAATCTACTTACCAACATGGTAGTCAGTTCAAGCATTAACCTACTCTCCCAACTCGCTGCTGAGCTGGTAAACAAAATTAAGCAGCTTTCTTATAATTTTGTAATAATGCAGAGCAAACACCTCCAAGACCAAATCACAGATACATGGAACAGACGTGACTAAACCTGTTTTAATGTTGCTTTTGATGAATGGTTGAGCGACACTAGCAGCACATAAAGGGATGTGAAGCACATTATGTTACAGAATGGCCATTATTCTCTCTCCTTTCGTGAAGGGGCTCCTTTTGAGCTCAGTGTAAACAGGGATGAATTGTGGGAGCGGAGCACCAATGTGTTTATTTATATACATTATACCAACTTCCTCTTGATGCGAGTTTTTGTTTGATCAGATTATGTTACATGTTGCACAGCTGCTTTCCCACAGTTGCCCACAGATTTAGAGACATGTGGCTCATTTATTGCTGGGCTCGAGCCTGGGTCTTCTGTAGGTTTGCAAAAGGGTCAGGCTGGTCTTACGACAATGCCAGTGCCGCTGGCCTCAGTCAGTGACTGACTGACGGATATCTAAATGCAATTTACATTGTTTCCAAGTGCATCAGAATCCTGTTTCACTGGGATTCCAGGAGAGATCCTATTTTCACCACCTACTCACATTTATATATCATCTTTAATTTTACATATTGGATCTATAATAAGATATTAAGGGATATATGGCAGATATATCGATTTAGAGTACAGTTTAGCCATGGTTTCATTGAATGGTGGAACAGGCTCAAGGGCCAAATGGCCTACTCCTGTTCCTATGTTCAGGTTATGTTTCTATTGTAAGATTTCACACTATGGCAGGAAGAACAGAGGTGTAGACCATTTTCTAATTAGGGAAAAGGTCTTGGGAATCTGAAGCACAAAAGAATTTGGAATTCCTAGTTCAAGATTCCCTGAAGGTTAACATGCAGATTCAGATAGCAGTTAGGAAGGCAAATGCAATGTTAGCATTCACTTCAAGAGGACTAGAATACAGGTGCGGGGATGTACTGCTGAGGCTGTATAAGGCTCTGGTCAAACTCCATTTGGAATATAGTGAGCAGTTTTGGGCTGTGTACCTAACGATGGATGTGCTGGCATTGGAGGAGGTTTACAATAATGATGTTTGGGGATATGAGGGGCAGTTGAGATAGATCCAGGATGTTACTTGTGTCCATTGTAGAGACGACTGATTCAAAATACCTGTTTATTTCTCCTGCCAACTCTTTATTTTCCATGATTAATTCTCCAGTCTCACTTTCTGTAGAATCAACATTAATTTTATTAACTCTTTTCTTTTTTAAATAATCATAGAAACTCTTACTGCCTGTTTTTATATTTCTGGCTAGCTAACCCTGGATTCTCTCATTTGTCCCACTTTCTTAATTTTCTGGTGGTTCTTTGCGGTTTCTTTAAAAATCAATGGTCTGACCCGTTGCCTGCCATTGCAAGGTGATCTGTCTTTTCTTTCAGTTCGATGCTGTCTTTAGCATTTCTAGCCAATCACGGATGATGGAACTATGCTTTCTCATTGGAGTGTAGTCTGTAATACCCACTTAAACACAAGAGTGACGTGGGTTCAATTTCTGCATCAGCTGAGGTTACCTCATAGGACTCTCCTTCTCAAACTCTCCCCTTACCTGAGGCACAGTGACCCTCAGGTTAAACTACCACCAGTCGCCTCTCTCTAATGAGAGAGCAGCCCTATGGTCTGGTGGGACTATGATGCCTTCTTACTGACCTAACCTTTGACCTCAATTCACTTTGGCCAACTCTGCTTTAATGTCCTCCTGTTTAAATTTAAGCAAATAAGATCCACTCCTCTCTCCCTCAAAGTGACTATAAAATTCAATCATATTTTGTTTGCTGCTGTTTAGGAATACCTTGATGATGAGATAATTAATCAGTCCTAACTCATCGCACAATACCAGGTCAAATGTGGTCTCCAGTCAAGCCTAGAATTATGAGTAAGATGAGAGTGATGCTGGAAAAGCATAGCAGATCAGGCAGCATCCGAGGAGCAGGAAAGTTGACATTTCGTGCAAAGGCCCTTCATCAAGAAGCCTAGAACTATCCTGACACCATTCTATCTGCTCCTCCTCTGGGCTACCTTTACCCATTGGGTTTGTCCAGCTTTTATAAAAATCAAAATTTCCCATGGTTACTGCTGTGCCTTTTTGATAAGCTATCATAATTTCTTCCTTTAAGCTCCCAACTACCATGTGGTTACTGTTAGGAGCCTGTACACCACTCCCACAAGTGACTCATGCTGTCATCATTTCTGTTACCACAGTTTCCAAACCGTTTCCACCTCTTGGTTTTATGAACCTAGGTCATTCTTCTCCATTGTGCGAAACCCATCATTAACTTACAGAGCACCCCCCCCCCCCCAACTTTTTCCTAGTGTCCTGTCATTCCTAGGTGTCCAGTTCCATTCAAAGTTCAGTGCTGCAGCATATCTCTGTAATAGCTGTGATATTCGCTTCTCTTCCATACACTGACAGCTCACTGAGATTTCGCTCCATGGGCCCAAAGCATTCGCAATTTAACTTCTATAATGTTTTGGTGGTGTGTGGTGCATATAACCAATAAACTGTTCTGGTTTCACATGGCAATGCACCATGATGTCTTGAATGCTCTTTGATGATATTACTATTAGGATAAAATAATGAGGCAAGGAAATAAAATATTCCATCTCTCATGTCTGGTCTCCTTCATCAGGTTGATTCTTGGTTGGTGAAGAGGCCATTGATGACAGCCAGGAATGGCCCCCAGTGCACAGTGAGATTCCATTATAAGTAAAGCTCTTTGACTCGCACTCTCCATAACCTACACTGTGATGCCAGCATAATGTCAAAAGCAGCCACTCTGCTGCTATAGTCGCAAACTGCTGCATGAATTCCAAACTAACAGCAAACATGGACTCCTGCCGTTTCAGTTCTCACCCAAAAAAACCTGCTTTACTCCTCTTTCTGGCTTCAACTCCTCATAATTTCCTCACTTGCTATAACCACTTCAATTCCCCATCACCAAGATGCATGAGTCAAGCGTGTTATTATCGAAATATATTGATGATGGTGAAAACGGAATTCGTCATTTTTTCCAATTCTGTTTAGGTGTTAATATTGCCGGAAATGTTGAACTGTTCAGAAGTGTTGGCTGTTTGCTATTTTAACGTCTTTTTTCTGCCTCCGACTACAGAGGAAATATTTCAGTCGACACACTTGTTTAAGGAAATTTTACTGTTGTGTTTAATTCATTTTTTTCTCCAATATTTTTCTCATCGGAGCAGAACTGAGTGTAGTGCAAAGAAAAGTTTGTTTAAAAATATTGTTACTCCAATGTGTGTCTTAACATATTCGTTCTCTGTCCCTTTTTTTTGTTCATTTGCACTGCACTTTCCTTTCTTTTCTCCCTCTTTCCCTCCACTCTTACACTCCTTTTCTCAGTCTTTGCCTTCACTTTTTCCCTCCTGTTCTCATTGTTCCCTTCCTTTTCTCGCTGTTACCCTCCTTTTCTCACTCTTTCCCTCTACTCCTCCCCTCTTTTCCCTCCACTCTTTCCCTCCTTTTCTAGCTCTTTCTTTTTTCACTCTTTCCCTTTTCACTTTTTCCCTCCTTTTCGTGCTCTTTCCCTCCTTTTCTTGCTCCTTCTCACTTTTTCTTGCTCTTTTTCACTTTCCTCCACTCTTTCCCATTTATCTCTTCCCTTTCCTTCACCCTCTCCACCATTTTTCTCCTTTCCCTCACCTTTTCCTTCAATCAGCACTGACAACGTACCAATAATTAATATTGTCTTCTGTCCTCACTTGACATTGCATATCTTGTGGTCATTCCCTTAACATGCAGAGCACTGTGTGCCGTGTGGTTGCAATTCACTTATTTCTAATGTATCAAATCCATAATGAATCATTTTGTCATTCCACTGCATATTTATGATCTACAATTCAGCTGGGACATTTGCCTTGGTTGTTCACTGAACTGTGGGGACTGCATCAGCTTATTCAGTGAATCACTTCAGTCAGTAGCGGATTAAAAGTCACGGGAAGTTTTGTGATCATCAGTTTGGAAATGGGTGATCTGAGGCACTTTGGCTCCTGAAGAGTTTGCAAAAAGTATTTGGTGATTTTAGGAAGGTCTGCAAATGCGTGTGTGATGTAATTTGGTGGTCCTAAGTGATAATGTTAAAAGTCATGACTGCAGACAGGGGGCTCCCTCCTTTCTCTGAAGCCTTGAGACCTCCAACTGTTCTTTTCCCAGACTTACAACCGTGAACCTATTTAGATTCAGCAAGGTTCCTTGAGCTGAATTAATCACTCATAAAGCTGCGACAAAACAAAAAGCTAGTGTTACCATAGTCCCAGAGGCCTACTCTCTCATTAGTGAGAGAAGGATGATTGGTGGTTGTTTCATATGAGGGTCGCCACACCTCAGGCAAGGGGAGCGGTTGAAAAAGAGAATCTTTCACAGTAACCACAGCCAGTGCAGGAATTGAACCTATGCTGTTGGCACCTCTCTGCATTGCATTGCAAACCAGCCATCCAAGCTAACTCTTAACTGCCCTCTGGGTAATTAGGGATGGGCAATAAATGCTGGCCCAGCCAGAGATGCCCTCATCCTGTAAATGAATTTAAAAAAGGGATGACTAGGAAGGGTTTAGAGGGATATGGGCCAAATGCTGGCAAATGGGACTAGATTAATTTAGGATATCTGGTTGGCATGGACCAGTTGGACTGAAAGGTCTGGTTCCATGCTGTATAGCTCTATGACTCCAAATCAAACCAGCAGGGGGAGGTGACAGACAGTTCATTTTGCTAAAACCATACATTCACTTCAAGGTCAAAGTATCAGGCTCTGTGTTGCATCGTCTTGCACAACTTAACAGTGCACATTTTCTCCCACAGTACTCTGAATGTAGCTTGGAGAATCAAAGGTTGGAACTCCTGGTCACTTCATTAAAGCAAGAAATTGCAGAAAAGTAAGTTGCGTGAATCATGCCATCTCCTTCCACCCCCATCGCCCATACATTAAATGGAGAGTGCCCTGAGTTTTTTTTTTCAGAAAAGGCTGTGTGATTGTGATTAGCAAGTGGATCGTGCTGTCGTCTTCCGATTTGAAAAGGGTTGATTTAAACAAAGATGAATACAGGTCACGGAGAAATGACGTTTTTCTTTGGCAATTGTCTCCTTTTAGGAACAGTTTCTTATAATGCCAGTGAGTGAATCACTGCAGTTTGACCCGGCTGACTTTCAAGTTGTCAGAATAAAGAGTCTTCTTTTGAACTGAGGAGGTTGAGTGGGGATTGAATTAAAGTGCATAAAATTACAACAGGTTGGAGATGAGTATTCTGTTTCCCCTTCTTTGAGGGTTCCACAACTAAACAATGTTGATTTTGAAATTGCTGGAACAACTCAGCAGTTCTGACAGCAGCTGTGGAGAGAAAACAGAGTTAACGTTTCGAGTCCAGTTACCAGTGTCTGGGTCTCAAGAAAGGTCACTGGACTGGAAACATTAACTCTGCTTCCCCTCTGCACAGATGCTGAGTTTCTCCAGGGGTTTCTGGCTTTGTTTCATATTTCAAGCCCCGACAGTTCTTTCCTTTTACGAAAGTTAGATTCTGATTGAGGACAAAAGGATTCAAGGGAAAGTTCTTTAATCCAGAGGGTAGTAGAGGTGTGGAGCTCACTGTCTCAAAGGGTGGCAGAGGCAGGACACAACACAGTGAAGGAAGTCTTGGAAAAACCCTTAAAGTGACATAACCCACAGCGCTACTGACCAAGAGGTGGAAAACGGGATTTAGCTGAAGTCTCATTGTCCGTCAGCACGGTCATGATGGGTTGAAAGGCCTTCTTGCTCGCAGTAATTTTCCATAGCACTTTTCCTATTCTTGAGTTCCTTCTAATTCCATCAAGTTGCATTATTGGGATCAACGTAGATAAAGTACAGACTGCTAATGCTCTCCAGGAGTTGTATCTCTGGTGGCAAGCAGTTTGGGTTTGAGCCATGGGCTGGTCTGTGTCTGTACAGGAGCTCTGTAAAGATTTGAGTTTCGCCAGCTTCTCCAGATTCTTAACTTTAAGCTCCTGCTCAGAGTTATTGAGCAAATAAAAGAGACAATCCATTGTGGCACGGTGGCTCAGTGGTTAGCACTGCAGTCTCACAGCACAAGGGTCCCAGGTTTGATTCCAGCCTTGGGCAGCTGTCAACGTGGAGTTTTGCATTTTCTCCCCCTGTCTGTCCAAAGATGTGCAGGTCAGATGAATTGGCCATGGTAAATTGCCCATAGTGTTAGGTACATTAGTCAGAGGGAAATGGATCTGGGTGGGTTACTCTTCCGAGGGTCAGTGTGGACTGGTTGGGCCGAAGGGCCTGTTTCCACACTGTAGGGAATCTAAACTAATGGCACAAAAACAAAATATCCCTTTCAATTTCTTGACAACATTTCGTTGTCAACAAAAATATTGGAGATGGAGTGAATGGTAGTTTTAATGGGAGGTTACAAGACATTGGTGAGGCCACACTTGGAGTGCAGGTAGAAGATCCTTTACTCGAACATACAAAAACCGAAAAGTTCCAAAATCTGAAGTTTTTTTAAAAAGTATTTTCTTATTAAAGAGGGGGTTTGGCCTGCAAACAGTTAATCCAAGTAGACACCCACTCGATGCGTGTCACTCAGATGCGACATGGGGGTGGGGTGTGGCCAAACACATTCTTACTTAGAAGTCTGCTCCTCTGGTAAGATGTTTTTAAAATTTCACCATTAAACTGTCACTTATTTTGAAAACCGAAAAGTTCTGAATTCCGAAAAACAGCTGGTCCCGAGCATTTCGGATAAAGGATTGTCTACCTGTACTGTGTGCAGTTCTGGCCACTCTACCATAGAAAGGATAGTAATTAACCTAATAGAGTGCTGAAAGATTTACTAGGATGTTACCTGGACTGGAAGGTTTGAGTTATAAGGAGAGGCTGGATAGGCGGGGAGTCTTTTCCCTGGAGCATGGGAGACTGGGGAGTGACCTTATAGAGGTCTGTAAAATCATGAGGGACATAGATAAAATAGAAAGCCTACAGCTTTTACCCTGGACAGGGGAGTCTAAAACTAGAAGGCATAGGTTTAAGGTGAGAGGGGAGAGATACGAAATGGTTCAGAGGGGCAATTTTTCACAAGAGGGTGGTGAGTATCTGGAACATGCTGCCAGACGTAGTGGTGGAGGTGAGTACAATTTCATCATTTAAGGAACATTTAGAAAGGGAGGTATGGAGAGATATGGACCAAATGCAGGCAAATGGGACTAGATTAATTGTGAAACTGGACAGCATGGACAAATTGGGCCAAAGGGTGATTCCATGCTGTAAACCTCTTTAACTCTATGAGGTTGGAGCCATGAGGACGTATAATTAAACCTTCAGGATTATGTCCAATTTTAATCAATAGGAAAGTCAACAGTTTTGGGGATCAGACAGATCGGTGGAGTTGAAGTCACAATCAAATCAGATCCCCTCGACAGACCGAGCAGGATCAGTGGGCCGAATGGCCTACTCTTGCCCCTAAATCTTGTGTCCCTGCAGATCACAGTAAGGCAGATAGAATGGGTGATCTAGCTCTAAGTACCAGGCTGATTGAAATGTCTCACAGGAGGAAGGGGCAGGGCGGTATCCATTATCCAGCTTGCTTATTATTGGTTAGTTGTACAACAGATGTGATGTGATATAGAGGTCTGGGTATTCATTTGTTCACTGTTAGATCAGTGACCAGACTCTCAGAAACAATGTTCATGGTGCTTGATTGCTTAAAACTTAGAGTTGACTCAGAACCAAAGTCATCAGACAGCACAGAAGCTGCCAGATACTGAAACTGAGATAGTGATAAGTACAAACATTTTGTGTGTGTAGTGACTTTTTAAAGCACAATAGATAAACCTGTTGCACACTTAGAAATTGGCATTCTATCTGCCTTACTGTGATCTACAGGGACACAAGATTTAAGGGCAAAAGTAGGCCATTCGGCCCACTGATCCTGCTCTGCCTGTCGAGGAGATCTGATTTGATTGTGACTTCAACTCCACTGATCTGTCTGATCCCCAAAATGGTTGACTTTCCTATTGATTAAAATCTAACTCAACCTTGATCCAATTCAATTACCCAGTCTCAACAGTTATGCTGGGGAGAGATATCCACATGTTAACCTCTTGAGGGAAAATGGGGAAGGATTGCATAAAGCTGCAGCACCCAGGGATCTGGAAGTCCCTATGTATGAATCACAGTGAGCTCGCATCTAGGTTCACTGCATAAAAGGGAAGACAAACAAACTGTTGGCTTGCAGTCCAAAGGAAATGGAGTATTAATGGGTGGTATGTGACTCAGTGGTTAGCACAACTGCCTCACAGCACCAGGGACCTGGGTTCGATGGGTGACTGTCTGTGTGGAGTTTGCACATACTCTGCGTGGGTTTCCTCAGGGTGCTCCAGTTTCCTCCCACAGTCCAAAGATGTGCAGGTCAGGGTGGATTGGCCACACTGAATTTCCTTTAGAGTCCAGAGGCATGCGGGCCAGGCGAGTTAATGTTGGTAAAAGTGGGACTACAGGGATGGAGTAGGGGGGGTGGGGTGGGCTAGGTCTGGGTGGGATGCTCTTTTGGAGGGTCAGTATGGACTCGATGGGCTGAATGGCCTCTTTCCACACTGAAAGAATTCCCTGCAAAATTGGGACATTTTGCTTAAATTAGACAAGGCACCAGTCCGATCAAACCCGGACAGTTTTGGTTCCGTTATGTCAGGGAACATATATCGGAGGCAGTCCAGAGAAGATTCTCCATGTTGGTTCTGCTCATGGGAAAATTTTCTTTTGAGAGTTTGAATGGGTTGTGCCCGTACTCACTAAACACAGAGTTTAGAAAATTAAGGGGGCGACCTTATTAAAACATTCTTCGGGGACTGGACAGGGTAGATGTGGAAAGGTTGTTTCGCCTTATTTGAGAGTTGAGGGTCCGAGGGGACAATCTCAGAACCAGGGGTCTCCCATTTAAGAGAGATGAGGCGGAATTCCTTCTCTCCAAGGGGAGTTAATGTGTGGAATTCTTTAGAGGCTTGGTTGTTAAGTACACTGAAGTCTCTGATAGGCAGGTCGAGGGAGAAATGGAAGGAAACTGGAGTGCTCCTGGGCAGCCTGTTACTTCATCGTCACTGGGTCAGAATCCTGTAACTCCCTGCCGGACAGTTCCAGGGAGATATTCAGTGCAAGGAATGCAACGAAAAATTGGCACAATATCGCCTCCTTTATAGATGGGCAATAAAGACCAGGGACTCCCACACTCCAGTATAAATATGCTAACCTTCTTGGGACTAGTTTGTTGCCTTGGCCAAAGTATTTTGAGGGACACGGGTACATCTGAAGAGATGCTATACTGCTCCAGGATTGTTGGGAGGTCATGTTGCAGCTATACAGGACATTGGTTAGGCCACTTCTGAAATACTGCATTCAATTCTGGACTCCCTCCTATAGGAAAGATGCTGTGAAACTTGAAAGGGTTCAGAAAAGATTTACAAGAATGTTGCCAGGGTTGGAGAGTTTGAGCTGTAGGGAGAGGCTGAATAGACTAGGACTATTTTCCCTGGAGGGTCGGAGGCTGAGAGGAGATCTTATAGAAGTTTATAAAATCATGAGGGGCGTAGGTAGGATAAATAGATATGGTCTTTTCCCCGGGGTCAGGAGTCCAAACTAGAGGGCACAGGTTTAAGGTGATGCGGAAAAGATTAAAAAGGGACCTCTGGGGCAATTATTTCACGCAGAGAGTGGTATGTGTATGGGATGAGCTGCCAGAGGAAGTGGTGGAGGCTGGTAAAATTGCATTATTTAAAAGGCATCTGGATGAGTATATGATTAGCAAAGGTTGAGAGGGATATGGGCTGGGTGCTGGCAAATGGAACGAGATTAGGTTGCGATATCTGGTCGGCATGGACGGGTTGGACCAAAAGGTCAGTTTCAGTGCTGTACATCTCTATAACTCTAAAAGGGACTAGATTAATTTAGGATATCTAGTCGGGATGGACGGGTTGGACCGAAGGGTCTGTTTCTGTGCTGTACATCTCTCTGACTCTAAAAGGGACTAGATTAATTTAGGATATCTAGTCGGGATGGACGGGTTGGACCGAAGGGTCTGATTCTGTGCAGTACATCTCTATAACTCTAAAAGGGACTAGATTAATTTAGGATATCTAGTCGGGATGGACGGGTTGGAGTGAAGAGTCTATTTCCGTGCTGTACATCTCTATGACTCCCCTAACTGTTTCTGGGCCTGTTTCCAGGGAACAAGCATTAAGACAAATTGAAAGGCTCCGAAAGACAGAGAAGACTGAACTTGAAATTAAGATTTCGTCACTGGAACTGAAGGTTTGTTAATTAAAGGTTTCTTCCTCTCTCTTGTCGAGTTTCTACGTGCTGTGATTCAAGTTCAACTTACCACTCTAACATTATTGACACACAAAAGGATTTGCTATCACAGGTCTCCAATGGGAGACCTCTCTGAATTGGCCAATTGCTGCGAGCAACCTTGCGTATAAAATAATAATATTAATTAATTGTATATGAAGCATATGGCCACAGGGCAGTGGCAATTATAGCCCAGGCTTCCAGTCTTGACACATCACTGTCTGAATTTGGGACAGAATTTGTGATTCCAGGTAAAAAAACAACTTCATTGGTGGATCCCATCGGCATTCTTCATGGAGTATCAACTTCCTGCTCACGGGAAAGGCTTACTCCAGGAACAATGTAACTCTCACTGGGTCTGTTAGGGGTCTTTGAAGATTTCTAAGTCTGGAATCTCTGCACACGTCCAAGTTGGGCCTACCATTGGTGCTCATGCCTTCAGCTGTCTGGGACCTAAACTGTGAAATTTAGTTTTTGAATCTCTCTTCCTTTCCTCCTTTAAGACACTCCTCAAAACAGATCTCTGTGACCCAGCTAATGATCACCTTTGTTAACATCTCCTTACGTGGGCCAATGGAAAATTATGTTTCTGTGCAGCACCTGGAGATTTTCCAAAGTTCAGGCTGCTATGTCAATGTGAGTTGTTGTAGTTGATGGTCCATGGTCCTGAATACAGTCCCTCTACTCTTGTTGATGTTTTGCAGATGGCCGAAATGGAAGTTTTGGGAAAACCTCACCAGCAAAGGAGCATGCGTGAAGAATCCGAAAAGCACCAGAGGTGAGACTGAGAGTTGTAACTGGTAACCCCTTGGACGAGGGTCCAATGCTGTAGGAAACCTGGCAACCATTTTGTTCACTGCAAGATCCTGCAATGGGACCGTGAACAGATGAGAGCTTTTTGCTGTTTCTGGTTGAGGGATCCATGTTGACAAGGACAATTTGGTGAAACCTTCCTCGCAAAAGTGCCCTGGGCTATTTTACACCAACCGAGAACGTAGAGGAGATCTCACTTTGACATCTCATTTGAGCAACAGTATTTCTGACAGTGTAGCACTCCCTCAATTATTGCACCGCAGTATCAGCCCTGAGAGATGATAGTGGTGCTTGATTGTTGTTGTTCCTGAGTCACTGCGATTGGTTCATTTTGAAACCTCTGTCATACCCAGTGTTTGTCATATTCATCCTTAGTTGTGACTTTTTATTTTCCTTGATTTTATTTGTTATCTCTTTCCCCCTCCTTTCTTGGTTTCTTTCATTATTAACCATGTTGAAACTTTATTGCTGGAACAGCACAGCAGGTCAGGCAGCATCCAGGGAACAGGAGATTCGACGTTTCGGGCACAGGCCCTTCTTCAGGAATGAGCAGAGAGTGTTCAGCAGGAGAAGATAAAAGGTAGGGAGGAGGGACTTGGAGGAGGGGAGTTGGAAATGTGATAGGTGGAAAGAGGTCAAGGTGAGGGTGATAGGTCGGAGTAGGGTGGAGGCGGAGAGGTCAAGAAGAAGACTGCAGGTCAGGAAGGCGGTGCCGGGCTGGAAGGATCCGGCTGAGACAAGGTGGGGGGAGGGGGGATGAAGAAACTGGTGAAGTCCAAGTTCATCCCCTGCGGTTGGAGGGTTCCCAGTCGGAAGATAAGACGCTCCTCCTCCGACCGTCGGGTTGTTGTGGTTTGGCGGTGGATGAGTCCAATGACCTGCATATCCTCGGTGGAGTGGGAGGGGGAGTTGAAATGCTGTGCCACAGGTTGGTTGGGTTGGTTCGTCCGGGTGGCCCAGAGGTGCTCCCTGAATCGCTCCGCAAGTAGGCGGCCTGTCTCCCCAATATAGAGGAGGCCACACCGGCTGCAGCGGATGCAGTAGATGATGTGGGTGGAGGTGCAGGTGAATCTGTGGCGGATATGGAAGTTTCCCTTGGGGCCTTGGAGAGAAGTGAGGGGGGAGGTGTGGGCGCAAGTGTTGCACCTCCTGCGGTTGCAAGGGAAGGTGCCGGGAGTGGTGGTTGGGTCGGTGGGGGGTGTGGATCTGACAAGGGAGTCGCGGAGGGAGTGGTCTCTACGGAAAGCTGATAGGGGAGGGGAGGGAAATATATCCTTGGTGCTGGGGTCTGTTTGGAGGTGGCGGAAGTGACGGCGGATGATGCGCTGTACATGGAGATTGGTGGGGTGGTAGGTGAGGACCAGTGGGGTTCTGTCCTGGTGGCGGTTGGAGGGGCGGGGCTCAAGGGCGGAGGAGCGGGAAGTGGAGGAGATGCGGTGGAGGGCACCGTCGACCACGTCGGGGGGGAAATTGCGGTCCTTGAAGAAGGAGGCCATCTGTGTTGTACAACACAGATGGCCTCCTTCTTCAAGGACCGCAATTTCCCCCCCGACGTGGTCGACGGTGCCCTCCACCGCATCTCCTCCACTTCCCGCTCCTCCGCCCTTGAGCCCCGCCCCTCCAACCGCCACCAGGACAGAACCCCACTGGTCCTCACCTACCACCCCACCAATCTCCATGTACAGCGCATCATCCGCCGTCACTTCCGCCACCTCCAAACAGACCCCAGCACCAAGGATATATTTCCCTCCCCTCCCCTATCAGCTTTCCGTAGAGACCACTCCCTCCGCGACTCCCTTGTCAGATCCACACCCCCCACCGACCCAACCACCACTCCCGGCACCTTCCCTTGCAACCGCAGGAGGTGCAACACTTGCGCCCACACCTCCCCCCTCACTTCTCTCCAAGGCCCCAAGGGAAACTTCCATATCCGCCACAGATTCACCTGCACCTCCACCCACATCATCTACTGCATCCGCTGCAGCCGGTGTGGCCTCCTCTATATTGGGGAGACAGGCCGCCTACTTGCGGAGCGATTCAGGGAGCACCTCTGGGCCACCCGGACGAACCAACCCAACCAACCTGTGGCACAGCATTTCAACTCCCCCTCCCACTCCACCGAGGATATGCAGGTCATTGGACTCATCCACCGCCAAACCACAACAACCCGACGGTCGGAGGAGGAGCGTCTTATCTTCCGACTGGGAACCCTCCAACCGCAGGGGATGAACTTGGACTTCACCAGTTTCTTCATCCCCCCTCCCCCCACCTTGTCTCAGCCGGATCCTTCCAGCCCGGCACCGCCTTCCTGACCTGCAGTCTTCTTCTTGACCTCTCCGCCTCCACCCTACTCCGACCTATCACCCTCACCTTGACCTCTTTCCACCTATCACATTTCCAACTCCCCTCCTCCAAGACCCTCCTCCCTACCTTTTATCTTCTCCTGCTGAACACTCTCTGCTCATTCCTGAAGAAGGGCCTGTGCCCGAAACGTCGAATCTCCTGTTCCCTGGATGCTGCCTGACCTGCTGTGCTGTTCCAGCAATAAAGTTTCAACTTTGATCTCCAGCATCTGCAGACCTCACTTTCTCCTTCATTATTAACCACCCAAGCAGGTGACGGCCTAGTGGTATTATCGCTGGACTGTTAATCCAGAGATGCAGGGAGTGTTCTGGAAACCAAGGTGGAATCCCACCAAGTCAGATGGTGAAATTTGAATTCAATTTTTGAAAGAAAAGGTGTAATGGTGACAGTGAATCCGTTGTTAGGAAAAGCCATCTGGATCACTCATGTCTTTTAGGGAAGGAAACTGCCATCTTTATCTGGTCTGGCCTACATGTGACTCCAGACCCACAGCAATGTGGTTGACTCTTAACTGCCTTCTGAGATGGGTCATAAATGCTGGTCTTGCCAGCGATGCCTTCATCTAATGACTAAATAAAACAGCCCTCGTATTCCTGATGTCACTTGCAGTTCTCTTTAGTTTTCTCACTCCAATTCTCCTCCTGCAATGTTCTCTCTCTTTCACTTATTCCCTCATTGCTTGTTTCGCTCCTGCTGACTTAGATCTGTGGAGTTGGTCTTGAAACCATAACCTCTGAACCAATTACTGATTCATGATACACAATTTGCTCAAACTGCAAGTGGAAAAAACAAAGTCTGTTCTTGACTTGATAAACCAAGACATCCACCTTAGAATCCCTAGTGTGGGAGCAGGCCATTCTGCCCACACTGACCCTCCGAAGAGAATCCCACCTCTTACTCTATCCCCATAACCTCACATTTCCCATGTCTAATCAGAAATGACAATTAGACTACTAGGAATCATGACAGTACACCAACCCACAGCCGCACTATGCCAACTACTCATAAGAATGAAAAATCCCATGCCCATAACAGGCAGGACCAACGTGATGTACAAAATCCCATATAACAACTGTCACAAACATTACATTGGCCAGACTGGAAGAAAACTAGCAATCTGGATTCACAAACACCAACTAACAGCAAAATGGCACAACCAGGTCTCCCTCATCTCAGTATGTGCAGACAAAGAGGACCACCAATTTGACTGGGACAACATAAAGGACAAGCGAAACGGAGACATACACGGGAATTCCTTAAGGCCTAATTATCAACCTGCAATGCCATCAACAGGTATGTTGACATAGACCCCATATACAAACCACAACAAAGGAAAACCAGAAGTGATACCAGCCACCTTAACAGACTGGGGCATCTCGATATCAACCAAAATAGAATATCAACACTTCATGGAAATCACACCGATGATATTACCTAACACGGTGACAAAACGTTTGCATGACAACCCACCAGCTCAGCGAACAAACTTACAACCAACTCCACAACCCAAGCTACAACTCTTCGCAAGATCCTTAAGCTAATCTACCTAGCGTGCCCATTCCTGGACACTTTGGGCAATTTAGCATGGCCAGTCCACCTAACCTGCACGTCTTTGGACTATGGGAGGAAATTGAGCACCCGGAGGAAACCCACACAGACACTGGCAGCGTGCGCAAACTTCACACAGACAGTCACCTGAGGCTGGAATCAAACCCAGGTCCTTGGCGCTGTGAGGCAGCAGTGCTAACCACTGCACCACCACGTCATCCCTTTGAGCAGATCACCCTAACCTGGCATGTAGCACAGCCGAATTTATTGCTAATGTTCACCAGCCTGAGACACAAGGCCACTTCAATGTGCATTTTACCTGGCACTTCCAACTCCGCTTCCAGTTTAGTTTAGCCTTCAGTATATTGTGCTGTGCTGTTGGAGTACCTTCTTTCAATGGACACTTACACCAACATCTCATTGCACTTTCTCAGGTGAATGCAAAACAGTATGTGGCACTGTTTGAAAAACGGTGGAATTCTCCCTGGTGTTCGACGTAATGTTTCTCCCTCAACCTTCACAACCTGACCTTGCCTCATGGCTGCAGGGTTTTGACTGCAAAACCCTTCCAAAGGAACAAACTGCCTACGATGTACTTTGAGTTCCCCTCTGTACGTGCTATTTGTAGAGGATTGTCTTTTATCGAATCAAGCTGATTGTCCGAAGTAGAACCATGTGGAGGCTGGATTAGGAACGAGTTATGCGGTTCCCTTTTCTGATGTTGGGTTTCTATGACAATAATCACGATTAGTTTTTGCTATTATGAGATCTGAACTCCAGATTGCTCATCCAACCTTCCCTTACTGTCATTCATGTGGAAATTTAAACAAATACACTGGACACAGTTCATCATATTCCTGCTTCTCAGCCTGGCATTCTGGCTTCAAGTCTCAATTCAGGATTTGATTTGGCAAGTTTTTGTTTCCGTTTTATTCTTCTGTGAGATGTGGGCATCGCTAGCAAGGCCAGCATTTGTTGCCCATCCCTAAGTGTCCTTGAACTGAATGGCTTGCTCAGCCATCTCAGATGGCAATTAAGAGTCAACCACATTGCTGTGGGTCTGGAGTCCCATGTAGGCCAGACTAGCTAAGGATGGAAGTTCACTTCCCTGAAGGATGTGAGTGAACCAGATGGGGTTTTAGGATTAGCTTTCCATTCCAGGAATTTAAATTTCACCGAGTGCTGCTCTGGGATTTAAGCCCATAATCCCAGAGCACCAACTGAGTCCTTTTGATTATCAGTCCAGTGCCCCTGTCTCCATATGTTATGGACCAGACCAAAGCCTCTCAAAATATTAAGAAGATAACCTGGACCCCAACATTTTCTTATTTTAAAGGTAAATAAAAGGTGTTACATTCCAGATTTTTCAAGCTATCAAATTTTAAAGCAAAACACGGTTTATTCATCCACTATAGTTAAAATACAACAAAAGAAACAAAGAATTTGAATAATTTAACTCTGTTGGAAAACTTAACAGAATAATAAATACAGTAACTATTGCTAATTAACTGTTCCAACATAGCAACATTCCATAAATACACCCTTGGCAAGAAGCCACGTGCAGAAAACAGATTGTTTCACATGCAAATCCCAGCAGGAAGGGGACCCCCAGGTTTTGACTGTAATTGAGAGAGAGAGCAGGAGAAAAAAGCTTCCATCTCTTCAAGACCCTAATAGCAACTATGGAAAGCGAAACTAAAACTCCTGGTTCTCTGGGAGCTTGACCCCACCCATTCAGGCTCCTTCTGTTGTTCCAATGTTAAAACAAATGGTCTTACAAGTTGTATATTCTCATGACTCTGGTAGACTGCTCGTTACCTCTGTCTTAAAAAAAACGAGGAATAAGATTAGATTAGATTCCCTACAGTGTGGAAACAGGCCCTTCGGCGCAACCAGTCCACACTAATCCTCTGAAGAGTAACCCTCCCAGACACATTGCCCTCTGACTGATGCACCTAAGACTGCGGGGCAATTTAGAATGGCCAATTCACCTGACCTGCACATCTTTGGACTGTGGGAGGAAGCCGGAGCACCGAGTGGAAACCCACGCAGACATGGGGAAAATGTGCAAACTCCACACAAACAGTTGCCCGAGGCTGGAATCAAACCTGGGACCCTGGTGCTGTGAGGCAGCAGTGCTAACCACTGAGCCACTGTGCCGCCATAAATACACCTTTTAAAGCCACAGTATTGTCACACTACATCACTATCTAGGAGAAAGTGAGGACTGCAGATACTGGAGATCAGAGTCAAGAAGTGTGGTGCTGGAAAAGCACAGCTGGTCAGGCAGCTTCAGAGGAGCAGGAGAGTTGATGTTTTGGACATAAGCTCTTCATCACATTGCTGATGAAGGGTTTGTGCCTGAAGCGTTGACTCCCCTGCTCTTTGGATGCTGCCTGACCTGCTGTGCATTTCCAGCGCCACCCTCTACATCACTATCTACTCGACCTGTTTGGTTACGGAACACCCTGCAAATCCTTCCAACACAAGCTAGTGGCAAACGGTATGAGCCAGATGAATTCTTGGTCAGCCATGAAATGAAAATATTGTTGGACCCTCTGTACCTTCATCATCCACAGCTCCAGGTTGCAACATGCAGGGAAAAGTGCAACACAGGCTCCCCCTGAGCTATAACACATGCAATTAGACACATTAAAGGCACTGCCCTCTTAAATAACCACATTCAAATTTCAATGTGAAAAGGAGTTGGATATGAAAACATTTGTCTGGTAATGTCGCTGGCTAGCGCTTCAGAAACTATTAATGTTTCCCCTTCTTCTGTTGCAGTTCTCCCATTCGGAAATGTGCTCGTTGTGACTCCTTTCTGGAAGAAATAAGCTCCAAATTGCAAGGTACAGTTCACCGTGTTGTTGTGGTCTCCCTGTGTGATTTATTCCCTGGATAGTAATCTCTTATCGTTGTCCCTCTTTCCCCTGAATGAGGTTGGCTGAAGGGTGATCTGTTCAGCCAATGAGAGATGATAGTGGTGCTTGATTGTTGTGGTTTCTAAGTCCCTACTATTGGTTCATTTTTAAACCTTTCTTATCGAATGCTTGTTATCTTCTTCCTTGGTTTTGTCTTTTTATTTTCCCTGATTTTTTGTTTTGTTATTTCTTTCTCTCCCCCTTTCTTGGTTTTTCCATTATTAACCACCTCTCTCATTCCTGATGTTTGTTGCGGCTCTCTTTCTCCCTTTAGTTTTCTCACTCGCTCTTTCTTTCATTATTCCTTCATCGCCTGTTTCGCTCCTGCTGATCATTGTTTATTTTGGTCACCTGTCCTTCCTGCTGTCTTTATTTCTTAAATTTATCGGCTGCTTCTGTCTCTTTCACCTGAAGCTAACTTCCATCCTATCACGATCTCAATAGTCCCTGTTACTGGGTGCCTCCATCATGAATTCTGTTTTAATATGTTGTAGTAGCAGAGTAAGAGGCCAATGAAATGACATGAGGACATGTACCTTCCTCCATGTTATGGTAGATCATTCTTTTTTTTTAAATTCATTCACGGGATGAGTGTGTTACTGGCTGGGCCAGCATTTATTGCCCATCCCTAATTGCCCAGAGGGCATTTAAGAGTCAACCACACTGCTGTGGGTCTGGAGTCATGTGTAGGCCAGACCAGATAAGGATGGCAGTTTCTTTCATTAATAAACCAGATGGACTTTCACCATCAATCAGCAATGATTTCATGGTCATCATTAGATTCTTAGTTCCAAATTTTTTGTTGAAATAAAGTGCTATCATCTGCCATGGCATCATTTGAACCCAGTTGCCTGGAACATTACCTCGATTAACAATCCAGCAATAATACCACTAGGCCCTTGCCTCCCCAGGTTATCCACCCTGCTGGTAAATTATGGTGTCTGTTTTAGGTCACATAGCAATACAGAGATGACATTGATTGATATAGAATCATACAGTACAGAAAAGCCCCTATAGCCCATCAAGTCTGTTCGGCCAAAAGTATACTAAATCTATATGTGTCTCACTTTCCAGCCTCTGTGTGTAATAGTTTTTAGTCACAATGGCTCACAATATCTGTTCCATGCTACTGCTTTCCCTTCTGGTTCTCTCTACAGCTTTGGTTACTTTCGTCACAGTCCACTCCAATCAAGCACAGTGCACATCAATTGTAAATAGACTCACATAATCAAGGGCAGAAGCATTGAACACTGCACTGGGAAGTGTGGCACAGTTGGTAGTGTTTGTACTTTAAGTCAGGAGGCCTGGGTTCAAGTCCCACCTACTCCAGAAGTGTGTCATAGCATCTCCGAACAGGTTGATTAAAAACATCTTAAACACTGCACTGAAGAAACACCTCACACAAATCGGACGCCACTTTTCCAACACGCAATAGAGGCTACTCCAGTAAAGTGCATCATTGCTTATAAAGCTCTTTGAGATATTCTGAGCTTATGGAAGTTACTATACAAATGCAAATCCTTTCTCTCCCTTTTGATTTGTTAGTTTTTCTTTCACTTTGAGATCTTAACAGGGAAGTTTTGCTGGCTGATGCAATTTCAAGGATATATCAAGGATGTGAAATTTGATCTATTATTGTACCTAAGTAGAGTGAAAAGTTCTGTTTGGTGTGCAGTACAGGCAAATCATACCATACAAAGTGCATTAGAGTAATAGAACAGAGTGAGGAATACAATGTTACAGCTGCAGAGAAGGTGCACAAAGAGCAAGATCAACATTAGATTTGAAATTTGAGAGGTCTATTCTGAGCTCTGATAACAGCGGGGAAGAAGCTGTTCTTCAATTTGTCGGTATGTGTGTTTAAACTTTTGTATCTTCTGCCTGACAGAAGGGGTTGGAAGAGACTATAACCGGGGTGGGAGGGGTCTTTGATGATGTTGGCTGCCTTCCTGAGGCAGTGAGAAGTGTAGATGGTTGGAAGGTTGGTTTGTGTGATGGACTGGGCTGTGGTCACAACTCTCTGCAGTTTCTTATGGTCCTGGGCAGAGCAGTTGCCGTATCAAACTTTAATGTATCCAGATAGAATGCTTTCCATGGTGCATCTGTAAAAGTTGTGATTTGGAGATGCCAGTGTTGGACTGGAGTGAACAAAGTTAAAGTTGACAAGTGTCTTTACGGAGATGCCACATTTCCTTAGCCTCCTGAGGAAGTAGATTTGTTGTTCTGCTTTCCTGACCATAGTGCCTCCATTAGTTAATTTTTGTGCAGGTATGTTTAATTTGGCAGGGTTTGCATTACTGTCACTCTAACAGTATGATATCTGTATGTTTAACAGAGACATAAAACTAATGTTTATTAGGAGGATGCTATTTGACCCAGTCCATTCCATCTTATCTGTGTTTTTAAGATCTGTTCCAATAATGCTCTTATGAAATGACTTGGGTTGCTCAGTTCCTATAGCTGTTACATAGATGTAAGTCATTGCTGCATAGAGCCTAGGACTGTCAATGCCAGGCAAATGAATGTTTAATCATGAGTCATCTATCCGAGGTATAATCTGTGGCATGAGTAATTTGTAGCTGAGGTCTGTAGATCCAGTAGGAGGTCTGCACTTCCACCAGCCCCAGAGATTTACAATCTAAATTCTGGGTGCACATCACTTGCAGCCAGCAGTAGGGATGTGTCGTGCATGAATCCGTGTTTCCGTTTTAAAAGCAGATGTTGTTGTTTCTGCTCTTTAGATTACAATGCCAGAAGCAGCGAGCTCCAGGAACAGCGGGACACGGCCCTGAATTCACTGAATGAGGTGCAGGCCCTCACCCAGGTATGTTGAACTCCATTGTAGCTCCTCAATGGAGACCTCGAACAGGTTAAGCTGGCCCTGCTTCTATGTAAGGGCCAGCAGCCATCAAGAGAAACCAGTGGTTCCAGCTACGAGACTGTTGCTTGACAGATACTGGTGGGTAGACTCACTCCCATCTGGAAGGCTCAGATCTCTTCCCTCCGATGTCTACTCCCACGTCTCTCACCATCTTGACTTGGCTAATCCTGGAACTCCATCCCTCATGGCATTGTGGCTTTCCGACAGCGCAGGGACTGCGGCAGTTCCAAAAGGCAGCTCACCACCACAGGGGCGGCACGGTGGCTCAGTGGTTAGCACTGCTGCCTCACAGCACAGACCCGTGTTCGATTCCAGCCTCGGGCGATTGTTTGTGTGGAGTTTGCACGTTCTCCCTGTGTCTGTGTGGGTTTCCTCCAGATGCTCTGGTCTTCCCCCACAGTCCAAGGATGTGCAAGTTAAGTGGATTGGCCATGTGAAATTGCCCATAGTGTCCAGGGATGTGAAGGGTAGGTGGACCAGCCATGGGAAATGCAGGGTTACAAGGAGAGAGTGGGTGGTTCCGACTGGGGGGGGATGTTCTTCCGAGGACTTGATGGGCGAACTGGCCTGATTCCATACTGTAGGGATTTGATGATTCTATTACCTTCTCAAGGACAAGGGTAACTAGGGATAGGCAATAAATGCTGACTGAGCCAGCATTCTGTAAGTGAATGAAAGAAACTACCCATTCCTGTGCCAATACCATCAGCCAAGGAGGCTGTAAATACATCAGAACGCGGGAGTTCAATGGTGGCACCCATTGATCTGTGTTTTGGGCTCCAAGTTTTAGGTCCCTGTCTCTTCCATTTGGCAAAGATTGTCCTTCTTCTCGCAAACACGAGACGTTGAAAGAATAGGAACAAACTGGGCCTGACATCATTAACACCACAGAACGCTACCTCTTTAAACCATTCCCCCCCAACACAGACACAGACACAGACACACACACAGACACACACACAGACACACACACAGACACACACACAGACACACAGAGACACAGACACACACACACACACACACACACACACACAAACACACACAGACAGAGACACACAAACAGGCGCGCGCGCGCACACACAGACACAGACACACATAGACACAGACACACACAGACACAGGCACACACAGGCACACACAGACACAGACACACACACACACACACAGACACGCACACACAGACACACACACCCGCACACACAGACACACACACACAGACACACACACACAGACACAGACACACACACACACACACAGACACACACACCCGCACACACAGACACACACACCCGCACACACAGACACACAGACAGACACACACACAGACACACACACACACACACACACACACTTGATCAAGCTTTTGACTGTGTCGTCTGGTCTTCTTTTCTAATTGCATTCCTGTAAAGGTTCCATATAAAATGCAAACTGTAGTCCAGTCCCTTGGCTTTGGTTCTCTCTTAGCTATTGTCATTTTAAGATCCTCTGTACCAAAGTCAAAGGTATTGTAAAATTGGTAGCGACTGAAATCTGAAAGAAACTGTTTTGTGTCCCTGCACTGTTTTGCGATGAATATTCTCTTGACTGAGTTAAAAGTGGCTTTAATGTGCATTTGCTTATATCTTCCCACTTGTTACAAAAGGAGGAGATCAAAGTAATGAAAATGTTTGAGGCACTGACTAAAGAGGAACTTGTGCTTTTAATCTTGTTATCACCCTGGCTTGTGACTCAGCATTAGACCGAGGAGATTTTGTCCTGTGTATGAGATTTTCTGATTAACTTTGAATTCCTACGCCTGTACCTCACAATTTAAACACCCAGTGGAAATCCTGGTCTCGTACTCCCAAGTGAATGGATGACGACTTTTCTCCACCTGCTGTTCTTTGAAATTCATGCGAAGCTCCAATAAATTTATGAAGTTTCCTAACCGCTGGAGGAGGTCCAGTCAGCTAGATGCTTAAAGCTGAATAATCAGATCAGATATATGACCTTTTGCATGATAACCCTGCTGGTTAGCCATTGCTATTGCTCTTAATCTGCCTCTGTCCTTCCCACTGTTGCTCAGATAGTCTTTGCTACTTATATCCCACTTTTAACCCGTTAGGTGCTTAGAACTTGAAACAGTACAGCACAGAAACAGGCCCTTCAGCCATTGTTGTGCTGAACATGATGGCAAATTAAATGAATTCCTTCTGCCTGCTCTTGGCCCCTATCTCTCCATTCCTTGCTTATCTAAAAGCCCCGTGAACACCCCTATGATACTTGCCTCCACAACCACTCCTGGTGTAGTGCCTTTCTGACTCCAACCACTCTCTGTGTAAAAGCACTTCCCTCTCACATCGCCTTTGAACTTTCCCCCTCTCGTATCAAAGGAAAACCCCCTAATATTAGACATTTCAACTCGAAAAAGATTCCAACTGTCAACCCCATTTACGCATCTCATAATTTTATAGATTCCTATCAACTCTCCCCTCAGTCTCCACCTCTCCAGCTAAAACAACCCAGGTTTTTCTAGCCTCTCCTTATAGCTCATACCCTCCAATCCAGGCAGCATCCTGGTAAACCTCTTCTGCTCCCTCTACCAAAGTGTCCATATCTTTCCTGTTCAGAAAAGGGTTCAGAAAAGGTTTACAAGGATGTTGCTGCAACCAGAGTGTTTGAGTTATTGGGAGAGGCTGAATAGGCTGGGGTTGTTTTCATTGGATAATTGGAGGCTGAGGAGTGACCTTATAGAGGTTTATAAAATCATGAGGGGCATAGATAGGATAATTAGACAAGCTCTTTATCCTAAGGTTGGAGGAGCCCAAAACTAAAGGGCATAGGTTTAAGATGAGTGGGGACAAATTTAAGAAGAAATGGAGGAGTAACTTTTTTACACAGAGGGTGATGCGTGCTTGGAATGAGCTGCCAGTGGAGGTGGTGGAGACTAGTACAATTGCAACATTTAAAAGGCATCTGGATGGGTATATGAATAGGAAGGGTTTGGAGGAATATGGGCCAAATGCTGGCAGATGGAACTAGGTGAGATTGGGATGTCTGGTTGGCATGGATGAGTTGGACTGAAGGGTTTATTTCAGTGCTGACAGCATCTATTTCTGGCAGCATCTGTGGAGAGAGAAACATTTGGAATCCAGTGACCCATCTTCAGAACTGAAGGTTCACTGGGCAAGAAATGTTAAGTGTGTTTCTGTCTCTCCACAGATGTTGCCAGACCTGCTGAGATTCCCCAGCAATTTCTGTTTTTGTTTTAGATCTTCAACATCTGCAGTTCTTTGTTTTATTTTAGCCCTGGAGGGACTGCTCAGACTGGAGGTTGTGTCTCTCAGCGTGTTCTCAGTACCGTGTGTGTGGGCCCAGACTGTTCCAGTGCCCCTTAGCAAAGGCTTTAGCGGCTCCTAATGAAGGGCTTTTGCCCAAAACATTGATTCTCTTGCTCCTCGGATGCTGCCTGACCTACTGTGCTTTTCCAGCACTACTCTAATCTAGACTCTGATTTCCAGCATCTGCAGTCCTCACTTTTGCCTTCCGTATAGAATGGGTTAATCATTCCAATGCGGCTTTCAATAATGCTGCAAAATGCTCATCACAAAAATCATAGTCATTTCAGATTGGGATGCTTCAGGAAACAACAACAATAGCATTATATTGGTAATTAGAGAGCAAGTTTCATTTCTCCTGGGAGAGCAGAACTGACGTATGAAAGAAATCAGTTCGGATAATATTCACTGACATTTAGACTAAAGAGGAGAATATCCTAGAAACCTAGAAAGTTCTAATACAACGGGACAATGTAAACACAGGACGGATGTTTCTGATTACTGGGGAGAGGAGAGCCAGAAGTCACAGACTGAGGATACAGGGTTGGCCATTTAGGACTGAGTGAAGAGAAATTTCTTCACGCAGCGAGTGGTGACCCTGTGGAATTCTCTGCCACAGAAAGCAGTTGAGAACAAAACTTCGAAAGCTTTCAAGAAGGAGTTAGATATAGTTCTAAGAGCTAAAGGGATCAAAGGGTATGGGGAGAAAGTGCGAACGATCAGCCCTGATTATAGAGAATGGTGGAGCAGGTTCAAAGGGTCTGCTCCTGCTTCTACTGTCTATGTGTATGCTCTTATATTGTATAGACCATCAGTGGAAGATGTTTTGCACATTAGCTTAACTTCTGGACTCATGGGGGTGGTTTGATAATGGATTCACACTGACAGCTATAATAATGCAGCCGAGTCTTGTGATCGTAAATGAGAATGTTGACATTTCAATCCTCTTTTGACCTGACTGATTCACTAATCTAACTGGAAATTAAATGGCACAATTTTAACTGCAGTTAATTAGTATAGTTATTGTGCAATGGCAGGAGGAACTTTTACTATTCAGACATTTTATGTTGCTGTTCTGTGACCTGCAGTGAATTTCAATGTATGTCAAAGCCGCTGTAAATGATTTCCCTCATCCGCATCAACTTGCAATGTCCCTTCCGCCTCTCCTGATGGATCTCCATGGGCGTTAGCTTTTCTGCAGTTATTTCCCTAAATGAGAGTCTAAGGCTGCACCTACACTGTGATCGAGTGCAGGCTATGTGACTGTAGCATGCTAAGGTTGATCATGTTTACCACCAACTCTCCCTCTGCCCAGTTGTCTGTTCTGAAACCTTTAGCCATCACTGCCTTGCTCTGTCTTCCAAGACTCCTCTCTCTTTTCATGTTGTTCCCCATCTTCAAAAAGACACTGAAAACTCATCTGTTCAGCCTGGCTTTCCAATCCCCTCCCAATTCCTGATCTATAGCTTCCTCCTTTTTTTTTGAAGTATCCTGCTAAATGGGCAATTATTTGCATCCCAAAATGCTTTATAACCAGGAAGGCACATTTGAAGTGCAGTCACTGTGATAATGTAGGAATTGCAGCTACCAATTTACTCGCAGTCAGCTCCCAGAAACAACAACGTGATAGTGATTAGGTAATCTGTTTGTTTTTTGGACATGTTCATTGATGGATGAGTATTGCCCAGAATAATAGGCATAACTCTTTGTCAAAATAGTGCTGAGGGATGCTTTATATCCACTCAAGTGGGCAGATGGGAATCTAAAAGACAGTGCCTCTGACAGTGCAGCACCCCCCCAGTGTTGTTGCTTGACTGTCAGCCGAGATTTTTGTGCTCGAACCCTGGACTGCAGGATTAGACCCGGAACCTTGTGAGTCTGCTACCCACTGAGTGATTGTACTCTATTAAGGATCCGTTTTAGCAGGTAGCTGAGGACACCCTCTACCTGCACATTGCAACAGGGAGTCCTGCATCAATTTTAATTTTCACTCACATTGACTGTTATGTTAGTTTGAGCCTCTCAGGTGGAGCAAGCTCACCCAAATTTCAACCGAGGTTGAATCTGGAATCTTTCTGTAAATATAGAGTCATTGAGGTGTTCAGCACAGAAACAGACTCTTTGGTCCAACTCGTCCATGTCAACCAGATATCCTAAATTAATCCAGTCCCATTTGCCAGCACTTGGCCCATATCCCTGTAAACCCTTCCTATTCATATACCCATTCAGATGCTTTTTAAATGCTGTAATTGTACCACCCTCCATCACTTCCTCTGGCAGCTCATTCCATACATGCACCACCCTCTGTGTGAAAAAGTTGCTCCTTAGATCCCTTTTATATCTTTCCCCTCTCACCCTAAACCTATGCCCTCTAGCTTTGGACTCACCTGTCCTGGGGAAAAGGTCTTGACCAATCACCCTCTCCACGCCCCTCATGATTTTATAAACCTCAATAAGGTCACCCCCTCAGTCTCTGACACTCCAGGGAAAACAGCCCCAGCCTGTTCAGCCTCTGCCTCTAGCTCCAACCCTGGCAACATCCTTGTAAATCTTTTCTGAACCCTTTCAAGTTTCACAACATCTCTCCTGTAGCAGATTTAGTTCAGCAGGAAATAATCCTTTCACCAACTTGGGTCATCAGAGCAGCTTTATAGTTGTGTGTAATGTTTTTTGAATATCTGACGAATAAATTGCTGCAATTAGTCATTGCATTGTGTCTTCACAGATTGACAGTCTGTTAGAGAGATGTATGGGCTGATTCAAATGACTCACCAAAGTACTCACCCAATGACTCAAAGAATCAAATTGAATTCCAATTATTTACCAGAAAGTGAACATCGAACTATCTATATTCATTGCCATGTTTCAGATTAAATGATCCATGGAGCAGGTTTTCAAGTTCTTAAAGCTTTGGGCAAACTTTTTATTTGTTAACTTCAAGGGAAAAGCACCGAGCAGTGGAGAACTCCTCCACTTTAATCACTTCTCCTCAGTGATCAGATCCAAGTCACTGAGTTACACAGTGAAGGCAAATCTTTTTGTTTAGTCGTTAGTGATTGTGCAAATTTCAAAAGTACATTGAGTACCTGGAAAGGTTAATCTGTTGTTTGATTTCAGTGATGCGTCCCAGAGGCGAGACACTTGGCTTTGGCTGCGTATTTTTAATCCTGCAGTTCACTGCCATTGTGACCAGTTTACTTTCGGCACTATCATGGAATCCATACAGTGTGGAAAGAGACCCATCGAGTCTACACTGCTCCTCCGAAGAGCATCCCACCCAGAGTCTTCCCACCTACCCTATCCCTGTAACCCTGCATTTCCCAGGGCCAATCCACCTAACCTGCACATCTTTAGACAGTGGGAAGATGCCAGAGCACCCAGATGACACCCATGCAGACACAGGGAGAATGTCCGTGTGGATTTTGCACACTCACCTGAGAGGCAGCAGTTCTCACCACTGAGCCACCATGGTGCCCTATCCCTTTGAGCGAGTCGAGAAGTTGAACTTGTTCGTTTCTTTTTATCCTTTTGCGGGGTATAGGTGTCATGGGCTGGACCAGCATTTATGGACCATTAGACATAGAAGTAAGCCATTCAGCCCATCAAGTCTGTTCTTGAATTCAATGAGATCTTGGCTGACCTGATTATCCTCCACTCCACATTCCCATCTTTATGCATAACCCTTGATTCCCTTATAGATTAAAAAGTTGTCTGTCTTAGCCTTGAATATACTGAATAACCCAACATCAACAGCCCTCAGCAGTAAAGAATGTCACTATTTATTGTGCATCTCTAATTGCCCCTGGAGAAGTCCCTGAACCGCTGCATTCCATTTGGTGTAGGTACACCCACCATGCAGGGGGGGAGGGAGTTTGACTCCGTGACAGTGAAGGATCGACTCCTTATTTCCAACTCAATATGGTGAATGTCTTGGAGGGGAGCTTGCAAATGTACCTGTTGCCCACCCCCCCTCCCCTCCCCCGTCTGTCTAGATGGCAAAAGTTGTGCTTTTGGAAGTCCTTCATCCTGGAGTGAACTCCACAGACCGGCAACTGTTTGAGAGAAAACAGTTCTCATTGACATCGTAAATGGGTGATCCCTTTATATTCAGTGTTCCCTAGATCTAGTCTCTCCCGCACGGGGAAGCATTGTACAGGTATCCCCTTATTTTTGCAAGTTCGCTTTATGCCACTTTGCTTTTACGAAAGACCGGTATTAGTACCTGTTTTTGCTAACCGAAAGAAATCCGATGAGGATTTTCGCTTTTATGAGAAAACGCAAATTTTCTCCCATATAAATTAATACTTCTTTGATTTACACCATTTCAGCTTAAAAAAGGTTTCATAGGAACGCTCTACTTTTGGATAGTGAGGGATACCTGTATATTCCTGTAGACAGGCTATGAACCAAGGTGGACTTTCCAGCACAGTCTGACCACAAGCCGTTCCCTTGAAAGTACACCATGAAACATTGCAAAGGTACAGTGCACTGAAAAGACAATGAAATAAAAAGTGACTTTCACCTTTTGAATTTGGATAGTTTAGGATATTCTGTGAGTGAGCAATTATCATAGAGTCATAGACATGTACAGCACAGAAACAGATCTTTTGGTCCAACCCGTCCATGCTGACCAGATATCCCAATCTAATCTAGTCCCATCTGCCAGCACCTGGCCCATATCCCTCCAAACCCTTCCTATTCATATACCCATCCAAATGCCTCTTATATGTTGCAATTGTACCAGCCTCCATTACATCCTCTGGCAGCTCATTCCATACACGTACCACCCTCTGTGTGAAAAAGTTGCCCCTTAAGTCTCTTTTATATCTTTCCCCTCTCACCATAAATCTATGCCCTCTAGTTCTGGACTCCCCCACCCCAGGGAAAATATTTTTGTCTATTGATCCTATCCATGCCCCTCATGATTTTATAAACCACTATAAGGTCACCCCCTCAGCCTCTGACTAATTGATACATGATGATATACTGTAGTCATCTGTTTTGAAGGGACTGCAGGAGACGTTGAAGCTTGAACACCAGTTGTCTCAAACTCTTCAGAGGGAGAACCATAGCTTCAGCAGACGCAGCCAAGAAATGACTGAACAGGTAGGGCATTCTGGGAATATTGCCAGGCTGATTGATCCTTCTCGACCTACCATCGGGTGAAATATGTGAACTTTGACTGAGCTGTGTTAACATTCCGTCGGTAACTTGCATTCCATCTGTGGATCTCCCCTGTGTCAGAATCCTCCGCATCCTCCTTCTGAAAGGGAAGAAGTGGAGATTTGGGGTGTGGGGGAGTGAAAATTTAAAGAGCAGGTGAAGGCCAAAGAAACAGGAGATTGAGGTTTTGAAGGAAAGGGTGAAAGGTAAATAGCAGAAGTAATTCTGTAATCGAGAGGCATGGTAATGGAGGGAGCTATTCCAAAGATAAGACCAAGGTAGGAGCTGTGCAAGCCTGGAGTTGCATTCTTACATTGTAAAAGGACCAAGTTGCTCTTCCAATGTGGTCTTTATTGTTCATTATTTAGGAAGATATTCATTCATAGGATGTGGGTGAAGCTGACTTAAGTCAGCATTTACTGCCCGTCCCTACTTGTCCAGGAGACAGTTAACAGTCAACCACATCCTAGTTGATTATAACCACATGGTAGGCCAGACAGGATAAGCATGCCAGATTTCCTTCCTCACAGGATATTACACACAGTGTAGATCTCTTCCTCAAGCAATGCAGGCTGGGTCATTGAATAGATTCAAGGTTGAGTCAGAATGATTTTTGATCTACGAGGGAATCAAGGGGACAGGCAGGAAGATTACCTTCAGATCAACCATAATGCCACTGAGTGGCAGAACAGCTTCGAGGGGCCGAATGGCTTGCTGCTGTTCCTATGTCTTACATTTTTGTTGTTTGCTTCAGAAACAAGCCAGAACAGACATAACAGGATGAATGGCCACCTTCGGAGTGTTATAAACATGACAAACTAGATTCAATTCAAATGTAGGGGCACAACGATCAGTCAAGGATGTAATTAAGTCTTTATTTCATTCTGTGTAGAGGGAGAGCACACTGATTCTTTTGTATCTGTTTTCAAGAGGACATTACCAGGAGTCTGTAATAATTTCTGTGCCTTTCAACAGTTGGCCACTCTGGTAAAAGAGCAAGAAGATTTGACAAAAGCTTACAGTAAGCTCCCAGAGAGCAGGAAAGGGAATGCCTCTGTTGATTACTGGGTGCCCCGATCACACCTTGTGCAGGTAAACATGTTTATAATGATTCCTTAGTGAATTTAAGCAAAGAGCATTCTAACGTGACGGTAAATTGAAAAGAAAAGCTCACTTTCAGAATGACGTGACTGAAAAGTGAATGAGTACATTAGTCCCGCCGGCAGGATAAATGACCAAACGGAGAGTTTAGCACAGTCTGTGCGAGCTCAATGACTTGCCTCACTTTGCTTGCAACAAGTAGGACAGAGAGGCTAAATTACATTCTGATGTTGGCTGAAGACAGTCGCCCATTGTCTCAGGAACTTCAATATTCTTTTAATGGGTTTACAATACTGTGTGAACGCTCCTGAACCAGTTATTGTCAAATTCAGGTTTGCCCAGGACGGATTTGGATCAAATTCCAGCGCTACTCAACGTAGCATCTGTAAGGCCAGCTGGTACCGCCAGCTCTTGCTGAGGTGTAGAAAAACAGGAGCAGGCCATTTGGCCCATTGAGCCTGCACTGCCATCAACAAGATCATGACTGATCCTCTATCTCAATGCCATACACCTGCTCTCTCTCTCTCTCTCTTCACACCTTTAGTGTTTGCGAAATCGTAAAGTCATACAGCACAGCACAGCACAGCAGAGGCTCTTCGGCCCATCATGTCTTGCCCCGACCTATCTACTTTAATCCCAGCACTTGGCCCATGACCTCAAATTTTATGACATTTTGAGTGATCATCCGTGTACTTTTTAAAGGTTGTGAGGTTTCCTGCCTTGACTCCCCTCTCATTCCAGATTCCTAGCGTTCTTTGGGTGAAAAAAACCTTTCCTCAAATCCCCCCTGAACCTCCTGCCCTTCGCTGTAAAATATTGCTTCCTTGTTATCAAACCTTCAACTAAGGGGAACAATTGCTTATTATCCACTCTGTCCATGCTCCTCATAACTCTATACCCTTCCAGCGGGTCCTGTCTCAGCCTTTAAAGCATAAGGCCGTACAATATAGGAGCTGAATTACGCTGTTTGCTCCATGGCTGATATGTTTCTCAACTCCATTCTCCTGCCTTCTTCCTGTAATCTTTGATCCCCTTACTAACCAAGAACCAACCTATCTCTATCTTAAATACACTCAGTGACTTGGTCTCCACAGCCTTCTGTGGCAATTAGTTTCACAGATTAACCACCGTCTGGCTGAAGAAATTCCTCCTCATCTCAGTTCTGACGGGTCATCCCTTCTCTCTGAGGCTGTGCCCTCAGGTCTTAATCTTGTCTACTAGTTGAAACATCTTCTCCATGTCCACTGTTTCCAGACCTTTCAGTATTCAGTGAGATTCCCATCCTCCCACTCAATTTCTAACCTCCGTCGAGTACAGACCCAGAGTCCTCAACTGCTCCTCACATGACAAGACCATCATCCTTTCTTGTAAGCCTCCCCTCCAAGGTCAGCACACCCTTTCCTTAGATACGGGGCCCAAACCTGCTCTCAATTTTCCAAATGCGGTCTGAGGAGCGGCCTTATTCAGCTGCTGTATATTTCTGTTCTTGTATTCTAGCCTTCTGGAAATGAGTGGTACTGTTGCATTTGCCTTTCTTCATTTGCCAATTGCAGTGAAGACTATGGATACATTTAAGGTGAAGCCATACAGATGAGATCGAGTGCTTTGTGTTGTGGTGTAAAGATAATGATCTCTCCCTCAATGTCAGCAAAACTAAAGAGCTGGTCATCAACTTCAGAAAGAAAGGAGGAGGAAACACGCCCCCCCCCCCACCATCCACATCAATGGAGCTGAGGTGAAGATGCTCAAGAAAGTCAAGTTCCTCAGAGTGACGATCACCTACAATCTGTCCTGGACCACCCACGCTGACTTGATGGTCAAGAAGGCACAACACCTCTACACCCACCAGGAGGCTTAGGGAATTCAGCATGTATAAGTACCCTCTCCAACTCTTATGGCCATAAGAGCCCTTTTATGGATGCACCATAAAAAGCATTCTATCTGGATGCATCATGGCTTGGGATGGCAACTGCTCTGCCCAGGATTGTAAGAAATTACATAGAGCTGTGAACACAACTCAATCCATCACGGAAGCCAAGTTTCCATCCATTGAATCCATCTACACTTCTCACTACCTCAGAAAGGCGTCCAATGTCATCATAGATCCCTCCCACCCCAGTTATAATCTCTTCCAACCTCTTCTTCAGGCAGAAGATACAAAAGCTTAAACACACATACCAACAGGTTCAGGAACAGCTTCTTCCCTGCTGTTATTAGACTGCGGAATGGAACTCTCAAATTTCAAATTTAATGTTGATCTTGCTTTTGGTGCAGCCATAACTTTGTATTCCTCGCTCTGATGCGTCACCCTCTGATCTTTTATGGTATGATCTGCCTGTACTGCACGCAAGACAAATCTTTTCACTGTGCCTCGGTACATGTGGTAATAATAAATTTAATTAAATCAAAACATTTGAGGGAGAGGGGAATCGAGAGGGCTATGAAGATTAATTTAGATACAAAAACATAAACACGTGGTGTCCAAAGGCTTGCTTCTGCTTGATCCATGAAATCAAATTGTTTTCTAGTAGTTAAATGCATCCAGGGTTTTCACCTACACTCAAGTCCAGTGTCTGCTCTCTGCATCATGATAACCTCTTGATATCAGCCCAGAAGTTACAGTTTGGATCTCTTTTACCTAATGTTCTGGATTAACCATCCACGTTTAATTTATGATGTTCACTACCTCTCCAATCATTCCACTGCGGGTCTTCTGACTTGTCCATCAAAAAGATTCCATCCGGTGTTCAGTCATAACCCACTCATTCTCCTGACGACAAGAAATAGGCTCCTATTCTCTATCAACAGCATTTGAATCTATCCCTTGTTTCATGATGATCATAACGATTGGGCAGCATGGTGGCTCAGTGGTTAGCACTGCTGCCTCACACCACCAGGGACCCAAGTTCGATTCCAGCCTCGGGTGACTGTCTGTGTGGAGTTTGCACATTCTCCTCACATCTACATGGGTTTCCTCTGGGTGCTCTGCTTTTCTCCCACAATCGCAAGATGTGCAGGTCAGGTGAATTGGCTATGCTAAATTACCCATAGTGTTCAGGGATGTGTACGCTAGGTGCATTGGTCAGGGGTAAATACAGAGGTAAGGGAATGGGTCTGGTTGGGTAACTCTTCTGAGGGTCGGTATGGCCTTGTTGGGCTGAAGGGCCTGGTTCCACACTGTAGGGATTCTATTAAAAAAAACCTTTGATTCTTCATCCCTGTTCACTGTGGGCTATTCAACTGTGCAAGGCATCACAACTGAGAAACATAATTGCCAACGCCACTCAGGCTCATGTATTTTACCAGGAGTCATTGAGTTAGTGTCCAGCGATTAGGATTGGCGTCTGTCTGATCTGCGCAAATCTCACTGGATTAACCTGCTGCTGTCTGTGTGTCACAGAACGTGGTTGAAATGGTGAAGTCCCAGGAGGATCAGAAACTGCACTTGGAGGAAGAGAATCGGAAGCTGAAGGAAGACCCTGGTTTTCAAAGCTTCCAGAAGCTGGAAAAGGAGATTCAGAGCTTGCAGCAACACCTGGATGTGAAAACGGAAAAGGTAACCGCAAACCGTCTCAGCAGCTTGCCTTGCGATCAGTGAAGGTTGCGTGTAATTGTGACAGAGAATCTGTCCTTGCTGGGAGTTAACAGTGTGAATCTTCCGAACAAAGTTCTCACTAAAGAACTTAAATATGAAAATCTTGGCAGGAGTTCAGAATTCATGTACATAAGTGTTATAACCAAAACATTCAGTATTGGAATCAATACTTACTCATACCTACATTTATTTACAGACTGAATAAGCATTAGCCTCCAAGCTACAATGGTATCACTTCAGCATGGTGACTCAGTGGTTAGTGCTGCTGCCTCACAGCACCAGGGACCTGGGTTTGATGCACCAGGGACTGTCTGTGTAGAGTTTGCACATTCTCCCTGTGTCTTCGTGGGTTCCCTCTGGTTGCTCCAGTTTCCTCACATAGTCCAAAGTTGTGCAGGTTAGGTGGATTGGCCATGCTAAATTGCTGCATAGTGTCCAGGGATGTGCAGGTTATGTGGATTAGCCACAGTAAAAACCCCCATATGGGGTTACAAGGATTTTTGGGGGAGGGAATGGGTCTGCTTGGGATGCCTTGCAGAGGATTGGTGCAGCCTCGACAGGACGAATGGCCTTTTTCTGCACTTTCGCCATAGTAAGCAAAAGATTCCATCAATTAAAAAATGTTTCTTCTTCCAGTTCTGTTAAGTGATTCTGTTAAGTTGGCTTCTTGACTTGCTTAACACTTGTCATAATTGCATTGCAGATGGCTGCCATGGCTTGTGAAATGGAGGCGCTAAGACACAAGAATGAATGTCTCATGACAGGTAAAGCCGCTCTATTCTCGTCCATTGCCGCTGTTCCTTTCAAGGCTTGTGCTGATCTCTAACGCTATCCTCCTCATCCCTAACCCCATTCCCCAACAGCAAACATGAAAGATTGGCAACAGGTCCAGGGCTTGAGGGAGCAAAGTCATGACTCATTGATCACCACCATCCTGGGGGCAGTTCCGAGGCCATCCGATGGGCAGCACTGCAACCCTTGGGCGATGCACTTGTTTCAGGACCTCCAACCCGGTAACCAAGGAATGAGGGAGCCATCTCCCTGTCGGATGGGGGGCTCTATCTCACCCACAGCGACCCCTAGTGACAAGGGTGAGCAACGGCACGTGGGTTGCACCTCACCCGGTGCTCCCTGCGCTGAGACCTGGCTCAGCGGTATGTCGACAAGGTTCAACAAGCATTCAAGACGGGCTGGCTCGCCAGACTGGTCATCTCCTGCTATGACCCAGAGCAGGACTCCATCTCCTCCCAGACCCAACTGTCCAGATGCACCACCGAATACTAGCAAGTCACCGCGTGATTTCTCCTCAGAAGCTCAGAGTGAGGACGAGAAGTCGCAGGGAACAGTGATGACTCCTGCAATGAAGTGTTCGCTTCTGCTATCCCCTCGGCCTTTTAGATTGCACAGGTCGAACAGGAATAAAAAATGACATCCTTTGGTGAAGAACCAAATTATTTTTAAATAGACAAACCTTTGCATCCTTTTAAGAACCAAAAATGATCGAAACTCAATACTCTTAAAGGGCGCACTGCCTTTGTGTAATATTATGTGGCATTAATGTGCTGGAATATTTTGTTTTGGAAAGGATTGCTCATGTTTAAGGACACAATTATGAATGGTTCCACACATCAGTGTGCTGCAAGTTGGTTGGTTTATGAGTGAGACAGGCTTGGGAAATGTTCCTCCATCTCGGTTGCTCGACCTTTGATAAATTGCATGTTCGCAGAATCTCAGACCATTCAGTCCTGCACCGACTCTCTGAGCATTTTGACTTTGTGCCAAATTCCTTCCCGTTTCCCATCTCCCTGTTTCCGCTGAAATAATCATCCAATGCCTCCTCTTGAATTCCTCGGCTGATCCTGTCTCCACCTCACTTCCGGGCAACGCGTTTCAAACTGGGACCACTCACCGTGTGGAAAAGGTCTTTTCTCTTTATCTCAAAATGGCTTATTTTGCAAAATTTGGCAATGCAGAGGGCGGTGCCAATGGGTGGAATAATGGTTTTACAATGTTAAATGCATGGTTGCTCAATTCCTTATTAATTGATGAATCTTTGTCACTTCTGAATAGTCATTCTCAATGTAAAAACTGGTTATGGATAGATGAGTTGAGACCAAACATGGCCAGTCCAATATGAATAAAACTGATATGTTTAATATTCCTACCCTCCCCATCATCTGAAAAGGGTATAATTATTTCCCCACATTTTGAGTAACTCTATGCAAAGATATAAGGGGCATAGCTGTTTTCTGAAGGTATATCGGTACCATTTTGTAGTTACCCTGTTCAGATGGACATGAAAACCCCAAAGCACTTTTCCCATCTGTCCACCAAATGTTCAGTATAGTTTTCCCCATCCTTTCCATTAATTGGTTCCTTTGCCTTTTAACTCACCTGGACCTTATATAGGACTGAGTGACAAAAGCAGGCCATTCGGCCCATCAAGCCTGCTCCACCATTCTAACTCAACCTTGAATAAATTTAAAGACGCACCCACGACGGACTTCTTGTGAACAGAAGGTGCTTTCATTGCATGTTTATGATGGGGCAAGGTGGATACCTTGCGAAATGATGTCCTGAGGACATGAAAGGCACTATAGAAATGCAAGTTCGCCCTTCCTTCCCAATAAAAGCTTGTGCGAGATTTCATTTTAGGGAGCACAGCCTGATTCTTGGTGCTTGCTTCTGATCATGTCCACTTCCCCATGATGCATTGCAAGGAGCAGGAATGCGCTTCCTGATGAGAACAGATCTCCAAAGTACAAGAAATGGAAGTTGATGACTGAATTAATGCCAGACAATCCCTCAGTTACAATTATAGATTTACATAGGGTTTCCATTGACCAGAAACTCACCTGGACTCACCATATACAGTAAACGCAGTGGCGACAAGAGCAGGTCAGAGGCTAGAAATACTGGTTGAGAGTGTGGTGCTGGAAAAGCACAGCCAGTCAGGCAGCATACGAGAAGCAGGAGAACAGACGTTTCGGGCATAAGCTCTTCATCCTCATGCTTAAAACGTCGGTTCTCCTGCATGACCTGCTGTGCTTTCCCAGCACCACACTCTTGACTCTGATCTCCAGCATCTGCAGTCTCACTTCCTGCTAGAAATACTGCAGGTAACTCATGTCCTGTCTCCCCCAAAGTCTGTCTATCACCTACAAGCCGGACGTCAAGAGTGTGCTGGAATACTCTTCATTTAGATGGGTACAGCCCCAACTGCACTCAAAAAGCTTGACACCATCCAGCATAAGGCAGTCTGCTTGATTGGCACCACATCCGCAAACACTCACTTCCTCCACCAGTGACGTTCAGTAGCAGTGTGTACAATCTAGAAGATGTACTGCAGAAATTCTCCAACGATCTTTAGACAGCGCCTTCCAAACCCTCAATCATTGCCATCTGGAAAGCCAAGGGCAGTAGATACATTGGAGCACCACCTCCTCCAATTTCCCCTCCGAGCTGCTCACCATCCTAACGTGGAAATATATCACCATTCCTTCAGTGTCACTGGCTCAAAATCCTGGAATTTCCTCCCTGAGGGCATTGTGGGTGTCCCTATAGCATATGGACTGCAGTGATTCAAGTAGGCAGCTCAACCCCATCTTCTTGAGGATGGCCAGTGAACAGCACTGGCCCAGCCAGCGATGCCCACATCTCACAAGTGAATAAAAAATCTTACATATATGGACAGATTAGTTATCCCTTTGATACAGGAAGCCATACAGTCTAGAATTTTCAAAATCCAGAATCGGATGAATAAAATCAGTGATTTTGTCTCAAGTGCATCATTATTTCAGTAATGAAGTGTGAGAAGCTGGAAGCACTCTCTGTAGAACAGAGAAGGTGAGGAGGTTTAACAGAGGTGTGTACATTTATGAGAGGTTTTGATAGAGCAATTAGGATAAGATATTTAAACTGTCAGAGGACTCAACATTAAACTGATTGGCGAAAGAATGAGGGAGATGGAAATGTGTTGCTGGAGAAGCGCAGCAGGTCAGGCAGCATCTGGGAGGGAGGCTGATGGGAACCAGGTTTATACAGGAGCTGATGTGATTTAGAATGCGCTGCCTGAAACCTTGGTGGAAATGGACTCAACACAATAGGAGGCTCCAAATGGGAACAGGATAAATCCTTGAAAGGGAAGTTAGCAGATGCTTGAACTCTGTTGATGAGTTGGATAGGTACAGTGGGCTGAGTGGCCTCCTCCTCTGCTGTAAGATTCTGTGTAATAATATCTGTGAAGTCAGTGCGATTGCCTCACACGTGACTTTTCTGCCAGCTGACTGGATGGTAGCAGTCTATAGGTGTGTAGGTTGCCCTACCTATCAATAGCGTTCTTGCTAGCCTAGCCAACTGAGGGACAAGTTGGCTGGAGGGAGCTCAGAAACAGATCAACTGTGAATATTGGATCAGGCTTGAGGGGCTGAATGGCCTCCTCCTGTTCATATAGATATTTTCTAATTGTCCTGTTCAGCGATGTTAGGACTCACCTCTGGAGCAGGTTGTACTTGAACTTGGACCTCTTGACCCAGAGGTAGAGACAATACCACTGCACCATTAGAGCCCTCTTCCAGTTCATGTATTGCCAGCGTGTCAATCATATGTGCATGCAGCCTATAAACTGTGGTAAAATCAATGTGTAATTAGACATATCATGCTTTCCTCATTTACAATTCCTGAACTTTATATGCCAAATTAATTTCGTCCAATTATTTAGGTTCCAACCTTTTTCTCCTGGAGTATAAATTGTTTCAAATTTGACATTCTTGCATTGGCCCTGATGAGAGCAAGTCAAGAAGTTTTGTCAACGTGTATTCCATTTCAGTAATAAGCAAATGATTTATTTTAAAACAATTAAACACTTAGCTTTGGGATCAAAGAAAGCTGCAATCTGCAGAGAATTTACACTTATCTTTCTTCCTACTGTGCAGGGGGGATGCCGGAGGTGAAATAAAGCATACTGCTACCGGCAATACCCCAAATCTGTCCGAGCAGTCTCTGCTGCACACTTTGTGCTTTCCTGATTTCATTGGGTGCATTGCACTTTGCTTATATTCTGAGTTGATTGACTGGTCCTAGTTACTACCTGAGCGCCTTCCTATTGGACAGGTATTTGATTAGGCCTTGATTGCCCATGTAAGGTTATGAGGGGATCTGACAGGGGGTACGTATTCAGAAGATATTTCTGTTACTAGGGGAGCCATGAACTAGTGTACATGGGTGGCACAATGGTTAGCATTGCTGCCTCACAGTGCCAGGGATAGATTGGCAGGGGAGATTAGACAACCTTGATGCTGCTTAGGTTACTGTATTTTTTGAACAACTATACCTTGTTAGTTGCTCCAGCCTATTAAACTAGTTTTCATTCCTACTGCATTGCTTTTTAAATTTCAGCTCCCAGTCAAAAACTGTACCATCCAACTAAATATCTAACTATTTTAATCTTACAGTTTTCTTTATCATAAATGACAGGATATGACTTGACCCCCTCAGAGAATCCAGTAACTGCCATTCGTACCTGGAAATATCCAAAGACCAAGCACTATGCTGGTGTGAACTGTTGACATTCATTGCTTACAAACTGTGCGCATAAGTAGGTGGGACTTGGGTTTCACGAGGTGTCAGTTTTGTGTCAACAGCAGCATGATGGTACAGCTCCATGTACAAATGATCAGTCACTGTTAGAGTCATAGAGTCCTACAGCACACAGACAGGCTCTTTGGCCCAAACTGATCTATGCCGACCAAAATGTCCATCCACGCTTACCCTACTTCCCTGTACTTGGCCCATATCCTTCTAAATCTTTCCTATCCACGTATTTGTCCAAATGTCTTTTAAATGTTGTTAATGTTCCCCCCTCAACCACTTCTGTTGGCAGCTCATTCTATATGCGTACCACCCTCTGTGTAAAAAAAAAGTTGCCCTCTTAGATTCCCTTTTATTCTTTCCCCTCTAACCTTAAACTGATGCCCTCTTCTTCCCGATTTCCCAGCTGTTGTAAGGATATTATTATGGTTAGTTCTTAATTTCACTGTCAGAGTCATACAGCACAGAAACAGAGCTTTCAGTCCAACCACTCCATGCCAACCATAATTCCAAACTAAACTAGTCCCACCTGCCTGCGCTTGGCCCATATCCCTCCAAATATTTTCTATTCATGTTCTTATTTAACTGCCTTTTAATGTTGTAACTATCTGCATCCAACACTTCCTCTGGAGATTCATTCCACACGTGAACCACACTCTGTCTAAGAAAAAAGCCTCTCGTGTCTTTTTAAAGTCTTTCTCCTCCCACCCTAAAAATATCTCACTTTTTTTGAATTCATCAACAAGCTGGTTAGATCACATTTGATGCCCCTCCCTAATTACCCAGAAGGCAATTAAGAGTCAACCATGTTGCTGTCGATCTGAAATCGCACTAGTCCAGACCCAGCAAATTTCTTCCCTAATGGACATTAGCGAACCAACAATGCTTTCATGGTCATCATTAGACTTTTAACTCCAAATTTTCATTATGTTCAAATTCTACCATCTGCCATGGAAAGATTTAAACCTGGGTCCCCAGGACGTTAAAACAAACTGGAAATCTGAAAAAAAACCAGAAATTGTTGGAGAAACTCAGCAGGTCTGGCAGTATCTGGGGAGAGAAAGTAATGCCAACGTTTCGGGTCCAGTGACCCTTCATCAGAATTAGTAGAGGTTCTGTCAAAGGATCACCAGATTAGAACTGTTAACTCTGCTTTCTCTCCACAGATGCTGCCAGACTTGCTGAGTTTCTCCTGCAATTTCTGTTTTGTTCCCCTGGGCATTACCTGGGTCTCTGGATTACTAGCCTAGTGACAAAACTATGGACCCATCACCTCCCACAATCTCCTAACCACCTTTCCTTATAAACAGTATTCATTTTGAACATTCAGTGCAGGTCAATTTAACAGATTGCGATGAAGCGTCTCAGCCAGGAAAAGGAAGTTCAGTGTTTCTTCTTCTCTGTAATTAGCTGCACATTAATAATATTGAGAGTATTCTTCGTCCTAAAGCATGCAATTCCGTAAAAGGCTTGTTGAAAGTCCCAGGAATAATCGGGCATTTTCCAATGAAAGTTGTTGCCGATATTTGTGCAGTGCCAAAGATGTAGGTTGTGCTGAGTTTGGAAATTTGTCAGTTTTATTTCTAAATAAAGGGTCTCTCAGTTCTGATCGAAAAGGAATTATTGTGATATGTGCATACACTCTGCAGGAACTGTCACTGAGGAAAGCATAATATCAGGAATTATAAATTTATTTTAATTTACCACAGTCTGGTGCTGAGTTTGCACTTGTGTATTTTGCAAAACACACTGGCAGAAGATATGGGAGTAGACCATTGAGCTCCTCAAGCATGTTCTGTCCACTAATGAGAAATCATGATTTGTGACAATCATACTAATAGGGTTTGATTCCTAATTTTGTAAAGATACATATTTAGCATGAGATTCTTTTATGGATTGTGATATGTATGTAACAATAATAACCAGAGCTGTATCTATATTGATGTGTCAAATTATGTTTTGCTGGAATGCTGTTTCTTATATGATAAAATACTAAAGAACATCCAGACTTTGTCTTTTTAAATGCAAATAATTTCATTGTACTTCCCTTTTCTCCTGGGGAAGGAGTGTGACTGTCTAGTGTCTTGTGTTTGGCATGTAACATTTAAGACTGAAAGTCAGCATTTGGTTAGTACCTGCATTTAGAGATGTACAGTTGTTTGATTTCACTGTCCTGTTCACTTTCTGTTTTAAGATTTCCTCCTGCGGTCTGTCAGTGTTGAGGGCTGAGAGGAGGCTTGTGGACTTGTTTCTGTGTTTTGTACATGTCGGGTAATCTTATGGAAAAAGGTCTTTAATCAACGGCTCTATATTTTAAAGTTAACCTACTCCTCCTGTATCACTCAACATCCTCTAACATCTTCCTGCCATTACATTTCAAGACTAACACAGCTCAAATTTCTCAATTTCATTTCCTGTTTTGTATTTCAATCTTTTCAGTACCTGGGTTAATTGTTGTGATGTTTCTCTGAAACAGATGTCAGTTGTTGAATGTTTCTGTTATATCATGGTGAGTTGGATATATCTAGACCAGTGCAGTCCTCACACGTTGATTCCGTGTGGAATTGCAAGTTACAACGTTGCTGTGGAAAGCTAAACACCTCAAGGCTTTTGACTGACATGAGACATTTCAGAGCAAGAGCACAGAAGGTGCATCTTTGTCATCTCCTGGATGGACTGTGATGACCAAAGGGGTGTGTGTCAAAGAGGAATTCTCCAAACTGTTATTTCTCCTCTTGGATCTGAGGTGCGATGGAGGGTAATCTATAATGAAGTGTCAGGGATTTCCTAGTTGTACCTCCTCTATTCCATTTATTACATTGTATGCCCCTCCCTCCACCTCCATGAGGTAAACAGGACACGTTTCTCCAGTTTTCAATGATTTTGATGCATTTGATGTGACCTCATTGCTGTGACTTCTCTCTGTACCTTGGTTTATGTGACAGTGACTATGTGATGGGTGGCTCAGTGATTAGCACTGCTGCCTCACAGTGCCAGGGACCTGGATTCAGTTCCACCCTCGGGCGACTGTCTGTGTGGAGTTTTGCACATTCTCCCCATGTCAGTGTGGGTTTCCTCTGGGTGCTCCGGATTCCTCCCATAGCCCGAAAGATGTGCCATGCTAACTTGCCCATAGTGTCTAAGAATGCGTAGGCTAGGTGGATTAGCCATAGGAAATACAGGAATTGGATGGGGTGCCGGGATTGGGTGTATACCCAATCAGCCAAATGGCCTCTTTCTACATTGTAGGGATTCTATGATTTAGGTGACAAAATTCAAGTACTGAATTGCTTCCATTCAGAAAGTAAATGATTTGATGTGTGCCGTAGGGACAATAACAAAAGTCGTGGGATTTTATTGTGATCAATTTGAAGTTGGAACTGGAGGTTTGAAAGAACATAGAACAGTACAGCACAGAACAGGCCTTCAGCCCACGCTGTTGTGCCGACCATTGATCCTCATGTGTGAGGTAAACTTAATGTACTAACCCTCAAATGTCTGTGACCATATGCATGTCCAGCAGTCTCTTAAATATCCCCAATGACCTCGCTTCCACAACTGCTGCTGGCAACGCATTCCATACTCTCGCAACTCTCTGCGTAAAGAACCCACCTCTGACATCCCCTCTATACTTTCTGCCAAATAGCTTAAAACTATGACCCCTCGTGTTAACAATTTCTGCCCTGGGAAAAAGTCTCTGGTTATGAACTCTATCTATGCCTCTCATTATCTTGTACATCTCAGTTAGGTCCCCTCTCTTCCTTCTTTTTTCCAATGAAAAAAGTCCGAGCTCAGTCAACCTCTCTTCGTAAGATAAGCCCTCTATTCCAGGCAGCATCCTGGTAAACCTTCTCTGAACCCTCTCCAAAGCCTCCACATCTTTCTTATAACAGAGCGACCAGAACTGGACACAGTATTCCAAGTGCGGTCTAACCAAAAATTTATAGAGCTGCAACAAGGTCTCACGGCTCTTAAACTCAATCCCCCTGTTAATGAAAGCCAAAACACCATATGCTTTTTTAACAACCCTGTCCACTTGGGTGGCCATTTTAAGGGATCTATGTACCTGTACACCAAGATCCCTCTGTTCCTCCACACTGCCAAGAATCCTATCCTTAATCCTGTACTCACCTTTCAAGTTTGACCTTCCAAAATGCACCACTTCGCATTTATCCAGGTTGAACTCCAGCTGCCACCTCTCAGCCCATCACTGCATCCTGTCAATGTCACGCTGCAGCCTACAACAGTCCTCTATACTGTCAACGACACCTCCAACCTTTGTGTCGTCTGCAAACTTGCTAACCCATCCTTCAATCTCCTCATCCAAATCATTAATAAAAATTACAAAGAGTAGAGACCCAAGGACAGAGCCCTGTGGAACACCATTCACCACTAACTTCCAGGCAGAATACTTTCCTTCCACTACCACTCGCTGTCTTCTGTCGACCAGCCAATTTTGTATCCAGACAGCTTAATTTCCCTGTATCCCATTCCTCCTGACCTTCTGAACGAGCCGACCATGGGGAACCTTATTAAATGCCTTGCTGAAGTCCACACACACCACATCCACCGCTCGACCCTCATCAACTTGTCTAGTAACATCCTCAAAGAACTGAATAAGATTTGTGAGGCATGACCTGCCCCTCACAAAGCCGTGCTGACTGCATTTAATCAAGCCATGTTCTTCCAGATGGTCATAAATTCTATCCCTCAGAATCCTTTCCAACACCTTGCAGATGACAGACGTGAGACTGACTGGTCTGTAATTGCCGGGGATTTCCCTATTTCCTTTCTTGAAGAGAGGAATTACATTTGCCTCCCTCCAGTCCTCAGGTATGACTCCGGTTGAGAGGGAGGATGCAAAGATCTTCGTTAGCAGCGAAGCAATCACATTTCTCGCTTCCCAAAGCAGCTGAGGACAAATCTGGTCCGGGCCTGGCGACTTGTCAATCTTAATGTTTGTCAAAATTTTCAGCAGATCAGCTTCCTCAATCTCTATCTATTCCAGCATGCTTCCCTGCTCCTCAATGGTTTTATTCACTACAAGGTCCTTTTCTTTAGCAAAGACAGAAGCAAAAAACTCATTTAGGGCTTCCCCTACCTCCTCAGACTCTATACACAAGTTCCCTATGCTATCCCTGATCGGCCCTACTTTTTTTGATCATTCTCTTATTCCTCACATACATGTGCCTTTGGATTCTCCCTAATCCTTCCTGCCAAGCCTTTTTTGTGCCCCCCCCCAGCTCTCTTCAGACCATTTTTGAGCTCCTTCCTCGCCTGCCTGTAATCCCCTAGAGCTGAGCAAGACCCTTGCTTCCTCCACCTTACATAAGCTGCCTTCTTTTTTTTGACGAGGAGCTCCTCCGCTCTCGTCATCCAAGGTTCCTTTATCTTACCCCTTCTTGCCAGTCTCAGAGGTACACATTTGTGCATCACTCGCAACAACTGTTCCTTAAACAGTCTCCACATGTCTATAGTGCCCTTCCCGTGGAACAATTGCTCCCAGTCCATGCTTTCCAACACACGTCTGATAGCATCATAGTTTCCTTTTCCCCAATTGAATATCCTCCCATTGTGCCTGCTTCACTCCTTCTCCATAGCTATGTAGAATGTGAGGCAGTTGTGGTCACTATCACCAAAATGCTCTCCCACCGCAAGATCTGACATCTGCCCCGGCTCATTGCCGAGCACCAAATCCAAAATGGCCTCTCCCCTTGTCGGCCTGTTAATATACTGAGTTAGGAAACCCTCCTGAACACACCTTACAAAAACAGCTCCTTCCAAACCATCTGCTCAAAGGAGGTTCCAATCAATATTGGGAAAGGAGGTACAATTGTCAGGCAAGACTCATTGTATAGGTAAGGGATTGGCTGTCTAACTGACCCAGTGGTCCAATGATTCCTCATCAGACTTCCAACTGTGGGCAACTCTAAATCTTTTACAGCGTAAGGCTGGCTCAGTGGAGTGTATTCATTTTGACCTGCACTCGAAATACCGATTGATCCACTAATTTGTTGTGAGAACTCTGTATTATACAGCGTGGAGATGTAAAGGTGACGGGGGATGGGGGTGATGATGTAGAGAAAGGGAATGTAGGCTAACATAGACACCAGAAAGGGGGTGGGGAAAAGAAAAGATACTATCAACTATTCTACCATGGAAGGTGGGTATCACTTGCAAGACCAGCCTTTGTTGCCCATCCCTAAGTGCCCTAGAACTGAATGGCTTGCTTGGCCATTTTGAAGGGCACTTAAGAGTCGATCATATTCCTGTGGATCTGGAGTTACATGTAGCCGGAATGGGTAATGATGGCTGATTCCCTTCCCTAAAAGACATTAGTGAACCACCATGGTTTTGTGATAGTCATCATGGTCACTATTACTGAGACTTCAGTGGAACAGGCTCAAGAGGCTGAATGGCCTGGTCCATTGTTCCAATTTCTGATGGTCTTATGGAGACTAGCTTTAAATTTCAGGTTTTAGTCATTATATTTAAAACCACCAGCTGTCATTGGGGGTGTGGGGGGGGGAGGGGAGCAGAGTGAATCTGCATCCTTGAGCATAGCCTCTGGATTATGATTCTAATAACCTCTACTATACCACCATCTCCCAGCTTCCTATATAGAGTCATACAGTGCAGAAAAGGCCCTTCAGCCAATTAAGTCTGCACTGACTGAACTACCACTAAATGCATTCATATCCCACTTTTCTGCACTTGTTCCTTGAATCTTATGATATTTCAAGTGCTCATCCAAATCTTTTTTAATGGTTGTAAGGATTCCAGCATCCACTACTTCCCAGGCAGTGCATTCCAGTTTCCCACTACCCTCTGAGTGAAAAGGCTTTTTCCACAAATCCACTCTGAATCTCCCGCTCCTCAGACCAGAACCATGCCCCCTCGTGATTGACCCCTCAACCAAGGGGAATAGCTGCTCTCTGTTCACCCTGTCCATACCCCTCATAATCTAATACAGGATGGGAAAAGTTTCTGGCTGTAAGAGCTGCTCCTTTTTTTGAGGTATTTTAGGTGCTGGAGGTGATTTCCTCGAATTCCAGGAGCAGCAATTACTATTTTATATGCTGTTGCATTGTTTTGGAACTTTGGAAAAAGAACGTCAAAACAACAGCAGGTTTAAAAGGGAGAAGAGCAGACAAAGGAAGCACATGGTGAGGACAGTGCAGGAGAGAGAAAGAGAGAACCTGCGCAGTTACTGCCTTTGCTGTTTTTGAATTCATGTGTCGCTGGACATCGTAGTGCATCTGGGAAAATTAACAAACAGTGAATTTCACAACTAATCTTGGAGGAACCGGTTTGGGCGAAGTTCACAGCACAGAATCAGATAAGTTAATTGTTGTTTTAAGTCTGTCCAAGAGAAAGGCTGTATTAGTGAGTACAGTGGGTTCTTTCTTGATTATATGTTTTTGGAGATAAGTCTCTTGATTAAACTTCAAATATAAGCCATAGCTATTAATTTAACCTGATGCAGTCTTTGTAGAGGAAAAAGACGGTGTTATTTTCTGGGTCTGTAGATTGTGAAGGAGCAAAAATGGCCTTTGCAGTGATATGTACTTCTCGCCAAATGTGGGAGTTTAAAGAGAGTTTAAGGGTTACTGCAGATTATATCTGCCATAAATTCTGTTGGATGCGAATCTTATCAGATTGAGTGGATCGGTTGGAGAGACAGATAGAAGCGATGAGGAATTTGCAACAGTATATGATGGATGGCAGTTATAGGAAGGGGGGAAATCTCAGATACAGTCACATAGATGTGTTAACTCCAGGAAGGGTAAGAGAGGTAGGCACCTAGGGCAGGAGTCTTTTGTGGATATATCTATTTCAAACAGGTATGCTGTTTTGGAAAATGTAGGAGGATTCTCAGGGGAATGTAGCACGAACAGCCAAGTTTCTGGTATTGAGACTGGCTCTAATGCAACGAGGGGTACGTCAGCTTCCAAGAGATCAATTGTGTTAGGCAATTCTATAGTCCGAGGTACAGACAGACGTTTCTGTGGCCAGCAGAGAAAAAGCAGAATGGTGTGTTGTTTCCCTGGTGCCAGGATCAAGGATGTCTCAGAGAGGGTGCAGAATGTTCTCACAGGGGAGAGGGGCCAGCAGGAGGTCATTGTCCACATTGGAACCAATGACATAGGAAGGGAAAAGGTTGAGATTCTGAAGGGAGATTACAGAGAGTTAGGCAGAAATTTAAAAAGGAGGTCCTCAAGGGTAGTAATATCTGGATTACTCCCAGTGCTACGAGCTAGTGATGGCAGGAATAGGAGGATAGAGCAGATGAATGCATGGCTGAGGAGCTGGTGTATGGGAGAAGGATTCACATTTTTGGATCATTGGAATCTCTTTTTGGGTAGAAGTGACCTGTACAAGAAGGACGGATTGCACCTAAATTGGAAGGGGACTAATATACTGGCAGGGAAATTTGCTAGAACTGCTTGGGAGGATTTAGACTAATAAGGTGGGGGGTGGGGGGTGGGGGGACCCAGGGAGATAGTGAGGAAAGAGATCGATCGGAGACTGGTACAGTTGAGAACAGAAGTGAGTCAAACAGTCAGGGCAGGTAGGGACACGGTAGGACTAATAAACTGCATTTATTTCAATGCAAGGGGCCTAACAGGGAAAGCAGATGAACTCAGGGCATAGTTCGGAACATGGGACTGGGATATCATAGCAATTACGGAAACATGGCTCAGGGATGGGCAGGACTGGCAGCTTAATGTTCCAGGATACAAATGTTACAGGAAGGATAGAAAGGGAGGCAAGAGAGGAGGGGGAGTGGCGTTTTTGATAAGGGATAGCATTACAGCTGTACTGAGGGAGGGTATTCCCGGAAATACATCCAGGGAAGTTATTTGGATGGAACTGAGAAATAAGAAAGGGATGATCACCTTATTGGGATTGTATTATAGACACCGTAATAGTCAGAGGGAAATTGAGAAACAAACTTGTAAGGAGATCTCAGCTATCTGTAAGAATAACAGGGTGGTTATGGTATGGGATTTTAACTTTCCAAACATCGACTGGGACTGCCATAGTGTTAAAGGTTTAGATGGAGAGGAATTTCTTAAGTGCGTACAAGACAATTTTCTGATTCAGTATGTGGATGTACCTACTAGAGAAGGTGCAAAACTTGACCTACTCTTGGGAAATAAGGCAGGGCATGTGACTGAGGTGTCAGTGGGGGAGCACTTTGGGGCCAGCGACCATAATTCTATTCATTTTGAAACAGTGATAGAAAAGGATAGACCAGATCTAAAAGTTGAAGTTCTAGATTTGAGAAAGGCCAATTTTGACGGTATTAGGCAAGAACTTTCGAAAGCTGATTGGAGGCAGATGTTCGCAGGTAAAGGGACGGCTGGAAAATGGGAAGCCTTCAGAAATGAGATAACAAGAATCCAGAGAAAGTATATTCCTGTCAGAGTGAAAGGGAGGCTGGTCGGGATAAGGAATGCTGGATGACTAAAGAAATTGAAGGTTTGGTTAAGAAAAAGAAGGAAGCATATGTCAGGTATAGACAGGATAGATCGAGTGAATCCTTAGAAGAGTATAAAGGAAGTAGAAGTATACTTAAGAGGGAAATCAGGAGGGCAAAAAGGGGACATGAGATAGCTTTGGCAAATAGAATTAGGGAGAATCCAAAGGGGTTTTACAAATATATTAAGGACAAGAGGGTAACTAGGGAGAGAATAGGGCCCCTCAAAGATCAGCAAGTTGGCCTTTGTGTGGAGCCTCAGAAAATGGGGGAGATACTAAATGAATATTTTGCATCAGTATTTACTGTGGAAAAGGATATGGAAGACATAGACTGTAGGGAAATAGATGGTGACATCTTGCAAAATGTCCATATTACAGAGGAGGAAGTGCTGGAGGTCTTGAAATGGTTAAAGGTGGATAAATCCCCAGGATCCAAGAACTCTGTGGGAAGCTAGAGAAATGATTGCTGGGCCTCTTGCTGAGATAGTTGTATCATTGATAGTCACAGGTGAGGTGTCGGAAGACTGGAGGTTGGCAAACATGGTGCCACTGTTTAAGAAGGGTGATAAAGACAAGCCAGGGAACTATAGATCGGTGAGCCTGACCTCAGTGGTGGGCAAGTTGTTGGAGGGAATCCTGAGGGACAGGATGTACATGTATTTGGAAAGACAAGGACTGATTAGGGATAGTCAACATGGCTTTGTGCGTGGGAAATCATGTCTCACAAACTTGATTGAGTTTTTTGAAGTAACAAAGAAGATTGATGAGGGCAGAGCAGTAGATGTGATCTATATGGATTTCAATGAGGCGTTCGACAAGGTTCCCTATGGGAGACTGATTAGCAAGGTTAGATCTCATGGAATACAGGGAAAACTAGCCATTTGGATACAGAATTGGCTCAAAGGTAGAAGACAGAGGGTGGTGGTGGAGGGTTGTTTTTCAGACTGGAGGCCTGTGACCAGTGGAGTGCTACAACGATCGGTGCTGGGTCCTCTATTTTTTGTCATTTACATAAATGATTTGGATGTGAGCATAAGAGGTACAGTTAGTAAGTTTGCAGATGACACCAAAATTGGAGGTGTAGTGGACAGCGAAGAGGGTTACCTCAGATTTCAACAAATGGGCCAATGGGCTGAGAAGTGGCAGATGGAGTTTAATTCAGATAAATGCGAGGTGCTGCATTTTGGGAAAGCAAATCTTAGCAGGACTTACACATTTAATGGTAAGGTCCTAGGGAGTGTTGCTGAACAAAGAGAACTTGGAGTACAGGTTCAAAGCTCCTTAAAAGTGGAGTCGCAGGTAGATAGGATAGTGAAGAAGTCATTTAGTATGCTTTCCTTTATTGGTCAGAGTATTGAGTACAGGAGTTGGGAGGTCATGTTGCGGCTGTTCAGGGCATTGGTTAGACCACTGTTGGAATATTGCGTGCAATTCTGGTCTCCTTCCTATCGGAAAAATGTTGTGAAACTTGAAAGGGTTCAGAAAAGGTTTACAAGGATGTTGCCAGGTTGGAGGGTTTGAGCTATAAGGAGAGGCTGAACAAGCTGGGGCTGTTTTCTCTGGAGTGTTGGAGGCTGAGGGATGACCTTATAGAGATTTACAAAATCATGAGGGGCATGGATAGGATAAGTAGACAAAGTCTTTTCCCTGGGGTGGGGGAGTCCAGAACTAGAGGGCATAGGTTTAGGGTGAGACGGGAAAGATATAAAAGAGACCTAAGGGGCAATGTTTTCACACAGAGGGTGGTACGTGTATGGAATGAGCTGCCAGAGGAAGTGGTGGAGGCTGGTACAATTGCAACATTTAAGAGGCATTTGGATGGGTATATGAATAGGAAGGGTTTGGAGGGATATGGGCTGGGTGCTGGCAGGTGGGACTAGATTGGGTTGGGATATCTGGTCGACAAGGACGGGTTGGACCGAAGTGTCTGTTTCCATGCTGTACATCTCTATGACTCTATGACCTTAGTCTTGTCCCCCCCCTCTGTCTTCTCCGCTCGAATGAAAACAATCCAAGCCTCTCTAGTCTCTCCTTAAAGTTGAATTTCTCCATCCCAGGCAACATCCTAGTGAACCTCCTCTGTACCCCCTCTAGTGATATCACATCCTTATAGAAGATGGTTTCTGCAGGAAGACATTTTTAAAAAAAATAATCATGGCAAGGTCACCATTAATTGCTGTTTAACTGAGTAGTTTATTGGCTATCAACCACATTACTGGTGGATTATATGTAAGCCAGACCAGGTGAGAAGACAGATTTCCTTCCCTAAAGTGCAATGGTGAACCATATAAGTTTCCACATGGTTGGCATTAGCCTAGCTTTAATCCCAGAATCTTATTGAATTCAAATTTCATCATGATCCATGGTGGAGATTTGAATTTATGTCTCTCAGAGCATTAGCCTTGAGTTCATTGCCATGCCACCACCCAATACATCTCCAGCACAAGCAGTGATGAGCTTGTGTTTAATGTTCACTTCCATGTACCCCCTTTCAGAGGAACAGAGATAATCATGATGGACCTACTTCCTAATGTGACTCAGCACCTCCTGGAGAAGAGGGAACGAGAATTACACAGAGACTTCTGTGCACAAACAAAAGAGTACAGCATCTGTTTGCAATCAAAAGATTTATTTAGGAGACAACATTTACACAAATATTAATTTAAAGCAATACATAAGCCAGTGTCCAAAAATATGTACATACTTAGACCAACTACACCCATGCACTTTATTAATTGAGATATTCAGGTTCACAAAGAAAGACTCCTAGGTATCAGTGTCGAACCAAAAACACAGCAGATATTTCTGTTTGTGCGCTAGCAAAGCTTGTGATATTGCATTGCCTGTCGTTTATGCCTAATGTGGAACAGATCATTAACTTTGCACGTTACCAAGCACTTCACTCACACTGTAACTGGTATTAAAAGACTTGGACGAAGGTACAGGCTGTGAACACAAGGAACTCTCTGTGACTCTGTCCAGTAATACGATCAACTCCTCCCAAAAATGCTTTCAGACAATGCATCCTCCAGTAAATATGTCATTGTCAAAAGAGGTCTCTGTATTTAATGTAACTGGGCCTCAGAGGCAGCTTATGATGGAATTTTCATCTGGTAAAGTAACAGGAGTATCAGTACAGATTCAAACGTAATGCCATCTGCTTGATACACCTTTTTCATGTCAATGGAACTAACTTGGATGGTATTAGCGACCATCAGTTTCAGAGAGTTGTGAATGCAGTCCATACAAAGTAGACAAGCCGGAGGCTGGACGAACACAGCAAGCCAGGCAGCATCAGAAGGTAGAGAAGTCAACGTTTTGAGTATAACCCTTCTTCAGGACTGGATGTGGGGCTAGGGGAGCTACAGATAAAGCGGAGAGGGGAGGTGGAAAGAGTAACGGAATGGTGAGGTAGTGATAGGTGAACACGGGTAGTGGGTAAGACCTGGTTGGTCCATGGGAGGGATGAATCCAATTGGTAGCTGGAAGGAAGGGTTGGCAGGTGGAATGGAAGGGAGGATGTGGGGCTGGAAAGATGACTGGGGGGGGATGGGTTGGAAGGTTACTGGCAAAGGGGCTGTGCTCCGAAAGCTTGTGATTTCATATAAACCTGTTGGATTATAACCTGGTGGCCTGCGACTTCCAACTTTGGATAATAGCAACTTTACAATGCAATTGGAGCTGGTATTGGTATCTATATTCCTGTTAAGTCTGTTTATGTTTCCATTAGTACAAGGTGTTACTGACTTTGTGAAACATTTTTGTGTTCAATTTCTGACACCAATTTAAAGGGCTCATGATCTCACTTGAAATAGCACAGGAGACACACATTAAACACAAGCAAACCCCAGTGTAGTAAACACTGTATCTAAGGCACACCATTGTGATGCTGACTGATGCGATTAAGTTGCTACAGTTGATGACAGACTTACACCCACCCAAATGTCGCCGCTTGGAATGAAGAGATTGATGGAAACGTGCACCTGCGCTTGCAACACAAAACCTTAAAATGTTCTCATTCGTTTATAAACTGAGATTTGAGAGAATGATATTCCATGCTCAGATGTGTGTGCAATCTCTGATCATAAAAATGAGTGTTTATCTCGGGTCAGTTGGACATAGCAAACAGGCCATTCAGCCCCTCTAGCCTGCTCTGTCATTCTTTATCCTGGATGATCACCCACCTCAACGCCATGTTCTTGTACTGCCATATATCCCTTCACGGCACGAGTAGCTAGAAATCTCTCAGTCTCTGCCTTAAACGTATGCAGTGATTGAGTCTCTATAGTTCCCAGGGGTAGAGAATTCCATCCTCTGAGAGAAAGTGTTCCTTCTTGCCTCTGGCCTAACTGACTTTTATTCGGTCTCAGTCTTTTATTCTGAGGTTGTCTCCCACTGGTTCTAAATCCTACAACCGGGGAAACTACACTTTGTCTGCCCCTTTTAAGATTCTTGTAGAATTCTATCAAGTTGTTTGTCATCTTTCAAAGATAGGCCCAGTCTCCTGAATTTGGCCTTGCTGGGCAGTCCCAGGAACCAATCTGCTGAACCTCAGCTGTACTCCTCTAGGGCAGGTACATCCTTCCATAGGCAAGAGGACCAAAACTACACACAACCCTCCAAGTTCAGTCTCACCCCCAGTGTTCTATCCAACTGAAGCAGGGGTGCATTGCTCCTGCACTCAGTAGTATGATACATAATGTAGTCTGGTATCAGGTATTAAAAGGGAACCCTTCTGTGAAGAGCCAAGGAACACTCCCCCATGTCAAAGTTTTTTTTTATTTATTCACAGGATGAAGCTGTCCCTAGACAGGACAACATTAATTGCCCATCCCTAATTGCTGTAATGTTGTAGGTCTGGAGTCACATGTAGGCCCGACCATTGCAGTTTGCTTTCCTATGGAACATTAGTGAACCAGATGGGTTTTCCTGACAATGGTTTTATCATTTGAATATTAATTTCAGATTTTAAGAGAATCCAAATTTCACCACCTGCCATGGTGGGATTGAAACCCAGGTCCCCAGGACATTACATGGGTCTCTGGATTAACAGTCCAGTGATAATCCCACTAGGCTTTTACCTACTTGTTGTTGTAATGGCATTAATCTTTCAATGGGGCTTCTTTCCCTGCAATAGGGTTGGGATTAGGGTTAGAATCTCAGGAAGTTGAGCCAATCCCCTGGCCGGTCACTCAGTTTCTGCCCGAAGTAAGATTGAGTTCAGTGACTGGAATGAATCCACCAAGTCTCACCCATTGCCCTTATTCTTGCTAAGCTACATTGGCTCCCAATGCCTCAAATTAAACTTTTTTTTTCCCCACAACACCATAAGACCATAAGATATGAGAACAGAATCAGGACATTCAGCCCATCAAGACTGCTTTGCCATTCGATCATGGCTGATATGTCTCTAATACCAATTCTTGTGCCTTCTCCCTGTACCCCTTACTAACGAAGAACCTGCCTATCTCTGTCTTAAATGCACCTGGTGACTAGGCCTCTACAGCCCTCTGCGGCAATGATTTCCACCCTCTGGCTGAAGAAATTTCTCCTCATCTCAGTTCTAAAGGGTCCTCTCTTCACTGTGAAACTGTGCCATAGGTCCTAGTCTCTCCTATTAGTGGAAATATCTTCTCCACGTCCAGTCCATCCAGGCTCACAGTATTCTGTAAAGTTCAATCAAATCTCCCCCATATCCTTTTAACTCCGTCGAGTACAGACCCAGAGTCCTCAACCATTCCTCATATTACTTTTGTTATTCACATTTCTACATAGCTTGTTCACCCCTACCACAACACTGACTCTCTAATCTCCTCCAAGCCTATAACAGAACAGATCCTAAAGATGTAGGAGCAGTTGGTCACTCAATTTGAGTCTGCCCCACCATTCAATGAGATCATGCCTGATCTGAATCCTCAATTCAACTTTCTTGTCTTTTCCTTATAAACCTCCTGATTAAAAATCTGTGAATCTCAGCCATGAATATACTTAAAGTGTCAACCTGGACAGCCCTTTGTGGTGAAGAATTCTACAGATTCACTCAGAGAAGAAATTCCTCCTCATCTCTGTTCGAACAGGGGAAACCCTCATCCTGAGATTATGCATTCTGATCCTAAACTCTCCCGCAGGGGAAACAACTTTTCTGCAGCTACCCTTGCAGGTGACCTGTACATTTCAATAAGGTTGGCCCACATGTTTCTAAATTCCAATGAGTGCGGACTCAACCTCTCCTAATAAGAAAATCTCTCTATACCCAGGGTCAAACTAGTGAACTTTGTCTGGATTGCCTCCAATGCCAATATATCTTTCTTTAGACAAATAGAACTGTTCACAGGTGAGGTCTAGCTAGTGCTTTGTATAGCATTAACAAGTCTTCTCTAACTTCACATTCCATTCCTTTCGAAATTAAGGCCCCATACGAACTGCCCCATTTACCTTTGAACTTCAATGCTAGCATTTTGGTACTTATGTACAAGGATGCCCATATCTCTCTTTGCTGCAAATTACTGCAGTTCTTCTTCAATTAAATAATAGACAGCTTCTCTACTCTTGCTGTCAAATTGCATAACCTCACGTTTTCTTATATTCTATCTGCCTAGTTTTTGGCCACTTCCATTACTTGTCTATATCCGTCTGCAGATTCTTTGTGTCATCCTCACCATTTGCCACCCCATATAATCTCTTCTCTGACCTCTTCCATCAGGCAGAAGATACAAAAATTTAAAGACATACGGCCATAGAGTCATAGTTAAAAATCGTACAACACCAGGTTATAGGCCAACAGGTGTATTTGGAAGCACGGAGTGCTACTCTTTCACTGGGTGATTAATTAGGAGCAGTGGTCCGAAAGCTAGTGTTTCCAAATGACTCTGTTGGACTATAACCCGGTGTTTTGCGACTTTTAACTTTGTACACCCCAGTCCAACACCGGCACCTCCAGATCATAGAGACATAGAGTTGTTTAGCATACAAACAGACCCTAAATCTATCTCATCCATGCTGACCAGGTATCCTAAATTAATCTAGTCCCATTTGCCCGCATTTGGCCCATATCTCTCTATACCCTTATCATTCATGTACCCATCTAGATGCCTTTTAAATGCTGTCATTGTACCAGCCTCCATCACTTCCTCTGGCAGCTCATTCCACACATGCACCATCCTCTGCGTGAAAAAGTTTCCCTTTAGAATCTTTTCTCTCTCACCTTAAACCTAAGCCCTCTAGTTTTGGACTCCCCTACCCTGGGGAAAAGATTTTGGCTATCCAACCTATCCATGCCCCTCATGATTTCAAAAACCTCTAAAAGGTCACCCCTCAGCCTCTGATGTTCCAGCGAAAACAGCCCCAGCCTATTTAGTATCTCCCTCTAAACCTGGCAACGTCAATGGAACCAACAGGTTCGGGAACAGTTTCTTCCCCGATGTTATTAGACTTCCAAATGGACCTCTCAAGTTTCGAACCTAATGTTGATCTTGCTCTCTGTGCACCTTCTTTGCATCCGCAACGTTGTATCAAATCTGTTCAATCGCCCTGTGGTCGTTGTATGGTATGATCTACCTGTACTGCACGCAAAACAAAACGTTTCACAGTACCTAGGTACAGTGACAACAAAATGCTCCTGCAACACTTCCAAAGCCCTTTATTTTTTATCATCTCACCAGGCTATGAGTTACGTAAACTCCAAACTCTGGAATTTCCCTTCCTAAACCTCTTCACCTTGCTTTGTTCCTTTAAGATACTCCTAAAAACCTACCTGTTTGTAGCTGTCTTGACATCTCCAGTTGTGATTCGGTGTCAATGTGGGTTGATAATGCTTGCATATTAAGCCCCTTGAAATATTTTAATAAGTTGAGTCAGTTTGTGATGCTGCAGCTTTGTTGTAGGAAGAATACGTACTTCACGCTATTTAAAAAGTCTTTTTAAACAGATCTCAGGAACTTTCATTTGTCCCAGTATGAGGTATATGGGCTCACACTGAGACTCTCGGATCAATGCTGAATCCACCTCAACTTATCATGTATCCCTTAGCAACAGGCCATCTGTGAAAAAATGGCTACGTTTTGTGCTAGGTCTCAGAAATGGGAAGGTAATATCTGGGACCACTGATTGTGCTCCGGCAACACCAAGCTCCTAAAGGACACTGGGATTTTCGTACATTTTATTACATTTCACTGAACAGTTAAGGGACAGCGGGAGGAGCGACAGAACAGATGTGTTTGCGGGTGTCTAGAAAGTGTCTGGTTGAATGGTATGCCACCTGGCAGATTCCACATGTCCTCGATTCGACATCTCCCTCCAGTGTGTTCTCCCCGTCTCTGAAGCATTCCCCCCAATTACCACACGGCCCAGGACTCCACTTCGGGTGTAAATGCGACTCTGAACATTTAAAAACAAAATTCATCGACATTCATTGGTCAGTGCATTGAGTATAGGAGTTGGGAGATCATATTGCAGCTGTGCAGAATATTTGTGGCGCCACTTTTGGAATGCTGTGCCTACTTCTGGTCTCTGTACTGTAGAAAAGATGAAGGGAAACTTGAAAGGATTCAGAAAAGATTTACAAGGATGTTTTCAGGGTTGGAGGGTTTGAGCTACAGGGAGAGGCTGAATAGGCTGGGGCTGTTTTCCCTGGAGCATCAGAGGCTGAGCAGTGACCTTTTCTGGTGGTTTAGAAAAATCACGAGGGGAATGGATAGGATAAATAGACCTTTTTCCCTGGGTAGGGAAGTCCCAAACTAGAGGGCGTAGGTTTAAGATGAGAGGGGAAAGATTTAAAAGGCACTTGCATGTCTCACTTTTCATGCAGAGGGTAGTGCGTGTTTGGAATGAACTGCCAAAGGAAGTGGAGATGGCTATGATTACAACATTTAAAAGGCATCTGGATGGGTATGTGAATAGGAAGGGTTTAGAGGGATATGGGCCAAATGCTGGCAAATGGGAATAGATTAATTTAGGATATCTGGTTGGGCACAGACGAGTTGGACCAAAGAGTCTGTTTCCAAGCTGTACAGTAATACTCCGTCAAGAATAATCTGATACATGATGGAAAATGACCGTATGAAACCACCAAACTGTGTCTGCTGTGACTCGCTTTCTTGACTGTTTCAGATTCCTAATGAAAAGCCTATATCTTTCATTCACTATTATGGGATTAGTTTAGATTAGCTTCCCTACAATATGGAAACAGGCCAGTCAACCCAACAAGTCCACACTGACCCTCAGAAGAGTAACCCACCCAGACCCATTCCCCTACCCCATATTTACCCCTGACTAATACACCTAACACCATGGGCAATTTAGCATAGCCAATTCACCTGGCCTGCACATCTTTGGATTGTGGGAGGAACCTGGAGCACCCAGGAGAAGCCCACAGGGAGAATGAGCAAACTCCACAGACAGTCACCCAAGGTGGAAATTGAACCTGGGTCCCTGGTGCTATGAGGCAGCAATGCTAATCACCGAGCGACCCCAAGTAATTCCATTACATTAGCTATTCTGCATCCTGCCATCTAGGACCTTTACTCTTTCAGGATTGTAATATGGTAACACTGTTTGAATCTTACTGAAAAGTGATGTGTTGCTATAGCTTTTTGTCTTGCATTCCACAGAACAGACAGGATAATACCGAACTAATTGCTAGTGAGCTATTGGTTTTGGCTCCACAGCAGATGCTAAACAATCCAGAGTGTGTCTATAGCTACACTAATAACCCATGGAAGATAATCAATTGAGATTGTAATATGGCTCATTCGGAGAGACAATGGCTTCGTGGTATAATATCTAGACTATTAATCCAGAAACCCAGGGAATATTTTGGGAACCAGGATTTGAATCCCACCATGCCTAATGATGTAATTTGCATTTAATGAAAAATCTGAAGTCAAGAGTTCATTTTCACAGCGTGGAAGCAAGCCATTCAGCCCATTGAGACCATACTGACCCCCTGAAGTGCAGCCCAGCCTGATCCACTCCCTACCCTAATGCCTGCATTTCCCAGGCTAACACACCTAGCCTGCACATCCCTGGACAATACGGGGCAAGTTTCCATGGCCAATCCACACTAACCTGCAGATCTTTGGACTGTGGGAGGAAAGCGGCGCACCCAGAGGAAACCCATACAGACACGAGGGGAATGTGCAAACTCCACACAGGCAGTCGCCCGAGGGTAGAATCAAACCCGAATCCCTGTCACTGTGAGGCAGCAGTGCTAACCACTGAGGCACCGTGCCCCTTCTCTACTGATGTCTAATGATGATCGAAGATTCATAATCAATTATCAGGGAAAAACCCATCTGGTTCACAGATGTCCATTAGGCAAAGAAGCTGCCATCCTCACCTGGACTGACCTACACGTAACTCCAGACTCATTAATCATGAAAACATTTGGGTCCAGGCCCTACAGCAATGTGTCTGATGTTGAATTGCCCTCTGGACAATTAGGGATGGGTAAGCCAGCAATGCCCACATCCCAGGGATGTAAAAAAAGAGAATGTATTCATAACCTTGTAAATACAAGTTGAAAATCTTGCAACGTTTTCAATTACCCAGGAGCTTGGGGAGCCTATAATTACCTGTTGCTTTCTCTATTACAATAGCTCAGCCATTCAGAATTAACTTGGTTAGAGACAAAAAAAAAGTGTTCATGTTGAATTCCAAGGTAGACCAGCAGGGGACTGGAAGAACACAGCAAGCCAGGCAGCATCAGGAGGTGGAGAAGTCAATGTTTTGGGTATAACCCTTCTTCAGTCCTGAAACATTGACTTCTCCACCTTTTGATGCTGCCTGGCTTGCTGTGTTCTTCCAGCCTCCTGCTTGCCTAAATCAGAGTCGAATTGCCAACTGATCAGCATCCTTTACTCCCTCGAGTACATTGCTGTGACCATTAGAAATGTGTCATTTGTCCTAATGAGTGCAAGAGTAAAAGCTTCAGCAACCCATCTCCCATTTCACCAAGATTCACGTTCTGAAGATAAATTTCTGAACTCAGTTCTCAGCCCTAACCAGTCTGCATCAGATTGTAATATTAAGATGGAGAAAGGGCGAGAGCTGGTTGCAGGGTTCCACTCATCGGGCTTTTGCAAAAAGCGGATTAGGTCAACGTGAGTGTGGGGGTTTCACAATGTCAGGCTCAACATCTCTCCTTTACATGTACCCCTTAATGAGTCAAGTGCTTTGGCCTCAGCAGATCACCTCTGCTGTAAAGCCCTAGTAATGGGGCTTGACTCTGTTGGAAGTGATGAGTTAATGTGTGACAATGCTGCTCCTTTACCAGGGTTATTCTATTCTTGTTTTTTTCATGAGGGGTCGTAAAGGCAGAGGTGCTGAAATGTCTGAACTCGTGACTTTAAGAATGGCTAACAGATGCTGTCTAAGTCAACCATCAGAAAAGGCTTTCAGGTTTCTTTTTAAAACACTTGTAAAATGAACGGGGAGTGGCCAGTTCTCCCAGTTCAGGGATTTTTCTAGTTTTGGGTTAGTTTTTAGCTGAGGAGTCAATGAAACAGCTCTATGCTGATCCTCTCTCTCTCTCTGACTTCTCTCTCCTGTAAGAACGTGTATTTGAATTTTCCAGGGGCGTTTTTCTGGGAAGTTGCAGGAAATCGGAACAGCTCTTTGTTCAGTTGCGCTTTTGATTTGGTCGGGTTTTCAAATAGTTATGTTAATCTAAATCTGGTTTTCTTTTGTTCGTGTGTAAATAAATTCTGTTTTGTTTAAAGAGGAGTGGTTTGACCAGCTGTGTCGCTCCTGGAATACTCACCTTACATCTTCTTAAAACAACTCATAAAGTTAGGGACTGGGCTACCTTCTTAAAAATGGGAGAAAGTGAGGACTTCAGATGCTGGAGATCAGAGTTGAGAGTTTGGTGCTGGAAAAGCCCAGCAGGTCAGGCTGCATCCGAAGAGATCCTGATGAAGGGCTTACGCCAGAAACATCGATTCTCCTGCTCCTCAGATGCTACCTGACCTGCTGTGCTTTTCCAGCACCAAACACGACCTTCTTAAAATGTTTTGAGGGGATCTGGCCTGGTCCATAACAGTAGTCAAAAGTACGAGGTTTGCACTGCCCTTACCTGCATGACTATAAATTCCAGAGAGAGCTGTAGGTTTTCAATATCTCCTGAAGGAACATCAAACAGAAATGGTGCATTCCACACTGGGTTATAGCCACTTGATGTCTTGGTTTCCTTGGTTGAGAGAACTTTATCATCTTGGTAGAGGCTTATAATGACATAATGATCTGCAAATGTGAGAACGGGCACATGAGAGTGATGAAGATGGAGGAAGACATAATTAATGGGATATTACTGAGAGATGTGGAAGGAGCGAGGGGCCTTGGAGTGAATGTTCACATCTGCTAGAATGTGGCAGGAGAGGTCGATGATGTGGTTTAGAAGACAATTGGAATAGAATGATAGAAGTGTTGAGGTGATGGCAGGTTAGGCTGGAGTTGCATGATTTATTGCTAGGCCCCATAACTTGAGACCTATGTGCAGTTCAGATCACCTCATTAGAGAAAGGATGTAACTGCACTAGAGAGGGAATGAACAAGGATGTTACCGGGATTGGAAAACTTCAGCTCTGAGGAAAAATAGACACATCGGGATTGTTCTCCTTGGAACAGAGGAGGCTGAGGGGAGACTTGACTGCATTGAGGGTTTGGTAGAGTGGATAGGAAGAGCTTATTTCTTGCTGGTGTGGCCTCTCCTTAAGACCTGACCTGTCCTTAAGACTTAACCCTAGTACCAAACATTTGGATGCGCAGTCCTCAGACAGCCCGAGGTGCCTTAGGCTCAGAGTTTGCTTGATAACGTTCCTGTGAAACTTCCCTGGGATGTTTGACTGAACTAAGTTGCCTTTCACGTTCATGAAGCAGGGTATGACCTTCCATGATATTCTATCTGCGTTGCTGAGAAGTTTGAAATGCAGGAGTTATGTTTTGCGACAAAAACAAAGGGTTGGCCCAAAGTCAGGAAGGGGACAACCCTTCCTCAGTCACCAATTTGTAGATCATTTTCTGCTTGTGTCCCCAGAGTGAAAATGTGGAGGATGGGCCAGGGAATTATGTTTATGCGGTGTTACTATATTGGAACAGTACCTAAGTAATTTATAATTCTGTAAAACTTTCCATTTGAGTTAAAGGTAGATCAATTCTTCTTTCTTTTGTTTGTAAATAAAGTGCGTTTTGGTTAAAGCTTAATAATTTGATCAATCAAATCAAATCTGGAATACATTCTGTAAATAAGATAAATGTTGGGGTCCAGGGTATCTCCTTGATATATTTTGAAAGGGTTTGTTCTGATCCATTTGACCTAAGACCGGTGAGCCACTCACAGCTCCTGGCCATTGACTGACAGAATTCTGGCAAAGGGGTTTGGATTTTGCAGCATCGACATTTTAAAAGCGAGTGTAAGTGAGTCAAAGCCAAACAGCCCAAAACATTTCTCTGATTTTCGTTCTAGTTCCACGTAAGGGACTCAGGACAATTCACAATGCCCCATGTAGATGTGTGGAATGAGGAATGTTATGGACGACCTCTAAGGATGTAAACCCCCCCAACCCCTCCCAATGGTTAAATCTCCCTGTGCCATCTCACCTGGTGACCCTGGCATGCGGGTCAGTCTAGCCAAAGACTCGGCCTTTCGAACCATCACCTTGATCCGGTTAGCCAGGGTCTGATACTGGAGCAGGATGAAGAGCTGGCCCAACAGCTTGGCTTGACCTGTGCCGCTCGAGGGTCCCACCACATCTTGGGAGCTGAGACACTGAAAATAAGGCAAGACTGATTAGTTATCAGAGAAGCATTGAAACTTAAAGGAAGGAGGCCATTTGGCCCATTGTGTGCCTGTGATGGATCCTTCAAACGTCCAGCATGTTTAAACCTATGTGTTGTCTGTTACCTTCACCCTCTGAAGCTGCTTGTGAAATTACTTTGTGTGGGTGAGAAAGGACACATTTGTTGAAGCACTTTGTCTTACACTCTTTAGGATAATTTGCAAGAAATACCAACGTAAAGGGAAAATGACATTCATACCGTATGAGAGTTGAGTGCTGATTGGTTCATAATAATGAATATTGACGAAGGCGCTGTCATGGAGAATGCACCAGTTCGACAATAACTGACAGTTAACTTCCAATCTTGTTTAGATTTTATACAAAATAGGTTGACTCTGATTGGTTGAGGCACTTGCTTGGGAAATAAATAAGATAATTGTGTTCAGTTATAACATACGCAGTGTATGTGCATGTATTTTTCCACCTACACAGAAATGTCTTAAAAATCGTCTGCGGGAGGTGGTAGGGTGGCTTAGTAGTTAGCACTGCTGCCTCACAGCCCGGGATCTGGGTTTGATTCCAGCCTGGGGCAACTGCCTGTGGAGAGTTTACACATTCTGCCCGTGTTTGTGTGGGTTTCTTTTGGGTGCTCTGGTTTTCTCCCGCAGTCCAAAGATGTGCAGGTTAGGTGGATTGGCCACGGGAAATGCAAGATTACATGGATAGGGTAGGGAAGTGGGTCTAGCTGAGATATTCGTCGGAGGGTCAGTGTGGACTCAATGGGCCAAATGGCCTGATTCCACACTGGGGTTCTATGACTCCAGGATGAAGGCTTCAATAAAATGTCTTTGTTCAGCTGCATTCAGTAGTACTGACTACTAAATGTATTTATCAAATGAGTTTCTACTGCCTTTTTAGGTAGTAGGTTCAAAATCCTCACAATTAAGCATAATCTTTTCACCTTATCCCCCTTCAGATCTTTTGTCAATGATTTTAAATACATGACCTCAAGTTTTTGTCCCAATTATCACGGGGAAACATTTTTTTCTTCATCTGCTCAATTAAACCATCTTGCCATCCTCAAAACACTGTTAGAGCTGGAAATGTGTTGCTGGAAAAGCGCAGCAGGTCAGGCAGCATCCAGGGAACAGGAGAATCAACGTTTCGGGCATAAGCCCTTCTTCAGGAAAGGGCTTATGCCCGAAATGTCGATTCTCCTGTTCCCTGGATGCTGCCTGACCTGCTGCGCTTTTCCAGCAACACATTTCCAGCTCTGATCTCCAGCATCTGCAGACCTCACTTTCTCCTCAAAACACTGTTAGGTCACCTCTGATCTTCTGTGGGACCGTGATGACCGAGAAAGAAGAAAGCTAAGGATTGCACTGGATTAAAAGGACAGCTTTAAATTTTTGCAGATGCAAGTATCTTAGAAGCCAGCAAAGGACCACAAAAAAAACTGAGAAGGGAGAAAAATAGAATATGACTATTAATGTAACTGGGAATATTAAAACTCTGCCTGGAAAAAATATCATAGTGAATAACAAAACTTAAAAAAAAATAGAATCCCAACAGTGTGGAAACAGGCCATTTGGCCCAACAAGTCCACATCAAATCTCTGAACAACATCCCATCCAGACTTCGCCCGCAACCCCCCCCCTCCCCAACCCTATACCTGTAACCCTGCATTCCTCATGGCTAATCCACCTAACCTACATCACCCCTGAGCACTATGGGCAATTTCCCATGGCCAATCCATCCTGACCGGCACATCTTTGGACTGTTGGAGGAAGCCAGAGTACCCAAGGAAACACACACACACAGACACGGGGAGAATGTGCAAACTCCACACAGTCACCCAAGTCTGGACTCGAACCTGTATCACTAGCGCTGTGAGGCAGCAATGCTAACAACTGAGCCACCGTGCCACCCAGAAGTTTTTTAAAATTATACATTAATGGGCCAGGCCAGCATTTATTGCCCATCCCTAATTGCCCAGAGGGCAGTTAAGAGTCAACCATATTGCTGTGGATCTGGAGTCACATCTAGGCCAGACCAGGTAAGGATAGCAGTTTCCCTCCCTAAAGGGCAGTAATGAATCAGATGGGTTTTTCCTGACAATTGATTCATGGTCATCATTAGACTCTTAACTCCAGATGCTTATTGAATTCAAATCCTACCCTCTGCTGTGGTGGGATTCGAACCCAGGTCCCCAGGGCATTACCTGAGTCTCTGGATTAATAATCTAGTGATAATGCCACTAGGCCATTACTTCCCCCTACTCAAACTCTTTCCAGGATCAACACATATTTTGGTACTCTGGCTCCAGTGTGTGCCATATAGACGCCACACTGCTACAACTTATCAAAACCCCTGTGACTGGACCTTCCAATCCCGTGACCTGTAGCGCCAAGAGGGACAAAGGCACAGAGGCAACTATTCCCGTGTGGGCAATAAATGCCAATGCCACATGTTACTTCAATTTCAATTCAGAGCCGAGAAGGCCTGAACCTAAAACATGAACGAAACCTTGTCTAATTTAATCTGAAAATCCACAATCTTCGCAATTGAAGGGCGGCTGATGGAGGAAGCAGAAAATCTGAGTAATAATCCAGTATTGAGGTCGGTATAGCTGCAGTGGAATACAGGAAACTCAACTCTTTCCTGGACCACGCTGTAGCGAAGACAATAACAATACTTCAGATTGACACCGAGTGCCGGAAAACAAGTATTGCATTGCCCATCACTTTGATAAGTTCCAACATTAACGTAGATAAATGACCATTCAAATGCGTTGAAGCAGAACTGGAACACAACCAGGGTTCAAATCAAGTGCGTCACAAATGAGAAATAATGTTTCTTGTTATCAACTTACTGCTGCCTGCATGACTCAGGTCAATTGATAAAAGATAACGTGTGTGCTTTCCAAAAATATCCGGTCAGAGGCTAATAATTCATGTTATGTTCGCACTTATGATCCTGTTTGCCCCAGTGGAGTGGCATGTAATAAGGGAACAATGTGGCTTAAATAAACATTAAATGTTTGCTTGCAAACACAGTCAACAAGGGTATCAATGACAAGCATGTAACTTAACTGCAAATTATAGGCAGTTGAAAACTTAGTTTTTATGTTGTTCAGCTGGTGTTCAAATCTTTCCTTGGTCTTGTCCCTTTGCCAATTCCTGCAGGGTCTGGGTTAGGGTTAGGGTTAGAGTTAGAGTTAGGGTTAAGGTTAGAGTTAAGATTAGGTTTGTTAGGGTTATTGTTAGGATTATGTTTAGGGTTAGGGTTAGGATTGTGTTGAGGGTTAGGGTTAGGATTGTTTTTAGGGTTAGCGTTGTGTTTAAGGTTAGGGCTAGGGTTACGTAATGGTAGTGGTGATGACACTCGATTAACAATCTGGGACTGTAGTCTTGAATCCCATCATGGCAGATGGTCAAATTCTAAATTAATAAAAATCTGGAACTAAATGGAATTTCAAGAAAAAATTGGGCAGTCCAATTGTCAGCGTGTAACCCCAGCTAATTGTTACAAAAACACTCTCTCCTTTGGGGAAGGAAATCTACTGAATTTACCTAGTCTGGCCAAAGTGAGACTCTAGGCCCATAGCAAATTATTTGATTCTTAAATGCCCTCTGAAATGGCTCAGCAAGTGTATCAGTTCAAGGGTAAATAAGGATGGACATCAAATGTTGGCTTTGCAGCCCACATTCCATAAGCAAATATTTCTATTAAAAACTGTCATCGCTCCACTATTGATGGCCATGCCTTCAGCTGTTTGGGGTCTTTAGCCCTGGATTCCCTCAGTAAACTTCACTCTTACCTCCTTAAGACTGACGTCTTGGACTGAACTTTTAAATCCTCTTCCAAAATTGCCTTGCGTATCTCCATGTCAAACATTGTTTGATGCCACTCAGAGTCAAACAACACAGATACAGACCCTTGGGTCCAACTAATCAATGCCGAACATAATCCCACACTAAACTAGTCCCACCTGCCCACTCCAGGCCCATATCCTTCCTAACCTTTCCTATCCATGTACTTATCCAAATGTCTTTTAAATTTTGTAAATAGACCCAAATCCACTGCTTCTGCAGGAAGTTCATTCCACACACAAACCACCTCTGTGTAAAAATTTTGCTCCTCATATCTTTTTAAACCTCTCTCCTCTCACCTTAACAATGCCCCCCTAGTCTTGAAATCCCCCCGTCCTCGGGAAAAGACAACAACTATTAACTCTATCTTTACTGCTCACTATATTATATACGTCTACAAGGTCACCTCTCGACCGTCTGTGCCCCAGTGAAAAAAAGTCCCAGCCTATCCAGCCTTCCTTTGTAATTCAAACCTTCCATACCCAGCAATAACCTGCTAAATCTCTTCCAAACTATCTCCAGTTTAATAATATCCTTCCTATAACTGGGCGACCAGAACTGGAGGTAGTGTTCCAGAAGAAGTAATGTTGCGTACGACCTCAACATGACTTCCCAACTCCTATACTCAAGGCTCAAAGCATGAAGGAATTTTACTATCCTCTTGAAATACAAGTTATTTTTGATGTAAGATTGTTTGGTGGGGTTTGATGAATCAGTATGTTGAACACATGGATTCAATGTTGGTGTTCCTGGGTGACTGGAAATGACACCTTGTTCAAGGTTTGTGTAAAGATTTGTAGCTCGGGCGTTGGCTGCCGTGGTTGTGGGTGTGTTCCCCGAGCTGGGACGTTGATTTGCAGACCTTCCCCCTGTCTCGGTGACATCTTCAGGGCTTTGGAGCCTCCTGTGAAGCGCTGCTGTACTGTGTCTTCTGGAATTTATTTGGTTCCATTCCTGCCTGGTTCCGGTTTGTCGTTGTAGTAGCCAGTGTATTGGGTCCAGGTTGTTGTGTTTGTTGATCGAGTCCGTGGCTGAGTGCCATGCTTCTAGAAATTCTCTGGGTTGTCCTCTGTTTAGCTTTTCCTATGATCATTGTGTTGTCCCAGTCAAATTTGTCGTCCCTGTCATCTGTGTGTGTGGCTACATTATATAGGACAAACAGGCAGACAACTAGCAATCCACATCCATGAACACCAACTAGCCACTAACCGCCACAACCAGCTGTCCCTAGTAGCCACACACACAGATGAGTGGGACCACAAATTCGACTGGGGCAACACAATGATCATTGGACAAGCTAAACAGAGTTCCGTCAGAGAATTCCTAGAAGCATGGTACTCACCATGGACTCGAACAACAAACGCATAGGTCTGGACCGGTCACTACAACGATGAACCGGAACTAGTAACCAGAGGCAGCAGGAATGGAACCAAATAAATTCCAGAAGACGTAGCACTTCACAGGAGGCCCTGAAGATGTCACCTAGACGGGGGACAGAACATCTGCAAATCAACTTCCCAGCTCGTGGAACACAAACATTATTAGACCTCGTGACCAATAACAGAATATACATTGAAACGATTCTTTCCTAAGGTCCATTCTATAACTTGGGGCCATCAGACTGATTCCCCGTTTGAGCATTGCTGGCTCCTGGTCTGTTTAAAATGGATGATGAGCTCCAGCCTGAGGGTCTCCCAATGGGAGTTCCTCGGAAAGCCTTCTCTCTTTGTTGGGGGCTAATGGAGGCTGTCCAGGAAAGGTTACTGGGTTGACATCAGGTACGGAGCAGCTGCTTTATGATGTTGAGTAGGTTGGGCCTGTATTGATTGGAGTACAGAAGAATGAGAGGTGACCTTATTGAAGCATAGGGGACTTGTACGGTAGATCCAGAGCAGTTGCTTCCCCTTGTGTGGGAGTCTATGACTAGAGGGTCGAATAAAGGGTCACCCATTTAAGACAGAGATGAGGAGGAATTCCTTCTCTCAGAGGACGGTAAATCTGTGGAATTCTTCATTGCAGAGAACTGTTGAGACTGAGACATTAAATATATTCATGCGGACATAGACAGTTTTTTAAACAGTAAGGGAATTGGGGCTGTGGGGAGCAGGAAGGAGTGAGGATTATCAGAGCAGCCATGATCTTATTGAATGGCAGACTTGATGGGCTGAATGGCCTACTTTTCTCCCACATCTTATGGTCTTATAGTCATTTAATCAGAGAATTGGCCCTTCTGCCTATCTGTCAATTTGAAAGTTGTTTGCTCTCTCACTTTCATTCTTACAACCTTGGTTTGTTTTCCTCTAAGATGGCTTCTGCAAACACAGTTCTTGCTAAGCTTCGGCAGCTTTCAGACGTGGCTCAGGGGTTAGCTCTCTCATCTCCGAGGTGAAAGGTTGAGGTTCCTGTTGGAAGAAACGGGCCCTTTAGTGCGGCGCTGAGGGAGTGCAGAACTGCCTGAGTTCTGGACTTTCAGGGTCCCATTGCTCAGATGAAACATGACTCTGTGTCTGGTCTAACATCAAACCTAAACAATTTCATGATACAGTTTAAGATGGAGCATCTCAATACTTAATGTGGTTCAGCTGGCATTATCACATTGCTGTTTGTGGGAGCTTGCTGTGCACAAATAGGCTTTTCTTGCATTGTTGAATGCAAAGATATTCTTCCATTGGCAGCAGTTCAAAGAAGGTTCTCTAGGATCATCCCTTGACTGAGGAGGTATTGTCTTTTGAGCAAAGGTAAATAGGTTGGGGCTCTACTCACTGGAGTTTAGGCAAATGAGAGGTGACCTCATTAAAGCATATCAGACTCTCAAGGGCTTGTCAGGGTCAATGCTGAGAGGTAAATGCTAACCCTAACCCAAATGGGAAAGTTTAAGAGCTGAGGGTATAGTCTCAGATTAAGGGGCGCCAATTTAAGACTGAGATGAGGAGGAATTTCTTCTCTCAGAGAGTTTTTGGAACTCTTTGCCACCGAGAGCTGTGGGGGCAGAGTCCTTGTGTATATTTAAGGCTGAGATGGAAAAATCTTGATCAGTTGAGGAATCAAGGGTTACAGGGAAAGGGCAGGAAAGTGGATTGAGGTATATCGGATTAGCCATAATTCTACTGAATGGCTGGAGGGGCCAAAATGGCCTACTCCTGTTCCTATTTCTTATCGTTTGTTCCAACAACAATAATGATGCCTCCAAAAGTACTTAATTGTTTGTAAAGCGCTTGAGGACATCCTGAGATCAAAAAAGCCAAAGTTATTCTTTCTCAGAGTATTAATGACAAAATCCTTGGTGCAGAATTCTTCCTCAGAGCCCTCCACTACTGTTGTACTTGCTCCTCTACTGTTAGGAACTCATTTTGAACTCTGTCAAGAGATGGGTAGGTTTTATAAATCCTCATAAAACATCTCACTGATCATGTCTTGACTTTCATTTTCTCAAGGTGCAGCCCATTATGCTCCTATTAAATGCTGGTCAGGTACTTATCATTTGGAAAATGGTGTAAGTGAGAATTGTTGCTCTGTTACCTATACTCGTACTGCAGAGGGCAGACAGGGTGCCCTTCCCTGTACCCTAGTATTGTGATGTGGCTCATTTATGCTTCCTGGAAGTGACATTATAGTAGGCACTGTTCTCCATAAACAAAAGGAATATGATCACACCTTGTGCCTTTTATCAATCAGCAGGAAGTCAGTGAGGCGACAGTCCCTTGCTACATTCTCCATGGCAATGCCTTGGCTTATTAAAGTTGGACAAGGGTAACTTGCAAGCTTAATGTGGTCAACTTCTGTTGCAACATCATAAAATTGCTGATGAAAACTGTACACACATATTATCAACCAAACACCACTGTTTTCTCCTGTAATACTAATTGTTGGGATTGTTTGGAATTTGGCATTCTTGCAATTGTCCTGATGATTGGAAATGAAATATTTAAACAAGTCTCACTTTTCAGTAACCTTCAAGTCCTGTTTTACCAAGTGACTCTTGAGGAACACTAATTAGGACAATGGGGAGAACGTTCCTATGATCCTTCAAGCTAGGGGAGGGGGTCTGTTATTTGAGATGAAGGACAGATGGTTCATTCTAATGTCTTATTCTGAAAATATCACCTCTGACAGTGCGGCATTCTCTTGGTACAGTATGGAGAACATCAACGGAGAAGAGAGACTCAAGTGGAATGTGACCTCACAACATGCTGACCAGAGAGATAATAATGCTAGCTCCAATTGAGCTCTAGTTGTAAACTGAAAGGTTAGATATAAAAAGGGGATGGGCTGTATGCACAGTCTGTGGTATATTTACCAATCAGCCTGTATAGAGAGGTCGGGAGCAGGTGGAACTTGAACCTGAGCCTCCTGATTCAGAGGTCCGGACACTACCATCAGGACTCACTTGGGACTAGCATCACCACCTCTCTGGTTTGCACATTGATAGTTTGTATCTCACTCCCAAGTCTTTTCTTTGGAGCTGAGGAGTCCAGAACTAGAGGGCATAGATTTAGGGTGAGAGGAGAAAGATATAAAAGAAATCTAAGGGGCAACTTTTTCACGCAAAGGGTGGTCCGTGTATGGAATGAGTTGCCAGAGGAAGTGGTGGAGGCTGGTACAATTGCAACATTTAAGAGGCATCTGGATGGATATATGAATAGGAAGGGTTTGGAGGGATATGGACTGGGTGCTGGCAGGTGGGACTAGATTGGGTTGGGATATCTGGTTGGCATGGACGGGTTGGACCGAAGGGTCTATTTACATGCTGTACATCTCTATGACTCTATGAAAACAGCAGAGATCTTCCACCCAGACGTTCAAGAGTTAGCCTGAAAACCTAGCCCCGCCAGCCTCTTACCTTTTTGAGCTTTGTCTTGGTGGTGGTGAGCTCTCTTGTATAAGCCGAGGGTGAATGGGGCTGCCAGTCACCCTGCTCACAGGCAAACAGCACCTCGCCAACGAAGGTGTCCTTCAGGTTGTGGAACTCCTTGACGTAGGCGGTGAAGCGGAGCGTGAAGCACTTTATCTCCTCAAGGGTATAGCCCGAGAACTGAAAGCTCTCCCGGAACTCGGGGTTCAGGCTCTTCCTGCAGATGCTGGTTTGCCGCGGCTCCATGAACCTGGGCAGCAGGTAGACCTTCACGTAGGAGTCGCAGCCACTGCCGAGTTTCTTGGGCAGGCCAGAGACGCCCAGAACGGTCACCGTCAAGGTGAGCTCGCGCGGCAAGTAGAAGAGCGTGAAACGCAGGACGGGTCTCGGCTTGGACTTGGCGCCCACTGTGTCGTCGGGCGCTGCAGTGAGGGAGTTGGTGCCCATCAGGCTAGGGACCGAGGGCCTGGCGCCCGGGTTCGGGTGGGCGCCGTGCTCGTTGTAGACGGAGCAGTCACCCGAGACGGTGCAGCGCCTCTCCAGGATCCTCTTGGTTCGGCCGGCCAGGCTGGCTCTCGGCACGACGGGGATAAAGGGCAGCGACGCTCTGCCGTGGGGGTTGTGCTTGTAGTCGGGATCGGGCTCTCTGTCAGGTAGAGAGGTCACGATGCCCGTAGGATAGTCCAGCACCAAGCCGCGCACCTCCTCGTACTGCTGCTTGATGGGCGTACTGGCGCCCCCTGGCAGAGGCGAGCTGGGGTCCATGATGATCCGCTCGGAGGCTGGGTCCTTGCCAAAGGGGACGCCCCGACGTTTCCTTTTCCGCCAGCAGAGGGTGCAGCCAAGCGTCAGGCAGAAGCAGAGAAAGGCCAGACCCACTCCAAGGAGGACCTGCAGAGGCACTGAGTCAAGAGCGAGGCGTTAATGCACCGCAAAAGATAGCTCACACGACAGCGCTAGGCAACACAGAAATGGCAACATAGGCATCCCAAGCGCTTCACATATTTCAAAAGGAACCTTTACTGCATCCGCCAATACTGGAAACAACTTTGTTGAGAGGCCCGGATAGAGTGGACCACGGGGAAGACCTTTCTACCAGTAGGAGAGACCAGGGCCCGAGGGCACAGCCTCAGAGTGAAGGGATGACCCTTTAGAACTGAGATGAGGAGGAATTTCTTTAACCAGAGGGTGGTGAATCTGTGGAACTCATCGCTGCAGAGGGCTGTGGTGGTCAAGTCATTGAGTGCATTTAAGATGGAGATAGATAGGTTCTTGATTGGTAAGGGGATCAAAGGTTATAGAAAGAAGGCAGGAGGATGGGGTTGAGAAATATATAAGCCATATTTGAATGGCAGACCAAACCCGATGGGCCAAATGGCCTAAATGTACTCCTCGATATGCTGGTCTAGTCCTGGCCTTTGACTCATGTTGCAATTACATTGGGGTGGGTTAGCTTGGACGGTTGGTTTGTGATGCACAGATGGGTTGAATTGCCCAAACCAGCTGAAGTTACCATGAAGGACCTTCTTTCTTGACGTCTGCCCTCGCCCTGAGGCTTGGCGACCCTCAGATTAAACCACCACCAGTCGTCTCTTACTCTTGAATGACAGAGTAGCCCAATGGTCTGGTAAGGCCATGGTGATTTTACCTTTGCAATTCTGTCAGCACATTTAACACAGTAAACTGTTTCAAGGTGCTTCACTGTCATGCAGGGATTCTCGAAGTTGGATCACAATCTGATATTCTGGGGTCCTGGGCTCCACATCAGCAATGGCCAACACTAACCCCCTCCCTACCTGCTTTGATTTCCGTTCTCCATCTTCCCCATCGCTCTCCAAAGGGCTGCGACAATATATATTCCACAAGACGGAACGGTGGCTCAGTGGGTAGCACTCTTGCCACACATTGCCAGGGAACCAGGTTCGATTCCACCCCCGTGTCTGTGTGCGTTTTCTCCGGGTGCTCCGGTTTCCTCCCACAGTCCAAAGATGTGGAGGTTAGGGTGGGTTGGCCATGGGAAATTGCCTATAGCATGCAGGAATGTGCAGGCTAGGTGTGTTAGCCATGGGAAATGCAGTTATCGGGTCGGGGAGGGTGGTGGAATGGGTCTGGGCGGGATGCTCCTCAGAAGGTCAGTGTGCAGCCAATGGGCTGAATGGCCTGCTTCCGTGGCATATGGATTCTGTGATAAGCCCTGACAGGAGGCTCACAGCGGGGAAAGGGACAGGGAGTGCTGCAGTGGAATGTCAGCAAACAATGTCTTGACACATTACAGCCCGACAACCAGGAACTTAAAGCCTGGAGGTCAGCTTTATCGAGTGTCATAAAGGAAGAAGAGAGAGTTAGACGGGTGGAGAGGTTTAGGGATGGAATTGTAGCGCTTTGGGCCCAGGTAGGTGACAACACACTCCCCATTGACAAGTTAGAGCAGGACGGGAGACCAGACTGGGAGAACTGCAGATACTCTGGAGGATTATATGCCTGGAGGAGATCGCAGGTTAGAGCTAATTTTGAAATGTGTAATCCTGAACTGTAAGAAGATGTCTCGTCCAATTCCAAGCACCCCATCATTAACAATTTTAATAATGCCGCCTTTGGCATTATTTTTAGCAACCTGGGCTCTAAGCTCTGAAATTCCATCCAGAAATTTCCCCCCGCTCTGTCCGAGAAATAAGGTTCAAAGAAAGCACAAGGGATTGAGATGGCGAAATCAAGTTCCAAAGGGATTGCGATGGTGAAACCAAGTTCCAAAGCTGCTTTTTAGCAAAACGTTTAGCAAACACAGTTTTCGACAAAGTCTACGTGTTGCTTGCAAGCATAACACATTCAGCCCTCTTTGCAACAATATCAAGATGCTGACAAAAATTACGTGCAACGTCCTGGGTTTTCTTACAATGACTTTTGCACTAAAAGTACGATACTGGAATAAAACCAAAATATTGAGGATGCTGGAAATCTGAAATAAAACCAGAAAGTGCAGGAGAAGTTCAGCTGGTCATCTGTGGAAACAGAAAGAAAGTTAACGCTTTGAGTCCAATATGACTCCCCAGTGGAAGTAACTTGAAAGGGTTCAGAAAAGATTTATAAGGATGTTGCCAGGGTTGCAGGATTTGAGCTACAGGGAGAGGCTAAACAGGCTGGGGCTGTTTTCCTTGGAGTGTTGGAGGCTGAGGGGTGACCTTATAGAGGTTTACAAAATTATGAGGGGAATGGATAGGATAAATAGACAAAGTCCTTTCCCTGGGGTTGGGGAGTCCAGAACTAGAGGGCATAGGTTTAGGGTGAGAGGGGAAAGATATAAAAGAGACCTAAGGGGCAACTTTTCCATGCAGAGGGTGGTACATGTATGGAATGAGCTGCCAAAGGAAGTGATGGAAGCTGGTACAATTGCAATATTTAAAAGGCATCTGGATGGGTATATGGACAGGAAGGGTTTGGAGGGATATGGGTCACGTGCTGGCAGGTGGGACTAGATTGGGTTGGATGAGTTGGACGGAAGGTCTGTTTCCATGCTGTACATCTTTATGACTCTATGTCTCTATAAAATGAGCTGGAAAATTACGCTTTTTACGCTTTTGACAGAGAGAGGGAGGAGGAACAGATTGTGATGGTGCCCAGAGCAAAAGATAAAGGGAATGTTAATATTGGTAAAAGATCTGTAAAATAAGCTTAATTTTCACCATGTCTCTGTTTGTGGCTTGAAAGATTATTTTGCACATCACCTTTTATAGCTCATGGATGTTTACAGGACTGAAGGAGAACGGACATTCGGACGGATAGTGTCAGTCTGATTACACTAATCACATTTTATAGCTTTTGGCCAATAGCCCTAGAGGTTATGCCAATCCAAATACTGCTTCAATGTCGCAAGAATTTCTGCTTCAACCACCCTTTCAAGCAGTGAGTTCCAGACTCACACCTCCTCATACGTGAAAAATCTCTTCAATATGTCTTCTACCTCTCACCATAAGTCTATGCCTCTGTATTTACCCCTCTACTAGTGGAAAAAGGGGCTTTCCAGTCTCCTGATAACGTGTGAGTGACAAAATGACTTCTCAACTCTCCTCTTAACCTCTGCCTTTTGACTTAAATCAATGCTCTCTAGTTATTGACTACCTCCATGTGGAAAATTAGATTAGATTAGATTAGATTACAGTGTGGAAACTGGCCCTTCGGCCCAACAAGTCCACACCGACCCGCAACCCACCCATACCCTTACATTTACCCCTAACACTACGGGCAATTTAGCATGGCCAATTCACCTGACCTGCACATCTTTGGACTGTGGGAGGAAACCGGAGCACCCGGAGGAAACCCACGCAGACACGGGGAGAACGTGCAAACTCCACACAATCAGTCGCCTGAGGCGGGAATTGAACCCAGGTCTCTGGCGCTGTGAGGCAGCAGTGCTAACCACTGTGCCACCGTGCCGCCCAGAAAATGTAACTTCCTACCCATTCTATCTGTGTCTGTCATAGCTTTAAACATCTCTGTTTGCCTTCCAAGGACAACAACCCTAGTCTATCCAATTGTCAATCTGAGACCTGCCAACCCAGGCAGCATCCTGAGAAATCTCCTCTGTTACCCTACCCAGTACAATCGCACTGTCAATTTTATTAATTTGATTGTTGATTAATTTTATGCACTAAGTATTTAATTAGTAATACAACACCAAAAATATCCATGCTAAATGTCACAAAATAACTTGAATAATTTGGAGTTATTCCCTTAAGATTTATTCAGAATTGAGCGATTCCTCACATTTTCAGGGATCTGCTGAATGTTCGTTGGAGATTCTTTCCTCTCTGTTAGATTCTTGGATCTGTAATGGGTAAAATTTCAACATTGGATTCTCCCGTGTAAATAATAATTGGTTACCTTTTTGAAATTTATTTAGATTTTGGATTTTACACTCTTTGTACAAAGGTGCCTGCCATTTCATTAGAGAGAGACGACTAGTGGTGGTTTAACCTGAGGACCACCTTGCCTCAGGGAAGGAGAGAGGTTGAGAAGATGGGTCCTTCACTTTAACCTCAGCCGGTGGTGGGAATTGAACCCATATTCTTGGCGTCACTCTGCATTGCAAACCACCCATCTGAGCTGACCAAACCCCTTCCTAAGCCACCAATTTGCATGCTTTCCTATCATAATGAATTTATACATATCAGTAAAACTGAAGTTGTCACATCTAATCATGTGCATCCAATACTCAGTAAATCCAATTGCTATTCTCTTCAAGCTGCGGGAATATCTACTGAGGAGTTTCATCCAGACCCAGTCATTGAATGGCAGAAGAGGCTTGAGGGGCTGAATGGCCTCCTGTTCCTATGCTCTTACAATAGCCAGGAGAATTACAATCTAGAGTCATAGAGCATGGAACCAGTCCATGCCAACCATAATCCCAAACTAAACTAGTCCCGCCTAGGCCCATATCCCTCCAAACAATTCTAATTCATGTGCTTACCTAAATGTCTTTTAATATTAGAATTGCACCTGCATCCGCACTTCCTCTGGAAGTACATTTCACATATGAATCACTCTATGTATAAAATAAATTGCCCCCATGTCTTCTTAAAATCTTTCTCCTTTCACCTTAAAAGTATGCCCCCTGGTCTTGAAATCTCGAAATTCCCTACCCTTGTGAAAAGACACCCGCCATTCACCTTATCTCTACCCGTCCACGAGGGAATAATACTACCAGGCCATTGTCTCCCCCTGTCATGTCTGACAGTCCACCTTGCTGCTGATTGCAGAATCAACTCAGTGGGGCTTGGGCATTATCCCCAGTCTCTCTCCAAGTTTTGTCCATTCCATTTCTGCTGTTCACAGTCTTGTCTGGACCAATGTCCGCTCACTTGTCACCCCACCACCCCACCACCCCACCCCTTCCACACCAGCCTGTATCAACCCCCATTTTCCTGACACCTTCACTGTAAAATTTCCAGCCTTGCATATTCCCTTCCAAACTCAAACCTCCTTATTTCTGTAGCCTTCCCACCATCCCTCCAAACACTACCTCTTCAGGTTTTCTTTTACCCTATCTTTAATGCCCTTGCCTTTTTTTGCCTAGGCTTTGTGGATATGGATTTTCCCCTCAACCCTCTCTATTGCCTTTAGGGCCATCCTTAAATCTATTCTCTGACCAACCCTCATCTCCTTATTTGCTCTTGGCACCCATTTTTTCTGGATGTGTTTTCCATAAAGTGTTTCCCCATGTAATTTTCTACCTTAAAGTTGCTGTAAATGTTTTCATTTTATTCCCTAATTTAATGAAGAAACCAAAAAAAACTTACATCTAAATAGTGGTTTTTCTGACCATATCCACCTCAAAGTGTTTTATAACCAATGAAGTACTTTTGAAGTGTATGCTGTTGTACACTGTTTTAATAAAACTCTTTGGTCAAACATGTCCACGCCGACCAGACATCCTAAATTAATTTGCCATCACTTAGCCCATATCCTCCAAACCGTTCCTATTCATGTCTCTATCCAGATGCCTTTTAAATGCTGTAATTGTACCAGCCTCCACCACTTCCTCTGGCAGCTCATTCCATACACACACCACCCTTTGCATGAAAAGGTTGTCGCTGAAAATGTATTGCAGGAACAGCGCAGCGGGTCAGGCAGCATCCAGGGAACAGGAGAATCGACGTTTCGGGCATAAGCCCTTCTTCCTGAAGAAGGGCTTATGCCCGAAATGTCGATTCTCCTGTTCCCTGGATACTGCCTGACCTGCTGCGCTGTTCCAGCAAAACATTTTCAGCTCTGATCTCCAGCATCTGCAGACCTCACTTTCTCCTCCATGAAAAGGTTGTCCCATAGGTGCCTTTTAAATGTTTCCCCTCTCATCTTAAACCTATGCCATCTAGTTTTGGCTCCTCTTTCTTGGGGAAAAGATCTTGGATAGTCACCTTATCCATGGGCTCCTCATGGTTTTATAAACCTCTAGAAGGTCACCCCTCAGTCTCTGATGCTCCAGCTAATCGAACAAGCCTTTCCCTATAGCTCAAACCCTCCAACACTGGCAACATCCTTATAAATCTTTTCTGAACCCTTTCAAGTTTCCCAACATCTTTCCTATCGGAGAGAGGTCAGAACTGAATGCAGTATTCCAAAAGTGGCCTAACAGATATCCTGTATAGCCACAACATAACCTACTCATTGCACTGACCAATAAAGGCAAGTGTATCAAATGCCTTCTTCATCACCCTGTCTACCTGGAACTCCACTGTCCAGAACCTTCACTCCATGTAGGGAACGTTGCAGCCAATTTGGGCACGGCAAACTCCCATAAAAAAGTACTGACCAAATAACCTGATGTTGGCTGAGGGATAAATATTAACCAAGACATTGGGGATACATCCCTTGCCCTTCATTGAAGTAGCACCACAAGTGGTTCAAACGCACTCAAGTAGCATCGCATTTAAAAGAGGGAACGTCTAACAGTGCAGCCCAGGCTTGAGTTTTGTGCTCCGTTTGGAGTAGGGATTGGGCCCATAGCATTTTTGGTAAGTACAAAATGAAAATGAACTCATATCTCAAAAACTGATCAGCGTACTGAAGAAGTGATACCTCCTGAGCTCCTAAGCACAGAAATATGTGGTCGCTCAATCTCCTACCTGCAGTGTTAAGGTACACTGTGTCTTCCATCACCTTGCGGTCTCGTAGTGCAGGAGAGCAAGTACAAGTGGCAGGGATGTGGGCCGATGAGACTGAAGGAAACCTTAGCTAACGGCAAACAGCTCACACACTAACCTGCCATTACATCAGCAGCTCCTGTGAAAATCTTCAGCTGTTACTCCTGAATATTGTTCATATCAGCACAGCCTTTGGAAACACATTCCACTGACAATCGCAGGAAATAAAACAAAAAGGAAAACACATTAAAGTATAACTGCGGTTCAAAGGAACATGCTCCGGGTACCTGTTGCTGTATTTTGACTGAAATGAACAATGAACGTGAATTTTTATTTTCTCTTCTGGTTTGAGAGAGAAATGAAAGCTGGAGGAGGTTCTAATACAGCTTTGACCTTTCTTTGACATGCACATGATAAATATGACTATCATTCTATTATGTAATTGTGTCCATAAAACAGAGTGTTAATATTTACAGATCAAATCTAGGGTAAACTAATTTCAAACGCTTAAATTTATTAGTTCCATTGATGGTTGAGTGTGTGAGAGCTCAGCTCTGGCACAGCCTCCAGGTTCAAATTCTCCACATTGCCTTCAATGTCTTCTATGGTTTCACCACTCCCTACTGCCATAATCACCTTTAGTCCTGCATCCTTCCAAATATCTACTTTTTCTTGGATTCCAGCTTGGCTGTGCTTCTAATCACTCCACTGTTGACAGTGATGGCTTCAGCTGCTCGAACTCCCTCCCTAAACCTTTTCACAAGTAACCCAGAGCCACTGGGTTCATCAGAGTCTTTCGGAATTGGCCAGCTGTGAGTCAAGTTGGCACTTGGCTCTGAGACAGCACACCAGGAGCACCAATCCCACCCAGAGACTGCCTGAAAAATGATGCTCCCTGCAGCATACCAGGGGAGTGCTGCATTGTCAGAGGTGCCAGCTGTTTAAATGAGGTATTGAACCACGTCTGCCCTCTCAGTTGTGCATAACAGTTCCAAGGGCTGTTATTTCCGAGAGGGAAGATTTCCCAGTGTGTGCTGGTCTGGTGTTCAATTAATGCTGAAAATGTGTTGCTGAAAAAGCACAGCAGGTCAGGCAGCATCCAAGGAACAGGAGAATCGATGTTTCGGGCATAAGCCCTTCTTCAGGAAGAAGAAGGGCTTATGCCCGAAACGTCGATTCTCCTGTTCCTTGGATGCTGCCTGACCTGCTGCGCTTTTCCAGCAACACATTTTCAGCTCTGATCTCCAGCATCTGCAGCCCTCACTTTCTCCTGGTGTTCAATTAATATTCATTTAGAATTAGAATGAGCTTTATTGTCACATGTACTCAAATGCGTACAGTGAAAAATTTATAAATGGCCACTCACTGTTCCAGCTCAGGTACAAAGTACTTGGGTGCAAATTCTTAAATAAAAGTTCTTCAGGAAAAGAACTTAGAAAAATAAAGAAATAAGAAGCCCAGCATTACAGGTCATAGGAATATATTAGAAAATGCGAAGTAAAAAGTTCAGACCAACGGTCCATCTAACCCAGTCCGCAGCAGGCCTTGGCTCCAGACCGTGCCAGACTCCACCCCAAGGCTCTCGAGGCCTGGTGACCATGCTGGAATCACCTTGAGGCTGGAGGCCCATGCTGAGGCCATTCCGGGCCGCCAACAGACCGCCACATTGGGTTGGAGGGACCGCTCCACCAGGCTGGATCCTATTCCTGTCAATACCATTTTATTTTCATTCATTCACAGAATGTGGGCACCACTGGCTAGGTCAGCATTTATTATTCATTGCCCAGCAGACAATTAAGAGTTGGCCACATTCCTGTGTGCTTGGAGTCACATGTAGGCCAGACCAGATATGGGTGGTTGATTTCCTTCCCTTGAAGGATATTAGTGAACCAGGTGGGCTTTTCCCCAACACTTGGTTTCGTGGCCGTCTTTAGATTGCTTTTAATGTACTGAACTCAAATTCCATGACTTGGTGGGATCTGCACACCATTCCCTGGAACATTACCTGTGTCTCTGGATTAATAGTCTAGCCATAATACCACTGGGCCATTACCTTCTGCACTGTGAAAACTGACTACATTACCTGGTGGCATTACAACCATGCCCATGTTTCAGAAGGTTCTTGGTATGGCCTGATTCTATGCAGAAGTGGGTACTGCAGATGCTGGAGATTAGAGTCAAGATTAGAGTGGTGCTGGAAAAGCACAGCAGGTCAGGCAGCATCCAAGGAGCAGGAAAAATCGATGTTTCTGGCAAAAGCTCTTCATCAGGAACGGGGAGGCCCCTAGCCTCATTCCTGATGAAGGGCTTTTGCCCGAAACATCAATTTTTCCTGCTCCTCGGATGCTGCCTGACCTGCTGTGCTTTTCCAGCACCACTCTAATCATGGCCTGATTCTACTACAGGTGTTACAGATTTGCATTTTCCTTTTCCACCTATGACTCTTTCCTCTTGTAGGATTCTCCTTAAAACCCCCTCATTAGAAAGCTTGCTGTCTTAGATTGCTCCTGTGGTGTTGATATCAGATTTAGTTTAAGTATGCTCATGTGAAATGGTCTGTAGTGTTTCCTTACAGTAAAGAGGCTATTAAAATGGAAGTCACTGTTGCTTGTTCTATTCATTGTTGGCTTCTACGTATGAAGTGTGTACATACACCTGGCTTTAGACTGAACAGGGTTACAATCTGTTTCTACAGAAGCCAAAACCATTATCATTGCTGAATCTGCCAACTTTCAGCAAGTTATTATTGACCAGACACGATACTGCAAATACCAAGAACAAATCAGAGGCTGGGAATTCTGTGATGAGTAACTCACCTCTCACTCTCCACAGCTTGTTCACCAACCACAAGGCACAACTGAGGAGTGTGAGGGGGTATTCCCCATTTGCCTGGATTAGTGCAGCACCGGGAACACTCAAGAAGCTCGACACCAGCCAGGACAAAACATCCTGCTTACTAGCTTCTGCATTCACTCCCTTCATCACTGATGCTGAGCAACAGTACCATGTATAATCTACAAGGTGCACTGCAGCAACTCGCCAAGGCTCCTCCAGCAGCACCTGACAAACCCACACCCTCTACCTCATAGAAGGGGAAGGGCAGCACACACAGAAAAGCACCAGCACCTGCCAGTTCTCCTTCAAGTCTCATACCATCCTGACTTGAAAGTGTATCGCTGTTCCTTCGCTATTGCTGGGTCCAAGTCCTGGAATGCTCTCCCTACTCGCACGGGCAGAATGTGCCCACACCACATGAGGACTGCAGCGGTTCAAGAAGCATCTCACTAGCTCTCCAGGGCAATTAGAGCTGGACAATAAAATCCGACCTGGCCAACATTATCTACATCCTGTGGAAAGATGTTTTAAAAATCACCAGGTTAGCACTTAAAGTGACTCCCATTGTGTGAAGATGAAAGATGGAAAATAAATAGATTCTAATACTAGTGACTCACTTAACAAATAAGATGTACTCAATGAACACTGTAGTGCCTTCAAGATGAGTCAATATCAATATTTTACCTTTAGATCAATTAAATTGTGCTAATCATAGAATCTCACAGCAATTTGACCCCATTGTGGTTGTGTCAGCTCTTTCAAAAGGCTACTGAATTAATCCATTGTCCTATGTTTTTCCCCATTACCCTGTCAATTTGTAGTCTACTGCTACCACACTGATGGTGGGCTCATAGTGAGTCAGTATGAAGCTTAAATCTTGTCTTATCAACTTGCAAATACCTCAAATTGCTAATTCTAACAGAACTTGAGTTGCAAATGATGATTTTACCAATCGAAGCTAAAAACAGAATGATATTCACTCTCTCATCATCAAGATTTAACCGGAAATCTCTTTTCAGCACTCTCTAGTTTTTTTTTACCCGTTATCTTAAACTGGTGTTCTCTAGTTACCAACAACTTAATAAAAATTCTCCTAATTTACTCAATCGAAACCCTCATGAATTTTGAATACCTCTTTCAAATCTCAAAATCTTCTTTCAAGATGAATAATGTATAAAGTGAAAAGTTGTGGAGCATCACCAGTCACTGGCTTCCATCCTGAGGAGGATCTTTTTATCCCCACTCTCCGCTTTCTGCCAGACAGCCAGGCTTCTATCCATTACCTTGCTTCTAACACCATGGGCCCTTATCTTACTCAGTAGCCTCCTGTGCGGCATCTTGTCAAAGGCCTTCTTGAATTCCAGGTAGATAGCATTCATTGGCTCTCCTTGGTCTAACCTGCTCGTTACTTCCTCAATGAATTCTAACAGATTTATCAGGCATGATCTCTCTTTGATGAAACCATGCTGATTTTGCCCTATTTTACCATGCACTTCCAAGTATTCAGAAATCTCATGCTTCACAATGGACTCCATAATCTTACCGGTGACTGAGGTCAGACTAACCGGCCTGTAATTTCCTTTCTTTTGCCTTACTCCCTTTTTAAACAGGGGTGTTCCATTAGCGATTTTCCAGTCCTCTGGGACCCTCCCTGTGGCTCAAACCAATATCCCATTAAGAGACATATTCATGATATTATCACTGTGTCATACACTGTGATCTGAGAGTGGTAAGATCTCAAACTCCATTTTAACTGGGGCCACTACAAGTGTGGCATACTGCTGTTTATAAGCAAATATCTTAGTTTTAACCAAGACAGTGAAGTGTCTGTAATCTAGGCATGTACCAGCAGCTATAACAAACGTCTGTAGAATCTTTCAATATCACATTACCCATGTCTAATTCTTGTGTGAACATACCAGATCAGGGAATGAATACACTGCTGGGCACAATTCCCACACCTCAGTGGCTGCTCATCCTTTGGATTAGTAATCCAGTAACATCACTTGTAGAACACTGTCTCCACATTATACAGGGGACTATTGATAAACTATGTGGTTATGTCCCAGAAATATGCAACTTATATCAAAACTACTTATATTGTGGACCTTTTACTCATAAGAATAATGTTGATATGAGGGAATGTGGACAGTAAAAGCATTACAGTGTCTCACACTGGGGCAATTTTTGCTGTGCAAAATAATGGAATGAAATAGAAAAAGTTGGTAAGGTGAATGGTAGTGTCTTTTTCCTAGGGTGGGGGATTTCAAGATGAGGGGACATATTTTTAAGGTGAGAGGAAAACGATTTAAAGAAGACTTGAGGGGCAACTCTTTCACCCAGAGAGTGGCTCGTGTGTGGAATGAACTTCCAGAGGAAGTGATGGACGCAGGTACAGTTACAACATTTAAAAGATATTTGGATAAGTATGTGAATAGAAATGTTTGGTGGGATGTGGGCCAAGAGGAGGCAGGTCGGACTAGTTTAGTTTGGGATTGTGGACTGGTTGGACCGAAGGGTCTGTTTCCGTGCTGTGTGACTCTATGACCGTATAGGGATTGGGCCTGTGACTTAGGGAAATGTTGTGTTTCATACCCAGCAACTAAAATATGTACTATACATGTACTGTACTGTACAACACAATGCACACACACACACACCCCTGCTATGAACAGTCTCAGATGACACAATGTGACTCTGAAGCATCAGACAGGATACTGGGGCGAGATGCTGAGATGGCGGTCCAGATGAGAATTACAAGCTGTACACTAAACTGAACTGAATCAAAAACAACATGAGTGTGAAGAGATTTTACATTTAGTTCCTCAAAAAGTCAATGAAGTGAATGTGATACAGCATACTGGGAGGTCGGTTAGCTCGCATGGCTGGTTTGTGATGTAGTGTGAGGGGTTCAATTCCTGCATCGGCTAAGGTTACCATAAAGGTAACCTCACTCCTCACCTGATAATGTGGGGACCCTCAGTTTAAACCACCAGTAGTCATCTCTTTCTCCAATCAGACAGTTACTCTACGGTCTGGTAAGACTGCAGTGACCTTTATCACAATATATATTGCAGCCCCCCCCTGTAATGCTGTAACATCACAGGCAGTCTGCTAGCATCTGCAACATGGCTCCCAAAGTGATGGCCACTCAACCTTATTTGTAAATGCTTCCAGCTGCAGCCCACTCCAAGCTTTGTTTGGTTTCTTTCATGCAACTAGTACCAAACCAAACAGCCTGTGTGCCGAAGGTGTGGGTGAGTTACACAATGAGTTGATGAATTCCCACGAATAGCTGATTTATTATGACTCTGAAGATTTGCGTAACATTGGTCTCCATCATTTATAACTGCACTCTTTACATCCCTGCTTAGGAAATATGTAAACCTGCCCCTTTGAGCAGGAATGATAGAGGTGGAACATGGGAGAATAACAAAGGAGATTCAGCAGAGGGTTTATCTACACTGCACCCATGAATGTAATTCCAGTGAGCTGGGGCATTGGAGAGTATTCACAACAGGAAACCAGTTCCTACAGTCAGGAACACCAACCCACCTGAAAGGTTTTGAGAAATGAGCAGCAAAATTTAAACTGCCATTGGGAAGCTGCATTTGTTTCCTGAAGAAGGGCTTATGCCCGAAACGTCGATTCTCCTGTTCCCTGCATGCTGCCTGACCTGCTGCGCTGTTCCAGCAACACATTTTCAGCTCTTATCTACACTGCAACATGGAAAGGTGATCAGGAATACTGGGGGAATTGACCAGGCCTCTCTGGAGTTGGCAGAATGCGAGTGGCGGGAGTGGGGGGAGGGAGCTGTGTGATCTTAATTGAATGGAAGGCACAAATGCAGGGAACCTGGAATTACAGCATTGCCTTCAAAGACAAATACAACTCTCACAGTTATCAATTTGCCAGCGCTGTGCTTTATGGTCACAATATTATTTAATTGGCCACGTTCAGCTCTGAGACACTTTTAAGATCAACTCATAAAACAGATTGGGAAATCAGAAATTCCTGCCAACTTGCCACACATGACAATGATTGCATTAGTTGCTTGACAGTTGTTTGTTTGCTAAAGTGGACAATTAAACACACCTTCAGCCTACGACTGGCGGAAAAACGAGAACAGTTTGACCAGATACTATGGTGATATAATCCCTTTCTGTTAGTTAAAATAAGAAAGGCATTACACTGTTTGCAAGGAGGAGAGCAGACTCCACTGCACACCAGCTATTTCTCACAGTTAAGTTAAAGACTAAGACAGTAGAGTCTTGCCAACTTTCATAATTTGTTGGGTCTTGTCCATTTATTGTGGAGCACAGGTTACTTGAGGGCAGTAACACATACCCAAGTAATGTTTACTTTTGAAACAGGATAGAATTGTAAATGTATTTGGAAAGCACTGTACCATATTTAACTTTATAATATCAAACAAGAAACAACAAAACCTTGTATTTATGTAGTGCCTTTGATCCCACAGCTCTCCACAGATGCATTATAAAACAGAGGTAAAAACAATGACTGCAGATGCTGGAAACCAGATTCTGGATCAGTGGTGCTGGAAGAGCACAGCAATTCAGGCAGCATCCGAGGACAGGCAAAATCGACGTTTCGGGCAAAAGCCCTTTATTCCTGATTAAGGGCTTTTGCCCGAAACGTCGATTTTGCCTGTCCTCGGATGCTGCCTGAATTGCTGTGCTCTTCCAGCACCACTGATCCATTATAAAACAGAACATAGTACTGATCCACTGAAGCCATATTAAGGCTAGGTCAAAGAAATAGATTTCAAAGCAGGCATAAGAGAGAAAGAGAGGAGAAGTTTAATCAGGAGTGAATGTAGATCAACAAACTCAGGAGGATGAATGGATTCTTGGTGTGAGTTGGAATGTGGGCAGTAGAATTTTGGGTGACCTCAAATTGACCATCATTTACAGCATTTTTGTACGTTTGGGGAGGAGTGTCTTGGTGGGGCCAGAGGAGAAAAAAGCAGCCACTTTTAAATAGTTGCACTCAGGGATGTATTGCTGTGGCTGCATCTGTTAGAATAATCATTGTTCGCTTTCTGAGATGAAAAATACCAAAGGTTGAAAATGAGTGAACGTCTTGTGATTGGAATCTCAGGTAACAGGTTAGAGGGTATGGGGTATAAGAGAGGCTAGAAAAACTTGGGTTGTGTTCTCTGGAGCAGCAGAGGCTGAGGGGAGACTTGATACAATGATGAAATGCAGAGATAGGGTTGACAGACGGAATCTTTTCCCTAGAGTTGAAATGTCTAATAGTAGGGGGCATGCATTTAAGGTGAGAGGGGGAAACTTCAAAGGAGATGTGAGGGGCAATCTTTTTACACAGAGAGCATTAGGAGTCTGGAACACACTGCCAGGAGGGTGGTAGTAGAGGCAAATACAATAGGGGCATTTAAGGAACTTCTTGATAAGCACATAAATATAAACGGAATGGAAGGATATGGACCAAGGGCGGGCAGAACCGATTAGCTTATGCTTGGTACAACATCATGGACTAAGTTCCTGAGCTGTACTGGTCTGCATTCTATGTTCTATGTTCTAACTCACCTTCCAGACTCATCCCTGATTTTTCTCACTGGGGAAATGCAGGAAAAGGCTGAGCAGCAAAATTTGGAGCTTGGGAACCCTGGAGGAGTAAATAGGAATGTGGAAGAGAGAGAGAGAGAGTACTCAAGTATATTTTGGTGCTGTCCAATAATATAAAGTGGTTGAGGGTGAGTAGGCAACCTAATGTACATTCCTTCCATATGTCATGTCCAAGTTAATGAATATACAAGTGGGTTGTGATGGAAATTGCACTGCCAAGCTGAGTATAAGAATTGGGAGGTTATGTTGTGGCTGTATAGGATATTAGTTAGGCCACTATTGGAATACCACGTTCAATTCTGGGCTCCCTGCTATAGGAAAGATGTTGTGAAACCTAAAATGGTTCCAAAAGGATTTACAAGGATGTTGCCAAGTTGGAGGACTTGGGAGGCTGGATAGGCTGAGACTATTTTCCCTGAAGCACTGGAGGCTGAGGGGTGACCTTACAGAGGTTATAAAATCATGAGGGGCATGGATAGTGTGAATAGACAAGGTATTTGTCCCAGGATAGGGATGTCCAAAACTAGGTGGCATAGGTTTAAGGGGGAGAGGGAAAAGTTGTAAAATGAAAGTAAGGGGAAACTTTTTCACACAGAGGGTGGTGCATGTATGGAATGAGCAGCCAGATGAAGTAGTGGAGGCTGGTACAATTACAACATTTAAGTGGCATCTGGATGGGGACATGAATAGGAAGGGTTCAGAGGGATACGGGCCAAATGCTGGCAAATGGGACTAGATTAATTTCGGATATCTGGTCAGCATGGACGAGTTGGACCAAGGGGGTCTGTTTCCATGTCGTACATCTCTGTGACTCTATAACTCACTGACACCTACTTTCAATATTGTTCACCAACCTGTTCGAACACGGCACACCTCTGGACTCGAATACAGACCTCCATTACCATTACATCACAAGAGTCCATGGCACCTACTACATGTTGATGCACAGTCAAACACAGCCCTGCCAGGAATAAAGCATGAAATATCATCATGGATCCAGAGGGAAATGGTTGCAATTGGCAGCAGCAGCATATGGGAGACAGAATGGGCTTAAAACAGATGGAGAAAATAACTAGGAGGTGCCGCTGTTGTTTCCCACAGTGAACTGGGAAACAAGAGATCTGAAAAAGATGTTAATTCAGAGTTGAATAGTTCAGAAAGTTGGATCCTCAGTAAGTTAGCATAAACAGAAAGTGCTGACGAAAGGCCTGAGGGAGGAACAGAGTCCGAGTATCATGTGTTTCTGTAGCACTTCCCGTTTTTATTTCTGATCTTCAGCAATCGCAGTATTTCGCTTTCACCCTACATAAGGTAAGTCTTGTTTGAAGGCTTCTATTCCAGTTGTGAAAGATTGCTGTTAGTCATAGTTAAGATTCTAATTTCTGCCATAATTCCCATGCATTTGCCAAGCTGTTGGCGGGGGGGGGGGGGGGGGGGGGGGGGGTGACAGTAAGAGTTGGCAATTCAACCAGCATCTCCCACGCAGCTTGCATGCCAGCGTGCCTGTGGGCTGGGTAATGTGTGAAATACAGAACATAAGGACAGAAGAATTAGAGGAAGGAGGAGGTAATACAGCCCCTCTAGTTCCTCCACTCCACTCAGCACGATCATGGCCGATTTCATCCTGGCCTCAACTCCACCTTCCTGCCCGGTCTCCATATCCCTTCCCACCCATTACTATCTGCCCACCTCCTCCATAAATTTACTCAATGATCCGGCATCCACCGTATTCTGGGGCAGTGATTTCTACCCTTGGAGAGAGGAACTCATCCTGATCTCTGCTAACCCTTCTCCTCAAACTATGACCTCTCGTTCCAGATTGCCCCATAAGTGAAAATATCCTCTCTACATCAACTTTGTCAATCATTATTGACTTTCGGCGGGATGTTACTCATGCCCCCTACACATTAACAGCACAGAGGTGGAACGAGTGGAGAGTGTCAAGCTCCTGGGAGTGATCATCTACAACAAGCATTCTTGGACTCTTCATGTGGTCGCACTGGTTACAAAGGCCCAACAACATCTCTTCTTCCTCAGGCAGCTGAGGAAATTTGGCATGATGGCGAATACCCTTGCCAACTTTTATGGATGCGGCATTGAGAGCATTCTGTCTGGATGTATCACTTCCTAGTATGGCAACTGTACCAGAGATGGTTACAGAGAGCGGTGAACTCGACCTGGACAATCACAAAGGCCAACCTCCCATCTATTGAGTCCATCTACCAGGCCTGCTGTCAAGGAAAGGCTGCCAGCATTCTCAAAGATCTATCCCACCCTGGCAATGTTTTTCTACAACCTCTACCATCGGGGAGAAGGTACAGAAGCCTGAAAACACACACCAGCTGGTTTCAAAACAATTTCTACCCGACTGTTGTTAGAATACTGATTGGACTCTGAAACTCTGAACATTTGCCCTTACCTGTGTTTTTTCCACTGCTTACCTATTATTTACTATCTGCTACCTAACTCTGTGATCTGCCTGTATTGCTCACAAGACAAAGCTTTTCACTGTGCCTTGGTACACGTGATAATAAATTCAATTCAATCCCCACGAGTGTCTCACATACCTCAATTAGATCTCCTCTCATTCTTTTAACCTCCAGAGGGTACAGACCTAACCTGCTTAATCTCTCTTCTATAGACAAACCCCTGATATCTGGAGTCAATCTCGTTATCCAGGGAAATATGAGAAAAGAGGCAGTGATTAAAAATAGGCAGGAAGGGGGTCTGATAAAGTGTGAACATGGTGCTGTGGCTAGCTTCGTCTCCTCGTGGGCGGCACGGTGGCTCAGTGGTTAGCACTGCTGCCTCGCAGCGCCAGAGACCCGGGTTCAATTCCCGACTCAGGCGACTGACTGTGTGGAGTTTGCACATTCTCCCTGTGTCTGCGTGGGTTTCCTCCGGGGGCTCCGGATTCCTCCCACAGTCCAAAGATGTGCAAGTCAGGTGAATTGGCCATTCTAAATTGCCCGTAGTGTTAGGTAAAGGGGTAAATGTAGGGGTATGGGTGGGTTACGCTTCGGCGGGTCGGTGTGGACTTGTTGGGCCGAAGGGCCTGTTTCCACACTGTAAGTAATCTAATCTAAATCAGATGAGTAGGATCACGGTTAGAGACCCTGTCTGAAGATATGCCCTTTGGAACAAATGTTAATCCAAGGCACACAGTCTATCCTTTCAGGTCAGCTGTAAAAAATCCATTGGCGCTATGTAAACAAAAGCCAGGGAGCTCAGGCGATTCAAAGAAAGAACTGTGGATGCTAAAGGTCTGAAGTGTGGTGGCTCAGTGGTTAGCATCTGCTGCCTCACAGCGCCAGGGTCCCAGGTTTGATTCCCACCTCAGGTGACTGTCTGTGTGGAGTTTGCACATTCTCCCCGTGTCTGCACGGGTTTGCTCTGGTTTCTTCCCACGTGTGCAGTTCGGTGGAGGGACCATGCTAAATTGCCCGTAGTGTCTGGGGATGTGTAGATGGGAAATGCAGGGATAGGGTAGGGGGTGGGATGCTCTTCAAAGAAACAGTGTGGGCTTGATGGGCAGAATGGCCTGCTTCCACACTGTAGGGCTTCCATGAAACAAAAGCAGAAATTGCTGGAGAAACTCTGCAAGCCTTGCAGCACCTGCAAAAAGAAAGCTGAGTTAACATTGTGAGTCCAGATTGAAAGGTCAGTGGAAATGTTAACTCCAGTTTCTCCAGCAATTTTTGAGTCTGAGCATACATTTGTCCCACAGGCAGCAACCTCCCTGTTGATTGACAGCTGGAAACTTGCTATGTGCATATCAGGTGTCGTGGTTCCTACAGTAGGACAGTGACGGCACTGCAAAAGCTCGAAAAGTGCTTGATCTTGAGAGGTGCTAAATAAATGCGACTACGAGAAAGTGAGGACTGGAGATCAGGGTCGAAAAGTGTGGCGCTGGAAAAGCACATCAGGTCAGGCAGCATCCGAGGAGCAGGAAAACTTCCTGATGAAGGGCTGATGCCCAAAAAGTCGATTCTCCTCAGATGCTGCCTGACCTGCTGTGCTTTTCCAGCGCCACACTTTTCGGGCTACATAAATGCAAAACTTGCTCTGGTATTATTTGAATCTTTACTATTTTCTATCTTGAAAGGAAAAGCGACACTGGCACTTAAAGTGTTAAATGTGGGGATGGGTGTCAATCTGAATCTGTGGCAGGATGTTCAAACGTTTCTGATACGCAATAATAAGATGAGCAAATGTTACACCTGCACATCATGTGTTGGGCCACATCATCAGCTGCACCAATTGTCTTTCATGTCAACTCGATTCATCTCTCTGAATGTGTTATCTCCTCACTCGAAATCAAAGGTTGCTCCACTTTGAGTTTTCTCCTGAATGCTTCACTGACGAGCTATTCCAATGCAATTAGCAATTCTGGCCAGCATTAAAGAGAAATGTCATTGCAGGGTTATTAATTAATGTATTGGATGTGAGTCAACCCTCGCTGTTGCTGCATTAGCTGTCAAAACAAAAGCAGGGATTTTATGGGCTGTGTGTTGTTGGTACATCGGATAACCCTGTGCTTTATTCATCTCTTGCAAATCCGTTCTTGTAGCCTTTCAAAATAAGGGACCTCCCTTTTAAGACAAAGATGAGGAGGTATTTCTTGTCTTCCAGTGGTTACTAGTTAATTAGAGGTGGTTTGGTGGTTCAGTGGTTAGCACTGCTGTCTCACAGTGCTAGGGACCTGGGTTCAATTTCAGCCTCGGGCAACTGTCTGTGTAGTTTGCACATTCTCCCTGTGTCTGCATGGGTTTGCTCCAGTTTCCTCCCACAGCCCAAAAGATGTGCAGGCCAGGTGAGTTGCAGGCCAGGTGAATTGCAGGCCAGGTGAGTTGCGTTCAGGTGAATTGCAGGCCAGGTGAGTTGCAGGCCAGGTGAGTTGCAGGCCAGGTGAATTGCAGGCCAGGTGAGTTGCAGGCCAGGTGAGTTGCAGGCCAGGTGAATTGCAGGCCAGGTGAGTTGCGTTCAGGTGAATTGCAGGCCAGGTGAGTTGCAGGCCAGGTGAGTTGCAGGCCAGGTGAATTGCAGGCCAGGTGAGTTGCAGGCCAGGTGAATTGCAGGCCAGGTGAATTGCACGCCAGGTGAATTGCAGGCCAGGTGAATTGCAGGCCAGGTGAGTTGCAGGCCAGGTGAATTGCACGCCAGGTGAATTGCAGGCCAGGTGAGTTGCAGGCCAGGTGAGTTGCACGCCAGGTGAGTTGCAGGCCAGGTGAATTGCACGCCAGGTGAATTGCAGGCCAGGTGAATCGCAGGCCAGGTGAATTGGCCATGCTAAATTGCACATAGTGTTCGGTGCATTATTCAGAATGAAATGGGTCTGGGCGGGTTATCCTTCAGAGAGTTGGTGTGGACTTGTTGGGCCAAACAGGCTGTATCCATGCTGTAGAGAACCTAATCTAATCTTCAGAATTATTTCCCTCTGGGCAGAAGTGGAGGCTAAGTCATTGAATATCTTCATAGAGGAGGCGGTCAGATTTTGGATTGACATGGGACTCAAACATGGAGGGGAGACAAGAGAGACAGTTGAGTTAATCAGATCGACCGTAATCGTTTTGGCTAGCAGAGCACAATAGAGGGGCTGAATGTCCTACTCTGCTCCTATTCCTAAAATTCCAATGACTGGCTGAGGTCTTTCTTCTGATCTTCCAGAAAAGTTGCCTGGAATTTTCTTATCCATCTATTTCCATACAGAATGTAATTTCTCAACTCTGCGGATATTCAGTGACACCTGGGAGGAGACAATTCTTTGTATCTTTGTGCTAACTGAGTGCCCGCACATTGTGTAGCTACATCCCATAGTTTCATGTCCCTGACTAATATCTATCCCAACACACCCCTCAGAATCTTCTATTTTTCAATAAGATCACCGCTCATTCTTCTAAATGCTAATGAATAAAGGTCGAACCAGTTTAGCCATTCTTGATAAATCACCCTCTTCATCCCAGGAATCAGTCTAGTGAATCTCTTTTGAATTCCCCCCTATGCTGATATATCCTTTCTTAAATATGGAGATATTTAAGAAAATGGTACTAGATTAATTTAGGATATCTGGTTGGCATGAGCAAGTTGGACTGGAGGGTTTGTTTCTGTGTTCATCTCTAAGACTTTCTCTATTCGGGATGGACAGTAAGCATGCTGCAAATGTCACTGGAAATCAGATAATTTTTGTGAGGAAATCATTGAGTCATAGAGTCATAGAGGTGTACAGCACAGAAACAGACCCTTCAGTCCAACTTGTCCTTGCCGACCAGATATCCCAACCTAATCTCGTCCCATTTGCCAGCACTTGGCCCATATCCCTCCAAACCCTTCCTATTCATATAACCATCCCGATGCCTTTTAAATGTTGCAATTGTACCAGCCTCCACCACTTCCTCTGGCAGCTCATTCCATACACGCACCACCCTCTGAGCCCCTTAGGTCTCTTTTATATCTTTCCCCTCACCCCCTAAACCTATGCCCTCGAGTTCTGGACTCCTCCACCCGAAGGGAAAAGACCTTGTTTATTTACCCTATCCATGCCCTTCATGATTTTATAAACCTCTGTGAGGTCACCCCTCAGCCTCTGACGCTCCAGAGAAAACAGCCCTAGCCTGTTCAACCTCTCCCTATAGCTCAAACCCTCCAACCCTGGCAACATCCTTGTAAATCTTTTCTGAACCCTTTCAAGTTTAACAACATCCTTCCTAAAAGAGAGAGACCAGAATTGCACACAATATACCAAAAGTGGCCTAACCAATGTCCTGTACAGCTACAACATGATCTCCCAACTCCTGGACTCAATGCACTGACCAATAAAGGAAAGCATACCAAACACCTTTTTCACTATCTATCTGCAACTCTACTTTCAAGGAACTATGAAACCTGCTCTCCAAGGTCTCTTTGTTCAGCAACACTCTCCAGGACCTTATCATTAAGTGAATAAGTCCTACTCTGATTTGCTTTTCCAAAATGCAGCACCTCGCATTTATCTAGTTGCCGTTCATTGAGCTTCTATTTATGTTCCTGAAGCCATTGTCTTCTATAACAACAGCTGAATGTGGTGTTAAAATGTTGAATGTATTCTGAAAGAGATGTTTTAAAAAATTGGACAGTGTCCCTGGCTAGACCAGCTGGGCCTCATTGTCCTTGAGGAGGTGATCCACCTTGTTGAATCATATCAGTCCAGTTGATGTGGCTAACACTGACAAGGCTGTCACTAAGGGAGTCAGGAGCATAGGAAACATAGAAAATAGCAGCAAGATCAAGCCAATGGACCCTTGAGGACTGAATAGGATTATGGCTATTATCCTGTTCAGCCCCTACTCCCACATTGTCCCCATACCTTTTGATGCCTTTGGCCCTCAGAGCTCTACCTAATAGTGCCAGGTTTTGACTTAGTGATCTATATGAAGGGAGGTGATGTATTATTTGTCTCTGTGATGGCATGGTGGTTAGAATTGCTGCCTCACAGCACTAGGGACATGGGTTTGATTCTACCCTCAGGCGACTGTCTCTGTGGAGTTTACACATTCTCCCTACGTCTGTGTGGATTTCCTCATGTGATCTAAAGATGGGCAGACTGGATGGGTTAGTTGTAGGAAATGCAGGATTACAAGGGGGTTGGGTCTATGTGGGGATGCTCTCTGGAGGGTCAGTGTCGATCTGATGGGCCAAATGGCCTGCTTCACATTGTAAGGATTCTGTGGTGCGTAGAGCATTCATAGAGTTCAGACAATGTTGGTGTTGTTGCCTTCAAGAGATAGTCATAACTAAACCCACTAGGAGACTGAGTCTTCAAATGGACAGCGTACAGTCGGTTTGATGGGATAGCTGGTTGGAAGGGGGGAGGTTTTGTTGGTTTGGCCAGCCCCTTTCCCTGGTATTTCACCATATCCAGGACGAGAGACACACTGGAGGAGGTACGGAATTCTACATTTTGGAGTTCCTGGGAAGTGATGTCAGAGAGGAAGACGGTATGTGGAATAAACATAAAATACTGCAGATGCCAGAAAGCTGAAATAATAATGGAACATGCAGGAGAAACTCAGCAAGTCTGGCAGCATCTGTGGAGAGAGAAACAGAGTTAAATTTTTGAGTCCAGCTTCTTTGGAACCTTATACAGAATGTGGACTTCAACATATGAACGAATGAGCGCGGGAGCTTCCCTGTTATACCTTTGTAAAGGTCAAACAATCTTTTACACTGGCAGGGTACCTTTGAGCACATAAACTGCTCACTGACTGCATTATGATTTCCTTATATTTGTGTGCTGTGTACACAAATAACACACAAGGCTAAAATTACCTGATTACACACAGCAATATCTGGAGAGATCCACCCACTGGTTCAAAATATTTATTACATTTGATTGTTGAGATATTTGGGTAAAAAAGGAAGCAATTATTTATATTAATGCAGCACTTTTCACAACCTCAGGACATCCAACACAACTACACAGCCAAAACAAACTATTTCTGAGGTGTTGTAAGATGGGAAACAGAGTCTGCCAACGTATAGACAGGAGGACCACCCAAAACAACAATATAATTACCACATCATCTGTTTGATTAAAAACCAATTGAACTGCGGCAGCTGTAAATCAGAGATAAAAGTAGGAATTGTCACAAAAGCTCAGCAGGTCTAGCAGCATCTGTGGAGAGAAAGCAAGAGTTAATTTTTCGGGTCCAGCGACCCTTCCTCAGAACGCAGACCCTTCCTCAGTTCCTTAGAAGGAAGGATCACTCGGCCGAAATGTTAATTTCTCTCCACAGATGCTGCCAGACCTGCTGAGCTTTTTCAACAATTTCTGTTTTTTGTCTCATCTGTTTGATTGATCGATTGATTTGATTTAGATTCTATTGTAACATGTACTCAAGGTACAGGAGTCTGGTGAAAAATGTATAATGTCCCACACAAGGCACCATTGCAGGTACAAGGAAGAACAAAGTTAAAAGTTAAACGTTGCAGTAATTATCGTACAGTGTAAAACATACAATATAAGGTTAAATTTGCAGACCTTCTTAGTTTTAAGTAGAAAAATAATGAAATATAAGTTGAAAGTTCAAACATTTGCCATGTTGACTGAGAAATAAATATTGAGTACAATTTCTCTTCTTGAAGATAATGCTATGGAATCTTGTACACCTACCAGGGAGAGCAGGCAAGGCCTCGGTTTAAGATCTGTTTGTACGTGTTTTTTTAGATTAGATTCGATTACATTACATTACAGTGTGGAAACAGGCCCTTCAGCCCAACAAGTCCACACCGACCCGCCGAAGCGCAACCCACCCATACCCCTACATTTACCCCTTACCTAACACTACGGGCAATTTAGCATGGCCAATTCACCTGACCTGCACATCTTTGGACCGTGGGAGGAAACCCAGGTGGGAGGAGCACCTGGAGGAAACCCACGCAGACACGGGGAGAACGTGCAAACTCCACACAGTCAGTCGCCTGAGGTGGGAATTGAACCCGGGCCTCAGGTGCTGTGAGGCAGCGCCTCACAGAATAGCCTCTCATCCAGAATAGCCTCAATACTACACTGCAATGCTAACCTTTACTTTGTGCTTATTCTCACTAGCATTGGAGTTCAAAGGTGAGAGCTGTACCAACTGAGCCAGTTACTAGCTCATAGCCTTCTTCATAAGGGTGGTGAAGGCAAAGAAAAGTAAGATAATTTAATAGGCAGTTTGAATAATCTTTTGCTGCTCATGAAACTCCTTGGAAGCATCATCCAGGTGGACAGCGCAGTGATTCAGTAATTAGCACTGTGGCCTCACAGCACCAGGGACGTGGGTTTGATTCCACCCTTGGCAGACTGTATGGAGTTTGCATGTTCTCTCTGTGTCAGCATGAGTTTCCTCTGAGTGCTCCAGTTTCCTCCCACAGTCCAAAGATGTGCAGGTTAGGGTGGTTTGGTCATGCTAAATTAGCCAGAGCGTGCAGGGACGTATAGGCTAGGTGGGTTAGCCATGGCAAGTGCCAGGTAAAAGCATGGGATCTGGCTGGGGTGCTCTTTGGGGGTGTTGATATAGATGGACCTAAAGACATCTTTCTGCACAGTAGGGATTCCATGGGGCAAACAGTCCCTGTCCTCTGATCGTCATAATCTCCCCTTTAATTCCCTTTCTCGCAGCTTTGCATAAACTAGACACCAATTCTCAAGCGGAAAAAAAACTTAAAGGAAGGAAACGCATCTGCTAAGGGGACTAAATTCCACAGTTACGCAGGAGTTATGAGTCGATTTGAACTTTTCCATCATTTCCTGGCCAGCCAATCAGGTAAGGACGACTTCAGACTGAGGGAGTAGGGTCTGGGTGAGAGGGTCCACCTTCGGGCAGTGCCCACGGAGCATCGGAAACTTCCTAACTTGGGTTGTACCGATTATCCTGGACCACGGGGCGTGTTCTCGGCAGATCTATGAGGATCCACCAGCTTTTACAACAAGGATTGTATTTTAGAAAGTGCAATCCCCATTATCAGACTCTTGGCTTCCCTGATATCACACACGGATTTAGACTGTAAGATTTGAGGATGGCAGGGAGCTGTTTGAAAGGTTGGTGGAGGCAATAAACTTTTGGGCGAAAAGAAAAAAGGTCCAGGGATATTTAACGAAGAAAAAGCTACAAGGGTAAGGAGCCAAGTGGGATGAGGTGGCTAGTGGATGTCACAGCCAGGATGGGCTGAATGCCCTCTTTCTCTGGTGTACATTTCTGTTAAGCTGTAAGGTAATAACCCCTTAAAGGAAAAACAATCAGATAATGCCCTGAAGAAGGATAGCGAGGTAAAAGTGAGAGTTAGACTTACTGTCGCACGCAAAAGGCTCTGCAGAATTATCCTCATCTGAAAGGAATCTCAGAAAAGCGGGGAGCAGGCTGGATGCATGGAGTTCCCGATTTTACACATCATGTGGAGAAAAAAAACTCTCCAGATTTATAGGACAAGCCAGCCTCCGGATGACGCATTTTCAGAAACTTGAGAGTTGGAACAGTGTCCTGAATGACTCTGTATCCGCAGGTAATTTAATAAGGGGCTCTGGTTAGAGCGAGTGGCAACTGTGTCCTGCTGTGTGCAACCAGGGTAAGGAACAAGACAACAGGCTCAGCTCCCTCCCACCACAAACACAGGATGACAAAGCAGCACCTCAGATGGTTTGGAGGTGGAGAGAGAGAGAGAGAGCTCTGCAACATAAAGCAGAGAGAAGTGCCAACATTATCCTCCACCTGGAACTATAAAGTACATGAGAGGACAGATTAGACATTGCCTGGATGAAGGCTGAATCACTGAATTCACAGACAAAGAATGGTCCATTTGGCACTGTGTCAGGGTGCTCTGGAAATGGGAGAAAGTTGGACAGGAAAAGGAAACATCATCTTTCTGTAATGCATCTAAAGTAATAGATTTTGAGATCTAGATTATTTCAGGCCGGCTGTTTTAAAACAGTAATTTTACATAAATTACAGACTGTATAAGAATCAAGTAACAATGAGCCCATGATCTTTTTGGTTTCAAAGTTTGCCTTCTTTCTCATATCTCTTACGGAAAGTTCAGCCTTGGATCAAATCCCAATTTTTCAGAATCCTGCAGAAGCTAAATATAAAACAAATTATTGTTTACGTGCCTTTCATGGGATGGGTGAGATTCTTCATTAGATACTGCATCCTCTCATCTCTTTACAAATATTCTTCTACAGGTTAGCCAAATTGATTTCATTGCAAACTTGTAGTTATGAATGGGTAAATAAATAGCTACAGTTTTTCTAAGTTTAGCTTTTATCAATTCAAATTGTTTAAAACTGCTGCAATGGTAGGTAAAGTCACAGTTCCACTCTGTCATCAGTTAGATGTCTGGTAGTGAATTTAACCCGTGGCTCAATACACTTCTGACAAAGTTGAGAAGGTAACATCAACCAATGCAGGAGTCATTCAGTATCATACATGTACAACACAGAAACAGACCCTTCGGTCCAATCCATCCATGCTGACCAGATATCCTAAATTAATCTAGTCCCATTTGCCAGCACTTGGCCCATATCCTCTAAACCCTGCCTATTCATATACCCAGCCAGATGTGTTTTAAATGCTGTAATTGTATCAGCCTCCACCACTTCCTCTGGCAGCTCATTCCATACATGCGCCATCCTCTGTGTGAAAAGATTGCCCCTTAGGTCCATCTTATATCTTTCCCCTCTCACCTTAAACTTATGCTCTCTAGTTTTGGACTCCCCTATCTTGTGGAAAAGACCTTGACTATTTGCCCTCTACGTGAAAGAATTGAACCCATGCTCTTGACATCATGTTGCGTTCCAAGCCAGCCTTTCAGCCAACTGAGCTGGCAGAGGCATTTTTGAGCCACTGAAGTCCATTTGGTGCAGGTACATTCATAGGGCTGTGGTGGAGGGAGTTCCAGGATTTTGACCTGGTGACACTGGAGGAATGGCGATAATTTTTCAAATTAGAATGGTGAGTGGCTTAGAAGGGAACTTGCAGCGAGTGGTGTTCCCATGTATCTGCTGCCCTTGTCCCTCTTAGTTAAAAATCACCAGGTTATAGTCCAACAGGTTTATTTGGAAGTGTAGGTTGTCCCTCTAAAGGCACAGGTTGTGCGTTTGGAAGGTGCTGCCTAAGGAGCCTTCTGCAGTGTAGACGGTGCACACTAGTGTGACATGCATTGGTGTACACAGGATGGAGTGACTATACAAAGGCATCATTTTATTCTCTAGTTTTCCTCACTGCTGCTTGCTCCACTTAACCCTATTGCTGGTCACAGAGGCTCATCAACTTTGTTGCCTTTCTCAAACATGCCATGTTTTACTATACTGTTCATAATTATTCTTCCAGCAGATTGGGTTCGGCTGTTCAGATCAAAAGCCAACGCTCTCAACGCCAGAATCAATCTAGTGAACCTCTGCATCCCCTCAATCTGGTCCCATTTGCAAGCATTTGGCTCATATTCCCTCTCCTCTGCACCCCCTCCAATGCCACTACATCCTTTGCCAAGTAAAGAGAGTAAAACTATGCAGTACTCCAGGTGTGACTTCGCCTATACAACTGCAGCATAACCTCCCTGTTTTTAAACTCCATCCCTCTAGCAATGAAGAATTTTTAATGTAGAGTAATGCTAACAATGTGGGTTCAATTCTCACACCAACTGAGGTTGCTATAAAGGTGTCTCCTTCTCAGTCTCTCCCTGTTGCTTGAGGTATGGTGTCCTCCAGGTCAAACCGCCACCAGTCTGCCCCACGCCCAGTAAGGCTATGGCAACTTTACCCTACATCGGGAATTTGCAGCGGATATTTCTGTTGTAAGCTCTTTAGATCCATTTTTCCCACAATCGTTCTCTCTCATGACAACTGAGGTTACAGCTTACGTCAGAGGCTGATCATAATGCTGTCGCAACACTTGCTTTTATGTATAATCCCCCTAGCAATAAACTCCGCTGTTTTTGTACTCTGAAAGTCCTGCAAGGAAGAGGTGCCGTAAAAATGCTCGTCATGATTGCCTATAAATGGAAAGGAATTGCAGTCTTCAAACAATCAGAACTATTTTGGCTAACTTAGTGCAAACATACCGATTACAAACAATCAAAACCATCCCTAATAGGAGTAAATTACCCTGTCACATTTACGTCATTCAGTCATTTCCATTACCCATCAATTTGTTTTAACAACTGTTTATATATTTTTATTTCAATCAGTTATTCCGTGGTTAAAGTCAGCCACAAGGGCTTTGTTGTAATTGATGGTGCACCTTGTATTCAGTTGTCGATGAAAGGTTATTTTCTTGCACAAGCCATTTGGTTCATAGGTTAGTGGTTTCACTGGGTTTGGACCACACACTTCTCAATCTTGCATCACTCCAAGTCCTACAGAGCTGAGAGAAGACCCTATTTAAATCCGACACTGCAGCGTTTATATAGTAATCAGAGCGAATTGTTCGAAGGGGTGCATAAGGTCACAATATGAATGGGACATCAACTGGAAAGAAAGGGACACTTGAGACAGGGTGATAACAGAGCAGGAGACAGGGTTCTCTTCACCTAGACCCTGTTCTTGTCTTTATTCTTTCCATCTGGGCCAACATAAGACTATTGGAAAATGGCACTGTGTGTCGTGAAGTAGATATTGCAAGAGTACAGCATTTGTTTGGGTCCTATGTCCAGTTTCTGTTCACATCTAATGAAGGCCCAGTTTGTTGGTGATGGGGCTTTGAAATCTCTGTGCTCCTCTGTTTCTGACTGTTGTGAAATCCCTGTTTTAATCATTCCACCATGGTCAGCCACACCGTTAGCTGCTTGGGTCCAAAGCTCTGGAGTCCCCTCTCTCCACCTCTCCATCTTCAAAATACTCGTTAAAACCTATCTCTTCAATCAAACTATTGGTCATCTGACTTAATTTCTCAGTAAATGGCTCAGGATTGGACTTTGCTCATGCACCTGTGAAATGTCTTTGATGTTTTATTATATTAAAAGTAAGGTCACTGTAGTCTTACTGGACTATTGGGCTGCTCGCTCATAAGACGATAAGACATAGGAGCAGAAATTAGGCCATTCAGCCCATCGAGTCTGCTCGGCCATTCAATCATGGCTGATGAGTTTCTAGTCGAGAGTGTGGTTCTGGAAAAGCACAGCAGGCCAGGTGTGATGAGGGGCTTATGACCAAAAAGTCGATTCTCCTGCTCCTTGGATATTGCCTGACTTGCTGTGCTTTTCCAGCACCACATTCTCGACTCTGATCTCCAGCATCTGCAGTCCTCACTTTCTCCTCCCTGATAAGTCTCTCAACCCCATTCTCCTGCTTTCTACCTGTGACCCTTGATCTCCTTGACAATCTAGAACCTATCCTTCTACCTATCTTAATGACCTGGCCTCCACAGCCTTCTGTGGCAGTGAATTCCATAGATTCACCATTCTCTGGCTGAAGGAGTTTCTCCTTATCTCTGTTCTAAAGGGTCTTTCCTTTATTTATTCGAGAGAAACGACTGGTAGTTGTTAACCTGAGGTTATGTCTCAGACAAGAGAGAAGTTGAAAAGGGGAATCTTTCATAGTAACCTCAGCCAGTGCGGGAATTGAACCCATTGCTGTTTGTGCTACTCCACATTACAATCCAACTGAACTTTCCAAACTCAAAATATAATGCAGCGCCATAGATAAAGTAGTTGCTATAAATTGCATTGTATTAATGAAGGAGTGACTGTTTCGGAGTTCTCTGACAGGGAAATGGAAGAAGTCTCTGTGTAGTAAAGCAGATTGACAAAACTGAAAGGATTATAGTGTTAACTGGAATTCATTGTGCTGAATATTTGCTACTGAGTTAGAGGGTTCAAGACCCAATCCAGTGCAGGACCAAAGAAGTGCTGCATTATCAGAGGTGCCATCTTTCAGATAAAACTTTACATTGGGGCCCTACTTATATTCTGAGGCGGGCAAGAAAGGTTTCATGGAATGATTTTGCAAAATTGAGGTACTAATCCCAGGGTACTGACCAATATTAGTCTTTACTGCAAACATATACTCCCAAAAACCAGTTGTAAATATTCTCAAATTCTCCAGAACTTCCTCTAAATATTAACACCTGTCTAGAATACACCTTCAAATATTAACTTACTTTCAAATGTTTCCAGTTAACATTAGCATGCTCTTGTGAACTCCCTGTAAATATTAATTCCTTGCCAGGAATAGCCTTCTCTTAACTGCCACAGTTCTGCTGAGTAACTAAAGCAAACTCACTATCATTGATTGCTTAATGTTTGTCCCTGTAGGAAATCAATTTGTTCACATTTTAATAACTGAAAAATATAGTGAGAAAGCTGGGGTCTCAACTTAAGTTCCAATAAAGAGACATCTCAGACTCAAAGCATTAATTGCTTCCCTGTCAACAGATGCTGCCTGACCCATTGAGTTTGTCCAGAAACACAAACAGAAATTCCTGGAAAAGCTCAGCAAGTCTGGCAACATTTGCGGAGAGAAATCAGAGTTAATGTTTTCGGGTCCAGTGACCCTTCCTCAGAACAGGAAGGGTCCCAGCACTTTTGTGGGGTTTTTTTCCAAATAATCTGGCTGAGTAACTTTTGTTATTTGATTCCTTCTAAACAGAACTGTTGACAAATTGATTGTAGATAGGAAGTCACTGATAGGTGTCTCATCCAGACAGGTTTATCTGTGAACATTTCTTGAGTTAAAAATAACATGGAAAATGATCAAGACTTTCTCCGGCATTCTTTGTGCTTGTTCCTGATTTCCAGCATCTGCAGTATTTTGCTTTTATCTAAGCAGAATGAAAAATATTTGATTTGATTTCATTTGATTTATTATTGCCATGCGTACCTAAGTACAGTGAAAGGCTTTGTTTACAAGCAGTACAGGCTGGTCATAATAAGCAAGGACATACAGATCATAGGATGAAAAACATTTAGAAAGAGGTACAAAAGTTACATCGCACAGGACTTGCTCTAGTCACAATCAACATTAGCACGATCAGTATTATTTAAAGTCATACAGTTCTAAGGTCGATGTATAGCAATCTCCCTGAGGCAGGAATTAACTTGCTGATCTGGTTGGACATTAAATTGTAAATTACCTTTTGAAACATTGAGAGAAAATGTTAAAAATGCAACAAGACAATGTCACCCATGGATTTATTGGCTGCCATTGTACCAAAGGTCCACATGGCACAATGATGTCGGTGGCCACAGAATGAAATTCCAAAACATGGACATGAGGAAAAGCTGTTCTATCACAAGGAGATGCAATAGAACCCCTACAGTGTGGAATCAGGCCACACCTACCCTCTCAAGAATAACCCACCTAGACCCATTCACCTACCCTCTTACTCTACATTTCCCCTGAATAATGCACCTAACCTACACATCTCTGCACACTATGGGCAACTTAGTGTAGCCAATTCACCTAACCTACACATCTCTGCACACTATGGGCAATTTAGTGGTGGAGCTCCCACTCTCTCCTCTGAGCTCGCGCACACGGCTGGTTTCGGCTGGCGTGTGCTTTCACACCCTTTCATCTGCGAGGGTAATGCTCTGTCTGACCCGTCGGTACCGGGGTGTCTCGCTTTGTGGTCAGACGAGAGGCTGAATTTCCTAAAAGGCAATTTAGTGTAGTCAATCCACCTAACCTGCACATCTTTGAACTGTGGGAGGAAACCCCAGAACACCCAGAGGAAACCCACACAGACAAGAGAAGAACTCAGTGGTTAGCACTGCTGCCTCACAGCACCAGGGTCCCAGGTTCAATTCCAGCCTCGGGCAACTGTCTGTGTGAAGTGTGCACATTCTCCCCGTGTCTGCGTGGGTTTCCTCCGGTTTCCTCCCACAGTCACAAAGATGTGCGGGTCAGGTGAATTGGTCATGCTAAATTGCCCATAGTGTCAGGTGCATTAGTCAGAGGAAAATGGGTCTGGGTGGGCTACTCTTCGGAGGGTCGGTGTGGACTGGTTGGGCCGAAGGGCCTGTTTCCACACTGTGGGGAATCTAATCTAAGAACGTACAAGCTCTACACAGACAGTTACCTGAGGCTGGAATCGAACCAGGTCCCTGGTACTGTGTGGGTGCAGTGCTAACCACTGAGCCACCATGCTGCAATAGTCTAGGTTCAAACTCCATGTGTCTCAATGCTCACATTATTGGAACATTACAACATAAGAACTTGGAGGAGCAAATTTCTGCAGATGCTGGAATCGTGACTGAAAAGAAAAAAAATGCTGGATATCACAGTGGGTCAGGCAACATTCCTGGAGAGAGAGAACAGGTTAATGTTTCAAGTCTGGATGACTCCTCATCACAGCTCTGATGAAAAACACTGACCTGCTCTCTCCAGGGATGCTGCCTGACTTGTTGTGATAAAAACTTGTTACCCTTGAGACTGCTTTAATATTTGACACAATCATGGCTGATCTCATCTCGGCCTCAACACCACTTTCCTACCCTCTCCTCATGACCCCTGAGCCCATTACTAATTTAAAAAAAGTCTATCTCCTCCTTAAATTTATTCAATATCCCAGCATCTGCCACACCCTGGGTAGTGCACTCCACAGATTCACAACCCTTTAAGAGGTGTAACTTCTCCTCATCGCTAAATCTGCTATCTCTTATCCTAACATGATGACCTTGCATTAGACAATGGAAACACCAATAATTATGGTCAACTTTTGATGAGCGCCATTTCAAGTCATAGAGATACACAGCACCGAAACAGACCCTTCAGTTCAACTCATCCATACTGACTAGATATCTGAAATTAATCTAGTCCCATTTGGCTCTTATCCCTCTAAACCTTTCCTATTCATTTCCCATCCAAATGTTGTAATTGTACCAGTCCCCACCACTTCCTCTGACAGCTCGTTCCATACATGCACCACCTTCTGCGTGAAAAATTTGCCCCTTAGGTCCCTTTTAAATCTTTCCCCTCTCACCTTAAACCTGTTCCCTCTTGTTTTGGATTCCCCTACTCTGGGGAAAAGACCTTGGCTATTCACTCTATTCACCTCCATGATTTTATAAACCTCTATAAGGTCACCCCTCAACCTCCGATGTTCCAGGGACCAAGCCTATTCAGACTCTCTATAGCTCAAACCCTACAATCCTGGCAACAGCCTTATAGATCTTTTCTGAATTTTTTTAACAACAGCATTTATTAAGATTTTCTTTTACAGAAACCCATGTGAATCAGTCTGGGAGAAAAGGGGGCCATGGAATAATTGATCATTTGCATCACATGAATAACTCTCTGCAGAATCCACTGACAGGAGGGAAGTGGGGCTAACTATTTACTTACCAATTTGAAGAACCGAGCCAAATCATCACGATTAATGAATTAGCTTTATTGTGTCAAATAGGTGCAGTGAGAAGTGTGCAAGTTGCCACTTATAGCACCATCTTAGATACAAAGGTCCCCAGGCACAACTCGTTCAGTTATAGTTCTTGGAAAAAATAGAGAAGTTAGAAAAGTCCTGCATTGCAGATTCAGGAATAAATTATAGAATGGAGGGAAAAAGTACAGAGAAGACAAGGGAAGAGGAGGAAAAGAAGAGAAGAAAGGGATGAATTGGAGCGGATGGAGCTGACAAACCCCAGTGGAACTGTCCCTACTCTGCCACCATCTCGGGGATAACTTTCTGTCAATTGGAGCAACATTGAAACCGACCGCTGCAAGGAATAAGCCAATCGTATCCATCACCACCAATCCTCAGTTGGCCAGGTGAATTATTGGGCCTGCAATGTTTGCAACTTGTGGCTGAACTTACAGGACTTTTTTAATTCAGAAAACTTCATTGCATGTTATTTCTTTTGTCATCACCTTTTCTTTTTGATTTGATTAGATTAGATACCCTACAGAGTGGAAACAGGCCCTTTTGGCCCACACCGACCCTCTGAAGAGTAACCCACCCAGACCCATTTCCCTCTGACTAATGCACCTAACACTATGGGCAATTTAGCATGGCCAATCCACCAAACCTGCACATCTTTGGATTGTGGAAGGAAACCGGAGCACTTGGAGGATACCCACACAGACAAGGGGAGGATGTGCAAACTCCACACACACAGTCGCCCGAGGCTGGAATCAGACTTGGGTCCCTGGTGCTATGAGGCAGAAGTGCTAATCACTCTTATGTGCATATGTCTCATATGCAAGTGTGAGTAGGTGCTGTGGGAAATATGTTCGGGTGTTTAGAAATAAAGGTCCATTCTTTCTTTCTAAAAAAATCTAATGAGAAAACCTGTCATGTATTTGTTCCTTTGAGTCACAGCACCCAAGGGTTCAAAATTTCATTTTTAAATGCATGTTTCTGTGGTTGGTTGAGAGGTGGAAGGAAGAGGAAATCATCCTACTATCCCTTCCCTGTCTGGAATATAGGTTTTTAAGTCAGTGAAAAACTGAATAATGTACTGAAAACAAAAAAAGTTTGAAATCCCAGTGGGTCAAGCAGCATCCATAGAGACAGAACAGGCTAACATTTTGGATCTGGATGACTCTCCATCAGAACTGTCACAGTGTGAGGCACATTATCACCCACAGGGAATTCACCTCTTCATAAATTGCTAATGCATAGGTAACAATTGGTAAGTGCATTAAGTATAGGAGTTGGGAGGTCATGTTCTGGCTTTACAGGACATTGGTTAGGCCACGTTTGGAATACTGTGCAGTTCTGGTCTCCTTGCTGTCAGGAGGATGTTGTAAAACATGAAAGGGTTGGGAAAAGGATGCTGCCAGGGTTGGAGGTTTGGAGCTATAGAGAGAGGCTGAATAGGCTGGGGCTGTGTTCCCTGCAGTGGCAGAAGCTGAGGGGTGACATTATAGAGGTTTATAAAATCATGAGGGGCATGGATAGGGTGAATAGTTAAGGTCTTTCCCCTGGGGTGGGGAAGTCCAGAACTAGAGGACATAAGTTTGAGGTGAGCGGGGAAACATTTAAAAGGGACCTAAGGGGCAATGTTTTCACACAGAGGGTGGTGCATGTTTGGAATGAGCTGCCAGAGGAAGTGGTAGAGGCTGGTACAATTACAACATTTAAAAGGCATCTGGATGGGTGTATGAATAGGAAGAGTTTAGAGGCATATGGACTACATGCTGGCAAATGGGATGAGATTAATGTGAATAGGAAGGGTTTAGAGGGATATGGGCTGAGTTGGCAAATTGGACTAGATTAATCTTGGATATCTGGTCGGCATGGACGAGTCAAACCAAAGGGTCTGTTTCCGTGCTGTACATCTCTATGACTATATAGGAAAAGAAGGAAAACTTGCATTTATCCAACTGTGCTGGATATCAGTTTATAGCATTTTTGAAGTGTAGTTATCATTATAATGTAGAAACAAATTACTGCAGACAGCAAAGTGCTCCAGAGTACACTACCATCTGTCCACTACCTCCTTGCTGTTACTACTAAAGCCAACATGATGGTGTAGCAAATTGATTATTATTGTTCTGCCAGCAGTGCCAATTTAAACATCAAGAATAAAACCAAGTTCTGGAAGAGACCAAGAGGATGGCTCGCATTCCAAAAAGTCAAGGAAGAAATGCATCTGTCAGCAATCTGCTCAGAAAACAATTGGTTCATCAACTGGAGAAGGGCAGAAAGAGCCAAAAACAACATTCCAGATCATCAATTAATCAAGGGCATTATTTGTTAATGTAGAAGTTTTGAGACTCTACAGACAATCGTATCATAACTCAGGGGTAATTCAAAGAACCAGGTCATAAATATGTGTAAACAAGAAAAAAAATGAACTGCGGATGCTGCAAATCAGAAACAAAAACAAAAATTACCAGAAAAACTCAGCAGGTCTGGCAACTTCTGTAAACATAAATCAGAGTTAATGTTTTAGGCCCAATGACCTTTATTCAGAACCCATTCTTCATGCAAATGGATGGAGAGCATTGAATTACAGATAATTCTGCTTTGCAACTAGAAGGTAAGAAATGGGCGGCACGGTGGCACAGTGGTTAGCACTGCTGCCTCACAGCGCCAGAGATCCGGGTTCAATTCCCGCCTCAGGCGACTGACTGTGTGGAGTTTGCACGTTCTCCCCGTGTCTGCGTGGGTTTCCTCCGGGTGCTCCGGTTTCCTCCCACAGTCCAAAGATGTGCAGGGTCAGGTGAATTGGCCATACTAAATTGCCCATAGTGTTATGTAGGGATATGGGTGGGTTTCGCTTCGGCGGGTCGGTGTGGACTTGTTGGGCCGAAGGGCCTGTTTCCACACTGTAATCTAATCTAAATGATTTGTACTCGGATTTATACAGAATCTGAAACGAATACACACTTCCGATGTTCAAAATTAATTAACTTTAGTGGGTTTTTTGTTGTCATGGGCTTGAATAGCACTATTGCAATCTCTGTGTATTTTGTCATATGTAGGATTGCGGTAGCATTAACACTGTTACAGTGAATTACTTTTAGAAGTTTTAGTGACCAGAGATTGACCATAAAGGAGCTATAACTGCAGCATGTAAATAAATGCCATGATCTATATCCGTAACAGGAGCTGATTGAAACAATTGATACATGGTCAGCTTATGATTGTTGAGGGAATGTCTCTAAATTATGCATTTGAGCCAATGTGCAGGTAAGCCTGCAGTACGAACATACAGTTCCCCACCCATTCATGACACACCCACCCACGAATGTGAATCATAGCAGCCCTACAGAGTGGACGCAGGCCATTCAGCCCATCAAAACCACACACACTCTCTGGTGACCCTCCCCCTCTCTATAATCCTGCATTTCCCATGGCTAAACCACTACAGGCCATTCTGCTGTAACACGCGTTACGTCAATGCAAATTTGCTCGAAGGCGATTGACGAATAGGGGATGCTGTTTAAAACAGGTGTTGGCTATAACGCAACTGCATCATCAACATTTTAAGTGCCATTTTTATGTAGCGAAGGTTCGTACAAGAACACAATCATCGTGTTATTGGAAGGACTACCTGGACAGGGCAACTTCCCAGCCTGTGCACCTGACCTGTACATCTTTGGACTGTGGTAGGAAATTGGAGCACCCGGAGGAAACCCATAAAAACACAGGGAGAACGTGAAAACCTATTTCGAGTGTGAAATCAAACCTCGCTCTATGAGGCAGTAGTGCTGACCACTGAGCTACCATGCTATCCACAGTGTCTCCATTTACTCACATATTTTGTCCTGATTTGATGATGACAACTGAAGTCGCTGTTTATTTAGCTTGGTGCTGATTATGTTAGTTTGCTCTTATGGAGATACAAGATGACATGGCACTGCATCAAAGCAAAGCAATAGAATTCTCCCCCTGACATCCAGGGACAACAACGGTCCCTTAATTGACACGACTCGATTAAGTAACTTGTCCATTGTCAGATCAGATGGGAAGGTAGGAGTTGTCTATTCACATGGCTGATCTCCAAACTCTATCGAGAGCCCTGCTTTTGCCCGATAGCCCTTAATACTTGTGGATAACGACAATCTATTGGTCTTACATTTAAAATTGATTTAATATCACTCATTTTCAAAAGAGAGCTCCAGACCACCACTGAGCTTTGTGGATGGGAATTTTTCCTGACTTGGATCCTGAAAGAACAAGAAGCAAGAGTAGGCCACTTGGCCCTTCAACCCTCCTGCCCCATTCGACAAGATCATGATTTTACCCTCAACTCTTCTGTCCTGCATATCCCCATTAATCTTTCATACCCTTGGTCATCAAGAATTTATCTACCCCTGCCCTAAGACTATTTAAAGATTTCACTCCTTTATGGGGAAAGGAATCCCAAAGGCTCTCACCTCTCTGGGAGCTTCCTCATCTCTGTCTTAAAGTCGGTGACACTTTGTTCTTAAACAGTGACATTTCGTTCTAGATTCTCCCACAAGAGGAAACATCCATTCCACATCCTCCTAGTCATGTCCCCTCAGGATCTTCTATGTTTCAACCAAATCACCTCTGATTCTTCAAAACTCATTCTGATTCTTAAAAACAAACCCAGTGTCACCAAGCAATCCACTCTTATATGGTTCTAATTTTTAGATCAGCAGTTTTCAGGGTGGCAAGGTGACTCACTGGTTAGCACTGCTGCTTCACAGCACCAGGGACCTGGGTTCAAATCCAACCTTGGGTGACTGTCTGTGTGGAGTTTGCACATTCTCTCTGTAGCTAATCCAGTTTCCTCCCACAGTCCAAAGATGTGCAGGTTAGGTGGATTGGCCATGAGGAAACGTCGGGTGACAGGGACAGAGTAGGAGCGTGGCTTTGGGTGGGGTGCTCTGTGGAGGATTGGGATGGATGGAATGGCCTGCTTCTATACTGTATGGATTCTATTCGATGTTTCTGTGATTATGCTCTGTACCTACTCTTCGATGCACCAACTGACTGAAATTGTCAGTTCAATCTTTCATTTCCAAGATCATCCTTGTGTATCCGTTGTTTTTTCTCACATCTTCCCTAATGACTCTGTATCTATTATATAAGATGGAGACCAGAACTGACCAGACTGCGAAAAGGTGCAGCCAGAAGCAAATATACATTTAAGCTGAGCAAGACCTGATTAACTGCTTATAAAGCATTGACTTCAAGCAGTTTAATAGGTTAACATACTGGAGCACTGAAGATACAGCAGTCAGTTGGACAGATAAGTTACACTTTTACACTTTAGTTTGCAAAACTAATGTCATTTAAAAAAATACCTTGCAAGAACTGTAACAAACACTACATTGGACAAACAGGCAGAAAACTAGCCACCAGGTTACATGAACACCAACTAGCCACAAAAAGACATGACCCACTCTCAATAGTATCCTTACATACAGATAAGGAAGGACACCATTTCAATTAGGACAACACATCCATCTTAGGGCAAGCCAGAGACACACACGAGAATTCCTAGAAGAATAGCATTCCAACTGGAACTCTATCAACAAACACATTGACTTGGATCCCATTTACCACGCCCTGAGAAAAATAACCGGAAATGATGTCACCACAGGAAATGACATCATCAACCCAAGGAAACCCAAACACATAAATAGAAAGCAGGCTACACCATTGTATGCTTCATCCGGAGGCTCACTGAAGATGTTATCTAGTATGGTGATGAAACATCTGAAATGAACTTTCCAGTGCAATGAGTAAACCTATATCCATTCCATAATAATGTTATCCTTTGCTGTCATTGAACAATAACTTCCTACGGCTTATCTTTAAACAAGGGGGATTGTGGCTTGAATGGTTAGTTTGTGATGCAGAGTGATGCCAACAGCCTGGGTTCAATTCCCCGCACTGGCTGAGGTTAACATGAAGGTCCCCACCTTCTCAACCTCTCCCCTCACCTGTAGTGTGGTGACCCTCAGGCTAAACCACCATCAGTTGCTTCTCTCTGATGAGACAGGAGCCTCATGGTTCAGTGGAACAATGGTGACTTTTTAAATTTAAGAATAATCTTACCCTTGTTACATTTCTCCTTCATTGAAAGGGTTGTTCCCTTTCTAGTGCTCAGGCTACTCACCAGAGGATCCGTTATCTTGACAAGTGAGCATAATGGAGAAGATGAATCTAGTCTAACATTCATATACGCACTTTGTCCAGCAGCTTGTGGGATCACAGCCTCGGGTGTCTGTCTGTGTGGAGTTTGCACATTCTCCCCATGTCTGTGTGGGTTTCCTCCGGGTGCTCCCCTTTCCTCCCATAGTCCAAAGACTTGCAAGTTTAGTGGATTGTCCATGCTAAATTACCCATAGTGCCTACGGATGTGTAGGTTAGGTACGTTAGCCATGGGAAATGCAGGGTTACAGGCATGGGATAGTGAGATGGGGATGGGTCTGGATGGGATGCTCTTTGGAGGGTTGGTGTGGAATCGTTGGGCCAAATGGCCTGTTTCCACACTGCAGGGATTCTATGGAAAGTGTTAGAAATAAGCTCAAGTCTGAAGACAGTTCTTGCCTTCTCTTCGATCAGTCTGTCTTGGATCTAAGCTCCTCAGTGTTGGCATTAAATCACATAACAAAAAAAATTTCCTTCACAGTTTTTAACTTGAACCACACAATATCTCGTTCCAAAAAGAAAAAGCCAGAACTTCAGAAACCTTTCCTTGGAATTTAGCTTCTGACAGCTGCCTCTGTTTTTACAATAATTGACGGGAACAATTGGAAAGACATGTCTCTCTGAATAGAGTCTATTTTTAGAAAGCCATTCTCGTATCCCTTAATGCTTGATATTTCCATCTCACAAAGGTGTGTGCTTTCTGTAACTAATTACTAATTATCCTCTGACATTTCCTTCATTCATTTCTCTAAAAGACTCTCGCTCCAATAAAAGGTGAAGTGTATAAAAGCACACTAATTTTACCACAAGGCTCACGTCAAAGCTGCTAAAACAAAGCCTCCAAATTTGAAAATAGCCTCTACGTTCAGAGAATCGTGTTTCTTACTGCCAGCTTATGGTTTGGAATGCATTGCCTGAAAGGCACCATTTAATAGCAGTCTGCAAGAGGGAAGGTACTGATTAAGTAGTAACATCACTGAACAGGAAATCCAGAACCCCAGGCTAATGTTCTGGAGACCTGGGTTCTGAAACTCACTATAACTGATGGTGAAGTTTGAATTCAGTTTAAAAACTGAGGAATAAAAATCTGGCCTCACGATATCCATCTAACCAATTGCTGTAAAAACTCATCTGGTTCAGTGATGTTCTCTAAGGAAGGAAATCAGCAATCCTTACCTAATTGTACAGCAGAGAAGAGACCCTTCCACACATTGGGTCTGCCCTTTCCGCATCTATCCACACTCACCCAGCATTCCACCCATAGCCTTGAACGTTATGACATTTCAAATGCTCATCCATGGATTTATTTTTTAAAGATTGCGAAGTTTCCCATCTCTCATGCTCTTGATTCCTGATTCCCTTCACCTTCTGTTGTGGTATGATTTTTTTTCCCAAATCCCCTCTGTCTTTCACCTTACAATTATGCCCTCTAATGAGCCTTTAATTAAAGGGATCAGTTTCCAGTCCACAATGTACACACTATCAGGTCCCCTCTCAACCTTCTCTGCTACAATAAGAACCGATCTGAGTTTATCCAGCCTTTCTCCAAAGCTAAAATGTTCCATCCCAGGCAACATCCTGGTGAATTTCCTCTGCACCCACCCCAGTGCAATCACATCTCCCCATAGTTCGGTGACCAGAACTGCACACAGTACTCCAACTGTGGGATAACTAGAGTTTTGTAGAGCTGCATTATCACCTCCCTTCTCTTATAATCTAAACCTTCATATGACTCTGGACCCACAGCTATGTGCTTGTCTCTTAACTACCCACTGGACAATTAGAGATGGGCAATAAATGCTGGCCTGGCCAGGCATGCACACATCCATGAATTAATACTTTTTTGAAAAAGGATTAGGTTAACTCAGCAGACTGGTGGAGAGAGGGCAGGGGAGTGGGATAAATAAGGTAACATTTTCAAAGAGCTGGCACAGATGCACATGATGGGCTGAATGACATCTTTCTATGCTATATTGTTCCATGCCACATTGTAATCTGCTACAGTCCGAGTGAATGTAAAGCGAGGTTCTCACTTTTCTATAGCTGGTGATCTTAATGTGGGGAGTCAGGTCACTGTGGTCACACTGGGTTAGGACACATAAAAATTGGACTGGCTAAAATTGCCGTGGCCAATCCACCAATTCCTGCAGAGGAAGCCAGAGCACCCGGAGGAAACTCACGCAGATATGGGGAGAATGTGCAAACTCCACACAGCCAGTCACATGAGGCTGGAATCGAACCCAGGTTCCATGAAGCAGCAGTGCTAACCACTGAGCCACCAGGCTGCCTATTGTTACAGAGCAGACAACATCCATTCAGCCCATCGTGTCTAAACCGGCTACCTGAATGAACATCTCACCTTGGGCCACTTTCCTGCTGTAACCCTTCACATTGCTCCTTTTCAAGTAACCATCTGATTCTCTTTTGGCTCGATTGACCCTGCCTTCACCATGAAGGAACTCAATGAACCAGACTCGACTTCTGTCTGGGAAAGTGAAATCCACCGATTACTGACTTGGAGAAAGGAATTCTTGTCACCTCAGTCTCAAATAGGAGACCCGAATTTTTAAACAATGTCTTCTAGTTCTAGATTCTCCCAAAATGGAAACATCCTGTCAACATCTGTCCTGTCAACCCCCCTTCAGCATCTTTTATGGTTCAGCCAGAACATCTCTCATTCTTCCTAACTCCAGTAGCGATAAGCCCAACCTCTTTAATCTCTGGTCATAAATTAACTCTTAAATTCCAGGAAACAATTGCATAAACCCTGTATAAATTGCTTCCAATGCAATTATATTCTTCCTTAAATAACGAGAGCAAAACTGTAAACAATATTCCAGATGTGGTCTCATCAAGGTTCTGGATTGCTGTAGCAGCACTTCCCTATGTTTGCACTCAAGTCCCCTTGCAATAAATGCCAACATTCTCGTTTCCTTTCTGATCACTTGCTGCATGTTAAGGTATTATGATTCATGTATCAAGCCACCCAGACACATGATTTTTAAAATTGACATATTATTAGTTTTACATGTTTCTTAATGCCATTCCTGAAAATACCATTGATCTTTTGGAGATTGTGTGCTTGTAATGGATACTTAGCACGTCGTCCCTCCCTTTCACCATCAGAGATATCAGCCTCCTCCCTTCAAACCCACATTTTCCTTTCAAATGCTGATGGTTAAATTTATTCCAACTCTTAATGCATATCGTTTTTTTAATGTTCAGAAATTGGCACCTGGTAATCATGGAGTCATAGAGTCATGCAGCATGGAAACAGACCCTTCAGTCCTACTTGTCCATGGTGTTCGAGTATTCCAAACTTAACCAGTCCCATTTGCCTTTGTTGGCCCATATCCCTCCAAATCTTTACTATTCATATACCCATGCACATGTCTTTTAAATGCTGTAATTGTACCAGCCTCCACCACTTCCTCATTCCAGACACGTACCACCCTCTGTGTGAAAAAGTTACCCCTCATGTCCCTTTTAAATCCTTCCCCATTATCTTAACCTATGCCCTCTAGTTTTGGACCTCCTACGGTGGGAAAAAAAGACTTTGGCTACTCAACCTAGCCATGCCTCTCATGATTTTATAAACCTCTATAAGGTCACCCCTCAGCCTCCGACACCCCAGTCTATACAGTGTCTCCCTATAGCTCAAACCCTCTGACCCTGGCAACATTCTTGTGAATCTTTTCTGAACCCTTTCAAGTTTCACAACAGCTATCCTGTAGCAGGTCAAATGCCTTTGTTCAAACAGGAAATTTCCACCTTAAGTTAAGCTGAATGACAACAGCAAAAAAAAAACTAAGCCAAATGGGTGTAAGAGTTAAATACAATGCCTAAGTAAAAAAGGATGTCAGTGAAAGAGTTAAACACTGCACCTCTATGAAAAAAACAGTCACCTATGAGATGCAGGCTTAAAAGCTATTACTAGAAATATAATGCATAATTTACTGAGTCTTGTAATTCTGCTCAAATAAGCAAAGTTAAATATGCAGAACTTTGCAACAGATATTGTGAAGCAGCAGATAGATTATTATGGAGGACACAAAATCGGTTAATAATTATGCATACATTCCACATAGTCACTACTGCAGAAAGCGATGTCCCTATACACATGAACTGCAGCTAACATGTGTTTAAACTCAAATAAGTTATGGAAATTCTAGCTTGTTGTAGGTCCCAAGCTGTCATTACAAATCTGTCAGAATTTTAAAATTCAGCTGTTTCAGTTAAGGCACATGCCAGCAGAAATCTAAGTTCAGGTACTTACTCATCGTTGGTGCAAAGGAGCTGCTGCAGTTAACTGAACTTCAATCTTCCAGCTTTCAATTGAGCAGGAGTCGATGCAATGTAAAAGGAAAAGTCGCAGTTTCAGCGAATGCTTGGGTGGGGTGGGGTAACCAGTCCATGGAGACATCCACCTCTGCTTCCCTGAGTAAATATATCTTTGATGTATCAGAGGCAAACTCAAAAGAAGCTAGTGCCTCCGATCACCATGGTGTTGTGGCCTGACTGTGTCCAATTGATTTTCATTCAGTAGCTTTTTACAGCAGGGATTTGGAGAAACCTGTGGGAGGTTTAGATAAACAGCAAAGTATGATTCACCCTCTCCCCGACCCATTCTCTCCTTTGCTCAGAGGAAACACTCCGATGGGAAAAGTAGGGGCCAGAAAGTACCGCATTCACTTATCCCTCCTAGGAATGAATTTTCTAACCTCAATTAATCACACCTTTATCTCCTGCCTCTTTGCAGAAGGCTGTCGACAAAGGGTTTCAGCTTGGTACGCTGGTCCATGAGGTGTTTGTTTAATCAGGTGGCTTTGGACTCTTTATAGAAAAAGGTAGCCTGAGGCTGCGCATAAAATAGAAAATGATGGATATACAAAACAGGGATGAAAGCATTCGAAAAGGAGGTGTGTTAGAATTACAGTTCATATAAAGTGGGCTGTATTGGAAATTGGAATTCTAACTTCCTTTCGCTGCACATTCAGATTTTCATTTTAATCTCCGCAGGGTGTATGTTGGGTAAAGAAGTCGAGATAGACCAATTGTCCTTCCTCTTCACACATAACTCATATTCCACCAGATACCTCATTGTTGTCAGATATTGAGAGAAGTGGTTAACTTGCTGTGTCCTAGAATCCCTACAGTGTGGAGCAGGCCATTTGGCCCATTGAGGCCAGGCCCACACTCCGAAGAGCATCCCCCCAGACCTACCCTACACCTGTATTCCCATGGCTAACCCACCCACCCTGCATACTGTGGACAATTTAGCATGGCTAATCCACCTGACCTGCACATCTTTGGACTATGGAAGGTAACTAGAGCACTCAGAGGGAACCCATGCAGAAATAGGAGAGAATGTGCAAAGTCTACACAGTCGCCTGAGGGTGGAATTGAACCCATGTCCCTGCTGCTGTGAGGCAGCAGTGCTAACTACTGAGCCACCATGCTGCCCCTACATGTGTTCTATAGACCAGTCTTCCCCCCAGCCTGCATGTATACATTTGCATGTATATACATATGTGTGTGTGTGTATATACATCTACTCAACAACACATACTAGTACACACCTTTGTCCACACATGCATCTACAAGTATACATGCTCAATCCTGTACAAATGCACATGCACACAAATATGCCCACAAATGTATGCACAAACATGTTTACACGTGCACACAAGTCATTATAAAGGACAATATATTGCAAAGCTGGATATCAGGAACAAGCACAGAGACTTCTGGAGAAACTCAGCAGGTCCAGCATCATCTGTGGAGACAGAAACAGATATAATATCTTGAGTCCATCATAGTTTCTTCAGAATTCAGAATTCTAAACAGTCAAAATATTAAAGACTTAACTAACGTTACAGTTAGAGGTTTGAAATAGGCAATTCCAAAAAAAATGTTTCTTATGCAATTTTTCCCCACCCAGTGTACCTGAAACCTGATTCTGAAGAATTTTCTTAACTTAATTGTTGACAAATTTACCATCAAGTAATTTGTCTAAACTGCTAAATGGCAAGGCTTAACTTTGTTTCAGTCTAAGTTTTTTTTAACATTTTCCCCTAAAGAATTAAATCGGCTTTGAGTATCTAGTAATCTGCTTCTTTTTGTGGGTGCCTGTTCCCTGCAGGTGGACGTTTTACTGCTCCCACTGTTTTTCTTTACCTTTAAAAATTTACTTCCCCTATTACTGGCTGTTAAACAAAAGCGTTTTCTGACTTACGCTATCTTTTATTATTTCCTTGCATGCTTTATCTGTTCATAGTGTTCCCTTCTCAGGAGCTGTTCAGCTTTGGGGTTCTTCTGGCTAGTCATAAAGCTGAACCAACGATTCGTTTTTGGAGAAAATGGTTTTGAGTTCTTCTCATTTGCAAATAATTTCAGGTTTGTTTTTGAATCTCACTATTTCCAGATTTTTCTCTTCAGTGGATCCTGACCATGCTTTGTTGTGTGGTTTTAAGCTCACATCCACAAGTGGGTGTTCAAGACAGAATAGTCAAGGACAAGGGAAGTTAAGAAGTGTCCTCACCTTTAGGTTTCTTTACAACTTGCATATGGATCATAAATAATGTTAATCTGAGATACACCAAACTCTCAAAACTTAACGTAATCTTACATTATCGGAAGAGCATGATCTCATAGGCTTCTCTCAATCAATCTCACAGAAACGTTTAACTCCGCCCACACTATGCCATTTATGGCCAGTGGAGAGCAGCTCTCTGATATCACTGTAAAGTCGCTCTCGGGTCCCAGAGACTTTATACAACCGTTTTCACACCTTGGTGTGCAAGGATTTCCAACTTCAACTCTCAGGACTTCCTTTGTCTTGCATGGTGTTGAGCTCTTAGAATGCTGTTGGAGTTACACTTATTCAGGTAAGTGGAAAGTATTGCATCACACTCTTTACTTGTGCCTTATAGATGGTGGAGAGGCTTTGGGCCATTAAGAGGTGAGTCACTCACTGCAGAATTCCCAGTCTTAGACATGTAACTATTTGTACTTATATGTCTTGACAAGTTCAGTTTCGTCCTATTTTCCATAGAATAGAATCCATACATGAAATCAGGCCATTCGGCCCAACAAGCCCACACCAGCTCTCCGAACAGCATCCCACCTGGACCCTTCCCTTTATCCTGTAAGCATACATTTCCTATGGCTAAGCCGAAAATTTCTAATTCCCATGGCGCATTCCTGATGAAAAGCTTATGCCCAAAACATTGATTCCCCTGCTCCTTGGATGCTGCCTGACCTGCTGTGTTTTTCCAGCATCATACTTTTTGACTATGGCTAATCCACCTAACCTACACACCTCTGAACACTATGGGCAATTTAGCAAGTTTGGACTGTGGGAGGAAACTGGCATACCAGCAGATACCCACGCAGACACAGGGAGAACTTGCAAACTCCACACAAACAGTCACCTAAGGGTGGAATTGAACCCGGATCCCTGGTGCTGTGAGGCAGCAGAACTTACCATTGAGCCACCAGAACAATGCTAGAACTGAAATGTTTTGAACTATTCAGAGCAGATGAAATATCTGGGGCATGTTTTTCTTTAGGAAAGAGAATGATGAAGGGTAATCCTGTAGACCACATTAAAATTATGAAGGGGTTTGACAGGGTTGAGCTCGAGAGATGTTAGCACTTAGGGACCACAAATTTAAGTTAGTCACTGATAAATAAATTAGCGTGGCCTCACTTGGAATATTGTGTACAGTTCTGTCGTCCCATTTCAGGAAGGGTGTGGAAGCATTGGAAAAGATGCAGAGAAGATTTACCAGGATATTGCCTGGTCTGGAGCGAAGGTCTTATGAGGAAAGGCTGAGGGACTTGAGTCTGTTCTTATTGGAGGGAAGACGGCTATGAGGGGAATTAATAGAGACATACAAGATGATCAGAGTATTAGATGGGGTGGACAGTGAGAGTCTTTTTCCTAGGATTATGACGTCGGCTTGTATGAGGGGGCATAGCTGCAATTTGAGGGGTGATAGATTTAAGACAGATGTCAGAGGCAGGTTCTTTACTCAGAGAATGGTAAGGGTGTGGGATGTCGTGCCTACCAAAATAGTTAAGTCAGGCACATTAGGGGCATTTAAACAGACCTTGGATAAGCACACAATGATGGGATAGTGTAGGGGGATGGGCTTAGATTGGTTCACAACATCATGAACCGAAGGGCCTGTTCTGCACTGTATTGTACTATGTTCTAAATCCAGAGTGAGAAATTCAGGAAAAACTTCTTTGCTAAGAAAATGGTTAGAATTTGGAATTTGCTACTAGAAGGAGTGGTTGAGGAAATTAAATAGGTGTCTGAAGGAGAAGCTCGGTAAGAATATGAGGGAAAATGGATTTGAAGAAAATGTCAATGGAATGAGATGACATAAGCTGAGGGGAGGTTTGTATGGAATACAAATACTGACGTGGAACTGTTGGTCTGAATGGTCTGTTCCTGTGCTGTAGATTCTACATATATTGATTTGTGATCCTTATCTGAAAGAAGGGCCTGTAAATCTTGGCCCAAAATATGGTATTGCAAAAAGGAAACTAGAACATCTTTTTTACTGTGATTGCTGTCTTACTTTGTCTATTCACCAACTCTTCCTGCTCATCTTAACAATGAGTCAGATTGAAGTTTGTAGATACTTGCTGTGCACACATTGGGTACCACACTTTCTATAAAACTGCTGCAATAATACTTTGGGGAAAAAATTGGCCTTGAAAGGTGCTATATAAATGCATGTTCTTCCTTCATCCTATGTCATAACATTGTTGTAGAACCTAGGAAAATCTCACAGGTACCAGGTTTTTGTTAATCTTCCATCAAACCTACCTAGGCTTACATATATATGGTAGATGTACGCATATATTCACATATGTATTATAATGCCAAGAGAAAATCATATTTATGGAACTGGAGAAGATAGGGAGTGAAATTAAATAGGGAATAATTGGGGAAATTGAAAACTAAATTTCTGATCTTCCAGCATTTGGATTAGATAATATAGAGATGCTTAAAATATATGATATTTTATCTTCCAGATGCCTGTACAAGTGACTAAGACTCTTACAGACTCATAAATCAATTGGTGGGAGTAGACACAGAGAAATTTCTTTGGCTGCTCATGATGCAAATGTAAGGGATGCATTACCTGTAAAACAACATCCTTACTAACTCAATTCAGAGAGATTAGCTCAGGTGAAGGATAAGATTAAGCTTATGATGCACAATTTAATTATTAAACTGAGTCATAGTTACTGGTGCTCACCTATCATGAATGTACAGAAATCAAATAAATTCTGTAATGATTATTGCAAAGTCAACACAGTCAAAAAATACCTTGTCTGCCAAAGTAGTTAACTCAACCACATTAGGGACATTTAAACAGTCCTTAGATAAGCACATGGATGATGATGGGATAGTGTAGGGGGATGGGCTTTGATTGGTTCATAGGTTGGCACAACATCAAGGGCTGAAGGGACTGTTCTGCACTGTATTGTTCTATGTTCTAAATACAGAGTGAGAAAATCAGGAAAAACGTATTATTGTATTCCATGATGAGGACTGAATTTAACGAAGTGGACATGATCACCAAAATTAACTTGTTGAAGGGATATTGGAAAGTTTCATTGACTGATAGAGCCAGTGTAGTATCAGTATTTGTAACACTAGATGCAAAGTTGTGCTGTTTGGAATGAAAAATGCACCAGCAACAGTAATCACTAAAGTCAACGAGGAACTATATAACTTCATGGTTTACATCAATTACTTGGCTATGTTCAACCAAGCCTAATAAGAGCCTTTCCATCATCTAAACTTGTTAAAAGGAGCTAATTTGTTTATAAGTGTGTTTTCCAAAAAAAAAAAGTGACTCCTTTGGGCCACATTGTGGGACAAGGTGAAATAATTGCAACCAGCGAAAGTAAGGGCTGTTCTGGAATTGTTCCCAACCCTAAAGCCGAAACTTAAACATTTTTTTTCAAATGTTATCATGCATGATTATTGTTGGAGGCTTGTTGATAATTTCAGCACTGTAATGGCTCCTTTGATCAATTAGATAAATGCAAAAAATTTGAATGAACCTAAGAATTAGAATGCACTTGATAACGTGAAAGCTGTGCAAACACCAACAAACTATGAGGGTTCATTCAAATTAGCTGTCGATCTCAGTAACATCTGTGTGAGTGCTGCTTTACTACAAGCAAGTGAAACAAATGACCTGTCAGTTATTCTTCAGAAAAAAAATGAATGCATATTTCTAAATGCTCTGCCATAACATCCTTTTATAATAGTCTCCAACATTTTCCTAATGAAGGATGCTAAGCTAAATGGCCTATACTTACCTGATTTCTGTCTCCTTCCATTTCTAAATAAAGGGAGTATTTTGGCTGTTTTCCAGTCCTCTGGAACCTTTCCCAGCAATGAAGGATTCTCAAAAGATTACTACCAGTACATGCATTATCTCTGCAGCTATTTTCTTTAAAATATTAAGATGTAATCTATCATGTCTAAGAGACTTATCAGCCTTTAGTCTAATTCATTTCCCGAGTGTTTTTTCACCTCCTACGTTAGCCCTTTGATTATTTTGTATCTTATTCAACTTCTGTTCATGTTTCCCCCTTACTAATTCCTAAATCTCAAACTCAAAGATGCTTATGTTCACTTTGGCCTCTCACTTCCTTTGTAGAAGTTTAAAGAAGCACTTTCTGTTTGTTTCTACATTCCTTGCTATTTTACCCTTATAGCTTATTTTCTCCTTCTTGGTTATGTTTTTAATCACCTTTTTTAAACTTCCCAAGTCTCCGGGTTTTCCACTAATTTTTGCTCCACTGTATGCCTTTTTATTTTAACTTGATATTATCCTTAATTTCCCTTGTTAACTAGAACAAAGAACAAAGCAAGTTTACAGCCCAGGAACAGGCCCTTCAGCCCTTCAAGCCTGAGCCGATCCAAATGTACTGTCTAAACCTGTTGGTCAATTCCTAAGCATTTGTATCCCTCTGCTCCCCACCTACTCATACATCTGTCCAGATGCATCTTAAATGAATCTACTGTGCCTGCCTCTACCACCTCTGCTGGCAACGTGTTCCAAACGCCCACCACCCTTTGTGAGAATTACTTGCCGCATGTATCCCCTTGAACTTTCCACCTCTCACCTTGAAAGCATGACCTTTGGTTGTTGAATCCTTCACCCTGGGAAAAAGCTTGTCTCTATCCACCCTGTCTATACCCTTCATGATTTTGTAAACCTCAATCAGGTACCCCCTCAAACTCCTTTTATCTAGTGAAAATAAACCTAACCTACTCAACCTCTCTTCAACTATGATTCATTTATTGTCTTCCCAGAGTCCTTCTTTCCTATTTTAGATAGTTATTGTTCCTCTACTGTCTTTTCTGCTAAAGTCCTTTCCCAATTCACTCCAGCCTTTTTTACCCTCAATCTTTTGTAATTCATCTTATTTAAGTTTAACATAGTTGTTTCTGACCCAGGTTTCTCCTGCTCAAAAACTAACTGCTAAATTCTGCTATGTTATTGTCACTGTACCTTTTTGGATCCTTAACTCTGAGATCATTTATTACATTAAAAATCACACAACACCAGGTTACAGTCCAACAGGTTTATCTGAAAGTAATGTACGAGCTTTCAGAGCGCTGCTCCTTCATCAGGTAACCAGTGGTACAGGATCATAAGACACAGAATTTATAGAAAAAGATTACATTGTCGTGCAATTTTTTGCTCTAAATTCTGTGCCTTATGATCCTGCCCCACTAGTTACCTGATGAGGGAGTAGCGCTCTGAAAGCTAGTGCTTCCAAATAAACCTGTAGGACTATAACTTGGGGTTATGTGATTTTTAACTTTGTCCACCGCAGTCCAACACTGGCACCTCCACATCATCGTTTATTAAGCCACACTACTGGATCCAAAATAGTCTGATCCCTGGTTGGATCTGACGCAGCATGTAAAGAAGTGTTAAAAATAACTTTTCGATGGGAAATGGAAATGGAAATGGAAATGGAAATGGAAATGGAAATGGAAATGGAAATGGAAATGGCTCCTGTTCATTCACCAATTTCCATTCTTTGGAGGGAAATGTGATGAAAGCTGTATAATTTACACGCATACTGATATAATTTCTGAATTTCAATTTCAAAATAGTGGCATATTTGACTACATGAAGGATTTTCTTTAAAAATGACATGTAAGAGATTCCTCCCTGGATCAGAACAGAATCCAAAGTTTGTCAGGTGATAGCACATCCCTGAAATGTCCATTAAATATAGTTTAAATATTATGGGATTTCTGACTGATAGAGAAGACAGTGCTTGCTTTAAGTACAATATAATCAGTGATTTTTGTTTAGAAAACCCAGAGATCGTAAGGTTTAGAGCAGTTTGGAGGTGACCTGACTGATGTTCAAAGCTTTTTCTCCCTACAACAGTGCAGGACAGTTAAAAGTAATACAATACAGGAAATAGTTAGCCCCACAGAAGATAGTTTGTGAAACCTCCAAACCTGGAGAGTTTGTTTCAAAATCTGCAGGTGATTTATAACTGAGAAAGCTTAGGCTTTCAGACTTGTGGAAGAGTTGATGGCAAAAGACCCATTAAATTGTCTCCACAGTCCATAGCTAAGAAATTAAGACCATAAGACTATAAGACATAGGAGCTGAAATTAGGCCATTAGCCCATTGAGTCTTCTCTGCCATTCAATCATGGCTGATAAGTTTTTCAACCCTATTCGTCTACTTTCTCCCCGTAACCCTTGATCCCCTTGATACTCAAGAACCTATCTATCTCCATCTTAAATATACTCAGTGAACTGGCCTCCATAGCCTTCTGTGGCTGTGAATTCCATAGAGTCACCAGTCTCTGGCTGAAATCGTTTCTCCTTATCTCCATTCTAAAAGGTGTTCCTTTTACTCTACTCAGGTCCTAGTCTCTCCTACCAATGGAAACACCTTCCCAACACTCTCTCTGTCCAGACCATTGTAATTTTCAATTAGATCCCCCCTCATCCTTCTGAACTCCATTGAGTATAGACCCAGAGTTATAGAGTCATAGAGTCATAGAGATGTACAGCATGGAAACAGACCCTCCGGTCCAACCCGTCCAGGAGGAAGTTAATTTAAAACTTAAGGAATTGAGAGATGTGATGTACTTCGTCTGGATAAGTATACCTATAACTTAATGGTCTTCGGAAAAGATGGAAACCTTTGATCTTCGGTTAAAAATCACACAACACCAGGTTATAGTCCAACAGGTTTAATTGGAAGCACTAGCTTTTGGAGCGCTGCTCCTTCATCAGGTGGTTCTTCAGTATATTCTTTTTTTTTCTGAATTGTGTTCTGTATTTAGATAGCTTGTTTTTGTTTTAATTTTGTTTTTTTAAAAATGTAATGAGCTTCTGTCCTGGTGTTAAAGGAGCTTCTGCAGCCTGGTGTGACGAAGTTTCAATGACTGGCCATCATATTAAATGGAATATATTGTGGGATCTGACTTGTCTGGTCTATTAATGAGCTGGGATCACAGTAGCACACACATATACACATACACATACACACACATCAATAAAGACCTGTTGATACTAATGCTATCAGTTACTGAAGTTTCCCTTTATTGATTTGCTTCTGAATAGAACCAGAATGCAAAGTATTGACCTGTTTATTGCAGTCTGCATCTTGAGACATTATCATTGCTCAAAAGACTTCCTCCTTCAATACTTTTGTACTTCCAATACTTTTGCTATCTGCTTGGACAGTGCCAAGAGGCAAGACGCAGACAAACATAGCATGCTACAAAGTAATTGAAATGAATTTGAACCCAGTAATGTGTTGAAACGAACAAATGGATAGAACATTGACAGCTCAATCAAGAGCCCTGATGCAGTAGGGCTAACGCTCTGTGAATCTCCCTTGCTCTGCTAATGCAGTAACAAGGGCTCATTAATTCCAATCAGTTTATGACATGCTTCCCCAGCAAGATCTTTAAGCATTGATGTCATTCACAGTGGTCTCCATGGCAGTTCAAGCCATTTCCTGTCTATTAATGTGCTTGATTGTTCAATGGAATTGTGATGAATGTGTACAAGATGACAGCTCACTGTGGGCGAGCTATAAAGGCTTTAGTGTAACACAGAGCAGTAATTGATGCCAGAAACCTCTGCCAGTGGCAAATGACTCACCAAGCCTGTGTTTTTTCTCCCCTCTCTTAATTTACAATTTTCTCCTGTTCCTGTCCTGAGGTGCTCATTCTAAGAATTTTACAATCAAATTGCACAGACTGGCTTCAAGTCCCACCTGCTCCAGAGCTGCGTTGTCACATCACTGAACACTTCGATTAGAAAGTATCTGCAAGCTAACAGCACACAGGGAGTTAACTCAGCCCATCATACCTGTGCTAGCTCTTTGAGATACTGGAAGAGTTGCACTTTTTACAGCATCTTATCATGACTTCAGGACATCTCAACATGTTTTACAGGCAGTGGGAGAGCTGTCTCACAGACTAAGCAACAGCCTGCCATAGTCAGACTCACAATGTCCCAGACACACATTAGATTACGTCACTGTCTGGCGGGGACTCTCTGACACTTTGTGTTTGAAGGAAAATCCTCCCGACAGTCAGCACCCATATTAAGGGGGAGGTGATGGCCTAATGGTATTATTGTTAGACTATTAATCCAGAAACTCAGCTAATGGTGGAATTTGAATTCAATTTTTTGAAAATCTGGAATCAAGCACAGTCATTGTTGTAATGTCAGAATTGTGGTGTCAAATATGTGCACAGCAAGATCCCACTAATAATGATGTGATGTCGTCCAGATTATCACTTTGTGATGTCAATTCAAGGATGAATATTAGCCAGGAGATCCTTTTCCCAAATCCTGTCTTGGGAACCCCTTTGCAGACAGATGAAGCCTTGGTTTAATAGCTCCTTTGAAAGATGGTTTCCCTGACAGTGCAGCACTCCCTTGGTGCTGCTGTGGAAGGAACAGTCTTGACTTTTGTGCTCAAGTCCTGGAGTGGGATTTGAATCCAGAATCTCATGACTCAGAGGCAAGAGTGCTAATATTGTAATGTAGGAAACTCCACAGTCAGCTTGCACACAGCCTCCCACAGACAGCAATGTGATAATGACTAGACAATGTGGTTCTCACTGATGCCGATAAAGGGACATGCAGGAGATGAAGGAGGATTTCTCGTTCTTCCTGAAAGCAGTACCATGGGATTTCATATGGCATTCCTGATGAAGGGCTTTTGCCTGAAACGTCGATTTTCCTGCTCCTCAAATGCTGCCTGACTTGCTGTGCTTTTCCACTCTAATCTAGATTCTGGTTTCCAGCACCTGCAGTCCTCACTTCTGCCGATCTGAGAGGCCTGGCTTGATTTAACATCTTATGTGAATGGTGGAATATCCAATTAGTCCCACTTCATTGCTTTATCCCCTTCTGACACCTCTTTGAAACTGTCATTATTGAAACTGCTTCACTGCCCTTTTAGGCAGCACATGCCGGAGAGTGTGTAGGAATTCTCCTCTCTCTTCTGAGTGACCAACTACCATCTATATGTCACGTGTAGTTAACAAGGCTCTTTCCAGTTTCTCCCTGTTTGCTCTGTCTAAATCTGACATGATTTAGAACACTTTTTCAGATGTCACTAACTCATGATGCCCATTTGGTGAGACAGGGCAGGCGCGATGGGCTGAATGGCCTCCTACTGTACACTGGAATAGCTCTGTGATTCTGTGAAGTCTCTCTTTAAACTGCCCTATTCCAATTAGGGGGGAAGCATTGGATTACGAAGCCAGAGACCCAGTTTAATGCTCCAGGAACATGAGCTCAAATCCCACCAACCCAACCAGAGTGGATTTTAAATTCAATTAATCTGTCCCAGTCAAGGTGACAATGAAGCTGAAAAAGTGTTGCTGGAAAGGCGCAGCAGGTCAGGCAGCATCCAAGGAGCAGGAGAATCGACGTTTCGGGCATGAGCCCTTCTTCAGGAAGCCATCATTGATTGTCAAGTGGTGTAAAAACCCATCTGGCTCAATAATGTCTTTCAGGGACGGAAATTTGCCATGCTTACCTGGTCTGGCCGACATGTGACTGCAGACCCACAGCAATGGGGTTGACTATTCACTGACTGCCTAAGTGACCTAGAAAGCCACTCACTTCAAGCAACAATTAAGGATGTGCAATACATGGGGTGGAGCAATGGCTCAGTGGTTAGCACTGCTGTTTCACAGTGCCAGGTACTTGGGTTCGATTCCAGCCTCAGGTGACTATCTGTGTAGAGTTTACACATTCTTCCCATGTCTCCAGGGGTTCCCTCTAGATACCTCCCACAATCCAAAGATGTGCAGGTTAGGTGGATTGGCCATGGGAAATGCAGGGATTAGGATAGGGGGTGAGCTGCACTTCAGAGGGTCAGTATGGACTCAGTGGGCTGAATGGCTTGCTTCCATACTTTAGGGATTCTATGAACTTTTGGCTCCAGATTTTTAGTGAATGCAAATTCCATCATTAGGCATGGTGGGATTCAAATCCTGGTTCCCAGAATATTCCCTGGGTTTCTGGATTAATATTCTAGTTATGATACCACTAAGCCATGGCCTCCCCTGAATGAGCTGTATTACAATCTCAATTGATTATCTTCTATGGGTTATTAGCGTAGCTATAGACACACTCATGATTGTTTAGCATCTGCTTTGGAATCCATAGACTTGTGAGAGTAGAAATGCTTATGGATTGAGTCTTAAGAATGGACAACAATCTTGGGCGAGGGACTGGCACTCTGTTCGAGTGTAAGGAGATGACTGGCAGGTGAGTGCTGGCTAGGTGTGAATGTAGAGGGTAGGGACAGACTGCATGAAACTTCAAACGAAGAATACATTGAGTTTTGGAGAGTAGGAACACCCAGTTCTCAAAAACACATTAGAATTCCAAAATACCTGTTTCCTTAAAAACATTATTACAATATTCCATTTTGAGCAATCTCACGTTATGAATTGTATAATTTTTAATGGGATGATCAATTTGGAAAAGAGTTCTTCAACTGAGTAAGTAACACTAACCTCTGACTACAAATTACACACTGGAGCAGGATGGGGTCAATATTAGTTTTATGAGGTACCAATGTGTTGTCACTGCTCATCGTCCTGAACACGAATACAGCTGGGATTCATCAATCATAGAAACAGACCCTTTAGCCCAACAAGTCCACACCAACCCTCAGAAGAGGGTCTCACCCAGACCCATTCCTCCACCCTATTATTCTACATTTCTCCTGATTAATGCACCTAACCTACACATCCCTGGACACTATGGGACAAACTAGCATGGCCAATTCACCCTAACTTGCACATCTTTGGACTGTGGGAGGAAACTGGAGCACCTGGAGGAAGCCCATGCAGACACGGGGAAAGTGCAAACTCCATACAGACAGTCGCCCGAGGATGGGATTGAACCCAGGTCCCTGTTGCTGTGAGGCAGCGGTACTAACCACTGAGGAACCATGCTGCTCTACATCAGGTTGGGTTGGGTAGCTCCATTGGCTGACTCGCTGAGTGATGGCGACAGTGTTGGTTCGATTCCTACACCAGTGGAAGCCACCTTAGCAAACTCTCCTTCTTAACCTTTTCTCTTGCCTGAGGTGCAGTGACAATCAAATTAAACCATCTCCAATCAGAGAGCAGCCCTGAAGTCTGGTACAATTGTGGTGACTTTACCTTGATTCATGACAATACATTTTTTCACCAGGATGCGTGCAACCCTGACTAAGCCAGCATTTATTACCCATCCTGAAATACCCTTGAGAAGGTGGTGGTGAGCTGCCTTCTTGAACTGCTGCAGTCCACATGCTGCAGGTTAATCCGCAATACTGTTAGAGATGGAGTTCCAAGATTCTGATCCAGTGACAGTGAAGAAACAGTGATATATTTCCAAGTCAAGGTGGTGAGTGGCTCAGAGGGGAACTTGATGGTGTTCCCTTTCTGCCCTTATTCTTTTAGATGGTAGGGATTGGAAGGTGCTGTCTAATGAGCCTGGTGAGTTAATGCAGTGAGCATTGTAGATGGAATACAGACTTGCTGCTGTCTGTTGGTGATTTGAAGGAGTGAACATTTAAGGTGGTGGATGTGGTGCCAGTCAAGTGGTTTGCCTTTTCCTGGATGGTAATGAGACTCTGGAGTGTCGTTTGAGATGCACACATCCTGGCAAATGGCAAGTACCCCATCACACTCCAGATCTTTGTCTTGTAGATGGTGGACATGGTCTGGGGAGTCAGCTAGTCATTGCAGAATCTCAGGCCTGTGAACCGCTGTTGTAGCTATGCTGTGTTTGCAACTAGGCTAGCTAGGCTTTGGTCAATGGTCACTCCCTGCACATTATGATGTTGGCTTCCTGCTATGAGAGGCTATTTCTGCCCCAACCAGCCCAGCTTTCTCTGGAAGGAAATCCATTACATCAACTTGGAACAATATTCAAGAGGCTTCCTACTTTCTGGGGAAAGGCAAATGTGAGCACGTTGCGGAGTTGAACTGCAAACAATGAGTGGGGCACTTACTGTCACCCAGTCCAGGCTACAACTATAGCTGAGTGGCTCACTCAGACTAATGGAAGTGCGAGTTGTCATTGATTCACCAGGTCAAAAACAGAGCGGCAGCTACACACTTGCAAAGAAAAATAACACAATTACAAAACTTAGCGCCATAAGGAACTTGGCAACTTTGGCACCCAGCACATTTGGCAAGTGGAGATGTTGAGAAGGAGAGTCCTTCATTTGGGCACTGTGAGGCAGCAGTGCTAACCACTGAGCCACCACGCCACTTTATGTTGGGTCAGGTTGGGTAGCTCCATTGGCTGACTGGCTGGTTTGCAATGCAGAGTGATAGCGACAGTGTTGGTTCAATTCCTACACCAGTGGAAGCCACCTTGGCAAACTCTCCTTCTCAATCTCTCCTCTTGCCTGAGGTGCAGTGACAATCAAATTAAACCATCTCCTATCCCTGTTCTCCAATCAGAGAGCTGACCTGGAGTCTGGTACAATTGTGGTGAGCAGCTCTCTTCGACAATACTGCCGCTGACATTTAGGAAGTTTGATCTTCCAGACATGAGAAACGTGTGAATTGGAGACAAAAAAAGAATCACCTGAAGATCATCTCGACAAGCACGGGTATTTTTGGGATTGCATTCTGAGGAAGGGTCACTCGACCTGAAACGTTAACTCTGATTTCTCTCCACAGATGCTGCCAGACCTGCTGTGCTTTTCCAACAATTTCTGTTTTCCTTTATGAATATTTTGGGACTCAACTGGCTTTTCCTGAGGCAGAGACATTCAGACTGTTGAAAGTGGCACAGAACAACGCATTAATCAAACTGAAAGTCATGGACAATCCACGAGCATTTTGCAAACAAACTGCCCTCGCTCTGATGTTTGTTTCGGTTCCCTCACGGGGCTTGGAAGAGGATATCATGAAGAGCTGCTGCTTGTGAAGAGGTGTGTATCTGAGACCTCACTGTGATCTGGTTTCCTGCATGCCTTCCGATCCCTTTCAGTTTTGATTTCCACCATGTGATCCCCCAGTGTGAGCTCCTTGCCCCAGCCCCCCTCCACTTTAATGCCTCAAATTCTGTGTGACCCCAGGGTGAAGGTTTGGGGGAGCAGGGTTGCAATAGTTGTTCAGAGGGGAAAGGGGTAGGGGAGGGGATGTTGAGCTTACCCCATTTCCAACTCTTTCAACCTTCTATCTACCCCTCCATCACCCCCCATCTTCCCCCTCCTTTGCCCCTCCACCTCTTTCGTGACATGTGGGCGTCAACGAGAGGGCCAGCATTTCGAACCTAGAATGTAGATCAGTACAGCAGAGGAATGGTCCCTTCAGACCACAATGTTGTGCTGAACATGATGCCAAATTAAACTAACCCCTCCTGCCTGCACATGGTCCATATCCCTGCCTTCCTTGCATATTCATGTCCTTATCTAAAAGCCCCTTACACAGCCCTATCGTACCAGCCTCCTCCACCACCCCTGGCAGTGCATTCCAGAATCCTATCACTCTCTGTGTAAAAAACTTGCCCCCCCCCACCTCCCCATCTCCTTTGAACTTTCCCCCTCTCATATTAAATGCATGCCCCCTACTATTAGACATTTCAACTCCGGGAAAAAGGATTCTGACTGTCAACTCTATCTATGCATCTCATAATTTAATAGACTTCTCTCAAATCTCCCCTCAGTTTTTGCCGCTCCAGAGAAAATAACCTGAGCTTTACCAGCCTCTCCTTATAGCTCATACCCTCTAATCCAGGCAGCATCCTGGTAAACCTACTCTGCACCCTCTCCAAAGCATCCACATCCTTTCTGTGATGTGGCGACCAGAATTGAATACAATACTCTAAGTGTGGCCTATCCAAAGTCTTATAAAGCTGCAACATGACATCCTGACTCTTGTACTCAATTTCCCGACCAATAAAGGCAAGCATGCCATGTGCCTTCCTTTCCACCCTAACTACAGGTGTGGCTACTTTCAGGGAGTTATGGATTTGAACCCCAAGATCTCTCTGTACATCGATGCTACTCAGGATTCTGCCAGTAACTGTATACTTTTCCTTAACATTTGATCTACCAAAGTGCAGCACCTCACACTTACCCGGATTAAACTCCATCTGCTATTTCGCTGCTTAGAGCTGCAACTGAACTATATCCCACTGTATCCATGAGGAACCTTCTCCACTATCCACAACTCCATCGATCTTCATATTGTCTGCAAACTTACTAACCCACTCATTGACATTTTCATCCATTTTTTACCATGGAATCCCTACCGTGTGGAAGCAGGCCATTCGACCCTTTGAGTCCACACCAGTGCTCCGAAGAGCAACCCATACAGACCCAACCCCCTACCTTATTCCTGTAACCCTGCATTTACCATGGCTAATGCACTTAACTGTGTATCCTTAGACTGTGAACGGAATCACACAGAAACTCCACACAGTCACCCAAGGCTGGAATCGAACCCCTGGTGCTGTGAGGCAGCAGCACTAACCACTGAGCCACTGTGCCACCCTTGTTGTCATGCCTGAATTGCCCTTGAATTGAGGGGCTTTTTTTAATTAATTGATAAAAGGTGTGTGTTACGGGCTTGTCCATCCCTAATTGCCCAGAGGGCAGTTGAGAGTCAATGACATTGCTGTGGGTCTGGAGTCACATGTAAGACAGACCAGGTAAGGATGGCAGTTTCCTTCCCTAAAGGACATTAGTGAACCAGATGGGTTTTCCCCAACAATCGATGCTACTTTCTGGGACACTGCCTGTGAGTAAAATCAGGGGAAAGTTAATTTTAGTCGCGTTTAATCATTCTCAGAAGAGTTCTGCTTACGTTAGTGAGAATTTTATTAAAAAGATGTAACCCCTGGGTTAATGGGAAAGAACAAGGGTGGTTCAGGGATTAGTTTTCAAGTCCAGGAAGCTCCAGAGGAATCCCAGAGGATTAACAGCGTCAAGTCCAGTAGAACAAGACATGGGGGCAGGGCTGTATTACATGGAGCTCGATATGAGAGAAACAGAAGTTATAACTCAGCCAGGAGAGAAAGCAGTGGCTTCCAATAAAACACAAACTGTAATTCTGTATTAGTAAGGGGATCAAGGGTTATGGGGAGTGGGGTTGAGAAACCTAGCAGCCATACTTGATGGGTCGAATGGCCTAATTCTGTTCCTATATTTTATGGTCTAAAGTTTGGCAAGGCGCAGTTGTTAGTTTCAAATTTGTATTGTAGCCCATTGCTGGCTTTCATGGGGTGGCAAGGTGGCTCAGTGGTCAGCACTGCTGCCTCATAGCACCCAGGGTCCCTGTTCAATTCCAGCCTCGGGCAACTGTCTGCGTGGAGTTTGCACGTTCTCCCCGTGTCTGCGTGGATTTCCTCTGGGTGCTCCAGTTTCCTCCCACGGTCCAAAGATGTGCAGGTCAGGTGAATTGGCCATGCTAAATTGCCCATAGTGTTACGTGCATCATTCAGAGGGAATTGGGTCTGGGTGGGTTACTCTTCGGAGGGTTGTGTGGACTGGTTGGGCCGAAGGGCCTGTTTCCACACTGTAGCGAATCTAAACTAATCTTTCAAACTTCCTGTTGCCTTGGCAGCAAGGATGTTTTGATATTTTGGAATGGAAGGTGCATTATTCGGTTTCAATGACTCTGTTTTAGTTTCCATTCATTTATGTGAATTAGAGGAGTTTCATTTCTGGTCTTATTTCATTTTGCAGTCATTGCCATGGTACACAACACAAGGACAAGTTCAGAGCTCTCAGGGTGAAAGGCATGCTGGGAAAAATAGCTCAAATGCTTGCCACTTACTATAGCTGACATGCAGAGCTAATACTGCCCCCTTGTGTCACCTTTAAGAAAATACATGTACGTAAACTAACTTCACTGCTTCGAAGGACAAATTCCAGCTAGAAAATATCTTAATTTCTTTCTTGAAGAGAATGTCTTTTTTTTTTGATAGGGAAGGGAAAGTCTTCCTCCTCTGAGATTTGCAATGTTTCTCTCGCCCTGTCCTTTCTTGTCAAGCTATTGCTGATTGTCATACCTCCAGGACAGGTTCTCTCACTCCTTTCCCAGTGGCCAACACTCAGCTGTGAGTCTTCACAGTGAGAGTTGGTGGCACTACTGCACCGTGGGAGGCATCGCCACAAGAATATCCTCTCTCCAGGGGCTAACCTGCACACCTTTGGACAGTGGGAGGAAACCCATGCAGACACAGGGAGAACATAGCGAGTTTTGAGAAGATTTGTAGCTCAGGTTAAGGTTCTGGATGTAGGTTTGCTCACTGAGCTGGAAGGTTTGTTTTCAGAAGTTTCGTCACCATACTGAGTAACATCTTCAGTGAGCCTCCGGATGAAGCACTGGAGGCATGGCCCGCTTTCTATTTATGTGTTTATGTTTCCTTGGATTGGTGACATCATTTCCTGTGGTGATGTAATTTCTGGTATTTTTCTCAGGGGGTGGTAGATGGGGTCTAACTCGATGTGTTTGTTGATAGAGTTCTGGTTGGAATGCCATGCTTCTAGGAATTCTCGTGCATGCCTCTGTTTGGCTTGTCCTAGGATGGATGTGTTGTCCCAGTCGAAGTGGTGTCCTTCCTTATCTGTATGTAAGGATTCTAGTGAGAGAGGGTCATGTCTTTTTGTGGCTAGTTAATGTTCATGTATCCTGGTGGCTAGTTTTCTGCCAGTTTGTCCAATGTAGTGTAGTAAACATGGCATACCAACCAGAACTCTATCAGCAAACACATTGACTTGGATCCCACTTATCACCCCCTGAGAAAAAAAAACAGAAATGACATCACCACAGGAAATGATATTACCAACCCAAGGAAACCTAAACACATAAATAGAAATCAGAAATCATCCCATTCTCCCAATTCCTTCGACTCCACCGCATCTGCTCCCAGGAGGACCAGTTCCAAAAACACACAACCCAGATGGCCTCCTTCTTCAAGGACCGCAATTTCCCCCCCAACGTGGTCGACGATGCCCTCCACCGCACCTCTTCCACTTCCCACTCCTCCGCCCTTGAGCCCCACCCCTCCAACCGCCACCAGGACAGAACCCCACTGGTCCTTACCTACCACCCCACCAATCTCCATGTTCAGCGCATCATCCGCCGTCATTTCCGCCACCTCCAAACGGACCCCACCACCAGGGATATATTTCCCTCCCCTCCCCTATCAGCATTCCGTAAAGACCACTCCCTCCGTGACTCCCTCGTCAGGTCCACACCCCCCACCAACCCAAACTCCACTTCCGGCACCTTCCCCTGCAACCGCAGGAGGTGCAAGACTTGCGCCCACACCTCCCCCCTCACCTCCCTCCAAGGCCCCAAAGGAAACTTCCATAACCGCCACAGATTCACCTGCACCTCCACACATATCATCTATTGCATCCTCTGCACCCGATGTGGCCTCCTCTATATTGGGGAGACAGGCCGGCTACTTGCGGAGCGTTTCAGAGAACACCTCTGGGACACCTGGACCAACCAACCCAACCACCCTGTGGCTCAACATTTCAATTCCCCCTCCCACTCCACCAAGGATATGCAGGTCTTTGGACTCCTCCATCGCCAGACCACAACAAAACGACGGTTGGAGGAAGAGCGCCTCATCTTCCGGCTAGGAACCCTCCAACCACAAGGGATGAACTCGGATTTCACCAGTTTCCTCATTTCCCCTCCCCCCACCTTGTCTCAGTCTAATCCATCGAATTCAGCACTGCCTTCCTAACCTGCAATCTTCTTCCCGACCTCTCCGCCCCCACCCCAGTCTGACCTATCACCCTCACCTTGACCTCTTTCCACCTATCACATTTCTGACGCCCCTCCCCCAAGTCCCTCCTCCCTACCTTTTATCTTAGCCTGCTGGACAAACTTTCCTCGTTCCTGAAGAAGGGCTTATGCCCGAAACGTCGATTCTCCTGTTCCCTGGATGCTGCCTGACCTGCTGCGCTTTTCCAGCAATACATTTTCAGCTCTGATCTCCAGCATCTGCAGACCTCACTTTCTCCCTAAATAGAAATCAGGCCATGCCACCAGTACATTGTCCAGAGGCTCACTGGAGATGTTACCTAATATGGTCACGAAACATCTGAAAACAAACCTTCCGCCTCAGTGAGCAAATTTACATCCAGAACAGGGAGAACATGCAAACTCCACACAGACAGTCACCCGAGGCTGGAACTAAACCTGGCTCCCTGGTGCTGTGAGGCAGCAGTACTAACCATTGAGCCACTCCAAATGGACTGGAAGGACTCAAAGAGGCAGCTTATCATCACCTTCTTAAGGACGAGGGATGGGCAATAAATGCTGACCCAGCCAGCGATTCGCATGTCCTGTGAATGAATTAAAAGAAAGAGTCCCGCATCATTTAACCTAAAGGCAGAATGCAAGCCTGCCCTTCCTAACTCATGTTTGCAAGTGAGTTCATTTGATAATTGTTGAGCACAATCCCGGGGATTAAATCTCATCTTCCTGGCTCATTGGCCACCGGAAAACAGCCTTACCAAATTATTTTTCTCTTTCCCCTAGACTGACTCGAATTTCTCCAGCTTCTTCCAAGAGCTGCCACAGGTAAGGGGAGAAAGTGGGGACTGCAGATGTTGAAGATCGGAGCCGAGAGTGCGGCACTGGAAAAGCACAGGAGGCCAGGCAACATCTGAGGAGCAGGACAGTTGACGTTTCGGGGAAACACCCTTCGTTAGGAATGAGAGGAGCTGAAAGGCTTCTTTTGTTGCCACCAGTTCCTATGTACTGTATGCACCTGACAACTCTGCTGCCTCCAAGTTGCTGTTCCTGAAATCAACCACTGGGAGGCAGCAAGAGCACATTGGTTCTGGCTCCATGTGTCCGGGACTGAACTTGCAGAAGAAAATGAGCACATTTTATTTACATTTGTTCTAACGACACAGACAAAGATGCACCTTTTGCCCAGCACGATAGCTCAGTGGTTAGCATTGCTGCCTCACAGCACCAGGGGCCCAGGTTTAATTCCAATCTCGGGTGACTGTCTGTGTGGAGTTTACACATTCTCCCGGTGGGGGTGCTCTGGTTTCTTCCCACAGTCCAAAGATGTGTATGTTAGATGGACCTGCCATGCTAAATTGCCCATAGCATCCAGGGGTGTGTAGGTTAACCATGGGAAATGCAGGGTAGAGAGGGACGAGTCTGGGTGTGATACTCTTCAGAGAGTTGGTGTGGACTTGTTGGGCCGAATGGCCTGTTTCCACTCTGTAAGGACACCAGGATCTTCCTTGCCCATTTTGCTTCACTCTGAGATGGTGGCAGTGAACCGCCTTGTGCAGATAGTATTCGTTTTCAAGTGTCAATGTGAGGGGACTTAAAAGTGGTAAAAGTGAAATTAGAAACATTTATTAGCAGGAAAGGTAAAGTCACCATAGTCTTACCAAACAATAGGTCTGCTCGCTCATTAGACAGTGAATACTGGTGGTGTTTTAACCTGAGGGTCAGCACACCTCAGGTGAGGAGAGAGTCCGAAGATGTGCAGGTTAGGTGCGTTGACTGTGCTAAATTGACAGTAGTGTCCAGGGACGTGTCGGCTAAGTGGATTAGCCATGGGAAATGCAGTGTTGGGGGGATAGGGTTTGGGATGCTGGGTCAAGGTAGAATGCTCTTCAGAGGATCAGTTCAGACTTGATGGGCTGAATGACCTCTGTCCCCATGTAGGGATTCTGCGACCTGCCAGGAGAATCCTTCAGCTTCAGTGTCGCTGGGTCAAGATCCTGGAATGGCCTACCTAAAGACATTGTGGGTCTAATTTCAGCACAGGGACTGCAGCCGTTCAATCAGGCAGCTCACCATCACCTTCTCGTGGGGCAAGTAGGGACAGGCAATAAATGCTGGGCCCAACGACTGATGCCCATGAGAGATGGAACAAACAGCTGGTGCAGGAATTGAACTCACACTGTGGCATCACTGTGCATTGTAGTCAGTTGTCACAGAGTCATACAGCATGGAAACAGAGCCTTCGGTGCAACTCATCCATGCCAACCAGATATTCCAATCAGACCTACTCCCATGGGCAATGTGGTGGCAGAGTGGTTAGCACTGCTGCCTCACAGTGCCAGAGACCCGGGTTCAATTCCCGCCTCAGGCGACTCTCTGTGTGGAGTTTGCACATTCTCCCCGTGTCTGCGTGGGTTTCCTCCGGATGCTCTGGTTTCCTCCCACAATCCAAAAATGTGTGTGTTAGGTGAATTGGCCAGGCTAAATTGCCTGTAGTGTTAGGTGAAGGGGTAAATGTAGGGGAATGGGTGGGTTGCGCTTCGGCGGGTCGGTGTCGGACTTGTTGGGCCGAAGGGCCTGTTTCCTCACTGTAATCTAATCTAATCTACAAATCATTTGCCAGCATTTGGCCCATACCCCTCTGAAGCTTTCCCATTCATATCCCTATCCTGATTGTTCATCCAGCTCAGCTAAACCAAGCACTCTTCTCAAAGTGTGGCAAATCCTCAGAATGATCTCCCAGAAAACGGACCATCTTGCACCTTTTAATAGTATTTTTAAGATTTTGAATGTTAGAATGGGATTACAATGGGAAGAGACAGGTAGATTTTGTTAATTCCTTTCTTTCATGAAATGTAGGCATCGTTGGGAAGCCAGTGCTTGTTCATAGAATCCCAATGGTGTGGGAATAAGCCATTCAGCCCGTCAAGTCCACATTGACCCTCTGAAAAGCATCCCACCCAGACCCATTCCACTACCATACACCTGTAGTGCTGCAACCTACACATCCCTGGACACAACTGACAATTTCCCATGTCGAAGGGTGTGGTGCTGGGAAAACACAGCAGGTCAAGCAGCATCCGTGAAGCAAGAGAGTCAACGTTTCAGGCAGAAGCCCTCCAATCCACCTAACCTTCACGTCTCTGGATTCTGGGAGAAACAGGAGCATCTAGAGGAACCCACAGAAGGGTGTGTAAACTTGACACAGATAGTTGCCTGAGGCTGGAATCAAACCCAGGTCCCCAATACTGTGGGACAGCACCACCGACCACTGAGCTGCAGTGCCAGCCACAAAATGATATGTTTAAAAGTGACACACACAAGCTGGGAGCAGTAAAAGTTTATTTGGATAAAAAACATTCACGCGAATGTTGAAGAGAGATGACCAAAATATACAGAAATATCATAAGTAGCATAATTTGAGGTATTGGTGTTATCTAGTCTATTTACCAGTCAATACATAATATAGACACAATAGTCAATGCACACAAAGAATAAAAATTAATAAAAAGTCTGACAGTATGTTACTGTGTGGCCTGTCTACATTCCAAATCGTTGTTGATGAATCCGTGGGTTTTATATTGCTTTCATGTTGCTAAACTTTGTACATGATGCAGTTTTGGCTCATTTTGCCTTTTATTGGAGCTTTGTCAAGTCCCACTTCTTTTTAAATTAAAAAATATTTTAAAATCTCTGAACTTTATGATAAAGAGTTGTAAGAGGTAGCTATAAAACGTTTTGTTTTTTACTTCGTAAAGTTTTTTCTTAAAAAAAAAAGAAACGTAGTAAATTGTAATACTTCAATAGTAAACCCACGCTGAGGCCGTAGCAGAAGGCTCATTCACTGTCACTTCCCCTCACTCTCCACCCCTGAGTACCACAAGGTAACCTTTGAACCTTGACCGGGTTTAAGTTGGAACCTGGTACCAGTCCCGAAGTGCACCCTAAATCATGACGTTTATGTTAATCTCAGTTCGATGATGCACTGTACACCTGCTGGTTCTGCTGTTGATCTGAATCACTTCATGAAACAATCAGTTGGTTAAACCGCCCCCACCCTCCTTTCAAATTTTGGTTTCAATAGAGGGGAATGGGTCTTATCAAGCAAGTGTTACATCCCACCATTGAAAGGTATTCCAAAGCCAATGGCATGTCCCCTCCAACCATAGGACCATAAGACATAGGAGTGGAAGAAAGGCCATTCGGCCCATTGAGTTCACTCCGCCATTCAATCATGGCTGATGGGCATTTCAACTCCACTTACCCCAACTCTCCCCGTAACCCCAAGTGTTATCACTGCTTCAGTAACCGACCTTGCCTTTGTCCCTATGAGTTGGTACATCTCAGTGAGTTTTCCAGTCTAACGGGGCTAATCTGTTTTGCTGTGAGCTCACTGGAAAGAGAAAACAAAATCCAGTCACCTCAGTCTTGCACCACAGTCTCAAAACAATGGCACACAGAAGGTCATTCAGCCTGTACAGCATATACTGACTCTTTGCAAGCTAATCCAATGGGTCACACTAACTCCTGCACTTTCCCCACAACCTTAGCTTTGACAAATGACGTTTAAACATTAATCCCTGTGCTCACCACCCCCTTACCCTACAGTGAATGGCTGTTACAAAAACTGCCACATACTCCAGTCTAGATAACCCCAGCCCTATTTCCCCTTGCTTCAGTGTAGATTTACTTATTTCTTTCGCCATCGTTTTACAATGCAGTCTTTAACGAATTGGGGCTGATTGGCTGGGGGCAGGGGGGAGGGAAGTTTTGCTCACTCAGTTGACTGATAAAGGTTGAATATTTAAACTTAGCAAGCTGCTCTGCAAAGTCCAATATAGCCTGTTGGATGTTGTGAAACCTCTATCGATTATATCATGCGTGTGAGTGAGAGAGAGAGAGAGAGAGAACTGGAAAATACAACTGAGCAGCTGCCAATGGCATGTTAAAGACAGAACACAAATCCCACTGTGCTCAGGAGCCAAGGGTCTGCTGTCCTTAGGGAAGCAGTCACAAATAGTTGCACGTTCCACAGTGCTCTGACTCTCTCTATGGATTTCATACTTTGAGAACAATCATTTTCCTCTCTTCGTCTGCACAGGATCTTGACAATAGGAAACTATCGTCATGAATCACAGTAAACGGTACACTCAGTGAGCGAATGATAATCTATACCGAGCTCAGACCAAACTACATTTTCATTGCCAGTCATCAAACATAATGACGTTCAGTCAGGCCTCTGGCACTGCCACACACTGGATTAACCTTTCAAGACAACGGCCAGTTACTACAGAACTGCGCAAAGCCCATTAAAATTCTCAAACTTTGCCTCAGATACCAGCTGCCTCACAAGGGCATTTAGGGCAACGGATCTTAACGCTGAAATTAAGTTTAAGGAGGGAAGGGAGTGCCTCTGATGAAAATCTGTGTAATTAAGATTCCTATCCCACTTTGTGCCTGCTGATATTAAGGATTCGGGCTCTGATCATGATTAATGAGCTCAATAATGAGTCTAGCAACTGCGTGTAAATTTAACCAGCTGCAGTGTGGAAACAAGGTGACATGAGACACTTTGAAAATGCCTTTTTGCAAAAGTCTATACTAAAAGCAAAAGCAGATTAAATAAGTGGGGTGCTACAGGACAAACCGAATGTCATTAAGTTACTGAATTCAGGAAGCTCAGTTGAAAGGTCATCAGAGACTCTAGAAGCTCTTTTATTGCATCCTTGTGTTCAGAGACTTCTCAATATGAACCAGCTGATCAACAGATTAGAATGTTTTCTTTTTCTTTATTCTTTCATGTGTTCACAGAATTCCTACAGTGTGGAAACAGGCCATTCAGCCCATTGATGCCACCTAGACCCTCTGAAGGGCTTACCCCCTGCATTCTCCATGGCTAACCTACCTAGCTTGCACATCTTTGGACTGTGGGAGGAAACAAGGGGAGAATGTGCAAACTTGGCACAGACACACACACACCACCGAAGGGTGGAATCGAACCTGGGTCCCTAGCGGTGTGAGGCAGCAGTGCTAACGATTGAGCCACTCTGCTGTCCCAAAAGACAAGGGCATTGCCCAGCACCTCTAACCCATTCCTAATCGCCCTTCAACTGAGTGGCTTGCTAGGCCATTTCTGAGGGTAATTAAGAATCAACCCCATTGCTGTGGGTCTGGTCTCACATGTAGGCCAGACTGGGTTAGGTTGGCAGATTTCCATCCCTAAAGGGGCATGAGTAAATCTGATTCATCATCACTGAGGCTAGCTTTAAATTAATTTAAATGTGAGATAGATAAATATTTGTTCAATAAAGGTATTGAGGGATATGGGCCCAAAGTCAGGTAGGCCATAGATCAGCTATGATTGCATTGAATGGGGGTGGGGGGGGGGAGCAGGCTCCTGTTCCTAAGTTTCCATATTCCAGGTCTAGTAACAGCATGGAAATGGAAACAGCTACAGTGTGAAAACAACTTGACTTAAAACACTTTGAAAATGCCTTTCCACTGAAGTCTATATAAAATTAAAAGCAAGCAGATTCACCCAATAGCTTTCAACTTCATTATACCAGCTCATCCCTGTGTAGTCAGCCACTGGGGTGGGAGGAGAAACATCCACAAAACCAAATGGAATGTTTAAGCCATCTGGAGTCAGCCTGTCATATTCTGAGGCCAATTGCAGTGCTGAGGGGAACAAACACTGGAGAAACTTGGCAGGTCTGGAGAGAGGGAAACAGAGTAATACTTCGGGTCCAGTATGAGTCTTCTGGTCCTCATACTAGGCTCGAAACGTTACCTGTGTCTCAGTCTCGCCAGCCCTGCTGAGTTTTTCTGTGTTCGTTTCAGAATTACACAGCATTCTGCTTTTGTTACACTGTAGAGTGGAGGTCCCCTTGATGTTCAAGCTCAAACCCAATCTACGTGCACAAGGTGTGAATCTACCCGGCAAAGAGCAATTCTAATGTGGTGATATATCCCAAGCCTGAGGCCCACTTGCCATTCTTGAACCAACAGCAAAGGAAAGTGGTGTACAGTGCATTCAGTGACAGTCACGTTAATTATATATAGAAGCAAATCTCTTTGGTGCACTCCCTCTGCCTTCCCAGTCACTGCTTCACCCAAACAAAGAGAATCCAGAACGAGTGAATTTGGTGGCCCCCATTCTAATCACATTCATTGCTTTTTAATTTGGCAGCTTATATTCCTGCAGACATACCCTCACTGCGAGAGTCTGCAGTCCAAACACAACATGAAGCAAAGGGAGGGGAAGCCACACATCATCTTTGCAGGTGATTTGATTATTTGGGGAGCAGCGCAGTTTACACTAAAGAGATCTAACAGTTTTTCATAAAATGTCTTCTTTGGTGTTAACAGTTTGGAAAATGGTTAATCACCATAACAAAACCTGCCAGCATTCAAGAGTCCAACAGTAATTAACGGTTGAGGTATATATGTGAAGAGACACAAAAAAAAGTCTGAGGTATTTCTGTTTTCATCTTTTAAGCACAGGGACCCAGATAGAATTATGCTGCTGTGCACCGCTGACAATTATTTAATTCGTTTCTTAAACAGGAAAAAAAAAGCGAATTCCTGTTGGTGAGAATTCCCTGTGGAATGTTGCCTCGAGTTGTCAAAACACCCCGACAGCTCAAAGGTTAAAGGCCTGATGAACAATAATAGGTGTTGCCTTCACAACACACAAGCCCCCACTAACCACCCAACCCCAGTCAAACTGCAGCTCTGAAGAGCTTTCTATCCCAGGTTTCACAATGTGTACGGCAGCACTATTTTACAATCTTGCAAACACTGTTACACAAGAGATCGTTTAATGAGTGCGTTGGTTGCAGGAGTTCAGTTGCAGTCTTTGTCGGGTGGGTAAGCTCTAACCTTCTCAGTCTTCATATGGAGGAAGATGGGGGGGGGGGGGGGGGATCATTTTGACACTGTCAGGTAATCAGGGGTAAGGTTAATGGCTCTCACTGATCCTGCTGTGTTCACAGGGGCACAGAAACAGACCATTTCCAACTCTGTTTCATTACCAAATGGTGATGTCTAAATCCCTGAACAAACACCCCTATTATTTGCCTCAATCCTTTGTATTCCATCTGAGGGAAGAGGTGGACACTTTGAGGCAACTCAGAGTCAGGGGACCCTCCCCCCACCCCACCCCCAGCCAATGTGCCCACCGATACACACGTCTGTGTTTTCACAATGGGTTTGGCAGCTCTGTTTTGGCCAAGCTGTATCGTCATGTCTGACCTTGAACTAAACCCAGCAACAGAGAAAGGTCAAATAGGAGAAACAAATATTTCCTTCAGTAGTTATCACCACGACAGGGGGAGCGCGGCGCAAGTTGCCCGTTTAAACAACCACTACTCAGGGCCATCTCTGTATCCATCGGCCCACCCACCGTATAAAACCTGATTACTTTCAACTTGAGTTGCTGTAGATACGTCAAGGCACTGGCATGGCGTTCTCAAAATAAAAACTGACTCAGAAACAGAAACTGCTGGAGAAACTCAGCAGGTGTGGCTGCATCTGTGCAGAGAGAGAGAGAGAGACACACACACACAGATTTCACCTTTTGGGTCCAGTGACCCTTCCTCAGAACTGAACCTGAAACGTTGAGTCTGTTTCTGTCAACAGATGCTGCCAGACCTGCTGAGATCCCTCAGCAATTTCTGTTTTTGTTGCTTAGAAATACTTCGTTCTGACTTGAAGCTCTTGAAAGCAAACTGGAGAAATGGGAGTTAGGGAGGGGTAAAAGGCCGCACTGGTGACAGTCCAAGTTTAACAGTCCCTCTACAAAACCTGTCTGCTTTGAATGGCGGGATGGAGTGAAGAGTCGCTTGGGTGAAGGGAAGGTGAGGGCACACAACGGCAGGGCATTTGACTGAGAGAGTGGCAGTGTTCAAGACCAGGGTGATTCTAAACACGAGCTATCTGGGGAGGTGATGACCGAATAGTATTATCGCTGGACAGCTAATCCAGAACCCCAGGTAACATTCGGGGAAACCAGGTTCAAATCCCAGCACGGCAGAGGGTGGAATTTGAATTCAATTTTTAAAATATCTGGAATGAAGAGTCTAATGATGACCATGAGTCGATTGTCAGAAAGAATCCATCTGGTTCACTCAGGAAGGAAATGGCATCCTTACCTGGTCTGGCCGACCTGTGACTCCATACCCACTGTAATGTGGTTGACTGCCCTCTGGTGCAATTAGGGACAGACAATAAATGCTGACAGAGCCAGTGACGCCCTCATCCCATCAATGGATAAAAGAAGACATTTGAATCAGAGGAGATTATTCCTAATTCTCTCTGCCCCCCCATTCTAGCTTGGCTTGAAACATCTCGGTGAGATTTTCAGCAGCCTTCTGAATTGATTGGACCATCTTTTATGCAAAGTGGAAGCTGAGAGAAAAAACAGCCCTGCTCAGCAAGCGACGCAGATTCATACTTCCACAGGTAGGGGGAGTACACTGAGCCTGACAGATGGAGATGGATGGTTGCTTAGACCTTTGGCCTATCAAGTGGCGATGGGTTCTGGGATTGGTGGGTCATGGGTGCCCTTCCCTTCCCACAGTTGCATAGGCTACCACTATTCAATGCCTAGGCCAGGGCATGAGCAGGCATTCATTAGGCACGCTCTCAATGATGGTGTTTGGAGTTGGGGTCCGGGGGGGAGGATTTTAGCCGATGTGAAACCATCTCTCCACCCTGTGGAGAGACAAGGAGGGCAGAAATTATCAAAAAAAACCTTGCAGAAGGTAAAAAAAAGAAACACACACATTAAAAAATGAATTGTTTAAGGGTTGGGCGAAGAATGAGTACCGCTCACCAATATGTAGTTGTGAGGTAGTACAACAGGTGAGGAGATCTACTAGCCAGGAAACATAGGTCACTGAATAAAACCAATTCTCTTTTTGCTGTTCAATGTATTAATGGCTCAGAGCCTGTGATTCCTCCCATTTTACCCCTCCATAAAGCCGAGTAAACCTCTCCTGGTAAAGTGGGATGAAGGATAAGGAGAAGTAATAAGGCCTATTGAGAGCATGCAGAAGACACATATGTACGGACAAATCCTCTCAGATTGAATACGCAAGTATCATTGAATAGCTACAGTATAGGAGCAGGCCATTTGGCCAATCAGGTCCATACTGCTCCGCTGAAGAGCATTTCATCCAGATCCACCCCTCTACCCCATCCTGGTAACCCTGCATTCCCCATGGCCACTCCACCTAGCCTGCTCACCTTTGGACTGTGGTTGGAAACCAAAGCACACCCACACGGACACAAGGAGATCACACAGATTCCACACAGACAGTCACCCAAGGGTGGAACCGAACCGGGGACCCTGGCAACAGTGCTAACCATTGAGCCACTGTGTCACCTAAGAAAACGGGGGGGAGGGGCTGATTTGATTGGGGTTTGCGAGTACCTGAATGGTGGTGACAAAGTGGATGCAGAAAAGATGGTTCCTCTTGTGGGTGACTCCAGAATGAGGGGGCACTGTTTTACAATTCCGGGTTACCCTTTCCTGACAGACACGAGGAGAGTGTGACTTTGGTACTCTCTGTCACAGAAGGTAATGGAGGGTCAGATCATTAAATATTTTTAAGGCCAAAACGCATCCCTGTAATTTTCCTCAATAATTCACAAGAGACCATAAACAGTGGGAAGACCTCCTTACTCAGAGAATGGGAAGATTGGGGTCTCGTCGCCATAGTAAACCATTGAGAAAAACAACAGAGATACATTTCAGAGGAGGCTTGGCAAAAACATGAAGGTGATGTCGGTGGGATCAGAGACCATGGGGTGGGTGAAGGCTGATATGGAACGCAAATACTACAATGGACCAAGTGGGCCAAATGGCCTGTTCCTCTTTAGAGTCATACAGCATGGAAACAAACTACTTGGCCCATGCTGACAAAGTATCCTAAACTGAACTCGTCTCAAGTGCCTGCATTTGACCCATATCCTTCGAAACCTTTCTGATCCCATCTACCTGTTCAAATGTCTTTCTAATATATAACTGGACGTGATTGTTGGAGTTTATCAAATTAAGCCAGAGGTGAGAGGACAGGGATTGCTGAATTTACATTCCCTATTTTACACATGCAAAATTGAAATGATGTCTCACTATACCAGGAGCAAACTCCAGCTAAGAATAGAATTCAGTCCTTTGGTTGTGAGATCTTGTACGGTAGACACTGAGGTGTCACGATGACACTAAGTGTGTGTGTGCGTGTAATAAATTCTATACTTTTGCCAACTGGCTTTTGTTCGGACTGCAACAGTCCATGGACTATAGAATTCCAAAGGAGGAGATATTTAATCATTGCCTCACAGATTTGTATATCCACTTCCTGTTCTCAGAAATAGAGGCCAATCCCATTTCACCAGCTCCCTACCCAACCTACGATCAGATCGTTGTTTCCCAGAGAGGGGCCGCGGAGTCAGAAGTGCTTGGTTTTGTTGATGTGGCCGTCTGTTGAGTGACTGCCCAGCTGCTGATCAGATGTCAAGTTCCCTGAGAATACCTGGGCTCAACTGAATGGCCTCAACATCCTTCCATCACTGACATGGCCAATGTTCCCAAGAATGGGAGGTGGGAAAGCAAATATGCAGCAGAGAGAAGAGAAATCTTGAACTTCAATAGGGTCTTTTCCCACTGTTGGATGTCATGAAACATTTTACAGCGAATGACATCGTTTTGAGGTAGGAAATGCGGGAGGCAATTTGTGCACAGATCCCAGAAAGGACAATCTATTTTATTGTGTGTTGACTGAGAAACCTGTTGACTGAGAAACCAGCTGCCCTGTTCTTCTCTGAAATAGTGCCACAAGATATTTTTACATCCACCCAGACTTTTCCCCGCTTCAACGTCTGACCTGAAGGCCGGTACCTCCAACTGCACAGCACTCCTGCAGTACTACGCGGTGAAGTGCCGGCTGAGATTTCCACGCTCAATTTCCAGCCTGGGATTTCATGGTGTGGAAGGTTGTGGCTCGGGGGGGGAGTGGGGGCAAGAAGCTGAGGTACAGCTGACACTGAGATCGAACAAGAAATTAGTGACCCTGTCGCTGTTACCTCTGAGTGTGAACACCCTGCACGGGCGGCAAATCCTGACGGAAACCAAGCCTTGGCTGTAAGTCACTCCCGAGAGAGTGACACAAGAGTGGGCTCCTGTATGGGGCTCTAACTGCCATCTCACAGAAACTAGCACTGCCAACCCTTCCAGGGGTTGAAGATTCATGTCCCCTGAATGAAAGATCTCGGTGTTGATAAATATTGTGTGTGTTTCTTTTTTGCGTTTCTGCTAATTAGTTAGAAAAACACTGTAGTGGGAAAGAGACTGTTAGAGTGACAGGAAGAATAATCCAATCAGGAAATGATGAGTCTCCGATTGGTCTATCAGGGGCAGGGTAGCGCCTGGATGGGGTGTTGGGCAACCAATAACAGGAGCTGTAATTGGCAGCTGGAAATCTTTTGGGAGTACATTCAATTAGGGTGGGCAAAAACCAACAGACTCTCATTTTCTCTCTCTCTCATTTTCTCTCATTCTCTCTCTCTCATTCTCTCTCTCTCATTCATTCTCTCTCTCTCACTCATTCTCTCTCTCTCACTCATTCTCTCTCTCACTCATTCTCTCTCTCATTCTCTCTCACTCATTCTCTCTCTCTCTCACTCATTCTCTCTCTCTCCGTACACCCACTCACAAACATACGCTCTCTCTCACACACACATATACTCCCTCACAAACATACTCTCTCTTACACACACCCACTCACAAACATACTGTCACACATATACCCACTCAAACATACTCTTTCTCTTATACACACACACACCCAATCACAAACATACACACACTCACTCACAAACATATTCACATATTCACCCACTTACAAACATACTCTCTCAAATACGCATACACACACAAACAATCATACTCTCACATACATACACACACATGCACATTCACACATACACAAACATACTCTCGCATGCAGTCACATATGCACACTCTCAGGCATATACACAATCACACACAAACTTGTAAACACATACACACTCATACACCTTCAAACAAATTGACACACACATTCATTCACAAACACATTCTCACACTCACATAAACACAAAACCACATACACACAGATACAGACACAAACTCACACTCAGAAAAACACACACTCACACAAAAAGACACTCACGTACAAACGCAAACCAATACACATGGACACCTCAGCCCAACTCTCTTGAATTTGACTGCACCCTCTAGGCTACCTATATGGCCACTGGCACCTTTCCAGGTGCCAACCAGCTGACAATCTGCCCCACATTCACAATGACATGGAGAAGTCCTTAGGCCACAGCAATCTCCCTTGGTGAGACTGTGTACCTTCTGTTGGCAACTCGGAGGGTTCATGCAACGGCGTCAAATCAAATTTACTGTCTCCCTGGGAGCGGGGGTGGGGGAGCCATGTTGGGTGACTGCTCTAAGGGTTGAGCCTACCTCATGTGGAATTCAATTTAACCCCATGGCATCTTCTAACTGGGCTTTTCAATGGCCTCCAGAGATCCCCAACTCGGGGGGGAAATGATCTTGGAGGTAAGTGTTTGGCAAACACTTGGCCAGAGTTCAACCAAACTCCAGCGATCGGTGGGAACTGTGACTGTCTCTTTGCAGAGGCCTACCTACTCCAGGCTTCACAGCTTGGAGGAGGGAAACCTTTTCAGAATTGATATTTTTGCTCTACTTTTATTTCTACCCCTGACTACTGACTACTTTATGTGGAAGGTTGTGGGTAACATAGCCCATCTGAGTGGTAAAGGTTGACCAACTGACTGCAAAACATCACATTTTAAAAAGTAATGTAAATGTTACATTCCCGCCCACAGTATAAGTGCCATGTTGTGAAAAGGGGAAGCATCTTAATCATTACTGGTGCCCACAGGACATTCTCTACAGGAATAGACCAATCGGAGACTCATCATTTCCTGATTGGATTATTCTTCCTGTCACTCTAACAGTCTCTTTCCCACTACAGTGTTTTTCTAACTAATTATTAGTGGTACCCTAAATGAAGCATGGCTGGTTTTAATCACCCCTTCTGTATTCCAGCTCTCCCAACAAGAGGGCACATTTTTCTTCTTAACAGCTACAATCCCCCTATTGACTCAGGGTTAAGTGCTCTGAACTGCCTCACTCAACATCCCCCTTATCATGGGGTTACATCAATACGACAATATACCAGGATGGTTCCCCTGAACACTGCCTTGAGCTGGAGATGTTCAGCGAGAGAGGCAAGATTGCACTTATATAGCGCCTTTCACTGTCCCGTGGCTTCCCAGCCAATGAAGTCAGAGATAAGGTGAATAGCCAATGTCTTTTCCCCAGCGTAGTGCAGTCCAAAACTAGATGGTTTAGGCTTAAGAAGAGGGGGCAAAGATTTAAAAGGGACCCGAGGGGCAAATTTTACACGCAAATAGTGGTGCGTGTATGGAATGAGCTGCCAGAGGAAGAGGTGGAGGCTGGTATAATTACAACATCTAAAAGGCATCTGGAAGGGTATATAAATAGGAAGAGTTTAGAGGGATAATGGCCAAATGTTAGCAAATAGGACTAGTATAATTTCGGAAACCTGGTCGGCACAGACGGGTTGGGCCGAAGGGCCTGTTTCCATGCTGTACTCTCAGAAATGATGTGCACAGCAGGCTCCCATGAACAAGCCTGTGACAGTGACTAGATAAACTGTTCCAGCAATGTTACGTGAAGGATGAGTAGTCACCAGGACGCTGGGCATGGGGAGAAGCCCCCTGGTCTTCCTCACGATACCTCCACCCGAGAGGGCAGGCGGGCAAGTGGCACCCCTGGCAGTGTGGCACTCCATCAATGCTGCCATGGGAGTTTCAGCCTGGGCATCAGTGCTCGGGTTGCTGAAGTGGGACCCGTCAGACTCACCAATGGGATCACTACCCGCTGAGTCACGGTGGATTACAAAAGGCAGGGGCATGGGTAGATCCCAGTGTGCTGCTTACGATGGTGGAAGAGAGTCTGTTGACACTCACCCCTGACTAGCATACTTGGCCATTCAGTTGGAGGGAAGCAACACCCTTGGGTTTGCAGCTCAGGGTCAGTCAGACCCAGTTCTGCCAAGGACATCAACATTTCCACCTCAGCGTGACTCTCTATAATTTAAGGAATAAAATCTTCTTGTTTCTGGAACTATTCTCCACTGCATTTTGAACAGGTTGCTGAATTTCTTTATGACTGAAGTGAAAAATGAACAAGGCCCAGTTTTACTCTGGACTCCCTCCCATGTAACTTTCGAATAACTGCTGGAAACCAACAAAAGGTACACTGTCACTTCAAGGTAAAGTCAAATTAAAACCACACCGGCTGCATATTTACATAATATATTAAACATTCTTGTGCCTGCATCCTGTCAGTGGTCTCTGTTATTAATTTCATGTCCGCCATTATAATGGGAATTATTCATGTAAACATGTCACGCTGTAATTACACCCTCCCGCCCAGAGGTGACACTGCAGTTCCGCCACTGCTCAGAGGGCAGGATTACAGAGTGACAAATGGACTCAGGGCAACTCCCAGAATAAATGGGGATGCGCATAATTGAAATGACGTACAAAAATAAGAACCCATACATATCATCTCACAGTGGGGAGACAGTCACATCTGCAAAACCAGGCCCAGTTAACCTCTAACCCCTGACCCACTCCAACACCTTTTTTACCTGAAGAGAACACTCAGTTTTGATTGCCCCCTGTGCAACACAAGAGATTGACTGAATAATAAAACAAAAGAATTGTCACATAGGTTCCTTGAGCTGAAAAGATCTGTGCAATCCTTTTATGTGTTCTTTCTGTTCCTGCATTTTTCCACTTCTCGCTCATTATTCCCTGCCCTGACTCTAGAAAAATACAATTGAGACAAGTCCATTTGCTGACGCTGTGGCAGTTGGCTGCTTCAGGGGGAGCCACTGGTGGAGGGCTCAGCAGAGGCGGGGCCCTTGACCGAGGTAGGACTGGAGGTGCTCTGTGAACCAGATGTGCTGCTGCTGGGTCCTGCGATCACATGCACAGCTGGTCTCTGGGCAAACAACACTCCTGTGCAGGGACAAAATAATAAGGAAGTTTCTTTTGGTACCGTTCAAACTGCAGGGAAAGACAATAAGTCCTCAGGAAAAGAATGATACACCTTGCATTTATCTAGCTCCTGTCACAACCATAGGATTTCCCAAAAGTACTTCATAGCCGGTGAAGGACCTTATGAAATGCAGTCCCTGTTGTGCTGGAGGAAGGGGGTTCACCAAATCAGCAAATTTGCATAAACAACAAGATGATAACGAGCAGATTGTGTGTTGTACTGGTCAAAGTATAAATATTGACTAAAGCCCCAGGAATAACGTTTCTTTGTCTTGAGGTGTTTTTACATCCATCTGAGAGAACAATCGTAGGTGAGTGACTCATCTGAGAGACGGCACCTTTGATAGTGTGGTACTCCCACAGCACGGCACCAGCAGTGTCATCTTAGATGCTGTCCTCAAATTTCCGGAGTGGGACCTTCTGACTAAGAGACAAGAACGCGACACACGAAGAAGTGGCCGACATAATTCCAGCTCTTTGGACAATAATATTTGCAAAGCCGTCCCTGGCAGAGGTAATTCTGCTCCTGGCTTGACTAATCTTCTATCAATGCAATCAGGCAGCCGGGTCAAAAGAGAGATTCCTTCTCACTCTCACTCCCCTCTGTTCCAATGAATTTTACAAGTTAAACTTAGTGATGCACAGAATTGAATCGTGCTGAAAAGGGAGGCGTGTCATCGAAGCTTCTCATCAGGACACATGCAAGAATGCCAAATTTCAAAACTGAATAAAGGCCTGCATTCATAAGCAGGGATCCATTCATTACAAAATAAAAGAATGCTCAAACCTTTGCATCTTTTTGAACTATCCAAGCTACAGTTCTCTGTTCTTTTATCCCTAGCTGCCCATCAGATCTGACTTTCCAACCAATCGGCACTCTTTCCACCTGCATTATAAATTGTTGTGATTGTCTGAAATTTGGACATTCTTGCATCTGTCCTGAGGATAGCATGATGACCAGCTTCGGCAATGTGTGTTGCTCTTTGCAGCAGAATGCCTACAGAGCAGATGGAAGCCACTTGGCCCATCGAGTCTGCACTGACTCTCCAAAGAGCATCCCAGCCTATCCCTCTAACCCTACATTTCCCAGAATCCACCTGGCCTGTGCATCTTTGGATTGTGGGAGGAAACCAGAGCATCAGGAGGAAACCCACACAGAGAATGTGGAAACTCTAGACAGACAGTCACCAGAGGGTGGAATCGAACCCAGGTCCCTGGCGCTGTGAGGGAGCAGTGCTAACCGCTGAGCCACCATTGCAATTAGCATGTGACATGTTAGTTTACAACCTGATTTTTCAAATGCTTTTGAACAGCCACACCAAGACTGGATCGGCATGGCCATAATCCTGGAAACAGGAGGTAGAAGTAGTGGCTTTGTGCTTTCTAACATCCCCTGGATAACAAGCTGCCCATTCACTTCTGTTGCCATTTGGGTGGCACAGTGGCTCAGTGTTTAGCACTGCTGCCTCACAGCACCACAGACCCAGGTTTGATCCCTTGGGTGACTGTATGCGTGGGGTTTTACACATTAACCCCGAGTCTGCATGGACTTTCTCTCACAGTCCAAAGATGTGCAGGTTAGGATGGACTGTCCATGTTAAATTGCTCATAGTGTCCAGGGACGTGCGGGAGAGGTGGATTGGCCATGGGGAATGTAGGGTTATAGGGATGGGAAGGTGGGGGGGTGAATTTGGGTGGGATGTTCTTCGGAGGGTCAGTGTGCACTTGACAGGCTGAATGGCCTGCTTCCACACTGCAGAGATTCTATGATTTACTCATGTAAAAACCATACTTAGTATCAGTTATAACATTTCTTTTGCTGTTATTTTTCCCTTTTAAATAAAAAACAGGAATGGTATTGCACATTTAAAAGGAAGTTTCTGAGGCAAAAGGGCATTGGGAAAATCAGATCCAGCAAATGTCAGTGCAGGGTGACATATGCACAGGGCAATCCCAGAGGGCACACCCGCAGATGCTGGAGTGTGGACCATGTTAAAACCACAGGCCCGCTGACTAAATGTGGACAACTTACCTGGAACTGGGGAGCTGGGATTCCCTTCAGAGATTGGGAAAAATGTCAAGTGTTGAACTTGTCTGCAATAAATGGACTTTAGAATCGCACTGATAAAACAGGAGAGATTACATTTAACTCCACATAGCTGCGTGGCTTATTAAGCTTGCCCTCTCGCAGACACTGGTTCAGGTGTACTTTGTGATCTCTAACCTGTCAGGCTACGACTAAGAGGAGTCAGCACCTTACCTGTATAGAGAGTACCATTAATCTCAATCGACATGTTAATGCTGCTGATACCATTCGTTGACAAGTTCAATGCAAGCTCCTGTCGGTCATCTGGAAGACAACATAGGGGTGGGAGTGGAAGGTCGGGGGATTGGGGGATGTAAGGTCAGGTGGAGGAGTGGAAGGTCGGCAGGTGGAGATGGAAGGTCATGGGAGGGTGGGGGTGGAAGGTCATGGGAGGGTGGGGGTGGAAGGTCATGGGAGGGTGGGGATGGAAGGTCATGGGAGCATGAGGGATGGAAGGTCAGGGGGTAGGGATGGAAGGTCATGGAAGGGTGGGGATGGAAGGTCAGGGGGTAGGGATGGAAGGTCATTGGAGGGTGGGGATGGAAGGTCAGGGGAGGGTGGGGATGGAAAGTCAGGGGAGGGTGAGGGATCGAAGGTCAGGGGGTAGGGATGGAAGGTCAGGGGTGAAAGGTTGGGTGGGGGTGGGAATGGAATTCAAGGGTGGGGGTGGAAGGTCAGGGTAGGGGGGTGGAAGGTCAGGAGTGGAAGGTTGGGGGGTGGAAGGTTGGGGGGGTGGGGATGGAAAGTCAAGGGTGGGGATGGAAGGTCAGGGGTGGGGATAGAAGGTCAGGGGTGGGGATGGAAGGTCATGGGAGGTGGGGATGGAAGGTCATGGGAGGGTGGGGGATGGAAGGCCATGGGAGGGTGGGGGTGGAAGGTCATGGGTTGGTGGGGATGGAAGATCATGGGAGGGTGGGGGTGGAAGGTCATGGGAGGGTGGGGATGGAAGGTCATGGGAGGGTGGGGATGGAAGGTCATGGGAGGGTGGGGATAGAAGGTCATGGGAAGGTGGGGATGGAAGGTCATGGGAGGGTGGGGGTGGAAGGTCATGGGAGCGTGGGGATGGAAGGTCAGGGGTTAGGGATGGAAGGTTGGGTGGGGGTGGGAATGGAATTCAAGGGTGGGGGTGGAAGGTCAGGGTAGGGGGGTGGAAGGTCAGGAGTGGAAGGTCGGGGGGTGGAAGGTTGGGGGGGTGGGGATGGAAAGTCAAGGGTGGGGATGGAAGGTCAGGGGTGGGGATAGAAGGTCAGGGGTGGGGATGGAAGGTCATGGGAGGTGGGGGTGGAAGGTCATGGGTTGGTGGGGATGGAAGATCATGGGAGGGTGGGGGTGGAAGGTCATGGGAGGGTGGGGATGGAAGGTCATGGGAGGGTGGGGATGGAAGGTCATGGGAGGGTGGGGGTGGAAGGTCATGGGAAGGTGGGGATGGAAGGTCATGGGAGGGTGGGGGTGGAAGGTCATGGGAGCGTGGGGATGGAAGGTCAGGGGTTAGGGATGGAAGGTTGGGTGGGGGTGGGAATGGAATTCAAGGGTGGGGGTGGAAGGTCGGGGTAGGGGGGTGGAAGGTCAGGAATGGAAGGTCGGGGGGGTGGAAGGTTAGGCGGTGGGGATGGAAGGTCAGGGGTGGAGATGGAAGGTCGGGTGGGGTGGTCAGATGATCGGGGGTGGGGACACAAGGTCAGGTGGGGGTGGGGGTGGGGATGGAAGGTTGGAAGGTTGGGGGTGGGGGTGTGGAAGGTCAGGGGTGGGAATGGAAATTTGGGGGTTTGGGAGTGGAGTGGGGTCAGGAGAAAGCAGAGACACAAGCATTGAGTGGGCATGTCACATGAGTTTTAGCCATGATGGAACCACAAACATCCTTTAACATGTAACTAGTGACAGAAGCGAAGAGTGCAATTCGAAAAGAACTGTGCAATGATCTTTCCAACACGTGAATGTCTTGGCTTTCTGGTCAATGAGTGTCAACATGAAGCAATCAAGCTTGGTTAGATGGAGCTGCCCCATCCACTCCCAGAAATATTCCACTCCCACCATGATGGCAGCAGTGCCTACTATCTACAAAATAAATGCCACATTGCCATAGTCCTACCAGACCATAGGGCTGCTCTCCCCTTACAGAGAGATGACTGGTGGTGTTTTAAACTGAGGGTCACCTTCCACTTCCCCAACTTTCTATCCCCCACTCCCCGACCTTCCAATACCCACCAACGTTTCACCCCCCCGATCTTCCATCCCGCACTCCCTGACCTTCCACCCCATCCCACCTGACCTTTCACCTCCCCCAACCTTCTATCCCCCAATCCCTGACTTTCCAATACCCCTCAATCTTCCATTACCCATTCCCCAACCTTTCATCCTCAGGTAAGGGGAAAGGTTAGGAAGGAGAGTCTGAGAGACGTACAGCACAGATACAGACCCTTCGTTCAACTCGTCCATGCCGACCAGATATCCTAAGTTAATCTAGTTCCATTTGCCAGCATTTGGCCCTTATCCCTTCCTATTCATGCACCCATCCAGATGTTTTAAATGTTATAATTGTACCAGCCACCACCACGTCCTCCAGCAGCTTATTCCATACACACACCACACTCTGTGCGGAAAAAGTTGCCCTTTAGAATCTTGCCCTCTCACCTTGAACCTATGCCCTCTAATTTTGGACTCCCCTACCCTGGGGGAAAAGACCTCGGCTACTCACCCTATCCTTCATGGTAACCTCAGTTGAGGGAATTGAACCCATGCTGTTGGTATGTTGAGAACACTGTGTTCAGGTAAGGACAGCAGGTTCCTCCCCTAAAGGACAGTTGTGAACCAAATGGGTTTTTTTTTGCCAACAATTGATTCACTGGACTTAATTCCAGACTTCTATTGAATTCAAAGACCACCATCTGCCATGGCAGGATTCAAACCCAGGCCCCCAGAATATTAGGGCTCTTGATTAACATTCTATCGAGAATACCACTGGGGCATTGCCTCCCCTGAGGGGTGTGTAGGGTTGGATGGGATTACAGAGACAGAGGGGGCTCATGGTGTGCCAGTATGCTCACAATCCCCCACCTCCCAGCCCCATGCCCACAACCCCTCTCCAGACTGACCTTAGTTTCCAGCAATCACTCTCTCATACCAGCTTGCTTCTCAGCTTACCTTCCTCCTCCCCCCGGCTGTCTGCTCCCACTGGACGCCTGAAGTTGTCTACTCACTTCAAATTCTCATTGATCAAAGAGATGATGCAGCACTGAAAGAGACCATTCGGCCTACTGAGCCCATGCTGGCTGTATGGAACAATCCATCCACCTCGCTGATGGTGAAAGGGCTCAGGCTGTGGACAAAGCTGATGTAAACTGGGTTGGAGACCTACCCTGCTTGCCGGCCATCACCATTCTATCGAGAGCTGCGTGTGTGTGTGTGCGTGAGAGCATGGTGACCGCGAGGCAACAAATGAACAACTGTCTGCTCTCATCCACGTTCTGCTGAATCACACAACTAACTGTCACTGAGATTAAATCTAACACAGTCAAAATATATCCAACTCCTTTATCTCTGAAACACTGTGTGTTCATCAAGATTATGTGTTCTTTAAGTTACTGACTCTCTCCTTGCACCACTCTAGCTCATCCCCTTCCCGCCCACAGTCTGCAAGGGGCTGTTCACTTGAGGGTCTCTATTAGGGATTATCATGCATCTTCATCCTGTTTGCTCCGATATTCTTTCTTTCCTACTGTCCCATGTTTGCTTCTTACTCTAGTGGGCTTCCTCTTTCTCCCATGGTCTCAGCATTTCCCTCCATGCTACCTCTCTGGCATATCTCCAATGTCTCTGTCCTCACCTCTCTCTCTCGTCAACGTCACACCACTCTCCACACACCTCTCCCTCTCTCTCCCCTTCTCCACACGTCTCTCTCTTGCTCTCTCTCCCTCTCTCTCTCCCCTTCTCCACACGTCTCTCTCCCCTCACAAGTCTAGCTCTCTCCCCTCACACGTCTCGCTCTCTCCCTGCTCCCTGTCTATTTCTCTCTCTCAATGACTATCTCTCCCTCTTACTATTTCTCTTTGTTCTCTTGACATTTCCCTCTTTCCCCCTTTCTCATACTCTTCCTCCTCCACTTTCTCTTTATATTCTCCTTGACATCCCTTTCTCCCTCCCTCTTTCCCAGTCATGTTTTCTATCTATCCCCCTCTTCATGTCTCTCTCTCTCCCTCATTCCCATGGACACACACAAACACACAGCCGTATAAAAAAAACACGTGACATTTACAGAGGAACATATAGAGACACACACAGGGTCACAACAAAGGACATACACAGATACTGCAGCGCACAGACACGTCAACACAGGCACACATGCACAGAGAGATAAATGCAAACACACATACACACACACACACAGAAACAGAAACACAAACAGACACACACAATTTCTTGCCATGACTGTGGACCAGACAGAGACCTCTGATCTCCATGAGTAAGGGACAGTAAAGACTGCAGATGCTGGAAGCCAGAGTCAATAGATTAGATTACTTAAAGTGTGGAAACAGGCCCTTCGGCCTAACAAGTCCACACCGACACTCCGAACAGCAACCCACTCAGACCCATTCCCTTACATTTACCCCTTCACATAACACTACAGGCAATTTAGCGTGGCCAATTCACCTAACCTGCACGTCTTTGGACTGTGGGAGGAAACCGGAGCACCCGAAAGAAATCCTCGCAGACAGTCGCCTGAGGCGGGAATTGAACCCGGGTCTCTGGCGCTGTGAGGCAGCAGTGCTGACCACTATGCCACCATGCTGCCCACTGTGAAGCTGGAAGAGTACAGCAGATCAGGCAGTATCCTGATGAAGGATTTTGGCCCGAAACATTGACTTTCCCTCTCCTCGGATTCTGTCTGACCTGTGCTGCTCTTCTAGCTTCACATTTATTGATTCTGTTCTCAATGTCTGTGCTGCTTGAATTGGTTTCTGCTGGGGCAGGGTAGTTTTTGGGGAATACTGGCTCACCATCCTGTTTCTGCTCACTGTTACAGTCACCCCCAGCAGTTAAAGGGATATTGGAAAAATGCAAAGTCAGCTTAGCATTAATATACAGACCCTGCGGGAGTGAAGATTTCAGCCAACCCAATCTCATCCAAGTTGCTAATCTTGATGGATGAGCTGAGGCAGTGAGGAAATGGCCTCACTTCTTGAAGAGCCTGCTGGGGAGGGTCACTGCCAAGACTGACCGAGGCCCTGGTCTGAGATATTTTCAATATGGGACTGAGAGATGATTGTATCAATAACAATCATCACCAAAGACAAAACCCAACCATCAAGTCTGTATAAAGTCAGGTGAAAGCAGCAATAGAGGGAGGGAAAATACTATTTTGGGGGTGGGGGCATAATTTGGTGGGGAGGAAATGGTATGATGGATCACGAATCACCCGCCATATTTTAGAAGGGCCATTTAATCCAAGCCCGGTCTCCAATATCAATGGACTGCTGAAGAGTTGGTCTCCATTTAGAACCACACGCCCCCACCTCCCAAAGATCACCATTTTGCTCCTGATGGGACACCAGATTAACATTGGTCTGTTATTTCGTGGGATTATGGGTAAGGCCAGCATTTGTTCCTCATCCCTAATTGCGCCACGAGCTGAGTGGCTTGCTGGGCCATTCCGGGGGTGGGGGGGCAGTTAAGGGTCAATGGCAATGCTGTGGGCCTGCTGTCATATGTCGGCCTGACTGGGTAAGGATGGCAGACTTCCTTTCCCAAAACATAAACGAAATAGATTGTCTTACAACAATCAATCAACGACAGTTTACCAAGAATAGTTTTCAATTCCCAATTTTGATCAATTGAATTTTAATTCCCTCAGCTGCCACAGCAGGATTTGAACTTGCGTTTCCCAGGCTGGACAACTGGTTGGCCTCTGGAATCAGTGACATTCCTGCTGTGCTACCGCCACTCCCTCTGTGTGGGTTGTCTCCACTCAAGCCTCACCTTTCCCGTTGATTTTGATGCTCATAGGCACGTGGGCTGCCATGGCGAAGAGGTTCTGCTGCAGGGCCTGCTGCATCAGACGCTGCTGTCCCTCCGCCAATCTGGCCATTCTCTTCTCAGGTGGCTCCCCGCTCTCCAGTTTCTCCCTCAGCTGCTCCAGAGTGACGGCCTGCGCCGTGGAATGGTTACCCGCCTGGGACAACGGCACGTGGATCCGGCTTGGGGTCAAAGAGCAGGGCCCGGCCGTATCTTCTGTAGGGAAAGGCAAGAGTGATTAAGACCATAGACATAAGACACAGGAGCAGAAATTAGGCCATTCAGTCCATCGGGTCTGGTCTGCCATTCGATTATGGCTGATACGTTTCTCAACAGCATTCGCCCGCTTTCTCCCTGTAACCCTTGATCCTCAAGAACCTATCTATTTCTGTCTTAAATATCCTCCATGACCTGGCCTCCACAGCCTTCTGTGGCAGTGAATTCCATAGATTCCCCACTCTCTGGCTGAAGAGATTTCTCCTTCTCTCCGTTCTAAAAGGTTTTCTCTTAACTGTAAAGCTGTGTCCTCGGACCCCAGTATCTCCTACCAATGGGAACATCTTCCCAACATCCACTCTGTCCAGGCCATTCAGTATTCTGTATGTTTCAGATCCCCCCTCATTCTTCTAAACTCCATTGAGTATAAACCCAGAGTCCTTAATAAAGGGTACAGTGTCCTAGAGCTACCTAACTCGGACAATGAGCACAACAGCAAAGATCCAAACAAGAAAACAGTGAAAAGCACTATAACCTAGACTTTGTTAACAGAGACGTAGAGCTTCCCACTCGGGACCTCCAGTCTGATTGGCTCATTCCCACTCGGGACCTCCAGTCTGATTGGCTCATTCCTACTCGGGACCTCCAGTCTGGCTCATTCCCACTCGTGACCTACAGCCTGATTGGCTTATTCCCACTCGGGACCTCCAGTCTGATTGGCTCATTCCCACTCGGGACCTCCAGTCTGGCTCATTCCCACTCGTGACCTACAGCCTGATTGGCGTATTCCCACTCGGGACCTCCAGTCTGATTGGCTCATTCCCACTCGGGACCTCCAGTCTGATGGGCTCATTCCCACTCAGGATCCTCCAGTCTGATTGGCTCATTCCCACTCGGGACCTCCAATCTGATGGGCTCATTCCCACTCAGGATCCTCTAGTCTGACTGGCTTACTTATCCTGCTTTGAGATTCTTCTCATGGACGTTGGTACAGATTGATGCCTGTCCCAATCCACAGCATGGGAGCTGCTCTCCAAGTGAATGCCCACTATCTGTACATATTTAAACAGCATTTAGCAAGGTGTCCAGTTCTGGTCACCCACTTATAGGAAGGATATTATTAAGCTGGACAGGGTTCAGAGGAAATTGACCAGGACGTTACCAGGTACAGAAGGTTTGCGTAATAAAGAAAGGCTGGATGGAGAGAGAACATTTACACTGAAACATAGCAAGTTGAGAGGTGACCTTATAGAAGCTTATAAAATAATGTGGGCTATTGGTAGAGTTAATCACATTAGTGGTAGGATGGGGAATTTCAAGACTAGGGGGCATATTTTTAAGGTGAGAGGAGAGAGATTTATAAAAAACAGGTGGGGCCACTCTTTTACACAGAGAGTAGTTTGTGTGTGGAATGAGAACTGGCTCAAAGGTAAAATACAGAGGGTGGTGGTGGTAGGTTGTTTTTCAGACTGGAGGCCTGTGACCAGTGGAGTGCCACAAGGATCAGTGCTGGGTCCTCTACTTTTTGTCATTTACAAAAATGATTTGGATGCGAGCATAAGAGGTACAGTTAGTAAGTTTGCAGATGACACCAAAATTGGAGGTGTAGTGGACAGTGAAGAGGGTTACCTCAGATCACAACAGGATCTGGACCAGATGGGCCAATGGGCTGAGAAGTGACAGATGGAGTTTAATTCAGGTAAATGCAAGGTGCTGCACTTTGGGAAAGCAAATCTTAGCAGGACTTAATGGTAAGGTCCTAGGGAGTGTTGCTGAACAAGGAGACCTTGGAGTGCAGGTTCGTAGCTCCCTGAAAATGGAGTCGCAGGTGGATAGGATAGTGAAGAAGGCATTTGTTATGCTTTCCTTTATTGGTCAGAGTATTGAGTACAGGAGTTGGGAGGTCATGTTACGGCTGTACAGGACATTGATTCCGCCACTGTTGGAATATTGCGTGCAATTCTGGTCTCCTTCCTGTCGGAAAGATGTTGTGAAACTTGAAAGGGTCCAGAAAAGGTTTACAAGGATGTTGCCAGGGTTGGAAGATTTGAGCTGTAGGGAGAGGCTGAACAGGCTGGGGCTGTTTTCCCTGGAGTGTCGGAGGCTGAGGGGTGACCTTATAGAGGTTTACAAAATTATGAGGGGCATAGATAGGGTAAATAGGCAAAATATTTTCCCTGGGGTCAGGGAGTCCAGAACTAGAGGGCATAGGTTTAGGATGAGAAGGGAAAGATATAAAAGAGACCTAAGGGGCAACATTTTCACGCAGAGGGTGGTACGTGTATGGAATGAGCTGTCAGAGGAAGTGGTGGAGGCTGGTACAATTGCAACTTTAAGAGGCATTTTGATGGGTATATGAATAGGAAGGGTTTGGAGGGATATGGGCCGGGTGCTGGCAGGTGGGACTAGATTGGGTTGGGATATCTGGTCGGCATGTACAGGTTGGACCGAAGGGTCTGTTTCCATGCTGTACATCTCTATGACTCTAAGTGGCGGACGTGGGTACAATGTTTAGAAGACATTTGGATAAGTACATAAGGAAAACGGTTTGGAAGGATATGGGCTCGGAGCAGGCAGGTAGGAAGGACTTGTTTATTCCGGGATTATGTTCGTCACAGACTGGTTGGGCATAAGGGTCGGTTTCTGTGCCTATGACTTTGTGACTAAATTCTCCCTGAGGCATTGGCAGTCTCTGAAATAAGCATAAATCAGTATACAGGGGGCACCTACAATTACCTTTCTTTGAGCAGATAAAGCAAGGAAGCGTTTAAATGGAACATTTTTAAATCATGAATGATTCAAGTGGAATGGGTCCTTGTTATCAATGGCTTTGAGCTGAGGGAACCGATTTAAGGTGTGTTGAAGTGACGTAGGGAAAACTATTTCACACATTGAGCTGCCATGACAGAGAGGTGCTAGTAGAATCCATTGTGGCTTTCAGACAAGGGGTTGAGATCGATACTCGAAGGAAGTAAACTCCAAGAATAATCAGAAAGAGCAGGTGCCATTTTTCAAGGTGGACTGCTCTGAAGAAGCAATGCAGACTTGATGGGCTGGACGGCCTGCTGCTGTGCACTGTCCTATTTTCATAAAGAAATTTAATGGATGATTCCTGTTCTGTTACAGACTTCAGTCTCGGGGAGGAGTGGACCAATGCATTTTATCAGATAAGAAAGGTTCTGAAAGAGCAGAAGATAAATAGGAAGTAAAAGGAAGGATTAAGGGGATTATTGGGAAGATCAAAGAAACGTACAGCTGTAATTGATCTGCAAGCACTTTCCTAACCCAATTGGACCAGGTATGAAAAATATGCTCACAGCAGGAACCAAAACAGCCAGTGAGGTCAGGGGGAAAGTCAGGAGGATTTTCATGGCCATGAGGGTAATTCCTGGGATTGCTGGGTGTTTACTCCACATGGAGGGGGGGGGCAGCAAGTGGGGTTTGCGGCAGTATGCATTCAGCGTTCTTGGAGAATTTTCACGCAGCTCTCCCATCCATTGGAAAACCAGAGAAAGAGGCTCCACCACAGCTGTTCTCTCTGACCCCGGCCAACTCCGTCTGGTCTCTGCAGCAGGCAGTCTGCTGAAAACCTACCATGGAGTGGGATTGGAACCTGTGGCAAATAGTGGACTCTACCTCTAATATCCCCTCTGCTACCATATACCATACGGCATACGGCTCAGTACCTCTACAATTCTCCAGTCTGATTGGCTCAATAGCACCTAGCGTCTGATTGGTTCCTTATCACCTAGAATTCACCTGTCTGATAAGCTCATTATCACCCAGAAACCTCCAGTCTGACTGGCTCAATATCAAATGGAATCTTCATGGCTCATTATCCATTAGGATCCTCCAGTCTGATTGGCTCATTATCAACTGAAATCCTCCAGTCAAATTGGCTCATTATCAACATGAATTCTCCAATCTCACTGGGCCATTATGACTAAGGGTTCTTCCCATCAAGTTACTCATTATCACTTGGGATCCTTCAGTCTTATTGGCTCATTACTATTTGGGAGCTGTTATTCTGGTATAAGTCAATATCACCCAGAAACTGATTAGTTAATTTTATACACCTGGAATCCTCTAGTTTGACTGAGTCAGTAACATTTGGAATTCTCCAGTCGGATTGGTTTAATACTAGCCAGGGTGCATTGGTCTGATTGGCTCATTGTTGTATAGAGCTCTCTGCTCTGATTAGTTCAGTCTGTATTATCTGGAAGGCTGCAGTCTGTTTGGTTCAGTACTAACCGTGACCCTCTGTTGCTCTTATTTCACCTCGATCTTATTGATCGTGAAAATGTAGCCAGACCTGTGTAAACCGTAGCACAAACTGGGTGGAAGTGAGGACTGCAGACACTGGAGATCAGAGTTGAGAGTACGGTGCTGGAAAAGCACAGCAGGTCAGGCAGCATCCGATGAAGCCCTCATGAAGGCTTATGCCTGAAACATCAATTCTCCTACTCCTCGGTTGCTGCCTGACCTACTGTGCTTTTCCAGCACCACACACTCGACACACCACAAACCTCCAGGGACACTGATGAACAATATACCAGCCCTTTCACCTCAAAGGGTCAATGGACACATTCCAAACATTGCCACAGCAGAAGATACATTCCTTCATGCTCTTTTGTGAAAAACATGCATTTTATTCCGATAGAGATAAAGGTCGTGCAGATCGCTGAGGGCAGCAGGTTCCATGAACCATCAGTAGAGTCGCACACCTAAAGGGAACAGCAGGCAATGATGACTGGAATGACTGACATTGAGTGGTCACAATGCTGCATCTGGACAGGACAGGACCAGAGAGCTTTAGCACTGATCACATTCCAACAGCCTGCAAGCCAGTAGCTACATGCCTACATAAGAACATGAGAAACAGGAGCAGGAGTAGGCCATCTGCCCCCTCCTGCTTCCTCTGCCATTCAATAAACTCATGGCTGATCTTTTCATGGACTCAGCTCCACCTACCCGCCCTCTCACTGTAACCCTTAACTCCTTTACTGTTCAAAACAAAATCTACCTTAGCTTTAAAAACATTTACTGAAGTAGCGTCGACTACTTCACTGGGCAAGGGAATTCCACAGATTCACAACCCTCTGGGTGAAGAAGTTCCTTCTCAATTCAGTCCTAAATCTACTCCCCCTAATTTTGAGGCCATGCCCTCCTCTCCTAGTTTCACCTGGTTTTGTAGCAACAACTTCATTGCTGTTCGCCAGCACTAGTCTGGCACTTGCCTTTGAATTTGAAGTTTACGAGATCAGGTTCCATGGCAGAGACCTGAGTGCAAAGTTCCAGTTGATGTCTCAGTGCTGAAATGAAGGAATGCCTAAATATCAGAGGCACCATCTTTCAGGTGAGATGTTAAACTGAGTCCTCAAGGAGGCTGAGGGGAGACTTTATAGAGGTTTATAATAACATGAGGGGCATGGATAGGGGATATAGGCAAGGTTTTTCCCTGGGGAGAGGGTGCCCAGAACTAGAGGGCATAGGTTTAAGGTGAGAGGGGAAAAAACTTAAAAGGGACCTGAGGGGCAACTTTTTCACTCAGAGGGTGATGCATGTATGAAATGAGCTGCCAGAGGAAGTGATGGAGGCTGGTACAATTACAATATTTAAAAAGCATCTGGATGAGTATATGAATAAAAAGGGTTTAAGAGGGATATGGGCCAAGTGCTGGCAAATGGGACTAGATTAATTTCAGATATCTGCTCGGCATGGACGAGTTGGACCAAAGGGTCTGTTTCCGTGGTGTACATCTCCGCATCTCCGAGTGGACATAAATAATTCCATGCCCCTATTTCAAAGAATGGCATGTCCTCAGTTGGGATCAAAAAAAGAGGTTGTGGAGGAGCTAGCTGTAATTAAATTGCTATTTTCCTTAGCTTGCATCAGTCGCTACATCTTAAAGGATGTGTCATTAGCTGTAAAGTACAATCTGAAATTGTGAAAGGCGTTATGTAAATGCAGATTCTATCTTTCTGTAATCATTGCTAATTCCAAGTTGGACTAAGATGGAGGAGATTCTCTCTCCTCATGACTCAGAGAGAGGATTGGAGGATAACACGGTTGCTAAAGATTTGCTTAGAAGAATTTGCTTAGAATCCCTACAGTGTGGAAACAGACCCTTCAGCCCAACAAGTTTATACTGACTCTCTGAAGAGTATCCCACTCAAACCCATTCCCCTATTACTCTACATTTACCCCTGACTAATGAACCTAAAGTACACATCCCTGAACACGATGGGTAATTTAGCATGGCCAATTCACTTGACCTGCACATCTTCGGATCTAATTCTGTCTCATCGAATCAATAGAGGCCCAGTCAAAGATCCACGCTACAGGGACCACTGAAGAGTAATGTGATCTCTCACAAGTTCACCAGATGTGATCCATCCAAATCGTCAACTCAACTCAAAGAGGACCTAAAACATTCTTTGACTCCCCAAATGACCAAATTCAGGGGGAAACATAAACATTTCTATAAAACTATTTCTGTAAAGATTCACTATTGCCCATCTAATAACAACACCTTACATGTTGATACTGGCAGTTCCCAGATTACAAACAGATTCTAATACTGAGTATGCTTGCAAGTTGACTTGTACACAAGTTGGAACAGAATTTTGTATAAAATAGCTGTTCATAAGTGCAAGCATGTCAGATCTTTGAAATTAATATTAATGTGAGATCTTGTTTGTAAGTATGAATGTTCATAAGTCAAATGTTTGCAAATCAGGGACTGCCTGGAGCATGTTTAATATCGTTGTGTTGCTACAAATTTTCTTTGTTTCTACTGTGGATCACTGGAGGTGAAATCTGACAAGATTTTGACATGAAGCCACGTGAGGACGTTTCGAGATAGATGAAGCAATGTTTGGAGGGTTTTAAGAAGAGGGTTAAAGGAGGAGGGTGAGGTGAAGAAACAGAGACTTAGTGGGTTTTATGGCTAAGGGACGGCGTATTGGGGAACTGTGTAGACTTGTCAGATGCCAGAATTGGAAAAGCTTGGGTTGTAGGCATGGAGGAGGTAAGGGAGATTGGGAGGGGGAGGGGAGGCTCCCAAATGTGGTGTCCAATGCAGCAAATGCAGGAAGACTCACAGAGTCATACAGCACAAAAACCGACCCCTCGGTCCAACCAGTCCGTGCCGAACATAATCCCAAACTAAACCAGGCCCACCTGCCTGTACCTGGTCCATAGCCCTCCAAACCTTTCCTATTCATACACTTACGCAAATGTCTTTTAAACTTTGTAATTGTACCCACATCCACCACTTCCTCAGGAAGTTCAGTACACACGCAAACCACCCTCAATGTGAAAAAGAAATTTGCCTCACACATCTTTTTAAAATTTCTCTCCTCTCACCTTAAAAATGTGCCCCTAGTTTTGAAATCCCTCACCCCAATAGACATTTACCATCGATACCCTTCATGATTTTATAAACCTGTATACGGTCATGTCCCAACCTCCTACACTCCAGTGATAACCGTCCCAGAGCCTTTTTTCATAAGTCAAACCTTCCATTCCCAGCAGCATCCTGGTAAGTCTCTCTAATTTAATGATATCCTTCCTCTAGGAGGGCGACCAGAACTGGACAAGGTGCTTAAAAAGATGCCTCACCAATGCCCTGTACAACCTCAACGTGGCTCCTCATGAAACGCCACTTACCTTTTTTGATGAGCTGCCCTGGAGAGAGGTGGATTCCATTGGAGGTGGGAACATTCAGGGACGACAGATGGACCTTGGCCGGGGACAGAAGGGGGGTCGCCGAACATGGTGAATAGCCAAAGAGAGCCGAGCTGTAGCTGGGTCTTCTGCCCTCACGCCTGTTGCTGTCAATCGCTGCCTGGAGCTCTGTGGGTGAACTGAGTGATTGCTTTTCACATTCATATGGGTAGAGGTATTTCATGTATCTGCAGGAGGACAAGGGGTGTGTGTTACACGGCTCTCTGTACTCTGGGCGACTGTGACACTGCATTTGGGAAGCGATGATCCCTCTTCTTCCCAAACAGCTTGCTAACGCAGATAGTGGAGGCAGGATGCTAATATTAATACCTCCAATATGGTTGGTTCATCTAAAGTGGCCCCATCTACCATTCAGGGCAATTCTGGATGGGCAATAAATGGGCGCCTTGCCCTCAACGCCCAAGGCACCACAAAACCGACCTGGAGAGGGGAATGCATACAGAGAATGCACAGGAACAGCAAATCTCAGTGAGTGTGCCAACAATATTTGTCAACTCAAGGCTTTATTACAAGTGCCATAAATAGGGGTTTTCATTGGGGTATGGCTGTAAACATCGAAATGCAGAAGATAGGAGCAGAAGGAGGCCATTCGGCCCTTTGAGCCTGCTCTATCATTTATCACAATCACGGCTGATTGTCCAACTCAATATCTTAATCCTGCTTTCTCCCCATAACCTCTGATCCCATTCTCCCCATGTGCTATATCTAGATGCCTCTTGAATACATTCAATGTTTTGGCATCAACTACTTCCTGTGGTAATGAATTCCACAGGCTAACTGCTCTCTGGGTGGAGAAATGTCTCCTCATCTCGGTTCTAAATGGCCCACCCTGAATCCACAGACTGTGACCCCTGGTTCTGGACGCACTCACCATCGGGAACTTCCTCCCTGCATCTATCCTGTCTAGTCCCGTTAGAATGTTATAAGTCTCTGTGAGATCCCCCCCGTGGTTGAGTCTCAGGGTTAAATACAGCGGTGAAAACAGATTTTCACCGCACTGTTCTCACCTCAAGACAGTGACCCAATTGGATGTATGTGACATGCAAGACAGAAACACTGGTTGACGCTTCCTCTTCTGCCCCCTTTACCTGTTCCTTGCCCTGCCAAACCCATTGTAAATGTGGACATACACTCTGAGTCTGCAGTCTCCCACCCTCTCAGTGAAAAGAGCAAGGTTTTTTTTCCTGGTCTCTGTTCACCATCTCCTCGCCTCTTACCCACGTTCAAACCCCCTCAGCCACATGACATGTTTGGAAATAGCAGCTGAGGTCTGGCTGGTTGGTCCATCGACCCAGTAGATGGGCTGAAAATGTACTGAGGAGAAAGTGAGGTCTGCAGATGCTGGAGATCAAAGTTGAAACTTTATTGCTGGAACAGCACAGCAGGTCAGGCAGCATCCAGGGAACAGGAGATTTGACGTTTCGGGCACAGGCCCTTCTTCAGGATTCCTGAAGAAGGGCCTGTGCCCGAAACGTCAAATCTCCTGTTCCCTGGATGCTGCCTGACCTGCTGTGCTGTTCCAGCAATAAAGTTTCAACTTTGAAAATGTACTGACCCCTCCCACAGCCAGACAGTTTCTTGAGAGACACAAGAAGCAGCTTTGAAGAAAAGCAAGGCTAACACGGGTCTGGGTGTAAGTGGGGAAAAACCCGCGGCCATTGTCTTGTCCTCTCACATTCCGTCCCATTGACAATTCTTCTTCGCCCTACTCTTCACTTCGAGCTGGATGTCCAAGAGACACTGTGAGTGCTATTGTTTAAATGGCTTCTCAGCAGTGATAAAAAAAGCGCACCTTGTCAGTCAAAAGTATGTACCGTATGAGTACATTCACTATGAGTGAATATGGAAATACTCTTGAAATAGTAGAAGAGTTTCTGACTCCAATCACTTTTTGAGGCAGTGAGTTCCAGACTGCCACCTCCCTTTGGGTGAAAAAACTTCTCCTTGACTCTCCTCTTGGCCTCTTACCTTAAACCTATGCCCTCTGGTCACTGACCTCTCGACTACTGGAGAAAGTGCCTTCTTATCCATTCTAACTATGCCCCTCATAATTTTAAACACTCTACCAAGTCCTGTCTCAGCCTTCGCTGTTCCAAGGAATATAATCCCAGTCTTTCCTCATAGCTCAGACCCTCCAGCCCAGGCAGCATCCCAGTAAAACCCCTTTGCACCCCCTCGAGGGCAATCACATCCTTCCGAGGTGTGGCGACCAGAGCTGCATGCAATCCTCCAGTTGTGGTAGAACCAGTGTTGTATACAGTTCCAGCCTCACCTCCTCGATCTTCGGTTCTGTGCCGTGGCAAATGAAGTCAACCATCCTGCGTGCTTTCTTGACCAACTTCTCTACCTTCAGGAAACTGTGGACACGCACACCAGCATCCTTCTGATCATCAGGGTCCTACCGAACACAATATCGCCCCTCACCTTGTCACCCCTCCCCAAGCGCACTACCTCACACCTTTCCAGGTTGAATTCCAATTGCCGCACTCTGCCCAGGTGACCAGTCTGTCGTTATCCTCCTGTAGTTTACAGGTTATCCTCCTTACTAGTTACCTCCCTATCAACTTTTGAGTCATCCACAAACTTCTCAATCATTCCCTCTGTGTTTAAGTTGGAATCATGCGCATGATAAATAGCAGGGGCCCTGCAAAATGCCACTGGAAACAGGCTTCCAGTCACAGACACTTCCCTCGACCATCACCCTCTGCTTCTACCCCCTCCCCTGCCAATTTTGGATCCAACATGCCACTTTACCTTGGATCCCATTGGCCTGTCTGCTGTGAGGGACCTTAGCCATGTTTAACTCCATGTACAGAGGAACCTCGATTATCTGGCATTCGATTATCCGAATTTCAGTTTATCTGAACAAGATCGCAAGGTCCCGGTGCTTGGCTAACTATGTTATCCGGCATTCAATTATCTGGCATTCAATTATCCGAACTTCGGTTTATCTGAACAAGATCACAAGGTCCCGATGCTTGGCTAACTATGTTATCCGGCATTCAATTAACCAAACAAAATACATCCCACCGTGTCATTTGGGTAATCGAGGTTCCTCTGTAGACCACATCAAATGATCCTCAATAACCCTCCTGGTTCCCTCCTCAAAACATCTGGTCAAACACAACCCTCCCTTAACAAATCCACGTGGACTATCCCTCATTAATCTATATCTCTCCAAAGGTAGATGTATTCTGTTCCACAGAATTCTTTCTAATAATGTGCCCCCACCACCAAGGTTAGACCAACTGGCCTGTAATTTCCTAGTCTATCCCTGCCTCCCTTTTTAAATAATGTGACAATGTTAGTAGTTGTCCAGTTATTTGGCACCTGCGGTCAGAGAGGATTTGAATATTAATGCTTAGTCTTACATTCTGTCTGCTCGTCAATTCTCAGCCAACTCACACCACATAACTTTGCACCTTCCTTCGATTAAATTGAGCATTCTAGTTTCAGATTGACTCAGTTCACATTCCGTCCCAATGACGAATTTTATCACGTTAAGGTCACTCTTCCCTAAATGACCCTGCACAACAAGAACAGTAATTAACCCCTTCTCATTGCACTATATCAAATCTAGGATAGCCTGTTCCTGAGTTGGTTCCTCAATACACCTGTCTTAAAATAAATCTTGTGTGTTCACCAAGAATTAATCTGCAAAAGATTCTTACTGATGTGTTTGCTCAGACTGTATCGATATTAAAACCACTATTGATGACTGTATGATACCCACTTCTTTAGTTGCCCATTTAATGTCATCCCTTTTTGGAGGCTGAGAGAGAACTCCCAGTGATGTATTCCACCCCCATGTTGTTCCTCAGCATCACCCAGACTGATTCCACATCGAGAGATCCTGGCTTAACATCCCTTCTGTGCTGATTACATCTTTGACCAAAACAGCCACCTCATCTCCTTTTCTTTCGGCCTGTCCTTCCTACATATTGAATATCCTTAAATATTCAAATCCCATTCTTGGTCACACTGTAACCATGAGTCTGTACTCACAATCATATCGTAACAGCTATTTGCGACATTAATTTATCTACCTTATTAAGAATGCTCTGTGTGTTCAGGTGCAACATTAACATTTATCTTTTTAATGCTATTAGACATTTTTGTGTCGAACACAAACATGAGGAGGGTGAAACTACATCAGAAACAGAACTTCAGGTGATCAGAGACAGTAACAGACAACTATACTGTATAAATTCTACACAGATACCTGATCAACAGAGATGTCAAGAATTAAACCTGGAACATGTGATACAATTGGAATCCATAAATCCATTCAAGAATTCCATATCTTTAGGAGGAGGGGGGCAGAAATTTTAAAGACTTTGACCCGAGATGATGAAGGTTTAACAAAGTGAACATAGAGCTAATGCAATCCTGCGCTTCTTATATCTATGCCCTTCCCACCCTTTGGTAGATGTGGCTGGTGACTGTGTCTTTTGGTTGGGAGGTGACAGAGGGGAGTTCATCTGACACGGAGCCGAAAATCCCCTGAGAGGTGATCGTTCCTGACGTGGTTATGGCCAAACACAGTGGCTGCTACTTACTGGGTCCTGAGTGTAAAGGCTGCACTGGTGATTGAGGTAGGTAAGTTGAGGCCTTTGGTGATTTCCCGCCAAATCTTCTTATTGATAACTTCCACCAGTCCGCCCTTCTCTGTGACGAGCTTATACAACATGTACAAATCCAACACCTGCTTCGCCATGATGGGAATCCGGTTCACTGGCGTTCCTGCAAGATACAAGAGGCAGAAGGGTTTCCAACAGGAATTCTGTCTCCTCAACGCTTACCATTTTGAACAGAAAGGCCCGTCTCTCTGTTAGGAAGTGACACGTTTGATAACAGGAAGGAGGAAAACTGAAGTGCTGAAAAGGGCTTACCACAGTTTTGAGGTGTGTTTCTCTACGCTCCTGAACTTTGGATAGATATTAACTATCAGAATTCTTTTTCTCATTCTTTCAGGGGATGAGGACATCACTGGCCAGGTCAGCATTTATTACTCATCCCTTCATGCCCAGAGGGCAATCACATGCCAACCACATGTTAATAAAATGATGAGGGGCATAGACAGGAAGCAATGTTTCCTCTTAATGACCAAATAGCGCCCTTTAACATATTAAAAGATTCCAAGGCATGTTGTAGAAATATATAGCCAGCCAATATTTGTCACGACAGAGATCTTAGAACCATTGAACAAAATGGTTAAAGAAAGTAGCTGTGAGAATTGTTTAAAGAAGGACGGAGAGAGAAATAGAAAGGGGGATGGTGAGGCAGATGATGGAACTCATCAACTTAGGGCCCAGGCACTTGATGGGTAGCAGAATGGCTCAGTGGTTAGCACTGCTGTCTCACAGGGCCTTGGGTTCGATTCCAGCCATAGGCGACTGACTGTGTGGAGTTTGCACATTCTCCCCGTGTCTGTGTGGGTTTCCTCCGGATGCTTCGGTTTCCTCCCACAGTTCAAAGATGTACAGGTTAGGTGATTTGGCCATACTAAATTGCCCATAGTGTCCAGGGAGGTGTAGGTTAGGTGCGTTAGCCATGGGAAGTACGGGGTAGGGGGATGGGTCTGGGTTGGATGCTCTTAGGAGGGTCAGCGTGGACCTGTTGGGCCAATTGGTCTGATTCCACACTGTCAGGATTCTATGGAAACCAAGGATTCACACGAGGCCAGAACTGGAAGTGTTATGGGACTTGAGGACGTTACAGAGACAGGGAGGGACTGGATTGGGAGAGATGGGGGTGGGGGTGGAAGGCAGTCACGGAAGGATTTTAAAACAAGGATGAGAGCATTAGTCTTCCTCAGCTGGTCAAAAGACATAAATCCCGGGGACACAAACTGTGCAGTTGCTGCTGACTATTTTTGGACACACTGTTGCTCTGTTCGCTTCCAAAAGAAAAGCCAATGGATGATAGAGGCCCCACGAAACAGGTGTCAACATGACACACCCTGCTCTGTGCTGGTTCATACTGTCTGCGTTTTAAACTCTGATCCTTCAGTGTAAAGCTTGGATAGGCCTCTTGTCCTGCTCACAACAACTGGAAATGCAGTGAATTCCAATTTGGCTTTAGGAGGAGGTCCAGCCTCTGACAATGGAGATCGCAATCTGTGTGCGATTAGCAGGATCATATTTCCACACAGGGCCCTTTCTCTCATTTTGTGGAATGCAATAAAACTGTTTGCACAAGGGGATCCATCACTGTATCCACAATATGGCTGTCTTACATTCATACAATAAACCCATCCATAATCAGCAGTCTAAACCAAGGTTATACTAAAACCACCCATAACCAGCACTCTCAACCAGGGTTATACTAAAACCACCCATAACCAGTATTCTAACCAGGGTTAAACTAACTCTAACACAACCAGCACTCTAAACCAGGATGATACTAAACCAACCCATAACCAGCACGCTAAACTAGGATGATACTAAACCCACCCATAACTAGCAGTCTAAACCAAGGTTATACTAAACCCACATATAACCAGCACTTTAAACCAGGGTTATATTAAACTCACATATAACATGCGCTCTGAACCTCGGTCTTTACTTAACCCACTAATAACCAGCACTTTAAACCAAGGTTATAATAAACCTATACATAACTAGCACTCGAACATGGGATCCATTTTAAGTCCACACATAACCAACACTCCAAACCAGGTCTTTATTAAATCCACACATTAACTGGCACTCTAAACCAGAGACTTTATTTAATCCACATTCAACCAGCTCTTTAAACCACAGTTTGAAGAAGAGGAACCTTCCCACTGTGAGGTGGGGGAAGGAGAAAATATACAAACTAGAAAGGGAGATGAGTCACCTTAGTGATTATTTTTATAGTTACCCTACTCTCTTCTCTAAAGGCGTGGCTCAGGATAGCTCTACAGATCGCTGAGGTCTGTTTTTATGGATGGACCTGTAAAGGCATCACATCGAAGCATGTGCATACACATATAACTTACTATAACGGGCTGGGGATTGCGAGTGGATGTGGCGAGGCCAAGAGAGATGACAAAACCATGAGGGTGTGGACGCTTCTGGGCTGCAGAGAATGAGGAGTCTTGGGGGGTTTTTCAAGATGGTGCCCAGACATTGGAGACACAGTAAGTTATATGTGTATGCACAAGCTTCGATGTGATGCCTTTACAGTCAAATAGTCAAGGTTTGCTTGTGGTAGAATTAAAAATGATACCTTCAACCCAGAGCGTTAGGGGTAAATCGGATATTACAACTAGCAATTGAAATAAAATAGGAAAGTACGTGGAAAACAGGCCAAATGGAAACCCAGCATGTCTTGACAGAGAGGTGACCAAGTGACTCTAAACTGTCCGTGAGAATTGTCCTATTTGATCCTCACTCGGAGCCTCCTGGAGCTGTTTTCCTGTCAACGGAAGTACTGAAAGTAGATTAGATTCCCTACAGTGTGGAAACAGGCCCTTCGGCCCAACAAGTCTACACCGACACCCAGCCCCATTCCCCTACATTTACCCCTGACTAATGCACCTAACACTGTGGGCAATTTAGCATGGCCAACCACCTGACCTGAGGAAACCCACGCAGACACGAGGAGAATGTGCAAACTCCACACAAACAGTTGCCCGAGGCTGGAATCGAACATGGGACCCTGGTGCTGTGAGGCAGCAGTGCTAACCACTGAGCCACCGTGCCGCCCCCAGTGGAATGGTGATACAGCACGTGGTCTTAGATTGAGAACAGCACTAATATCAGGGAAATTGCCCATCTCATTGACTTCACCTCAATCCGGAGTCCTCCAGACCAGCCATTGCAAAGCAGGGTCCCCGATGGACAGAAACCCATTGTTATTATTCATTCGTTTATTCATTCGTTGCCAATAAATGTGCTGAGACAACCTTCCTTGTCGGGCCTACACTCTGTCAGCATATTGTGTAGTTTAAGCCCATATTCACTCATTTGTATAAGTCTTTGATATACATATTAAGTAGTTTAAGCTAATAAATTTGTTTCACATCAAAGCTCACGCTTACTCTTGTAATCATTTTGATCAGACCTAAAGAACCCATTCGGGACTTTCAATATAGTCTGCTAGCTCAGAGGCATGCACCACAAGAGTCCTTTCTCGGATTAGCATTTTAGATATTCTCTAATCAACCTGTTCAGAGAGATAATTACACATCTCTGGAACAGGTGGGGCTTGAACCCAGGTCTCCTAGCTCAGAGGTTGTGATACTACAGTTGCAAGAGCCCCCCCCCGAATCTCCAATAAATCTATCCAGATTACTGTCGCCATACCCTAGGTCAGACTCTGCCCCACTGGCCTTGTTTTTTAACACCCTCGCCGGTGTGAGCAAACATCCCACCCTCCCCTATTTCTCTAAACTCCTCCAGTCCCATGACCTTCCTCTGTCTTTGGCCCACCTTCACCAGCGATTTGTAATCGTTCTCCTCACTGATGGCTTCGCTTCCATCTGCAAACTTTGCAAATCCCTCTCTAAAACCTCCCTTTCATTCCAGTTCCGTGCAGCCTAGCTCCTCGATCAAGCTTTCAGTCACGTGTGTCCTAATACTTGGCTCAGTATCAAGTTTGGTTCGACAATCACCCCTTGGGACCACATGGCGCTGCATCAATGCAGGTGCTTGTTGCTGGCCCAGGGGATAATTTGGATAGGACCTGGACGGGTTGGCCCTAACCCTATCGCTTGTTGTCCTGATATCTGTGAGACCTTAAAGAACGGACACCCCAGTGCCTGAACACATGTGAACAGGGTAAGGGCTGCAACACGTGAAATTGGTTCTGTGGTTCTGAGACATCACTATGTGGAAAGTGACAGAAGAGAGGGCATAAAATGTAAAGAGACAAGAAACTGAGTCACATCATATTAACCGGCCTCACAATGATGGTCCAATCAATACAGAGTGACCTGGGATCACACTGAGTTTAACACTGCAACTTAAAGTAGTGCTCCCACATGTACTGAATAACCTGATTTATAGACACTCCATACGTCAGGACTTCACATTTAATCACAAAGTGCTGCTAATATGACTGTAATGATCATTTTCCTAATTGATTTCAGAGATGTGGCACTGAGCTGCCATGGTCTCACAGCTTATAACCCTCCTCAATCCTGATTGTCAGCGGAACACGATTTGACCAGATTCCCTTGTTCTAAGTTTAAAAAGCGCTTGAGAGGGAAGGTAGCCTTCAGCTTCTCCACCCTTGTCCTTTTGCTCTAGTTTAACTGGGATGCTTCAGCGCACTGATGGAGCAGACTGAATCATGCGAGGTATCATGTGGGATCCACTGCAGCCTACCCCCTAACTTGTATCCGCACCAGTCTACCCCCCTACTCACTCGCCTATATCGGCTTCCAGTCTGGAAACTCAGTCAGACAACATGCAAACAGACCCTTCAGTCCAGCCCTATCCAGTTCCTCAACTGAACTAGTCCCATTTGCTTGCAGATGGCCCATATCCATCTAAACCTTTCCTATTCATGCATACGTCCAAATGTCTTTTAAACGGTGTAATTGTTCCCACCTCTACCACTTCCTTGTCACATGCACACCATCCTCTGCATGAAGAAGATGCCCCTCAGGTCCCTTTTCAATCCCTCTCACCTTAAACCTATTATGTCTAGATCTGGACACCCCTACCCTGGGAAAAAAGACCTTTGCTATTCACCTTATCGATGTCTCTCATGAGCGTAAGAGGTTACCTGCAAGGTTACCTCCAAAGTTTCAGGGAAAAATGTCCCAGTCTATCCCCATAACTCCGTCCAGTCTCAGTAACATAGCTGTAAATCTTTCCTGCACCCTCTCCAATTTAATAACATCCTTCCTATAGCAGGGCGACCAGAACTGTATGCAGTTAGCTGTGCTATATGACTTTGTGAAGAGAGATTATCTGCTTGCGCTCCTCACTGTGGGCAATTCCACTCGTCAAAGATGGCAAGAATCAAAGGCCACATGACCCTAGAAAACCTATCTGGTTGCCCCAAGTCAGGGGAGGTCTGTTGTAAAGTACATCCGGGTGCTCCAGTTTCCTCCCACAGTCCAAAATGTGCTGGTGAATTGGCCATGCTAAATTGTCCATAGTGTGAGGTGCAATGGTCAGAGGGAAATGGGTCTGGGTGGATTACTCTTCAGAGGGTCGGTGTGGACTTGTTGGGCCGAAGGGCCTGTTTCCACACTGTAGGGAATCTAATCTAAAGGGTGATGGGATCATGCTGTGCACTGGCCAACACCACACCCAAAAGCCACAAAATGCCACCCTCATTCCCATCGCCTGTGAAGGGGAACCGTCTGGAATGACGCACCCAAAAATCAAACATCGCGTGAGTCGGTGTGAATTTAAGAAGGTGTGCGGAAATCAATGCAGTGGTGTGTAAGGAAATTTGTTAACAGATTAGCAGTGAGAAAGGAGGAAATTTAATTAGCTCCGACGTTGAAATAAACTTCAAATGGTTTATATTAGCCAGGCCGCTTTGTCACGTTGGGAATGTTGATTGAATTTACAGAGGTTGAATGGAAAGTAATAGGCCTGTCAGACAAAGCTGTTGCAAACATTGAAACAGGGACAAATCCCTCAGCCTTGCACAGCTGATAAACATCTGTGCTGCCACATGCGAGGGGGCAGGAAGTGATTGAGAACTCTGTAGCGACCTACCGCAGTCTTACTGAATGAAGCCTTCTTAAGTGAACATCCTTGGCTAAGCTCAGGAACCCATTACCATGGACAACTGTCGCCCATGCTGCACCGGGCATCGTAAACACCAGTAAAGGGGCACCCCCAATAAAAGGAAAGACCAGGATTCACAGGGCTAATACGACTTATTCAGCTGCCTGTGATCCAGAGATGAACCAAAGCAAGATATTGTGTGTGTGTGTGTCAGATATTTGAAACAAACACAAAAAAGAGCGGTAGAGAAACTCAGCAAGTCTGTGACAGCATCTGTGGAGAGAAAAACAGGGTTAGTGTTGCATGGCTCCTCTTCAGAACTGAAGTGGAGTCAAACTGGACTCAAAACATTAACTTTCTCACTGCACGGATGCTGCTTAGACCTGTTGAGTTTCTCCAGAGCTTGCTGCATAGCGCATTGAATAGGATATGCTAATAAGAAAACAAAATTAGCAGGACACACTGGGGCTTGGAACGGAGAGATTTTTAGCACTGCAGGGACTGAGACGCATCAATATTATCTTGATTTACTCAGTTTTCATTGACCTTTCGTCAGTTACCTAGATTCTGTTTTTATTTCAGTTTCCAAATCAGGGATTGTTTAACATGGTTGTCGGATCGCTTGAAAGAAGAGGGGTGATGCTGAGGCTCGATGGTTAGCACTGCTGCCTCACAGCGCAGGGACCCAGGTTCGATTCCAGCCTCAGGTGACTATCTCTGTGTGGAGTTAGCACATTCTCCCCGCGTCTGCATGGGTTTTCTTTGGGTGCTCCAGTTTTGTCCCACAGTCCAAAGATGTGTAGTTAGGTGGATTGGCCATACTAAATTACCCATAATGTTCAGGGATGTGTAGGTTAGGTGCATTAGTCAGGGGGAAATGTAGAGTACTAGGGTACGGGTCTGGGTGGGATAGTCTGCAGAGGCTCGGTGTGGACTTAGGCCAAATGACTTGTTTCCGTACTGTAGGAATTCTATTGGATCACAGTGTGCACACTAACATGACTGGGAGCAGCACAATGTTGCTGCAGGGGAGACGGGGCAGAGTGGGGTGGGCGCCTGGTACAGGCGACCGAGTTCCCCACTCCCGGAAACACTGGGGGAAAACATGAGAGAAAACCACTGGGACAGGAAAGGGTGGGGTGGGCTCTTTCAAGGACTGATTCTCTAAAGCTGGGCAGCCTGCCCATGTACTGGTGCTGACATCATCACGCACAGAATACAGTGACATCAGCTGCACAGGTGCAAACTCACCATTGGAGCCAATCACATCACTGGTTCCAGCTACCACGGACAACCATTTAGGTTTCAGTGTAACCTCACTGCATTGAAATAGCTGCCCATATACTGTTCGGCACAAAATTCTGAATCCCTCACCCCCCACACCCAATAACATTCAAGGGACCTGGGCTCAAATCTCACCTGGGCAGATGGTGCAATTTAAATTCAACTTTTAAAACAAAAAGTCTGGAATTAAATGAAGTGGTAGCTTAATTGCAACTGTTGCAAAAACCCATCTGGTTCCCCAATGTCCTTTAGGGAAGGAAACTGCCGTCCTTACCCAGTCTGGCCTACAGGTGACTCCAGACCCATAGCAACGTGGCTCGCTTTTATAAAAGTCAAATGTTACGGACGCTGGAAATCAGGCATAAAGACAGAAATTGCTGGAGACACTCAGCAGGTCTGGTTGTGTCTATGAGGAATGGAGTATCTGGACACAGCTCTGGAGACAGGAACAGAGTTAACGTTGACGATTGCAAAACTATGAAGAAGAGACACATCAGGGTTGAAATGTTAACTCGGTGTTTTTCTCTCTCCACATAAATACTGCCATCCTTGGTTAAACCTCCTCTGGACAACTAGGGATGGGCAATAAATAAGGAGCAAACTACTGCAGATGACTGAATCTGTAATAGAAACAAAAAGTCCTGGAGATCACAGTGAAGACAGAACAAGTTAACGTTTCGAGTCTAGCTGATTCTTCTTCAGAACTGGATAGCAATGATCTGCTAGCTAGCCAGTATTGTGTGCAGTTTTGGTCGCCATACTATAGGAAGGATGTGGAGGCACTGGAACGGGTGCAGAGGAGGTTTACCAGGATGTTGCCTGGTATGGTAGAAAGATCGTATGAGGAAAGGCTGAGGCACTTGGGGTTGTTTTCATTGGAGAAAAGAAGGTTTAGGGGTGACTTGATAGAGGTGTATAAGATGATTAGGGGTTTAGATAGGGTCGACAGTGAGAATCTTTTTCCACGTATGGAGTCAGCTATTACAAGGGGGCATAGCTTTAAATTAAGGGGGGGGGGTAGGTATAGGACAGATGTTAGGGGTAGATTCTTTACTCAGCGAGTCGTGAGTTCATGGAATGCCCTGCCAGTAGCAGTGGTGGACTCTCCCTCATTATGGGCATTTAAGCGGGCATTGGATAGGCATATGGAGGATAGTGGGCTAGTGTAGGTTAGGTGGGCTTGGATCGGCGCAACATTGAGGGCCGAAGGGCCTGTACTGCGCTGTATTCTTCTATGTTCTATGACGGCCATATCCTCCAAGCAGATTAAAAAAAAGATCAGGACAAAACTGAGTCTGAGCTCTTATGAAAGAGCTGACTTAGTCCACATTGATTTGAGGGAGCATCTTAAAAGAGAGAAAGGCAGGAGACCGTCGAAGTTCAACTCAGATCGGGTGAACAATTGAGTGAGGGAGATACTAAACGCCCACTGACAGTTGCCAAACTGGGCAGCCGCAGGATAAATCCTTACCGAGGTGGGAGGGAATTAGGAAAAGGTGCAAACTGAACTAAAGAATCTGGAAACAAAAACTGAGGAGGTTTCAAAAGCCAGACGGAAGGGGGAGAATTCAATAATGCGCCTTTTATTTTGAAAGTAGGCAGCAGAGTAATCTGCCCAGCAGCCGTGAAAATCTGAGTGTGGCCTCTGTTAACACTCTGGTGATTTGAGCTTTTGGGTTGCTGTTTCCACATCCTGTCACTTGCATGATGAATGATTGTCATTTGACACATCGTGATTAATGATGCCCTGGGTCAAAAGGCAGAATTCCAGAGGGGAAAGGTTGTGGACCTTTCAGCCAACCCAGCTTGGGTTCTGAGGTAGCGCCTCCCAAAACTGAAGGCACTGACCAATCCCCTTCCGCTCCCTTTCCTTTTCTCTCGGAACGGTTGGGAATAATTTATCCGGCGCGCCACATTGCGAAGGACTCCCTCTCTCCAATTCCCCCCCCCCCCCCATCACTCCTTCCCCTTCATCTGATAAGAAATCAAAGCCTTCCGCACTGGCACCAATTTCCATAGGCTTCTTGTAGCCCAGAGGAGGGGACTTGGGGCTGTGTAATCTAATACAGGTACTCAGTAATAATGCCACCACCACCCCACCGCGCCCCCACCCACCCCTGACCAACACCCCTTCAAAGGACTAAATCAAACTCAGATGGCCCTGTTTAACATTTGGTAACACCACTGAACGCAGGGCCCCCATTCATCAGCCACAAATATCAGGGACAGACAGTGCTCCTTTCACTGGGTTCCTACACCCCTTTTTCAAGAGAGACCGAGCAAGAGAGAGAAAATAAACTTTCGCACTAAATCTATTTGAACATTTTGCCCTCGAGGTCCTTCTGTAGTCCTTGCTCGAGTTCAGCCTCTGTAAAACATCGACAGAGATGAAATCTTTTTGTCTTGAAGGGCATACCATGCAAACAGTGACCTTCTGTTTGTGCCTGGTTGTCTGGTTTCCCTCTCTTTTCAAGTCCAATGTGTCCATTTCTTTTGAGCTATTCAACATCTACAGCTAATGTCCTTCCAATCAGACAGCTTTACAGCATGGAAACAGACCCTTCAGTCCAACTTATCCATGCGAACCCTAAATAAATTTGGCCCCATTTGTCAGCATTTGGCTCCTATCCCTCCAGACTCTTCCTATTCACATACCCAGCCAGATGCCTTTTAAATGCTGTAATTGTACCAGCCTCCACCACTTCCTTTGGCAGCTCAGTCCGTACCCTTATCATCCTCTGCATGAAAAAGGTTGCCCCTCAGGTCCCTTTTATATCTTTCCCCTCTCACCCTAAGCCTCTGCCCTCTAGTTTTGGACTCACCCACCCCAGGGAAACAACCTTGTCTATTTATCCTATTCATGCTCCTCGTGATTTTATGAACCTCAAGAAGGTCACCCCTCAGCCTCTGACACTCCAGGGAAAACAGCCCCAGCCTATTCAGCCTCTCCCTGTAGCTCAAACCCTCCAACCTTGGCAACATCCCTGCAAATCTATTCCGAACCCTTCAAGTTTTACAAAATCCTTCCTATAGCGAGGAGACCAGAATTGAATGCAGTTTTCCAAAAGTGGTCTCACCAAGCATCCTTAACACAGTAATCAAAGTCTTATTGAGTTTTGAGAAGATTTGTAGCTCAGGTTGAGGTTCTGGATGTAAATTTGCTCGCTGAGCTGCAAGGTTCATTTTCAGATGTTTCGTCACCATACTGGGTAACATCTTCAGTGAGCCTCCGGTGAAGCACTGGTGGTATGGCCTGCTTTCTATTTATGCATTTAGGTTTCTTTGGGTTGGTGATGTCATTTCCTGTGGTGATATCATTTCCTGTTCTTTTTCTCAGGGGGTGGTAAACAGGGTCCAAGTCAATGTGTTTGTTGATAGAGTTCCAGTTGGAGTGCCATGCTTCTAGGAATTCTCGCACATGTCTCTATTTGGCTTGTCCTCGGATGGATGAGTTGTCCCAGTCAAAGTGGTGTCAACAGTTCAACTGGGACAACACATCCATCCTAGGACAAGCCAAAAGGAGACACATGGGAGAAATCCTAGAAACATGGCATTCCAACTGGAACTCTATCAACAAACACATTGACTGGATCCAATTTACCACCCCCTGAGAAAAAGAACAGGAAATCATTACCACAGGAAATGACATCACCAACCCAAGGAAACCTAAGCACACAAATAAAAAGTGGGCCATACTATCAATGCTTCACCAGAGGCTCACTGATGACATTACCTAGTATGGTGACGAAACGTCTGAAAATAAACCTTCCAGCTCAGTGAGCAAACTTACATCTAGTAGTCAAGTCTGTTCTGAAAGACAGTAAGGACTACAGATGCTGGAGAGTCAGAGTTGAAATGTGTGGTGCTGGAAAAGCACAGCCGGTCAGGCAGCATCCAAGGAGAAGGAGAATTGATATTTCAGGCATAAGCCCTTCATCGAATATATGGAGGGGGAAGTGGGCTGAGAGATAAATAGATGGGGGTGGGGTTGGGTTAAAGGCAGTTGGGAAGGAGATAGGTGGAGGCAGGTGGGGGTTAATTGTGATAGATCAGTGGGGAACGTGGAGTGGATAGGTGGGAAGGAAGGTAGACAGGTTGGACAGGTCAAGAGCATGGTGCTGAGTGGAGAGCTGGATCTGGCTGAGATGGGGGAGGGAAGATGAGGAAACTGGTGAAGTCCATGTTGATGCCATATGGTTGAAGGGGCCTGAGGTTGAAGATGAGGCATTCTTCCTCCAGGCATCAGAGGATTTGGTGGTGTAGGAGGCCCAGGACTTGCAGGCCCTTGTGGGAGTGGGAGATGGAGTTGAAGTGATCGGCCACAGGGCAGTGGGGTTGTTGGGTGCGTATGTCCCGGAGATGTTCCCTGAAATGCTCCACAGGTTGGTGTTCTGTCACCCCGATGTAGAGAAGACCACATTGAGAGCAAGGGACATAGTAGATGAGGTGGGTGGATGTGCAGGAAGATCTCTGCCAGATGTGAAAAGATCTTTTGGGGCCATGGATGGAGGTGAGGTGGGAAGGTGTGGGTGCAGGTTTTACACCTCGTGTGGTGGCAAGGGAAGGTGCCGGGTGTGGAGGATGAGTCTGTGGGGGAGGGGGGGGGGTTGTTGGCATGTACCTAACAAGGGAGTCGGGGAGGGAATGATCTCTGCAGAATGCAGATAGGGAAATATATCTCTGGTGGTGGGGTCTGACTGAAGGTGGCAGATGTGGCAGAGGATGATGTGCTGTAAAGAGAGAATGACGGGGTGGAAGATGAGGACTGGGGGGTGGGCTGGGGGGTTCTGTCCTTGTTGCGGTTGGAGGGGTGGGGTGCAAAAGTGGAGGAAGTGCACTCGAGGCATTGTTGATCACATGGGAGGGGAAATATCTGAGTGAAGTTGGTCTCAGAGATGGAGATGGAGAAGTCCAGGAAGGGGCGGGAGGTACCCAAGGTGGTCCAGGTGAACTTGAGGTCAGGATGGAAGGTGTTCGTGAAGTCAATGAACTGTTCAACCTCCTTGTGAGAGCACGACGTGGCACCAATACAGTCATTAATGTAGCAGAGGAAAAGGTGGGGAATGGTGCAGGTGAAGCTGTGGAAGGTGGACTATTCCACGTACCCGACAAAGAGACAGGCATAGCTGGGGGCCATGCGGGTGCCCATTGCTACTCCTTTGGTCTGAAGGAAGTGGGAGGATGTGAAGGAGAAATTGTTGAGGGTGAGGACCAGTTCTGCCAATTGCATGAGTGTGTCGGTGGAAGGGTACTGGTTGGGTCGGCGAGAGAGGAAGAAACCGAGAGCTTGGAGGCCTTTGCCATGGCGATGGATGTGCGCAGGAACTGGATGTCCATGGTGAAGGTGAAGTGTTATGGGGGCGCAGGCAAACGAAAGTCATGGAGAAGGTGCAGGGTGTGGGTGGTGTCACGTCAGAGTCTGTCCTGAGGAAGGGTCACTCGTCCTGGAACGCTAACTCTGATTTCTCTCCACCAGCTGCTGCCAGACCTGCTGAGCTTTTCCAGCAATTTCTGTTTTTGGTCAACGACGCAATTTGACTCCAAACCGCAAGAAGAGGCAAAATACTGCAGACCCTGGAAATTGGAAACACAAACAGAAATTGCTGGTGAAACTCAGTAGTTCTGGCAGCATCTGTGGGGAGAGAAACAAGAGTTAATGTTTCGAGTCCAGCCTGGCTCTTCGTCCAACCGAAGCCCTGTTCTTCTTTCTCTCCGCAGACCTGCTGAGTTTCTCCAACACTTTCTGACACATCAGGATAGGTAAATGTCAAAGGGGTAGAGAGTCAAGGAGGTGACTGGCAGCAGGAGGGCACAGCCTCTAATGGGGCAGTGACAAAAATGTCATCGAGGGAGATGGGGATAGTGTGGTAACATGATGGTAATGATCAGCCATGATTTAGAACAGCACAGCAAGCTTGAAGGGCTGAGTGGCCTATGCCTGCTCCTATGTTCCTTCCTATTGAACTCATACCATGTCCTGTTCGCCATCCTTGTGTGCCCCGTGCCTTATTTGCATTTAAGCAATGCCTCAACTTTTGCATTCTTCTTTTCAATTCCTTCCAGGGTCTTGACCCTTTCCCTCTTTCTGTAACTTACTGCATCGCCACAACCTTCTGGGATCTTCCTTTCCCTCCAGTTGGGCCTCTGAGCATCCTGAGGCAGCATTGGTGACCATACCCTCAACTCTGGAATTCAGCCAGGGGGAGGTGCTAGCGTAGCGGTCACGCTACTGGACTAGTCACCCAGAACTCAGGCTAATCTTCTGAGGATGTGGGTTCGAATCCCAGACATGGCAAACGCAGACACTTGAATTCAATAAAAATCTGGGATGGAAAGCTAGTCTCGGGGCAACCATGTAACCAACATCAACTGTTGCAAACAAAAATCCATCTGGTTCACTAACAAAAAAGGTGAAGCCACCAAAGTCTTACTAGATCTGCTCCCTCATTAGAGAGAGAGAGACAACTGGTGGTGGCTTAATCCGAGGGTCACCATGCCTCAGGTGAGGGGGAGGTTGAGAAGGAGACGTAACTCCAGCCAGTGTGGGAATTGAACCCACTCTACTAAACATCACTTTGCAACACCATCCAACCAACTGAGGCCAACCAACGCCCATCTGGTTCAATAGTGTCCTTTAGAGAAGGGAATCTGTGACCCTACCTGTGAATATTAGTGACAGTTAACCCCTCTCTGGGCCATGAATGGTAGTCTAGCCAGTGACATCACATCTCATGAACAAATGATGATGAAGTCACTCACATGCCTACCACCACACACCCCTCACCCCCCCCCCCCCCCCCCCCCCCCCACCACCAAACCTCTGAGCCATTTCATCTCATAGTCCTTCTTTAAGATGTTCCCTAGGATATGCCTTAGGTCTGATTGTATGATATGCAAATATGACACAGTATACACCATCACAGGAAGTGATGCAATGTCATACGCGTGTTCTGCAGCCTCACGGTAACATAAAGCTATAGGACAATGCTTCTTAAATAGCATTAATCCATCCTTTACCTCAGGAGACTGTGTAAATATTCCTGAGCAGCACAACCTGACCGACAACATACTAAAAACCTGCTTCTTTGGGGACTACATATGCGGCTCAGTGTCAAGTTTGTTTTTAAGGCGAGAGGAGAAAGATTTTAAAAAGACGTAAGGGGCAACATATTTACACAGAGGATGGTTTGTATCTGGAATGAACATCCTGAGGAATTAATGGATGTGGGTACAGAAACAACGTTTAAAAGACATTTGGATAATACATGAATAAGAGAGGTTTGGAGGGATATGGGCCACGTGCAGGCAGGTGGGGCTGGTTTAGTTTGGGATTATGGTCGGCATGGACTGGTTGGACCATAGGGTCCGTTTCTGTGCTGTATGTTTCTATATCAAAGGCTCTATGTAAATGCGATTTGTTATACTGTATGATTTAAGGCCACATCTTTTTTGCGCAGACATTTTTTTGCTGTTAATTTTTACATTATGCTATTTAATGGCCAAATGCTCATCGCAAGGCAGTAGCTGAAAGGGCTATTATACTGTGCAACAAGTTCAGCTCGCAATTAATCAGCTGGTCTGACAGTTTGATGTGAAGGTTAGAATTTCCATTGTTTGTTAACGTCATCAATAAGTGCCCCTTGAGGCTGCCTAATCAATCCACTGATAGCTGAGGACAGAAGGCGATCGTTGGGGAGATTTCGGCCTACTGGCGAGATTTCGGCCTACTGCTACTGGTCACAGCAGCAGGTCAAGCACAAAACCCCGCCTGCAAGGAGCAAGGACAGTTTGGCTCCTGCGATACACAGTGAATGTAGAAACCCTAATCTGGTTCGGGGGGCTGATGGGGTAACTTCCATTAGAAATGTAGCTGAATGTTGCCTCTATTGTTGCGGGTTTGTTGGGTGAGGGGTGTTGAGGGGAAGCTGTATGTCTGTCTAGATGAGCTTCCCTCTGCCCTGACTGCAATTTTTCAGCCCCTTGCCCCCACCTTTCAGGGGGCACCCAATGAGGCCGTTTCCTATAAATGCTCAGGCGGGCAGGAGGAGGGGTTCAGAATGGCGGGGATGGCCTGGAATTCCACCCTGCTCACGCCGCCCCCGTGGGGGGAGGGTGCCCAGGTGGCTGTCGCGAGCTGGAAGTTTGAGTTCAGAGGCGGTTATGGAGTTCTGTTCGTCCCACTCCTCCTCTCCCCTCTCACATTGTCATTATCATCATCACGGGGATGACACTCACCCACTCTCAGCGTTGAGTGTGTAGGTGGCTGTACAGACCGATGGAGCCACCTCAGGCTCTGTTACACTTGGGGGCAGAAGGTGGTCACGGGAAGGGGGTGGGTGGTGTGTGCACTGTTTTCGCAATCCACATTATCCTTGGGATGTGAGAGGGAGACCTACCAGGGTGTTGCCTGCGCTGGAGAGTTTCAGTCATGAAGCGAGATTGGACATACTGGGGTTGTTTCCTTAGGGCAGAGGAGACTGACAGGTATAAAATGATTGAGACGTACAAAATGTATGAGCGGCAGACAGGATGAACCTTTTCGGAGAGAAAGTGAGGTCTGCAGATGCTGGAGATCAAAGTTGAAACTTTATTGCTGGAACAGCACAGCAGGTCAGGCAGCATCCAGGGAACAGGAGATTCGACGTTTCGGGCACAGGCCCTTCTTCAGGAATGAGCAGAGAGTGTTCAGCAGGAGAAGATAAAAGGTAGGGAGGAGGGACTTGGAGGAGGGGCGTTGGAAATGTGATAGGTGGAAAGAGGTCAAGGTGAGGGTGATAGGTCGGAGTAGGATGGAGGCGGAGAGGTCAAGAAGAAGACTGCAGGTCAGGAAGGCGGTGCTGGGCTGGAGGGATCCGGCTGAGACAAGGTGGGGGGAGGGGGGATGAAGAAACTGGTGAAGTCCAAGTTCATCCCCTGCGGTTGGAGGGTTCCCAGTCGGAAGATAAGACGCTCCTCCTCCGACCGTCGGGTTGTTGTGGTTTGGCGGTGGATGAGTCCAATGACCTGCATATCCTCGGTGGAGTGGGAGGGGGAGTTGAAATGCTGTGCACCTTTTCCCCTTGACTGAGGGATCAATGCCCGAGGGACATAGATTTAAGGGAAGGGGCTGGGGGTTTAGAGGGGGAGGTGAGGAAGAACTTTTCCCCCCAGAGGGTGGTGGGAATCTGGAACTCGCTTCCTGTAAGGGTGGGAGAGGCAGAAACATTCAGGAATATTTAGGTAGGTGCTTTAGATGCCAAGGTATACAAGGCTATGGGCTAGGTGCTGGGGAATGGGGTTAGAACAGAGAGGGCATTGTTGTTGATCAGTAATGGGCTGAAGAACGTTTGTCTGGGCTGTAGACCTCTATGACTCTCAACCCCACATTGCCATTCCTCTACCTTTCACTGATTGAGTCTCAGCAATTTTCAAGTTTGGCAGAGGGGTGACAGTGGGAAACAGTTTGGGAAAGACTGAGTTACTCTGTTCATGCTGTTGAATAAGCGCAGGCTATTGTCACTGAGCAGCTGTTTAAATAGAGCTGAGCTCGGTAAATCGGGGCTGGATTTCAGATCGACTGACCTAACTTTCCACCGTGTTCCAGTGTCGGAACGGAACAAACATTTGTACAGATAGAGCCCTTCCTGTGCTGAAATGCTTTCTCAAGAATTTTCACTTGAAGCAACCAATCTGACTGTTGTTACACAGGTGAGTGAGCCCAAAGGAGCTCCATAATACTCTCAGATAAATGCTGCCTCTGATTAAATATTAACACCGGTTTATCGTGCAGATAACTGTGCAGTGATGCTGACAACACCAGCTCTGCATCCTCCAAAACTACAAATGACAGTCTGTCCTCAGTTAAACAGCCTGGTGCCTTGAACTTTGACCTATGCCGCCTATAAATCCATGCCCTGTTACAATAAGGGAGGTTGAAATCGATAGGGTTTTATTAGTGCAGAATAAATGCTAAATAATGTGGATGGGTTGAAGATGTTAATCGTTTGGAGCTGTTCCAGTGAAGTCAGAGTAGCACTCTCAATTCCCACTTCAGAGCATGTTGTTAAACTTAAAAGAGTTCAGAAAAGATTTGGAGTACTGCATACAATTCTGGTCACTCTGCTACAGGAAGGATGTTATTAAACTGGAATAGGCACAGAGAAGATTTGCAAGGATGTTACCGGGACTAGAAGGTCTGAGCTTTATGGAGAGGTTGGATAGGCTGGCACTTCTTCCTCTGGAGCATCAGAGGGTGAGGGATGACTCCACAGAGGCTTATAAAATCGAGGGGCATGATAGGGTGAGTAGCCAAAGTCTTACCCCCAGGATAGGGGAGTCCAAAACTAGAGGGATAGGTTTAAGGTGAGAGGGTAAAGATTTTAAAAGGCCCTATGGGGTAATTTTTTCACACATTGGGTGGTGCACGTGTGGAATGAGCTGCCAGATGAAGTGGTGGAGGCTGATAAATTACAACATTTAAGAGGCATCTGGATGGGTACATGAATAGGAAGGGTTTAGAGGGATCTGGGCCAAATGCTGAGAAATGGGGACGAGGTGAGATTGGAATGTCTGGTTGCTGCAGCTGAGTTGGATCGAAGGGTCTGTTTTCGTGCTGCAGGATTGTGTGACCCTATGTTTCAGATACCCAGTGTAGGACTGAGGGATTGCTGTGTTGTTACAAACTATGGTCTTACAGATGACATGCTCACCCATGGCCCTGCCTAGTCCCTCAGACAAATCAACACAAACTTGCTCTTGTTGTGCGATTTTTCAGCAGACCACTGATAGCCAACTCCATATTTATTCTGAAGTTCAGTCACTGTTGTAAAGTGGAAAACACAGCAGCTAATATATGCAGAAAGCAAATGGCATGGTGGCTCAGTGGTTAGCACTGCTGCCTCACAGCGCCAGGGACCTGGGTTCGATTCCATCCTTGGGCGACTGTCTGTGTGGAGTTTGCACATTCTCTCTGTGTCTGCGTGGGATTCCTCTGGGTGCTCCGGTTTCCTCCCACAATCCAAAGATGTGTAGGTTAGGGTGGATTGACCATGTTAAATTACTCATAGTGTTCAGGGATATGTAGGCCAGGTGCATTAGTAATCGATGTAGGGGAATGGGTCTGTGTGGGTTACTCTTCAGAGGGTTGGTGTGGGCTTGTTGGGCCAAATGGCATGTTTCCACACTGTAGGGGTTCTAATTCAAATCAAGTAGAGTCATAGAGATGTACAGCATGGAAACAGACCCTTCGGTCCAACCCGTCCATGCCGACCAGATATCCCAACCCAATCTCGTCCCACCTGCCAGCACCCGGCCCATATCCCTCCAAACCCTTCCTATTCATATACCCATCCAAACGCCTCTTAAATGTTGCAATTGTACCAGCCTCCACCACATCCTCTGGCAGCTCATTCCATACACGTACCACCCTCTGTGTGAAAAAGTTGCTTCTTAGGTCTCTTTTATATCTTTCCCCTCTCACCCTAAACCTATGCCCTCTAGTTCTGGACTCCCCGACCTCAGGGAAAAGACTTTGTCTATTTACCCTATCCATGCCCCTCATAATTTTGTAAACCTCTATGAGGTCACCCCTCAGCCTCCAACCCTCCAGGGAAAGCAGCCCCAGCCTGTTCAGCCTCTCCCTATAGCTCAAATCCTCCAACCCTGGCAACATCCTTGTAAAACTTTTCTGAACCCTTTCAAGTTTCACATTTTTCTGATAGGAAGGAGACCAGAATTGCATGCAATATTCCAACAGTGGCCTAACCAATGTCCTGTACAGCCGCAACATGACCTCCCAACTCCTGTACTCAATACTCTGGCCAATAAAGGAAAGCATACCAAACACCTCCTTCATTATCCTATCTACCTGCGACTCCACTTTCAAGGAGCTACGAACCTGCACTCCAAGGTCTCTTTGTTCAGCAAAACTCCCTAGGACCTTAGCGTTAAGTGTATAAGTCCTGCTAAGATTTGCTTTCCCAAAATGCAGCACCACGCATTTATCTGAATTAAACTCCATCTGCCACTTCTCAGCCCATTGGCCCATCTGGTCCAGATCCTGTTGTAATCTGAGGTAACCCTCTTCGCTGTCTACTACACCTCCAATTTTGGTATCATCTGCAAACTTACTAACTGTACCTCTTGTGCTCGCATCCAAATCATTTATGTAAATGACAATAAGTAGAGGGCCCAGCACCGATCCTTGTGGCGCTCCACTGGTCACAGGTCTCCAGTCTGAAAAACAACCCTCCACCACCACCCTCTATCTTCTACCTTTGAGCCAGTTCTGTATCCAAATGGCTTGTTCTCCCTGTATTCCATGAGATCTAATCTTGCTAATCAGTCTCCCATGGGGAACCTTGTCGAATGCCTTACTGAAGTCCATATGGATCACATCTACTGCTCTGCCCTCATCAATCTTCTTTGTTACTTCTTCAAAAAACTCAATCAAGTTTTGTGAGACATGATTTCCCACGCACAAAGCAGAAAGTAATGGACTTTTTAAAGAGAAATGATTGAAGTACAAACACAGGCCAGGAAAACAGAGGTAACCCGACTGCTCTTCACTGAATGAATGCCCTGAAACCTCTTACGTAGGTTTGAGAGAGCAGGCAGGATATAGTTTAACATTTTCAGACAGATGGCACTTCTGACAGTACAGCTCTCATTGAGTACTGCATTGGGACAATCAGCTTTAACTTTTGAGCAGGACTTGAACTTGGAGCCAGTGACTTAGAGACAACAGCTGAGCCACGACCAACAGAAAATATCCCCTCCCCACTGCACCACTTCAATAAAGGACAGGAGTGTTCTCCCTCGCCCTCATGTGGTAACTTGGGTCAATGTTGAACTCACAACCAATGGCATCCAAAGATGGGACAGCTTGGCATGAATGTATAATGAATGCAAACTTCGGCCAATGCTGGAAATCTGAAATTTAAACAGAAAATGCTGAAATGCAAGGTCAGATGGGCACCTGGGCAGACAGAAACAGAATTAACATTTCAAAAAGAGGTCTGAAGAAGAGTCACATTTGACCTGAAACATTAATTCTGTCTTTCTCTCTCCACAGATTCTGCTTAACCTGAGGAGTATTTGTAAAATCATACAGTACGGAAACAGACACTTCGGTCCAACCAGTCATTGTCGATGACCATCCCAAACTAAACTAGGCCCACCTGCCTGCTCTTGGCCCATATCCCTCCAAACCTTTCCTGTTCATGTATTTATTCAAATGTCTTTTAAAGGTTGTAACTGTATTCCTATCCATCACTTCCTCTGGAAGTTCATTCCACACATGTGTAAAAAATGTTGCCTTTCATGTCTTTTCTCAATCTTTCTGCTCTCACCTTAAAATGCACTACCTCGCCTTGAAATCCCCTATCTGAGGGAAAAGATACCTGTCACTCACCTTATCTATATCACCCATGATTTTTCAAACCTTTATAAGGTCATTCCTCAACCTCCTACACTCCAGTGAAGCAAATCTCCTTATAGCTCAAACCCTCCATTCCCAGCAACATCTTTTCTGAATCCTCTCCAGTTTAATAATATCCTTCCTATAACAGAGCGACCAGAACTGCACACAGTGCACTAGCAAGGGTCTCACCAACATCCTGTACAACATCGACATAAAGTCTCAACTTTTATACATTTTCCAGAGCCTTCTGCTGTGAAATCATTATTTCTTGCCTGTCTGTGGGATACAAACTGGCCATTCACATCGCAATCGTGTTTTCATTCCAAAGGTTTGTTGGAAATGACTCTGGGAAATTCCAAAATCAAGACGAGACTAAGGGCAGGTAGAAGAGGAAAGATAATGTCAGACTGGCCTGAGGGGCACAGGGGGAGCTGGGAAGTGCAGTACCATGTTGAATACCCAGTTCACACTCCTCTTCAGTATCGCTCCAATGGGAAGAGCAGGGTCAATGAATTTACATATAAATGGCTTCCCTCGTGCTAAGATTAGCCTGTTCAATATCCCAACATCTGCTGGGTAGTATCGAACTTGAACATTGCCAAGAAAAGAAACAGGTTGGCCAATCTCTTGCTACTTGTTTAACTACTTGTCTAGACGTTGTCTAACCCTAACCCTTGATAAGACTGTAAGAAATAGGTAACAAAGTAGACCATCTGGCCCTTCGAGGTTGATCAGCCGAACATGGTTGATCCAACATTCCTCACATCCACCTTCCTGTTCTTTAATCCTTGATTCTGCGACAGATGAAGAATCTATCTACCTCAGCCTCAGATATACACAAGGACTCTGCCCTCACAGCTCTCTGTGACAAGGAGTTCCAAAGACTCTCAACCCTCAGAGAGAAGAAATTCCTCTGCATCGCAGTCTGAAATTCTGACACCATGTCCTCTGGTCCGAGAATCTCCCATGAGGGGAGCATCCTCTCAGCATTGACCCTGCCATCTTGCACTCATTGGGATGAGTGCCAAATCTCAAATGATTCTTGCGAATGTCCTGATGAGCATAAGACAAAAAGTCATCTTCTTTTTGCAATGACATTCCAACATATTCCAAGAAGGTAACTCACCACAACCTTCTCAAGGGCAAGAAGGGACACGCCAGTGAATGACACCAATGTCCCATGGAGGAGTAATAAAAATGTTGTAAATGTCCTCATTAGAGGGAGAGAAACCTTCACCATCAAATCCTTCACTTTGCAGAACCACACACATACCATGTCCAGGATTGAGTTTAAAGTAAGTAACCCTTGCTGGGATCACAGAATATCATTACAAATGCTGGGGAGGTGGCGGGGGGTGATAGAATTCCTTGCTCCTTGCATTCGACATTGTGCAAGTTATAACAGAGGAAGCGGGACCGTATGAAGCACAGTGTTTTCTTTCTCAGCGGGAGACCGCCTCTGCTCTCTCCTTCAACACAGACGCCGGGAAATGAAACCGGGAAAATGCTAATGTACAGTGAAACCCAAGAGTTCCAGAACACTCAATTACCTGGTGATTATTTTGAATACAAATCGTATTGACAGTGTCAAAATAAACCAGGGTTGGTCAGGCTCCACGAATATTTTGTCATGGGCTCCCGAGAAAGCTGCTGTGGTGGTAACTCCATTGGAATTGAGAAAAGTGTGATTGAATCCCACCCAAATCCGTTACCAGGGGCTTGGTGGGGAGGTGGCACTAAGCAAGGAGGAGACAAGCAATGCATTGTGCATCCAGCAATACCCAAAAAGGGATAGAAGGAAAGAGCTCGTTCCTGATGATGTCGAAGTATTCCTTGAGTTCCAATGCAACTTTCAAAAGACAAGGTGGCATGGTGGCTCAGTGGTTAACACTGCTGCCTCACAACGCCAGGGACCTGGGTTCCCCACGTCTGTGTGAGTTTCCTCTGGGTGCTCTGGTTCCCTCCCACAGTCCAAAGATGTGCAGCTTAGGTAGATTGGCCATGCTAAATAGCCCATAGTGCATAGGCTAGGTGCATTAGTCAGGGTTTAAATGCAGGGGAATGGGTCTGGGTAGGTTATCCTTCGGAGGGTCGGTGTGGACTTGTTGGACCGAAGGGCCTGTTCCCTGTAGGGATTCTATAACAAAAAATGTCAACACTGACAAAACCAAAATCTTCAAGGCTACAACGGGGAAGGGGAAGGGCCCTAATTGGATAGCTCCTTCAAAGCACCATGATGGGCTGAGTGGCCTCCATAATTGACTAACTTTGAACTGTATTTACACCACAATTTTCACAAACTCAAGATCTCTCAAAGAGCTTTGAAGGATTGTTTTTGAAGTGCCGTCACTGTTGAGTTATCAGAAATGTGGCTGTGCACAGTCGGCTCCCACAAGCACGGAGCCTCACTGGTTAGCACCACAGTCTCACAGCGCCAGGGACCCGGTTCGATTCCAGCCTCGGGTGACTGTCTGTGTGGAGTTTCCTCCGGCTGCTCCTGTATCCTCCCACAGTCCAAAGATGTGCAAGTTAGGCGGATTGGTCATGTTAAATTGCCCCATAGTGTCCAGGGACGTACCGACTATGTGGGTTAGCCATAGGGTTACAGGCACAGGGTAGGGCAGTGGGTCTGGGTGGGATGCTCTTCAGAGGGTTGGTGTGCCCTCAATAGCCTGCTTTCACACTGTAGGGATTCTGTGAAGCAGCATTATTTTGATGTTGGACAATCTGACTGTGGTGGGATCTTACTCTGTAGCTACAACACCATATTCTGCATTCTCTATTACTGTGATGTACTTATACAAGGCATAATTTGCCTGGATAGCATGCAAAATAATCCTTTTCACTCCATCTCTTCATCTGATAATAATCAAATCAAATCAAATCAAAGTGGTTAAACGAAAAATAGTGCTCAGAATACTAGGGAGACCAGCTGACTCTTCTTTAACCTTGGGGGTTTGGTGTGTAATACAGAAAGCAGCTGAGGCCAAAACATACAATGTTTTTGAGAAGGAGTTAGGTCTAGTTCTTTCGGACTAAAGGGATCAAAGAGCATGGGGAGAAAGCGGGAACAGAGTTGGATGGAGAGCAGGCTGGTTGGGCCGAATGGCCTCCTCCTGCTCCTGTTTTCGATCTTTCTAGGACAGACTGGGCCTCGGTTTAACACCTTGTGCAGAAGGTGACATTTCCAACTGTGCACATTTTGCTCAATACCACACCAGCCTGGGTTGTGTGCTCAAGTATTCAGGTTGTAGTTTGAAAACATCAGTCAGCATCGAAAAGGGTATTGCCTGACACATTGTTTCATATAGCACGGAAACGCACCCTTCAGTCCATGCCGAACACAATCCCAAAGTAAACTACTTCCACCTGCCTGCTCCTGACCCATATCCCTCCAAACCTTTCCTCTTCATGTATCCATCCAAATATCTTTTAAACTGAATCATTGTACGCACATGAAGAAAGTTTGCAGCGATATTTGGGATGCAATGTTGGACACGCACATGTTGGCTCATCGGCGATGCCTCTGACAGTTGAGTAGCTAAGCCACACTCCCTGCATTCTCTGGGCTATTTAACACAAAACATTGCAGATCTAATTCCAACCCTGTAGCATCAAGCCCACCTGGACAAAGCAATGTGGAAACTCCCAATCCCAACGGAAATGCCCTGACTAATCAGAGTTGACTGGTCTGGTTTCAGTTTAACCAGTTAATTAAGGTTTCCATGCCGACCACAGTTGAACCCCCAGTCCCTTGAAATACTTGGGTTTCAGCTCTAATGGGTGCAAGACAGAAATCCGTGACTTTGCATGTCTTTCAAACACAGTGAAGGAAATACATAAAATGTCAAGATTTGAGGTCCCCAAAATCTCCATAGTTGCTTGACTCATTGATCATGGGACCACAGATCCTAGTCTTAGCGCCCCTTATTCCAGGCTGAAGATTTCACTGTCTTTCAGTGTTGTTATCAGTGCGCGGTACTGTATTGACTTCCAACCACAGGAGAACTTCCTTGAAACTTCTGAAATGAAGTGGCAGTCACATTAGGTCATTAAGGACACTGGCAGTAAGAAATAGTGTAAATATCACAATGAAGCAAACCACAGAAGCCGCATTTCCAGCACCGAAAACAAAAAGTTGACTCGCTCACACACAACATTTTCACATCTCAAATGTGTTTTCTCGAATGAAAAGCTTCCACTTAAAAAAATTCTGAGAACTGAACTACCTCGAAGTGGGGGTGGCCGCCAGTTCAGGCACTGAGTGTCATCAACCACCCACAGTTACCCAGAAAATGAAAACCAAGAAACTGCTGGGAGAGACGCAGGAGAAAAATCATTGGGCAATAGAACAAAACTGTGTTCCCTTTTTTAATCATTTACTTTTGTTCAGAAGTTAGACAGAAGTGGAGAGGTTAAATGAGATTTTTAGGGATTTCAAAAGAGAATGGGATGATTGATCAAGAGAAGAAGCTTGAAATACTATAGGGGCAATGGGACTGACTCGGTGACTCTGCAGAGAGTCAGCATAATCTCAATGGGTTCAATGGCCTCCTTCTGTCCCTTTAATGAGTTTCAAAGGCAGTTTGACTGACAGAGATGCTTCACCCAATTGTATGCATCATCCAAGTGTTCGGTCACTTTTAGATTGGCCGTACAAATCCAACGCACCAAACTGAGTGCCCAATAGTGAGTGTTGGGGGGGTAGAGAAGTGTGGAGGAAGGATGTCACATGATGAGATTTCCCAGCAGTCACCTAACCAGAGTTGCCCTGCAAATCGCCCAGACTCAAGTCAGCGAATGTCTTTTTCTTATAGGGGTTACTGGTTGAGGTAACTCGATTGGCCAGGCAAGTCATGGACCCTGGGCCTGAAACCCGTAATGTTCTAATGCAGTGTAAACAGTGTCACCAACAAAGATAAGATGTTTCTTTACCGTGCTGTATTGCTCTATGGTGCACAAAGAAACTCAATAATTAGGTACTGATTGGATGTAATTAAATCAGAGATAACAGTGACAAACCTTACCAGTGAAGGTACCGATAAAGACAGGCTTGAACTTCAAGCAAACCTGGCTTCTAAAACAAGAGAGCAATGAGACTTCCAAAGATATCTTTCTCCCTTACATTGGCACTCTGCCCCTTGGCACAGTATAGCCAGAGTTAGGGGTCAGTTAACTCAGTCGGCTGGACGGTTGGTTTGTGTGGATTCAATTCCCGTCGCAGCTGATGTTACCATGAAGAATTTTCATTTCAACTTTTACCCTCAGGTAAAAGCATCATCAGTCGTCTGTCTCTCTCTCCCTCTCTAAAGTTGTGGACTTGGGTGGACAAAGTTAAAAATCACACAACACCAGGTTGCAGTCCAACAGATTTATTTGGAGGCACTAGCTTTCAGAGTGCTGCTCCTTCATCAGCTACCTGAGAGGGTAGCCCCCCCAGTCCTCTAGGACAATGGTAACTTCACAGTCAAAGCATCCACTGGGAGTCCTCAATGTCACTCTGCTATTGTTGTTGTTCCTCACAGTTCAGCCTTCTTCAGAGAGTGGATGTGAGAGTGTCAGGGAGAGGGATGCTGGTTCACTGGCACCATTCTGAGGGGAGAGAGTTGCACCACAGTTCCTGCCTCAGGATACTGACCGGTTTCTTCTGCTTCTGTTTTCAGTTCACACCTGACTTTAACCCACGTTGCCTCCACTATTCACGATTCGGGAGATGCCGGTGTTGGACTGGGGTGTACAAAGTTAAAAATCACACAACACCAGGTTATAGTCCAACAGGTTTAATTGGAAGCACACTAGTTTTCGGAGCGTCGCTCCTTCATCAGGTGTTAGTGGAGGGCTCAATCCTAACACACAGAATTTATAGCAAAAATTTACAGTGTGATGTAACTGAAATTATACATTGAAAAATTGATTGTCTGTTAAGCCTTTCATCTGTTAGAATACCGTGATAGTTTCACTTCTTCATGTGCAAATCACAAAACTTTTGCTATAAATTCTGTGTGTTAGGATTGAGCCCTCCACTAACACCTGATGAAGGAGCGACACTCCGAAAACTAGTGTGCTTCCAATTAAACCTGTTGGACTATAACCTGGTGTTGTGTGATTTTTAACTTTCCACTATTCACAACCTCTCTGTGCCTCTTTTACAATTATAATCGTTGCTTTTCTCATTGTATACATGAGTGGATGAATCCCTTTGTGTGTGTGCATGTCATGGAATCACGCAGCACACAGAAGGAGGCTATTTGGCCCATCTACCTGCCCTGGATCTTCGAACGAGCATCATTACTTACTACTGATGTTTCCTCATGTGTATCAAATACGTATGTGTGTGTGAGTGGATGCGTGTCCGTGCATAGGTGTGTGTAATATATTTATAAATATACACACAGGGAGAAAATGAGGACTGCAGATGCTGGAGATTGGAGCCCTGGTCCTGATGAAGGGCTTATGCCCGAGATGTTGATTCTCTCCTCCTCGGATGCTGTCTGACCTGCTGTGCTTTTCCAGCACCACACTCTCATATCCACTCTCCGAAGAAGGCTGAACTGTGAAGAACACCAGGAGGTTTACAAAATTATGAGGGGCATGGATAGGGTAAATAGGCAAAGTCTTTTCCTTGGGGTCGGGGAGTCCAAAACTAGAGGGCATAAGTTTAGGGTGAGAGGGAAAAGGTATAAAAGAGACCTAAGGGGCAACTTTTTCACACAGAGGGTGGTACGGGTATGGAATGAGCTGTCAGAGGAAGTGGTGGAGGCTGGTACAACTGCAACATTTAAGAGGCATTTAGATGGGTATATGAATAGGAAGGGTTTGGAGGGATATGGGCCGGGTGCTGGCAGGTGAGACTAGATCGGGTTGGGATATCTGGTCGGCATGGACGGGTTGGACCGAAGGGTCTCTTTCCATGATGTACATCTCTATGATTCTAATAGCAAAGTGACACTGAGGACTCTCAGTGGATGCTTTGACTGTGAAGTCACCATCGTCCCAGAGGACTGGGGGGCCACTCTCTCAGGTAGCTGATGAAGGAGCAGTGCTCCGAAAGCTAGAGCTTCCAAATAAGCCTGTTGGACTAAATATACACACATACTAATGTACATGCGTACACTTGTGTACATATAGAGCTGGCCTGCTTGTATATTTATAAATGTCCATGTGCGTGCATGCCTGTCAGTGTATGTTTTATGTGTGTGTGAATGTATGTGGCGATGTATGAAACTCTCAACCAGCTCTCTGATGAATCGATCATTATAAGAATCCTGAAGTGAAGTGTCGCCTCAAGACAGATTTTGCGCATTTGGATCTCTTCTCTAAAAATGTGCGATGAAACCAGGCATGGACCTGTTGCGCCATGTACTCTGTCCGTGTGCTGGGAAGACAAGACTGAACTTCCTGTTTTCTGTCCTAACAAAGTCTCATAAGCTGAACCTCTGTGAAAACTCACTTCTGTACCAATGCAGCGTTTCCACTTCCCCTTATCGAGGCAAGTTGTGAATTTTTGCCAAATAAGGGCATGGCACCCTCATATTCATTTCACATCAGATCCTTGGGCTCAGCAAAGCTGGGAGATATTACTCAAACTCTTACAAATTTAACGTTGCAATATTCCACCTCACTGTGTCTGCTTCAGGCGGGGGTGCCCCAGACTTGGAGAACATCTTCGCTGATAAGACCATAAGACATAAGACCATAAGACATAGGAGTGGAAGTAAGGCCATTCGGCCCATCAAGTCCACTCCGCCATTCAATCATGGCTGATGCGCATTTCAGCTCCACTTACCAGCGTTCTCCCCGTAGCCCTTAATTCCTCGAGACAACAAGAATCTATCAATCTCGGCCTTGAAGACATTTAGCGTCCCGGCTTCCACTGCACTCCGTGGCAATGAATTCCACAGGCCCACCACTCTCTGGCTGAAGAAATGCCTCCGCATTTCTGTTCTGAAATGACCCCCTCTAATTCTAAGGCTGTGTCCACGGGTCCTAGTCTCCTCGTTTAACTGAAACAATTTCCTAGCATCCACCTTTTCCAAGCCATGTATTATTTTGTACGTCTCTATTAAGTCTCCCCTTAATCTTCTAAACTCCAACGAATACAATCCCAGTATCCTCAGCCGTTCCTCATATGTTAGACCTGTCATTCCAGGGATCATCCGTGTGAATCTCCGCTGGACACGTTCCAGTGCCAGTATGTCCTTCCTGAGGTGTGGGGACCAAAACTGGACACAGTACTCCAAATGGGGCCTAACCAGAGCTTTATAAAGTCTTAGTAGTACATCTCTGCTTTTATATTCCAACCCTCTTGAGATAAGAGACAACATTGCATTCGCTTTCTTAATCACGGACTCAACCTGCATGTTTACCTTTAGAGAATCCTGGACTAGCACTCCCAGATCCCTTTGTGCTTTGGCTTTATTAATTTTCTCACCATTTAGAAAGTAGTCTATGCTTTTATTCTTTTTGCCAAAGTGCAAGACCTCGCACTTGCTCACGTTAAATTCCATCAGCCATTTCCTGGACCACTCTCCCAACCTGTCAAGATCCTTCTGCAGCCTCCCCACTTCCTCAGTACTACCTGCCTGTCCACCTAACTTCGTATCATCGGCAAACTTCGCGAGAATGCCCCCAGTTCCCTCATCCAAATCGTTAATATATAATGCGAACAGCTGTGGCCCCAGCACGGAACCCTGCGGGACACCGCTCGTCACCGGCTGCCATTCTGAAAAAGAACCTTTTATCCCAACTCTCTGCCTTCTGTTAGACAACCAATCCTCAATCCATCCCAGCAGCTCACCTCGAACACCATGGGCCCTCACCTTGCTCAGCAGCCTCCCGTGTGGCACCTTATCAAAGGCCTTTTGAAAGTCTAGATAGACCACATCCACTGGGTTTCCCTGGTCTAACCTACTTGTTACCTCTTCAAAAAATTCCAACAGGTTTGTCAGGCATGACCTCCCTTTACTAAATCCATGTTGACTTGTTCTAATCAGACTCTGCTCTTCCAAGAATTTAGAAACCTCATCCTTAATGATGGATTCTAGAATTTTACCAACAACCGAGGTTAAGCTGATTGGCCTATAATTTTCCATCTTTTGTCTTGATCCTTTCTTGAACAAGGGGGTTACAACAGCCATCTTCCAATCATCCGGGACCTTTCCTGACTCCAGTGACTCTTGAAAGATCTCAACCAATGCCTCTGCTATTTCCTCAGCCACCTCTCTCAGAACTCTAGGGTGTATCCCATCGGGGCCAGGAGATTTATCAATTTTAAGACTTTTTAACTTTTCTAGCACTATCTCTTTCGTAATGGCAACCATACTCAACTCAGCCCCGTGACACCCTTTAATTTTTGGGATATTACTCATGTCTTCCACTGTGAAGACTGACGCAAAGTACTTGTTAAGTTCTCCTGCTATTTCCTTATCTCCCATCACTTGGCTTCCTGCATCAGTTTGAAGTGGCCCAATGTCTACTTTTGCCTGTCGTTTGTTTCTTATGTACTGAAAGAAACTTTTACTATTATTTCTAATATTACTGGCTAGCCTACCTTCATATTTGATCCTCTCCTTTCTTATTACACTCTTTGTTATCCTCTGTTTGCTTTTGTATCCCTCCCAATCTTCTGATTTCCCACTGTTCTTAGCCACTTTATAGGATCTCTCTTTTTCTTTAATACATTTCCTGACTTCCTTTGTCAGCCAAGGTTGTCTAATCCCTCCCCGGTTAATCTTTCTTTTCTTGGGAATGAACCTCTGTACAGTGTCCTCAATTATACCTACAAACTCCTGCCATTTTTGCTCTACTGTCTTCCCGGTTAGCCTCTGCTTCCAGTCTATTTTAGTCAGTTCCTCTCTCATGCCCTCATAATTACCTTTATTCAACTGTAACACCATTACATCCGATTTTGCCTTCTCCCTTTCAAACTGCAGACTGAACTCTATCATATTATGGTCGCTACTTCCTAAGGGTTCCCTTACTTTAAGATCTTTTATAGAGTCTGGTTCATTGCAAAGCACTAGGTCCAGAATAGCCTGCTCTCTTGTGGGCTCCATGACAAGCTGTTCCAAAAAGCCATCCTGTAAGCCTTCCATGAATTCCCTTTCTTTAGATCCACTAACAACATTATTTACCCAGTCCACCTGCATATTGAAGTCTCCCATGATCAATGTAACCTTGCCTTTCTGACATGCCTTCTCTATTTCCCGGTACATGTTGCGTCCCTGGTCCTGACCACTGTTAGGAGGTCTATACACAACTCCAATTATGTTTTTTTTGCCTTTGTGGTTCCTCAATTCCACCCACACAGACTCCACATCATCCGACGCTATGTCATTCAATACCATAGATTTAATTTTGTTCTTAACTAACAAGGCAACCCCACCCCCTCTGCCCACCTCTCTGTCTTTTCGATAAGTTGAAAAACCATGGAGGTTTAACTGCCAGTCCTGACCCCCCTGTAACCAAGTCTCTGTGATGCCTACTACATCATAATCATTCACTATTATCTGTGCCATTAGTTCATCGGCTTTGTTATGTATGATTGGCTCTTTCTGTCACATGGCAAAAGAGCTGCACAAACCTGACAGAAACACTAACACGTTTTCTTAAAAGGTGGAAACAAGCTTTCATTCATAGAATCCCTACAGTGTGGAAACAGGCCATTGGCTCAACAAGTCCACACCAACCCTCCGAAGAGTCACCTACCCAGACCCCCATTCCCCTATTACTCTACATTTATCCCTGACTAATGCACCTAACCTACACATCCCCAAACACGATGGGCAATTTAGCATGGCCAATCCATCTGGCCTGCACATCTTTAAATCTAATCCTGTCTCAGCAAATCATTGGAGACCCACGCTGCCTGGAGTTGAAAGATCTGAGTCTGCAGGAGCCACTGAAGGGTTATGTGATTTCTTTGGATTGTGGGAGGAAACCGGAGCACAGCTACGCAGACAATAGGAGAATGTGCAAACTCCACACAAACAGTTGTCCGAGGCTGGAATTGAACCTGGGTCCCTGGCGCGTGGGGCAACGGGGCTAATCATTAAGCCACTGTGCTACCCCCTTTCAAAATGCAGTCACTGGTACAAATTTGTCATATTTTGTATTGTTGAAATGGAACCTTATTTCTGAAGGAGATTCGGAATGAGAAAAACCTATGAGGGGATACTCAGGGTGGAATCTGAGTGAGGTGGGCTGTAGCCAGATTTCCCCAACAGGATTGGATCTAAATATGTGCAGGTAAAGACAATGACTGCAGATGCTGGAAACCAGATTCTGGATTAGTGGTGCTGGAAGAGCACAGCAGTTCAGGCAGCATCCAAGGAGCAGCATTCAGGTGGATTGGCCATGCTAAATTTGCCATCATGTTCAGGGATGTGTAGGTTAGGTGCATCAGTCAGAGATAAATGTAAAGTAATAGGGTAGGGGAATGGGTCCTTCCACATCATTAGGAAAGCACACCGACACCTCGACTCCCTCAGGACTTCCACGGTGACTCTTACCAACTTTCACAAATGCACCATAGAAAGCAATCAATCCAGATGCATCATGGCTCAGTACAGCAAATGCTCTGCCCAAGACCTCCAGAGTGGCTACACAGAGTTGTGAACACAGCCCACTCCATCACACAAACTAACCTTCCAATCATCGCCTCCATCTACACTTCCTGCTGCTTCAGGAAAGCAGCCAGTGTAATCAAAGACCCCTCCCACTCTAGTTTTACACTCTTCTAGAAAGGAATCGTGTGTCAGCACAGACTTGGTGGGCCAAAGGGCCTGCTTCTGTGTGTACTACTCTTTGTTGTTTATTTTGTGCTTGTTTTTTGACCAGATCTTTCAATGCATTCACTCTGTATTGTCACATGGTTGCCATGAGGGATCAGAGCATTTAACTGTGAGTGAGGGCTGCCTCCCAGCATGGGTTTCACAGGGACATTGCAGAATGATTAGACTGGGGCGGGGGGTCTCATGTTACTGGGAAAGAGAACCCAAGGAGCCAAATTTCTGAACGCTGCCTTTGCAACATTCTCTGATCCCTGGGCCAACACTCAGACCCAACAGGAGACAACATCATCATCAATATTCTTACGGGCAAAGACTTTGAATAGCGGGTGCTTCAAAGCGTTCGATCTATTTCAGGTAGCAACAACAATTCTCGGAAAGCACTTGTTGATATCAAAAGCCCATGTCAATATTTTTGCCGGACATCCAGTGCTCTGTTTAAACCACCCAGTAAAAACAACCACATGACAATTTAGCCTCACCGTAATAAGCCTTAATACTGTAATTCAAGAAATTGCATTAACTTAAAAACTTAACAACACTTCAAAGAGAGGTCATAACAGTTGCCTCCAAGGGGGTGCAGTGACCAGTCTAACACAGTCCAACCAAACTCCGAACATACAAAATGAAAAATCCTTCAGCTTTCATTGATAAAAGATTTTGAATTAAATATGTACTATTGGCTATCTCCCCTCCCCCACATTGAGCCATTAATAAATACAAAATCTCGATTTAATCTCAGAGATTAAATAGGGAGCAATATGTCACCTTCGCATCTGTAAGACAGAATGTTGTGGCTTCTAGCTCCACGTTAAAAGACAGAGTAAAGGAGGTCATTCAGCCCATTGAATCTGCTCCGGCATTCACTGACATCGTGGCTGATTTGATCATCCTCAATTCTCCTCCTTTCCTACCTTTTCCCCAGAAACTCCAGAGCCTTGAACACAAACTCTATAGGCAGACACCCCAGAGGTACTGAGGGAATGCTGCACTGCCAGGGATACAGTCTGGCAGATCTTAAATTGAGGTCCATATCTGCTGGATGGAGAACTACTGGCTACAGCTCTGCCTTCAACACGATTATCCCAACCAAACGATTCTCTAAACGCTGAGGCATGGGTCTCTGCTCCACCCTCTGCAACTGGATCCTCAACTTTCTGACCCACAGACCACAATCGGTGGGGATAGACAACAGCACTTCCTCCACGATAATCCCCAACACCGGTGTACCTGCTCCTTACTGTACTCCCAATACACTCCTAACTCTGTGATCAAATTTCACCCAAACTCCATCTACAAATTCACTGATGACACCAACCGTTGTAGGCTGGATCTCAAACAATGATGAGATAAAGTACAGAAAAGAGACAACAAAACTAAAGAGCTGCTCATTGACTTTAGGAAGCAGGGCAAAGGGCACGGCCATGTCTGCATCAATGGAGCTGAGGTGGGGATGGTTGACAGCTTCAGGTCCCTGAGAGCAATAATCACCAACAATCTGTCCTGGTCCATCCACGTTGATGCAAGAATCAAGAGAGCCTTTACTTCCACAGAAGGCTCAGGGGACTCGGCATGTTCATAAAGACACTTACCAATTCTTACAGATGCATCACAGAAAGCACTCTATCTGGATGCATCACGGCTTGTTATGGCAACTGCTCTGCCCAGGACTGTGAGGAGAGTTGTGAACACAGCCCAGTCCATCACACAAACCAACCTTCCATCCACTAACTCCATCTACACTTCTCCCTGCCTTTGGAAGGCAGCCAACATCATCAAAGACCCCTCCCTACCCAGTTATAATCTCTTCCAACCTCTTCTGTTGGGCAGAAGATACAAAAGCTTAAACACATGGACTAACAGATTCAAGAACAGCTTCTTCCCCACTGTTATTAGACTTCTGAATGGACCTCTCTAATTTGACATTTGATATTGATGTTACTCTCTGTGCACCTTCTCTGTAGCTGTAACATTATATTCCTCGCTCGGTTCTATTATCCTAATGCACTTTGGACGGTATGATCTGCACACAAAACAGAACTTTTTACTTTACCCAGGTACATATGACAAAAATGAATCAAATCAACTCATTATTTGTCTTTCAATCGATGCTGATAACAAGGAAACATATTAGCTGGTCCCAAACACATTGGCTGTTTGTGGGAACTTATTGTGGGCGGAGGTCAGCTGTCAGATTTCCTGCATTAAAACTCTCCGAAAGGGGCTTTCAGGACGAGTATGTGGCTGAACGTTTGCAATGGGCACAACATTCAACACTGTGAGCCAAGTGCTGGAACGTGGGGTTAGTGTAGATGGGCTGGTACAGAGCCGATGAGCCGACGGGCCTCCTCTGTGCTGTGGGACTCTGCGGTGGTCCTGGGCTTGTGCAAATTCACAGGCTGAGAGGGTACACTCCTGCCTTAAATCTCACTGACGACCAGAGTCACAGGGTGGAAGGCAGTCTCTGCTTCGACAAGCCCAGTGAGAACAGATTAAAAACAAACTGCACTCTCTCCCTCCCCACTTTAAGTTACCCGATTAGGAGGAAGGTATTGCGTGTTTAGAATCGACGTTCAGGTTGACAGGACATCACTGAGTCTTTGATCTCGAAGTTTACATCACTTTGTGAAACCAACCATTAAAGGGCTGCCTTCTACTCCTTCATTACCCTCAACATCCATCTCAGGTATACTTCCTAAGAAGGCAGCTCCTACACTTTGATTAGACGTACTCAGGAGTCTTTCATTAATCCCACCTCATACAGGTTAAACAACCAACTGCGTTGAAACCCTTTATCAATGACCTCTCCAGTGCTATCATTAAGCTGCTTTGAGGAGCTCATACTCCAGAGTGCAGCAGGTGTACAGCTCTCTCCTGAAATGCATTTTGCTTTCCCCCCGCCGTTCACTCTTGCGATGTGGGCTAGTATTTACCATCCATTGGGAAGGTGGGGGTGAGCTGCCTTCTGGAACCACCGCAGTCCATGTGCAAATGGGAACCAAAGGACCCACAGGTGGCCAAGTTATAAAGGTCCGTTTGGCTCCTATCGGAGGGATGTTGTGAAACTTGAAAAGGTTCAGAAAAGATTTCCAAGGATGTTGCCAGGGTTGGAGGATTTGAGCTACAGGGAGAGGATGAATAGGTTGGGGATGTTTTCCCTGGAGCATCGGAGGCTGAAGGGTGACCTGATAAGAGATTTATAAAATCACGAGGGGCATGGACTGGGTGAGTAGCCAAGGTCTTTTCCCTGAGATAGCAGAGTCCAGAACTAGAGGGCATAGGTTCAGAGAGAGAGAGGAAAAATTTAAAAGGGACCTAAGGGGCAATTCTTTCACGCAGAGGGGGCTGCATGTATTGAATGAGTTGCCAGAGGAAGTAGTGGAGGCTGATGCATTTAAAAGGCATCTGGATGGGTATATGTTCAGGAAGGGTTTGGAGGGATATGGCCAAGTGCTGGCAAATGGGACTGGATTAGGTTAGGATATCTGGTCCTGGAGTGGGACCAAAGGGTCTGTTTCCATGTGGTACGTCTCTATGACTCACATGTCAGAGATTTGATCACTGAATCTAGGTCCTGTGCATTACTCAGGGAGGGCTGCACCCTGAGAGGGCAGACCAGGCCTTGGCTCAATGTCTCATCTGAGAGGCCTGTCGGACCAAGGCCTCTTATTCCTGGAGTTAAATACCTCCAAGATTCTTCCAGGTCTTGATAGGGTCAATGTGGAAATGTTGTTTCCCCTAATGGGAGGGTTGAGGGCCAGAGGGCAAAGACTCAGAATCAGGAGGTGCACATTTAAGACAGAGATGAGATGATTGGGTGGCTCAGTGGTTAGCACAGCTGCCTCACAGCACCAGGGATGTAGGTTTGATCCCAGCCTCGGGCAACTGCCGGTGTGGAGTTTACACGTTCTCTCCGTGTCTGCGTGGGTTTATTCTGGGTGCTCTGGTTTCCTCCCACAATCCAAAGATGTGTAAGCTAGGTGAATTGGCCATGGTAAATTGCCTGTAGTGTCAGGTGGATTTGTCAGGGATAAATGTGGGGGGGTGGGTGTGGACTTGATGGGCCAAATGGCCTGTTTCCACACTGTAGGGAATCTAATCTAAATTGCCCTGTACATCACAGAGATGTACAGGCTGGGTGGGTCGGCCATGGGAAATGCAGGGTTCTGGGTGGGATGCTCTGCAGAAGGTTGGTACAGGCTGAATGGCCTTTCTCTGCGCTGACAAGGAATTTATTTTCTCAGAGTGTTGTGAACCTGTAGAATTCTTTACCACAGAAAGGTGTTGAGGCTGAGTCATTAAGAGTATTCTAGGCTGAGACACAGAGAAGGGAAGCAAGGGTTATGAGGTAAAGGGAGGAAAGTGGAGGTGAGGGGTATCAGATGAGCCATCATCTCAGTGACTGGGGGAGCAGATGCAATGGCCTCCTCTACTCCTACATTCTTACAGTCTAATTCACGGAGGAAGTGTTGATGGGGTCGGGAAGGGGAATGAAGCTGGATCCCATGAGCGTTTGCGATGATGTATCTATCACACAGTGGGAGTTCAGCAGGCCCACACAAAACTCTGATCCAGAGCAAAAGATGTTGATCCATCCATTGGCATGCTTGTGTCATGGGATCATGCTGTGCAGATTGGCTGGTATTTGTTCTGACACCTGCATAAGATGTTCGTTCTTTAGTAAAGGAACACAGTCCAGCGTAGATGGTCTCCCAGGGCAGGAGTGTGAGGGGGAGAAAGGGGGAAACCTAATATCACCTGGAGTTAGGGGCAGATCCCACCTCTGGCCGAGATTCAGTATCAGGACAGAATCGTTTGAGGTGATTGGATAATTTGTTAACAGGATCACAACAAGGGTCATTTCCTGACAGTTCTGTATTGTTGACACAAACGCTCCAAAAGAAAACCCTGCATTTGGATAGCGCCTCTCCAAAAGCACTGCACACGCCCAACACCTTTTCTTTTCTGAAGTGCAGGTTCTGCTGCAATGTAGGAACTGGCAGCAGCCAATTTTTGCATAGCATGATCCCACAATAAAAACGTGAGAATGAGGGGGACAAAATTTTATTTAAAGCAATCTACATTGGGATGAAACATTGACCAGGGCACGTGCGATGGTCTTCTACAAAATAGGTCTTCAACATCTATTTGAGAAGGCAGTCAGGGCCGTATTAAACAGCTCATCTAAAGGCTGTCCAAGCGGGCCTAGTATATCTTCATTGATCCAAACTCCAGTGCACTCTGGGATAGAGAACCTCAAAGACTAGTGACACTCTGAGTAAAGATATTACTCCTCAACTGCATCTTAAATGAGAGATCTCTTCTACCTAAATGGTGCCCCCATCTCTAGATGCTCCTGTGAGATAATACATCCTCTTACTATTTACTCAGTCAATGCCCCTCATGTGTTCTGAGGACATGCTGGAGGAGGGAATGGGTGTTGGAGGGAAGGGAGTGGGTACTGGAGGAGCAAGTGTTAAAAGAGGGAGTGAGTGTTGGAGGAGAGAGTGAGTGTTGAAGGAAGGAGTGAGCTCTGAAGGAGGAAGTGAGAGTATTGAAGGGGAAGGTGAGAGTGTTGAAATGGAGGGAGTGAGTGTTGAAGGGGAGCAAGTGAGCGCTGAAGGAGGGAGTGAGTGTTGAAGGGGAGCGAGTGAGCGCTGAAGGAGGGAGTGAGTATTGAAGGGAGCGAGTGAGCGCTGAAGGAGGGAGTGAGTGTTGAAGTGAGTGAATAGAGTGCCAGTCATGGGGGCTGCTTTGTCCTGGATCAAATGTTCCATGTTTCAATAAGAACACTTCATTCGATAAACTCCAATGGGGACAGTTTTGCCTGATAGGCTAAATCCTTCCATCTCCGAAATCCAGAAGTCCCTCCTGTTTCAGCACGTTCCCATGCTGTGTTTGAGTCAAGCTAACTGTGACGTACCAGGAAGACTTATCCTGACTGTGGAGTTTATGTGGGAGTACAGCGTCCATGAAGAAGTGGACTCCAATCTGCTCCTCTCCTGAACTAGAGACAGCTGAAGTATCTCAATGACTTACTCCCCTATTACTTAAAGTGTTACTTATCCAAAGAAGTAACACAACATGAATTCTGTTTTAAGGTGGCATTTCAGCACTCTGTGTAGAGTGATGAGTTCATACCTGTCCCCATCACCGTCAGTGGGCATCCTTTGCCTTAAATTGGTGTTCTTTCTATTAAATGGCAATTAATTTACTAATTATTTAGCATATTTTATAACTTCCTGGGATCCAGGTGTCACTGTGTTGCCTGTCCCAAATCGTCTTTGAACTGAGTGCGTTTCTAGGGCCATTTCAGAGGGCAGTTAGATGCTAACTGGAATGCTGTGGGTCTGGAGTCACATGGAGGCCAGACCGGGAAAGAAAGGCAAATTTCCTTCCCTAAAGGGCATTAGTGGACCCAAAAGCATTTAATAACAATCAGCGGCAGCTTCATGGCCGCTATCACTGAGACTAGCCTTCAATTCCACATCGATCAATTTCATTGATATTCCTTCGGCTGTGGTGGAGCCGGGATTTGAACCTGTATTCCCAAAGCATTTGCCTGGACCCCTGGCCGAGACCGCCGGACTGCCATACCACTGGCTCACCGTATGTTTTTAATCATTTATTATTTGGGACCTGCCACCTGGCTCCTAATCCCAAGTGTCTCAACTCAACACCATTCACAGTGAATTGGCCATGCTAAAATTGCCCATAGTGTTAGGTACGTTAGTCAGAGAGAAATGTGTCTGGGTGGGTTACTCTTCGGAGGGTCGGGGTGGACTTGTTGGGCCGAAGGGCCTGTTTCCACACTGTAGAGAATCTAATCTAATCTAATCATAGAGGATTTTACACGCGTGTTACATTTAGTGAAACAATGTTGAAAGGAGCCTGTTCTGTGCTGGTGTTTATGCCCCATTGGAACCTCCTTTCAATGTTATTTCACTAAACGTAACACTCATGTAAAATACTTTGCAGCGACTAACTAAGGGAAATTATTTGCTATCCCAACTAACCGCCAACATTGTTTCATGTGAACCGCTTGTGATTGTGAACACCACTTTTCCATCCTTCCAAGGAACCTACTATAGTCACCCAAATTCCCAGCGTGTTCCCGTCTCCCACGGAAGTTTCAGCAACTCCCTGCTACATTCCTCGCAGTCCGCCAACAACGCCCTGAAGCTGCTTCCACAGGTTTCCTTCCGTTGCCCATACAGAAGAGACCTGCGCTCAATACAATCAGGGACAACGCTGCCAACAGAGGTAGAGAGAGCGCGGGGGGGGGAGAGAGAGAGAGAAGTGGGCAGTGATCATATGTCACAAGGTGTGGGGATTCTTGACCCACCACTCCCAGTGTGGTAGCAGCTGCTGCCAGAGATATACTCCGTAACGTGATAGCTCTTGGCTCTGTGGGAGCTGCCACATTAGGCAAGAGCTGGACAGATCACAGAGCCTGTTAGCCCAGCTGGGGAAGGGGGAGGATTTCAGCGTTGGGGCCAGGTCAACGATGGACTCCCCATCCCCTCCCTCAAATGCACCATCCCGCCCTCCCTCCCCGCCCCTGTCAAGTTGAAGGTGATTAATGACTTCACATCTGAGCGGCCAGGGAGCTGCTGAAAGGCTTGCAGAGTCTTCAATGATCTCAAGCGATGCTCCAGCGGGATCACAGCATTGCTACTGCACAATGGAGGCCATTCGTCCCATTGTGCCTGGTTCAATCGCATAGTCCCAATCTCTTGCCTTTTCCTCAGATCCCTGCACCCCTTTTCTCTTCCAATAGCCGTCCATTTCCCCTCTCGAGTGCCTCAGTTGAACCTGCCTCCACCACATTTCCAGGCAGAGTATTCCACACTTTACTCACTGAGTGAAAAAGGTTTCTCTCTTATGACCCTCGTTTCTTTGGCACTTTAAATCTACACCCTCTTGTTCACTTTCATTGAAAACAGCCAACAACTTCTCCCTCCCGGCTCTGTCCAGCCCACTCCTGATTTTGAAAATCCCTGCCAGATCTCCACTCAGCAGCCTTCTCTCCACGGAGCACAACGCCGACATCTTCAATCCATTCCCATCACTAACGTTTCTATCATGTTACCTCATGACTGAGATTGTACAGCTGGAGGAAGGTGACAAATGGGAGGATTCTGGACATTTGTAAAATTTGCTCTCAGGATCAGTTCCTTTGTTATTTAATCATTGTGCTGAAGCAGGAACGTTTGGCACAAGTTACAGTGACAGAATTAAGACACTCCTGCATTTACGTGGCATTTTCCATGCCCAGTGGATGCCTGAAGGCAGTCCCCAGTCAGAGTGATGTTTCTCATTTGTACTCATTGGTGTAACAAGGGGACAGTGGTTAGTGTTTCAGGCTCTGAGCCAGAATTACCAGGGCCAAACACCTTCAGCACTAACCCTCCAACAATGCGGCACTCCCTCAGTACTGACCCTCCGACAGTGCAGTGTTCCCTCAGCACTGACCCTCAAACAGTGTGGCACTCCCTCAGCACTGAATCTCTGACAGTGCAGCACTCCCTCAGCATTGACCCTCCCACAGTGCAGCACTCCCTCAATACTGACCCTCCCACAGTGGATCTCTCCCTCAGTACTGACCCTGCCACAGTGTATCTCTCCCTCAGTACTGACCCTCCCACAGTGCAGCGGTCCCTCAATACTGACCCTCCCAATGAGCAGCACTCCCTCAGTACTGACCCTCCCACAGTGCAGCAATCCCTCAGTAATAACCCTCCAACAGTGCAACACTCCCTCAGTACTGACCCTCCCACAGTGCAGCACTCCCTCAGTACTGACCCTCCAACAGTACAACACTCTTTCAGTACTGACCCTCCTACAGTGAAGAGCCCCCTCAGTAATGACCCTCCAACAGTGCAACACTCCCTCAGTAATGACCCTCCTACAGTGCAGCGCTCCCTCAGTAATGACCCTCCAACAGTGCAGCGCTCCCTCAGTACTGACCCTCCTACAGTGAAGAGCCCCCTCAGTAATGACCCTCCAACAGTGCAACACTCCCTCAGTAATGACCCTCCTACAGTGCAGCGCTCCCTCAGTAATGACCCTCCAACAGTGCAGCGCTCCCTCAGTAATGACCCTCCCACAGTGGAGAGCCCCCTCAGTAATGACCCTCCAACAATGCAACACTCCCCCAGTAATGACCCTCCCACAGTGCAACACTCCCTCAGTACTGACCCTCCAACAGTACAACACTCTTTCAGTACTGACCCTCCTACAGTGGAGAGCCCCCTCAGTAATGACCCTCCAACAATGCAACACTCCCCCAGTAATGACCCTCCAACAGTGCAGCGCGCCCTCAGTAATGACCCTCCAACAGTGCAACACTCCCTCAGTAATGACCCTCCTACAGTGGAGCGCCCCCTCAGTAATGACCCTCCAACAGTGCAGCGCTCCCTCAGTAATGACCCTCCCACAGTGGAGAGACCCCTCAGTACTGACCCTCCAACAGTGCAGAGCTCCCTCAGTACTGACCTCCCACAGTGCAGTGCTCCCTCAGTACTGACCCTCCCACAGTGCAGAACTCCCTCAGCACTGACTCTCCCACAGTGCAGAGCTCCCTCAGTACTGACCCTCCAACAGTGCAGAGCTCCCTCAGTACTGACCTCCCACAGTGCAGTGCTCCCTCAGTACTGACCCTCCCACAGTGCAGAGCTCCCTCAGTACTGACTCTCCCACAGTGCAGAGCTCCCTCAGTACTGACCCTCCCACAGTGCAGAGCTCCCTCAGTAATGACCCTCCCGCAGTGCAGAGCTCCCTCAGTACTGACCCTCCCACAGTGCAGAGCTCCCTCAGTACTGACCCTCCCACAGTGCAGAGCTCCCTCAGTACTGACCCTCCCATAGTGCAGAGCTCCCTCAGTACTGACCCTCCCACAGTGCAGCACTCCCTCAGTACTGACCCTCCAACAGTGCAGTATCTCCTTAGTACGGACCCTCTCGAAGTATGCTGCTCCCTTAACCATACACTCGGGCGTCAGCTTTGATTTTTGGGCTCAAGCTCCAGCCTGGGATCTGCACCTTGTGATTCAGAGGTGAGTGTGGAACCCACTGAGCCCTCGTTAACAAATATAACATTCCCCAACTGAACACTGTGATGCCCTGGCCCTGCCTATTGGGAAAGCAGATGTGGATGGCTGTACTACAGTGTGCACAGCCACAGAATGGAACACGTTCAGACTGAGGGAAGCTGCTGAATTCACCTGACCCTTTCCCTCACAATCTCTGTCCACATTAGTATGAATGACTGCAGCTCCCAGCCCGATGACAAATGATTGAGAACCATATTGACTGGCTTAATTTGCTTCCCCGCTTGAGGAGACCGCTGTGACAGCAACAAACATGCTAGTCCGGGAGCTGTCACCCCTCCCCTGTCCCGGTGTAATCTTTAAACATCAGGCTGCTCCCCCTGACAGTGGTACACAGCTTCTGGAGTGGAGCCCACCCAGAGTCTTTCTCCAGTGTCCTTGTCTGTACACAGTGGTCATGGTGGGTGGACGCACAGACAGCTCCCGTCATTTTATTTCCCGTCAGGTCTGGACGGACAGCTCAGGAATGTTATCACAAGGAGGCGCAAGGGAGTCCATTAATCATTCCTGAGGACAGCAGTGACGGAGAGTCAATCAACTAAAACGCCAGCCTCACAATTCCCCCACACTCCTACCGCCAACCCGCTCCCCCCACCTCCCCCATCCCCCTGCGTTTAAAGGTGCACTCCCCACTCATTCTGCGAAGTGACGTACAGTGTGTCCCCCCCCTCCCCCGGGGACTCTGATGTGACCCCCTGACCCCCTCCACCCGGGCTCTGATGTGACCCCCTGATCCCCTCCACCCGGGCTCTGATGTGACCCCTGATCCCCTCCACCCGGGCTCTGATGTGACCCCCTGACCCCCTCCACCTGGAGTCTGATGTGACCCCTAACCCCTGACCCGCTCCACCCGGGCTCTGATGTGACCCCTAAACCACTCCTCACCACCAACCCCACCCCTCCCCCACCTCCCTGCGGTGCTGATGTGACTGCTAAGCTCTCCCCCAGGGCTCTGATGTGAGTCACACACCAACAACAGTGCCACACCAGAGCAACCTGTTTCTTGGTGATGTTGAATGAATGATACTGGTCTGGACACTGCGGCCCTCTCTCGACACTTCTGCAGGGCCACTCTGGGAAATGCGAAGGGCAACTGTCGGAAACAATCATAATGCAGTCTTGGAGGGACAGCAGGAGGTCATTCAGCCCCTCTGCAATTCAGGGAGACCTCGGGTAATCTGTGACTGAACTCCATAAATCCAAGTCTGTTCCTGCTAATCTAACCTCCCTGTTCATCTTAAGACATTAAAAAATCTTCAATGAGCCCCTTCCCTTCTAAATTCCAAAGATTTCAATGTTAGCCTGCGCAATATGCCCTCATTGTTATTTTTTCTCCAAAATCTGCCTTGGGACAAAATCAGAATCAGTATTTCCCCAACAACACACTCACTGAGTTTTTGCATCTAGTGCAAGCAGTTCTTCAGGAGAAAAGAGGAGATCGATTCGGAGAGCCAAGAGACAATGCAGCTTAAATATCTGCTTCAGCATTGAAGACCTGATGGCATGTCACATGTCAAACTGCTTTGCCCTCCCTGTAGCAAGTTATCTACATCCATCGGAACTGCATTAATCACGATTCCATAATAGGTTTGAGCTCGAGCAGATTATAGGGACCAACACAATATCAGGTTGGTGGGTTCACAGCTTACATGTTAGGGACGCTAGCGATGCTCCCTATTGAAAGCCTAATTTCAAGATGCACAAACAGGTTTCCTGTAAGGGAAAATGTAAAAGAAGGATCTTGACCAGAAATTCAGCTTTTGAAATCAAAAGCCTTTGTCTTTCTCTTAAAGCACATTGTAATTGCAACTTAATGTGACAAGTGCAACAGGAAACTGGATTAAATTTTAACCTTGAACAAAAACACATAGGTACAAAAAAAGATTGTTACATTGCTGCTTGACTGGACTCATTATAGTCAATGTGGAACAGCCAAACCACGTACAGTAACTCATATTTGCATAACTAAAGTAAAACATCCCAAGGGGCTACACAGGACTGTTATCACAGACTCGATACTGAGTCATATACAGAAATGTTAGAGCAACTGATGAGAAGCGTTTTCCAAGAAATCAGTTTTAAGGAATGACTAAAGGAAGGGAGAGAGAGTCATAGGGTCATAGAGATGTACAGCACAGAAACAGACCCTTCAGTCCAACTCGTCCATGCCGACCAGATATCCCTACCTAATCTAGTCCCACCTGACAGCACCCGGCCCATATCCCTCCAAACCCTTCCTATTCATATACTCATCCAAATGCCTTTTAAATGTTGCAGCCTCCACCACATCCTCTGGCAGCTCATTCCATACATGTACCACCCTCTGCACGAAAACGTTGCCCCTTAGGTCTCTTTTATATCTTTCCCCTCTCACCTTAAACCTGTGCCCTCTAGTTCTGGACTCCCCCACCCCAGAGAAAAGACTTTGCCTATTTATCCAATCCATGCCCCTCATGATTTTATGAACCTCTACAAGGTCACCCCCTCAGCCCCAGCCTATTCAAACTCTCCCTGTAGCTCAAATCCTCCAACCCTGGCAACATCTTTGGAAATCTTTTCTGAACCCTTTCAAGTTTCCGATAGAAAGGGGACCACAATTGCATGCAATATTCCATAGGTGGCCTAACCAATGGTGGAGAGGGAAAGGTTAAGGAAGGGAATTTAAGAGCTCAGAGCCCAGGGAGCTGAAGGCACTGCCGCCAATGATGGAAATGCTTCATCTTGTATGTGCAAAAGATACCTTTGGTTTACTGGGATAGTTAAACTCACAGGTTTGTTTGTTTACTTGACATGCCACTGTACAGAACCAGTCTGGGTTTGTGACAATGTCTATATACAAAGATATTTAATGAATAACATATAATTTTAAATTTAAAAAAAGTGGAAATATTTAGAATCGCAAGAGGCAAGGAATGGAGGAAGGCAGAGAACTGAGGAGGTTGTAGGGCTGGCTGCAGGAGAGATGTCGAGGAGAGAGACCACAGAGAGATTTTAATAGATGAATGTGAATTTTAAAGTGAAAGTGGACAGGCAGGTGGCTCAAGGGACACAGCAGGCCAGGCAGCATCAGGAGGTGGAGAAGTCGACATTTCAGGTATAATCCTTCTTCAGGACCTGAAGAAGGGTTATACCTGAAACGTCGACTTCTCCACCTCCTGATGCTGCCTGGCTTGCTGTGTTCCTCCAGCCTCCTGTTTGTCTACATTGGATTCCAGCATCTGCAGCCTTCTTATCTCTAACTTTAAAGTGAAGGCATTGCTGGAGAAGGAGCCAATGTAGGTCAGCACAGTGAGACTGATGGACAAATCAAGATTCAACTTCTCTTTCAATGATCAAGCATTGCTTGTAGAAACATAGAAAGCACCAGATGGAGTAGGCCATTCAGCCCTTCGAGACTGCTCCATCATTCATTATCATGGCTGATCATCCCACTCAACAGTCTGTTTCTGCTTTTCCCCTCCATATCCTTTGATCCCTTTAGCCCCCTGGTGCTATATCCAACTCCTTCTTGAAATCATACAATATTATCGACTCGACTGCTTTTTGTAGAAACTACAACACAAAGATTTTTTGTCTTGTGATGGCTCCCGATCAACAGTGATCTCTCCCAGAACCAGCTGCTTCCCCCTTCAGATGACTTCTAATCAAATGGCTCAGGTGGAGGGTTGGTTAGCTCAGTTGGCTGGATGGCTGGCTTGCGATGCAAAGTGCTGCCAACACCGGGGGTTCAATTCCTGGAAGGGGTTCATTGAATCCCATACCTTCTTAACCTTATCCCTTAAGTTGAAATCAATTAGGAGAAAGTGAGGACTGCTAGATACTGGAGATCCCTTGTCTGAGGTGTTGTGAGCCTCAGATTAACCTCACCACCAGCTATCTATCTCTCTCTCTAATGAGAGAACAGCCTCTAGGTCAATGGTGACTGGTTTCCAAGGGCTATTGCGATGCACTGGTGTGTCCCTATCTCTAAGCTGGGAGCCTTGCATTCAAATCCCAGCTGCTGTAGGGAATTTGTCATAACATCTCTAAACAGATTGATAAGGGGAAAAAAGTTCAAAAATCACACACTGTGGATGCTGGAGATTTGAAACAAGAAATCAACTTGCTCAGCGATGCTGTGACATAAGTCTAGAGCAGTGATTAATGTTGTCCCACTTTTCAAGAAAGGAGGGAGAGAGAGAGAAAACAGGGAATTATAGACCGGTTAGCCTGATGTCAGTGGTGGGAAAGATGCAGGAGTCAATTATAAAATATGAAATTACGAATCATTTGGATAGCAGTAACAAGGACAGGTCAGAGTCAGCATGAATTTACGAAAGGGAAATCACACTTGACTAATCTTCTGTAATTTTTTGAGGATGTAACAATGAAAATGGACACGGGAGAGCCAGTGGATGTAGTGTACCTGGACTTTCAGAAAGGCTTTGATAAAGTCCCACATAGGAGATCAGTGAGCAAAATTAAGGCACATGATATTAGGAACAAAATACAGTGAGGCAGCAGTGCCAACCACGTGCCACCCTAATTGTAAATCCAGAGACCCAAGTAATGTTCTGGGGACTTGAGTTCAAATTCTGCAGATAAGATGCAGTGCATGTCTGCTGATGACCACAAATCCATTGACGATTGTCATGAAAACCCCATCTGGGTCATTAATGTCTTTCGGGAAGGAAATCTGCCATCCTTACCTGATCTGGTCTACATGAGACTCCAGACCCACAGCAATGGGGTTGATTCTTAACTACACTCTGGGATGGACAATAAATGCTGGCCTAGCTGTGAATGAATGAAGAACAAAGGACACTCACTTCCCTCGGATTGAGGTAGCAGGGGGAAACATTACTGGAGACTCACTTTGATGAGGGGGTTTTATTTTGTGTGTGTGTGTATGTCTGCAGATCTGGAGTGAGTCACACTCAGCAGTATTACTACTAGAGGCACTGAGCCCAAACAATCTTCTCTCAGAAATGAAGGATGACCATGACTGCAGGATACTACGGGAGGGGAACCTGACAAAGCCTCATGGACATGAACCATCATGAAAAGCGGCAAATTGACGAGAGGAAAATTCAAGTGGAGAAGGGTGTAGTGGTAAGGGAATGAAACAATGTCCCTTTATTTAGGCATCGCATTCATTCCTTTGAAGTTGTGGAACAGAGACTAAAATCACCACCCTGCCCCTTTCAGCTGGGGTAAATTGGTACACAAGAAAGCCGTTTGAAAAAAAAACAGATAATTGAGAAACTGTAAATTGATTAATAGCCCCGACAGTCATGGTTCATGCTGCTTGGGAAGGATAAAACCTATGATTATAAGCCAAACCATCTTCAGACAAGTAGCAGACTGGGGTTGAAAAAGTGTGTTTCTAGAGGACTAAAACAGTCTTTGGACAGCTTTGTAATCAGTTAAGACATAGTAGTCACTTAAAAGTTAGGAAAAGACTAAAACTTTAACACTAAAGACTAAGATGATTAAACCTTGTGAGAAAGGCTTGGGTTAATCTGCCCTGATAACCGTTGTAGGAATGACTAGGCCGAACACCATGACTACACTAGTAGCCCTTCTTTGCCATTGCTCGCGGTACGAATCCAACCTGTGCAGATTTGCTCTCATTTTGACGTTGAGCCTACTGACAAATTGAACATGTGGCTGACCAGAAATCTGACACTTTGTACAGGTGGACTGCCATGGCACGCACCACTGCTTAGTAAATGGGGTTTTATAATGACACACAAGGGGTAGAAATTCACCAAAGACGCTTACATAGCATCTTCCAAACCCATGGCCACTTCCATCTTGAAGGACAAGGTCAGTAGATACATAGGAACACCACCCCCTGCAAGTTCCCCTCCAAGCCACTCACCATCCTGACTTTAAAATACATCCTTCACTGTCGCAATCCTGGAATTCCCTCCTTAACGGCACTGTGGGTCAACCCACAGCAGGTGGACTGATTCAGTGAGGCAGCTCACCACCAGCTTCCCAAGGGCAACTAGGGACGGGCAATAAAGGCTGGCCCAGCCAGCGATGCCCATATCCCATGAACGAATTTAAAAAATGTTTAAAACTGACTGTCAACACGAAAACCATGACTAAAACCTGTGAGAACAGGAAGAAAGGTTTACAAACAGGAAGCGCATGTGTTTCACTGAGTTTTCAAGAACACTGATATTGATTAAAGTTATTTATGTTCAGGTAATGGTCAATGTTGGAAGTGCAATTAATGTTGGGAGTAAATGAACTTCTAAGGGGACACAAGATATGACCAAAAACTTGGTGAATCATTGAATGTCTACAATGGAAACAGGCTGTTCAGCCCATCAAATCAACACTGACCCTTTGAAGAGCATCCCAGCCAGATCCACCGCAGTACCCTATCTCTGTAACAGTACATTTCCCATGGCTAATCCACCCTCACCAGCACACTATGGGGCAACTTAGCATGGCCAATTCACCCTCACCTGCACATATTTGGACTGTGAGAGGAAATCAAAGTAGACACAGGGAGAACATTTAAACTTCACATCGACAGTCGCCCAGGGGTGGAACCGAACCCAGGTCACTGTGAGTTAGCATTGCTAAGCACTGAGCCACTATGCTGCCCATAACAGTAGCTTTTAAGAACTGTCTTAAATGGATTGAGGTGGCAATTGGGGGAGGTTAGGAAAGAAATATTTCCCAGATTAGTCGCTGAATTACTAGCTGTCAATGAGACCATAAGATAAAGCAGCAGAATTAGTCCATTCAGTCCATCAAATGTCTGCTTACCATTTGATAATGGCTGATATGTTTCCATTCTCCTGTCCACTCCCTCTGTCAATGATGCAACAAAGGAAACTGGTGATACAGGAGGGGTCAGAAGCAGAGAAGCACCAGAAGCGACACAGTGCCTCAGTGGTTAGCACCGCTGCCTCACAGCATGCGGGACCCAGATTCGATTCCAGCCTCGAGCGACTGTCTGTGTGGAGTTTGCACATTCTCCCTGTGTATGTGTGGGTTTTCTCCCACAGTCCATAGATGTGTGAGTCAGGTAAATTGGCTATGCTAAATTGCCCATAGAGTCAGGGGTAAATATAGGGAAATGGATTTGGGTAGGGTTACTCTTCAGAGGGTCGGTGTGGACTGGTTGGGCCAAATGGCTTGTTTCCACACTGTGGGAAATCTAATATCTTGAAGAGCTGTGTGTGTGGTTGGAGGGGATTATCATGTTAGGGAGGGGCAGGCCATGGACGCAAACAGGAACGAGAGTTTTAGGTGTCGGTGTGGCTGGATGGAATGTTAATGAGCATCAGGATGATAGGTCAACTTCTGCTCTGAAGAAGGGTCACTGGAATCTGTTTCCACCCGCCACAGACAATGTCGGAACCTTCTGAGTTTCTCCAGCAACTTTCATCTGTGCGAATGGGCAGGTTGTTGACTCTACTGTCAGGGAAGATCTACAACTGCTTCATAAAGCCCCTTGTGTGTGGGCGTCTGGTGACAATGACAGGGTCAGTTTCTGACCCGGTAACCCCCATAAGACCGGACTCCAACCTGAGAGAAACGGCCCGCGGGTCACGGGTGCCAGCACATGTGGAGCCAGATACCAGTGCAGAAATATTTGACTTCTTCGAGAAATAAAACAGGTCAGCAACGTCGGGGCTCATTACAGAAAATGGTCACTACTCGAGTTCAACAGTGCAAGGCTTTACAGCACAAGTTGCTTGACAATCTGTTATATTCCTCCATTCTTGCTTTCTTCAAAGCCAATCCTAGCAGGAAACTAAAGATTAATTTTGCCTGCCCTTATGTCATGCTTTATGGAAGTCTGCGACTAATTGAGTTAGCGTCCATCCTGTAGACATAATACTCCAGAAATGGCTCTAATTTTGATTAATAGTATGTCGTATTAGGACTGCTAATTACCAGTAACTACGATGAGGCTTTTTTCATTAGCTGGTAATGGCTGCAGCAAAAATGGGACTTTTAGGATAGGAAGGAATGCACTGCACAGTGGGAACAATGACAGCGCATGGCTCATAATGATAAATGAGCAGCTTCTATTCCCAGGACAGTGCTAGAACAGAAACGTTCAACAAGAACAACACAAGCCATCCAGACTGAACTGTGCTGCTGCATTAGATGGCACTGAGTGTTTCTGAGTAAGATACATGACTGTCAATCATTCCAACTGGGCCACCAGTTAGATTCTCCAAAATAGGGAGAGAACGGATAGAACAATCATTTGACTTTGTACTTTTGAGATTTTTTTTTGGTGCTGCAAAACTGCTTCATTCATTGTAAAAAGATTCAATGTAGTACAGTGCTGTAATCCTCTTTCGCTCCCTGTTCGGTAATACTTCCATTCTACATTTCTCCTTCCTCTCAAATCTCTTCCTGATGTGTACACACAGACACATGTATACGCACACACATGTATACACAGGCACAAACACACGTGTATACACACACAAACACAGGCGCACACACATGTACACACAGACACGTGTATACGTACACACACGTACACACATACACACAGACACATGTATACGCACACATGTACACACAGACACATGTACACAGACACATGTATACACACACGTACACACAGACATGTGTACACATGCGTACACACAGACACATGTACACACACATACACACAGACACATGTATACACACACGTACACACAAACATGCGTACACACATACACATGTATATGCACACGCGTACACACAGACACGTGTACTCACACACGTACACACAGACACATGTATATGCACACACAAACACACACCCCATTATCTCCTCCAGTGACACACCATTCTGAGTTCTTGGGAGTGTTTCTCCACACACACCCCATTTTAGTCATGCCACCGTTGGTGGCCATGTTTTCAGTAACTGTGCCCTGCACCCTGGTATTTGTGAGAATCACAACCCTTTGACCCCTCTCTTCTCTTTCTAAAATATTTCTTAAAAACCCACCTGATCGAATAGGTTTTAGCTCACCATCCTAATACCTGCTGACAATGTCCCAGCGAATCACTTTAAGACCATCCTATTAATGACTCTATATAAATGTATGTCATTATTGACTCACTCCAGCTCCTTCGACGAGAGACAATTCTGTGATAAAATCTCAATGTTAGATGAATATCAGGGCACAACTGGAGAATGAGCAAGGAGAGAGCTCTTGCGACACACAACCATTGTCCCTACTTCTAAACCAGGTAGGGCCCGTTCATCTCCCACCTACTCCAGAAGTGTATAATAAAATCTCTGGAAAGGTCAATTAGGAAAAATATCAACGACGAACAAAGTGCTGTCTTTCCCACAGAGTACTGAACTGACAACTTTCACTGCTATCAAGTTGAGTGTGACAGAAATTGGGTAGATTCCTGGTCTATTTCACTGGATCACCACCTGATGTGGTGATGAACACTGTTTGGAGTGAGGATTCTGAAGTTGTGATGCAAGATACGGGCAAGAGCTAGAAATGTTTTAGGATATCTGAGTTGAGTTTGCGGTAAATGCGGATGTTAAATATCTTTTGTGGTTAATGCAACAGGGTAAAGTCACACTAATTACTCTTATTTCTTTATCCACAAACTCCACATAGGTTGTGATGAAAATCCATTGGGAATTGCTCTGAAAGTAGCTGAAGGCCTATAATGAGGATGGAGGTTTGCTCGCTGAGCTGGAAGGTTCATTTTCAGACGTTTCGTCACCATACTAGGTAACATCTTCAGTAAGCCTCCGGACGAGGAGCCTCTGCCTATAATGAGGCTGAGGATACTTTATATGGACGGCAGTGTTTGGCAGAAGGTGGTTCTGGTCATTGGAGGTCAGTCATTTCAGCTCCAGGACATTTCCTCGGGGGGGGAATGATCCCGGCTCAACCACCTTCAGCTTCCCTCCTTCACAAGTAACATTCACACCACACACAATGGTCATCACCAACAAGAGAAAATCTAACCATCGACCCTTGATATTCAACAGCATTCCGACAGCTGAATTGCTCGCTGTCAATATCCTGGGGGGTTACCACTGATCAGAAACTGCACTGGACTAACCAAATGAATGCTGCTGCTACAACATGTCTGAGGCAAGGAATTTTGCAGCAAGTAACTCAGCTCTTAACTCATCAATGTTTCTACTTCCTCAGGAGGCTAAGGGAATTCAGCATATTTGTGGAGATTATTACCAACTTTTACAGATGCACCATAGAAAGCAGTCTATCTGGATACATCACAGCTTGGGATGGCAACTGCTCTGCCCAGGACCATAACAGAGTTGTGAACACAGCCCAGTCCATCATACAAGCCAACCTTCTATCCATCTACACTTCTCCCTGCCTCAGGAAGGCAGCCAACATTTTCAAAGAGGAGAAAGTGAGGACTGCAGATGTTGGAGATCAGAGCTGAAAATGTGTTGCTGGAAAAGCGCAGCAGGTCAGGCAGCATCCAAGGAGCAGGAGAATCGACGTTTCGGGCATGAAGAAGGGCTCATGCCCGAAACGTCGATTCTCCTGCTCCTTGGATGCAACATCTTCAAAGACCCATCCCACCCCGGTTATAATCTCTTCCAATATCTTCTGCCCACCAACAGGTTCAAGAATAGCTTCCTCCCCACTGTTATCAGACTTCTGAACAGACCTCTCAAATTTTACATTTAAATGTTGGTCTTGCTCTCTGTCCACCTTCTCTGCAGCCATAACATTGTATTCCTCTCTCTGTTCTATTACCCAAATGTACTTTGTATGGTATGATCTGTCTGTACTGCACACAGAACAAAACTCTTCACTGTACCTCGGTACATGTGACAGTAATAAATCAAATCAAATAAATCAAGACAAATCATTGCTTGTCCTCCATCTACGCGGCACAGGTCAGCATTGTGATGGGATACTCTCCACTTGCCTGGATGGGGTCAGGTCCAGTAACATTTGAAAAGCTTGACACTGTCCAAGACAAAGCAGCCGGCACTTGATTGGCACCACATCCACAAGCATCCACTCCCTCCACTACCGATGCTCAGTAGCAGCAGTGTGTATCATCTACAAGACACACTGCAGAAATTCACTTAAGATCCTGCAACAACGGCTTCCAATCCCATTGGCGCTTCCATCTAGAACGTCAAGGGCAGCAGATGCATTGTTACGTTATCACCCGCAAGTTCCCCTATGAGCCCCTCAACATCCTGACTTGGAAATATACTGCCATTCCTATAGTGTCGTTAGGTTAAACACCAAGAACTCCCTCCCCAGCAGCACTGTGAGTGTACCCATACCAAATGGACTGAAGTGGTTCAGGGCAGAAGCAAGGACAACTAGGGATGAGCAATAAATGCCATCCACTCCCTGCTTATGAATAAAAACCTTCTGAGTTTGGAAAGTGCTAATGAAAGGGTGTTGATCAGTTGCGACAGCGCATGGGATGGGAGTGGAGAATTGTGACTTGGAGCTAACGCTGGCCCAGATGTGATAGAGACCTCATTATGTGCAGTAATTTCAGCCATTCAGAAGGCTGAAGGAGTCTCATACAGGACCAGAGCATTTTACTGAGACTGCAAGGGGACAGGATGATGGAGCTGTAGGGGAGCTAGTGTAGTTTAAGAGGGTTTGTTAAAGGCCCTTGAATGGAGAGAGGTAGGAAATACAGGAGGTTCCACATTGACTGAATGAATTAGGTTTACCATCACATGAGTGCAGTAAAAGGTTCACAATCTATGAATTTATGTCACCATTTACAGCGTCATCTTAGGTATAAGATACCTCGGTACAGGTTCTTAAGTATAGAACCTCGATTATCCGAAGGAGGGAGTACTTCGTTTGGTTAATCGAATTCCAGATAATCGAATGCTAGATTATATTGTTTAGCCAAGCATTGGGACCGTGCAATTTTGCTGGAAAATCCGATATTTGGATAATCGAATGCTGGATAATCAAGGTTCCTCTGTATTTGGTATAAAATAGAAAAAGTAAATCAAAAGTCTATCATAAGAATGAAAGGAAAAATAAAAAAATCAAAAGTACACAATTTACAGTCTTTCCACCCCAGTCCATATCAGCATGTAGCCTCCAGACAACACCAGGCCAAGCCTCAAAACCACGTGGTAGGTAGTGCAAATGCCTTTAAACCAGAAGTCCTGGGTTCGAGTACTACTCCAGGACTTGATGGCCAAGGAAGATGTGTTCACAACCCGGCTGATCAGGTCGAGTACCAGCCTGCAAATCCTTCTTTGGGGGCGGAGTTTCTCGGTCAGCCATTTTTAATGGGGTGGGGTGTCCTTCAAGGTGCTACTGTGGGGAGTTGGGGGAGGGGGGATGTAATGGGGGTTAACAAACAAGCTAGATGAATGTGTGCTGCCATGCTTCATGCTTCTCTACAAGTGGGAAACCTAAGGAGTAGAAAATAAACTCATGCTACGAAACTTTGCCGAGGTCAGACTCTGTACACAATCGATATCTATTGTTGTGTGCTTACGGGTTTCCCATGTACATGAGACTCTGTCGATGGTTTTCATTTAATTGACATTTTTTTTAAACAACTTAAGATAAATCACTTGGTTTTCAGCTTGTAACTCACTCTCGACAATAAACAAAGCTTTGTTTGTTTGAACGGGTCTGAGATTTGTCTCAGTTTGACGGGGGGTGGGGTGGGGGGTGGTATAAGACTGACTTTTATTCTGCAGAAGGTGCCTGGGAGAGTGGGAATGCACAGAGGAGGGATTGCTCCCTGCGTTCTGAGAGATGGCCAGGGTAAGTTTCAGCAGCTAGCTCTGTGTGGACGATCCGTACTGAGAGCTCGGGCAATCCGTATGCGGGTTTACCTACCCGGGTAGGTGCCAAAACAAAACAACCCCCTCCTCCATCTTTGATCAATTCTTCGATGCATTTGATGGGTACCATGGAATGATAGTTAGAAACATGATCCCCAACTTGGATTGAGATTGTTCAAGGAGATTTAAAAAAAATAGAATCCCTACAGTGTGGATACAGGCCATTCAGCCCAACAAGTCCACACTGACACTCTAAAGAGCGTCTCACCCTCTCCCTGCAACTGTACATCTCCCATGGCCAATCCACCTAGCCTGCACGTCCCCGAACACTATGTGTACTTTAGTGTGGCCAATCCACATAGCCTGCACATCTTTAGACTGTGGGAGAAAACCAGAGCACACAGACACAGGGAAAACTCCCCACAGACAGTCACCTGAGGGTGGAATCGAACCTGGGTCCCTGGCATTGTAAGGCAGCAGTGCTAACCACTGAGCCACTGTGCCACCCCAACCACCCTTTAGTGCTGTCATTGACAACAATGTGCTCACAAACCAAAGAAAACGAGCATTAGACAGCACCATTCTGGACATCCTGAAGCACTCTGCACCAAGGGAGTACTTTTCAAGCGTAGCTACTGTTGTAAATTGGGAGTTATACAGCCATCAAATGACGCAGAGCAATGTGACATTGACCAGATAATCTCCTTGTGCTTTTAGGCATTACTTCAGGGATAAATCCCCGTCTGGGACAGTGAGTCATGGAGGCCTACTCAAAAAGTGCCACTTTCACATCCATCTGACTGCAGTGGATCATGGGCAGCCTAGAGTACAGGCACTGCAGTAGGATCAGCCCAGAGAGTGCTGGAGAAACTCATCAGGTCTGGCAGGATCCATGGGGAGAGAAACCGAGTTAATGTTTCGAGCCCAGTATGACTCTTCTTCGGAATACAAAGTAATAGTTACACTGGACTCGAAATGTTAACTCAGTTTCTCTTTCCACAGATGCTGCCAGACCTGCTGAGTTTCTCCAGCACTCTATGAGTTTGCTTCAGTTTTACAGCATAAGGACTTAAGAATTAGACCATAAGACATAGGAGCAGAAATTAGGCCATTCAGCCCATTAACTCTGCTCTGCCATTCAATCATGGCTGACAAGTTTCTCAACTTCAGTCTCCCACTTCCACCCCGTAACCCTTGACAATCAAGAACCTATCGATCTCACCTTAAATATACTCAATGACCTGGCCTCCACAGCCTTCTGTGGCAATGAATTCCACAGATTCACCAGTCTCTGGCTGAAAACGTTTCTCCTTATCTCCATTCTAAAAGATCTTCCCTTGGATCCTAGTCTCTCCTACCAGTGGAAACATCTTCCCAACATCTACTGTGTCCAGGCCATTCAGTATTCTGTATATTTCAATTAGATCCCCCCATGTCCTTCTAAACTCCATTGAGTATAGACCCAGAGTCCTCAAACATTCCTCACGTGTTCAGACCAGGAGAAGGCAATCCAACCTCTCAGGCCTGCTCCACCGGCCAATATGATCATGGCTGATCTCATCTCGGTCTCAACTCCATTTTCCTGCCCACTCCTCAGAACGCATCAACCCATTACTTATTAAAAATCTGTCTAGCTTCGCCTTAAATTTACTCAGTGTCCCAGCCTCCAACTCAGGGGGAGTGAATTCCACAGATTCATGTCCCTTTCAGAGAACTAATTTCTCCCCATCTCCGCTTCCCCTTATCCTGAAACGATGATGACCTCTTGTTCTAGATTTCCAGCATCCATGGTATTTTACCTTCATTTGGCATGGACTTGGACCCCACAACCTTCAAACTTGAGTGACAACGGTGCTACTCACGGCCAACATGACGACAAATGAGGCCCATTATTTTGACAGCAGAAGGCTTCAAATATTTTGTAACCGGACTTGACCAATCCAGTGATGGCTACACAGGTCATATGTAGGTGCACTCCCCTCAACTGATTCTTAGTGGCTAACATTTGCAAACTGCCACAACAACAATGCCTTTTCATCCTCAGGAGGCTAAGGAAATTTGGGCATGCCCGTAAGGACTCTCACCAACTTTTATAGATGTACCATAGAAAGCATTCCATCTGGATGCACATTGGATTGGGACGGCAACTGCTCTGTCCAGGAGCGTAAGAAACTACAGTCTGTTCTGCTAATAACGCATGTTTCTTCAACGGGAATTGGCTTTAATGCAATTGAAGAATTTAGACCATTATTTGTAGAGTGCGAACTTTCCCTACCGGTATTGGCTATAATGCGATTCCGGCCCCATTATGGTGCGGCCACTGGGCGATTTTCTTATAAGGCACAAGAACGGAATTATCACGTTATATCAGAACCAAATTGAACAGAGAGTTGTGAACACAGCCCAGACCATTGTGCAAGTCAAAAAATGTGGAGCTTAGGTGGACTGGCTGTGCTAAATTTTCCATAGTGTCCAGAGACGTGTAGGCAGGGTGGGTTAACCAATGGGAAAGGTGGGGTTACTGGTATAAAGTAGGAGGGGGGGATCCTCTTCAGAGTTGATGAGTCAAATGGCCTGCTTCCACACTATAGGGATTCTGTTCTGTGATTCCAATCTTCCATCCAACACTCCATTTTCTTGTTGCCTTGGGAAGGCAGCCAACATCATCAAAGACCCCTCCCACCCCGGTTATAGTCTCTTCCAACCTCTTCTGTTCGGCAGAAGGCACAAAAGCTTAAATACATGGACTAACAGATTCAACAGCAGCTTCTCACCCGCTGATATTAGATTTCTGAATGGACCTCTCAAATTTTAAATTTAATGTTGATCTCGCTTTTTGTGCATTTTCTTTGCATTGTATTCCTCGCCCTGTTCAATCACCCTATGAACTTTGCATGACGTTGCGCGCAAAACTAAACTTTTCACTGTAGCTAGGTACATGTGACAGTAATAAATCAAACCAAATCAAAAGTTGGAAATAGACCCAGCAGTCATCAAAAGCACAGCATAATTGACACGAGGAACTGAACTCCTGACTATGAGACACCATTAAAATCCTGTCTGGTTACAAAGTGACTGAGTAGCGACTCCAGCCATTCCAGACTTCCATTTATAAAAGACACTGATGGCTTCCCTTTATCCGATTAAGATGACATGCTATGGCCTGAATTTGAAATGAAGACAAATGAATCAGTTCCTCCCATTATCAATCAGAAAGCCATTTCCGAACAGAAACACGTGTGTGTGTGTGCATCTGTCTGGTGTCCTTCACTGGGGAAACAAACCCAATATACGTCCTGTCAAACAGACATTCATCACGCCTTATGAAATAATGCTGCTCAAGATGTCTCTCCATTTCGTAATTCTTACTGTCTTCAAGGCAATGAGATTAATTAGCTTCTGTCCACTATCCCATAGGAGATGGCTGCTGAGTCTTATTAGCCGGTAGAGCCTGTCGTTTTTAAGGGGTCTTTAAATTCCAGTTTGCATTTCATTGTCAGCAATAGTTAACTCAGAGTTAGGCCCTTTCAACATTGCAACCACAGTCTAGCGGGTAGAACACCCGAAGGTTACAGTTTCGAGTGCTGTGCTGGGGATTTGGGATAATGGACACAAAATGAGGACCCGAAACGTTAACCCTGATCTCTCTTCATAGATGCTGCCGCACCTGCTGAGCTTTTGCAGCAACTTCTGCTTTTATTTGTTTGTTGTTGGCGGTACAGGATGGTCTGTTGCCGATGACTGAGGGCCACCCCAGTTGAGGTGTTTCCTCGTGGGTAAGAGGTTAAACTGAGGCCCTGCCTACTCTCTGAGGCTGAAATAAGGAGATTCTGTGGCACCATTTTCAAAAAATGGTGGGAGTTTTCACACAAACCTCGCCACACTCCCTGTTCCTCCTCCCAGTATAATGGGCCAATTATGGGATCCTGCTGTGCTCAAATTGCCTGCCACGCTTCCCATATCAATTCCAGAGGGCACCTAATGATTTATTAATTAGATTCCCTACAGTGTGGAAACAAGCCCTTTGGCCCAACAAGTCCAACACCGACCCTCTGAAGAACAACCCACCCATACCCATTCCCCTACATTTCCCTCTGACTAATCCACCTAACACTACAGGCAATTTAGCATGGCCAACTCACCTAACCTGCATATCTTTGGACTGTGGGAGGAAACCGGAGCACCCAGAGGAAACCCACGCAAACACGGGGAGAATGTGCAAACTCCACACAGACAGTTGCCCAAGGCAGGAATTGAACCCGGGTTCCTGGTGCTGTGAGGCAGTTGTGCTAACCACTGAGCCACCGTGCCACTCCAAATTATTTGGATAGAAATCTATACGCTTAATGATAAGGTTCTGGGGAGTGTTGCTGAACAAAGAGACCTTGGAGTGCAGGTTCACAGCTCCTTGAAAGTGGAGTCGCAGGAAGATAGGATAGTGAAGAAGGCATTTGGTATAATTTTCTTTATTGGTTGGAGTATTGAGTACAGGAGTTGGGAGGTCATGTTGCGGCTGTACAGAACATTGGTTAGGCCACTTTTGGAATACTGCGTGCAATTCTGGTCTCCCTTCTATCAAAAGGATGTTGTGAAACTTGAAAGGATTCAGAAAAGATTTACAAGGATGTTGCCAGAGTTGGAGGGTTTGAGCTAAAGGGAGAGACTGAAATCATGAGGGGCATGGATGGGGTAAATAGACAAGGTCTTTTCCCTGGGGTGGGGGAGTCCAGAACTAGAGAGCATTGGTTTAGGGTGAGAGGGGAAAGATTTAAAAGGGCCAACTTTTTCACAGAGGGTGGTGTGTGTATGGAATGAGCTGCCAGAGTAAGTGGTGGAGGCTGGTACAATTACAACATTTAAAAGGCACCTGGATGGGTACATGATTAGGAAGAGTTTAGAGGGATATGGGCCAAATGCTGGCAAATGGGACTAGATTAGGTTAGAATATCTGGTCGGTATGGACAAGTTGGACTGAAGGATCTGTGGCCGTGCTGTACATCTCTATGACTCTGACTCTATGTCTCTATAGATGGTGTGCAGGGATAAGGGGGACAGGCAGGAGATTGCAACCAATACAGGCACTATGGGCTGAATGGCCTCTTCTGTGCGATAATAATTGTGTGATTACAATTGAATCCTCTCCACCAATGCTGCGGCATTTTTGAACATCCTCAGGTATTGAAAGGCAGCGATATGATCGCGAATCTTTCTTAAAATAGGATCTTCTTTATTATCATGTGCATTCGAATGAGTGCCATCTTAGGTACAGGATACCTCAGTACAGATACTTTAAGTGTTGTTACAGAATTGAGATAGTGAAAAAAAAAAAGACGAGCGTGGGATACAGAGTTTAAAAGTCCAGAATGAGAATAAAAAGTATCTTTAAAGTACTTAAGTTATAGTCTTTTTTCACTGAGTTCTTTATCCAGGTCTTCGGGGGATTATTGCTATTTATAGTTCTGACAGGATCAGGGGCAAGGAACAATCATAACAAAATAAAAATATTGCTGCCTGGTATTGCAAGACATCAGATCGCCCTGCAGTCATATGCCATCAGGGATCAACACAGGAATTAGATTTCAAATAGATCGTCGATGCGAGAAACAGATTTTAATGATTTATCACAAGAATGACAATTATATTTAAAAGAACTGACAACTGGGAGGGGTGTGGTCCCTTTAAGAATCCACAGCTGTTCAACAACTCTCAACTTAAAGTGGAATAACCTGCCTTTTATAAGACAGCCCGGGGCCACAACTGTTTCATTTGTCTAAGTATGGCTTGGAAAATTATGAGGTTACGTGCAGAGGCCTAATAATTAAGGGACAACTGCAAGTGGAAACTGCAAATTTACGTTTTACAATGGCATTGGCAACCCTCTGAGATAATGTCTATGTTGGAATGAACGAGTGGAGATTATTGACTTATAAATCCATTCAAGTATAGGTATTCATTCAGGAAAGGGAGAAAAACTCTCTTTCATTTTCTGGGATACATCTTGTGGCCAATCCTTGAGCTACCAACACCAGCTTTTGAATAATCTAGGCCAACAGCCTAAATCAACAGTGTGTTCCCTGCATTCTAGTTCTGCAGGTTTGGAGCCCTGAGGTCTTAAAAAGGTTTAATCGCTACTGCTGGGTCAATTTAAAAAGGAATGTCAGAAAGGTGATGTTCTTCCTCACCTTAATTCCCTCAGGCATTAAACTGCCACAGAAAGAATAGACATAATCAGGCCCTCTTCTTAATCCTAGCAACACCAGGCCTGGCATTAATAAAAACAGAACAAAGGCACTCTCTCCACAAAGGAGTATTCTCGAGTCATCAATAAAAAAGCAGCAGGCAAGACAAAGCATCAAGGTCCCCATCTCCCACACGGATCAAAGGCTGACGTGATTCCACTGATAAAGTCTGGAACTTTCAGATGCATGAGCACTCACAGTAATGCCTCACAGGTAGGCTTTCAGACAAGTCAATAACTATCTCTATTGTTGAGGGCTCTTGCTTTGCAAATTTTATCGAGTTAGCTGTAGCTTCCTTCTTCCACTTAGGACTTTTCTTACCTTTCACCCCTTCCCCCCCCCCCTCCTCCTCCCCCACCCTAAATGACTGCAGCACACACCTGATGGGAGGAGGCAATGGCCTGGTGGTAAAATGGAAAAAGTGAGGACTGCAGATGCTGGAGAGTCTGAGTCAAAAAGCGCGGTGCTGGAAAAACACAGGTCAGGCAGCATCTGAGGAGCAGGAAAGCCAACATTTCAGGCATGAGCCCTTCTTCAGGACATTCCTGATGAAGGGCTTATGCCCGAAACAGCAATTCTCCTGCTACTTGGATGCTGTCTGACCTGCTGTGCTTTTCCAGCACCACACCTTTTCACCCTCATGGTATTATTGCTCGACTATTTATCCCCCAGAGACCCTGGCAGTGTTCTAGAGACCCAAGTTCAAATCTTGTCATGGCAGATGGTGGTATTTGAATCCAATAAAAATCTGGAATTAAGAGTCTAATGATGACTATGAAACTATTGTCAATTGTTGCAAAAACCCGTCTGGTTCACTAATGCCCATTAAGAAAGGAAACTGCCATCCTTACCTTGTCTGGCCTTCACGTGACTCCAGGCCCACAGCAAAATGATTACCTCTTAATTACCCTCTGGGCAATGAGGGACGGGCAATAAATGCTGGCCTTGCCAGCGATGCCCTCATCCCATGAATAAATAAAAAGAAAAGAACAATGTATTTCATTGCCATATTTGTACGATTAGATTCCCTACAGTATGGAAACCGGCCAAACCAGTCCACATCGACCCTCTGAAGAGAAACACACCCAGAACCATTTCCCTCAGACTGATGCAATTTGGGCAACACTATGGGCAATTTACCATGGCCAATTCACCTGACCTGCACATCTTTGGACCGTGGGAGGAAACCCACAGAGACACAGGGAGAATGTGCAAACTCCACACAGTCACCCAAGGCTGGAATTGAACCCAGGTTCCTGGTGCTGTGAGGCAGCAGTGCTAACCACTGAGCCAGCACTTCTGCAGTGAGTTATCGCTCGCGCCCTGCCTCAGTTACCATGAGGATGCTAACTCTGTGAGACCATGCTTGACCGTGTTAATTTTGTTAAACTTCTATCAGGTCACCCCTCATCCTTCGACATTCAAGTGAAAAGAAACTAAGTTTCTCCAATCTCTGCTCACAGCTAAGACCCTGCAAACCAGGCAACATCCTGCACAGTAGCTCAGTGGTTAACACTGCAGCCTCACAGCACCAGGGACCCAGGATCGGTTCCAGCCTTGGGCAACTATCTGTGTGGAGTTTGCACATTCTCCCTGTGTCTGCATGGGTTTCCTCCTAATGCTCCTGTTTCCTCCCACAATCCAAACTTGTGCAGGTCAGGTGGATTGGCCGTGCTCAATTGCCCGTAGTGTTAGGTGCATCAGTCAGAGGGAAATGGTTCGGGTGTGTTACACTTCAGAGGGTCGGTGTGGACTTGTTGGGCTAAACAGCCTGTTTCCACATTGTAGGGAATCTAATCTAAGCCATTTCTGTACCCTCTCCAAAGCCTCCACATCCTGTGGCGAACAGATCTGCATGCAACTGGGAGAGAGTGAGGACTGGAGATCAGAATCAAAAAGGGTGGTGCTGGAAAAGCACAGCAGGTCAGGCAGCATCACAGGAGCAGGAAAGTCAACATTTTGAGCATAAACTCTTCATCAGGAATGCAACAGGAGTAGTTACATTAATCCTGAGGACTATTACTGTTACTGGGCAGAGGTGGTGGGGGCTGGGTTCTCTAAAGATTCCATGTTTAATTAAGATAGCTTTGTTCCAAATTCAGGAAGAGTGTTGGCCTGATCTAGCCCAGAGCTGAAAATGTGTTGCTGGAAAAGCGCAGCAGGTCAGGCAGCATCCAAGGAACAGGAGAATCGACGTTTCGGGCTTATGCCCGAAACGTCGATTCTCCTGTTCCTTGGATGCTGCCTGACCTGCTGCGCTTTTCCAGCAACACATTTTCAGCCCTGATCTAGCCCAGGGCAATTAAGGATTAGCAGCAAGGGCAGATCCATCCAAGAACACCCACATGCCATAAATGAGTAAATAAAATAAAACTCAATGATGGGTTGACTTTAAATGTGCCAAAGACAGCAGAAAGGAGCAGGGCACAACCAACAACTCTTCATAATATAACACTTTTTATTATTTATTCACTCAAGGGATACAGGCCATTGCTGTGGGTCTGGAGTCAGATGTAGGTCAGACCAGTTAAGGATGACAGTTTCCTTACCTACAGGACATTAGTGAAACAGATAAGTTTTCATGACAATCAACTATGGTTTCAGAAACATTGTTAGGGTGGCTCAGTGTTTAGCATTACTGCCTCACAGTGCCAGAGACCTGGGTTCAATTCCAGCCTCGGGTGACTGTCTGTATGGAGTTTGCACATTCTCCCTGTGTCTGCGTGGGTTTCCTCCCATAGTCCAAAGATGTGCAGGTTTGGCGGATTGACCGTGCTAAATACAGGGATAGGATGGGCAATACCTACAGAGGTTCAGTGCAGACTCAATGGGCCAAATGGCCTCATTCCACACTTTAGATTAATAATTCCCAATACCCATTAAGTTCACATTCCAACCATCTGAGTTTTGAACCTGGGGTTTCAGGATTAACAGTCCAGTGATAAAACCACTGGCCATCACCACCCCACCTTTAACAGAATGAAATATCCCAAGGCAATCCTGGGGATCTTTCCAAAATGAAGTATGAGACTGAGCCATGTCAGGTTCCTCTTAGCAGAGACAAGAAAGATAGATGCCGGGGTTAGAGGAATGCAGAATTCTGGGAAGGTTGTGGAAACTGAAGGTTGCGAGATGAAGGAAGGCCACAGTCGGATTTAAAAACCCAGAGCAAAAAAAAATCACAGAGCCCAGGGTGGGGGAAGGGGGCTGCTGAGCAAGTACAGGGGAATGTGCTGTGAGTTAAAGACACAGGCTGGACAACCTTGGATGGCCTCAAGCTTACAAACACCCACCTCCCACCAGAGGAACTTGAAGTTGGTGTGGTCTCGTGCTACAAGTGTGTACACTGGTATGTGTGTGTCTGTGTGTGTGAGAGAGAGAGAGAGAGAGAGCGAGCGTGAGTGAGATAGAATGAGAAAGAGTGTGTGTGTTAGAGAGAGAGTGTGTGTGTGTTGTCTGTGTGAGAGAGATAGAGAGAGAGCGTGTGTGTGTGTGTGAGAGAGAGAGAGAGCGTGTTTGCTGTGGGCTCTGTCAATCAGCAGACATTGCAAAATGCCCGTTATCATGCTGCCATCCTTTGAGATCTATGCCCCCATCCCATGAAAGCAGTGCATTGCCACTGGAATACAGTTTGTTCTGCTGTAACACACGTTTTGTTAACACAAATTTATTATAACATAATCAACGACTTGGGGGACACCGTTTCTGAAGTGCAAAGTTTTAAAGCGTGCGTTGGTTATTGTGTGATTCTGGCCCCAATGGTTTAAATGGTGCCGCTATTACACGATTTTCTTAAAACATGGGATTGCATGAGAATGGAAGCACTGCGTTATAGCAGAACTGACTGTATGATAAATCTGCAGAGCTAAGCCGACTAGGCACTACTTGTGATCTGGGGCAGTTGTGGGGTAGTTTTTGAGTTGACTGCGTGAATGTGATAAATCTCAGTAACCCAGCCTCCACATGCCGTTAGGACTTTAAACTGTGAATGCCGTTGTGTCGAACATGCTTTTCAGGTGCTCACTGTGATCCAGCAACACCTCCCCCAAAAACGCACATGACATTCAGCACATGTTTATGCCCATAAGGACAATGCTTGTCTTCTGAGAGACAGAAACAGATCAGCATCTGTTATGATGCATGGCTAAGTGAACTCTTCCCAGGACACTGCAGCCGCCATGTTATAATGTTCTATGCCAGCACTGCTCACGTTTTGTAAATATTGGGGAACATTGTGAGTACAGTCATCACACCCAATCCTTCCTGCTTGTATCACCCGACCTATGGGTATCTCGTGGGGAAGGAGACCTACATTAGCTTTGGGGAAAAAGATGGCCTTTGTCACCATTGCAAAGTAAAGGGCCATTACATATTACTTAGTGGCTAATTATGTTACAGCTAAGAGGCATAATTGTCTCCTGTGAGGCAGACAGTCAGGTCCGACTTAAAGCAACGGCTACATGGAGAACTGGGAGGGCACTGACTTACACCTTTCAGTCACACAAGGTCAACACTCGACAACTCTGGATAGCTCCTTCCAGGCAGAGTCCTTCTAGGCCTTTTCTAATTGATCTGCCCAGAGATATTACAGCCCATCTCTGGAGCAGATAGGAATTGAATTGGGTGTCACGGCTACTGTAGAACAAGAGTCCCGCCCTTTGTATCCTGATGGACAGGGCTTATCTTGTGATGTCCGTTAACCCTTTCTGGTACTAACTGCTTCATAAAAAGGTGTTTTGGGAACAAAAGGAGGAAGCTGACATTTGCCTGAGGTCATTGCTTTACAATGGGTTTTTTGTTGGGGGAGAGGGGATAATCAAGAGTTTGTCTACTATCTAAACAGCAGTGATGTCACTGGATGTTATGTTGGGAACCTCCCTTCCCATCCCAAGACTCCCTTCCCAGCCCCTCCCACTCCTTCCTGCCACCAATCGGATTCATTCCTTCCATTGACCAACCAGGTCGTACCCTCTACCTGTCTTCACCTATCTCCACTTCACCACCCTATCCCCGCCACCCCCTTTATCTGCAGCTCCCCTCTACACCCACCCCCAGCCGCGAAGAAGGGTTACACCTGAAACGTCGATGTCTCCAGCTCCTGATGCTACCTGGCTTGCTGTGTTCTTCCAGCCTCATGCCTGTCTACTTTGGTTTTCTTGAAACAGAGGAGGCTGCAGGATAATCTAATTGAGGGACCTAAGTGTACGCGGGGGTAGTGTGGTTATTTGAGACCTGTGTTGGGCGGTTCAGTCATTTTGCAAGTCTAACCAGGCAAGGGTCAGGGTCCCAGCCCTGGCCTATGAGTTCCAGTGAACAGTCAGTCATGACAATGGAAGAGCTCAAATCTCCAGGGACAATGGCAGCTTCTGGGCACAAGACCCATCAGGATGAGGCTCCGAGTTTCCTCATCAAAAAGGCAGTAGGAAACCACCTGGGTGTTCATGTCCCGAGTCACATTGCTCATTGAAATGGCAAACGGGAGGCTCTTAGGAGCAAAGCATGGGGCCTGTATTGGTCACTGCATTGAGTATAGGAGTTGGGAGGTCACGTTGCGGCTATACAAGATGTTGGTTAGGCCACTTTTGGAAAACTGTGTTCAATTCTGGTCTCCCTGCTATAGGAAGGATATTGTGAAACTTGAAAGAGTTCAGAAAACTTTTACAAGGATGTTGCAACAGTTGGAGTGTTCAAGATAGAGGGAGAGGCTGGATCAGCTGTGGCTATTCTCCCTGGAGGGTCAGAAGCTGAGGGGTGACCTTCTAGAGGTTTATAAAATCATGAGGGGTAAGGACAGGGTGAATAGCCAAGGTCTTTTCCCCAGGGTACAGGAACCCAAAGCCAGAGGGCATGGGTGAGATAGGAGTGACTTAAAAGGTACCTTTAATGGGGCAACCTTTTCATGCAGAGGGTGGTGTGTGAATGGAGTGAGGAAATGGTGGAGGTGGGTACAATTACAACATTTGAAAGGCATCTGGATTTGTACATGAACAGGAAGGGATGAGAGGGATATGGGCCAAATGCCAGCAAATGGGACTGGATTAATTTCGGATACCTGGTCGGCGTTGATGAGTTGCACTGTTGGGTCTATTTCTGTGGTGTGCATCTCTATGACCCTAAGAGGTGTGGAGAATGAGTATAAGACCTGAACTTCGGCAGAAAATCAACCCCAAGCATCTTCTTCCCACATCCTTTAATCCTTTGTTTCTCTAGAAACTCACTGAATTGTCTTCCCCGCTATTTCATTCCATAAGGCCAAGGTACATTGGTAGGTAGGGGAACAATAATACCCTTTTTGCTTGGAAACTCCTAATTATTGACAAAATTTGTTTTGTCTCCCATTTCATTCCTTCACCACAGGGAACAGTTTTCCCAGATTAATTCTGACAGTTACCTTCATAATCTTGAAGCCTTCCTATTACATTCGCTATACATCTGGCATTAACACAACAGGCGTCATTTCAGAAAACATACTCTCGACAGTATTACTGGGAGTTGCTATGGTTGCTGATGAATACATATATTCCTGATATTATAATGCAGATAAAGGGCAGAGATTTGTTTCCCTCTCGATTCACATTCTTAGCTTTTTGCTGAACAGTCAATGAAAAGGTTAATGACAGTCAAAGAACCACCCATTTAAATCAACACCATTTACTTTAAAGTTAGACAAATTCAAATTATCCAGAATTTACTAAGATGAATTCAAATTATTCAGTCCTTTGTTTGCAATAATTCAGTGAAAAACAAGTTGGCTTCTCCTCTGTCTCTGTGACTGAATATATTCATGCAAGAGGCAATTCTTAAGTGATATTGAAAATTGAGTAATGGGCTGTTTATTTCCCTGGGATGGATAAGACTGAAAATCATGACATCCCTTGTGATGTGTTTGCCATCAATGAAACTGCATTCTCAGTTTAAACTTCAAAAAGATTCGAGCACGGACGTTCATGTGAAGATAAATGAGAGCAAGTTGCCACCATCTTTAATTTTATGGAGTTAACACTATTACAACAGCAATTGCTCAGACCACTGATGTAACATTTTGCTGCTTCCTCTTTTGTTGCAAATTGTCTTATCTGCAAAAGATACAGCCACTTCCTGAATCGATTAGTGAACACAAAAAAAATCAATACATGACTAAGTGTGAAGCAAGATAATATCCTGTCAGGGAAAACTCAACCCATTGCTGTCCACACTCATCCTGCAAACTCACAAAGGTATTACTACTCTTTCTTTCGATGATGATTATAGGGATCCCAACTATACCACATAACCTTACACTTCATAGAGTGTCTATCACAAACTGTTCGACTTCCAAACTACCACATGATAAAGGAAGACTTTCCGGAGTGTCGTCATGTCTCGCTGTGGAAAACACGACAGCCAATTTCCACCTAGCAAGCAAAGTGAGAATGATTGTATAGTCTTTTTAAAATAAAGTTGGTCGAGAGATAAATATTGGCAAGGAAAAGAGGAACAATTTGGTATGGTTTCCTTTATTGGTCAGAGTATTGAGTACAGGAGTTGGGAGGTCATGTTCCGGCTGTATAGGACATTGGTTAGGCCACTGAAGAAATGTTGCGTGCAATTCTGATCTCGTCCCTATAGGAAAGATGTTGTGAAACTTGAAAGGGTTCAGCAAAGGTTACAAGGATGTTGCCAGGGTTGGAGGATTTGAGCTATAGGGAGAGGCTGAACAGGCTGGGGCTGTTTTTCCTGGAGCGTTGGAGGCTGAGGGGTGACCTTATAGAGGTTTACAAAAATATGAGGGCCATGGACAGAATAAATAGATAAAGTCTTTTCCCTGGGGTCAGGGTGTCCAGAACTACAGGGCATAGGTTTAGGGTGAGAGGGGAAAGATATAAAAGAGACCAACAGGGCAACTTTTTCACACAGAGGGTGGTATGGATATGGGATGAGCTGCCAGAGGATGTGGTGGAGGCTGGTACAATTGCAACATTTAAGAGGTATTTGGATGGGTATATGAATAGGAAGGGTTTGGACGGATATGGGCCGGGTGCTGGCAGGTGGGACTAGATTGGGTTGGGATATCTGGTCGGCATGGACCGGTTGGACCGATGGGTCTGTTTCAATGCTGTACATCTCTATGACTCTATAACAGGAATTAGGCGCAGGCAATTCAACCTTTCACGCCCGCTCCACCATTTAACATGATCATGACTCGTCTTATCCTTGTCTCAACTCCACTCTCCTGCCTGCTCCCCATAGCCCGTTATCCCATTTTTCATCGGAAACATATCTATTTCATTCTGGAGTCTGTTGATTGATTCTGCCTCCACTGCCCTCTGGGGCAACGAGTTCCTCAGATTCACAACTCTCTGAGAGAAATAGTTTCTCCACATCACAGTCTTGAACGTCTCTCCTCTCACACTATATCTATGGCCTGAACAGATGATCCTCCCTATGGGACAATGTCCACCTTGTCAAGCCCCTGTAGCATTTGTTCCTTATTTCTTTCTACCTCGTTCTTAAGCTTGTGTACCGAGGTACTTCTACCTAAGATGGTGCCGTGGGTGGAGACTTTTCATTGTACTCCTATACTTGAGTACATGTGACAAAATCTAAATCAATCAGACTACCACCCTCCCCCCACCCCCCACTCCATTCTTCTGAAGTACACCGATGGCATAACTGACCTGCCTGTCCCTTCTAGTGGAGATTTCACAGCCACCTAATTCTCAAAGTAAGTCAGGACCCCAAATGCGGGTCACGATTGGACCTTCGGACCTACAAGCACTGAGTGTGACCACTGGCCATCCCCTTTTGATACTGAAGGGGCTCAAGCCTTGCAATGGGCTCACAGTGGGGAAAACAAACTTGGCCAGTTTAACGCAGAGGGTGGTGTGTGTATGGAATGAGCTGCCAGAGGAAGTGGTGGAGATTGGTATAATTACGGCATTTAAAAGGCACCTGGATGGGTATATGAATAGGATGGGTTTCGAGGAATATGAGCCAAAATGGAACCAGATTATTTTAGGACATGTGGTTGGCATGGACGAGTTGGACCGAAGGGTCTGTTTCCACCGTGTACATGTCTGTGACTCTAATGTCACTCGCCAACAATGCGGCACCTCCCTCAGAATCAGCTCAGAATTGGTGTGGAATGCGGTTCACACCTGCAGGTTTCTGGTCCTCTGACAAAGTCATCCTTCTCCATTTGTCGAGGGTACAGACTTGTTCTTCTTAAATAAAAAAATAAACAGCTTAATGGCAGCACTGAATTCATTGCTGGTGCCGCACAGGCCCAGACTCGATCCCACATTTAACCTTTCGTACAAAGCATCCAGTGTCTCATCCCTGCTGATAGGACTAATCCACAGATTACAGCAGTGATTACACTGCTTGGAGTTCATTTACAAGATTATGGCAGGACCAGCAGGTATAGCTAGACAAAACCATTTCTAATCACGAACAATTCAACTATTTCAGCAAGCATTCCTTGACAAAAGCATCTATCAGTCGGACCAAAAAAAACACCACATTGACGTCCCTTTATTGAGTGCGTTGTAACATCAGTGTCAGGCATTCAAGGAGTCAATTTAATGACCTGATGTTTTGATTTCTGAAGGTGAGGGGTGTGGACGCCCAGGAAGAGAACACATTCCCTGTCCTTCTGACGTGGCACTAATCCTGTCTCCATGTTCCGAGGCCTTCAGATGCACGTTTAAGATGGCGTGGCGTGATTAACAAAACAACAACCCAAGGAGTCTGTGTTCTGGGCAAAGCGTCACAAACAAAGACAGCTTGATTTGTCCCAGAAGATTCTGGGTTCAAATCCTGCTCCAGGAACCCCAGCATAAATCCGGGCAGATGTTCCCAGTGCCAGGATTGAGGGGGGGAAGAGCTGCATTGTCAGCGGTGCCTTATTTCAGATGACATGTCAAGTTAAGGTCCTGTCAGGTGATAAAAGGCCCCCCACTTTCAAAGAGGAGGAAGAGAATTCTCCCCCGTCTAGACCACTCTTTAGCTGACATCATTAAAACGAAAGGGTTTGAGAACATAAACACTCAACTCATCCTCCATCTGAAGGCAGGACTGAGACACAGCTCAGAGATTTTGGGTGGGGCAAAGAGACAGGTCCTGAACGTACCCCAACAGGAACCGGGGATCGATATAAGCTCATTGAATGTGGAGCAGATTTGACGGGCTGAATGGCCTACTTCCTCTCCTACACCTTATGGGGCTTATAATCCCCAGTGGGAATGTCAGCCAAACTGACCGAGGAGGTGCCGTCAGCTGTCGAATCCTACTTCAGGACAAACCAGGGCAGGTGGAATAAAATCCCGCAACCTGCCTTCCCTTGCCAAATGTGTGCATTAATACAAAGGGTTGCTTGGACACATCATGTCCCTGGTGTTGTAAACACTGCCAGGCCTCATCAATCACTGTCTGCCACTGAAGCCCACTGAGCAGCTAAGGAAAGCTAACAGCCAAGCGCTACTGTATCCTGAGATCAGTCAGTGTATATTACAGCTACTGGAGCTCAGCAGCGTTCCCCAAGGAGTCAGCCTGGTGCCAATCTCTTCGCCCCTCCATCTTCCTTCCACCACTGACACCGCCCGCCTCCCCTTCCCCATCACCCCCCCCCCACAGCTCCTTTTGTGCATGGGCTTGTATCTGCTGAACCTTTCAATATAAACAGTTCCAAGGTCATTAATCCAATCCACCACCACCCCCACACTCCCAGCTCCCTCTCCCCAGCTGTCTCAGTTCAAGTGACTGACAGAATGTGAAGGAGCCCGTAATGGAGCCAAATCCATCATGAATCATTAACATTGCAGTGGCCCTCAGCTTCCAGGGAATACCATAGAACCATCATTTCCAAATGAAGAAAAATGGGATGTACATTTAAACAATCCCGTGGGCTGGTGCACACGCTGAGCTCTGAATCGTTGCCGCACTCTGGCCGTGCTTGCTTGCTTGGTTTCAGGCTGCAAGCAATGCACTAGGGTCGAGGGACTTCATAATGTGAAGAGATGTGAGAAGGTTGGGGTGGGGAGGGGGGGATAGGGACAGGGGTTTGCTGGATTGTTCCTCTTCCTGCAGAGAAGGTCAAGAGATGTTCAAAATCATGAAGGGCTTGATCAAGTAAATAAAGAGAAATCATTTCCACCGGGAGAGGGTCAGTCAGCAGAGGACAGGAGTTTCAAGGTAATTGGCAGGCAGCTGGCTGCACACACACACACACACCACACACACACACACGCACACACACACACACACACTTTTATACATGCAAACAGAGATCTGTGCACAGATACATAGACAGGCACACTCACACAAGCACCCAGTACATATATACACAGACACACACATAGGCACACTCACAGACACGCAACAGAAGCGTATACACAGAAATACATGCAGACACACACTGATACAAACAGACTGATGTACACACATACACATTGCAGAATAAGATCCTACGCATTTTGCCACAGCCTCATCCTTTATCTCTGATGTTAGTGACTTTTCCTCATAATACCATTAGGCCTTTGCCTCCCTGTCAACTTTCCAGATCCAGTGTGATGTTTTATTCTGAGCAAACATCAGCCAGCAGCATAAATCCCATACAGGGAAATGCTGCTCAGCTAAAGTAGGGTTGGAGGAGGTTTAAGTACAGCATAAACACTAGAGTAATAGTCCATCTGGCCTCCATTGGTTATACCACAATGTTAATAATCCAGACTCATGACCGGGGGCATGTCTTTGAATTCCACCAGGAAAGGGCAGCATGGTGGCTCAGTGGTTAGCACCGCAGCCTCACAGCGCCAGGGACCTGGGTCGATTCCAACCTTGGGTGACCGTCTGTGTGGAGTTTGCACATTCTCCCTGTGCCTGCATGGGTTTCCTCCGGGTGCTCCGGTATCCTCCCACAGTCCAAAGATGTGTGGGTTAGGTGGATTGGCCATGGGAAATGCAGGGGTGGGGGGCCTGGGTGGGTTACTCTTTGGAGGGTTGGTGGTAACTTAATGGACTGAATGGCCTCCATCTGCACTGAAAGGATTCTATGAATCCAGACAGCTGGTGGAATTTAAATTCAATGAATAAATCTGGAATATAAAACTCATCTCATTGATGGGGGCCATGACAACCATCTCTGCTAACTTCTTTATGGAAGGGAGTCTGCCATTTTTATCAGATCTGGCCAACATGTGACTCTCGACGCAAAGCAACATGGTTAACACTGAAATTACCCAGCAACCCACACAGTGTAAGGGCAATATAGGGGGAGGGGTGGGGGGGAGGGGGTGCCTTGGCAGAAATGAATAAGACCATCTTTTAGGCTATCCTGCTGGCTGATGTTTGCAAGGAGATTGAACAAACTCATTTCATTTCACACTAGATCTGGCAAGTTGACAGGGGAGGCAATTGCCAAGTGCTTTTATTGCTGGACTATTAACCCAGAGACCCAGGTAACGTTCTGAGGGCCTGGGTTCGAATCCAGTCATGGTCGATGGTGGATTCAAATTTGAATTTAATAAAAATCTGAAATCAAAAGGCTAATAATGATCATGAAAATACTTTCAATTGTTGGAAAAACCCCATCTGGTTCACGAATGTCCTTTAGGGAAGGAAACTGTCGTCCTCACTTGGTGTGGCCTACATGTGACTCCAGACCCACAGCAATGGGGTTGACTCTTAACTGCCCTCTGGGTAATTAGAGATGGGCAATAAGTGCTGACCTAGCCAGAGATGCCTCATCCCACATATGAATAAAGAAAGTCACTGTCTGTGTGGAGTTTGCACATTCTCCCAGTGTCTGCGTGGGTTTCCTCTGGGTGCTCCGGTTTCCTCCCACACGCCAAAGATGTGTAGGTTAGGTGAATTGGCCATGCTAAATTGCCCATAGTGTCAGGTGCATTAGTGGGAGGGAAATGGGTCTGGGTGGGCTATTCTTCGGTGTGGACTGGTTGGGCCGAAGGGCCTGTTTCCACATTGTAGGGAATCTAATCTAATCTATATAAAAAAAAACTACTTCAGCTGCTTCTGAATCTAGTTCTTTGAAGGGAAAGGTCCAGGTGTCCATCTACTGTGTCACCAAGAGGGTGGGAGAATCACAACCCACGTCCTGCTCTTCTAGAACCCATTAAGATAGTTTTCTATCAAGATTATTTTCAGTACATAAAACTTATTTGGCACTCTGCAATCCATGCCCCATTATTGGTCCCATAGGGTGGAAATTAGCCTCCAATTGACCACTATACCATCATTGAGATTTTAGTGGCAGTCAGTCAGGAATCCTCATTCCTGATGAAGAGCTCACGGTTGAAATGTCGACTCTCTGCCTGACCTGCTGTGCTTTTCCAGTGCCACACTTTTCAACTCTGATCTCCAGCATCTGCAGTCCTCACTTTCACCTACTATACCATCCCAATCCCACCCACTTCAGTAGACTGTGAATGCTGAGTAGACTGTAGAATCCAAGACCCACTTAAATCTGGGTTGGGGGAGAGTATGCAGAATGAAAACAAAGTGTAGTTGGGATTTAGTTGAGCGGTCAGCAAGGCCCAGGGTAGTTTGAGGAGCCTTTCCGAAACGAGGTAGGAGAAGCGATTAGTAATGAAGGTGGACAACAAGAAGATCAGTGTTTCTGGGGGGCGGGAGCAAAGCTCAGACTCACCTCTCTTCTGCATGAAAACAAACAGATCATCCAGGAACTCCTTGCGTTTGGGGTCACTGTCCAGTTCGTAGAGCTGTCAAAGGACACAGAAAAGGGAAGCATTCAAAGAGAGACCAGAACAGAACCGAGTTATCACCGTTTTTCTGAACTGATTCAGAGACAGAATATAATTCAAGTCTACCACAAAGAAACTTCCCTGTATTTTCCATTTACAGACATTCTTTGCACTTGGCTCCACGACAATTTATTCTCACAAGTGAGGTCACATTCGTGGTTTGGATGAGCACACTAAAATCCCATCTACTATCGAAGTAATGTGGAATAAAGGAGTTGGGCTAGGAATTATTGCTACCTGTAATTTAACAAAGAGTCATAGAGATGTACAGCATGGAAACAGACCCTGCTGTCCAACCTGTCCATGCTGACCAGATATCCCAACCCAATCTAGTCCCACCTGCCAGCACCCGGCCCCTACCCCTCCAAACCCTTACTATTCACATACCCATCCAAATGCCTCTTAAATGTTGCAATTATACCAGCCTCCACCACTTCCTCTGGCAGCTCATTCCATACACGTACCATCCTCTGTGTGAAAAAGTTGCCCCTTAGGTCTCTTTTATATCTTTCCCCTCTCACCCTAAACCTATACCCTCTAGTTCTGGACTCCCCGACCCCAGGGAAAAGACTTTGTCTGTTATCCTAGCCCTCATAATTTTGTAAACCACTATAAAGGTCACCCCTCAGTCTCCGACGCTCCAGGGAAAACAGCCCCAGCCTGTTCAGCCTCTCCCTATAGCTCAAATCCTCCAACCCTAGCAACATCCTTGTAAATCTTTTCTGAACTCTTTCAAGTTTCACAACATCTTTCCGATAGGAAGGAGACCAGAATTGCACACAATATTCAAACAGTGGCCTAACCAATGTCCTGTACAGCCACACCATGACCTCCCAACTCCTGTACTTAATATTCTGATTGATAAAAGAAAGCATACCAAATGTTTGATCTGACCGAGGTGGGGCTTGATGTGAATCCAAGAATGATTATGGGACAGAGTGACCTTTTGGACATTGCATGAGTATAACAGATAGTTAAAGATTGATGCTACTCAGTCATGTGTCATGCCCTCACTGCCAGAGTCTTGGTGCCCAGTGAGTGGCACTCTAATAATTGAACTGTGAGGAAGTAGGGTTAGGGGATGGCAGGGAAGAGTGAAGAGTTACCGATAACCAAATACTTGGGAAAATTGTAGGTGGAGATGAAAGGATGGTCACCAGCATAATCTGAGCTCTCGTTCCAGCCAGTAATGGCTGTCACACAGCCAGGATCACATTCTCCTCAGGAAATAAGGCAAGGTCGACTTTCAACACCTGTTTCAAATGCCATGACAATTTTGTGGTTTTTCTCTGAACCAATCACGGGTTACTGTTTTACGCTTTCTGTCTTCCGTCTTCACCTCTTTCCCATTCCCCCAGACATGAGCAATAGGCAAGGGAGCTGGCTCTTCAGCCTCAAACCTCACTCAATGCATCTCTGAATAGCCCTTAAGCCAACCAGGAGTAACTGTCCGTTTTATAATCCTCGTATTGTCATACCCTTATGCTCAGTGGTAACTCAGAATGAGCAATATGAGGTCTCATAGTACAGTGGGTAGGAACATATGAATGGGAGCAGGCCATTCAGCCCACAAGTCTGTCCCGCCATTTAATATGACCATGGCTGAGAGAACACTTCAATGTCTTTGAACAACCTAGCCCCTATGCCATTGATCATCAGAAATCTACCAATCTCTATCTTAAACATACTCAAAGACTGAGCTTCCATAGCCTTCTATGATAGAGAGTTCACAAACCTTCTTGACTAAAAATATTCCTCCTCATTCCGGACCTAACTGACAACCCCCCTTACATATCTGGATGATGTCTGCTGATGCTGGATCAGCCAATCACGAAACCACCTTCCTTGCATCTACTGCTTCAGGTATTTCATAAATTTCAATGTGATCATTTCTCGTTCTTCAAAACTCTTGAGACTATCGGCTCAGTTTACCCAATCTCTCTTCATCAGACAGCGCCCTACCCCCCTCCGGGACCAATAATCATTTAATCCCTACAGTGTGGAAGCAGGCCGTTCAGCCCATCGAGTCTACACCGGCCCTCTGAAGAACATCCCACCCCAAATCCACACCCCTATCCCATTCCTGAAAGCCTGCATGGCCCATGGTTAATCCACTCAGTCTGCTCATCCCTGAACACTTTGGGCAATTTAGTGCAGCCATTCCACCCTAACCAGCACATCTTTGGATTATGGGAGGAAACCGGAGCACCCGGAGGAAACCCACACAGACACAGAGGTGAATGTGCAAACTCCACACAGACAGTCGCACAAGGCCGGAATCAAACCCTGGCGCTGTGAGGCTGCAGTGCTAACCACTGAGTCACCGTAGTCGGGTCTGATGAATGTTTGTTTCACTCGCTCAATTGCAATAATACTTTCCCGAGATGAGACCAAAACTGCACCCAGTCCCTATCTCTGAGCCAGAATCACTGGATGCAAGTCCCACTCTAGGGCCTGATGATCAAGGGAGATATGCACGTCCGTGGTCTTTACACATCGTCCCAAGGTGCCTATGGCAAGCAGGAAGAGTGGGGAGGGTGTCCTGGTCAGCCAGAACCATATGGTAGCAGAGGCACAACACCATCTCCATTTTTAACCACAGGTTCTTTCAGGGATTTTAACTCAATGGCAAAGGGACCTTCAAAGCTCTAGGGCAGAGGTGGGGAACCTTTTCATGTTGGAAGGCCGCATTATGTTAGTTGTAATCTAATAAGGCCACATCCAAGAAACGTCAATTATATATTCTTCAAAATTCACATTTTTTAAATTATGGCGGTCAGTCTTGTGAGGATTACTTCGTTGAATTTTCTTTTACTCTCTGGTATTTTAAATACGTTCATTTTAAGATTAAAATAAAAATAATAAAGGACGAAAAAAACATATTAATAAAAAATAAAAGATTTGCTCTGGAAAATTCGGATTCATTCAAAAGGCCACACACAGTGGCCTAGAAGGCCGCAGGTTCCCAAACCCTGCTCTAGGGACTGCCAGAAGTATATAAGGACTGATGAGGCGCGAGGCGGGGGAGAAGAGGAGGCAAAACATGCTACGCAGAATGGCCAGTGAGTAATAACACAAGTTGCAGACTCGATGCAACCTCTCAGTCAACTGTCCAGTTCTGCTTAACTCTGCCAGGAAGGAGAATTACGAAAGCCCATAACTATGGAGCGAGGTGTCACTTATACAAACACTGTGTTGACCAGATTTCAGATCCAAGTGTTCAGATCGGAGGATCACTTGTTACTCGGTCAGAGGGGGTTTGTAGTTGGTATTTGTCCGCTTCCCACACAGAGGTGTTTCAAAGGGGTCATCAACTGCTGGCAAATGGACAGAGCTTAGGAAACACAGAGTCAAGATTAGGATAAAGGAACTTGACCCAAGCTCTTTAAAAGACCCAACTTTGGGGTGCAGATGATCACTGACCAGGAGTGGACAGAACCCTCCAGATGGGGAACCAAGATAAAAGCTAATGGGAAGACTGTAACCAGAAGGAAACAAACTATGGAGAAATTGCAGAGTTGATGTCATGCTTGAGTTTTCAACTGAATAGGAGCATATGGAGGGGGTGGGGGTAAAGGTCTGCACTGTCTGGGGAATGGGGATTGTGGAGGGGGGGGGTGAACCTTACAACCTTTACAAAGCATACCGATGAGCATTTGAAATGTCAAAATCTTCAAGGCTATGGGCGAAACGCTGGACAGTGGGATTAGTGCAGGTGCAGACTCAAGGGGCAGAAGGGCCTCTTCTGGGCTGTATGACTCCAGGAAAGACTGTTGGAGGAAGAGGAGAAGGGAACAAACTCGAAGGGGAATGGGGCAAATAGGAGGAAGAATCGGTGTGAGTTACTGCAGAAAGAAGGCTGGAGACTGTCGGGGGACGTCAGCACATGACAAAAGGCAGAACGGTGGCTCAGTGGTTAGCACTGCTCCCTTACAGCGCCAGGGACCTGGAATTGATGCCAGCCTTGAGCGTCTGTCTGTGTGGAGTTTGCACATTCACCCCATGTCTGCGTGGGTTTCCTCCCACAGTCCAAAGGTATGCAGGTTAAGTGGAATGGCCATGCTAAATTGCCCCATAGTGTCCAGGGATGTATAGGCTAGGTGGGTTAGCCATGGGAAATGCAGGGATCAGGTTGGGGTCTGGGTTTGGGTGGGATGCTCTTCGGCGGATTGGTACAGACTCAATGGACCGAATGGCTTCTTTCCATACTGTAGGGATTCAATGATGGTATGTTGCTGTGGGTGTGTCAGCAAGTATGGCAGATTTTCTCCCCCGAAGGACTTTAGTAATGAACCCAATGAGTTTTTTTTTTACAACAAACGACAATGGTTCCCATTAGGTTAACTTTTTATTGTGGGTTTTACTCAAGTCAATGTTCACGATCAGCCAAAATGGTACGTTAGCGACCAGACCAGCCCCCTCCAAATATATGAAGACAATAGCCTACACCCGAACACTTTCTTTTTTAAAGGCAAGTACGAGATATTGCATTGTGGATGCAATTCGATTGGTCAAACTATCAGTCAACGCAAAACACACTTTATTCCTACACTATAATTAAAATACAACAAAAGAAAGAAGAAATTGGAATAACTTTATTGGAAAACTTATACAGAATAATAGATTACTAAACAGTAGCTGTTCCAGCATAGTAACATCCCATAAACACATCCTTGGCAAAGGCAATTTCAGGAAAAAAGATTGTCCCATAGGCAATTCTCCAGTCCAGGAAGAAAAAATATTGAGAGAAAATTCTGAGAAGAATAACAGGGAGAGATGTACTGCGGCTTCCTAACGCTGTTTCAAGACCCCATCGACTGCGAGTGAAAAACGAGAACTAAAAACCCAGGCTCTGGGGGAGATTGACCCCGCCCATTCAGGCTGCTTCTATTGTTCAACTCTTAAAAAAAACAAGCTATTTACTTTATTATATTCAAACAGACAACTCAGTACCAGAGTCTTAAAACCTCTCTTCAAGGAAAAAAACTAGGACAAAATACACTTCTTAAAGGCATAGAATCATCACAGGGATTTGAAGCCACATCCCCAGCACATTAGCCTGGGTAAGAGATCACTGATCAAGTGATAATACCATAACACCACAGCCTCCTCCAGGTGAAGTCAACAGCAATGATATATTTTGAGGAAAGACATGAGACAGTGAGAGGAACATGTTGACAGAGTGAGGTGAAGAGGTGTGGAGGGGGCTTGTGTGAAATAAAGACGCTGGCATGGACCAGTTGGGACGAACAGCCTGCTGTAAATACTCTTTAATGGGTTTCCGCTCATCGGAAATCAATGCTGGGATGAGATGAACCAGCCCACCCGCCAGAGAGAAAGGAAACAAGAGAAAACGTCCGACCTTTGCGAAGTCTTTGGCAGCCTCTCTTGCTCGTCCACCATCAGCATCGTCATTCCAAGCCAGACTCCCATTCTGAACATAAAAAAAGGGAAAGAGTAAGAGGTAAAGATGGAGAGAAAAAAAAATAGAGAAGACAGTCCTAGGTAACTCTGACCTGGAATGTGCACTGATAGCTGAGGCTACAGTGGAAGGCCCTCATGCTCCCATCCCTTATCTAGCAATTAACTCAGTGCTTTGCGTTTTCTGTGCTCTCTCTTTTAGTTAATTCATGGCATACATTTCGAAAACATGAGGTCATGCACTTTGGCAGGAAAAGGAACTGAGCATTATTTAAATGGAGAAAGACTGCAGAATGCTATGGAACAGAGGGATTTGGGACTCCACACCCACCAATCATCTAGCATCCAAGTTCAGGTAGTAATAGAATTACTATAGTGTGAAGGAAGGTCATTCAACCCATCGAGTTCACACTGACCTTCCAAAGCGCATCCCGCCTAGACCTATCCCTGTAATTGGGGTGGCACGGTGGCTCAGTAGTTAGCACTGGTGCCTCACAGCACCAAGGTCTCAGGTTTGACTCCAGCCTCGGATGACTGTCTGTGTGGAGTTTGCACATTCTCCCAGTGTCTGTGTGGGTTTCCTCCCACAGTCCAAAGATGTGCAGGTCAGGTGAATTGGCCATAGTAAATTGCTCATAGTGTTAGGTGCATTAGTCAGAGGGAAATGGGTCTGGGTGGGTTACTCTTTGGAGGGTCGCCCAAGGGCCTGTTTCCACACTGTAGGGAATTTAATCTAATTCTGCATTTCTTATAGCCAATCCACCTAGCCTGCACATCCCTGGACACTATGGGAAATTTAGCAAGGGCAATCCACCCTAACCTGCACATCTTTGGACTGTGGGAGGAAACTGGAGCACCCGGAGGAAACCCACGCAGACACAGGGAGAAAATGTGCACACTCCACACAGAGAGTCGCCCGAGGCTAGAATCGAACCCAGGTCCCTGGCGCTGTGAGACAGCAGTGCTAACCACTGAGCCACCATGCTGCCCAGCCATTGTAATAGGGAAGGCAAATGGTAAGGCAAAGAGAATGAAGTATAAAAGCAGGGAGGTTTTGCTAAAACTATACAAGGCAGTAGTCAGACCACAGCTAGAATAGTGAGAGCAGTTTTGGGCCCTTTATCCAAGGAAAGCTACATTGGCATTGGAGGCAGTCCAGAGAAGATTCACTAGGCTCATACCAGGCATACAGGAACTGCCTTATGAGGAAAGGTAAAGTCGATTGGCCCTATAATCTTTATCATTTAGAAGAGTGAGAGGCATCCTTATTACAACATAGAAGATTCTTAAGGGACTTGACAGGGTACATCCAAAAAAGGTCATTTCCCGGTGTGGGAGAGTCTGGGACCAGAGGGCATCATCTCAGAGTGAAGGGTCACACATTAAGACAAAAATGAGGGCTTTCTTCTTTCTGAGGGTAACATATCTGTGGAATTCTTTACTGCAGAGGACTGTCCAGGCAGAGTCATTAAGGATATCCGGAGACAGAGTTTGAATCACTAAAGGAATCAAGGTTCATAGAGAAAAAGCAGGGAAGTAGAGCCGAGGATTGTCAGATCAGCTAGGTCTTCACTGAATAGTGGAGCTTCTCAGTGGGGTTAATGGCTTACTTCTGTTCCTACATCAAATGAGCCTTTTCTCTCCTGAAACTGCTGACTCCTTGCTGAAATACTGCCAGACCAATTCCTGGGATGGCAGGACTGACATATGAGGAAAGACTGGGTCAACTCTGCATGTACTCACTGGGATTTAGAAGAATAAGGTGCGATCTCATAGAAACATATAAAATCCGGATGGGACTGGACAGGCTAGATGTGGGAAGCATGTTCCCGATGTTGGCCAAGTCCAGAACTAGGGGGTCACAGTCTTAAGAATAAGGGGTAAGCCATTCAGGATTGAGATGAGGAAGAATTTCTTCACTCAGAGTTGTGAACCTGTGGAATTCTCTCCCACAGGAAGCTGTTGGGGCCAGTTTGTTAGATATATCCAAGAGGGAGCTGGATGTAACCCATGCGGATCAAGGGGTATAGAGCAAGAAAGGGGTATAAGATTGCATGATCAGCCTTGATGATACTGAAGGGGGGTGCAGGCTCAATGACCTACTCCTGCAGCTATTGTCTATGTTTCTGCGCTAAGTGCTTACACAAAGGTAACGGCTGTAGTTTTTCATGCAATTGGTCCACCAGCACCTGTTAGAAAGGCACTTGGTGGGTGGGGTGGGGGTAACATGCAACATGTGCTGACTTCTCTAGTCACGCCATCTCTTGCAAACGACCAGAGAAATGGCAATTTGCAGACTTCCAGTTTTGTGCATGACAAGGGTCCCCTCAGCTGTGTTCAGCATTTCATGTTGACGTGCAAAACTAAAAGGAGGCTGAAAAATGCCTGTCGTCATGGGAACCCACACAGGGTTGGGGTAAGGAGGAGGATGTGGAGGGGATGGAGAAGACTGGGATTGGGTGAGCATAGAAAGAGAAGACAAAATAGTTTCGAACTTGTCAACAATTAAATACTCAGCTAGCTGAAGGCCAGAACAACTTGAAATCACTGTGGTAGAAAACTCCTTGAAATTGAATGAGGGATAAGATCAGGAGCTTCTGTTTGGGGGGGATAATGTAACGGATCCTATTGCAATCAATACTGCCAATGGTTAAATTTAAATCCGAGGTCCAGTAAACAGTTTGTTACTGCCTTGTTAAAATATTCCAGTTGTGTGCATACGCTATGGAAACGCATCAGCTGTGACCTCAACAGCCCGAGGAAGGTGTGCTAAGGCTGGTAGCTCTTTTTTCATGTTGAAGCCAATTATCTGTCAATTAATTTGGAAAAATACTTTTGTTGCAAACTTATGCATGTTATCTCATGTCAATTGAATACTCTGGGATCCAGGAGGCTAATGCTTTCTCAGTGCGTTTATAGCATCCCTACAGCGTGGAAGCGGCCCATTAGGTCCACATTGACTCTCTGAAGAGCCTTCCGACAAGACCTACCCTCCTATCCCTGCCATTCCCATGGCTTAAACCACCCAGCCTGCACATCCCTGGTCACTAACCTACACACCTTTGGACTGTGGGAGGAAACCGGAGCACCCGAAGGAAACCCACACAGGCACGGGGAGAATGTGCAAACTACGCACAGACAGTCGCCAGAGGCTGGAATCAAACTATCACTGTTGAGGCAGCAGTGCCAACCACTGAGTCACTGTGTCGTCTGTGTGGCAGCTTCGAGTTTGATGGACTGCTGATAATTGAGGATACTGATGAATTCTGGCAAACCTGTTTTGAAGGAGTCCAAATTCTCCTTATGACAACTCAAAGACAGACAGCATATGAGACAGTTTCGCCTAATAAATGAGTTAGAGAGTTGAAAAGAGTACCCTGAAATCCAAAAGGTAGCCCGAGAAAATGATAAAGCTTCCCTCGAGAACACGCAAGAGCCCTTGGGAAAAAGAAACAAAGAAGCAGAGCTGCTCGCATGATAGGAACAACCAAGCTGCATGCAATTGTCTGACAAAGTTGTGGCTATAAAGGGTCATTCAGAAATTGAGCTTTCAAATAGGCTTTACAAAAAAATGGATAAGGAGGACAAAAATAAAGAGGTTTGGCTGAACCTATAGACTCCACCGTAACTATGGTACCAGAAATTGTGGAAAGTTTATAGAGGGCTCAGAAAATGTTTGCAAGGGTGACTGTAGGGACAAGGATTTACAAAGACCTTTTGGATAGCTCTCCCAAGAGCTGTGAAAGCGGAGGTGATTTGATGCATAAAGTGATGAAGGATGGAGACAGAATAAATGGAAATGTTTTCAAATGGCTAAAGATGAATAATCAGGTGTTCCAGATTTAACACCATGTTGACAAAAGAACTTGAGGTGGCAAAGGAGAAACACAAGTGTGTGGAGGATTGATATTGAGGTGGACACAGATTCAAATTAATGTTCAAAAGGAAATCGGGTAAACATTTGGAGAGAAAAAGGGAAAGGACGTGTTGGGGGTGGGGATGGTAGAGGTTGAGAGTGTGGTGCTGGAAAAGCACAGCAGGTCAGGCAGAAGAATCAACTTTTCCAGCATAGGCTCTTCATCAGGAATGAGGTTGGGAGCCTCGGGGGTAGAGAGATAAATAGGAGGGTGGATGGGGCTGAGTGTGCACCAATCTTCAGCATCTGTGGTCCTCACTTTCGCCCAGCGGAATCGATGATAGGGTTGACTGGATTTCTCTTCATAAGAACTGGCTTCATACTCGATGGGCTGAATGACCTCCATGTGGCACTGAATGTGGCATGATTCAGTCGCAAACTCCACCGTGTCGGTGCTCAACTGTCGAGTGTTAAAAGGCGATGAGGGATGTGAAGGCAAGAGGAAACAGGGCCATGCTTTCTCTCTCTGGTTTTGCCCAACCTTTGCCAAATGTTATGGCACATTTCACTTCACCCACCTGCCTATTAGCACTGCTACTTCATGGCGTCAGGAACTTGGGTTCGATTCCACCCTCGGGCAGCTGTCTGTGTGGAGTTTGCACACTCTCCCGGTGTCTACGTGGGTTTCCTCTGGGTGCTCCGGTTTTCTCCCATAATCCAAAGATGTGCAGCTTAGGGTGGATTGGCCACGGGAAATGCAGGGTTACATGGATAGGGTGGGGGGTGCTGGGTTTGAATGGAATGCTCTTTGGAGAATCAGTGCAGACACAATGGGCCAAATGGCCTCTCTCTGCACTGCAGGGATTCTGTGATTCACTGCTTCTTTTGAATGAAGGCCACACCTATTGCTTAAGTAATAAAACCCCCAGAGTTGATAAATAGGATAGAATGTTTTATCTCCAGTGTTTCTTCCAGCGTCGGCCAAAACCATTAGCCTTTTGAGGGCAAAATGGAATGTAACCCTTTAATATTTAACGTCACATTAATAGTGGGTGTTCTTATACTTGTCTACTCGAGAAATTTCGATTGATTCGATTTTAATGTCAGCGAAAGGTTCATGTGCTTTGTGGAGATTACAGCCTGGAGATCACACAGTGTGTGACATTATCATCCAGTCACTAACACGTTGAGTCAAATTCCTTGGCCCACTGTTTAAATAGGGGCACTAATCCATCAGGTTACATGCTCTGCGGCTGGGTGATGATATCAGTGTTAATGCTCCATTAACATGAGAGGACCAAGGATTTATGTTACAGAAACATTCAGTGCTTATATATCACAGTGTGTAAGTTCCAGTCAGAATGAGATCAGCCCTCTTATTCAGTTATATTTGATTTTTATTTTAAATGTTTGACAAATTCTTCCCATTTCTTTGTATGTTTATACATCAAGTTGGTTTGTGCTGCACACTCCCCTACTTGGCATTATTTAGCTTGTGGTATCACCGTCACTTGGGTGAGTCCTGGCCCTGTGTCCATGTGTGGGTGTTACCCCCCATGGGACCAAGGTGGCAATCCCCTACCTTGTGGCTAAATAAGAGGTTACCACCAGGAAAATCCTCTCCACTCTGAATCTCAAAGAGACTTTGAGATCTCAAAGGTCAAGTTTATCTTACAGCTTGGAAGCAGGCCATTCAGTCCATCGAGTCCACACTGTCCTTCTGAAGTGCATCCCACTCAGACCCATCCTCCTATCCCTGTGACCCTGCATTTCCCATGGCTAATCCACCTAGGCTGCACATCCTTGGACACTATCAATTTAACATGGCCAATTTACCTAAGCTGTGAAATTGGGGGAGGAGACCGGAACACCCAGAGGAAACCCACACAGACACGGGGTAAATGTGCAAACTCCACACAGACACAGAGGGTCTGCTCAACTTTTCCCCAATTTTTTTTAAACAAATTTATGAGTAGAATTAATTTTTGAAATGACTTCATTTATGATTGAATTGACATTTATCATGGATCAACAATTGAACTGGACTTGTCACATAATCACAGAGCTTCAACAGCAGGTCAGATGCTGGGAATCCGACAGCGAGCAAATCACTTGTTTGATAACGCACCCACAATCTACAAGGCCCAAGTCAGGAGTGTGATGGAATGCTCCTGACGTGCCTGGATGGGGGCAGCTCCAACAACACGCAAGAAGCTTGACGCCATCCAAGACAAAGCAGCCCACTTGATTGGCACCACATCCACTCCCTCCACCACTGATGCTCAGTAGCAGCGGTGTGTATGGTCTACAAGATGCACTGCAGAAATTAACCAAAGATCCTCAGACAGCACCTTCTAAGCCCACAGCCACTTCCATCTAGAAGGACAAAAACAGCAGCAATGGGAACGCCACCCTCTGCAGGTTCCCCTTCGGGCCACTCACCATCCTGCCTTGAAAATACAATATCATTCCTTCACTATCACTGGGTCAAAATCCAGACATTCCCCTTCCTAAGGGCATTATGGGTCAACCTTCAGCACATGGACTGCAGCGGTTCAGGAAGGCAACTCAAGGATAACTAGGGACGGGTAATAAATGCTGAGCAGCCAGTGACAGCCACATCCCACAAGTGAATAAAAAAAAAAAACCAGCAAAGATCAGGGACAATCTCAGGGGCATCACAGCCGTACAGAGATTCTGTGGGCACAGTATACCTGTAGACTACAGCCTACGGCAGAACGGGAGGGGAATCCTTCACATCTGATAGTTTAATCTCATCAGAATCACAACACATGAATCACAATCCCATCAGTGTGGCCTCTAATGCAGTACGAAACCCGAATCTCTACCCCATTTGCCTTCACAACCGGCTCAATCAGAGCTGGTGGCGCAGCAGCAACTAATATCTTTATATCAAATGGTTTGGTGCCACACAATGAGGGCTGGGCTCAAGGTAGACTGTTCAATAAGAAAGAGGAGCGGTAGATCATTCAGCCCCTCAAGTCTGACCCACCTCAGACCTCAATTCCTCTTTCATGCCACCAACAACCCTTTTCTAACTCGAACGTATCTACCTCCACCTTAAAATATTCAGAGACCCTGGCTCCACCACCTTCTTGGGCACATGATTCCGATGGGATTTAACCCTCCAGGAGAAACAATTCCCCTTGTCTCTGTCCTATTGAATTGGAGACCAGGGAAGAGTCTCCTGCTCTTCATCAAAGTGCACTGTGGGATGTTTCACATCGATCTGAGCAGGCCTCCAGTTAATGCCACTCTCGAAAGATGTCACAGCATCCCCTCACTCATTGAAATGTAGAAAATAGGCTCTTCGAGCCTGCTCCACCATTCAATATGATCGTGGCTGATCATCCAACTCAATAGCCTGTTCCTGCCTCTCTCTCACTGCCTTTAATCCCTTAAGCCCCCAAGTACTCCTTCTTTTAACTGCACAATCTTTTGGCCTTGACTGCTTTCTGCTGAAGGTTTTTCTTCTATTGATTGTGACTTTTCACTCAGTGAGTAATTCGTGTGTGGAATTCCACTACCTGGAATTGTGGTGGAGGCAGGTTCAATCGAGGCATTCAAGAGGGACACTGGATGACAATTTGGATACAAATGATGAGCAGGGATATGGGGAAAAGGTGGGAGATTGGCACCAGGTGAGAGAACCGGTGCTAGCACTTTGGGTCAAATGGCCTCCTCTGTGCCCGTAAGCATTCTGGGATTTGATGAAAGGTCATTACAGTTTAAAACAATTAATGACTGTTTTGCCAATGGTGTTCATGAAACAAACATTCAATTCCAGGTTTTATAAACCAAATTTAAACTCCCCCAGCAGCTGCGGTAGGATTTGAACCCTTTCCTCTCTCGACTGTGCCTTTATAATTACTAATCCAGAAAGGTTACCACCACGCCACCTTATCTAACCCTCCATGATTGCAAACACCTCCATCAAATGGCCTCTTAATCTTCTCTGTTTATGCTTTGCTTCCTATTCATCGCTAAGCTGTGGTATTGCTTTGCTGAGGGAGATGGGGCTAGGGTAGGGACAGTGCGGGGAAAGACTAAACTAATCACTGACATGAGTCGTTGGCAGCAAGTCAGTAGCAGTTCAGCCGACAAGAACTTGCAGTGAATTCACTCCGAGGAGGCAGCTTTATACCATCAAATTAAGCCAAACAAGCGTTAAGCTCGGTGGTACCTATTTCCACAATATCAACAATGCAAGGCTGGGTGTCACTGCTGGACAATTAATCAACATAACACCAGGCCGAGCGTCAAGCGGCTGGATTCGAACAAAGCTGTCTGTCTCGAAATTATTTCCACATGGATTCGGAAAAGAGATGGGAAAAATGGTGAGCCCTACAGCGTGGAAACAAATCGCCCATATTGACCAAGTTTCCCGAACTAAATTGGTCCCACTTGCCTGCTTTTGGGACATTTCCCTCTAAACCTTGTCTATTCATGTACACGTCCAAATGTCTTTTCAATGTGCTAACTGTACCTGCATCTACCACTTCCTCTGGCAGCTTATTCCATACACGCACCACCCTCTGCATGAAAAAGCTGCCCCTCCGGTCCCTTTTAAATCTTTCTCCTCTCACCGTAAAACTGCCCTCTGGTTTTGTACTCCCACACCCTGGGGAAAAGGCCTTTATTATTCTAACTTATGCAACGAGTGGAATCTTTGAGAAGGAAGCTAGTTTGGTGAGTGATTCACCTCAGCAATCACCCCTAAGGGGATTGGGTAGCTCAGCTGGCTGGATGGCTGATTAACAACACAGAGCATTACCAGCGACGCAGGTTCAATTCCCGTGTTGGCCGAGGTAACTTGCTTTCTCAATCTCTCCCCTCACCTGAGCCGTGGTGACCCTGAGGTTAAACCATCACCACTCACCTCCCTCTAATGAGAAAGTGGGACTATAGCAACTTTGGATTTACATTCCCAACTACTACCGGGTTACAAGGGGCATCTCGTAACACTGTAAAGGACAAACAGACAGACAACTAGCAATCCACATCCATGAACACCAACTAGCCACTAACCCGTCCCTAGTAGCCACGCACACAGAATGACAGGACCACACATTCAACTGGGACAACAAAATGATCATAGGACAAACTAAACAGAGGATGGCCAGAGAATTTTTAGAAGCATGGCATACAGGCACAGACTCCATCAACAAACACACAAACCTGGACCCAATATACAACGACAAACCGGAAGCAGCAGGAACTGAACCAAATAAATTCCAGAAGACCGTACAGAGGCACTTCACAGGAGGCTCCAAAGCCCTGAAGATGTCACCCAGACAGGGGGACAAAAGGTCTGCAAATCAATTTCCCAGCTCGGAGAACACACCTAGAACCACGGCATCTCATGTTTTGCTGCTTGTAATTTGTCCTGGTGAAGCCATTCATAATTACTTCAGGGTATAATGCAACGTGCAAGTTTCAGAAGGCTAAGACGTCAGAGTCATATAGCTTGATGCCTACAACTTGTACCATGAGCATGTGCAGAATTACAAACTTCAGCATATCTGAACAACACGTGTATAACAAGAGTAAGTGATTTATCATCGAGATGCGGATAAGGCTTTGCAAAGCTCAGTACAAGCAGCTGCCATGCAGCCTGGCTCTCTCTGCGCCGATCCAAGCTCTCCCTAATTCCTACACAGGATTAAAAGGTTATATACCAATGAATAAGTTTGCCACTGGAACCCATCAGCAGAAGGAGCAGCTTATGAGGGGCAGTCATATTGCTGTGAGAGTCAGGAGAAAGACTTTGCACTTTTTTTAAAAACTGTGTTTTTCACCGCCATGGGATTTTTCATTTTTCACTGAGTGGGTAGTGCCCTCACTTCTGAGTTAGGAGGTTGCAGTTTAAAACCCCCACTCTGGAGGATAGAGTACATAATCCATTTGGCACTCCGGTGCAGTACTGAGGGAGTGTTGTATCGCCAGAGATGTCGTCTTTTCAGGATAAGATGCTAAACTAATGATTCTCTCTGGATGGCAAACACGAACAGCTGAGTTCCCTTCAGTGTCCTGGCCAATATCTATACCGCACACACAATCACAAAAGCAGACTATCAGCTTATTTCCGTGTCACTTTTTGAGGGAGCTTACTGTGTGCAAATTGGTTGCTTCCTTCCTGACATTCCTGCAAAAAGCACATTGCAAAACTGTACTTTCCTGGCTATACAGACCTTCCGGAAACCTTCAGGCTGTGCAAGCTGTGATCCAGGACATAGGAAATGAGAGCAGTAAGCCATGTGTCTCTTTGAGCACGCTCCCAATTCAATACAATGTCAACTTTCCTGCCTTATCCCCATGTCCCTCGGTGCCCAACCTATCAACCTCAACATTCACCAGCAGAACATCCACAGCCCTCTTGGGGAGAGAATTCTGAACATCCACAACACTCCGAGAGATCAAATTCTCATCACCCAATTCCTAAGTGATATAACTAGGAACAGGAGTAGGCCATTCGGCCCCTCGAGCGTGCTCACCATTCGATAATTCATTCGTGGCTGATCTGATTGTAACCTCAAGACTGTATTCCTGTCCACCCGGACACCCTCGGCTGAACAGGAATCTACCGACCTCTGTCTTAAAATCTATCTATCTGTCTCTTTCTTAAAAATAATTAAGGACTCTTCCTGAAAAGCTGATGGAAGCAGGGTTCTAAAGGCTCACATCCCTCAGAGGGAAAAAAAAATGATTGACCATTACCAGGAGACTGTGCCCCATGTTCTAGATTTCCCCAGCCAGGAGAAAACAATTGCTGTGCATCCACTCTGTCTCAAACCTCCATCACTTTATATTCTCATTCTCCAGTGAATGCAGTTCAATTCTACTCAATCCATTCTCTTATGTTAATCACCTCATCTGGCAAATCTACCATTCCTTCATTGCAGGTAAGGTGAGTACTTGTTGCCCATCCCTGAATCACCCTTAAATGGAGTTGCTTGCTTGACCATTTCGGAGGGCAACTGAGAGTCAATCACATTACTGAGACTCTGGGGTCACATATAAGCCAGACCAGGAAAGGATGGCAGATTTCCTTGCTGTAGTGATTGGAACCAGGTGGACCCCATTGACATCGAGATCCCTGACTGAGTTTGTTAACCTGGACAGACCAGGAGGCACTGGCTGATCAACATTAACATGGGATTTCAAATCCCCTCAGCTCCGGGACTGACTCCGAGCTGACTGACCACAGCCAGGAGAAAGTGAGGACTGCAGATGCTGGAGAGTCGAGTAGTATGGTACTGGAAAAGCACAGCAGGTCAGGCAGCACCTGCGGAGCAGCAGAGAGTTGATATGGCTGTTCATCAGGAAGATGCTCAACCATTTTGGAGGGCAATTGGGAGTCAATCGCATCACAGTGACCAAAGCCAGTGTACTTTGCACAAGTAATTAAAGGGTGACATAGTGACAGTTATTTCACCTCCCTCAGGGAGTGAATCAGATAGGTTTTCCAAAACTCAATGGAGAGTTGTCATGGTCGTCAATACTCAGACTAGTTTTAAAGTCCCACTTTTTTGAGCAACTGAGTTCAAATTCCATCCACTTGGTGAGAGTTGAACCCATGTTCCCAGAGCATTAGCTTAGGCCTCTGGATTACCAAGCCAAGTACAGAACCGTATCTCTCCTGTCTTATGGACCTCCATTGCACCCCTTTTAAAGGCAAGTATCTCCCTCCATAGGTAAGGAGGGTAAAGCTACACACAGTAGGAGGTTGAACACAGTAAAAACATAAGGAATAGGTGCAGGAGTAGGCCATCTGGCCCATCCAGCCTGTACCGCCATTCAATAAGATTGTGGCTGAACATTCCGTGGACTCAGGTCCATTTCTCCACCTGCTCACCATAACCCTTAATTCCTTTACTGTTAAAAAATCTATCTTTGCCTTAAAAACATCAAATGGGGTTGCATTTCCATCTATTTCCCATTATATAGGTCTATAAAATCATGAGGGGCATAGATAAGGTAAATGGCAAGTACCTTCTCCCTAGTTTGGGGGTGGGGGGGGGATTTCAACACCAGGGGGCGCATTTCTTAAAGATGAGAGGAGCAAGATTTAAAAAAGACACGAGGGGCATTTTTGTTTACACAGAGTGTGTGGGTCACGTGTGGAATGAATTTCCAGAGGAAGTGGTGGATGTGGGTACAGTTACAGTTCAAAAGACGTTTGGATAAGTTCACGGATAAGAAATGTTTGGAGGGATATGGGCCAGGAACATGCAGTTGGGATTAGTTGAGTTTGGAATTATGGTCGGCATGGACTGGTTGGATCGAAGGGTCTGTTTCTGTACTGTATGATCCTGATAGTAATCCAGATGTGGTCTCACCAAAGGACTGAACAATTGCCGTTAGCCTTCATTCCTCTTGCACTGCAGACTCCATCCAGTAAAGGCCACGGTCTAAGTTCCTAACTGCTTGACTGATCTGTAATGTTAATATATATGCAAGTCTTCCCAGCGAATGAAATGCACCTCAATTCTTAAATGAACACCACCATTAAATGCTGAGGATCTCTTATCAATCAAACAGCCCAGCAAACAAGACTCAGTCATGGGTCAAGCAATCCAAACCTCTGTGCTCCACATCATGTGACAACTGAACTCAGTACCCTTTAGGGGTGATCATTGATATCAACCCAAGGGATTAATTTATTGCTGTCACACGACAAGCAAACACTTTATAAATGGAGATCATATCTGAGACGGTCCCTTGGAGTGATAGGCTTTCCGATTTTCTGTCTGGATTGAAAAGGCTAAATTTGATGTTCAGTCAATACAACTCCTGGTCTGTCAGGATCTTCCAACACTGAACTTCAAGCTGACTGCATAAGTCCAGTCACTTTAGATTCAAGAGATAGAGGCACTTTTACAGTGGAAATAAGGGGTATCAGATGTGGTACAGTGGCTGAGTGGTCATACAGTGAGAGTGAGAATAGGAAAGGAGTGCAATCAAGGGAAGGAGGGAGATAGGGAGTGCGCAAAGGAAAGAGAAGCAGCAAGGGACAATAGAGATGTAATGAGGAAGGGAGGGAGCAAGACAGAGAAAATAGGAGGGAGGAAAGGGGGTAAGAGAGGCAAGGAGCTTAGAGCCAAATGTGAAGCTGAGTAAAAGCCTTGAGTTGTTATAGCACCTCTCACCACCGCCTCAGGACATCCAAAGCATGGTACAGCTCTTTGAGATGTCGCCAATGCAGAACAGCAGGAAAACCAAACCACCACGCTGCAAATCAGGACTTCAAATATCATCACAGAACATAAATTCTATTAAATCTGACCATTTGTGGACAAGAGCCAAACAAAATGACCCTAAAAGCTATTAGGTTACTGTAAAAATTGCTGCACAAGAGTCAGAATGTCATGTTGCAGTTTTATAAGACTTTGGTTAGGCCACACTTAGAGTATTGCGTTCAATTCTGGCTATCACATTACAGGAAGGATGTGAAGACTTTGGAGAGGGTGCATAAGAGATTTCCCAGGATGCTGCCTGGATTAGAGGGTATGAGCTATAAGGAGAGGCTGGAAAAACTCAGGTTATTTTCTCTGGAGTGGCAGAGGCTGAGGGGAGACTTGATAGAAATCTATAAAATTATGAGATGCAGAGATAGGGTTGATGGTCAGAATCTTTTTCCCAGAGTTGAAATGTCGAATATGTGGGAACATGCATTTAAGATGAGGGGGAAAGTTCAAAGCAGATGTGAGGGACAGGTTTTTTACATAGAGTGGGAGGAGTCTGGAATATGCTACCAGGGGTGGTTGTGGTGGTGAAGACAGATATGATAGGGGCGTTTAAGGGGCTTTGAGATAAGCACGTGAATATGCAGGGAATGGAGGGATATGGACCAAGGGCAGGAAGAAGGGGTTAGTTTAATTTGGCATCATGTTCAGCCCAACATTGTGGGCAGAAGGGCCCATTTCTGTGCTGGATTGCTCTATGTTAAAGACACTAACACAGTCAGCAAATGGTCCACTAATTGGCTCTACAGGCAACACTTCTGTCACAGAACATGCCTGACTCCTAATGACCATTGCAATAGCGAGGGATGGAGATACATGCAAACTTGTCATTATCACCCACACCATGTGAGGAGGCCATTCAGCCCCTGTTCTCTCACACAATGGGATCACGACTGATCAGCAACTTGACTCCGGTGGCTGACATCAAATGGAACCTTACAAGGGAGTTGACCCTTGTCAATGGCCTCATTTTCAGTGTTGTGCACTGTAGGGACATCAGACTTAACAGCAGGACAAGCTCAGGCAGCATCTTCTTGTCAAACCTTTCTCCATAACTCCTTGTCTACCCAGAATGGTTGCTCAGAAAGTGGCTGAGTGAGTCAAACGAGAATAGCAGAGCTTGAACGCTGATCTATTTCTGGGCTTTAATTGGGTTTCACGATCATTTCTAACAAGCTGCTGAATCAGGTGGGGCTCAGATAGCCAGCATACTCTATGATAATGAAACAAAGAAAATTAAAGGTATGTGTGATTAACAAACACTGCAGGGCTTGGAAGCCTCCTCACTGACATTAGCTTTTCTGTCTGTAATATGTGGCTCAGTCCAAATCTCAGACTTGTGACAAAAACTGGAAAAGCTAGCGGTAGCAAAGCAACAAGAGGTGGGGGGAGGGAGAGGGAAAGGCACAGAGACAGCAGGAATGGGAGAGGGTATGAGCCAGATTGAGTGAGAGATTGCGAATAATTAAGTTAGAAAACTTGAAAAGAAAAGTGCAGCGTGGCTCCACATCGCTCACCGCCAGCTAGCAAAATGTGACTCAGCACAGTTTGTACCCCAGGGCAGGCACTCTGGGAGGTTCCCACTTGACAACTCTTCAGACCCACAGCTGCATTCAGAAGGCAGGATTTTCCCGTGGGATTCGGAACCCCAGTAGGAATCCCAAGCCGACACCTTGACAGCAGCGGGAGCTGGAAGGGTCCTGGTTCCCAATTAGCTAGTTACAGAATGATCAGACTGCTTACCAGCATTGGATGAGCAGAAATCTCCTCCATTGAATTATCGCCAAGTCAAGAGCCATTGTTATCCATCTCCCCACCAACCCCATTCCAAATTCCTTACCATCCCTGTGGTATCCATCCGTCTCTCTTCAATAGTTTGCTTGCAATCTTGGTGCCATGTTTGACCTTGATGTAAACTCATATTTGTGCTTCCACTAACAATCTCCACCTCCAACATGGCCCCAACTCAATGCCTCAGCTCATCTGAGGCCAAATTCCTCATCCAGGCATATGTCACCTCTAGACCAACCAATCACAATAATTGCCTGGCTGCTCTCATTTTTCCCACCCTCCATAAACATCATTGGAAGGCAAATGGAGCTAGATGAATTTAGGAATCTGGTCAGCATGGACGAGTTGGACTGAAGGGTCTGTTTCCATGCTGGACATCTCTATGCTTCTGTAAACACTGTTTTCTGTGTCCCAATTTGCACCAAATCCTGTTGCCTTTTTTAAACCTTGTCCTTGCTGACTTGGATTTGATACAATGGGTCCAACAATGTCTTGATTTTTCAAACTCTTGCCCTTGTTTATAAATCCTTCCAGGGCTTGCCCTCCTGATATCCATGACTCCTCTAGCCCCACAACCCTCTGAGATATCCACCCAACCATTTCTATCTGCTTCACTAATGACCTTTCCTCCATCTTAAGATCATAAGTAGGCATGTTCGGCGATGATTGCACACTGTTCAGCACCATTTGCGATTACTCAGATACTCAGGTAGTCCATGTTCAAATGCAGTAAGATCTGGACAATACCCAGGCTTGGGCCAACAAGTGGTAAGTAACATTTGTGCCACACAAATGCCAGGCAACGACTATCTCCAATAAGTGTCAATCTAACCACCGCCTCCTGTCATTCAAGAGTGTTACCATCACTGAATCCCCAACTATCATCATCCTGGGAGTTATCATTGATCAGAAACTCAACTGGACTCACCACATAAACACAGCGGCTATGAGAGCAGGTCAGAGGCTAGGAATACTAAGGTAACTCACCTTTTGACTCCCCAAAGCCTGCCCGCCATGGACAAGGCCCAAGTCAGGAGTGTGATGGAATACTCCCCACTTGCCTGAATGAGTGCAGCTCCACAAACACTGAAGAAGCTTGACACTACTCAGGACAAAGCAGCCTGCCTGATTGGCACAAGATCCACAGGAATCCGCTCCCTTGACCTCTATAAGATGCACTGCAGAAATTCACCCAAGATCCTCAGCACCTTTCAATCCCATGACCACTTACATCTAGAAGAACAAGGGCAGTAGGTACATGGGAACACCACCAGCTGCAAGCCACTCAACATCCTGACTTAGAAATATATCGCTGTTCCTTCACTGTCACTAGGTCAAAATACTGGAATTCTCTCCCTAAGCGGCATTGTGGGTCATCCCACAGAAAGTGGAGTGTAGCGGTTCAAGAAGGCAGCTAACCCCCACCTACTCAAGGGGCAACTAGGGACAAGAAATAAATGCTGGCCCACCCAGTGATGTCCACATCCCACGACGGAATAAAAAATGCCTCTAATTTGTGCATCTCCGATTTTAATCACTCCACCATTGGTGCCCTCAGTTGCCTGGGCCCCAAACAACTCAGCACCGCCTTCCTAACCTGCAATCTTCTTCCTGACCTCTCCGCCCCCGCCCCCACTCCAGCCTATCACCCTCACCTTGACCTCCTTCCACCTATCGCATTTCCAACGCCCCTCCCCCAAGTCCCTCCTCCCTACCTTTTATCTTAGCCTGCCTGGACACACTTTCCTCATTCCTGAAGAAGGGCTCATGCCCGAAACGTCGATTCTCCTGCTCCTTGGATGCTGCCTGACCTGCTGCGCTTTTCCAGCAACACATTTTCAGCTCTGATCTCCAGCATCTGCAGTCCTCACTTTCTCCCCAAACTTCTCTCCTTTGCTTCCCTCATTCAAAAATGCTCCTTAAAACATGTCTCTTGGACCAAGCTTCTGGTCACCTGCCCTCATAATGCCTCACGTGGCTCGTGCCATTTTGCGTGACACAACAGCTCCCATAAAGCACCTTGAGGTGTGTTACTGCGCCCAGAAGGCGCTACATAAATGCAAGCCGTTATTGCACTGGAGTGCAGGGGCACACTGCTTTGCCACGGAGATTTAAAACAAGGGTTTGTAGTAGAGGGAAAAATAATTCCTTTTGAAAGGAAACACAGCCAAGAAATATTTCCTGATTTTAAATAAGGGATGGCAGGGTGATTAATATAAGCAGCTGGTGATTGGCAGCTCTCTAATTGCTTGAAGCTGATCAGGTTTCGCTGGCCTTTGGTGGGGGAGGGGCGGGGGGAGAGAATTGTGGTAGGGAATGGTCTATTGGAAAGGTCAGCCTCATAATGGAGTCAACATCCCGATGCGAATCATCAATAATTAAGACACTAAAAGAGACTAAGCTTCCTTTATTAAAATAAAAGACCACACAACAGATATAAGGGGTCACTTACGATGTCCCTTTCCACTTGGCTAAGCCGACGGACTCCTATCCTTTACAGCTTTTTATTTAGCATGAATTTTTCATGCAAGCCTGGAGCGTGGATTCCAGCAAAGCTGATAGCACACACAAAAGGAAAGGATTGAATATTTTTCACCCCATCCTTTCCCATTTCTCACAAAATTGTACCCAAACTGGGACTGTGCCTGTCTAAATGATTGGCGGCACCCCCATTCACGCCACACAAATGCCAAGCAATGACCATCTCCAAAAAACGACCATCAAACCACTGCCCCTTGACATTCAACGGTGTAACCATCACTGAATCCCCCACTATCAACATCCTGTGGGGGGTTATCATTGATCAGAAACTCAACTAGACTCATCGCATAAACACAGCAGCAACAGCAGGAGGTCAGAGGCTGGTCATTGTTGACTGAACGAGATGAATTCAGGATGGTCCTGTGATGTCAGGACTGTTTGGACATAATTTATTCATTTGTGGGACATGGGCATCACTGGCTGGGTCAGCATTTATTACCCATCCCTAGTTGCCCCTTGAGAAAGTGGTGGTGAGCTGCCTTCTTGAACCACTGCCCTCCTATAATCCTGATATCCAAGGTAGCCCCTCAACAGCACAATATACGTCACAGTCACAGGTGATAATAGACTCTGAGGTAGGGATAGAAATAACTTTTTAAACACTTTGAGGAGGGAAAAGACAAATTTTAAATAAACCTCAATTGAAAAGGTATTTAATTTAGAAAGGGAGGGATGTAAATCGTTATATAAAATATAGAAAATATGACTAGGAATACTAACATCTATTACCTGAAACCAAACGTTATGAAGATAGCTCAAATGACCTTAAAAGGCAGTTAAAATACAGAAGGTGGTATTCCACAACTGTTCATAAAATGTACAACCTTTCTCTTTCTATGACATTCTAAGTCATTCTCTCCCTTCCTCACCTGGAGACAATTTTTTTTTATATCTGACAGAGGGTGTGTGAGAGAGAGAGAGAGAGAGAAAATTAGAGTGCGCATGTATGGTGTGTGTTTTTGTGTATGGTGTGTCTGTTAGATGTATGTGATGTGTTTGTGTGTAGATGTGTTCTATGTGTGGTGTGTACATGTGCGTATATGTGTATGATGTGTGTGTGTGATGTGTGTGTGTGATGTATGTATGTGTGTTATGTATGTGATATATGTGATGCATGTATGTGTTTGATGTATGATATGCATGTGTGTGTGATGTATGGTGTGATGTGCGTATATGCCTGATGTGTGTATGTGTTTGAATGTGCATGTATTTGTGTGGTGCGTGTTGTGTGTATCTGTGTACGGGTGTATGTTCTGTGGTGTGATGTGTGTATCTGTGTAATGAGTGTATGTATGTGTGTATGTTCTATGGCATGTGTGTGTGATGTTGTTCTGTGGCGCAATGTGTGTATATATGTAATGTGTGTATGTTCTGTGGCATGATGTGTGTAATGTGTGCGGTATGTGTAATGAGTGTATGTAGTGTGTGTGCATGTTCTACGGCGTGATGTGTATGTTCTGTGGCACAATGTATGTACGTGTGTATGTGCGTATGCTCTGTGGTGTGATATGTTAACAGAGCTCCATCACAGATGGCACTATGACCCTGCCCTCAATCCTTGCCCATAGCCGCACTTCCAAGGGATTGGGGAAGGTCTCTGGATCACAATCAGAAATGTGAAAACTCACTAATTTCCAACTCCGGCCCATTCCTCCAAGCCCAGAGTCCCAAAAATCCCTGCAAGCTAGCTCCTTACTGTTTGTGAATACTCGAGAAGCTTCTCTCCTCATTCCTGGGGCAGGGGGTGGGGGTGGGTGGGGACAGCCATCAGCACGAGGCCAGACTGTGAACAGAAAGACAGCTGAGTCCCCATAAGGGAGCAGGAAAACCATCCATGTGGCACCCCGACAGTGCAGCCCTCCCTCAGTACTACCCTGGATGCTGCAGCCTTGACCCAGGCTGATGCACTGGGCCGTGAAGATTCTCAGTGAATGAGTGGAGAGTTGGCATTGAGCCAAGGCAAATACCAAGCTCCAAATCCTGCGTCATCGCCCTAATTCTGGAACTGTCCTCTATAATTAGCTGATGCTATTGACCTCAGAGTGTGATTCGATGAACGTATATTACTAATTGTGGGGGGGGGGGGGGGGGTAGGGAGCTGTGCTGTGCTGTGCACTGGAACCTGTGTGTCCAATGGCCAAACTGATCTTGCTTTGGTTCCCCCCAGCAGCTGGTGTGAAACACGAGACAGTGAGGAGGTCACAAAGGAAATCAAACTCCCACAAGTGACAGTTCACACCATGCCACCCAATCCCTCGCACTAGTTCCTTCATCAGATGGAACAATTGTAATTGATGCAGGGATTTGCTGGCCTGAGCACTTCCTATCAATGTAAACCTCTTGCAGACTTCCTTCACAATGTTTAGTTAGCCATTTCCTGCACACTATCCAATGATATAGCCATGTGATCTCTCCGCTGCATGTTTTGGTTTTTATAATGACAGGGTGGGGGCTACGTTTGTGCTCAATTGGAACACAGTAACGTGTGAGAAGACTCAATCTTCACGGCACGCCAACATGTTCCCCGATGGAGTCTGTCTGTCCAAATTCAAACTTGTCACAATTTGTCACGCAGTCCCTTAAGGGGACTCAACTGTCTTTTTGTTCACAGTCCGACCTTGTGCTGATCCCCACCCACTTCCACTTGTCACACAGAGTGAAGGCAAAAATCAGTGCTGACATAGTTCATATTTTTAAACGTATGTTCCAGAATTAGGGCAATGATGCATAATTGTTGTTGCAAAGCAATTTGAAATTGCAACTTCCTTTTTCTTCTCTGATGGGATGAGGGTATCGTTGGCTGGGCCAGCATTTGTTGCTTTTGCTTAATTGCCTCTGAAGGAGAGGCTTCCTACTCCATTTCAGAGGGTAGTTACAAATCACACAAACATACAAAATAAGAGTCAATTAGATCATTCAGACCCTCAATCCTGCACGCTATTTAATGAGATCAAGACTAATGTGTTTGTAATCTCAAACTCCACATTCCCATCTTTGATTCTCCTGCCAAACAGGGAACTGTCAATCTTGGTCCAAGAAATATTTAACAATCCTCTGAGACAGAGATTCCCAAAGTTGTACAACCCACTGTGGGGGGAAAAAGAAAAAATTCTCCCCATTCCAATTCTAAACAGGGTAACCCTGAATTTTATACAGTGTCCCCTTGTTCTGGATTGTCCCACAAAAGTAAAGTCCTTTTCACATTCACCTTCGCAAGACTATTCAGGAGCTTACCCACTTCAATCAAATCAGGATAAACGAGGCATGGGAATACACGATGAACAGTAGGATCCTGAGAAGTACCAAGGATCAGAGAGCCTGTATACCACTCCCTTAAGGTATCAGGACAGGTAGATCAATTGGTTAAGAAGGCATATGGGATACCTGCCTTTAGGCAGGAGGGCTGGGTGGTTCGATTCCACCCACGGGTCACTGTTCGCATGGAATTTGCACATTCTCCCCGTCTGAGTGGGTTTCTTCTGGGTGCTCTGGTTTCCTCCCACAGTCCAAAGATGCTCAAGTTAGGGTAGATTAGTCATGCCAAATTACGCCATAGTGTTCAGGCTAGATGGGTTAACCATGGGAAATGCAGGGTTACAGGGATGCAGTGAGTCTGGGCGGGATGCTCATCAGAATGTCACTGTGGACTTGACGGACTAAATGGCCTGCTTCCACATTCTAGGGATTCTATGAGTTGAGGCATGGAGTTTAAGGGCAGGGAGGTTACCCTGGAACTGTACAAAACACTTGTTAGGCCACAGCGAGAGTGCTGTGTGCAGTTCTGGAAACTACGTTACAGGGGGGATGTGATAGCACTGCAGAAGGTGAGGAGGGAGATTTACCAGGATGCTGCCTCGGCTGGGGAGCTTCAGTGATGGAGAGAGATTGGACAGACTGGGATTGAGCCAAGGAGATTAAGAGGGGAGATGATTGAGATGAACAAAATTGTGAGAGGCAGAGACAGGAAAGAATATTTCCCCTTGATGGAGGGATCAGTGACTGGGGAGGGGGAATAGATTTAAGGGAAGGGGCAGAAAGATTAGAGGACACATGAGGAAGAACATTTTCCCCCAGAGGGTGGTGGGAATCTGGAACTTGCTGCCTGTAAGGGAGGGAGGGACAGAAACATTCAGCAAGTATTTAGATGTATGCTTGTGATACCAAGGTATACAAGACTATGGGCCAGGTTCTGGTGAATAGGGTTAGAATAGACAGGGTGTTGTTGTTGATCAGTAATGGGCTGATGGATCTTTGGCTGTGCTGTAGATCATCACGAGCCTGTGACAATTCTCAATCTTCTAAACCCCAGGAGAACCAAAGCCAGTCTGTCTTGCCTATCATGATCAGTAGCAGTCTAGACAACCTCGTCCGATCTAGCTCCAATGTATCTGCCTCCTGAGCTTTAAGGGCTACTCCAGAAGGAATAACTCAGGGACTCCTTAAGGAGTGCAGTGGAACAGAGGGACCTTGGAGTTCTGATGCACGGTTCTCTGAAAGTAGAGTCCCAGGTAGACAGGGCAGTGAAGAAGGCTTTGGCACACTGGCCTTCATCAGTTAGGGCACTGAGTATAGAAGTTGGGAAATTATATTGCAGTTATACAGGACTGGTGAGGCCGCACTTGTGGTCAGTTTTGGTCACCTTGTTATAGGAAGGATGTTATTAAACTGGAAAGAGTGCAGAAGAAATCTCCAAGGATGTTGTCTGGACTCAATGGTCTCAGTTATAGGGAGAGGTTGGACAGCTCTTTTTGTTTCAGAGTGTAGGAGACTGAGGGGGGACCTTATAGAAGTGTATAAGATCATGAAAGGCATGGATAGGGTGAATGCACTCAGTCATTTTCCCAGGGTTGGAGAATTGAGAACGAGAGGGCATCAGGTTAAGGTTAGAGGGGAAAGAATAAAAGGGAACCTGAGGGGCACCATTTTTACACAGAGGGTAGTATGCATATGGAATGAGCTGCCAGCGGAAGTGGTTGAGGCGGTACATTAACAATATTTAAAAGGCATTTGGACAAATACATGAATAGGAAAGGATTAGAAGGGTATGGGCCAAGTGCAGGGAAATGGGGTTAGCGTGGATGGACATTTTTGTCGGCATGGAGCACTTTGGGCTAAAGGGCCTGTCTGCTGTTTGGCACCTACTGGTGTATAACAGCTTGTTGCTGAGATGAGCTGTAAGAGTTCATCTGTGAAATCGAATCACAGAATCCCTAGTGTGGAAGCAGGCCATTGGGCCCATCGAGTCACACTGACCCTCTTAACAGCATCTCACCCAGACCCACGCCCTAACCTATTTCTGTACCCCTGCATTTCCCATGGCTAACCCACCTAGCGTGCACATCTCTGAAGACTGTGGGAAATTTATCTAACCTACACATCTTTGGACTGTGGGAGGAAACCGGAGCACCCGGAGGAAACTCACACAGACACAGGAGAATGTGGCAAACTCTACACAGACAGTTGCCCGAGACTGGAAATGAATCCAAGTCCCTGGTGCTGTGAGGCAGCAGTGCTAACCACTGAGCCACTGTGCCACCCCAAACAGGAGGAGTAAGCAGAGAGTCAGCCTCAAAAGAAGATGTGCATTCATAAAGTGCCTTTCATAGCCTCAGCACGTCCCAAAGCACTCGAGAGTCACTCTTGTAACATGGTGGTCAACAGTGAGGGCCTTCAAAGAGCAACGAGATCATTTGGTTCAGAGCAGTGAAGGGTCTGGAGATCACTGGGGAGGACTCTCTAGCACATCTGGAGGTAGAGAAGCCAAGATTACTTACATCTGCCCTGTGAGTAACTCACTTTCATGCCTCATCTGAAAGTCAGCGCCTCAGACAGTGCAGCCCACCCTCAGCAATGTCCTGGAGTATCTTCTTCATTGCTGAAATGTAACTCAAACACACGACACTCTGACTCAGAGGCCTGAGGGTTACCTACTCTTCGCCAATCCCCTGAAACCGAGGAAATGCGGATAAGAATCTCATGGCTGTGTGGAATGACACCTCGGCAACAGGTCTCGTGTCTTTAAGAAGAGCAGATAAGAAAACCATTGGATTCTCAATATGAGCCAGGACAGAAAATCACCAGCAGCTAACACTGCCATCAATCACAGTAAAATGGCGGACTGTGAAATCTAGGGATTGGTGCATTGAGGGGAGTCGATGAGGATTATGGGGCAAATCGAAGGAGGTAGCTGAAGAGAGACTGAAATGAAATGGTTCTTGTTTGGAGAAAGACAGGGACAAATGTGGCATGGACAATAAGAGAGATGGGACTGCCAGGGAAAAGCCAAAGTCCAGTTGGAAAGACACAGTGCCGGGAGACTTCAACAGAGCAGGATGGGAAGAGGAAAGAATGGCGGCTGATAGGGTGAAGGAGGGAAAGGTGACCAGTGACATTGTGGCGCCCTCAGCTAGGATGGGAGAAACTGGAGGACAGCTAAAACCAGGGACTATTTGAAAATCTTACTCAGCTCTAAAGAAGGGTCACTGGGCTTGAAATGTTAACTTTGTTTCTCTCTCTCCACTTATGCTGCTGAGTTTCTCAAGCAATGTCTGAGTTTTAATGAACTAGAATTGGCCTTTACCACAATCCCGCAGTCACCGTGACAAATTTTCAAATGAACTTAAACTCCCTAGTTGTTGGGATTCAAACTCAAGTCCTGGATTACTCCCCCAGCAGCAGAACCACCACGGTACTGTTGTTGATGACAAGCCGAAACTAAAGCTACTGCAGTTTGAATGAAAGAGGGCCTTACCTGTTTAATAGTGCCAGGGATGTGGGCTCCTGGCACACTGCCTGGTCGGTGAGAATTTTTTTTCCCCAATTCTGATTGGTCATTTGCCATCCAATCAGAAGGCTGTATCTAGGGAGGAAAACATTTGGGTCGTCCAATCAGAAAATCTGGATGCAAGACTTCAGACATGACAGTCATCCAATCAGAATGCACAATAATGACACACAGCTAGAAGGAAAGTTATCCTTACTATTTGCACAAATCATTAATTTATATCTGGAGTCACCTCAAAAGGGTTACCAACCAAAAACAAAACATGGACCAGAAAAATGTAGAGTCTGGTGGTTTGAATTCACAGGATTGCCAAAGTGAGTCGATTTCAAAGACCGTTAACTGGTTGTCATGCAGTTTATTATATTTTGGGCCAATGAAAGACACAATACATAAATCTTCCTTCTCCCACTTTGTTGCTGAGTCAAGAAACATCTTAAATCAGTCAGCCTACTATTTATGAAATCCTATTTGGTGTTTCAGAATGTTCAAAAACTATCCAAAGCCATACAGGATAGGATCCGTGTTGCGAACACACTTTTTCTGAACATGGAGTCAGGGTTCAGGAATTTTCTAAGGCTGCTAGGAATTAAGTGGGGAAATTGGCCTGAACATGAAACAAAGAGGGGGGAAGAGACTCGCCAACTTTAAGGGCATTTAAATGGTCATTGGATAGACATATGGACGAGAATGGAATAGCGTAGGTTAGATGGGCTTCAGATTGGTTCCACAAGTCAGCGCAACTTTAAGGGCCGAAGGGCCTGTACTGTGCTGTAATGTTCTATGTTTTATGTTCAATGTGGTTTGGTTTGGGGATCCAGATCATTCCTGCTCCTCTCGGCCCATAAGCAGCACTGTGAAGATAGTGAACCTCTCTGAACTTGTCCTCGCCAACCACTCCCCCCCCACCCCCACCCCAGCCAAGTGCCAGGTTACCCAATTGAGGCTTGACAAACACACAGAATCAGAGAATCCTGAAAGTGATATTTGGCCCATCGAATCCACGCCGGCCCTCTGAAGAGCATCCAACCCAGACCCACCCGCCTAACCCATCCCTGTAACCCTGCATTTCTGATCGATAGTCCATCTAACCTGGGCACCCCTGGATGCTATGGAACAATTTAGCAATGGCCATTCCACCTAACCTGCACATCTTTGGACCATGGGAGGAAAGCAGAGCACCTGGAGGAAACCCACACAGACACGGGGGAAGAGGCTGAAATGGAACCGGGCCCTCGGTTCTGGCAGGCAGCAATGCTAACCACTGAGTCACTGTGCTGAGCACGGATGAGGCTGCAAAATAGCTTAAACCAGACACTCCCTAAAATACTGCAAATGCCTTCTGGACCAACCCCTTCCCTGTTTCCTTGTGGTTTCAGAGGTTTGAATATTTGATCAGCTGATCCCTAATACTGGGCGCTAAAAGAATTCAATCATGGTGTCAGCACTTGCCTCTCTTCCATTTACTCAATTTTAATCACTCCATCTACTGCTTCTCAATAGAAGGTGAAATTAGCACATCAAAGAGAGCTCAAAGTCCCACACCTCACCTCAATCTTCACCCAATTCCAGTTCTTCAGATCCCAGACTCCAATTATTTCCCCAGTCCTCTTGATTTTAAATCCATTGAGTACATTAAGCGTTATGCATTCATAGGCAAGGCTAAGGGCAACCTGGTGGCTCAGTGGTTAGCACTGCTGCCTCACAGTGCCAGGGAAGTGGGTTCAATTCCACTCTCGGGCAACTGTCCATGTGGAGCTTGCACATTGTCTCAGTGTGGGTCTCCTCTGGGTGGTCCGGTTTCCTCCCACAGTCCAAAGACGTGGAGGCCATGGGAAACTGTTCCATAGTGTCCATGGGGATATGCAGGTCAGGAGGATTAGCCATGGGGAATGTGGAGTTATGGGGACAGAGTGGGGAGGTTAGGTGGAATGCTCTGCATAGGATCAGTGCAGATTCAATGGGCCAAATGGCCTCTTTCTGCACTGTGGGGATCCTATAATTCTCTGCTTCTTTTGAATGAAGACCACACCTATTACATAGGTGGGTTAGCCATGGGAAATGTGGGGTTACAGGGATCGGGTGAGTGTCTGGTGGGATGCTTTTGGAAGATCGGTACAAACACGATGGCCCTGCGCTGTGGGGATTCTGTGACTTCAAACAATGTCAAATCAAAAATGTCCTTCAAATTTCTTGCACATCTGTTTCATGTTGGCTGCTGGTAATTACATTTTGCCTCTGGTCTTGATATCTCATTTTAGGTTAACTACTTTCAGCAATTATGTTTCTTCCCCCCCCCCCCCTTCACATTACAGTAATTAAATTTTTAAAAATGTCACTTCCCCAGCCCATGAGTAGCCGCTTAGAAAGGGTTGCACCGGAGCCTTTAGAGAAATCCCGAAATGGTCAATGAGATTTTGGCTGTTACATAACTAAACCCCATTTCACAGTAATACTGCTGCCACTCCTAAAGACATGTCACTCAGCTCAGCAGTCAGCGTAATCAGTAAAGAATTAATCTCCCTCTTAATAATCTCTCAGCTGCACCAGAGGTGAGGCAAGGGGACCAAACATGTTTCACAAGTAATCTCTCTGTGGGGGAGGGGAGTGTTGAAGGCTTTATGACTGATTTTTAGTTAGAAAACCAAAGATAGGAGCAGGAGCATTTTGGAAACGCAAATCAGGGCAGGACCTATACACTGAATGTTGGGGTCCTGGGGAGTGTTGCTGAACAAAGAGACCTTGGAGTGCAGGTTCATAGTTCCTTGAAAAGGTAGATAGGATAGTGAAGAAGGCATTTAGTACGCTTTCCCTGATTGGTCAGAACATTGAGCATAGAAGTTGGGAGGTCACGTCGCGGCTGGTTAGGCCACTTTTGGAATGTCACGTTCAGTTCCGGCCTCCCTGCTTAGAAAAGATGTTGTTAAAATTGAAAGGGTTCAGAAAAGATTTACAAGAACGTTGCCAGATTGGAATATTTGAGCCAGAGGGCGAGACTGTGTAGGCTGTTTTCCCTGGAGTGACGGAGGCTGAGGGGTGACCTTATAGAGGTTTACAATAACATGAGGGGCATGGATAGGATTAATAGACAAGGTCATTTCTCAGGGAAGGGGAGTCCAAACTAGGTGGCATAGGTTTAAGGTGAGGGGAAAGATTTAAAAGGGACCTGAGGGGTAGACTTTTCCAAATAGAGGGTGGTGCGTGTATGGAATGAGCTGCCAGAGGAAATGGTGGAGGCTGGTACAATTACAACATTTAAAAGGCACCTGAATAGGAATTTGAATAGGAAGAGTTTGGAGGGGTATGGGCCACGTGCTGGCAAATGGGACTAGATTAATTGAGGTTATCTGGTCAGCATGGACGGGTTGGGTCGAAAGGTCTGTTTCTGTGCTGTGAGACTCTATGAGTAGGCCATTTAGCCCTTCGAGCCTGTTTCCCCCATTCAATATGATCATGGCTGATTGGCCAACTCAGTCCCCTGCTCCTGTTTTCTCCCATTACCCTCCAATCGCTTTAGTCCCTGGAACTCTCTCTAAACCCAGTGAAACATTCAATGTTTTTGCCTCAACTGCTTTCTGTGGCAAGGAGTTACAGATGCTTCTGATGTGGATATGTTGGGCAACTTTTAAGGGAGTAGTTGAGGGGGAGTTGACATGTTGCTTGAGGAGGTGGAGTTGAGGAGGGGGAATTGAAGAGAAAAGACTAAAGGGGGGGATTGAAGAGAGGGGCATTGAAGGGAGGGGAATCGAGGTTGAGGATTGAGGAGGGGGGAGTTGAAGAGAGGGGGATTGAGGAGGGGTATTGAAGAGAGGGGGGATTGAGGAGGGGAGAGTTCAGGTGGAGTATTGAAGAGGGGGGATTGAGGAAGGGAGAGTTGAGGAGGAGGGATTGACGAAGGGAGAATTGAGAAGGGGTAATTGAGGGGGGAATTGAGGACGGAGGGGATTGAGGAGTGGGATTGAAGAGAAGGGGGATTGAAGAGACGGGGGATTGAGGGGAGGGAAGATTGAAGGGGGGGAAATTGAAGAGGGGGGAAATTGAAAGGGGGGATTCAAGCGGGGACTTGAAGAGAGTGGGCATTGAAAAGAGGGTGAGGATGGTAGTGGTGGTGAATGGGGGAGGCAGCAGGGAGGGGAGGTTGGGCATGTCAGGCTGCGTTTCCTTCAACCACTTCTTTCCCAACATCCCGATAACTCCTAAATCAAGGTGTGCCCCTCTCCACCCCACCAACTTCTCCCCGCTCGACCTCCCCCACACATTCAACCCCTGGCCCGGGACCACCCTCTCATCTCCTCTTCCCCACTCCACCAAGTGCATTCTGCCCAATCCCACCCCCAACTCAGGCCTCAAACGGTGCTCTCCCCACCCCTCCCCCTGTCCACACCGAAAAGACAGCACCATCCCAAACCCACTGTGAGACCACAGCCGGGGGGAGACTGTAAGGTCAGGGGCTGTTAGTCTGGTCTAATCAGGGAGCCCGGGCTGATATAAGCATATGAATTTCAGAGATATTGTCACTCCAGTTCCTGACTCAGTGAGAGGTGGTGCTATAGTCACAGGCAATGCGTTTGTCAAAAGGTGATTGGTGAGGAGATGCCAACCTCTGAAGTGGTGCTTCACCCAGCCTCAGCTGATCCAGGACTCTGGGATTGGGATCTGCTTGTAGACCTAACCCTGTCTACGCCTGCCTCTGGCACCATTGGGAGCACAGAGATTGTTCACCAGTTCCTCCAAGCTGGTTCATCCCCCCAAGTAACGGGCACAAGTCGTGACTCCTGACACAACGGACGCTCCGCGCAGGGTGAAAATGGAGAGGTGCTCCCTATTGACACTCTGGTGATGGAAGCCCCATCAGCTGAAAATTCCTGCCCGTGGAGGTCTATAGTAGCTTACAGTGAGTCTAAACTGAGGCATCTGCAATCCCATGACCATTGTAATTACATAGTAACGTTAGTGGCTCATTTTATGGGAGCAGATGGCCTAGTGGTGTTAAGCACTGGCATCTTAATCCAGAGACTCAGTTAAGATCCTGGGGACCGGGATATGAATCCTGCCATAGCATTTTGTGGAATTTGAACTCAATGCAATTCTAGATTAAAGAGTCTAATGATGGCCACGAATCCATTGTAATGAAAAACACATCTGGTTCACTAACGCCATTTAAGGAATGAAACTGCCATCCTTACTCAGTCTGGCCTACATGTGACTCCAGAACCACAGCAATGTTGTTGATTCTTAACTGAGTCACGGGTGGCATGGTGGCTCAGTGCTGCCTCACAGCGCCAGGGACCCGGGTTCACTTCCACCTTCGGGCGACTATCTGTGTGGAGTTTGTGCATTCTCCCCGTGTCTGTGTGGGTTTCCACCAGGTGCTCTGGTTTCCTCCCACAGTCCAAAGATGTGCAGGTCAGGTGAATTGGCCATGCTCAATTGCCCAGGGGATATGCAGGTTAGGTGGGTTAGCCATGGGGAATGCCGGGTTATAGCAATAGGGTGGAGAGGGATAGGTCTCGGTGGGATGCTCTTCGGTGGGTCAGTGTGGACTTGATGGGCTGCACTGCCTGCTTCAACACTGTAGGAATTTTATGACCTCTCGGCAATTAGGGATGGGAAATAGCTAGTGACACCTTCATTGTGAATGAATTAAAAAAAAGCAGAGTATACCATTGTAAAAACGCTCCTAGTGCCAGAGGATCAGTGAGCCACTGTCTAATGAGAGAGATGGCTGGATGGTGAAAGTAAGCAGAGGGTCACCATGCCTCAAGCAAGGGGCAAAGGTGAGAAGGTGGGACTTTTAAGATGAATGGCAGCTGGTACGGGGAATTGAACCCACACCGTTGGCATCATTCTGCATTTGCAAAGCTGGTGGCTGACATGAAAGTGTACAGTAACATACACTGACAGGCAGCACATAAACTGCCGACCAAAATTGTGCAGGATTCGTGCCCCTCCAAAGAAAATAAGCAAAAGAGAGGAGGAAATGAAGATTAGCTTTTTAAATATAATGGTGTCATTGTGGTCAGGTTAAATGAGAAAAATCTGCACTGATTCAATTATCGTATTTTTTGCTAAAATGGGTACAATGTTCTTAAATTACTCAAATTTACATAGTAAATTACATCAATTCAATCGTACATGCAAGGCAAGACTAAAATTATTTCCCAAACTGCAGAACAGTCTCCAGTTTCTCAAAGCAGAAAAAGGTCTGTTCATCACTGAGACCCTCTGACTCTCAGCTGTTTTGAGTCATTGTGATGTACAGCACGAAAAGAGGCCCTTCGGTCCAACTCGTCCATGCCGACCAGATATCCTAAATTAAACGGAAGGGTCATTGAACCAGAGACGTTAACTCTGATTTCTCTCCACAGATGTTCCCAAACCTGCCAAGCCTTTCCAGCTTTTTCTGCTTTTGTTTCTGATTTCCAGCATCTGCAGTTCTTTTGGATTTTTGTTCTAAATTAATCTCGTCCCATTTGTCAGCACTTGGCCCTCTACACCCTTCCTATCCATGTACCCATCCAAATATCTTTTAAATACTGTAATTATACCGGCCTTCACCACTTCCTCTGGCAGCTCGCTCCATACATGCACCACACTCTGCGTGAAAACGTTGCCCTTTAGATCCCTTTTAAATCTTTCCCCTCTCACCTTAAACCCATGTCCTCTAGCTTTGGATTCCTGGAAAAGAGACCTGACTATTCACCCTGTCCATGCCCCTCATGATTTTATAAACCTCTACAATGTCATGCCTCCTTTGATGCTCCAGGGAAAACAGCCCCAGCCTATTTTAGCCTCTCTCTACAGCTCAAACTTTCCAATCCTAACAATATCCTTTGTAAATCTTTTCTGAACCATTTCAAGTTTATAACCGGTCTATTAAGTTTGTACCATCAAAACTGCACTACACCCTTCATTAGTCCTACCTTCCTGATTAGATGTAGTGAAACAATAGCAGCAATGTGTACTATCTACAGGATTGACTGCAGAAATTCACCAGAGATCCTCAGATAGCATCTTCCAAACCCTTTGCCACTTCCGTCTAAAAGGACAAGGGCAGCACATACATGGGAACACCATCTCCTTCAAGTTGCCCTCAAAACCACTCACCATCCTTACTTGAAAATATATTGCCATTCCTTCACTGTCGCTAGGTCACAATCCTGGAATTCCCTGCCGAAATCTCAACCCACAGCAGGTTCAAGGAGGCAGCTCACCCCGACCATCCCAAGGAGCGACTAGCGATGGGCAGTAAATGCTGGCCCAAGCCAGCAACACCCACATCTCACAAAATGAATAAAAACGGTTCAGAGTTCCAACTTCACCTGGCGAAGGGGCAGCGCTCTGAAAGCTGGTGATTCCAAATAAACGTGTTGGACTCTAACCGGGATGGTGTGACTTCTGAGCTTTGGGTGCTCTGGCAACTTCCAGTGCTCATCCAAGTACTTTTTAAAAGGGTGTGAGGTTTCTTGCCTTAACTACCCTTCAAGGCAGTGCATTCCGGACCCCCACCACCCTCTAACCCTCCCAGCCTTTCACTTTAACATGGTGCTCCCACACACCCCTCGTAATTGATCCTCCGACTCAGGGGAACTGCTGTCTTCTATTCCCCCTCACAGTTTTATAGTCCTCAACCTCCGCTGCTCCAAAGAAAATAACCCGAGCTTATCCAGCTTCTCTGGAATGCTCCGTTCCAGACAACATCCTGGTGAATGTCCTCTGCACCACCCCCCCGCCCCCAGTGCAATCACATCCTTCCTATAGTGTGGTGACCACAGCTGGATTAACTAAATCCAGCTCTGGCTTAACTAAAGCACTGTTCAGCTCCAAGATGATTTCACATCGAACCTGCAAGTCCCTACGCGAAGTGCTACACTCTGCTCGTGTTTCACCACATCTAGAGCCGAGAAACTGAGTGGGGCAGGAAGAAGGAGCATTTTGCTGTGGTGAGCAGATATGAGTGGAAGAAGAGGCTGTGACTGAAGCCTGAGAGCTCAAGGAGAGAGGGGAAGGGTAAGCCGTGTTTGAGAAGCATTAACATCTGCTGAAGGGGCAAGGGGAAGCAAAGGGCTTTCTCATACCCAGAGTCAGGTGCATTGTGTCACGTCTGATGTTGCAAGCAGGGTTTTATTTTGGACGGGAGCAAGGGGGAAGAGGGAAAGGAAAAAGAACAGTTGTCATATCCTGAAGGAGAGTGTGAATGCAGAGATTACAACACAAACCAAATGGGACGAGTCAAGAGCACTGTTCTCTCTTATTGGGATTCCCAGGGGAAACTGGGCTGCTTCAGTGATGGATGTGCACAGTTCTGGCAAAAGCCCCTTTTCGCTGCTCATGGGTACAGAGCGTTTCTGACACTCTCAGTATCTTGGACTGATACTATAGATCGGATCTCTCACTGCGAGAGCTGCTTAAAGACATGCTTGCAAGAAATTCATAAATGAATCACCCCCTTCCCCCCATTACTATTGCACAAATGCTGCCCCCTCCACACTTCACATCAGCTCCGATGAAGGGTCATCTGGACTCGGAACATTAGCTTGCTCTGTCTCCACGGATGCTGTCTGACCCGCTGTGATCCCCAACACTGGTTGCTTTCAGTACAGATTCCACTAATTTGCTCCTATTCTGAATCTTCCCTCCATTATGGTTCATTTCATTGATAATGATTTTTAAAAATTATTATTCATTCACGGGATGTGCGTGTTGCTGGCTCAGTCAACATTTATTGCCCAGAGGGCAGACAAGAATCAACCACATTACTGTAGGTCTGGAGTCACATGATGAAGAGCTAATGCCTGAAACGTCAATTCTCCTGCTCCTCGGATGCTGCCTGACCAGCTGTGCTTTTCCAGCACCACACTCTTTGACTGTAGGCCAGACTAGGGAAGGATGGCATTTCCTTCCCTGAAGGATATTAGTGAACCAGATGGGTTTTTCCAACAATTGACAATCAATGATCGCTTCATTGTCACCATAACAGAGACTGAAATTCAATTCCATATTTTTATTAATTGAATTTAAAATCCACCGTAGCTGGATTTGAACCCATGTTCCCACAGCATTAGCCTGCCCCTCTGATTCACAGTCACCATTAGACTCTTAATTCCAGATTTTTTTCCATCTGCTGTAGTGGGATTTGAACCCAGTTGTGAGCTAGGTCTCTAGGATTAACAGTCTACTGCTAATACCCCTAGGCCATCACCTCTCCATTGATGACCTTCATGATATGGAACAAATTTCTACATCAAAATTACAATTTTACTTTCAGCAATGTTTGCATTTTTACCTGAGGAAATATACGTGTATGAGCTCAGGCTAAAGGAAACAAACATACCCCATCCCCATAATCACTTAATGCACACCCTTAGCACCCACCCAACTCGTGAGCTTCCTTCCTCTGACTCCTGCCTGGTTTTGCCCTGCATCTACCCATTTCTTTCTCACTTGGCTCTTGCCTTATCGTTACATCTTCCCAGAACCTCGCGTGGCCAGAGATCTTGCAAACCAACAACGTCTCAATCTTTACCAGTGACAGGGCTTGCAACACTCGACACAGGGAGGAACTACCTCTGACCGCCCCCACCCCCATGTTACCGTGGCCCCATCATCATTTGACTCAATAACCCAAACAATCTTGGGGCATACAGCTACAATTTGGCAATCTGGAGCCAATTGGAAGCCATGGCTCTTGTTGTCAATCCTTCACGATTCCAGCTCAGTTAGCAGGACGGCTGGTGAGGGATTCCAACAGCATGGCTTCAATTCCCAAACTGGCTGAAGTTACCAGGAAGGATCCGCCCTCTCACCTGAGGCATGGTGACCCTCAGGATAAACCATCACTCTCTCTAATGAAAGAGAGCAGCCCTATCATCTGCTTAGATGATAACGACTTTACCAATCTCATAGGATGCCTACAGTAAGGAAGCAGGTCTTTGGTCCAACAAGTCCATACCGACCCTCCAAAGCGTAACCCACTCAGATCCATTCCCCTACCCTATTATCTACATTTCCCCCTGACTAATGCACCTAGCCTACATATGTCTGAACACTATGGCCAATTTAGCATGGCCAATCCACCTGACCTGCACATCTTTGGATTGTGGGAGGAAACCGGAGCACCCAGAGGAAACCCACGCAGACACGGGGAGAACGAGCAAACTACACACAAATAGTCGTCTGAGGCAGGAATTGAGCCCAGGTCCCTGGCGCTGCAGGGCAGCAGTGTTAACCACTGAGCCACCTTGCCACCCTTAGCTTCTCTTCTTCCCTGGTTTTTTACAAAATTTCCTTTGTCTGCCTAGCTTTTGTTGTCTCACCCTGGGCTCTATTGCCACTTATCTACTCACCCTTTTAACCCTCCACCCTCAGCATAATAAAGCATCTTTTATGGTGCAGTGCCAGTGTCCAGATCTCTGGGCCAGAAGGGCAAGTTCAAACCCCATTCATTACAGACTCAGGTAACAATCACTGAATAGGGTGACGGTAAAATATCAAATTGTCTCCCTGATGGTGACCATGGCAACAATCATTGATTGTCATTGAAAAGAAACGACTTTGTCCGAACTGCTTTCTGTTCTGAAGAAAGGCCACAGAACTTGAAGCATTAACTCTGCTTCCTCTCTCCACAGATGCTGCCAGACCTGCTGAGTTTCTCCAGCAATTTCTGTTTTTATTTGTCAGTAGTACACATTGCTGCTACTGAGTGTCAATGGTGGAGGGAGTGGATGTGATGCCAATCAAGCATGGGCTGCTGTGTCCTGGATGGTGTCAAGCTTCTGCAGTTGTTGTTGGAGCTGCCCCCATCTAGGCAAGTGGGGTATTCCATCACATTCCGGACTTCGTGCCTTGTAGGTGGTGGACAGACTTTGAGGAGTCAAGGAGGTGCGTTGACGCTACATGGACGTTGAGCAAAGGCTCTTTCTCGACTTAAGTTTGATCAGGCAGCACGATCCTGTGAAGTCACAGCTGGCAGGAATGTGTGCCGGAGGCTGAGCAGGGCACTGAGACCAAGGGAAGAGAAGTTGAGGAACATTTTCTTGCCTTCCTGATAAACGTGACGTGCGTGAGCCCCCATCTCCCCACCAAGGCAAGTAAGTCTCAACCAGGATGGTTACTGACCCTTAGAAATGGAAACATGTTCCCTCTTGTGTTGTAAGCTTCCCTTTTAAACTTTCCCCATTTCCCTCCGCCCATTGCTCATTTCTAGGCTGCATTCTCCTCTCTCTCTCTCTCTCTCCCCCTGTTGCGGCTCCCGCTGGTTAAACAGGTTAGGGACTGTAAAAAGAAAATAAAAAGCAAAGAGGCCAAAGCTCAGTGATGCGAAACAGGCGGTGACCCTGAAAGGTCAAGCTGTGAATCAGGCACTGACATTCCAGGCCAGCGTTAGCTTGGAGTGGTAAACTTCTACAACACTCCGCGCCGATTCACCAGCTTGAGCAAACAGCTCACCATCTTAAAAAGGGACAGTACCACCTCCCGGTATGGGGGCGGGGTGTCTCTCTCTACTGAGCTGCCGGTACCAAGGAAGTTGGCCTAGCTCTTGCACCCCCTCTCCCCTGCCAATGGGTGCAGCCAATTTGCAGCGAGGGAACCAATATCAGGCCTCAGTGGCCCAGGGTTAGAAGGATACTGGAGGGTTTGTGCTATGGGGAAAGGCTGGGGCTGTTCTCTCCCAAAGTGTCGGAGGCTGAGGGATGTCCTTATAGAGCTTTGTAAAATCTTGAGGGGCATGGACAGGGTGAATAGCCAAGGTCTTCTCCCTGGGATGGGGGGAGTCCAAAACTAGAGGACATAAGTTAAAATTGAAAGGGGAAAGATTTAAAAGGCACCTAAGGGGCTACCTTTTCATTCAGAGGGTGCTGTGTATATGGAATGAGCTGCCAGAGAAAGTGATGGAGGCTGATACAATTACAACATTCAAAAGGCATCTGGATGCGTATATGAATAGGAAGGGTTTGGAGGGATATGGACCAAATGCTGGAAAATAGGACTAGATTAATTTAGGATACCTGGTCAGCATGGACAAATTGGACTGAAGGGTCTGTTTTCGTGCAGCACAGCTCTATGATAGCTCTTCTTCTACAAAGAGGTTGACTAACATGTGCTACTAAGGATGACAGAATTAAGCATTCATTTAGACAAGACATTCGCAGGTGAGGTCATGTTGAGAAGTGGGGTGGGGGTCAGAAGAAGTGGGGAGAGAGGGGGGGGAAAGAGAGGGGTGGGGAGAGGAAGAGAGGGAGGGAGGAAGGGAGAGAGAAGGGGAGAGAGAGACAGAAAGAGTGAGAGTGAGAAACACAAGAAAAAGCCTTGCATTTATCTAGCACCCCGCACGGCCACAGGGTATTCCAAAGCTCCTCACATCAAACAATGCAGTTTTGAAGCAGTTTTTCATTGTCAGATACACAGCATGACACGTGTGCTCAGCAAGATCCCACAAAATGACATAGTCGGCTAAATCACTTCTTATTTCGGGATGCTGGTTGAGGGAGTCGTCACCAGGTCAGCCCTTTCATGATTGGGCCATGGGAGTAGGAGGGGTCACCATCCATGCTCCCCCGTCCCGAGAGGGCTGACGGAGCCCCCTCTAAAAGTAGGCATCTATTGGTCAATTCCATCAGGTCTTTGATCCTGGAGTTTCCACACAAATCTCTGAAGCTAAGAGTCGGTGGGGAGATGGAATGCTGGTCTTTATTTAAGAGGGTACGAAAGTAGGGAGTTTTCTCTAAAACTATACAAGGCACTTGTCAACCACAGCTGGAGCATTACGGACAGTTTTCAGCTAATCCACAGAAAGATACCCTGGCATTGGAGGCTGTCCAGAGAAACTCCACTAGGCTGGTAGCAGGTCTGGAGGAGAGGTTGAGTAGTTTTGGCCTGTGCTCATTGGATTTTAAAAGTCTGAGGGGCGACTTTATTAAAACATACAAGATCTTAAGAGACTTGACAAGGTCGATGTGGAAAGGTTGTTTTCCACTTCTGATAAAGTCCAGAGCCAGACAGCATAATCATAGAATCCCTACAGTGTGGAATCAGGCGATTCAGCCCATTGAGTCCATACTGACCCTCTGAAGAGCATCCCTCCCAGGCCCGGGTTCCTACGCTGTATTTCCCATGGCCAATCCACCTAACCTGCACGTCTTTGGACTGAGAGAGGAAATCGGAGCACCCGGAGGAAACCCACACAGGCATGGGGAGAATGTGCACGCTCCACACAGACACAGTCACCAGAGGGTCCCTAGAGCTGTGAGATAGCAGTGCTGATAACTGAGCCACCATGCTGCCCAAATCTCGGAATACCATTATGAGAAGGGGAGTATCGATGTTGGAAGCCAGTCTGAGCTCCACAACAGGCCCGTTGCTGTTGACGGAGACCCCAAAATGTTACCTCCCGGTCTCCCCACACCCCAACTCTGGCAAAGCATCGTCCTCAAGAACACACGACCCAGATTGCAAACACAGGGAACCTATCCTGAGCTTCTGCTCGCTATTTCCCCAAAGATTGCACGCAATCTCTCATTTCATTCCAGCAAACTCCTCGGGCACCCCAGTTGAAGACTTCTGTGAAGGATTGCCATGGTCACCAGAACTCACGCCAACAATGCCACCCAGCAGAGGTAGACAACATGCCCGGGTACGCACTGCGTGCAGTTTGACAGGAGCTAACAAGATAAGGTCAATGAATGGCTCATGCCCAAAATTCTCAGTCCCATGGCACATGGCTTTGTTCTTAAGCTGCAGTTCCGTTGGGAGTTCCTCCTGATCAAAGCCTTTCAACTCAACTCTCCTGACGGTGTAGTCGCGAATTAGAAAGGCCAGTCCATCTTCACACGGCATCTCGTCGGGGACCTGCATTTATGTTGCACCTTTCTGACCATCAGTCTCCAGCCAGCGGAGTACACGTTTGTCACTTGCTATAGAGCGACATTTACAACAGTGCACTCTCACACAGCAAGATCCCACAAAGCGCAATTTAATTGTGATTAATGGGGACGCAGTAGCAGCAAACCCACTGGGCTTATGCAGATCACCAGGATAATGTCACTGGGCGGGTGGGGGCACAGTTTGGAGTCCCTCCATGGCAGATGGTGTAATTTTAGTTCAATAAAATCTGGAATTTAAACTAGCTAGGCTAACAATGACCATGTTACCAGTAAAACATGGTTAAAAACCCATCTGGTTCAGTTATGTCCTTTAGGGAAAGAAATCAACCATCCTTACCCAGTCTGGCCTACATGTGACTACAGCCCATATCCCATGAACTAATATAAAACCAGTTGGTGCTGCAGGACGAGCTGTTATCTATTGATAAAGGGGGAAGTCTTTGCTCACTCCTTGCAACTGTTTGGGGTGAGGGACACTGAGGCCTAGGTTTAAGGTCTCATTGGAAAGACAGCACATCCAACAATACAGGTTATGAGACACAGCAGCAGAAGTAGGCCATTCAGCCCTTTGAGTCTGCTCCACCATTCAATGGAGGTAATGGCTGATCTTATCACCCTCAATTCCAATTTTCCTGCCTTTAGAGTCATAAAGGTATACAGCATGGAAACAGACCCTTCGGCCCAACACATCCATGCCAACCAGGTTTCCTAAACTGGACTGGCCCCAGTTTTCCCTGCGTTTGGCCCATATCCCTCTCAACCCTTCCTATACATGGATTTTTACCACCTATGACCACTAGTTAGGCACTTGTTTTTGACCAAAGGATCATTTCCTGTGCTGAAGGCCTCTATGACCCTAGATTCCCTCAGGGTCGCAGTGCAAATGTCAGGCAAGATTTGGGTCTCTAGATGTGCACCTTCCGCCTCAGAAGCAAGAGATTGCCTCTGGCACAAATCCACCTTTGGGAACACACAACAACTTGGTACTTATCTAGTGCCTTTTAACACAGAGAAACATTGAGACTTATTAATTATCAAGGTGAAATGCACAAGTGCAAGAAAATCCCTCACATCTGGGTTTGCTCCTCTTGTTTGTTTTCACGTGCATAAACACAAGGCCAAGATTCAACAGGGAAAAAAAGAAGCTTTTAATGGCCTTCAGGAATGATGGATATAAATCAGCACCTTCCTTTGAACAACAAGATCAAAGTGACTCTGGGTAATTCTCGGCATACCCAATGGCAGGATGCTGAGTGTGTGAAAAGGGGTGGGGAGAATATCAGTTTTGTTTTTGTGTTTAAATCTCCAAAAAAAAACGTAAAAGGAGTCGGAGTCACGATAGCAGATGCTCCACGATTTAATTATCACCAGGAGCTTCATATATCCAATTTAACCCAGGAGGCTCAGCAAGACCAACACAAACTGATTGGATACACAGCACCATGAGCTCACTTAACCCTCACACTCCCACTGCCCAACAACGAGCATTTCGCATCAGCAATGACCCAAGGGCTTTAAAATAATCTGTTACCGAGCCAAAGGAAGAGGCGGCACTGGGATGGCAGGCCTAGGTCAAAGCACTGCTGCCTCATAGCACCAGGGACCCAGGTTCGATTCCAACTGTTGTCTGTGCGCAGGCTACACATTCTCCCAGTCTGTGTGTGGGTGTCCTCTCAGTCCAAAGATGCGCAGGTTAGTGTGGATTGGCCAGGCTAAGTTGTCCATAATGTCCAGGGAGGCATGGGTAATGTAGGGTTCCACACTATGCACCCACAGTGTAGGGATTCTATGATATTTCACAGCACAAGGGGCACATTGCCTGACAGCGTGACGGGGGGAGATTCAAAGCTGGCTTTCAAAGGGATCACTACCCGGCAAGATAAAATGCAGGACTACAGGGGTAAAAATTAAAGGGAACTGAACTAACTGAAGTTGCTCTTGCAAAAGGGCCAACACAGCCACAATGGACTGTTTGCATGTTGCAACCACTCAATAATAACTTGATTTAAGAGACTGGTTTCAAAGTAGTGGCCTTAAAGGTGGACAGAGATGGTGAGGTTTACTGAGGCAATTACTAAACGTGGTATTTTAGCAGCCAAAGGGATCTTTAGGATAGACTGCATTTGCCTCCAGTTTCCGAACACTGACTGGATATGAGGCACATTGAATATTGCTCCTTCTCAAATATCCTGGATACACGTTAATGTCTTGTAGACCAAGGACCTTTGACCATAGTTGGCATTGGCCAAGGATGATATCAGACTTGACTGTGATGCCCACCAGATTCAAATATGCTCGCCCATCCTCAGAGTTTACAGATCAAGACCAGACACTCTTTTACAGGAGCCCTGTGTCCTCCGGATCATCCTGTCTATGACAATGCCTGCTCTCATTAACACTGCCTTCTTTTATATGAATTTATATGAATATCGGTGGGGAGTGGGGTAAAGGTTTATCGCTGAGATGACAGAATCAGATTCAGTTCAAACAATCTAAAAGCAATTCGGGCTCCTGGGGTCTGAAGAAACCATTGAGGTATTCCTCATAATGGGAGGAGGGGCATAATCCATGGCGCAGACTGGCACATTCCAAGGTCAAGACAATGTGCTGAGGGACGTAGTCAAGCTTAGGGCAGATGCTGCCAAGGTGAAGTGGGGAAAGACCCTGCTGAATTTTAAAAATTCATTCATGGGATGTGGGCATCTCTGGCCAGGCCAGCATTTATTGACCATCCCTACTTGCCCAGAAGGCAGTTAAGAGTCAACCACATTGCTGTGAGTCTCGAGTCACATTTAGGCCAGACCGGGTAAGGATGACAGCTTTCCTCCCTAAATGACATTAGTGACCCAGATGTGGTTTTCTAACAATCAACAACAGATTCATGGTCATTGTTAGTCTCTTAATTCCAGATTTTTATTGAAGTCAAATTCCACTATCTGCCATGGCAGTATTTGAATCCAGGTCAGAAGAGCATTACCTGGATCTTTGGATTAACAGTCCAGCGATAACATCACTAGACCATCGCCTCCTGGTCTGTATGAGGGTATGGATAGTTATCAGACCCTCCCGATGCCTCAAACATATGTAAATACAGTGTTGTACAAGAAAGAAATGCCTTTGGTCGGTTTGTTGGACAGAGTCAAACTCCAATGTTTGTCTCTTTCTCCATATGTACAGAATCAAGCTGCTTTAGGGACTATGTACAAGGATATTTTTATGAATAAAATATATTTTTGAAATTTAAAAAAATCATAAATCATAATATACAGACACGAAACGCACCCAGTGAATAGTACCACATTAACCTTAGAATGCATTCCTGCAGCTGTTGTGTCTTCAATGTATTGCCAAGATCCAAAGAAAAGGGCAAGGCTTTAATAATGATATTGAGATAATGGGGCGAATGTGGGTGTCTGTTTACCTACAAAATCCCGCACAGTGTGGCCCTCACCCACTTATTACAAATTCAATCCCATTCCTCTGCAAAGGGAATTTTCCACCAGGGTCTGGAGTGTTTGAGCACCTGTAACCCACTGCGACTTCAACTTCAGAAAGCCTCAGCCTTTCCAGTTTGTCCAGTAGGTTAAAGCACTCTCACCCCTTTAACAGAGTCAGAAGATCGGGAGTTCAATTCCCGTTCTGGCTTTGAGCTCCTGACCTCACTCGAAACGTCAGTGCAGCGCTGACGGGGAACAGTAATTAAGAGTAAGTGAGACAGATCAATAAGGGAGCGGAGGTACAGATGGATGAAGTATCACAGGAGCAGGCTCACAAACACTGGGCCATAGCGGCTGGGTCCGGTGGCTGTTCCTGTGGCAGGAATTTGATATAAATTCTATCGATATCACCAGAGCTGGCATTTTTCACATAAAACATTGAACTAAGTCTGGGTCAACATAGAAACCACTTTAAGGATTCCCAAGGACATGAAAGGGACTATTACAAAAGAGCTCTTTCTTTCTTTTTTTTTGGAATGGCTTTAAGAGCTGACAGGCACAACACTGTAAATAACCAGAGGAGAAAGGTAGCTTCTTCAGAACTAAATAAATCAGGAGGAGCAGTATTTCTGTGCAGCAGGCAGTGAGCAGACGCCAGCTGTGTTTATTCAGAAGGCTATCTCTAATCCTATAGCTTCTTGTCATTATCTCTGACTAGAGTCCATTATCCCCAACTGGAGTCCATCTTCCTGTAGGTGACATGTTAAATGTAATTCAACACCAGAATTTTTATACTAATCAGAAGCCTTTTGTCAGGCCTTTATCTGACTACAATTACCACATGACCTATTAATAATCCCTTCCAAATGGAAGTTCAATTTGACTCCCAAGAATGGCTACCAGATTTAACATTTCTTTCAGGGCTGGACTGTCACTGAATTAGACAATTAACCCTTTCCCGCTCAGTCATGTGGCTCAGGGGGCAGCCACTCTGAGTCACAAGGTTCTGGGATGACATCCAAACAACACCCCCACCCTCCCACACTCAAAGCCTCTTCTCACCCATCCCCGGGTTAGGGCTTGAGCAGAAACCTCTAGTGCAGCACAGACGCACTGCTGCAGTGTTGGAGGTGCCACCTTTTGAGTGAAGTGTCAAGAGTACTTGGCAGATGTGCGCGGTCCCAAGGCAGCACTTTGAGGAGATGCAGTGCAGTCCTCTGCACCACCCTCCGGCCAGTGTTACTGCAACAATGTTACCCGGTCATGACGGCATTGCTAATTGGAGGGATCTTGCTGTGCACCAATTGGTTACCATGTTTCCACCATCACAGCAAACACTTTGAAAGTATTGCATTGACTGTAAAGAGCTTTGCGATGTCTGGGGGATTTGTAAAGTCCTGTATAAATCCAAGTCCTTTGCCTCCCATTTGATCAATCGATTAGTATTGTCAGCCAGACAACTCCCACGTCAGAAAGCTGTTGAAGATCCATCTGATGACCGACTGTGTGCAGTCAGCAAAGAGAATTTGACTTGACGCCAATGACCTCCATAGTCAAATGAAGTCAAATCAACAGATTATTCTTTTGTTTTAAACTTGAAATGCAAAAAATAGGACCACGAGTAGGCTAATCAGCCCCTTGAGCTTGTCCTACCATTGACATAATCTTGGCTGATAATCCAACTCAGTCCCCTGGTCTCGCTTATGTCCCATGCTCTTTGACCCCTTTAACCCCAAGAATTAGATTAGATTAGATTACTTACAGTGTGGAAACAGGCTCTTCGGCCCAACAAGTCCACACCGACCCACCCAGACCCATTCCCCTACACCTAACACTATGGGCAATTTAGCATGGGCCAATTCACCTAACCTGCACATTTTTGGACTGTGGGAGGAAACCGGAGCACACGGAGGAAAGCCACACAGACACAGGGAGAATGTGCAAACTCCACACAGTCAGTCACCTGAGGCGGGAATTGAACCCGGGTCTCTGGCGCTGTGAGGCAGCAGTGCTAACCACTGTGCCGCCATTATGTCTAACTCCTTCTTGAAAACACTCAATGTTTGGCCTCAACTTTCAGGCTAGGCCAACACTTATTGTCGATCCCACATTATTCCAGAGAAGGTGCTGGAGAGGTACCTGAAGCCAGGAAGTCTTTCCACTGTAGAAACCACTGCAATGCTCTTTGGGAGGGAGCTCTTGGATTTGGATCCAACGACGGTGAAGTAACTGTGATATATTTCCAAGTCAGGGAGGCGAGTGGTTTGGAGAGGAACCTGTAGTTGGTGATGTTTCTGTGTATCTGCCCTTATAATCCTTCCAGTTGGTACAGCAGTTGTAAATGGCATGCACTGCTGCTACTGAGTGTCAGTGATGGAGGGAGTGGATGCTTGTGGATGTGGTGCCAATCAAGTGGACTGTTTTGTCTTGGATAGCATCAAGCTTCTTAGAGTCAAAACGTCATACAACACTCCCCAGGGCCTTACCATCAACTGTCTAAGTCTTACCCTTGTTTGTTTTATCAAAATGCAATTCCTCACATTTATCCAACTTAAACTCCATCTGCCACTCTTCAGCCCATGGGCCCAATTGATCAAGATCTCGTTGTAATCTTAGATAACCTTCTTCATGTTCGGCCATACCACCAATTTTGGGTGTCACCCACAAACTTAATCACCATTCCTCCTAAATTCTCATCCAAATTGTTGATATAAATGACAAACTGCAGTGGATTCAGCACCAGTGGAACAGGCCTCCAGCTCAGAAAACAACTCTCCACCACCACCCTCTGTCTCCTACCATCAAACCAATATTGTATCCAACTGACAAGCTTTCTGAATCCCATGTGATCTAACTTTACTGATCAGCCTATCATGTAGAACCTTGTCAAGGGTTAGAGTGTTATTGGAGCCACTCATCCAGGTAAGTGAGGATAATTCCACCGTATTCCTGACTTGTGCCTTGTAGATCGTAGACAGACTTTGGGGAGACAAGAGGTGAATTACTCACCAGTAACAACCACCTGGTAAAGGAGCAGCGCTCCGAAAGCTAGTGCTTTCAATTAAACCTGTTAGGCAATCACCTGCTGTTGCATGATTTTTAACTTTGTACATCCCAGTCCAACACCAGCATCTCCAAATCATTACTTATGCACCTAGCCTAGTTCAATTCCTGGTCAATGGTAATCCCCAGAATGTAAACAGTGGTGGATTTAGTGATGCCAATGCCATTGAATGTCAAGGGACATGTTAATTCATTAGAGTAGATTAGATTCCCTACAGTGTGGAAACATGCCCTTCGGCCTAACAAGTCAACACCAAACTTCCGAAGAGTAACCCACTCCCATTTCCCTCTGACTAATACACCTCCGGGCAATTGAGCACAGCCAATTCACCTGACCTGCACATCTTTGGACTGTGGGAAGAAACCCATGCAGACACAGGGAGAATGTTCAAACTCCACACAGACAGCCGCCCGAGGCTGGAATCGAACCTAGGACCCTGGCGCTGTAAGGTAGCAGTGCTAACCACTGAGCCACCGTTACATCCCTTAGGCTCGCTCTTATTGGAGATAGTCATTGCTCGGCACTTGTGTGGCAGGAAGTTTACTTGCCACTTTATCTGCCCGAGCCTGGATCTTGCCCAGGTCTTGCCTCACATGGAAATGAACTGCTTCAGGAGCAGCAACGCTGTGAATGTGCAGGAACAGGGTGGTTATGCTACTGGACTAGTAACAAAGAACATTGGGGTCATGGTCTGCTGATACAAGTTTACCACAGTCGCTGATGGAATTTAAATTAAGCCAGAAAACCACTTTTAAAAAAAAACAAGAACCTAAACACCTAGGTCTCTCGGGTAGACGACACTAGCCTGGGTCCCACCATTAATTGAATTGAGTCTTATTGTTGTTTGTTATACCAAAGTGCACCTTGCAATTTGTCCAAGTTAAATACCATCTACCAATCCTCAGCCCATTGACCCAGCTAATGTCTATAATGGCAATGATGAAACTACTAGCTGGGCATCAAACCCATTTAACTCCCAGATGCATTGCCGGCTGTTCTTATCTAGTATGGACGACACGGGACTCCAGATCCAGGGTAAGGCGGCTGACGTTTAATGACTTCTGAAAAGGCAAGGGAGACCACTCAGTTCTATTCAAGGGGATACCTCACAACCACCGACTCAGGGGCGATCAAGGATGGTCAATAAATACTGCCCTCATCTGCGATGTCCACATCTCACGCCTCAACTGGAAAACAATAATCTACTCAAATCCCTCACTGACCTACCTCCGCTCCTGCCTCAGTCCATCTGCTGCTGAAACCCTCAGCTATGCTGTTGTCACCTCCAGCCCTGACTGGCTACTTCCCTCTACAAACAACAACAGGTCATTCCATAATACTTTCTTTATTCATTCATAGGACGAGGGCGTCACTAGCCAGGTCAGCATGTATTGCCCAGAGGGCAGTTAAGAGTCAGCCACATTGCTGTGGGTCTGGTGTCACACGTAGGGTAAAGATGGCAGTTTCCTTCCCTGAAGGGGATTACTGAACCAGATGGGCCTTTCCAACAATGGGCTCATGGTCATCATTAGACTCTTAATTCCAGATTTTTCATTGGAACTTAAATTCCATCATCTGCTGTGGTGGGGTTTGAACCTGGGTCTCTGGATTAACAATCCAGCGATAATACCACTAGGCCACTGTCTTTCCTTCCTCTTCTACTCTTACCCTATCCCACCCAGGGTCCCAGCCGCCCATCACCCTTGCTCCCATTCACCTACATTGAGTCCTGCTTCCCTCAAACCTCCCTTCAAATTAAAATTCCTATCCCACCCTTTCCCTGATCACTCCTCAAGCCCTACAACTCGACGTTGGCATGGAGACGGAAGACTGGCCATGACCGAGCTGAATGAATGGGGCTGAATGGCCTTTACCTCTTCCCAAATCCTTCAACCTGCGAACAGAGAAGAGAGCGTGCGCAAATGATTCGCGTGCATCAGCTTTCCTTGTACAAACCGGGGAGATCTTTCAGATCGCGAGCTTTTCCTTAAGATCCTCCGGACTGGAACTATGGTGCTCTATGTAAGCATTCATTGTTCCTTAACAACGCAGCACATAAATGAAACTTCAAAGGGTGTACAGCGTGCCATGGAACCTCATGGTCGAGCTGCTTTCTCAGAGTATCTTAGAGTTACCATGGTAGCAGAACCTCTTCAATGTTTAATGGTCTTTCAACTACGAGTAGAGGTAACATTTCAGCATTATAAATAGATGTTTCCTATTTCGGTCAATCAGCTTGATTAGGTGTTGTTTCTATAAATATCAGTGATAGACTGGTTGGATTTACAATCTCTCTCGTAAATGCATTAGATGACTATTATTAATGAAAGGCAACTTTGAAGCTTCAGCTGATTGTAACCAAGATCATTAAAAAGTCAGAAGGGTTTTACTGCTCACAGGGATTTTCTCGTCAACCTGTTCCAAGATGTTAGATTAGATTAGATTACATTACAGTGTGGAAACAGGCCCTTCGGCCCAACAAGTCCACACTGACCCGCCAAAGCGTAACCCACCCATTCCCCCACATTTACCCCTTACCTAACACTACAGGCAATTTAGCATGGCCAATTCACCTGACCTGCACATCTTTGGACTGTGGGAGGAAACCGGAGCACCCGGAGGAAACCCACGCAGACACGGGGAGAATGTGCAAACTCCACACAGTCAGTCGCCTGAGTCGGGAATTGAACCCGGGTCTCTGGCGCTGTGAGGCAGCAGTGCTAACTGCTGTGCCACCGTGCCGCCCACAAAGTCGATGTTATCACATTGACTTTGGAACAGGTGAGACTAGAACCCATATCTTCTGCTTCAGAGGTAGGGACAATACTGCAGTGTCACAGGAGACCCAAGGACCAACCAACAGCTTTTAGACACCGGTGTAGAGATGTTACCACAACTCTGGGGGTTGGGTCTTTAACCCAGGCATCGTAGGTTGGGTCACTATCACCATGCCACAAGACTCCCTTTCCAAAGCCCCATCGCTTCACGAGGAGTTTCCAAGTGTTGTTGTTATCCTGGCCAATTTCTGAGCAGAGGCTGGTAGCCTCCTGAGAACACCGTCAGTAATTACAAAAGTTGGGGCTGACATAGAAGTCGCACACGTGGGATTTAGGTGGACTGAGTCTCAGGGCCAACATCTCACTGTGTGGCTGTGAAAAATGAGCCACTTGCTTCATCTCGGCATCTCCACCAAAAGGACGTGCCACCATTTCCCTCTTTCACCAGCAAGTGGTCACGGTTCAGGACCTTCATGTCAATCCTGAAGTATTCCTGAAACACAGTCTGGGGGCTCCATTGATTGTGTGCCTTAAGTCAAAGCAGTCAATGCCCACATGCAGCAAGACCAGGACTATGTCCAGGTTAGGGCTGAAAATAACATTCGCACTATGTCAGTGCCAAGCAAAGACCATCTCCAACAAGAAACGGTCTGACCACCACCCCTTGGCATTCAATGGTGTCACCATTTCCCAAATTCAACATCCTGTGGCTTACCATTGACCAGAAACTGAACTGGACTAGCCATAAAAACAGACAAGAGCAGGACAGAGGCTGGGAATCCTGCAGTGAGCAACTCAATTCCTGACTCCCCACAGCCTGTCAACCATCTAGAAGGCCCAAATGGGACAGCATACTGCCCACTTGCCTGGATGCGTGCAGCTCCGACCCATGACAGCAGAATCTCTGACACTATACAGGCTTTTATTGGTAGAGGAATTGAGTTCCGGAGTACCGAGGTCATGTTGCAGTTGTATAAGACTCTGGTGCGGCCACATCTGGAGTATTGTGTGCAGTTTTGGTTGCCATACTATAGGAAGGATGTGGAGGCACTGGAACGGGTGCAGAGGAGGTTTACCAGGATGTTGCCTGGTATGGTAGAAAGATCGTATGAGGAAAGGCTGAGGCACTTGGGGTTGTTTTCATTGGAGAAAAGAAGGTTTAGGGGTGACTTGATAGAGGTGTATAAGATGATTAGGGGTTTAGATAGGGTCGAGAGTGAGAATCTTTTTCCACGTATGGAGTCAGCTATTACAAGGGGGCATAGCTTTAAATTAAGGGGGGGTAGGTATAGGACAGATGTTAGGGGTAGGTTCTTTACTCAGCGAGTCGTGAGTTCATGGAATGCCCTGCCAGTAGCAGTGGTGGACTCTCCCTCATTATGGGCATTTAAGCGGGCATTGGATAGGCATATGGAGGATAGTGGGCTAATGTAGGTTAGGTGGGCTTGGATCGGCGCAACATTGAGGGCCGAAGGGCCTGTACTGCGCTGTATTCTTCTATGTTCTATGTTCTAAGATCCCAGGATGGGAATTGGACCCTGTGTGCTGTTGCTCCTAACCTGATCTACAACAACTGTCCAGCCCAGTGCACTTCACACAATTCCCCCATCCTTCTCCCCCACTTTAGAGAGTCAAGTGGGTTGCTCACTGCAGGATTCCCAGCCTCTGTCTTGCTCTCGTAGCCATTATGTTTTTAATCATCAAATCCCTACAGTATGGAAACACGCCCTTTGGCCCAACAGGTCCACACTGACCCTGCCCTATTATCCTATATTTACCCCTGACTAATGCACCTAACCTATACATCCCTGAACACTATGGGCAATTTAGCATGGCCAACTCACCTAACCTGCACATCTTTGGATTGTGGGAGGAAACCACAGTACCCAGAGGAAACCCACGCAGACACGGGGAGAATGTGCAAACTCCACACAGACAGTCACCAGAGACTGGAATCGAACCAGAGCCCGTGGTGCTGAGAGGCAGCAATGCTAACCATTGAGCCAGCGTGCTGCCCAATAGGAAAAATCGATTATTTTCTGCTTGTCTGACAACTCGTGCAAAGATGCCTACAACCTTTGGAAGAGCTTGAAGCAAGATGACTCTCCCTTTCCCAGTGAACCCGCTGAGCCACTCCAGTGAACCGTGTATGTGTTTTGCAGGTGAGAGCAAGTGGTCAGTTTCCTGATACGGGAATGCCTGGAGAATAGAGAAACACAACCCAGTCTGACCCATCCAGCTCAGCCGGCCGAGATCACTTTGTCTAAACCCCCGCCTGGAGTAAAACAAACCATGTCCACCCACTGAGGCAGCTCCTTCCTCTATCTCACTGGAAGACGGCAATTGTTAGAGCTCAGAGAGTTTAAAATGCTTGGGAATATTACACTGGTTGGGGAGGTGGTTAGTGGGCAGATAGAAAATGCACTTCACAAAGTATTTTGCCCACAGCGAGCGACACCACAACTTAACAAAGTTGGATGACGTGTCAACTATTCTATGCAAAACAAGATCCCAAAAGAGGGGATATAGAGCCAGTGGATCGCCTTTGACTTGCTGGTTGTGATTCTGAGAGCAATGATATATTGGAAGATCGCCCACACCTGCTGTCTGGTTTGCTGTGTAGCTAGTACTGTGGGATCTTCCCTATCCACTCGATGCCATTCCAACATCCCATCCCAACCGAGACTCCTTTAGCTGTGCCAGGACGTCAAACACACACTGCCTGCAGATCAGGGCAGGGCGGGTGAGACAGAGACAGAAATGACGTGGAGGTGCCGGTGTTGGACTGGGGTGGACAAGGTCAGAAGTCAGACGACACCAGGTTATAGTCCAACAGGTTTGTTTGAAATCACCGCTACTCCAAAAGCTGGTAATTTCAAATAAACCTGTTGCGACGATAATCTGGTGTTGTGTGATTTCTGACAGAGACAGAGAGACAGAGTGTGTGCTAATAACCCAAGCCAAACACACACCATCATCTTCAGTGCCGAAGACAGGTTTTACATTTTTCTTTCAAAACAAAAATTGGTTGGAATTCAGCATTTTAAGGGAGAAACATGTTGAAACAGGATGTGTAGATAGCAGATGTCCACAGCAAGTTTCAAGAGCAATAATTCAAGCGAGCCAGGGAGATAATGCTTACAAAGTTCAATAAGGCCGCTGGATTCAATTACTCATTGCAGGCATTTGTTATTCATTACACTGTATAAACTAACCAATAATGTTCTTCCCATTCGCCAGGAAAAGGAGAAGTGTGGCGTGCTTCAAGTCAGGAGGAGAAAAATTCCTTATAAAGTAATCTCACTCCGACCCTCAGTTGGGTCGGCAACGTGTGAAGCATTGGGCGCTTCATGGCAGCAGGCCATTCAGCCCCTCGAACCTGCTCCTCCTTTCAGTCTGCAGCTACACTTCATCGTCCCGGTGCGACCTTCCAGTCATGGTTGTTGAAATTTCGAGTTGACCATCTCCCACCACCCCCCCCCACCCCCTCCCCAGTCAAACCAGGCTGCCAGCCACAGCAGCTTCTGCAAGAGAAAGTCCCAGATCTCTCCAATCCTTCGTGTGAAGACGTGCTTCCTGACGCTGGCCCGGAACAGCTTCGGCCTAATCTTCAGGCTGGGATCCATCGTCCTGGGCTCTCCCTCCGAGAGGGAATGGATTCCACACCCCCTCAACTCCACCACCTTTTTGCTCTTTAATGGGTGGTGGGCGAAGCTGCCAAGGCCAGCATTTGATGCTTATCCCTAATTGCCCTTCAGTGGCCATTTCAGAGGGCAGTTTAGAGTCAACCACATAGATGTGACTCCAGACTCAGAGCAGTGACACACCAGATAAGAATGACAGGTTTCTCCAGCCTGAAGTATGAACCCCAGAGAGGTTATTACAACAATTGGTGATCGTTTATCATGGTCACTGTAACTGAGACAAACTTTCAATTCCATTATTTTAAATGAATTAACCTTAAATTCCACTGGGTTCTGTGACGGGATTCAAAAGCACCTCACCCCCCTCCCCCTCCAATGTTATCCTTATTCCAGAGGCCCAGGATAATGTCCCCATAGTCCCAGAGGCCCACTCCCTCATTAGTGAGGGAGGAGGATGGCTGATGGTTCAACCGGAGGGTTACCATTCATCAGGGAAGGTTGAAACAGAAATATGGAAGATAGTAGGAGTAGGCCATTCGGCCCCTCGAGCCTGCTCCACCATTCAATACAATCATGGCCGAATATCAAGCTCAATACCCTAATCCCAGCCTCCTCCCCATATCTGTTTAGCCACAAAAGCTATATCTACCTCCTTCTTGAAAACACACAATGTTTTGGCCTTGACCACTTTCTGTGGGAGTGAATTCCAAAGGCTCACCACTGTCTGGGTGAAGAAATTTCTCATCTCGTTCTGAAAAGGTTTACCTCTTTTCCTACCTCTGAGGGGATGGGAACCTAACGGTACCCTCAGCCTATACAGGAACTGAACTTTCATTGTTGGCATTGCTCTGCATCACAAACCAACCATCCAACCAACTGAGCTAACCACCTCCCAGCCAGTGGCTTATTAATCCAGAGGCAATACTACTGTGCCACCCTCTCCCTGTGTTTCTTTCAAGTTTCTCTCTGTCTCACTGATTAACCTTTTTATAATAATCAGAAAGACCTCAGTTAGCTCTTTAAAGCAATGTAAACCTGGCCAATTCAAATGTTTCTCAGTGTTTAACCCTTTCAGAGACACTCAGTCCAGTGTTGAAAAGGTGCATCAAAGGTTATCGAGAATGAGCACCTCAAGGGGTCCTGAGACACAGTGGTAATGTCCCTATACTTGTTCTATCCCACCCTGGCAATGTTTTTCTACAACCTCTCCCATCGGGGAGAAGGTACAGAAGCCTGAACACCCACACCAGCCGGTTTCAAAACAGTTTCTACCCTACTGTTGTTAGAATACTGAATGGACTCTCAAACTCTTAACATTCGCCTGTACCTGTGTTTTTGTTTTTGCCGCTGTTTACCTATTATTTACTTATATATACTACTTAACTCTGTGATCTGCCTGTATTGCTCGCAAGACAAAGCTTTCACTGTGCCTCAGTACACGTGACAATAAATTCAATTCAGTTCAAAAGAGCTGGGTTTGAATCTAACATGTCAAACGCTGGCAAATGGGACGAGATTAATGTAGGATAGCTGGTCGGCATCGACAAGTGGATTGAAGGGTTTGTTTCCGTGCTGTACAGCTCTATTACTCTGTAGATGTGAGCTCATATTCCTGAACAGTTGATTGAAAAGAAGTAGATGAGTACCCCACTGAGTTTATCCATTGAGCAAGGATGACCAGACAGCCCTGGGTCATACATAATCAGAGCATGTGTAGTCCATTCAGCTTTCAAGCTTCCTCCATCATTCAAAGAGCTCTTGTGGTACGGTGGTAGTATCCCCACCTCTGAGCCAGGAGTCTCAGGTTCAAAATCCCACGTGCTCCAGAGGCACATAATAACATCGCAGAACAAGTTCATTAGAAAACACCAACAGCGCAGATTCAATTCCCATTTCAAGCATAATCTCTTCATCAGAAATGTAGGGGGCCCAAGGGGGGGGGGTTGAGAGATAAATGGGAGGGGGGTGGGGGGATGGTAGCTGGGAATGCGATCACCAGTCACCCCCCACCTCCATCTACCTTTTTCCTCCTCCACCTACCTATTACCCCCAGCTCCTCCTGGTAGCTGGGAATGCAATAGGTAGATGGAAGGGGGGTGATGGTGATCACATTCCCCTCATCCCCTTCCCATTTATCTCTCAGCCCCCTTGGGCCCCCCCCCCCCATTCCAGATGAAGAGCTTATGCTCGAAACGTCAATTCTCCTGCTCCTCGAATGCTGCCTAACCGGCTGTGCTCTTCCACTCTGATCTCCAGCATCTGCAGTGCTCACTTTCTCCTAGCATACATCTGTTCCTATTTTCTATGTTGATGAATTCTGCCTCTGTGCGAGTCCAAATCATCCAAAAATCAGTCAACAATATCATCGATATTGGAGTTATCACTTAATAAAGATTGAAAAAGGAGGCCCTGATAAATCAAAAAAGTAGCCATTGAGAAGTCATGAAGAGAACTCAGAAAAATTTTATTTTGAACTCTGCTCCAAAGCGGCGCAAAGCATAGAGCTGTTTGCAGAGAATGGGTCCTTTCGTGTGAATTTTTTCGTCTCTTCTGGCAGTCAGAAATGTGTCACATTACAAAATCAATTGGTTTCCTGAAATTGGTTGTTAGTCCAGATGTTGGCACACTTGGGATTGTTCAGGTACTACTTAAGCATGGAACACATCAAACAGTCGATGTTTTTTGCCCACAGTCCAAAGATGTGCCGGTTAGGTGAATTGGCCATGCTAAATTGCCCGTAGCGTTAGGTGCATTAGTCAGAGGGAAATGGGTCTGGGTCGTTGCTCTTCGGAGGGTCGGTGTGGACTTGTTGGGCTGAAGGGCCTGTTTCCACACTGTAGGGAATCTAATCTAATCTAACCTTGTTTTGGATTTTGAAAAAGTAGGCTGGTTATCGATGGGTCTTTACTCGACTTGCTACAAACAAGCCAAGAAAGGAGTCTTTTTGATTCTGTCAGGCACTGGCTGGGACATAAGGGCTGTACACCTGGCATCACACCAGCACCAGGCTCATACCCAGTGATACCTATATTAAATTGACATTGATAAAGTTGCTTGTCACATTGCCTCAAATGCATCGCATACATTCATTTATCTGGAAGTGTTGTGCAATTAAAGGTGGAAATGTTGGTGGAAATCATAGAATTGTAGAATTAGGCCATTCAACTCATTGAGCCTACACTACCTCTTCAAACGAGTATCAGTGACAGTCTCCTACAGATCCCCCAGACGCATACACATTAGTTTTATCCAAAGAACCATCCAAAACCCTCCTGAATATCTCAACAGAATTCCTGAAGTGTCCATATGGTCTCATTCAAGATTTTCCAAAGCATTTTAAGGGGGAGGCTATGGCCTAGTGGCATTATCGCTGGATGGTTAATCCAGAGACTCATAACGTTCTGAGGACCTGGGCTCAAATCCCACCAAGGCAGATAGTGGAACCTGCATTCGCTTAAAAAAAAACTCCTGGAATTAGGAGTCTAGTGGTGACCACGAATCCATGCTCAATTATTGGGAAAAACTGGTTCACTAATGGCCTTTCGGGAAGGAAACTGCCATCCTTACCTGATCTGGTCTACATGTGACTCCAGACCCACAGCAATGTGGTTAACTCTTAACCGCCCTCTGGGATGGGCAATAAATGCTGGCCTAGACAGCAACACACTCTTCCCACAAATGAGTTTTAAATTAAATCTCTGACCTCTAACGTGCCAGAATCCCCTCCCTGGACACACCATCTCCCTCCAGTTGGGAGCACAATTAAATGCTACCTGCAGTATGAAAAGTTTCATCAGGTGCCCATCATTTTTGCTGCCAGGGTTGGAGGGTTGAACTTCAGGCGGGTGCTGCTTTCCCTGGTGCGTCGGAGGCTGAGGGGTGACCTTACAGAGGTTTATAAAATTATTAAAGGCATAGATAGGACAAATAGACAAGGTCTTGTCCCTGGGGTGGGGGAGTCCAGAACTAGAGGGCATAGGTTTAGGGTGAGAGGGGAAAGATTTAAAAGAGACCTAAGGGGCAACTTTTTCACACAGAGGGTGGTGCATGTATGGAATGAGCTGCCAAAGGAAATGGTGGAGGCTGGTACAATAACAGCATTTAAAAGGCATCTAGATGGGTACATGAATAGGAAGGGTTTAGAGGGATATGGGCCAAGTGCTGGCAAATGGGACTAGATTAGGTTGGGATATCCGGTCAGCATGGATGAGTTGGACTGAAGGGTCTGTTTCCGTGCTGAACATCTCTATGATTATGAAAAGGTTGGAGTTTTTTTAAAAAAAATGTCTACTGACAGAATTGGACATGGTCAATGAATTGGGTGAGATGGGGACATCAACCAAATCACTGGGCAGAGTGGCTGTGACAACAGACTGAAGCACATCACTATTGGGATGGCCTACAGTAAGAGATCCCTATTATATACATTGACTCAGACCTCAATGAGAGTGACTTTGTGATTGGATTTAACTTGATTTCAAAGCATCCCTTGTTTACTGAGGCATTATCACACTCAAATGCAAAGGCTGAACATCTGTTCAATCCAATAAAGTATATGGCTTTAGCAGAGCGGTGCGGACTGTGAACATTTTGCCAGCTGCAGTTTAATGAAATCCATATGCCGTCATCCTGCAGTTCAACACACACACACACAAAAAACACCCGACCTGAACAGCCCCCCACATTATCAGTGATAAATGCTGCATTGTGCTGCATTCAAGATGGTCGCGAGAAACCTGCTGTATTTCCTCTTCTTGCCTCCATGCCCATTCCCGGATCACCCATGTTAACTTTTGCAGGGCTGCGATTTCACGGTCAGCTTTCCGGCAGTTTTAAGTTTGGGTGGTGGGGGCGGATTAGCTCCGTTGGCTGGACGGCTGGTTTTCAATACAGTGTGACGTCATCAGCGTGGGTTCAATTCCCGCACCCACTGAGGTTATCACGACGGTCCTGCTCTCTCCCCTCATCTGAGGCGTGGTGAACTTCAGGTTAAACGTACCCACCCGTCACCTCCCTTTCCAGAGATAGCAGCCCTTACGGTGATTTGGCATTTGCTGGGGAATGATTTGTGGCGCCATGTGACTCAGAATCTGGAGTACCTAGCTAACGCTGTGGGGGTGCTCAAATCCCACCCACCCGTGAAACTGAAATGCAATCTGCAATAAAATCTGGAAGCAAAATATTATCCTGGGAGCAATAGCTACTGCAAATATTGTAAAAATCCGTCTGGTTTACTAATGCCCTTCAGCGCCGGAAATCCTTATCTGGTCTGGCCTACACATGGGGTCGGCGTGGACTTGTTGGACCAAAGGGTCTGTTTCTGTGCTGTACATCTATGACTCCAGACCCACGGGTTGACTCTTTGAAATGGCCTAACAAGATACTCCTTTCAGGGGCAACTAGGGTTTGTTAATGAATGAGAGCTCGGCCCATATCCCATAAAAGAATAAAGAAAATCACCGCAGTTAATCAGTCGTGCCTCCATGTCTGGTAAGAGAGTGAGACCTTGTTTAAAGACAGGCCAACAGGAGTGCAGGGCACAGTGTTACAGTTGCTGGGAAGATACAGAGAGACAGAGATCATCACTAACTTTAAAGAGATCCATTCAAAAGTCTGATAACAGCAGTGGAAGAAGCTGTTCTCGAATCTGTTAGCATGCGTATACAAAACTTTTATATCTTCTGCCCTACATCCCACATTCACTCATTCGGTATTACACTCAGCTAAAGAAAGAAAACCTGCCTCTGTATCACCCCCTCATGACCACGGAGCATTCTTAAGTGCCCCACAGATAGTGAAGTACTCCGAAGTGTAAATTCTGAATCACTGCTCAATTTGCGCTCAGGAAGATCAAACAGCAAGGTCATTGATAATCAGCTGATAAGGCATACTGGCCAATAGTTAACCTGCTCTTCAACCACATAGTGGGATTTTGTATATCCAACTAGGAGAGGCAAAGGCAGCCTCAACATCATGTCAGACAGCACCCCAGATAGTAGCAAACAAGGTTTTGTGTTAACATCTCTGCAGTGGGGATCATACAATAGAGGCTATTTGGCCAACTGAGTCTGCACTGATCCGCCAAAGAGCATCCCATCCCCACATTTCCCACGGCTACCCACCCAGCCTACACATCCCTGGACACTCTGGGTAATTTCCCACAGCCAATCCACCATAACCTACACATCTTTGGACTGTTGGAGGAAACCAGAGCACCTGGAGCAGACGCACGCAGAGAATGTGCAAACTGCACACAGTCTCCCGAGGCTGGAATCAAACCCAGGGTCTTGGCATTGCGAGGCAGCAGTGCTAACCACTGAGCCACCGTGCCACCCCTAACACAAACCTACAACCTCCGACTTTGAGGCAAGAGTGCTGTGTGCTAGGTACTAGCTTCAGGGAGAAATACGGTCAATGAACCCCTCCACAGCAACACAGTGGAAAAAAAGAGAGGGGTTTACGCTTCACTTTGACTCGCTAGATGTCTATAGAAGGGTCGCATTTCTGTACGTGTCTCTAATCAATTGAAAGGAGGAATTAATCTCGACTATTGTAATAAACGTGAAACCGTTAAAGCAGCTCCTTTCGTGGTAACTATGACAACAAACACAGCAACACCCAACTCCCCCAACCCCCACGACTCTACTTCAACTGCGAGCTTCAGTTATACAGTAGTTTATTATTGATGGGGACACATCCCTCCCCCATACCTCAGGATAGCTGAATTCTGTTTATTACCAAATATGGGGAGGAGGCGGAATTAACAGGATGTACACTTTAATCAAATTCCTCTCTGTAATTCCGGGCAATCAACTTTACACTAGATTTTTATCTAACAAGCTTTGGCGGATTCTATTTTATCTTCTTCCCCTCGTGGGCCCAGCTGTGGTCCAATTATAAAGACTAGGCCTCTGGCACCTAGGGCTACTTCAGAAACCATGAATAATTTAGCTACAAAATAGCACAAAACCATCAGGAGCAGGGAAATTCTTTCTTGTTCCACCCACACACACAAAAAAATTCAGCTCCATAATTAGTGAACGTTGAGCAAATTAGAAGCTGCAATGCTTAAAATTTTTTTAAAAAATTGTTGGAAAGAAATGCACATATGGCCCTTCTGGTCATTAGGAAATAATGTTTTTACAGCTTTAATAGCTGTTTACCAGACTCCGAACGCTAATTAAAGGCCGTGTGTTTGTGTGCGAGAGAGAGAGAGAGAGAGAGAGAGAGACCAATAAAATGTCAAGCATCTCGAAGATTCTGAGCTTCCATGGGTGGTATTCCTTCTGTATGTGAGTGGGGGTATGGGTGGAGAATGGGAACGAGTTATTCCTGTACCACCACCCCCTTCCCCCTGCCCCAAACCCAACACATCACTCCCCACCCCCCCAAGAGAGCTGTAACCAGAGAGCAGAGGTCCTATATGAAAGCACAAGGTCCCATAAAGTCACTTCCTACTGTTGTGCCTTACTAACGATTTGTAATGAGACTCTCTCCTTCATTTGCTGCCGTAGTCTAAAAGTGTCCTCGTTGTTTATCAAGGTCTTATTTGATGGCACCAGTAAAATGGCTTCCAAAGCAGTTCGTTTCAGGCCTAGCCCTAAGTTTGACCTGGCAGACTAGTGCGGTATTGAGGGACTGCTAAGGGATAATGAACGGGGGAGGGACTCTGTCAGGGCCCTGGGCTCACAGATCCCATGACACTAACAAATGGAAGTTAAGGTATACACCAGGCATGACCTAATTGAATAATGGACTAGGCCCAAGAGGAGGGAGTGCTACCTCCTGGTCCTCTGGCAAAACCACAGGTGGCTCAGGAGGCCTGGCTCCTACTCTTGACCAAGACCAACCAAAGAGATATCTAACAGGTTCCTCTGTTCATTCCTCTCCTCAGAGGCCTGGCCCTGTCAATACTTTCTTTTGATTAATTCATGAGCTGTGGGCGTCGCTGGCTAGGCAGCATTTATCACCCATTGCTAATTTGCCAGAGTGCAGTCTAAGAGTCAAGCAGGTCGCTGTGAGTCTGGAGTCACATGGAGGCCACACTAGGTAAGGTTGGCAGTTTCCTTTCCTAAACTGAGCCAGATGGCCAATCAACAATGGGTTCCTGGTCATAATTAAACACTTAATTTCAGATTTCTTTTCTATCAAATTCAAATTCCACCATCTGAGATTCGAACCCAGGTCCACAGAACATCATCCGAGTCTCTGGATTAAAATTTAAGCGATAACACCACTCGGCCATTACCTTCCTCATGAGTACATGAGACTGAATCTCAGGGTCTGCATCCCACACAGACATGCCAGCTGGAGTTCAGTGGATAGCACTCTTCTGCCTCTTAAGCCGCAAGGTTCTGGGTTCAAATCCCAGTCTTGGGCTTGCGCACAGAAGCAAAGACTGCCAACCCAGTAGTGGACTGAGAGATTGCCACACCCTCAGCAGCAAATGCCCCTCTCAGTGGGACGTGTAAGTCGCTCTGACATTCCACACACAGCCACCAGGTTGCAGCATTGAGTCATCCCGCATAGACCTTCGCAAGTAGAGGGAATACTGGTCAACGATAGACAAAATGTCTTCCCTGGATGGCATGGGTATCATCTCAGAGTAAAGGGGCAGGACACTTAGCACGGAGATGAGGAGGAATTTCTTCAGTCAGCAAATCTTTGGAATTATCTCTCCCAAAGGGCTGCAGAGGCTTTAATATTGAACATGCTCTGTTGTGGTGTTCCATAGATTTCTTACCAGACAAGCAGCACTCCTTTAGGATGCAGAATGTGTTATATGCTGGTATAAAAGGTACCCACTCTGCCTTCAGGCACTCTCAGTGTAGTGTTCAGTCATTTATGTGTATGTAACATACAGTAGCATCAGCAAGCACGGAACCGTGACACCTAGAAGAATGCGAGGACTGAGGATGCTGGAGATCAGCGGCAAAGTGTGTGGTGCTGGAAAAGCACAGCCGGTCAGGCAGCGTCTGAGGAGCAGGAGAGTCGACGTTTCAAACATAAGCCCTTCATCTGGAATGTCATTCAGGATCTGATGAAGAGCTTATGCTCGAAACGTCGAGGCTCCTGCTCCTCGGATACTACCTGACCGGCTGTGTTTTTCCAGCACCACACTTTTTGACTCCTGTGTACGTCTATGATATTGCAGTGATAGAAGTCACTGGTGTTGTCATAAACTGCAAGACATCTGACTCAACAAGACCCCAGGCTTTGTGATGCTTGCTACATGAGCCAACATACAGGGCAACACTCAGGCACAGCACACTGACTTTGGAAGCAGTGCAGAACAGGTTCACTAGATTGATTCCAAACTTTGAGGGATTGTCTTATGAAGCGAGGTTATGTAGATTGAGCATGTACTCATTGGAGTTTAGAAGCATGACAGGCAACCTTACTGAGACCTGCAACCATCTTAGACAACTTGACAGGGCAGATATAGAGAGGTAATGTCCCCTCATGGGAGAATCTAGGGCACAGGGGCAAAATCTCAGAAGAAGGGATCACCCATTTAAAACAAAGATAGGAAATTTTTTTTTTCCCTTTCAGTGGATAGTGAATCTGCGGAATCCTTTACTACAGAGAGCCGGAGAGGGTGGATTGCTCAGTACGTCCAAGGCTGGTTTTTAATCAGGAAGGAAATCAAGTGTTGTAGGGTAAAGGCAGGAAAGCGGAGTTGAGGATGATCAGATCTTTGCAGAGAAGACCCAATGGGCAGAATGGACAAAAACAAGTCATTATGGCATGTAATGTTCAAGACAGAAACCAACAGAAACTAGTACCAACAGGTATTAAACCTGGACAGGTTGACCTTCTCTTCATGGAAGAGTGAGAGGAACTTGATTGAAGTGTGTAAGATCCTGAATGGTTATTTTTTATTCACTCATTCACAGGATGTGGGTGCCACTGGCCGGGCCAGCATTTATTACCCATCCCTAATTGCCCAGAGGGCAGTTAAGAGTCAACCACGTTGCTGTGGGTCTAGAGTGACATGTAGGCCAGACTGGGTAAGGATGGCAGAATCCTTCCCGAAAAGGCATTAGTGAACCAGATGGGGTTTTCCTGACAATCGAGAATGGTTTTTTAACCAAGGCTGGAATGTTATCTGGGTTTCTGGATTATTAGACTATTGATAATACCAGTGGGCCTTTTACCCATCCCCCCCCCCGACTCCAGGTGGACATGGAAAGTGTGTTTCCCCTTGTGGGAAAATCCAGCATTAGGGGACACTGGCTTACCATGAAGGGTTGCCTTCTTACAGCAGAGCTGAGTGGAATGACCCCTCTCAGCTCCAGGAGATAGTGAAATCTATTTAATCTATCATTAAATAGATTTTTTCAAGGTGGTGGAGGATAGACTTTTGTTGGACAGGGGAATCAGGGACTGTACAGAAGTGGGGGTTAGGTGGGAATGTGAAATTTGACCAATAAACCAGCCATGATCCAACTGAATGGTGGGCAGCTTTTTTTTTTACTTTACTTTACAGTGTGGAAACAGGCCCTTCGGCCCAACAAGTCCACACCGACCCGCCGAAGCGCAGCCCACCCAGACCCCTACATTAACCCCTTACCTAACACTACGGACAATTTAGCATGGCCAATTCACCTGACCTGCACATCTTTGGACTGTGGGAGGAAACCGGAGCACCCAGAGGAAACCCACGCAGACACGGGGAGAATGTGCAAACTCCACACAGTCAGTCGCCTGAGGCAGGAATTGAACCCAGATCTCTGGTGCTGTGAGGCAGCAGTGCTAACCACTGTGCCACCATACCGTCCTCTCATTCCTACGTTGTCAGGGTGCCATCTTGCAGATATGACTACCAGTGGAGGCTCCATCTGTCCCCTCAGGAAGAGGAAGGTTTCAAAGAAGAGCAGCAAGGAGTTATCCCTATGGACCGGACCAATATTAATCCTTAAATCAGCCTCACCAAAGCAGATGATCTAGTCAATATCACATCGCCAATCGAGGGATCTTGCACGCTGAAAATTCACTGCTGCATTTCCTTTATCACTTCTCTGGATGTATAGTACATCTCTCAGCACTGACCCTCCGACAGTGCGGCACTCCCTCAGCACTGACCCTCCGACAGTGCGGCACTCCCTCAACACTGACCCTCCGACAGTGCCGCACTCCCTCAGCACTGACCCTCCGACAGTGCGGCGCTCCCTCAGCACTGACCCTCCGACAGTGCGGCACTCCCTCAGCACTGACCCTCCGACAGTGCGGCGCTCCCTCAGCACTGACCCTCCGACAGTGCGGCGCTCCCTCAGCACTGACCCTCCGACAGTGCGGCACTCCCTCAGTATGGCACTGGGTGTGTCATCTCTGTACTCAGTTCCTCGTTATTGGACCCAATACCCCCTTGGGAATTTGAAGGCAACTGCTAATCTCTGCATTAAATCGGCCCATCCCCCACAGAAGTCATGGCCGGCCCGGAAGAAGGCAATTTGCTCGACTGAAACTTTCTATCAGCACATTCTCTGACCAGACACACCCTCTCCGGCAATGAAACATTGCAACAACATGACCAACCAACTCTACTGGCCTGAATTCCATAAAATCAGCAGATTATAAACTTCTGTGCAGCTAATTTGCCTCAATAACCTCTGGAGGAATGTTCCGGTCGGAGGAGGCATCAGCTGGTAGCTGACAGGGATTGAAACACCAGGGAAATCGCTGCTGCCTTTGTCCTTGTGTGTGCTTTGCATGTGGATCGGTGTGTACCGACTCTCGTTTCACACCCACACAAGGTTCTGGGTTTAAGTCCCACTCCAGGAGGGGAGTGCAACAATCAGGGCTGGAGCTCTCATGTAATGCTCTCAAACGAGATAGGAGACCGAGGCCCTAACTATCAACCAGGTGGATGTATCAAATCCCATGGTGCTTCCTTCAAAGAAGAACAAGGGCATTCTTTCCAGATAACATTTATCCCTCAGACTACACCATTATCCACCAAGCACTTTGAGGTATTCACTAGCTACCAAAGGGGATAGATAAATGCATGTCTTTCTTTATAGTCACTGACTGGTGGTGTGCGCGCAGTGGAGTTGGCTGACTCTATAACGGGTAGTGCACAGTGGCTAATGTGCAAGTTCTCTTTCTCTTCTTTTTGAGACCCACGGATTAATGGCCAGGCCAGCATTCACGGTCTGTCCCTAATTGCCCTTAAATCGAGTGGCTTGCTCAGCCATCTTCAGAGGGCAGTTAAGAGTCAACCCCATTGCCAAGGGTCTGGAGTCACATGAAGGCCAGACCAGGTAAGGGAGGCAGATTTCATTCCCTAAAGGGCATTAGTGAAGCATATTTTTTTAAAAATTTAAATGACAACTGATGATAGTTTCATGATCTAATAGTTATTCATTAACTGGATTCACCCAGTTGCCAAGGTGGGATTTGAACTCATGACTCTGGAACACTTGTCCTGGCCTCTGGATTACTGATCCAGTAACATTACAACTGATTCGATTCTGACTCAATGATTATTTGCAGGGCAGACAGGAAGGCAGAGTTAAGACCAGAGTGAGATCAGCAATTATAAGAACTAAGAACAGGGAAGAAAATCTACAGCCCAGGAACAGGCCCTTCGGCCCTCCAAGCCTGAGCCTATCCAAATGTACGGTCTAAACCTGACAGTCAATTCCTAAGCATTTGTATCCCTCTGCTCTCCACCTACTCATATATCTGTCCAGACGCATCTTAAATGAATCTACCATGCCTGCCTCTACCACCTCTGCTGGCAACGCGTTCCAGATGTCCACCACCCTATGTGTGAAGTACTTGCCATGTGTATCCCCCTTAAACTTTCCACCTCTCACCTTGAAAGCATGACCTCTGGTTATTGAATCCTTCACCCTGGGAAAAAGCTTGTCTTTATCCACCCTCTCTATACCCTTCATGATTCTGTAAATCTCAGTCAGGTCCCCCTCAATCTCCTTTTTTCTAGTGAAAATAAACCTAACCTACTCAACCTTTCTTCATAGCTAGCACATTCCGTACAAGGCAACATCCTCGTAAACCTTCTCTGTACCCTCTCCAAAATGTCCACATCCTTTTAGTAATGTGGCGACCAGAACTGTACACAGTATTCTAAATGCAGCCGAACCAATGTCTTATACAATGTTAACATGACTTGCCAGCTCTTATACTCAATACCCCGTCCACTGATAGGACAGACCGAAGGGCCAAATGGCCATATCCTGCTCTTAAGTGCAATGTGCCTATATTTTATTATGCTATTGTCCTGATCAGTCAATAGCAAACACAAAGCAAGGAAGTGCCAAGTGGACTAGGAAATGCAACTGAAGGTTGGATGCAGTCTGGTAGGTTGAGGGCAGAGTTACTGTTGGACAGGTGGGTCCTCTGAGCCAGCAGCAGGGGGCATCGACATGTGCATGAGAGCAATCCGCCTGCTCCCTTCTCCACAGCCAATGGATTGTCAAGATGCCAGCTCTCAATGGGGTACAGAACTTTCAGCATCACCCTGCTTTTTTTTAAAAATGGTGAGTTATCGACTTAGACAGTCATACAGCATGGAAACAGACCCTTCAGTCCAACTCGTCCATGCTGACCAGATATCCTAAATTAATGTAGTCCCACTTGCCAGCACCTGGCCCATATCCCTCTAAACCCTTCCTATTCATGTACCCATCCAAATGCCTTTTAAATGCTGTATTTGTACCAGCTTCCACCACTTCCCCCGGCAGCTCATTCCATACATGCACTACCCTGTGTGTGAAAAAGTTGCCCCTTAGGCTCTCTTTTAAATCTTTCCCCTCCCACTTTAAACCTATGCCCTCTAGTTTTGGACTCCCCTACCCTGTGAAAAAGACCTTGCCTATTTACCCTATCCATGTCCCTCATGATTTTATAAACCTCTATAAAGGTCACCCTTCCATCTCTGACACTCCAGGGAAGATACTCCCAGCTTATGCAGCCTCTCCCTCTCGTTCACACCCTCCAAACCTGGTAACATCCTTGTATAACCTTTTCTGAACCTTTTCAAGTTACATAACATCCTTCCTATAGCAGGGCGACCAGAATAGCATACTACATTCCAAAAGTGGCCTAACCAATGTCCTCAACGTGACATCCCACCTCCTATACTCAATAGATGAATTCATTAACTGGGTAAAGGGCTCTTAGGGCATCACAGTATAGTTTTTACCTCTGGGTCAGGAGGACCTGTTCTAGAGGTGTGTAATAACATCCCTGAAAGGGTTGACTCAGAAGCCCTCGACAGCAAGTGCCACAATTGAACAGCAGAGGAACTTAGTTCATGCACTCTCCTGAATTGTAACTCATAGTATTTTCTGCTCATTTTTATTTTGCTCCTCTTACCTCATTTCCTCACCTCCCCCCCCACCCCACAATGATAAATGCAACCTTTTCTGGCATTAGTATTGTATGATAAATTTGAATCATAATAGATTTATTATTAAGTTGAAAACATTAAAGGTGATTGAATCAGAGACATTAACCTTGTGGGCTAATGGCAGGTTTACGCTGCAAGAAACTTACAAAAATAATTAAGACGGAGTAGGTAAATATTTAAACGCTACATGGGCGACTGTTGGATGGTGGTTAATAGGTGAAAACGGTCACAGGATTCTTGGTGGTAGGAAGGTTGCTTAGTTGTGTGCAACCACATTTCTGGGTGGAAATAAGCCAAAAATCCTTTAAAAACAACAGTAATTTGGTGGTGGGAAGGTTGTTCGGTTGTGTGCGACAGCCGAGTAGTTCATAAACTTTACCCACGAAGAAAGTGGTCTTGGTTTCTGTTCATAGATGCAGTTGAATCCGAAATGGTAATGTTGGTCATTCTCTCAGCCCAAGACCGGACAGTGGAGTTAACCCAAACCTACCAAAGCCCACTATCCATCCAAATTCCACCTCCGGCCAAAGAAAATGACCCAGATAACAGAACCTGTAGCTGAGGGCAACGAGACATGACAGACAGTGTCGGAACATCCTCCGTCTGCATCAGCTCTGTTCATAGCTCACTCCTTTCCACCATCACTTACAAAGTGCTGAACACAGACCACAATGAGTTGGTCTCTAAAGGACTGCTCTACACTGGACAGGGAGGCAGCCTGGTCCGCTGCACCAAAGATATTCATTCCATCGTAACGGGGCTTAGATTTGGGAATAATAAAATCTTGCACTAAGACAGAAAAGTAACAAATCAAACATTTGCAGACAATTAAATAACATGGTCGCGATGTCAAATTTATACTGGGCTGTTTCGCCTTAGTGAGTGCCTTACACTGCTATAATGTGTAATTCTCGGGCAATCCCATGTTATAAGAAAATCGTGTAATAGCAACGCCATTGAAATAATGGGGCTGGAATTGCATTATAATCAATACACACTTAAACTCTGTGCTTTAGGATCAGTGTCCCCAATTCATTAATTGTAGCACATTTGTGTTAACGAAACGCACATTAGATTACTTATAGTGTGGAAACAGGCCTCCTGAAGAAGGGCTTATGCCCGAAACGTCGATTCTCCTGTTCCCTGGATGCTGCCTGACCTGCTGCGCTGTCCCAGCAACACATTTTCACCTCCGAAGAGTAACCCACCCAGACCCATTCCCTTATATTTCCCCTTCATCTAACACTATGGGCAATTTAGGATGGCCAATTCACCTGACCTGCATATTTTTGGACTGTGGGAGGAAACTGGAGCACCCGGAGGAAACCCACGCAGACTCCGGGAGAATGTGCAAATTCCACGCAGACAGTTGCCTGAGGCAGGAATTGAACCCGGGTCTCTGGCACTGAGGCAGCAGTGCTAACCACTGTACCACCGTGCCGCCCATTGTAGTGGGACAACCAGTAATTCCATTGCCCGCCATAATGTTTTGACTCCAAAGTGGGCTTCAATACATAGCTCAAAGGTGGAAGGGAATCAGAGGTTTCAGCAAGGCAATGTGCATTCCAAAGGTGTTTGTAGCCGGCAGCAAGGTACACGGATTAAAATCTCAGCTGCATCGATGCTACAGTACAGGAACTTGCAATGGCCAGTGATGGTGACAGGCATAGACTACAGTCGGGGCTAAACTCCCAGCTCAAGAGCCAACAGCAGATAAACCAAACTTGATGTTGGAGGGGATGTATTCAATGGGAGGTCTGATTGAATCCCAATTGAAAATATCCCATCTGTCAGGAGTAGCACATTGCCTTAGAGACCGTGGAACTGTAGGAGTGTCTGGTGGATTATTTTACATTTAACTATTGCATGGAAATTTCCAGGTCCAATTCAGGTAAAAGAAAAGTGGAATTAGACACAGAATTTTAGTTTCTGGATCAGTGGTGCTGGAAGAGCACAGCAATTCAGGCAGCATCCGAGGACAGGCAAAATCGACGTTTCGGGCAAAAGCCCTTCATCAGGAATAAAGGCAGAGAGCCTGAAGCGTGGAGAGATAAGCTAGAGGAGGGTGGGGGTGGGGAGAGAGTGGCATAGAGTACAATAGGTCAGTGGGGAAGGAGATGAAGGTGATAGGTCAGGGAGGAGAGGGTGGAGTGGATAGGTGGAAAAGGAGCTGGGCAGGTCGGACAAGTCCGGACAGGTCAGGGGATCGAGTTGCTGGAGGTTAGAAGCTAGGATGAGGTGGGGGAAGGGGAAATGAGGAAACTGTTGAAATCCACATTGATGCCCTGGGGTTGAAGTGTTCCGAGGCGGAAGATGAGGCGTTCTTCCTCCAGGCGTCTGGTGGTGAGGGAGCGGCGGTGGAGGAGGCCCAGCACCTCCATATCCTCGGCAGAGTGGGAGGGGGAGTTGAAATGTTGAGCCACTGGGCGATTTGGTTGATTGGTGCGGGTGTCTTGGAGATGTTCCCTAAAGCGCTCTGGTAGGAGGCGCCCAGTCTCCCCAATGTAGAGGATACCGCATCGGGAGCAATGGATACAATAGATGATATTAGTGGATGTGCAGGTAAAACTTTGATGGATGTGGAAAGCTCCTTTGGGGCCTTGGATAGAGGTGAGGGAGGAGGTGTGGGCGCAGGTTTTACAGTTCCTGCGGTGGCAGGGGAAAGTGCCAGGATGGGAGGGTGGGTTGTAGGGGGGCGTGGACCTGACTAGGTAGTCACGGAGGGAACGGTCTTTGCGGAAGGCGGAGAGGGGTAGGGAGGGAAATATATCCCTGGTGGTGGGGTCTGTTTGGACGTGGCGGAAATGTCGGCGGATGATTTGGTTTATGCGAAGGTTGGTAGGGTGGAAGGTGAGCACCAGGGGCATTCTGTCCTTGTTGCGGTTGGAGGGGTTGGGTCTGAGGGCGGAGGTGCGGGATGTGGACGAGATGCGTTGGAGGGCATCTTTAACCACGTGGGAAGGGAAATTGCGGTCTCTAAAGAAGGAGGCCATCTGGTGTGTTCTATAGTGTAACCGCTCCTCCTGGGAGCAGATACGGCGGAGGCGGAGGAATTGGGAATACGGGATGGCATTTTTGCAAGAGGTAGGGTGGGAAGAGGTGTAATCCAGGTAGCTGTGGGAGTCGGTGGGTTTGTAGAAGATGTCAGTGTCAAGTCGGTCGTCACTGATGGAGATGGAGAGGTCCAGGAAGGGGAGGGAGGTGTCAGAGATGGTCCAGGTAAATTTAAGGTCAGGGTGGAATGTGTTGGTGAAGTTGATGAATTGCTCAACCTCCTCGCGGGAGCACGAGGTGGCGCCAATGCAGTCATCAATGTAGCGGAGGAAGAGGTGGGGAGTGGTGCCGGTGTAATTACGGAAGATCAACTGCTCTACGTAGCCAACAAAGAGACAGGCATAGCTGGGGCCCATACGTGTGCCCATGGCTACCCCTTTGGTCTGGAGGAAGTGGGAGGATTCAAAGGAGAAATTGTTAAGGGTGAGGAGCAGTTCGGCCAAACGAATGAGAGTGTCGGTGGAGGGGTACTGTTGGGAACGTCTGGAGAGGAAAAAACGGAGGGCTTGGAGGCCCTGGTCATGGCGGATGGTCCTGATGAAGGGCTTTTGCCCGAAACGTCGATTTTGCCTGTCCTCGGATGCTGCCTGGATTGCTGTGCTCTTCCAGCACCACTGATCCAGAATCTGGTTTCCAGCATCTGCAGTCATTGTTTTTACCTTACAGAATTTTAGTTACCAAGGAAGGCGATTTGGTTAATCGTGAATTAAAAGGATCATTCCATTCGTAGTAAGGGGATAGCAAGAGGTAAAATTGCTACAGTCCAATAGGAGAGAGAGAGAGAAAGTGAGGACTGAAGATACTGGAGAGTTAAAGTCCAAAAGTATGGCACTGGAAAAGCAGAGCCAGTCAGGCAGCATCAGAGGAGCAGGAGAGTCAATGTTTCGGGAAGCCATTCATCAGGAATGTGGGGGGTGGAGGAGGGGCTGAGAGATAAATGGGAGGGTGGGAATGGGGTAGCTGGGAGAGAGATAGATAGATGCAGATGGGGGTAATGCTGATAGGTGAAGGTAGAGTGGATAGTTGGGAAGGCAGATGGACAGGTAGGGCAGTTCAAGAGGGTGGTGCCGAGTCGGAAGGTCGGATCTGGAACTAGATTGGGGGGGGGGGAAGAGGGGAAGATGATGAAACCAGTGAAGTCCCAGAAGACCATAGCCTGCCCTCTCATTAAAGAGAGGCAACTAGTAGTGGTTTAAACCCGAAGGTCACTGTGCCTCAGGCAAGGGGAGAGGTTGAGAAGGAGAGTCCTTCGTGGTCACCTCAGCCTGATGTGAGAATTGAACCCCCACTGTTGGTGTCACTCGACATCATAAATCAGGCATCCAGCCAACTGAGCTAACCAATCCCCCAGCTCTGGATATAGCAGTGGTGGTGGTGGTGGTGGTGATGATGATGATGTGTTTGGTAACTGTGAGATCAGCAGAGAGAGTGAAACGCGTGACATAGACTCAGAGTGGAGGAGAGTGAAGGGAGGCACTGTACGTGTAATGCAGGCCTTAGTGTAGATAGTTGACAGTATTACTGAGAGTGAGAGAGCTTTACTCAAAGTTGAGGATAAATTGGGCCTGCAAGGGACTTAGAACTGGATCAGCTTGGTAAAGTTGTCTCTGTTCTAACTGTGTCCACTGGAATCATATATTGCCTTAGATGGATTCATTTTCACCAATCCTTCCCATTGGTCGCAGTCCACGTTACCGATAAAGTTTCATTTCATTGTCACGTTGGGTCCCATTGAAAGTACCTGGGATGGCTTTGGTCGATTTGAGAGAGCAATCTTTCCTGCGAGTTTTACTTTAGCCGACTGATACCACAGGAGGAACGATGTCACTCCACGTCCATGAGAGAGTAGCATCCAAGGAGCAGGAGAATCAACGTTTCGGGGACAGGCCCTTCATCAGGGATCCAAGAGGACTTATGCCAGAAATATTGATTCTCCTGCTACTCAGATACTACCTGACCTGCTGTGCTTTTCCAGCACCACACTCTAATCTCTGATCTCCAGCATCTGCAGTCCTCACTTTCTCCACAGTAGAGTAATTGAATCTTCTTGTAGAGTAAATTGGTTCATTCCAGATGACTTAACGGCTGGTAACATTATATCTCAAACTCATGCTGGTCTTAGGGGACAACTGAACTCAAGGTAAAAGTAAGCACAACTACTGCTTTAGCGATGTGCTATTTACAGAGAGAACAACTCAGGAACCTGTTCAGACACATGGCGAATCAATGGAGAAACAGTTAGCTCCACCCAGGAACACCGTGTTCTATAGCTAATGGGTGGAGCTTCTCTAGAGATGTCAGTTAACCCTTTCAAGTCCTACAACACACTGAAGCTCCTGTGACAGTCCAGGTCGTTAGAACTCAGTGAACTCGATCCATTCAGCAAACTCCCAGAAGTGAAGGGCTTTCATTTTAAATAGCGTCTTTCACAACTTCACCACATCCCAAAATCGCCATACAGTCAATGAAACACTCTGAAGTGTCCTGGCTGCTATAATGTAGGTGTTGGCACCAGTCGTGCATTGATGACTGGGTAGTCTTTAATGTTAATTAAAAGGATAACATGGACTGTCACATGTCGGAGAATCCAGCCTTACCTTTTTGACACAGGGGTCTTTAATATCCAGTTGGTGAAGGCACTGTTGGAGCACTGTTTTATGTTCTGGTTGCCCTACTATAGGAAGGATGTTATTAAATTGGAAAGGATACAGAAATATTTGTACGGATGTTACTGGGACTGGAGGGTTTGAGTTACAAGGAGAGACTGGATAGGCCAAGACTTCTTCCCCCGGCAGCGTAGGAGGTTGAAGGGTGACCTTACAGAGGTTTATAAAATCATGAGGGGCATAGATGAGGTGAACAGTAAAAGTCTTTTCCCTGGGGGAGTTCAAAACAAGAGGGCATCATTTTAGAATGAGAGGAGACGGATTTAAATGGGACCGGAGGACAACTTTTTCCACACAAAGGGTGGGTGGTAGGCAGAACGAACTGCCCGAGGGTGTGGTGGATGCAGGTACAGTTACAACATTGGAGAGAGATTTGGACAGATGCATTAATAGGAAAGATTTACAGAGATATGAGTCAAATGCAAGCAAGTGGGACTATTTTCATTTGGGAAACCTGGTTGGATTGAAGGGTCGGTTTCCATGCTGTAGGACTCTGGCTGAGAGGAAATTGGGGACGCCATTTAACATCTCACCCAAACAACTGGTACTTACTAAAGTTAAAAAAAAACTTTCTAACAGTGCACACTAATGTTTGACACTATGGTGAGAACACATTACGTTTGATGACACTCTCATTCTCTTTCCTGCCTTGGCTGCTCAGTGAATTGTGTGGACAGAACCTGACAGCCTTTTACACAGAGCAGCTGTCTATAGTGTTGACTAAAACATCACTTTATCATTCTTTCCCAACACCCCAACCTCTCACCCCCACTTTCCAGAAAATAAAACACCCTCCGAGTTAAACTCCCAGATCAGGAAAACAATGTGGGAGCTTCAGCACTGACAGGAGAGCTCTGATGGATTTATGAGGCAGTCTGGGCTGAGGTGAAAGTGACTGAGGCCTTTTCCACTAGGCCGCAGTGTTGACAAGTCTCCCCCACCCCCTCCTCTGCCTGATGTCAGCATCCGGTTGCAGTTCTTTTGTTGGCCTACTTGTTCAACAATTATTTACTCTTGTGCTGGTGGTACAATGAAGGGTCAACATTCAAAAGGCTTCCATCAATGACGAGCAACAGGCTTGTGAAAATGGAGGACAAATGGACTGACACAATATGGGGGCACTCCCATCAGATAGAAGAGGGAAGTTAAAAAGATATCACAATCACTTTCAATAACTTGGCTATTGGCAAAAATATGGGAATAATTAAATAGATGAATGATATTCTAAAGTTATATTGACAATTTTTAAGAGATAAAACACTCTAGAAATACTCTTTATTCTTAAGTTTGTAACAGTATGTAGAAAACAAAACAAAATTTAACTTTTCTCCATCCTGCATGCGTTGCACTCTGAGGTGCCTCAATTACTTTTTTGGTTTTAAAAATTTCTTTCCAATTTTCTCCCATCCTCTCCAGATCCAGAAAGATCCTGCTGGGGAGACGATGGCCTAGTGGCACTGTTACTGGACTGTTAATCCAGAGATCCGGGTAATGTTCTGGGGACCTGGGATTGAAATCCCATCCGGCCGATTTGAAATCAATAAAAATCTGGAATTCATGACCACAAATCGTTTGTTGGAAAGGCCAACATTGGTGCTTTAGGGAAGAAAACTTAGGCCCTTACCTTGTCCCTTTGATCAGTGAATCCTGACAGTGTGGAAGCAGGCCATTTGACCCATAGCCCTGCATTTCCCATGCCTAACCCACCTAGCTTGTACATCCCTGAACACTACGGGCAATTTAGCCTGGCTAATCTACCTTGACCTGCACATCTTTGGACTGCGGGAGGAAACCGGAGTACCCGAAGGAAACCCACGCAGACACAGGGAGAATGTGCAAACTCCACACAGACAGCTGCCCGAGGGTGGAATCGAACCAGTTCCAGCATTTCAATGAACAAGTTGAATAACTCTTAAAAAAAAAACATTTCACTGGATGTGTTAGTCATTCTTAGGAACTCTCACCCACAGCAATGTGCCCCTTTAATTAAAAGAAGTGTATCAGACATGGCAAACATTTTGTTCATTTAAGTAGGTAGGTTCTGATTTACAACTTCAACCAATCAGGCAGCAGCTGCCAGAGATTTGCATCATCTTTCCCTCAACGTCATTGAACATCAGGAGATTCAGATGGGCCAAGCAGCAAGGCCAATCCAAGTGTCTGACAACCAAAGCGGCTCTCTCCAATTCTAGCAGAGTACACCCAGCTCACTCTGTGGCCATCTAACTGTTCAGTGTATTAACAATGGAGAGGTCCTGTGGCTCAGCCCTGCCCCTGCCTCTGAGCCAGATTCCTGGTGAAGGGCTTTAGCCCGAAACGTCAATTCTCCTGCTTCTCGGATGCTGCCTGACCTGCTGTGCTTTTCCAGCATCACACTCTCAACTCGGATCTCTAGCGTCTCCAGAAGTTTCTCCTCCATCATAATTCGGCCAACCCAGTTATCACGAGAGTTTGATATAGGGTCATACAGCACAGAAACAGACCCTTTAATCCAACCAGTCCATGCTGACCATAATTGCAAACTAAACTAGTCCCACCTGCCTGCTCCTGGGCGAACAGAGTCTCTAAACCAATCACATTTGAAATGGGAATGTCGAGTCCTCAATCTAGAGCTTCTGGTAACATCTTTGAGAGTCGTTCCAGCAAAAACCAACTATAAGAACATCTAAGATTTAAGGCGATGCTTTGTCTGCCTTATGTGTCAATGCGACCTGGGAGGAGATCAAACTAACACAAGATAAAGCAAAAATGAACACGGATGCTGGAGATCAGAAACACACAAAAACGGAAACTTCTGGAGAAACTCAGCAGGCCTGGCAGCATCTGAGCAGGGTTCCTTTTCTTTCATATATGGGATGTGTGCGTTGCTGGCTGGGCTAGCATTTATTGCCAGTCCCTAGTTGCCCCTTGAGCAGGTGATGGTGAGCTGCCTTCTTGAACCGCCGTAGCCCACCTGCTGTGGGTTGACCCACAATGCCCTTAAGGAGGGAATTCTAGGATTTTGTCCCAATGGCACTGCAGGAACGGTGATATATTTCCAAATTGGGATGGTAAGTGGCTTGAAGGGGGAATCTTGTAAGGGGTGGTGTTCCCATGTATCTGTTGCCCTATCCTTCTAGATGGAAGTGGCTATGGGTTTGGAAGGTCTTCACTAAATTCACTTCAATTTATTTTATATATTGATTCAATTTTCAAAAAACATTTTTCATTCAGTTTATCATCTATTCTGGAGAGGCAAAGTATCTCAAAAAAATGAAAAACAGTTGAAGCAAGTGGTTTTACTTTGCCACGATGCTGTGTCAATGCAAGTGATATTTCCCACTAATGGGGTATGACTGTTAATCATATAGATATCTGTCCACAACAGAATTGAACAAAGTCATGTAGACATGTCAGCATCAGCTGATGCCCGCTAGGTAGAATGTATATCCCAATGCCAGGGTGATCAAATCAAACAACTTGATTGGAGCGGCATGGTGGCTCAGTGGTTAGCACTGCTGCCTCACAATGCCAGGGAGCCAGGCTCAATTCCAGCCTCGGGTGACTGTGTCCAGTTTGCACATTCTCCCTATGTATGTGAAGGCCCCCTCTGGGTGCTCCAGTTTCCTCCCATACTCCAATGATGTGCAGCTTAGGGTGGATTGGCTATGCCAAATTGCCCAGATGTGCAGATTAGGTTGGCTAGCCATGGGAAATGCAGAGTGATAGGGTATTGGGGTGGGTCTGGGTGGGATGCTCTTTGGAGGTCAGTGTGGACTCGATGGGCTGAATGACCTGCTTCCACACTGGAATGATTCTATGAACTTGGTTCAGCCGTCATTAGCAGGTAGGGTACAAAGACCATGCTCAACCAACTCACGCTTGCAAAACCACAATCAGCCACTGCTAGATGTCATTCCATGATTGCTCAGCAAGTGCTGTCCAATCCTGTGCACACTTGTAGCTACATGAACAATCTGTGAAGATGATCAGTCAGACACGTTACACGGTTCACACACGCTTGCTGGAAGTGACATACATTCATAACTGGGCCCTGCTCTCTGCAAACAAAAGGAATAGGTTTAAGCCTTGCACCTTTCTTAGATTTCCCAGAAACTCAGAGCCTGTAGTTACCCATTTCCATCACCTATACCAACACCTTGGCCAATCACCACAGCCTGAGCCAACCAGTCAGTAGCCTTTTCTCTTGTAGTATAAATTGTGGTGATGGTTCGAAATTTGGCATTCTTGCATTGGTCCTGACAAGGGCAAGATGGAAAGCTCCCAAACATCTCTCTTTTCAGCAAGAAATGAATGCCTAGTTTAGCAAGAGGTGCAATGAAGCTGGGAAAAATTCCAGTTGGCTTACCCACACAACCTAAAGGCAATTAACAGGAGTTTGCATTTCCTCATGGATGACCCTTCAATTGTTTTCTGATATGCCTTGGCAAGACACTCAACTGTACCACTCCTTTCCCAGGGTCTGAGGGATAGGCAATAAAAGTTCAGTTAGGGCAAAAAGTGTGACACATTCCCAGGTTGTGTCATGCTGGGTAAAACATTCCACTGCGTCACAACTGAGTTGGGACTTTTACAAAGATAATCATTCCCCACAGCCCCTGTGTAACTGAAAAGAAACTGGAGTTGGCTAGAAATATGTATTCATAAAATTCACAGCAGCAGAGGGAGGGCGGGCGGACAGTAACAGGATACTGTAAGTAACTTAATCAATGTGTCCAATTCAAGCTTCCTTTTTTTTGCTAAATGAATGGGGAAATTTAATATTGCTGTTTGGCAAGCACATTAAATTGCTGTGGCTAACCTCACGGCACGTGGAAACTTAATAGCCCAATTAAACTTTTTAAAATTGGCACATGAGAAAATAGAAGACCCGGAGAATGAAAGGGAAATGAGTGAGAATGACAGAGTGTGGCGAGCAAGTTCATTTAATCACTGAAAGGGGAGGTCAGCTTCCAATTAGAGCTGGATATCGAGGCCCTCGCTTCAACAGTGGAGTGAGAGACTACTCCGGGAAGCATGGATTTGACTGACAAATTCACATGCACAGATGCACACTAGTGCGCAGACACACTGCCAAGACAAATACTGGGTATACCAATATATACGCAGACACACACACACGCAGACACACAGCAGACACACTGATGCATACACAGCTTAACACACACACAGAGCAGACACACTGATGCATACACAGCTACACACAGAGCAGACACACTGATGCACACACAACTGCACACAACAGACACACTGATGCACACACATACAGCAGACACACTGATAGCTACACACACACACACAGAGCAGACACACTGATGCATACACAGCTACACACAACAGACACACTGATGCACACACATACAGCAGACACAGAGCAGACTTACCCCTAATGCATACACAGCCACACACACACCCCCTAAATGCATACAGACACAGATACACATGACCTGTGCCAGACACACTGATATGCTAACTTTCACATAGTGACACGCACACACATACAACAACACAAATGCACTGACTACACACACAGCCCAGACACATTGATACACATACACACGCACACAACCCGACACGTGCACATACATCAGAACTCTGTCTCGTTGGTTCTTTATAGTTAGCAGCACAGACTCAACGGGCTGAATGGCTACCTTCCGTGCAGCAATCACACCAGGCACTCTCAAACTGGTCTCAGTGCCCTGCAGGAGGAGGAGTTGGGCAAAGCCGTCATCATGGGCTCCATATTCTGACCGACACCTTGGAGAGAGGCAGTTCATTGCCATGAAGGGTGGGACTTGAAGGGAACGTGCCTCTGATCAGCATACCCCACAGCCCATCAACACTTGTGTAAAGAATATTGTATACGTGGACAGGGAACACAGAGTAGGATAGAGAGTGTGCAGAGTAGGTGACAGCGGACAGGAGATCATGCCTCATTGCACTGGGCAGAATGTGGGCCTGGTGTGGAGACAGACAGGAGGCAAGCAGGATATCTTAAAAGAATACTGAACTACCTCAGGGCAAGCCCATTTGATGGTGTCAACCGCGGCTCCACAGCGGCACTCTGAGCTTTGGGTCAGAGATTCACATTCCACAGACCAATGGGACTGAGGGAGTGCTGCAGTGCCGGAGATGCCACTGTATAACAGAGGGAGTGCTGCAGTGCCGGAGGGGCCACTGTGTAACAGAGGGAGTGCTGCAGGGCCGGAGATGCCACTGTATAACAGAGGGAGTGCTGCAGGGCCGGAGGGGCCACTGTGTAACAGAGGGAGTGCTGCAGTGCCGGAGGGGCCACTGTGTAACAGAAGGAGTGCTGCAGGGCCGGAGGGGCCACTGTGTAACAGAGGGAGTGCTGCAGTGCCAGAGGTACCACCGTATAACAGAGGGAGTGCTGCAGTGCCAGAGGGACCACTGTATAACAGAGGGAGTGCTGCAGTGCCAGAGGTGCCACCGTATAACAGAGGGAGTGCTGCAGTGCCAGAGGGACCACTGTATAACAGAGGGAGTGCTGCAGGGCCGGAGGGGCCACTGTATAACAGAGGGAGTGCTGCAGTGCCGGAGGGCCATGACATAACAGGGAGCTCAAGGCAATGTCGAAATCGCACCGTGCTATTTCGAAGAGGGGAACACGTTCACCCTCGGTATGCCGGCCAACAATTTTAATCAAACATCCAACGATCTGGTATTTATCATTGGTATGATCTTACAGCGCAGAAGGAAGGACACTGTACTATCTACTTCAAAGCAGTAACCTTTGCTGGCCTCAGGATGCTCTGAAAGGGATTGCACCAATGAAGGAAGGAATGAAAAATGCCCAAGTAATTTGGGATGTCCTGCTCCAGCCAAGAGAGCTCAGTGTTTGGCAGCAAAACACACAGCAAGCCTCCTGCTGACAGGTGCCGGTTAATTCAATTAAGAGCTAAGCAACGCTAAAGCACCTGCATATTCGCGCTCTTGACAGGCCAAGTATTGTTGGCACGGGCTGGTTATAAATCTTTTGAAACCCATCCAAAACAAGGAGCTGTGCCAGAGGGGCTTGTGGTGAGTGTTCTTTGAAAGCTCAGCTTGGCCACCTGCCAAACATCACAGTTTCAATTTTCATACGAACAGATGGCAGCTATTACCAACACTGGTTTGTGGTACAGTTACACTAATAACCTCTCAACTCTGTCAAGAAATATACTACTCGCTATCTTTCATTGCTCTCCTCTGCAGCAACCTCCCAACTCCCTCAAACTGCTTAATACATCAGCGACCTGTTAAACACACACATCCTAACCACCCTGCATCTCACTCCAGCAAGCTCTGCAGTGAGCAGTGGTCACAATTCAGGATTCCACATCAGTGTTGTTCAATCATTGAAATGATTTGAAATACTCCCCCGTCCCCCTCCTCTCCATTGGGCTGATGACAGGCAAGACACAAGAGAAAAGACATGGAGATAGAAAGAGGTCAAGAGAGAGCGAGCGCGCGCGAGAGACAGACAGCGCAAGAGAGAGAGCGAGAGAGAACCAGAGAGCATGAAAGAGAATGACAGAACCTGGGACCACAGAGAGGGATGCATGAGGGAGAGAGAGAGAGAAATATTGAACATAAGTGAGGGAGAGAGGGCATAAAAGGAGAGAGAGAGCGAGAGCGAGAGAGAAAGTGAGAGAGAGCGAGCGTGTAGAGAGGAGAGAAGCTAACAAGAGAAAAGAAAAAGGAGTAAGTGCCCAGTTACTAACAGAACACAGTCATTTTCATCCCCTGGTCAAGGATGGCAGTAAGGAATTGGAAAGGCCACCTCAGATATGAGCATAGGATTTAGATTAGATTACTTACAGATTTGATTCCCTACAGTGAGGAAAGAGGCCCTTCGGCCCAACAAGTCCACACTGTCCCTCCGAAAAGCAACCCACACAGACCCATTCCCCTACATTTACCCCTTCACCTAACACTACACGCAATTTAGCATGGCCAATTAACCTAACCTGCACATCTTTGGACTGTGGGAGGAAACCGGAGCAATCGGAGGAAACCCACGCAGACACGGGGAGAATGTGCAAACTCCACACAGACAGTTGCCCGAGGCGGGAATTGAACCTGGGTCTCTGGTGCTGTGAGGCAGATGTGCTAACCACCGTGCCACCGTGCCGCCCAAACTTAGAACAACATTATGAAACGGAACAGTGCCTGGTCCACATAACCTACCCACTCAATTCTTTTTCTCTCATGAGTGAAAAAGAGTGTATTTTTATGGTCACAACGCCCAGCATCAACTTAACATTGTCCAAATCGCAAAACAGCAAAAACTCGGGATTTCACTACAGAGGTCACCAACTCCTTCTCCATTTTGGTCTTCCTAATCCATTACTGCCTTTACCAAAGGGTAATAAACCTCGGCACAGACCAACATGTTTCCACACTGTCTGGGGAAATGGAACAGTTTCCAAAAGAAAGAAGGAACTTTTATACTTGGGCTTCAAAGTTATGCTAAGTCCTTGGGAATTCAGAGGAAACCACAGAGAGAAAGACTTACATTTTTATTGGTGCTTGGACAGGACTTCCCAAAGTGTTTCACAAGTAAAGTTAAGTACTTGTGACATGTAATGACTGTTGTAATCAGAGAGCAGACTGACTCTATCCTGTGGCCATTCGGTCCATCATTAATGCCCGAATAACAAGCTCTGCTGCCCTTGGTCTGCTGTTGTAGCCCTCCAAATGTCTCCTCCCCAGTTAGTCAATGCTCTCTGAGGCCTTTACTGAATCCCCACCGTCCAAGTGCAGTCCATGTCTCAAATTAAAACTTGACTGCTCGGAAAAAAAGTGAGGACTGCAGATTCTGGAGATCAAAATCGAGAGCATGGTGCTGGAAAAGCACAGCAGGTCAGGCAGCACCCAAGGAGCAGGAGAACTGACGTTTCGGGCTTAGGATGTTCAAGCACACTAGACATCATATCATTCAAAAGGAGACTGGAGTCACTCATGCCCAGTTTATTTTCTGGATGATAGCACATCCTTACCTGATCTGGCCTACATGTGACTCCAGACCCACAGCAAAGTGATTAACACTTAACTGCCCACTGGGCAATTAGGGATGGGTGATAAATGTTGCCTGGCCAGTGATGCCCTCATCTTGTGAACGAATAAAGGAAAATAAAAATCTGGCCTTTCTTTTCTGCCCCCCCCACCCCCTTCACCCACTTCAAGTTGCTATAACTAAGTGGCTTCCTGGGAAGGAGAGCTAATGGAGAAGCATCATTAGACTCGAAGTATTAACTTCTGCCCCATAGTTACTGCCAGACCTGCTGAGTTCCACCAGAAATTTATGTTTTCGAGTCAATCACCTTCGTTTGGGGCTGTTAGTCATGAAACAGCCATAAGGATTGAATTTCCTGATCTGAAAAAGCACACATTTGGAATTTTTGAGTGAACCATAGAATCCCTACATGTGGAAACAGGACCATTGGCCCAACAAGTCCACATCAACCCTCCAGAGTCACCCACCCAAACCCATTCCCCTACTCTATTACTCTACATTTACCCATGACTAATGCACCTAACCTACACATCCTTGAATACGATGAGCAATTTAGCATGGCCAATTCACCTGACCTCCACATCTTTGGATCTAATTCTGTCTTAGCGAATCACGAGCGATCCGGTCAAAGATCTGTGCTGCCTGGAGTTGAAGGATCTGAGTCTGCAGGAACCACTGAAGGGTAATGTGATCTCTTTGGATGGTGGGAGGAAGCCAGAGCACCCAAAGGAAACCCACACCGACACAGGGAAAACAAGCAAACTCCACACAGACAGACAGTCACCCGAGGGTGGGATCAAACCTGGGTCCCTGGCACTGTGAGTCGGCAGTGCTAACCACGGAACCACTGTGCTGCCCCACCTGGTTCACTAAAGTCCTTTCGGGGAGTAAATCTACCGTCCTTACCCAGCCTGCCTGAAGTGTGACCCACGGCAATGCATTAGACTTTGAGCTGGCCTCTGGACAATCAGGGATGGGGCATAAATGCTGGACTAGCCAATGACGTCTACACCGCGTCAAAGAGTATTTTTTAAAAAGTCCAGATCTCTGGTTTATTTGAGCAAATAACCAATAAACTTCAGTCAAGAAAAAAAAATAGAATTGAAGATAGAATTAATTTTACAAGTAATTTATGGGTCCGATCCTTTATTTACAGAATTGAAGATCCAACCAAACAGAACCCCAATCCATAACTTTGCTATTTTGGGGTGTGTAATTGTGACAGCGAGCACTGTATATCCATCAGGTCACCGTGCCAACCCTATAGATGGACCACAACAGAAACAATCAGGCTTTTCTTGAGAGGGTTGACTTATGACGAGAGATGGAGCAGACTGGGACCATACTCATCGAAATTTCGAAGGAGGAGGCTGGGGAACCTTTCAGAAACATATAAAATTATGACGGGAATAGATAAAATAGAAGCAGGGAGGTTGTTTGCACTGGCGGGGCATGGTCTCAAAACAAGAGGAAGCAGATTTAGGACCAAATTGAGGAGGAACGTCTTCACCCAAAGAGTTGTGAATCTGTGGAATTCCCTGCCCCAGTGAAGCAGTTGAGGCCACCGCATTGAGTGTTTTTAAGGCAAAGATAGATCAAATTTTGAAGAATAAAGGATTTAAGGGTGAGCAGGTGAGTACATGGAGCTGAGTCCACAAAAAGATCAGCCATGATCTTATTGAATGGTAGGCAGGCTGGAGGCGCCAGATGGCCTACTCCTGCTCTAGTTCTGATGTTCGTACGACAAGAAGAAACTATTGCTACTGGCAGGAGGTTGGATAATCAGGGGAGATAGATTCAAGTTAATTGGCAAGAGAAGTCAATTGAGAGTTTTTGCTTTGTTTCGAGAGAAAATACTGACTTGGAAGGGGGTGAGAAGCAGAATTGACAATAACTTTCAAAAATGAATTGGATCTTCGTTCACTTAGAAAAGGAAACTTTTGCCAGGTTCCAGGAAAAGAGGAACTAACTGGTAGCTTTTTTGAGGACTGGGCCAAATAGCCTCCTGTGCCTCAAATTAGGATCCCTTTGTATTCCTAAAGCTCATCACCACCAATTTATTTCATATTTCACTCCAGTTGCTTGAAGAGGCAATATCTCAATGGAGGATGTGTTCTCTTGGAGTCAGCCTCCTCATGAACATGAGTGCAATGACGCTTAGGTAATGAGCCAGGCGTGCAGGATGGACCCAACGGTCTCCTGCTTCACCATAACATTTCTGACACTCCGTGAGTGAGCTTCCTCCAGGTAAGAGGCGGAAAGCAATTCTCCGCGGTCCGTGTGACATAGAGAATCGAGTCACCGCTACATTGACTAGTTACCAACACTGTAGCCTAGGTCCCATCCACATGTTGAAACACCTGCAATGGGGTGGAGCACAGCTCCGACCTCTTCAGCTGATTCCACGCCTGGTTATCTCATGCTTCTAAACCGAAAAATTCACAACTCGCCCAGCGGTTGCATAGAAAGCAGCCAGTGGAACAAGGACAGCCCAATCCTTGATACTCCAAGCCATTCTGGAGCTACCTTTCCCAAATGCAATCTGTAAAGAGCACGTGAAGAAGGCACAAAGGGTCTCTGATAGTTCGCATCTCTCCTGGACCTTACACTCCTGATCCTGTTGCAGTCATTTCGACAGATGGAAACTTGTACGTTCAAACTATGACTCCACTACAGACACACAGACACACAGACACACACTAGACTCTGGGCAGGGATCACCGCTGTATTGAATAATCTCAAAACAATCCTCAACACCAAACTCAGCGATGAGCAAGATCAGGAGACCATGTTACGACAAGCCAAGCAGGACAAGGGAAACTTGTGAGTACGCGAGAAGGAAATATTGATTGCGTTGTGTCATTAGGTGGGGGCGGGGGAGGGGGAATAGTTCATAAGTGTGGATCAGTTGGTCCAAATAGCTGCTTTCCAAATGGTCATGCCAATGTAGATTGGATGTGGAGCTCCACAATTAATTTGTTGTATAAGGAGTCTGAACTGAGCAATCTGTTGCTGCTTTGTGTTCTAATGTACACAACGGTCCTTAAGCTAATTATTAACATGCTGGATCAGAACTGCTTTGACATTAGTTTAGGCGCACTAACCTTGACTTTACAACTGGCTTCAATACCCAACTTGCCTGCAGCACAAGCATAGCTGCTTGGCAATTACAGTTGTTCATGATCGTGCTTGAGAAAATTCATTCCTCTTTTGTGCAATAGGAGAGGTGTATCACGTATCCAAGACTGACTGTATCGCCATGGGAATACTTAGCAAAATAGCTATAGACTGACAAAGCAGCCAATAGTCAATGCCTGTTGAGCCAGTGTATTACTACAGCCTGAATGCACCTTTGGTGATAATTGCGCACATTCTAGGACAGGTGTCATGGGGAAGAGAACAGCAAGAATCCAGGTGACTCAGAGAAGTTCCAAGTTTGCCATTAGGAAGAACACGACTACTACTGGACTATGTTCTCCCCCATTGCAGGGCACACTGAAGTGATCCAGTCAGTTTGATGCTGCTAACCGAAATCCAGGCACGCGATCGAGAAGCCTTACCTGTTTGAACTGTTCTTCATAACCCCAATCGTGATGGCTTGCAGGAGATTTCAAATGTGCTGGACTCGGGGAAATGGCCTGACTATTTCCCTGCTGTTGGGATTGTCCGCTAACGGATGGACGGTGAGCGGGTGGGGCCCTCTGACCAGACAACATGGCCGCGGGCCGTTTCCTGAGATACTCCACGTCCTCCTCTTCGCCGTCGTCCTCCTCGTCGAGCTCACCCCTCACCGCGTCCTCGTCCTCCAGCTCGCTGGCGGCGTCCTCCCGTTCAAAGGCGTCGTCCTCAGCTTCCGAGTCCTCGCTGCTCTTGTCGGAGCCCTGTGGGACGGCGAGCGCCGATTGGCGGGCCAGGGCGGCGACCAGCGGTGATGCCGGCGGAGATCTGGACGAGGCTGCTGCCATCTGCTGAGCGTAGAAGATGCGGGCGTGGTGGACGTCCCGGTCCTTCCTCTCCCTGCCCTCCATCTCCAAGCGCACTTGCTGCTGCCTCTGTAAATGCTCCATCACAGCTTCCAGCTTCATCCCCTGATGATGGAACTGAGAGCTTCCAGTCAGAACCAGATTCAACTCTTCTCCAGTGGTTAAGCCAGGCTGTCAAAAAAAAAACAAAAACAGAGCTCACATTAACCACTCATTGGCATCATCGACTGTACCATCTGCAAGTCAACACTGATTGCCATCTAACACACTTGCTTCTTGGCATTTGGGCAACGTTGCCCCACTACGCTCTTCAAACCCAGATAGTCCTCCCCCTTCCACCTGCAACAGGGCAAATAGTTTGTATCCCTCGAATCCTTATCTGGGCTGACGCCAATTGTTAAAGTTTCACCTTAGAATGTAACTTTTTTTAAAAAAGGTTTTGTAATTTACATATGAAAGAAGTGAAACTAACGTGGTCATTCTAACAGATGAGAGACTTAACAAATAATCAAGGTATTTTTCAATGTACAATTTTAGTTACATCACACTGTAAACTTCTGCTACAAATTGTGTGTCTTACAACTGTGTATTCCACAACCATCTGATGAAGGAGCAATGCTCTGAAAGCTAGTGCTTCCAATTAAACCTGTTGGACTATAACCTAGTGAGTGTGATTTTTAACTTTGTACACCCCAGTCCAACACCAGCATCTCCAAACAGAAGCCTTCCACAACCTTAACCACTCCAATTCCATCATCTGCTCATCTTCTGTACTTTTGACAATCTGCAAACTAAGTCTTCCAGTGGATATCGCACCGATTTTAAATCCGACTGTGAAAGAAAAGAACTGCAGATGCTGAAGATCTGAAATAAAAATGGAAATTGCTGGAGAAACTCAGCAGGTCTAGCAGCGTCTGTGGACAGAAAACAAGTTAGCACTTAGAGTTCAGCAACTCTTCTGCAAAACTGATAACAGTTAGGAAAGTGTACATAAATACTTGCAGTTCCGAAAAGGGTCACTGGACTTGAAGCATCAACTTTGTCTCTCTCTCTCTCTCTCTCTCTCTCTCTCTCTCCACAGATACTGCCAGACCTGCTGAGTTTCTCCAGCATTCTCGGTTTTAAATCTTATTGGGACGGGTACTTAGAGTAATTGAGTCATACAGCACAGAAACAAACCCTTCGGTCCAACCAGCCCATGCCGACCATAATCTCAAAGTAAGCGAGTCCCACCTATCTGCGCTTAGCCCATATCCCTCCAAACCAGTCCAATTCATGCACTTATCTAAATATCTTTTAAGCATTGTAACTCTACCCACATCCACCACTACCTCTGGAGGTTCATCTCACACACAAAACACACTCTGTGTTAAAAAAAAAGTTCCCCTGTCACCCGAATACTGTGCCCCCAGTTGTGAAATACTCTATGGAAAAGACACCTGTCATTCACCTTACCCATGCCCCTCATGTTTTTATAAACCTCTATAAGGTCACCTATCAACCTTCTACTCTCCAGTGAAAAGGTCGATCCAGCCTCTTCCTGTAACTCAAACCCATCAGTCCCAGCAACTCTTCTGCTATCCATCCCTAATTGTCCTTGCATCGTATGAAAGTTTTGGAGGGCATTTATTCTGGATTTGGAATCAGATGGAGGCCATCGGGATAAGGACAGCAGATTTCCTCCCCTAAACGACAGTGGTGGACCAAATGGACTTTCAAAGAACAAAATGATCGTTTTTGTGGCCATCGTTACGGAGACAACAAACAACTGCAGATTTATTAATTCCATTTAAATTCCACTGACTGCTGGGATTTGAACTCATGACCCAGAGCTTTAGCTTAGTTTGAACCCAGTGACATTGCCTTCTGCCCTTCGTTCATCACATGATACCAACTTCAGATATTCTTCTGAGAATCTTGCTTACCGAACACAATATATAAAATGAATTAGATGTTCAAATACACAGCCATACTTTCAGAAACTTTGGTGAATTAGGGACATGACACGTGAACTAATATGTGGAATCCTCTGATAACAGTCGCAGACTCATACAGCACGGAAACAGACCCTTCGGCACAACTCATCATACCGACCAGGTTTCCCAAAATTAAACTAGACCCACTTGCCTATGTTTGAACTGTATCCCTCTAAACTCGTCCTGCCCAATGTTCCTGTCCAAATGTCTTTTAAAATGTTGTAATTGTACCAGCCTCCACCACTTCCTCTAGTAGCTTGTTCCATACAAATACCACCCTCTGTGTGAAAAAGTTGCGCCTCAGGTCCCTTTTAAAATCTTTCCCCTCTCGCCTTAAACCTATGCCCTCTTGTTTTGGGCTCCCGCACCCCAGAAAAAAGACCTTGGCTATTCACCCTATCCATGACCTTCATGATTTTATAAATCTCGATAAGGTCACCCCTCAGCCTCTGTCACTCCAGGGGAAAGAAGTCCCAGTGGTTCAGTGGTTAGCACTGCTGCCTCACAGCGCCAGGGACTAGGGTTTGATTCCAGCCTCAGGCGACTGTCTGTGTGGAGTTTGCACATTCTCCCTGTGTCTGTACGGGTTTCCTCCCACAGTCCAAAGATGTGCAGGTCAGGGTGGATTGGCCATGCTAAATTGCCCATTGTGCCCAGGGATGAGGAGGGTAGGTGGGCTAGCCATGGGAAATTCAAGGTTATAGAGTAGGGAAGTGGGTCTGTGTGCAATGCTATTCGGCGGGGTAGTGTGGACTCAATGGGCCGAATCACCTGCTTCTACAATGTGGAGATTCTTTGATTATATCCTGCCTCTGCTTATAACTCAAACCCCAAAGTATAAAACCTAACCGTTCTTCCATAACCTTTACCTATTAAAAAGGATGGAGATTTTGTTTTGCTCTTTCATAGTGTTGGCTCTGCCCACGTATTGTTGTCTGTCCCTAACTGCCCAGGAGGAGGCAGTGTTGAGCCAGCATCTTTCACTGCTGTTCTCCTTGTTGAGATGCCCTCAGGAGGAAGTGACAGGACTTTGACCCAGCGACAGTGAAGGAAAAGCTGATATATTTTAAGTCAGGACGATGTGGGGTTGGATGGATACTCGAGATACTCTATGATCCCATGCCTCTGCTGCATTGTCCTTCTAGATGGTTGAGGTTCCGGACTTGGAAGGTTCATGTTGAATAAGTCTTGGCGAGTACTTCTTGTAGAGGGCACTCAATGACGCCCTCACAGCATGTGGTGGTGGAGAGGGAGTGAACATTGAAGGTGCTGGATGCAGTGGCAATCCAATGAGCTACTTTGCCTTGGTCAGATCGTTTAACCAGAGAGCCAAACAGCGTCAACACAAAGCTGGGTGCCAACAGATGCCTACTCTATGCCACAAAAACTGAAATGGCTGGGAAAACTCAGCAGGTCTGGCATCATCTGTGGAGAGAAAGCAGAGTTAACATTTCAGGTCCAGTGACCCTTCATCAGGACTGCTTGATGGCAAATCGATTAGGTTGTGAGGTCCTTACAACCAAGCTCCTCAGTGCAATGGCAGACACCAACAGGGCTCAATGAGTGAAATCCACGATCTTAACCTAAAGTCACAAAGGATTATTTCCTCGGGTGATTGATTAGCTCCGCTGGTTAGATGGCTGAGAGGCAAAACAACAGCCCAATTCCTGCTTCAACTCCAGCTTAGAATTGCGTTCCTTAACCCATGCCTGAGGGTGACCAGCAATAGCAAAACACTACATGTCAAAAAATGGCTTCAGGGTGAAGCATCAGCTGACGATGTGGCTGCAGGTCATCCTTCAGGTAGTGTACAAGTGCCGTAATAATTTCCCAATGTGCAGCTTGCAGTGTCTGGCAGCAGCAATCTCAAACAAAAAAAAAGAAACACAGAGCAGCTTCCAACCTTAAAAAACAGGGTAACCACTGAGACTTTGAAGAGCCCCTACATTGGTTTGGAGGGGTCTGCTCATTGTGAGGTTTCAGGGTCAAATCGGGGTCTGTGTTCCCGAGAGGGATTTTATCACATTTCACCCAGCAATCAAAACCCAACTCACTTCCAACATTAGCTTTCTGCTGATTTGCCGGTGCTTGGGGCTGGGACGGAGAGACCTGGGGGACAAATCACTTAGGGATTCCTTCCCTGTTAAATTATTTTCAACAACAGTTGTCCATTTCTTTTCTGGAATATGATTTGGTTTGATTTACTGTTGTCCCTTGTACCCAAGTACAGTGAAAGGTTTTGTTTTGAGAGCAGTCCAGGGTGCTTACACAGAGCAAGGCATACAAGGCTACAGCTGCATAGGGGACGCATAAAGCAAGATCAATATTAGATTTAAAGTTGGAGAGATCCCTTCAGCAGTCTAATAACGGCGGGGAAGGAGCTGTTCTTGAACCTGTTGGTGCGTGTGTTCAAGCTTCTGTATCTTCTGCCTAACGGAAGAGGTTGGAAGAGAGCATACCAGGGTGGGAGGGGTCTTTGATGATGTTGGCAGCCGTTCTGTGGCAATGAGAAGTGTAGATTCATGGATGGGGGATTAACTTCCGTGGTGGTCTGGGCTGTGTTTACAACTCTGTAGTTTTGTACAGTCCTGGGCAGAGCAATTGCCGTACCAAGTCATGATGCACCCGGATAGAATGCTTTCCATGGTGCATCTGTAAAAGTTGGTGAATAATTCCTCTTCTTCTCATTAGCTATGGATAACACTCATGTCTGAGTCAGAGGTTTGAGTCCCTCTGCTGACCTTTGAACCCAAGCTGACATTCCAGTTCACTACTGAGGGAGTGCTGCATTGTCAGAGGTACTGTCTTTCAGCTGAGATGTTAAACAGCCTGTCTCGGGGTTGACAAAGAGTCGCTGGACTTGAAAGAGAAACATCTGTTTCACTCTCCACAAATGCTGCCAAACCTGCTGAGCTTTTCTAGCACTTTCTGTTTTTATTGCTAACACTAACTGCCCAGTTGGTCACCCAGTTATAGGAAGGATATTATTAAGCTGGAGAGGGTTCAGAAGAGATTTACCAGGATGTTGCCAAGTAAGGAAGGTTTGAGTTATAAAGAAAGGCTGGGACTGTTTTCATCGGATAAGAGGTTGAGAGGCGACCTCATAGAAGTTCATAAAATATTGAGGGGTACAGATAGAGTTAACAGTAGTTGGCTTGAAATTCCCCCATCCTAGGGAAAAGACTAGGGGTACAATTTTAAGGTGAGAGGAAAAAGAATGATAAAGATATGAGGGGCATTTCTTTTTGTTTACCCAGAAGGTGGTTCTTGTGTGGAATGGATTTCCAGAGGAAGTGGTGCAGGTGGGTACAGTTACAATTGTTAAAAGACTTTTGGATAAGTACATGAAAAGCAAAGGTTTGGAGGAATATGGGCCAGGAGCAGGCAGGTGGGATTATGTTCGGCATGGACTGGTTGGACCAAGGGGTCTGTTTCCGTGCTGTATGATTCTATAACTAAGAGTCTAGCTCAGAGGAAGGTTAGGAAGCAACAACAATGCTCACAGTCTGGACAGATTTCCTCCTCTGAAATAGGCACTAATGAACCAGATGGAATTTTTAAATCAACAATCCAGACATTTCACGGATTACTAAAACAGATTCCAGATTTATTAAAGTGCATTTAAATTCCCCAGCTGGTGTCATGGAATGTTAGCCCACCTTTCCAGATTATTAGCTCTATCATTTGGATGACTAACACAGAGATTTAACCACAATTTGAACATTCTCAACGTTATGAGCTACTGAGCAAATGTGTATTTAGAGTCTCAAGTCTTTCCTTTTAAAATAATTGTGTCAATTTTTCTTGAGACAAGCTGGTTTGCAAATTCCACAGATAATAGAGCAGATTGCAATCCTTAAAGTTTTGGATAATGGAGTCTTCCTTCCTTATTCAGATGCTGAAAATCAATGGTCCTGATGGTAAAGATTAGACATTTTCTACACCAGGTCCCAGTTTTGCATTTTCATAGTTTTAAAAAAATGTCCATTGCACAGCGATTTCTGTAACATCACTCAGCTGCTTGATTCAGCTCAGCTTCTGCTGAATCCATCAGGTATACTTCTGTTAATTTGAGGTTTGAAGAATTGCAGAATCCCTACAGTGTGGAAACAGGCCATTCAGCCCATCGAATCCACTTCGACCCTCCAAAGAGCATCGCATCCAGACCTATACCCCTTACCTATCCATGTAACCCGGCATTTCCCATGGCTTATCCGCCAACTCTGCACATCAAAGAGTCCAACTGGCTGGTCTCTCCGATTCTACCCTCCAGAAACAAGGGCTCATCCAAAGCCCCGCTGATTGTTTCTCACCGCGCAGCGAGTCCCATTTCCCGATCGTGCCATGTGCTCAATGTTCAATGCTGAGTCCCAGTCCAGCAATGTGTTGATTTTAACATTTTTAATCCTGGTTTTCAAATCCGTCTGTGAGCTCGCCCCTCTCTGTCTCCACCAGCCCCACAACACTCCGAGCTCTCTGGGCTCCTCTAATTGTGATTGCTCCATCACTGCTGGCCGTGTCTTCAGATGCCAGGGCATCGAGTTCTGGAATTCCCTCTCCCACGTGCTACCTCACTCTCCTCCTGGAGGACAGTTCTTGAAGCCTCCAATATTGACCAAATATTTGGTCATTTGAACTGAAATTCACCTTGGGCGGCACGGTGGCTCAGTGGCTAGCACTGCTGCCTCGCAGCATCAGGGACCAGGTTTGATTCCAGCCTTGGGCGAGTGTCTTTCTCCCAGTGTCTGTGTGGGTTTCCTCCCATTGTCCAAAGATGTGCAGGTCAGGTGAATTGGCCATGCTCAATTGCCCAAAGTGTCAGGGATGTGTAGGTTAGGTGCATTAGTCAGGGGAAATGTAAAGTAATAGGGTAGGGGATTGGGTCTAGGTGGGATACTCTTCGGAGGGTCAGTGTGGACTTGTTAGGCCAAATGGCCTGTTTCCACACTGTAGGGATTCTAGGAATTTTTAGGAAGAGTGGTGTTTTGTTTGATCATACTCCTGTAGAGTTCCTTTGGGCCACTCCATTACATTACAAGCACTATTAAAAGAACATTAGAAGCCAACATCTAGAAGCAGCAGTAGACAATTCAGCCCCTTGAGCCAACTCCACCTCTCAACACCATCATAGCTGATCTCATCTCAGCTTCAACACCATTTTCCTGCCAGCTCTCCATACCCCTTCAGCCCATCACTAATTAAAAGCAGGTTTCCTTCTTTAATTTACTCAATGCCCCTGCTCCCTGGGGGAGTGAAATCCACACATTCGTGACCCTTCGAGAGCAATTGTTTCTCCTCTCATCGGTTTTAAATCTGCCCCACCCCTTATTCTAAAACGATTACCTCGCGCTCGAGACTGTCCCACAAGGGGAAACATCCTCGCTACGACTACTTTGTCAATCCCCTTTTAGCATCTTGTAGATCTCAATCAGATCTCCTCTTGCTCTTGCCAACTCCAAAAGAGGATAAGCCTAAACTGCTCAAACTCTTCATAAGTCATTGTGCACATGACCAAGTTATGTCTAACTCAGTGCTACGTGGACACAAAATTCCCAGAGTGAGAGAACTGGAGAGAGCCAAGCAATCACATGAACAAACTTAACACCTTACTTTTGATATTTATCTTACAGGTTGCTTAAAAGAGATGCAAAGTCAAGCCTTTTCTTGTGCACTCAAGAGTCATAGAGATATACAGCATGGAAACAGACCCTTCGGTCCAACCCATCCATGCCGACCAGATATCCCAACCTAATCTAGTCCCACCTGCTAGCATCCGGCCTATATCCCTCCAAACCCTTTCTATTCATATACCCATCCAGGTGCCTTTTAAATGTTGCAATTGTACCAGCCTCCACCACTTCCTCTGGCAGCACCACCCTCTGTGTGAAAAAGTTGCCCCTTAGGTCTCTTTAATATCTTTGCCCTCTAGTTCTGGACTCCCCCATCCCAGGGAAAAGACTATCTATTTATCCGATATGTGCCCCTCATGATTTTATAAACCTCTATAAGGTCACCCCTCAACCTCTGACACTCCAGGGAAAACAGCCTCATCAGAACTGGAATGCAAGAAAACTAAATTTAAAAAGGGAACAACAATTTATATGAACTGCTCTTCCTTCCTTTCTCTGTGATCGGTTTCTGAATGAATCAAAGCCTTTAATATTTTTTATATAAAGGAATCAAGGGCAGCGCGCGAAAGGCAGGGGCGTTGCAGATTACGAGATCAGCCATGATCTCACTGACTAGTGGAGCAGACCTGACGGGTTTAGTGCCATAACATGCTGCGAGACCTTGTGGCTTTATCCCTGTCCTGATAAATAGAAAATTGAGTCATACAGCAAGGAAACAGGCCCTTCAGTCCAATTAATCCACACCAAACATGTTCCCAAACTAAACTAGTCCCACCTGCCTGTATTTGGCCCATATCCCTCCAAACTATTTCTATTCACATACTTATTCAAAATTCTTTAAATGTTATAACTGTGCGTGCATCCACCACTTCCTCTGGCAGTTCATTCCACAAGTGAACCACTCTCTGTATAAAAGACATTCCCTTGGGCCTTTTTTGAATCTTTCACCTTGAAAAGATATACCCCCTAGTTTTGAATTCCCCCACCCTAGGGAAAAGGCCCTTGCCATACATCTTATCTTTGCCCCTCATGATTTTTAAAAGGTCAACCCCTCAATCTCCTACGCTCCAGTGAAAGAAATTCCCAGCCTATCTTTATAACTCTAGCCTTCCCATTCCCAGCAACATCTTTTCTGAACCATCTCCAATTTAATAATATCGTTCTATGGCAGGGACACCAAAACTCCGGAAAAGGCCTCACCAATGTCCTGTATAAGCTCAACATGACATGTAACTCCTATAGTCATTAGGTCTGAGCACCAAAGGCAAGTGTGCCAAGCGCCTTCCTAATCATCCTGTCTACATGTGAGGCAAATTTAAAAAAAATGTACCTGAACCCCTAGATATCTGTTCTACAACACTACCCAGGGCCCTACCATTAATTGTACAAGTCCTGCCCTGTTTGTTTTACCCAAATGCAATACCTCGCATTTATCCAAATCAATCTCCTTCTGCCACTCCTCAGCCCATTGACCCAATTGTTCAAGATCTCTTTGTAATCTTAGATAACCTTCTTCACTGTCAAATATACCACCAATTTTGGCGTCATCTGCGAACTTACTAACAACACATCCTAAATTCTCTTCAAAATTGTTTACATAAATGATAAACAACGGTAAACACAGTACAAATCCCTGTGGAACACCATTGGTCACATGCCCCCAGTTCCAGAAACAACCCTCCAATACCTTCCTCTCTCTCCTTCTGTAAAGCCAATTTTGTATCGAATTGGCAAGCTCATCCTGAATCCCACGTGATCTAACTTTACTAATTAGTCTAGCATTCGGAACCTTGTCAAAGGCTTTACTAAAGTCCATGTAAACAACATCTACTGCTCTGCCCTCAATCTTTTTGGTCACTTCCTCAAAAAACTCAAGTTTGTGCGTCACAACTTCCCTCGCCACAACACCACGCTGACTATCCCTAATCAGTCCTTGCCCCTCCAAATGCATGTAATATCCTATCTTTCAGAATCTCCTCCACCAACTTACTGGATGTCAGACCCACAGGTCTATCGTTCCCAGGCTTCTCCTCACAGCCTTTCTTAAATAAAGACAACGTTAGCCACCCTCCAGTCCTCCAGCACCTCATTTACGGTTACAGATAATACAAATACCTCTGCTTGGGGCCCTGCAATTTCCTCCCTAACTTCCCACAACATCCTGGGATACACTTGATCAGGTCCCAGAGATTTATCCAACTTTATATTTTCTGCCAGCATTTCCTCTTCTGTAACATTAACTGTTTTATAACATCATTATTTCCCCAAATTCCCTAGCCTCCATTTCTTTCTCTCTAGTAAAAACTGATGTGAAATATTAATTCAGTATCTCTCCGACCTCCTGAGGTTCAACATATCGACAACCTCATTGATCTTTAAGGGGCCCTGTTCTCTCCCTAGTTGTTCTTTTACTCTTAATGTACTTGCACAATCTCTTTGGATTATCCTTAACCTTATCAGCCAAGGCAATCTCATGGCTGCTTTCTGCTCTCCCAATTTCCCTCTTAAGAATGTCTCTACACCCTTTACACTCCTCAAGAGATTCACTTGATCCAAACTGTCTATAACTAAATCCTCAATCCTGATGAAGAGCCCTTGCCTGAAACGTCGATTCTCCTGCTCCTCGGACACTGCCTGACCTGTTGTGCTTTTCCAGCACCACAGTCTCGACCCTGATCTCCAACATCTGCAGTCCTCACTCTCTCCTACATCTAACTATGCCTCCTTCTTATGCTGGACCAGAACCTCAATGTCTTTACTCATCCACGACTCCCTGCTCTTACCAGCCTTACCCTTCACTCTAACAGGAACATAATGCCTCCAAACTCTTGTTATCACACTTTTGAAAGCCTCCAACTCATGTGTTTTAAAACCTCCAGCACCTCTTCAGTCAGATGTCCCTTTACCTGAATGACACAGTGTCTCTCATTAGCGATGCTTACATTCTGTCTCACCAAGCTATTTATATTGCAAAGACAGAGACAAATACATGGATATAAAGCAAGAACTACAGAGACTTGGCCATTTAAGACAAAGACTGAACAAATGCTAGAATGTAACCAATAGATTTTAAACGAAATTCCAGCTGTTGATGTTAAACATTGTTGAATCAGAGTGTGTGTGTGTGAGGGGCAGTGAGGGTGTAATGGTTTTGACTGGGAGAGAAATAGCTAATTGTTCCATGTGGATTTCTCTGGAACGATTTCCAACAGGGAATGACTTGGGATAGTTCGGTTCTCTGGCCCCCAGCAAATGTTTGTCACATGAAGGAGGCAGCGTCAGTTTCAGCCGGGAAACTTGACCCAAAAAAAAACACTTCAGGAAGGTTGCAATTCCCATGATCGACCCACCCAGCACGGGAGGGGACGGGAGGGGGGGAATACGGGCCTTAATAAATGCTTAAGCAACTTGTCAACCTTTCCAGCTTTGGAGAAAAGTTACACAGAGAGAGCGAGGGAGAGGGAGAGAGAGAAAAGAAGCCGTGAAATAAAAAAAAAGGACAACAATTAGGAAGGAAGACAAATCTGGAAACCAGTTTCCCTTCTCCTTGTGGGGGGGTGGGGGGGAAGAGCAGTATGTGATCTAAGACTGCAGCCTATCCCCCCCAACCTCGCAAACAGAAACAGCAAAAACCCCTTTGTTAAATGTCCAGGCGATGATTTGCCCCCCCCCCCAATCCAACACTTAATTCTATAAAAGCGACAAGCAAAACAATCGGGACAAACTCCACCGAACAGCAGCCAGAGACGGTGCAGAACAATGAGGATCCCCCCCCCCCCCATTCCCAACCTGACCTGGTTGTATTTTTTTCAAAAAAAGGAACGAAAACCCGCATCCCGACTGAACTCAAAGCACATTCGATGTGTGCACAAATAAAAATTAATCCGACCTTAAACAGCCCTGAAACGCGGCGATCTAACCTCACTCTCAATTTCCATCTCCAACACACAACAGGCTGATAGAGCCTGAACTCTCTCTCTCTTATACGTTCACCCAAAACCCTCTACACAAACTTTTCTTTTACAGACAAAAAGGGGAGGAAAATTGCCCCCCTGCAGCCCAGATGGGTTGCAGGGGACACTTTCTTCAGGATGCATTTTAATTTTTGCTTTTCTCTAACTCAAACGCGCGCACCCACACATACACAGTATAGATTGAGAGAGAGAACGCACAACACTTCGATCGCCCTGTCTTCATGTTATACAAGAGAGATGATGAATTTTTTTTCCCTTACCATCGGCGCTGAAGTGCTGTTGAATTTCCCTGTGTTCTCCACCATGCCGGCTCAGAGATAGATACATGAGAGAGAGAGAGACACACACACACCCTTCTAGGATAATAACAACGCCAGCTCCTGACTCGTTAACGCATAATGCAAGCCCAGGGATGATTACAAGATAAAGTCACCAGTGCCCCTGGCTATAATTACTGGCATTTTCCTCTCGACACTAGTAAATATCAATCCCAGCATGCAACAAGTATAGGGACCGGCGCCTGCGTGGATCTGGGTCAGTTCTTGCAATGTATAATCCCTGGGAGATGCTCAGTCCCAGAGTTCACAGGCAGAGCCTGCTTTCTCCTTCCTATTGCACTGGGAAGGGTCAGACCCAGGATTGCAGGAAGAGGTGCTGAGGTGGATTCATTAGAACTCTCTGTAAACACACAGCAGCTTGACCAGCCAACATCAAAGCCTTGCCTCCTCTCTCTCTCAGATTTTTCCTCCTGTTCTGCTCCATGTTCAGCTGCAAATGGGCACCCCTGCTCCCTTCTCCCTTTCCCCTTCCTTCTATCCCTCCCTCCCCTGCTTCCCCGCCCTTCCTCATCTTCTCTTACATCCTTCACTTCCTCTCCTTCCTTCCCTCCTATGTCCTCCAGTCCTAGTCTCCCTGACTGGCAGAAAGGTCTTTTCCATGTCCCTGTCCCTGGTCGGATGTTAATTGCTGCTCACCTTCCTTTCTGTCCCAGGATTGGCATGTTGCATCTTTACACCATCTACTAACCAAGGGAAAATAAATGAACAGTTGGACGATTACATTAGTAATAATGGCCCTGTAACTTTTTTTTTAACCAGATTCTATGTGTAACCACATTTGAAGACCCCAAGAGTGGCCCTCTCAAATTTTAAATTTAATATTGCTCTCACTCTCTATGCGTCATCTCTGTAGCTGTAACATCGTATTCCTCGCTGTTCTATGACCCTAATGCACTTTGTATGGGATGATCTGCCCTTACTGCACACAAAACAACACTTTTCACTGTACCTAGGTACAGACAACAATAATAAATCAAATCAAATAAATCAAATTGGCTCAGTGGTTAGCACTGCTGCCTCACAGCGCCAGGGACCCAGGTTCGATTCCCACCTTCAGGCAATTGTCTGTGTGGAGTTTGCACATTCTCCCCGTGTCTGTGTGGGTTTCCTCCGGGTGCTCCAGTTTCCTCCCACAGTCCAAAGATGTGCAGGTTAGGTAGATTGGCCATGCTAAATTGTCCGTAGTGTTAGGTGCATTAGCCAGGGGTAAATGTAGGGTAGGGGACTGGGTCTGGGTGGGTTACAGTTCAGAGGGTTGGTATTGACTTGTTGGGCTGAAGGGCCTGTTTCCATACTGTAGGGAATCTAATCTAATCAAATCAAATCAAAAATGTCCTTCAGTGATTGGAAACCACAGTTTCAGGAGATATTTGAGTGATAATAGGTGATACACTGAATCAAGTGTCTTGCTTTTCGAAGTAGTCTAAACCTTGGTTTGCCCTGATACATGAAGAGGTAATGGGATAATGTAGACATTTCAGAGAAATTGTAGCAATCATTAGATCATCAGATCTTAAAAAAATACTAGTTGAACTGTGTCAATCTGCACTTATTCAGGTTTTATTTAAGAATTGGCTGCTTCTTTTTGCTCTGCTGATGTTTGAGGAGTTTGCTTTCTCCTTCCCCTTGCCTCTGGGCAACATTCACCAAACCCAGTGCCCCCAGAGAGATGATCTATTTTGTAAATATATACGTATCATGCTACTTCACCCGACTTTCAGGCTCTCCATGTCTCACTCTTTTATGCCGACCTTTCCCAGGTTCCCAACATTGACACCTCATCTGTTCATCCCCCCCCCACCCCCCGGAAAGTGCAATTTGGGGATACCCTCTCAGGTTTCTGTGGAGCAGATGTTACAGACCCAGGTCTTTGTGCAGTAAGGATGTTTCCATTTGCCAGTCTGCTTAGAATATTACTGCAGGGAAGTCTTACAGTAATTGTACATGGTGCTGGTGAGACCACACCTGGAGCACTGGGAGCAGTTCTATCTCCTTACTTTAGGAAAGGTATAATTTCATTGGAGGCAGTTTAGAGAATATTTACAAGGATGATCCCTGCTATGGAAGGATTGCCTTATGAGCAAAAGCTAAACAGTTTTGGGAGCCTCCTCGCTGAGGTTTAGAAGAATGAGAGGTGATCTCATTAAAACATACAGGATTCTCAAGGGGCTTGAGAGGATAGATGCTGAGAGGTTGTTTTCCCCTCTTGGGAGAGGGAAATAGTCTCAGAATAAAGGGACAGCAATTTAAGACTGAGATGAGCAGGAATTGCTTCGTTCAGAGGGTTGTGAGTCTTTGGAACTCCTTGCCACAGAAAGCTGTAAGAGATTTTTGATGGTGGGGGGAGATGTTGATGTGGAGAGCAGCCAATCATTTGGGGCTGAAATGGGGAGAAATTCCATCACCCAAAGGATTGTGAATCTTCGGAGTTTTTGTGATCAATGCTGCCCCATTGAGTGTGTTTAAGTCTCCCAGAGACACAGTCAATATGGGAAGCAGCCGGGAAAGTAGAGGCGAAGCTGTGTAGAAAAAAGAAGGTACACATTCACACACACGTCACTCACACACAACACACACACACGCACTCACACACTCACTCATTCACACACACACTCACTCTCTCTCGCACACACACAACACACACAAGCACGCACTCACTCACATACTCACACATGCACTCACTCACACACTCACTCATTCACACGCACACTCACTCTCTCTCTCATACACACACTCACCCAAACACTCATTCACTCACACACATACAACACACACACACTTACCCACTCACACACACTCATTCATTCACTCTCTCTCTCATACACACACTCACTCACACAACACACACACTCACCCACTCACTCACACACACACACACTCACTCACACACAGTCACACTCACTCATTCACACACACACACTCACTCTTTCTCTCTCATAAGTACACAAACACGCACTCACACACAAACACACATTCCCCTATTGTGGAAGGATTCCCAGCCTGCATATCACAAACACTTAACGGAGATAAGCTCATGGTCAGTAAATCCTGGAGTAAGACCTGGAGTAAGACCAGAACCACTGGTCCGCAAGACATCCTTGCATAAAGGCAACAATCAGTCACGATTGTATTGAACGGCAGAGCAGGTTTGAAGCACTGGGATGTTCACTCCTTCTCATAAATATGTTTGTTGTCTACCAGCGGGAAAACCCCATAGACAGACCAATGCCAGACCAGTACAACAATATTGAAACACCCCCTCTAAGTACAGGCAGGAGGATCAGAGTCTCCCATTCCCTGTGTTTTATCTGTGGAACTCACAGACCCAAGTCCAGGGATGGGTGGAAATGGAGATGCCCCCTCCTCACTAACTCCCACCCAATGCACATGCAGAGAAACCCAAGAAAGTACAACATTCTTTATTGTTTTTCTTGGAAAGGAGGCAAATGGAACCTTTCACTTCTTGCTGAACTGTCTCCACCTTGAGGAGGCTTGAGGTATTGCATAATTACAAAATCATGCAGCGCAATATGCTATGCTTCCCACTTTCAAAAAGAAATGCTGTCTGAGATTAAGTTTAGGTAAGAATAGTTGGATCAAGTATTCATTCAAATTGGAACAAGGGCACTGTTCATAGCTACTAGGGAATATGCTGACACAATGAAGTGATATATATGACCTTTTCTGTTGCAGCCAATGTGGAATTTTTAAATCATGAGGGCATCGCTGGCTTCCTCAGCATTTATTGCACATCCCTAATCGCCCAGAGGCTGGTTAAGAGTCTGCTGTCACATGTAGACCAGACCAGGTAAGGGTGGTTGATTTCCCAGATGGATTTTTCCAAAAATTGACAATGGATTCTTGGTCATCATTAGATTCTTAATTTTAGATTTTTTAAAAATTGAATTCAAATTCCACCATCAGTAGATTTGAATCAGAGTACCTGTGGCGTCACCTGGGTGTCTGGATTAATGGTCCAACCATAATACCAATAAGGCATCACCCCCTCTATTTCCACAAAACAAAGGCATGTTTTAAAATTGCTTTTAAAGATCTGTTTGGGTTCACATCACTGTGTAAAAGTGATCATGGGTGATCAGCATGTTTCTGCACTCAACCATTGGTCCACAGCCAGGGTCAGAAAGATCCTGATTGGATTTCCAGACTCCAGATCACAGGGGAAGCGGGAACAGGCAGCGATCCCAGTTTGGGAATGTTATTTCTGATGGTGCATGACACTTAATTTTTTAACCCCTTTCATTCTGATACAGAATGTGGGAATCATGTCCTTGAACTGAGTGGCCTCCTGGTCTGTTCCAGAGAAAGGTCGACCTCGTTGTGGGTCTGGAGTCACATATAGGCCAGACCAGGTAAGAATGGCAGATTTCTTTCCCTAGCTCATTTGTGAATCAGCTGGGGTTTTACAACGATGCTGGTCGTCATGGTCACCGATACTGAAGGTAACTTTCATTTCCAGATTTATTAACAGCTCCAATATTGCTAACAGATCTGAAATCCCTCAGGAATTTGGTTTCCAGATTACTAGTGAAGTGACATTTCCTATGTGACACTAGTTCACTTCTCAGGCTTGCCAATGTTAACAATTCATAACAACAAGTTCTGCAGAGGCAGTTTACCTAAAGGCTGAAATAATGGTGTAACATTGGCCCTCTGCCAAACAGACCCTTGGACATGCCCTGTCATTGATTACACTGGGTCTTTTATTTATTTTGTTTAATTGGACAGGCATGGTTCTGGTGAGGACAGTATTGGTTGCCCTTCCTTGATTCCCAATTATATCAGAATTGATCCGCACACTGACCCCTTGTTCCACATCTTCATAGCCCCACCTCCAAATTCCATAGCCCCACCTACATCTTCATAGCCCCACCTACATCTTCCATAACCCCACCTACATCTTCCATAACCCCACCTACATCTTCCATAGCCCCACCTACATCTTCCATAGCCCCACCTACATCTTCCATAACCCCACCTACATTTTCCATAGCCCCACCTACTTCTTCATAGCCCCACCTACATCTTCCATATCCTCACCTACATTTCCATAACCCACCTATATTTTCATAGCCCCACCTACACCTTCATAGGCCCACCCACATCTTCCATAGGCTCACCTACAACTTCCATAGCCCCACCTACATCTCCATTGGTCCACCTACATCTTCCATAACCCCATCTATATTTTCATAACCCACCTATACTTTTATAGCCCCACCTACATCTCCATAGCCCCACCTACATCTTCCATAGACTAACCTAAATCTCCATATTCCCACCTACATCTCCATAGCCCCACCTACATCTCCACAGCCCAACCTACATCTTCCATAGCCCTCCCTCACAAAAAAACTAATCAATCCGAGCTCCTGCAGTTCCCTCTCCCCCCCACCCCAATTATTTTTCATGTTCCAAACTTCATTTTGCTTGATGTTGTCCTTCCTCGTTGAGCTCCAACCAGTCAATTGACCATTCACTCATTATAATACAGTTTGTGGAATCTTGTTGCCCACAAGATAGTCAATGTGTTCATTATATTTTATGGACGTCACAGTGTGCTTTGGGATGCTCCTCAGAGATTTTGAAAGCCTGGTGTACAACTTGTAATGATATGGCACATTTTCAATAGTAAAATACAACTGTGCTTCAGAGAAGATGATGAGAGATGGTTCTGAAAGCAACATCTTAGAAATATAAAGCAATGCTACACAGGAGGAGGCCCATCATTTCTGCACCGGCTGGTTTGAAGGGCAATTTCATTCCCCCAATCACTACATATCTCAAAGTAACAACTAATTTGATATTCAGAAATAAAATGAACTTGGCAGAATTATTCAGTTCAGTCTTCATGGGGAGATTCCAGACCTCTTGAGTCTTTCAGGGAAACTGAAAAACAAAGTGAGGCAACTGGACTGCATTCTACACCATTGTGCTATGGCTGGAGTGGAGGAGTGGGAGAGCAGAGAATGTAGAATTCTGAAACAGAAACAGACCATTCGCTTCCTCAAGCCCATTCCACCGTTCAGTAAAATCATTGCTCTTCTGTTTGTGTTAGAGATGCATAATTTCCACCCACCCCTGATAATCCTTGACATCTTTGTGTAATAAGAATCTAATTCCTAAAAATATTCAATGACAACCCTCCCCTCCACCTCAGTCCCACCTCAACTGCCCTCTGAGGCAGAGAGTTCCCAAGTTGTACATCTTCTGAAGGAGCTGAAAATGTGTTGCTGGAAAAGCGCAGCAGGTCAGGCAGCATCCAAGGAACAGGAGAATCGATGTTTCGGGCATAAGCCCTTCTCTTATGCCCGAAACGTCGATTCTCCTGTTCCCTGGATGCTGCCTGACCTGCTGAACTTTTCCAGCAACACATTTTCAGCTCTGATCTCCAGCATCTGCAGTCCTCACTTTCTCCTCCATCTTCTGAAGGAACAAGCAATGTCTTCATCTCCACCCTGGAAGGATGAATCTTAAAACAGTGTCCCTGAGTTGTGGACCCACCCACACAAGGAAACATTCTTCCCATGTTCACTTTGTCAAGACCATTTAAGGTCTTGAACACTTCAAAATGTCACCCCCTCTTACTCTTGTAAACTCCAGCCCAACCTTTCCTTCAAAGATAACTCACTCATTCCAGGTATCAAATCCATCTGAACTGCTTTCATTGCTTTTACATTCTTCAGCAAATAAGACGACCAAAACTGCACATAGTATTTGAGATGTGATCTCACTAATGCTCCATGGAACTGAAGCAAAACATCCTCACTTCAATTCTTAGAGTCATAGAGTCATACAGCATGGAATCAGACTCCTCGGTCTAACCAGTTCATTCTGACCATAATCCCAAACTAAACTAGTCCCACCTTCCTGTGCTTGACCCATAATCCCTCCAATCTTTTAGTATTTATCCAAACTTCTTTCAAACATTGTAACTGTGCCCACAAGTTTATTCCCACACATGAACCACACTGTGGAAAAAATATTCCCCTCATGTCTTTCTTAAATCTTTCTCCTTTCACCTTAAAAATCATCTTGAAATCCCCCACCCGAGGAAAAAAGCCCTTGCTATTCACCTTATCTATACCCCTCATGATTTTATAAACCTCTACAAGGTCACCCATCAACCTCCCACGCTCCAGTGAAAAAAGTCCCAGCCTATCCAGCCTCTCCTTATAACTCAAACCCTCCATTCCTGCCAACATCCTGGTAAATCTCTTTTGAACTCTCTCCAGTTTCATAATATCCTTCCAATAACAAGGAGACCAGAAATGGACACAATAATCCAGAAGGGGCCCCTCCAACATCCTGCACAGCAGCATAAAGCCCCAACTCCCAGACTCAAAAGTCTGAGCAATGAAGGCAAGCTTGCTAAATGCCTTCTTAACCATCCTGTCTCCATGGGCCATAAATTTCGAAGAATTATGGACCTGAACCTCTATAGGTCACTCTGTTCTGCAACACTACCCAACGCCCTATTTTCAATTATTTTACTTCTGCTCTTGTTTGTTTTACCAAAATATCATACCTCACATTTATCCAAATTAAACCATATCTGCAGGTCTTAAGTCCTTCCAGTGACAGCATCCCATTAGCTTTCTGGATGGAAGAGGGGAAGGAATTCCATAATTTAGGATCTAGACTGTGATGCTCACTGTTGATGGGATGGAGAAATTCCAGGAAGCATGAGTGGCCAGCATTAGAGGAACGTGAAGATCCCAAAGGGTTTGTCACAACATGTCCCCCAGCAGTGTGGATGCCTGGCCACTGGGGTGCATTGGCTAAACAGACAGGCCATGCACAGGCAACGCTCCCCTTGTTATCAGGAACACAATGTGGCCATGCATCAATGTTAATGCAAGCATGCTGCACATCAAGCCAGCTGGGTGCTATAAGCAGAGCTTAGAGGGATACATTAAAAGTGTGGCTGGACTAAGTGACAGAGGAGTGAAAACATGGTAGAACTCGGTGGGAATTTTAAAACTGAGATGGACTGGAAGGCGAACAAACACAAGGGTGATGCGTGAACAGGACTTAGTCTGAAACACATTTATAAATCTGCTACAGTAAAATGAACAACGTAATAGATTCAATCAGATCATCTTAACTGGAGGTTTTAACATGAATTATCTCTCTCTTGCTCCATCTTGTGTTTGATCCCTGTAACTGCTACACATAGGCAGGGAACAATGGAACATAAAAACACAGGATAAAAGTAAATTACTGCAGATGCTGGAATCTGAAACCAACAGAGAAAATGCTGGAAAATCTCAGCAGGTCTGGCAGCATCTGTAAGGAGACAAAGGAGCTGATGTTTCGAGTCTAACTGACTCTTTGTCAAAGCTAAAAAAAGGGGGACCTAGTATGAATATCTTCCTATTTCTCCCTTTTTTTTAGCTTTGACAAAGAGTCAATTAGACTCAAAACGTCAGCTCTTTTCTCTCCTTACAGATGCTGCCAGACCTGCTGAGATTTTCCAGCATTTTCTCTGTTGGAACATAAAAACACATTGCTGGAGAAACTCAAACAGCGACATCCTCAAAGTGTTTATGGTCTTACGGCAGTAGAGATTAATTTCTAACCCACCTTATTCAACAGCCTTGTTCCTTTATCCTATCCTCATATTGAGTGAGCTGTCTGCTCTCTGCCCTACTATCTCTCATGTGGCTAACCTTATCTCAACTGGCACATCCTACCCACTCAGAGTTCTTAAGCCTATTCCTCCCAACCGCCTCGCTGCCTTCGAGTATTGGGATCGTTTAGTCTTGCCTAGTCCATCTCTGAAAGTGTTGACTCATCCTGCCTCCCCTCTGATAAACTACTCCGGTGCCCCTCTCCCTACCTTGAGCCTTCGATACCCTCCACCTCACCATGCTGTGCCATCTGCTCATTGCTGAACTTAGATTATCTTACCAGCTCATTGGTCCAGTGCTGTGATTCCAGCTTTGGGCTGTGTGGTGAGTGAGTATGTGAGAGGTGCAGGCTTCAACTCCCAGATGGTGTGCAAGTGGAATAAGCTGCTGGAGGAAGTGGTGGAGGCTGGTACGAATATAACATTTAAAAGGCATCTGGATGGGTACATCAACTGGAAGGGTTTAGAGAGATATGGGCAAAATGCTGGCACATGGGGCTAGACTGAGTTGGACCCAAGCATCCGTTTCCACGCTGTACATCTCTATGACTCTATGATCCTTCATTTGTTCAGGAGAAGTAGTGGCTGAGTAATATTGCTGCTGGAGAATTAATAGAAAGACCCAGTCTCATGCATTGGTGATGTAGATTCAAATCCCATGACAGTAAATGGTGAAATTTAAATTCAATAAAAATCTGGAATTTAAAACTTGGCCTCACGGTGACCATCTTACTATTGATGTAAAAACCCCATCTGATTCACTATGCTCTTTAAGGAAGGATATCTGTTCATTCTTACCCAGTCTCACCGATGTGTGACTCCAGTAATGTGGGCAACTTTTAACTGGCCTCTGGACAATTAAGGATGGGCAATTAATGCTGGTGATTTCTGCATCCCACCACAGCATACCTACAGTGCAGATTGAGGCCATTTGATCCATCAGGTTTGCACTGACCCTCCAAAGGCCATTGCTCCCAGACCCCTGACCGAGCATTTCCCACAGCTAATCTCCCTAGCCTGCACACCACGGGGTAATTTGGCCAGGCTAATCCAACTCAACTGCACATCCTTTGATTGTGGGAGGAAACCGGAGCACCAGGAGACACAGGGAGAATGTACAAACTCCACTCAGAGTTGCCACAAGGTGGAATCGAACCCAAGTCTGTGGGTGCTATGAGGCAGCAGTGCTAACCACTGAGCCATCCATCAACAACGGTCACTAGTCTTCCTGAACTGTTTTGACAACACGTTTCTCTGCTGCTTATTATTTCCATGGTTGGACTGTAAGGGAAAATAAAATCTCATTCTCGGTGGGTTGAGCAGGAGGAACTTTCATATGTCCCTTGACCCTTTCCCTTCATCCATCATGTACACCATTCAGAACCAAAACCCCTGTCCCAGCATTCTCACAACTTATAGATCTATATCATCAAACTCTTCACTTCAGATGTGCATTGAATTCAAATTCCAGGATTCGAACCACAGTTTCCACAACATTACCAGAGTCTTTGGATTAATAGTGGAATCAACGTTTTGGGCAGGAGCCCTTCTTCCTGAAGAAGGGAAGAAGGGCTTATACCCGAAACGTCGATTCTCCTGCTCCTTTGATGCTGCCTGACCTGCTGCGTTTTTCCAGCAACACATTTTTAAGCTCTGATCTCCAGCATCTGCAGTCCTCACTTTCTCCTTTGGATTAATAGTCCTGAGATAATAACATTTGGCCATTGTCTCCCCATCTTAAAGTTTGCAGGAGACCAAAGGCAGACAACAAAAGAGTCCCTGTAGTGCACCACCCTTCCTTGAGGGATTAATGGATTGTTTTGCACTGGTCAAGTCACATTACATTCGAAAATGCTAAGAACATTAACTTTCAAGTGAACTCTTCCAAAGAAGGCTTTCTTTTCGAAACTCAGCACGATTAACTGTCCTAGAACAGGAATAGGGAAAAAAAATACTTATTTCCCAGAGCTGAAACATAAGCTTTTCTTTGAGGAGGGGGTGAAAGTTTTCTTCTCATGGACAGCAGAGTATGGAGTTGGGCGAGAATGTTCAGAAAGTTGCTCACGGCCTCCCCCTACTGGCCAAAACCGGAATCCTGTTCTGTGGCACCACCTGCTGGCCAGAGTCACCTGTCACATTATCTCCAGTCATAAAGTTAAAAACCACACAACACCCGGTTATAGTCCAAAAGCGGTTGGACTTTAACCTGGTGTTGTGTGATTTTTAACTTTGTCCACCCCAGTCCAACACTGGCATCTCCAAATCATGTCTCCAGTCATAGAGTCACAGCACTGAAACAGACCCTTCGGTCCAACTCGTCCATGCTGACCATAATCTCCTGTTGACCACCTGCCTGTTCCTCGCACATATCCCTCCAGACATTTCTTATTCACACACTTATCCAAGTGTCGTTTAAAAGTTGTAACCGTACTCACATTCGTCACTTCCTATGGAAGTTCATTCCATACACGAGCCACTCTCTGTATAAAAAAATTATTTTTAAAATCTTTCTCCTCTCAACTTAAAAATATGCTCCCTTATCTTCAAATCTCCCACCCTCTGGAAAAGGCCCTTATCATTCACCTTCTACCATCTACACCCCTCGTTAGTTTGTAAATCTCTATCAGGTCATCTTTCACCCTCCTGCAGTGAAAAAGGTCTCAGTCACAGTTACTGACAAATAAATGTTGACATAGGAAACTTGTATGTTGATAAAAATGTGTGTGAGCATGGATCACCATCGCTGGCAATTTTCTGGGACTTCACATGGTGCGGCACGGTCTAAAGCTGTTCCCATTTGATCTCATTCGTTGGTGAGCCCAAGCTGTCCGAGGTGAATGGAAAGGACTTGACGTTGACAATTTCTGATCTAAAACCAAAAACCCAAGACAACATTTTGACAGCAACTATTATCGGAGCAATGCATCCAGTAATTCCCAGTAAATGAACAAATTGTTGCAATCTATTCTGACAAGAAATTATCTTTAACATCACGTTAGCAATAAGCTCAGAACGAAGAACATCATTCATAAATAAAATATGTTTGGCGTTGCTCCCGATGGTGTCTATGGAACTAACAATCTGATATTTAATTTATAAGAATTCAGTCCTTCAAAGCTTTTTCTGCCATTCAATATGATCATGGCTGATCTGAATCTTAGACCCTTTTTGATTGTATTGTCCTTAGCTAACTAGCTTCTATTAATCTCAGTGTCTAACTTAACCCATCAGACTACAGCTTTACCAGTGATCTTGACAGAATGAACACAGCCCAGACAGAAAGTTGCCCATCACTGAACTTGGCAGGATTTCTTGGCACGCCGTTTATAGTTTCCTTCTCCCCTCCTCGATTAACCTGTTCAGACTTGTCATGACATTCCTGGAGTAGGTTGGCTTCGTGAATCTGGATCTCCTGTCTCAGAGATAGGGACACTACCACTGTGCAACAAGACCCTCAACTATCAACCTAGGACTCTGGACTGCCAGTCCAGGGACATTACCACTGCACCACCATCACTTGTTGGAAACATTTAGAGAAAAAGTTGCCCCTCAGGTCTCTTTTAAATCTTGCCCCTCTCACTTTCCCGTTCAATATTTGAACTCCCCCACCCTGGGGAAAAGACCTTTGCTATTCCCCTCTATAAACCTCTATAAGGTCTCCCCTCAACCTCCTCTGCTCCAATGAAAAAAGTCTCAACCTATCCAACCTCTCTTTATATCGCAAACCCTCCATTCCTGGCAACATCCTGGTATATCCTTTCTGAACCCTCTCCAATTTAATAATATCCTTTCTATAGCAGGGAGACTAGAACTATACACAGTACTCCCAAAGTGGCCTCACCAGCCTCCTGTACAACCTCAACACGATGTCCCAATTTTGATATTCAGTGGTCAGAGCAATGAAGACAAGTGTGCCAAACACCTTCTTAACCACCCTGTCTACCTGTGATGCAACTTTCAAAGAGCTATGTACCTGTACCTCTAGGTCTCTCCGTTTGACAATACTCCCCAGGACCCTACCATTAAAACATGGGTAAGTCCTGCCCTTGTTTGCTTGTGAATGATATGACGTGTTTATTTCTAATCAACCTGATCACACATGTTTTAATATATGTCTGGGGTAGATGGACTTGACTCTGGAGCTTCTATCCCAGAGGTGGAGACACTGCCACTAAACCATTGATACCACATTTATACATTTATCTGTGGTAGAAGGAGGTTTCTGGGAGAGAGGGAGGACTTCATTTCATTCCTTCATGGATTGCGGGTGTTACTGACATTTAATGCCTACCCTTAAATGCCCTGGAGAAAGTGGTGTGAGCTCTGTTCTTTAATTGTTACAGTCCCTGTGGTGTAGGTCACTGTTAGGGAGAGAGTTCTAGGACTTTGACCCTAGTGCTGGTGAAGGAATGGTGATATATTTCCAAGTCAGATGGGTGAGTGACTGTGAGGGGAACCCACAGCAGTCGCTGTTCCCATATATCTGGTACCTATTGACTTCAAAATGGTAGAAGGTGCTGTAGAAGGAGCCTTGGTGAGTTGTCGCAGTGCAGTTTTTAGATGGTACACAATCCTGCCAGTGTGCATCAGAGGGGGAGAGAGTGGGTGTTTAAGGGGGTGGATGGGCTGCCAATAAAACAGACTGTTTTCTCTGTTTCATATTTGCCGTTCACCATTCATCACTGATGTAAGACACAGAACAGAATCCATACAGTGTAGAAACAGGCCATTCAGCCCAACAAGTCCACACCAACCCTCCAAAAAGCATCCCATCCAGTCCTACACACTATCCCTGTAACCTCACACATCACTGGACACTTTGGGTAACTTAGCATGGTCAATCCATCTAACGTGCACATCTTTGGACTAAAGGAGGAAACCAGAGTACCCCCATACTGAGAGAATGCGTAAACTCCACACAGACAGTCACCTGAAGATAGAATTGAACCAAGGTCTCTGGCACTGTGAGGCAGCAGTGCTAACCACGGAGCTAATATGCTGTTGTAACAGACACAGTCCAGTCTGTTATAGCCAATGAAGTATTTTTGAAGGGTAGTCGCCATAGTAATGTAGGACAAAGCACAGCCAGTTTGCACACAGAAAGCTACCATAAACAGCAATAAGATAATGATCACGATAATCTGCTTCTGTCTTGTTTACTGAGGGATAAATATTGGCCAGGACAATGTGATAATATCCCTTGATCTTTTTTGAATCAGTGCCATGGGGTCTTTTCCCATGAGCACCTGCGAGGGCAGGGTGAGGAGAATGCTGACCTTTAATCTCACTTTAATCCAGAAGGTGGCCTCTCCATCTATGTGCCCTGGAATCCAGCCACTGCCTCTCGGAGGTAACACATGGACATGACCAGTAGGGAGGGTACCACTTGTGGACAAATAACCGACAACCCACAGGAAGACAACACACCTCCTTCCAAATCCACAGCCTCTAGGGCCAGAGCAGCAGAGACCATGGGGTGCACTGCAGCCTACAAGTTCCCCCCCGAGCTACTTACCATTGGAAATATACCACCCTTCCTTCAGTACCACTGGGACTAAATTCTGGAACTCACCTCCTGGGCGGCACGGTTGCTCAGTGGTTAGCCATGCTGCCTCACGGCGCCAGGCACTTGGGTTTGATTCCAGCCTCGGGCGACTGTCTGTGTGGACTTTGCAAAATCTCCCCGCGTCGGCGTGGGTTCCCTCCGGGTGCTCTGGTTTCCTCCCGCAATGCAAAGATGTACGGGTTAGGTGAATTGGCCCTGCTAAATTGCCCATAGTGTTCAGGGATGTGTGGGTTAGTCAGGGGTAAAAAATATAGAATAGGGGAATGGGTCTGGGTGGGTTACTCTTCAGAGGGTTGGTGTGGACTTGTTGGGCTGAAGGGCCTGTTTCCAAATTGTACGGATTCTAATTCTAAGAGAACAGCAGTGTGGGTATGACTGAACTGGTTCAAGAAGGTAGCTCACCACCACCTTCTCAAAGGGCAGTTAGCAACAGGCAATAAATATGATGCCCACACCCATTTGTAGCACTCCCTCAGGAAAGTCGACATTTTGGGCTTAATCCTTCTTCAGGAAGGAGGGTTCTGTGCGAAACATCAATTCTCTTGCTCCTCGGATGCTGCCTGACCTGCTGTGCTTTCTCCAGCTCCACGCTCTATCAACTCTGACTCTCCAGCATCTGCAGTCCCCCCCCCCCATCTTTTGGCACTCCCTCAGTACTGCCCTGGGAATATGTGCATGAGTTATGGGATGCAGTCAAGAAGGGAGCCTCAATACTTCACGCTGAACCTTTGAGTGACGTTACCAAAGCGTAAGAAAGTGCAAATGAACTCACTTTTCAGAAATGAGAAAGCACTGATGTCCCCTGGTGGCGATGAGAATTGACAAGTGATTGATGGGAGGTCTGATGTTTGTACACTGAACAATCCTTAGGGGACAGGGGTGATAAACAGTCACTGTTAATCTTCACAAGCCACAAACTGTGATGCAGTCATCTATAGGGGGGGGGAGAGAGAGAGAGAGAGACACTGAGGGAGGGGCATTATTTCATAAACACATTTTTTTTAGCTGCTGCTGAGCACATACAAGTTCTAATCTATCCCATAGCTGGATGAGCAATGCAAACTTCCATTAACTAAGAGTGTCTGTTCGCAGTCTGATGCAGCAACTCCTCAGAGCTGCATATGCAACGATTCATTTGGCAATGCAGTAGTTTAAGCATCGCTGGCAGAAGATTGCTCTGTGGATCAAGTTGGCTGAAGCTTATGCAGAACGTCATTCCGGAGAATGTAGCAATGTGCTCAGCAATGCATCGGCCATCTATCACAATCCAGCGACATTGGAACACTGTTTCCCACTCAGTTTTAATAATCGGCTTGAATTGACTTTACGAGCTGGAGCTGCTGGTTATAAAAATTGTAATTTGTCGTTGTGGCAGGGACCACATTGTTCTTTATGTCACAGAGTCACAGAGTCATAGAGATGTTCAAACAGACCCTTCGCTCCAACCCGTCTATGCCAACCAGATATCCTAAATTAATCTAGTCCCGTTTGCCAGCACTTGGCTCATATCCCTCTTAACCCTTCCTATTCATATACCAATCCAGATGCCTTTTAAATGTTGTAACTGTACCAGCCTCCACCACTTCCTCTGGCAGCTCATTCCATACACGCAACACCCTCTGTGTGAACAAATTGCCCCTTAGGTCCCTTTTAAATCTTCCCCCTCTCACCTTAAACCCATGCCCTCTAGTTCTGGACTCCCCCACCTCAGGGAAAAGACCTTGACTATTCACCTTATCCATGCCCCTCATGATTTTATAAACTTCTATAAGGTTACCGGTCAGTCTCTGACTATGGTGAAATAGCCCCAGCCTATTCAGCCTCTCCCAATAGTTCAAACCCTCCAACCCCATTAACATCCTTGTAAATCTCTTCTGAACTCCCTCACCATAAACCTCTGCCCTCTAGCTTTGGTCTCCCCCACCTCAGGGAAAAAACTTTGTCTATTTACCCTATCCATGCCCCTCATGATATTATAAACCTCTATGAGGGTCACCCCTCAGCCTCTGACGCTCCAGGGAAAACAGCCCCAGCCTATGTAGGTTGGTTTCTTCCCCACCCCCAGTCCTCCTGACCGTACACCTCACCCCTCTCCCTTCACTCTCATTTCCACCCTTTCTTCTCTTTCCCCTCTCCCCAGTTTCCTTCTCCACTCCTCATCTCCACCAAGGGTGACTGCTTCAATGCCCCATGTTGTACTTCGGTGAGTGCTGGATATTTACCTCCCTAACCCACCCCTTTCCAGTTACCCAGTATCATACTCAGCTGGTCAACCTGACTTAGGCTATTTAACTGTGGGGGCATCACAACTGAATCCACCAGTCACTTTCTGCACCTTCCATTGGGAGTTACCGGTATAGGTTGTTGGGGTGGGGGAGGAATGATGGGTGGTGATGAGGTTAAGATGGTCCCCCCCTTTTATGCAACTATGCAATCTGAAATGTCAATGTAGAATCTTATTGAGTTGATATTGATCTATATCCTAGCATTTTGGGGAAGCTTAAATAGAGTCATTATGTCTCCAATACGTTCAGTAAGATGTCACATGATGCTGTTTGTAGGTCTAATAAAGTTATAGGATATTGAACACAGACAGTCTGAGGTAACCCATCTGGAGAAATAGCCCTTTCCCTCTCATCAAAGAATCAGTGTGAAAGCAGGCCATTCAGCCTATCAAGTCCACACTGACCCCCTGAAGAGCATCCCACCCCCTTACCCTGTCCACCTACATATCCCATGGATGACCCACCTAGCCTGCACATCTCTGGATACTATGGGCAGTTTAGCAAGGCCAATCCCACCCTAACCTGCACATCTCTGGACAATGGAGGGAAACCAGAGCGCCCGGAGGAAACCCACACAGATACAGGGAGAATATGCAAACTCCACACAGACAGTCGCATGAGGCCAGAATTGAATCTGGGTCCCCGGGTCTGTGAGGCAGCCCCATGCTAACCACTGAGCCACCAGGCTGTGAATTAAACACTCACTGGAAGACCTCATCACCACAAGTGGAAGATTCCTAGGGGAGAAATCATGATTTCTGTTACCCTCCACAGAGAGTGCTTTAAAGAGAATCGGAAACAATCACTTCTATTGCCAAATAAAAAGGATCAGTCAGCCATACTGATCGAGAAAGAAACCCTAGCACAAACATTTGATTTGCAAAAGTGACTTTGACTAACAACAACATTTGGGACAATTTGCTTTATTCTGAATTTAACTGTGACATGATCAAAGGGACAAGGATCGAGGTTATAGGAGGAATGGAACATAGGAACAGGAGGAGCCCTTGAAGTCTGTGCCTCCATTCAATTTAATTTTTAACTTTTACGATATCATTCTGTCGAGTTTTATATTTTCTTGCCCCAGACCTGGAATGTGTTTATGCATGAATGTGTCATTTTTCAAGAATACTAGTTTAATATGTTGCTCTGTTAAACCTCTTACTATTAATTTGTTTGCATATTTTCTTGAGTAGTTTTTTATTGAAATAAACTAGCTTTTCATTTACTTACTAAAGGAATTTGGCAAATTTGTTTCTGAGCGGTGTTCAATCTGATATAAATAGATGTAACTGGTCATATCGACTATATTGGGGGGGGGGGGATTCAGTTTCAGGATGTGGAGTGAACCATTTAGGACTGAGCTGAGGAGACATTTCTTCACTCAGAGGGGAGTCACCTTGTGGAATTCTCAATCACAAAAGTCTGTGGAAGCCAAGTCGCTGGATATATTCAAGAAAGAGATAGGGACATTTTTAAACTACAAAGCCAACAAAGGGGAATGGGGAGAAAGCCAGAATATGGCATTGAGATAGAAGATCAATCAGGATCATATTGATCAAAGGGCCGAATGCCCTACGCTTACTCCTAATTTCTATGTTAACTCTCTTTTAAATCAAACACCGTTGTAATTAATGAAGGAGAGATACAAGAAAAGGAATCATTCACTTCGTCTGGCTACACATTGGGATTATAAAATCATGAGGGGTATATAGCGAAGGTGAATATTGAAAAATGTTTTCCCTACGGTGGGGGAGTTCAACACTAGAGGGTACATTTTTAAGGTGAGAAGAGAAAGATTTAAAAGGGAACTGAGGGACAATTATTTCACACAGAAAGTGGCTCGTATATGGAATGAACTGCCAGAGGAAGTGGTAGATGCAGTTACATTTAAAAGGTACGTTGACAGGTAGGTGAGTAGAAAGGAGGGATATGGGCCAAGCGCAGGCAAGTGGGACTAGTTTAGTTTGGGAAACCTGGTTAGCATGGCCAGGTTGGGCCGAAAGGCCTATTTCCGTGCTGCCTGACTCTATCTTGCCCCTCCCACTACAGTCCCAACAGCCTTTGTGTCAAGTGATTTGAATATTATTTTTGATTGAGCTAGACTTTGTCTTTTGAATTAATGGCTTTCTGGTGAATGTTTCTTCCAGATAGTGCCCCCACCCCGGCTCCGCGGAGGTGTTGATTTGTGCCCAGAAATGGTTCCATTAGGATCCACCCATGTAGCCATTTCCTTAACCATGAATTTGGCCACCATGTGGGGATGTCAGGGTATTACAGCTGTCAGTGCTCCTGGCTGCCTCCAACACACACACACACTACATACAACACACTACACACGTACACAACACACTGCACACACCCACACACAACACACTAAACACTCACACTACACATACACACTACACACCACACATGCAACACACTACACACACAGACTACACATTACACACACACTATGCACATACACAACACACTACACATTTAACCAACACTACACATGCACACTACACATTTACCCACACACACACTACATACTAGAAACACACACTACACACAGAACCCAAGAAATACTTAACACACTACACACACTATGCACACAACATACTATATACTACACACACAACACATACTACACACACAACACATGACATAGTTAACACACACATTACACACACTACACACTACACACGTAGCCCACACACATTACACACTTAACACACATACAACACACAGACTCTACACTTACCCCATACAAACTACACACTACACACTTAACGCACACACAGGGTGGAGAGAGTTTGGACACAGACAACAGTGAATACAGACTCAGGTGTTAATCTTAAATCTGTGACAGATAAAGTTCTGCTAAGCAAACTTATTAATGAATGACTTATTGTCACATACATCTCAGGAGATAGAGTGAAAGGTGCTCTGTCACCACATTTTAGGATACAAAGGAGGAAAAAGAAAGTACTTAAATGGAGTTCATCTTCATCGGTCAGCGTTCCAAACATGACTCCAGATTTCTGCAAGGCGTGTGGAGAGTGCCCCCTCCGGACTGACACTACCAGGATCGATGCCAGGAGTCCAGGCACTGGGCCTACCACAGCCAGGGGTTCCTGCTCCAGTCACCACCAACACCACTCCGGCCTCTCCACAACGCTGGGAAGAAGAAGAAAAGGAGAAGAAGAAAAATAAAATGGACAGAAAGGAAAAGAATGTTACTGTCCTGGAGCGGGAGGCTCAGGAACCCGAACACTACCTACTGTCCTGGAGCGGGGGGCTCAGGAACCTGAACACTACCTACTGTCCTGGAGCGGGGGGCTCAGGAATCCAAACACTACCTACTGTCCTTGAGTGGGGGGCTCAGGAACCCGAACACTACCTACTGTCCTGGAGTGGGGGGCTTAGGAACCCGAACACTACCTACTGTCCTTGAGTGGGGGGCTCAGGAACCCGAACACTACCTACTGTCCTGGAGTGGGGGGCTTAGGAACCCAAACACTACCTACTGTCCTGGAGCGGGGGGCTCAGGAACCCGAACCCTACCTACTGTCTGGAGCGGGGGGCTCAGGAACCCGAACACTACCTACTGTCCTGGAGCGGGGGGCTCAGGAACCCGAACACTACCTACTGTCCTGGAGCGGGAGGCTCAGGAACCCGAACACTACCTACTGTCCTGGAGCGGGGGGCTCAGGAACCCGAACACTACCTACTGTCCTGGAGCGGGGGGCTCAGGAACCCGAACACTACCTACTGTCCTGGAGCGGGGGGCTCAGGACCCCGAACACTACCTACTGTCCTGGAGCGGGGGGCTCAGGAACCCGAACACTACCTACTGTCCTGGAGCCACCAATACAGAGATAGTGGCCAAAGGCAGGGAAGTGGAGTTAGGCCACTGATTGGCAATGATGTCATTGAGTGGTGGAACAGGCTCGGGGGCTGAATGGCCTACCCTTGTTCCTATGTTCCTATGATATTCACCCACATATATAATGAGGGAATGTTTGGAAGATGCTACTGTGCTATGGACCCAGCCAATAATGATCGATTGGACGTGAGTTCAAATCCTACCATGGTAACTGGTGAAATTTAAATATAATTTCTGAATGAAAGGCTATATAACATGACCATGAAATGAACATCGTTCTCCCTCACTGTTTACTCCAGGCTGCCCTGTCACGGTAGTCACTCCCCCACCCCCCACCCCCGACCTGGTGGGTTAGAAGGTAAGGCCTTTTTTTCTGACGGACAATGGAAGTTTCCCTTCTCTCTCTTCCACTGGGCTATAGCTCTTACCCCATGGAGGGACCTCATGCTGGTCCTCCAGCCTGGCCACCATCCCCATTTGGCAAACCCACTCTTTTACCATCAGTTGGCTACTCCAGGCCAAATCCATATAAGGTGACTGCTCCTGACACAATGTGGGTCAGGAAGCCCCCCCACTTAATTCCAAAGTTGACATCCTGACCTGAAGGAAGAAAACCCTGCTCTGTGTCTGCTCCTTTCTTTCAGATTTCACTTTGAATTCTGACCTTTTTTCTTTGTTTTGTTGCAATTGATTGTGGTCTTTCATCTCCTACACAATTTCTTTCAATTTGCGTGAATACTGCTAATGTTTTCTCCCTAGTCCCTTCTGCCTGGGCCCTGTAGGATTGAGGAGATTCATCAGTGCTTGCAGGGTCCCCTCGAGAGATACGGCTTTATGCTGCAGTTCGATGAACAAGGAGAGAGAGAGAGAGAGAGAGAGAAAGAGATAGAGACAGACAAAGCTCACAGTAATGAAGATAATCCGTCACCTTACTCACCCTCTTTCGATCAATAGGGGGAAAATGCTACCAAGAAAAGAAGAGATAAATAAAACATACCACTCACACCACTTGCCACCTCGGAGAAAGCCCTTTAGCATGTTGTCCTCTCACCAGACGTGTTTCGAGTAACAAAACTAGAAATTGCTGGAGACGCTCAGCAGGTCTGGCAACAGCTGTGGAGAGAAAGCAGAATTAAAGCTTCGGGTTCGGTCACCTTTCTTCAGAATGAATTGTAACTAGGAAACGCTTGGCAGATATTAGAACACAGAACATAGAACAGTACAATGCAGGCCCTTCAGCCCGCGATGTTGTGCCGGCCTTTTATCCTTTTTGGGTGGCACAGTGGCTCAGTGGTTAGCACTGCTGCCTCACAGCACCAGGGACCTAGGTTTGATTCCACCCTTGGGCGACTGTCCGTGTGGAGTTTGCACATTCTCCCCGTGTCTGTGTGGGTTCCCTCCGGGTGCTCCGGTTTCCTCCCACAGTCCAAAGATGTGCAGGTCAGGTGAATTGGCCATGCTAAATTGCCCGTAGTGTTCAGACTATCATCCATGTGCCTATCCAAGAGTCGTTTAAATATCCCTAATACTTCTGACTGTGCTACCACTGCTGGCAGTGAATTCCACGCATCCACCACTCTCTGTTTTAAGAACCGACATCTGACATCTCCCCTAAACCTTCCTCTAATTACCTTAAAATTATGCCCCTTGTGATAGCCATTTCTGCCCTGGATAAAGGTCTCTGACTATTCTCTCTCTTGAGAATGGGTGGTGTGAATAGGGAAGAGGTAAACGATAGGTGGGGATGGAGCTCAGAGAGAGGGAGAAACAGTCAGGCTGACAAAGGAATGGTTAAAGGCAAGCCTGGGAGAATTAATGTCCCCATTAGTAACTAATGTTTCTAGTTAAAAATCACACAACACCAGGTTATGGTCCAACAGGTTTAATTGGAAGCACTAGCTTTCAGGGCGCCACTCCAACCACCTGATGAAGGAGCGACGCTCCAAAAGCTAGTGCTTCCAATTAAACCTGTTGGACTATAACCTGGTGCTGTGGGATTTTTGTACACCCCAGTCCAACACGGTTATCTCCAAATTATGTTTCTAATGTCCTGGCATTTACTGGAATACACACACACGAAGGTTCCATGTCAAGGGGTGGCTAATTCCTATACCTTGACAGACCTGAAGAGGGAGAACTTTACCTCACGTAGATTCTGGATTGAATCATTCTGTGTTTCAAAATGTAAAGAATGTGCTGATTGGGATTGTGAGTAAACATTAACGATAACTCGTACTGCGAGGGGAATTGAATAGAAGAGAAAGGAGGTAATGCTTCTGTTATGGGGAGTATTGGTGAGACCTCCTCTGGAGTACTCTATACATTACTGGTCACCGTACTTAGCATAGAAACAGACCCTTCGGCACAACTCGTCCATGCCGACCAGGTTTCCTCAACTAAATGAGTCCCATTTACCCGAATTTGACCCATATCCCTCTAAACCTTTCCGATCTATGTACCTGTCCAAACGTCTTTTAAATGTTGTAATTGTATTCACCTCTACCACACCCTCCAGCAGCTCATTCCACACACGCACATACCACCCTCTGTGTGAAAGAGTTGCCCCTCAGATCCCCTTTAAATCACTCCTCTAGTTTTGGATTTCCCTACTCTGGGAAAAAGACCTTGGTTATTGACCTTTTCTATGTCCCTCATGATTTTATAAACTTCTGTAAGTCACCCCTCAACCTCCTACTGTCCCTCCCTATTCAGCCTCTCCTTATAACTCGAATTTTCCAGTCTCAGTAATATGATTAGATTAGATTCCCTACAGTGTGGATACAGGCCCTTCAGCCCAAACCGACCCTCTGAAGAGTAACCCACCCAGACCAGTCTCCCTCTGACTAATGCAACTAACACTACAGGCAATTTAGCATAGCCAATTCACCTGACCTCCACATCTTTGGACCGTGGGAGGAAACCGGAGCACCCGGAGGAAACCCACACAGAGAATATGCAAACTCCACACAGACAGTCGCTCAAGGCTGGAATTGAACCTGGGATCCTGGTGCTGTGAGGCAGCAATGCTAGCCACTGAGCCACTGTGCCACCCCAATCCTTGTGAAATAACTCCACAGAGGCCAGTATCCCATCACCAAGTCACCCTGTACTTACACTTGGAAAGTCACCTGATGCAGCTCCTTCAGAGCCAGCTCTCAGAGTGAACAAAACCTCTGGTACCCATGAACATATCTGTCAGCCAGGGCTCCCTGATTGGACCAGATTAGCAACCTCAAATCATGTTCTATGAGGTCCACCTGGCTGACCCCGTTACAATCACGACACCTTTTAAACCTTTTCTGCACCTTTTCCAGCTTAACAATATCCTTCCTATAAGCCGGGCAACCAGAATTATACACAGTACTCGAAATGAGGAGAAGTTCAGTAAGTCTGTGACCACGGTGGCTCTGGCCAGTGTGGGAATTAACCCCATGCTGTTTGGCATCACAAGCCAGCAGTCCAGCCAATGGGAACAGTGCAACCTGAGGCCATTTAAATGGAGATTTTCCAGTCAGCCTCCAGGTTCAAAATAACAGGCGGTGTCAGGGGATGGGGGGCAGTTCCCTGGGGTTGGGGGTGGTGATGATAATGGGCGCGCAGTCTGAAGGAGAGAACTCAATGCCAATGCTCCTCAAGGCACTCCCTGCCGGTTTGGTTGTTGCTATGGCTACGGATCACCACGGGGATGGTGTCGTCTCTCCCCCACCCCACCACACAGGCTTGGCTGCTTCCTCCACAAACTGGGTTTCTCTGAGCCACGGTTGAGGCTGAGGGTACAGGGTGGGGAGGGGACGGGGGGAGGGTGGTGTGTGCACAGGGGATGCGTGAGGAGGTGTACTGGGGGAATATAACAGCCATCAGAGGAGTTCCTGCCCCCTCTCCCGACCACACCCACCCCCAAACCCAATACCAAACAGACCGAATGCATTTTAATCCAACAATAAACGTCTTTAACCACAGAGAACACCCTCTCATTCCTTCGAGGAGCTGAAAGAGATCATGTTATAAATATGGACTTGCAGTGAATTATGAGAGGGCATGGTTTCAGGGTAAGGGGCAGGAGATTTCAAGGGCATTTGGGAAAATCACCTTTTCACTCAGCGGGGGTTAGGAATCTGGAACAAACTGCCTGGGAAGGTAGTGAAGACTGGAAACCTTACAATATGCTTCAAATATCATAACATTCAGGGATATGGGACAAGAGCAGGAAACTGGGATTAGCGCACTTTTAGTGGGAGCTATTTTGATGCTAACTCCAATGGGCCTTTTCTGAGTCTATGAATCTATAACTCTATGAACACAAGCCTATCTGACCTTGAAAAATGTAAGGGCATTCCTAAGTGCAATCGATCTCTTTGCAAGTACAATAAGTGGAATTTTGGTTCTAAAGGAAGAGGCATTACCATCTTAAAAAACAATAACATTTTATACTACATGATAAAAGGGTGCAAACCTCCAACCATGGACTATGCCACTGAAGATCTTCTTGCATTCCTCAAAAGTTGACGTCTTGAACACAACAATGAACTTTCAGTTTGGAAAGTGCTGTCTCACTAATTCAATGGTCATCACTCTGGAACAACAGGTTGCCCCAGTACCATGTTCCCAAATCGGTTTCTATCTCTGATCGGATGCCAACATTTGGCGGGCGCAAGAGAATTCAGATTCACCTAAACCAGTCGGAGCAGAAACGGTTGTGTTGCGACATTGTGGGGTGATCATCACCTTAATGAATGTCGAGGCCTGGGATAACTGGGAAGCTTCAACCTTCTCGTTTGCAATTCCCCCCAACTTCAGAACGACTGAGGGAGTAAGTTTGACTCCTCCAAATAAATGTGTGCAACTTGCTGGCAAATTGTTTTGGAGAGTAACTCGAGGGAATGGTGGTGTATCAGAATCATGGTCTGATGAAAATACTGACATTTCTCAGCTCTATAACTGCATCAATGACCTTTACATTGTGATTCAATGTCTGCGAATAAATGCTAAGGGCATGTTTCATCATCACAGATTTCACCTTTCACATTGTTCAGTTTGTGTTAAGTTTTTTGTTAGAAAATGGTCCATAAAGTAAACCAATATTTAATGCATTACATTAAAGCAGAATCCATGGAACTGCATGTTGCAATTACGAGGTTTAGAAGACTATCATAATTTGGGATCGCAGTTTTATATCGAAGGTAAATGAAAGGGATTATATCAGCTGTTCTGCTGTCTGCTAGAGAGTAGTCATAATGTGGAGGTGCCGGTGTTGGACTGGCATGGACCAAGTCAGAAGTCAACATGACACCAGGTTATAGTCCAACAGGTTTATTTGAAATCGCAAGCTTTCAGAGCGCCGCTCCTTCATCAGGCCACGGGGAAGAGGAATCATTACCAGAGACTTTACAAAATTTAACAAATTCTCTGAAAACTGAGGAAAACACATAGGGATGGTCACTGGAGGTTACTACTTGGTAAAATTGGGATACATGGAACCATTGTAAGGTGGGACTGGTTGTGGGCTGTTTTCTAAAATGGACTGTAATTCCATGGGACTGATAATTATAAAAGAGAAAGGCATCTTGCCGAATTTTTAACTCTAAATTTGCTCCACAGTGCTACCCTTTGTTTACTTACCTTGCTTCCCAAACTTTTAACACCCTCACTGAAATAACAATCTAACAGTTCTGGGCAGATAACACACTTTCCACTTTGACCACAATTATGCATCAGCGCAGAATAAAAAAAATTGGAGGCATTCCAAGCGATATTTTCAATGACGGCCTTTCAATTCCTCACAACCCCTCAGGAGTGAGCGGCTATTTCTGTACCCTGATTAGTCAATAGAAACATCAACTTGGGTAATGTGTTATCACCAGAGAAAATGCGTGAGTGTATTCAATACATGGGATTACTGTTGCCAATGTGTCATTTCAGAGTACATCTGCATCCAAACAATTGATTGATTACAATATCTCCAACAGCGGTCGGCAGGAGCCTCTTTGTTCTGTATTATTCTACCTCCATTAAGAGATGGGTCCATACGGAAAGGTGATTACATCCTGATCCAAGATTAATTGACCTGTCAAATGTGATACATGTCAGAATTTGATTCCTTGAAAGACCCAGGATCGAGGGACTTACTCAGTGTTATGACTGACAATTCAGCCATTTGATGTTGGATGGGTCTGGACAAGGTCCTTAGTTCCTGATATCCCTGACCCCAACCACCACCCCCCACCATCTCTTCTCCAGTCCTTCAAGGTATTCACATTCCTCTAATTCTTGCACATCCCTGATTTTCATCATCCTGCCATTGGCAGTGCTGCTTGATTGGCACCCATCCACTTTGTTTAACATTCACTCCCTCCATCACTGATGTACAGCATCTACAGAAGGTACAACAACAACTCACCAAGGCTCCTTTTTGTCGTCTTCATTCACAGGATGAGGGCAACACTGGCTGGACCAGTATTTATTGCCCAGACGACAGTTAAGAGTCAACCATATTGCTGGGGGTCTGGAGTCACATGTAAGTAAGGATGACAGTTTCCTTCCCTAAAGTACAGCAGTCAACTGGATGGGCCTTCCCCAGCAACTAGCAATGGATTCATGGTCATTAGACATTTAATTCCAGATTTTTTAAAAAGCTTAAATTCAAATTCACCATCTACTATGGTAGGATTTGAACCCAGGTCCCACTTTATTACCTGGGATTCTACATTAATAAGCCCAGTAAAAATACCACTAGGCTATCACCTCTGCTTTGACAGCATCCTTCCATTTCTACCTTATAAAAGGACAAAGGACAGCCGATGCATGAGAAGACAGTCACCTCAAAGTTTATCCCCAAGCCACACAGCACAAGGACTTAAGGCGATGCCACAATTTCTTGACTGTCTCTCTCAGAATCTCTTCTCATTCCTCCTGAGAGGAACATGGCGAAAACAAGCACTTCCATGTTAATCTTGCTCCAGAGCAGTGGACCAGCTTTGTTAGTGGCATGCTCATCTCGTTAGTGAGGCTCGCTGGAAAGGTTATTCTTTGTTTTCTAGCCATCATTTTTACCAATGGTCTTTCCCATCAGACTATCTGAGTTCTTATTACATGGAATTACCAAGGAATTCAAACACTCTCTTCCTGAGCTGACCAACAGAATTGCTTTGAGCTCAGGTCTTGCTGACACCTTTTCATTGGCAGGTGTGACTTGTCCAAGATACATTAATTATTCACATCAAAGGCTTCTCTGCACTGTTTCGCTGATTGTCCAACATTACATGGTGCAGCATGGTGGCTCAGTAGCTAGCACTGCTGCCTCATAGCACCAGTGATTCAAGTTCAATCCCTGCCTCGGGCCTATGTCTGTGTGGGTTGCCTCCCACATTCCAAAGAGATGTGCAGGTTAGGCAAATAGTCCATAGTGTTAGGTGCATTAGACAGGGGGAAGTGGGTTGGTGTTGACTTGCTGGGCCAAAGGCCTCTTCCCACACTGTAGGGAATCTAATCTACTCCATGAGTCAAAATTGGTGTGTGATATTGAATTCAAGGTTCCCCAGCTTTATTTTCAGGACTAATTTTACCACGCTCGTAACACTTTTCACTTTTGTAAATGCATCTTTGATTATTCCAATCCTTTGCCCTCATTTCTTGATTGCGGGTTCCATCTCATACTAACAGACTTCCTAAGTAACAACATTTGTCTCAGTGATTGACCTTTGCATTCTTCATTGATGTTCTGGTTGATTATCCTTTTGGATGGCACTGTAGGAGATGTTCTGTTTACACTTCACTGTTGCTGGGTCAAAACCTTGGGACCCCCTCCCTACCTGCACTGTGTGTCTCCCTACACCACAATGACTGCAGTGGATCAAGAATGTAGTTGACCACCACTTTCTTGAGTGCCAAGCCAGTGACACCCCCATGAATTTCTAAACAGTGATTTCCAGCATGATTCAAAATTATAGCAGGTTTTTTGGCTAATCCAATGGTATCTTGGAACTTTCAAATCATGCCTGAGCTAATTGCTGAAAAGAGAAACATGTTGTTGAAGCTTTGCATCAACCACTCATCAGGACACAATCGCAAGAATACCAAATCTTGAAATTGTCGCTCCCTTTGACATTTGGTATCCTTGTGTCTGTCCTAATGAAAAACTGTGAGAGTGCATCTCATTTTTCAGCAATAATTGAGTCTATTCTGTCAAGTGACTACTTTGTTACAGGAAAGAGAGAAAAAGAGATGCAAGTGATTCTACTTGGGAGGCTTTGGAATTCCTTACTATGTTTTCTACAGCGTTATTAGATCTTTTCTGACTGTCCCTTACTTTTACTTGGCAAAATATAGGGCAGAGGTTTCCGGAGAGGGGAATTGAAATAATTCCACCGAGGCCAGTATCCCATTACCAAGTCACCCTTTGTTTACAGATGGACAGTCCTTGACTTTAGCACTGCCTCGTTCAGAGTCAGGTACCAGAGAGTCAGTATCTCTGACACTCACCCTTTTTATTTTTTTAAAATTTCTTAAACATATTTAGATTAGATTTCTTACAGTGTGGAAACAGGCCCTTCAGCCTAACCAGTCCACATCGACCCTCCGAAGAGTAACCCACCCAGACCCATTTCCCCCTGACAAATGTACCTAACACTATGGGCAACTTAGCACGGCCAATTCACCTAACCTGCACATTTTTGGACTGTGGGAGGACACCGGAGCACCCGAAGGAAACCCACGCAGACAGGGGGAGAATGTGCAAACTCCACACAGACAGTACTCACCCTTTTTAATCTGTCAGACAGGGCTCCCTGATTGGACCAGATTAACAGCCACAATCAGGAGCCCATATTCTATGAGGTCCACTTGGATGGCCTCGTTACAGTCATTACAGGAATGCTTTGCAGCACACCCCTGTAACAATCAAATGGATGGTGGAAGTTCCAATATTAAATAACATAGCCTATCCACACCATACAATAGTGCATGGCAGGCTAGCACAAGGAACAACTGTCCTTCTGAAATGGGGGTGGGATGGGGGAAGGTAGTAGAACAGAGCGAGGAATACAATGTTACGGCTGCAAAGAAGGTGCACAAAGAACGTGACCAACATTAAATTCAAAATTTGAGAGGGCCATTCAGAAGTCTAATAACAGTGGAGAAGAGGCTGTATTTGAATCTATTGGTATGTATGTTTAAGCTTTTGTATCTCCTGCCTGAAGGAAGAAATTGGAAGAGATTATTACCAGGTGAGAGGAGTCTTTGATGATGTTGGCTGCTATTCCGAGGTAGCAGCAAGTGTAGATGGAGTCAATGGATGGGAGGCTGGTTTGTGTGATGGACTTGGCTGCGTACACAATGCTCTGTAGTTTGAAATGATCCTGCGCAGAGTAGTTGTTGTATCAAGCCGTGATGCATCCAGATAGAATGTTTTCTGTGGTGCCATCTGTAAAGGTTGGTAAGAGTCTTGATGGACCTGCCAAACTTTCTGAGCCTCCTGAGGAAGTAAAGGCGATGCTGTGCTCTCTTGTCCATTGCATTGATGTGGATGGACCAGGACAGATTGTTGGTGATCATCGCTCTCAGAGACTTGACTCTCTCAATCATCTCCACCTCAGCTCCATTGATACAGATATGGGCGTGTCCCCCCACCTTGCTTCCGGAAGTTAACGACCAGCTCTTTAGTTTTGCTGAGGTTGTGGGAGAGATTGTTGTCTTTACACCAGAACACCAGGCACTCTGTCTCTCTCCAGTACACTGTCTCATCATTGTTTGAGACAACGATTGGTGGGATCTTGCTGTGCACAGATTGGTTGCCACGGTTCCTGAATTACAATAGCGACTTCAGAGAATATCTCAATGGCTGTAAAGAGCCTTTGGGTGGGGGTGTGTTGGGCTTCCTGAGGGTAGGGAAGGTGTAGATCAGTGCAAAACTTTCTCCCTGTAGAAGCTGTGCTTCTGCAAACCAATGAGCTCTTGGTTGAGCAGGAACAGTATGGGGGTTGCTAGGTGCATGCAAGCTTTGGAAAGAGGAATTAAATACAACAAACTTCAATCTCAGTGAAATCTTAGAGCAGCAATATGTCGTGCAAACTCACCGGAACCCAGAGACTCCTGCGCAAAATGTTCCTCAACATATGCTGGCTGCTACTCACTCTAGTAAGACGTGTGTGTGTGTATTTTTTTCCTCATTTGCTGGCATTGACTGTTCACAGCAGGAGGTTACAGCTGTTACTTGTTTCTCTTTGTGTCACAGAGTTAATGCTCTATTCAGATCAGAACCAGCGTGGAAAGAGGCTGAGTAAAGGATTAAAGAAAGACTTGCATTTACATAGCGCTCTCCATGTCCTCGGAAGTCTCAAAGTGCTTTGCAGCCAGTAAAATTCACGTTTGGTGGCATGTGTTTGGATTGTAAGGGGTTGGTGACTTGAAGATGCTGCTTGGACCATTGGTAGTTCTTCCCAGAGAACATTGTAAGGCAGCTCCTTCACTAGACAGAGAGAGAGAGAGAGAGGGGCGGCTAGTGGTGATTTAATCTGAGCAGCAACACGCCTCAGGTGAAGGACAAGGTTGAGAAGGCATAACCTTCATCTTGACAGTTGTGAGAATCAAATCTGCCTGTAGGAGCCATTGTGCATTGCAAACAGGTGGTTGGTTAGCTACCAAAAGAGAAAATGCTGGAAAATCTCAGCAGGTCTGGCAGCATCTGTAAGGAGAGAAAAGAGCTGACGTTTCCAGTCTAACTGACCCTTTGTCAAAGCCATTGGTTAGCTAAGTTGGCTGGATGGCTGATTTGTGATGCAAACTGATGCCAACAGCATGGATTCAATTTCCACACTGGTTGAGGTTATCACAAAGGTTCAAGTGCCCGACAGCACATAGCAGTACAAAATCACCAAAGGTCTAGATCATAAAATCCCTGCAACATGGAAGCAAGCCATTCAGTGCATCAAGTCCACACGGATTCTCTGAAGACCATCCCACCCAGATCCACCACATCCCTTTAACCTTGCATTTCCCATGGTTAATCCATGTTATGGGAAAATTTCCGTGGCTAATCCACCTAACCTACACATCTCCAGACTATGGGAGGAAACCAGAACATGTGGACATAACCCATGCAGACACAGGGACACACAGACAACTACCTGAGGTTGGAATTGAACCCAGGTCCCTGGCACTGTAAGGCAGCAGTGCTAACCACAAAGCCACCCATGGCTAGCTGCTGGTTTACCTTCTCTGCTCATGGTGCAGTCTCCCTTGAAACAACATAATGCAAAGGTCCATAGCAGTTTCTTGTCCTGAAAGGTGCATACCCCTTCCTGTCTGAGAAATAAGACAGAAGGATTCTTTGTTTCCCTTTTTTTGAGTTATGGCTGTAAGTGATGGCAAGGATAGTGTGGCACAGTGCCTCAGTGGCTAGCACTGCTACCTCATAGCGCCAGGGAGCTGGGTTCAATTCCATCCTCAGGTGACTGTCTGTGTGGAGTTTGCACATTCTCCTCGTGTCTGCGTGGGTTTCTTCCGGGTGCTCTGGTTTCCTCCCACAATTCAAAAAATGTGCCGGCCAGGTGAATTGGCCAGGCTAAATTGCCCATAGTGTTGGATGTATTAGCTATGTGTAAATATAGGGTAGGGGAATGGGTCTGGGTGGGTTACTCTTCAGAGAGTCAGTGTGGATTTGTTGGGCCAAATGGCCTGTTTCCACACTGTAAGTAACCTAATCTAGTCTACCCTGTGGTAAAATGGCCAGGAGGATATCAGAAACACTACCTTTATTTTGGTTAATGGAACTTCAAAAAATCACCAGAGCTCAGAGAGCTGTAAATGCTCCAGCCATTCTGAAGCTCGAATCAGTTTGCACCGCCAGCACATTCACTTCATTCCAATAAAGGCATTCCTAATTCCCTCATTTTCTCCTATCAATTTGCTGCGATTGTTAATTTCCTCACGTTGGCATCCTTTCCAATGTCAATGCATCGCACTTTCACTCAGGTTTGTTTCAGTGCAATGGCATAAAATTAAGAGCCCATGAAATTAAACAAACTAGGTTTGTAACAGGGGAGTTACGCCTCCTGTGTTTTTTCACATGTGCTAGGTTACCCATGAAAGCAAGGAGGATAAACAGCAGAGGGCAAGAACGGATAGTTTCAGCAGACTGCATTATTTCATGTAAAGTAACACACACACACACAAACACACATACACATACACACACATTAGCAAATGCATACACACACACGCACACACACATACACAAACACCTACACACAAACACAAACACACATACACACACATTCACAAATGCATACACACACAAGCACACGCACACAAACACAAACACACAAGCATACACACAAACACAAACACATACACACAAACACACACATATATACACACAAACACACATGCACAACACAAACACAAACACAAACATACACATACACAAACACATACACACACAAACACATACACATACATACACACACGCACACACAAACAGACACACATACATACACAAACACATACACACACAAACACGCACACAAAAACACACACGCATACAAACACACACACATACACAAACACGCGCACACATACACAAACACATACACACACATACACACACACACAAAAATCAGGGATTGCTGGAGAAAATCAGCAGGTCTGGTGGAGAGAAAGCAGAGTTACAGTTTTGGGTTGACCCTTCTTTCGTAAGACCCCAGTATTAAAAGTCAGATGAGCGTATTGAATATTGAAATGTGTTTTTATTCTGAAGATGTGGGTGTTACTGCAATAAAGGCCAGCATTTATTGCCCATCCCCAATGGAGTTTAGAGTCAACCACATTGCTGTGGGTCTGGAGTCACGTGTAGGCCAAACCAGGTAAAGATGGGAGTTCCCTTCTTTAAATGACATTAGTAATGGTTTTTTCCAATTCTTTCATGGTCATCAATTGACTTTTAATTCAGATTTTTATTGAATTCCAATCCCACCGTCTACTAAAGTGGGATTTAAACCCAGGTCTCTAGAATATATAAAAACTGAAAGAACTGTGGGCGCTGCAAATCAGAAACAAAAACAGAAGTCACTGAAACAGCTCAGCAGTTCTGTAAAGAGAAATCAGAGTTAATGTTTCAGGTCCGGTGACCCTTCCTCACTTGGATTAACTTGGATTTCTCTTCACAGCTCCTGCCAGACCTGCTGAGCTTTTCCAACAACTTCCATTTTTGTCGTTAGAATATTACTTCATTCCCTAGAATAACGGCCTGACAATAATGCCACTAGGCCATCACCCCCCCTGCCGCTAGCATAATATTTGATAGTGTAAACCTTGCTGTAAAAAGGAACTAATTTGCAAATCTTTTCATTCTTGCACTCATCAGGACAAATACAAAAATGCCAAACCTCAGCGATCACAACAATTTATACCGTAGGAGAGAAACATGCCAATTGGATGGAATGTTAACTTGTCAGTTCTGATATTGACTACTGAGCTTCAGTGATATATCTGTCTTTTCATCAATGTTCAAACCTGGGAAAACATTCAGGGGTCACGTATTCCCATTTATGCTCCATCTCAGTGTCGCATATCAAAAACATATCAAATGTCTTTTGAAGATAAGGCTGACGATCTAAAATTAAATAAGCTGACACAGTCTATCTGGATCCTGACATGCAAGTTTGAAAGTTTCATTTTCGTGAAACAATTTATCTTTTTTATTTTTCAGAGGACATGATGTGGTATACTTAGCAAGGTACTGTACATTACTGGAGGGTTTGTGAATATGAACCTATTTAGAGTATAGAGTCATAGAGATGTCCAGCTTGGAAACAGACCCTTCGGTCCAACTCGTCCATGCCAAGCAGATATCCCAACCCAATCTAGTCCCACCTGCCACCCGGCCCATTTCCCTCCAAACCCTTCCGAGTTATTTCCTCAATGAGATGTCTTTTAAATGCTGCAATCATACTAGCCTCCACCATTTCCTTTGGCAGCTCATTCCATACACAAATCACCCTCTGCATGAAAACATTGCTCCTTAGGTCTCTTTTATATCTTTCCCCTCTCAACCTATGCCCTCTAGTGCTGGACTCCCCCACCCTAGGGAAGAGACTTTAACTATTTACCCTATTCATGCCCCTCACGATTTTATAAACCTCTATAGGCTCACCCCTCAGCCTCTGATGCTCCAGGGAAAACAGCCTCAGCCTATTCAACCTCTCCCTATAGCTCAAATCCTCCAACCCTGACAATATCCTCGTAAATCTTTTCTGAACTCTTTCAAGTTTCACAACATCTTTCCGATAGGAAGGAGACCAGATTTGCACGCAATATTCCAAAAGGGGCCAAACCAATGTCTTGTACTGCCGCAATATGACCTCCCAACTCCTGAACTCAATACTCTGACTAATAAAGGAAAGCATACCAAACGCCTTCCTCACTATCCTATCTACCTACAACTGCACTTTCAAGCAGCTATGAACATCCACCTAAGGTCTCTCTGTTCAGCAACACTCCCCAGGACCTTACCATTAAGTGTATAAGTCCTGCTAAAGTTTGCATTCCCAAAATGCAGTACCTCGCATTTATCTGAATTACACTCCATTTGCCACTTCTCAGCCCATTGGCCCATCTGATCAAGATCCCATCGTACACTGTCCGCTACACCTCCAATTTTGGTGTCGTCTGCAAACTTACTAACTATACCTCTTTTCTCACATCCAAATCTATTTATTCCTGGAAATGAGCCAAATAAGTTTTGCCAGTGTTGTTTTTAGAGAACTAGTTTAAAGAGAGCGGGACTTAAATTGAAAGATTTTGGAGTATGAAATCTTAGTGCAACTACTAGTATGACCACATCTGGAGGACTATGAATGGATTCATTCCCCTTCTTTCACATTGTTTCAATGGGGTCAGTTCAGGGAAGGTTCACTAGAATGATCCCAGGTATGGGACTGTCTTATGAGCAAAGGATAAACTGGTTGGACTTCACTCCAGAGTTTAGAAGATTGAGAGGTGATTTCATTGAAACACATCAGATTTTTAAGCAGCTTGACAAGGTAAATACTGAGAGGATGTTTCCTCTCATGGGAGACTCAGGGAGAGGGCACAGTCTCAGAATTTAGGGGAGCCAATTTAAGACTGAGATGAGGAGGAATTTCTTCTCTCAGAGGGTTGTGAGTCTTTGGAACCCCTTGCCACAGAGAGCTGTGGATATCGCGTCCTTGCGTATATTTAAAGTTGAGGTAGGTAGATTCTTCAACAGTCAGGGAATCAAGGGTTACAGGGAAAGGGTAGGAAAGTGATTTGAGGAATGGAATATGTTGAAGAGGCTGAATGGACTACTCATGTTCCTATTTCTTATGGTTTTGTTATTCCGAAATTAGGGCTGGGATTTCACTGGACTGACAGTGCACCTAATCCAGAGAAGCACATGGATATTGCCATTGGACCGATCAAAGTAGGGGTCAGGGTCTCCATGGCCATTGAGGCAAGGTCCAGAGAGACGGAGACGGGTGGTGGTTGGTTGGTGTAGGTGGGTTGGAAGGGATCTTGCTGCAAGAGTGTTCACTGTCACTGGGGGGACACACTGTACAAATGTGGCATGTGGGCAACACTGACTGGGCCGTCATTCATTGCTCATCCCTCATTAAGATGGTGCTGAGCTGCCTTCTTGAACCGCCATAGTCCACATGGTGTGGGTACACCCACAGTGCTGTTAGGATGCGAACTGCAGCCAGGCTGGTGGAGGAACAGTGATATATAAGTTTCCATGTTGGGATGGTGTGTGGCTTGGACGGGAACTTGCAGATGTTGAACAAGCCTTGGCAAATGCAATGCATTTGTTGCCACTGTGTTCTGGTAGTGGAGGGAGTGAATACCAAATGAGATAAAGACCACACTGAGAAGAACTTGAAACCCAATCATTTTGAGCTGCATAATCCCATATCCAGCAATTAGAACTATAATATTCCAGTCAATCCCATTCAACATTTTAATGGAAGCACAATGGAGGGTTTGAGTTATAAAGTTTGAGTTATACACCAACCAACAACCAATCACACCTCCCCCTCCCTCTGGACCTTGCCTCAATGGCCAGGAAGATCCTGACCCCACATTGACTGATCCAAAGGGAATATCCATGGTGCTTCGCTGGATAGGCTGGGACTTTGTTTCACAGGAGCTTAGGAGGTTGAGAGGTGACCTGATAGAAGTTTATAAAATAATGAGAGGTATAGTTATTGGTTGTTGTCTTTTCTGTAAGATGGGGAATTTCACGACCGGGGCAAATTTTTAAGATGAGAGGAGAGAGATTTTGAAAAGACATATGAGGCAAATCTTTGTACTCAGCGTGTGGAATGAACTTCCTGAGGAAGTGGTGGATGTGGGTACAGTTACAATGTTCAAAAGACATTTGGATGGATACATGAATAGGAAAGGTTTAGAAGTTGGGACTAGTTTAATTTTGGATTATGGACTGGCTGGACCAAAGGTTCTAATTCCGAACAGTATGACTCTAGGACTACAACTCTATGAGGGGTATAGATAGGGTTAATGGCAGGTGTTTTTTGCCTAGGATGGGGATTTCAAAACAAGGGGGCACATTTTTAAGTTGAGAGGTGAGATTAGTAAAAGACACAAGGGCAATTTTTTTTACAGAATGTGGTTCATGTGTGGAATGAACTTCCTGAGGAAGTGGTGGATGTGAGCATGTTACAAGGTAAAAGAGACTTAGTTAAGAACATGAATAGGAAAGGTTTGGAGGGATATGGGCCTGAAGCAGGTGGGTGGGACTAGCTTTAGTTTGAGATTATGGACTGGGTGACCGAAGGGTCTGTTTCCATGCTGTCTGACTCTGTGACACAGCGGGACAGGCATGCACTTTGGATACCGACGTGTTACACCAAGGCAGACACAGGAGAATTAAAAGTTAATGTGTATTTTCATGCAGCTGCTGTTTAACAAAAAGAGCAGATTTTACGCAGATCAGCCTCTCGACAGAAGAAGTATTTCCAGATGATTAATTTCCATCAGCTGTCTCATATGGTAATCAGGCAGAGTGAGCTGAATGCCCAGTTCCTGAGAGGGAAGGGAAGGGTAGGTCCATATGGTACGATGAGCTGTTTTGCAGCCGTTTCACTGTAAGCATTGTGATAACGCATTGGTTTCTCTCCATAAACTTGCGAATCATGCTCCCACTGAGATATTAAGAAGGTCATTGCTGTTTGATCAAGTGATTCGCTCAGATTTAATTTGCCGGTTTAGTGAAGTGAACCATTCAAGCGAACGCTTCCCAATCCGCCCCCAGGACTTTAAAAAAACCTCAAGCTAACATTCAACCAAAAAGAGAAAGAGCAATGCTTTCAACATTTGTGCAATGATAGTCCGGGGATAACAGTCATTCCAAAACAAAGCTGGGAAGTGGGGAGAGGATAAACATGTCAATTCTGGAATTTTCCGGAGTGTTTCAGGGTTCACTAAAACAAAATTAATTTATTTATGTGATGTGAGCATTGCTGGCTAGATTAGTACTTATTTCTCCTCTGAAATTGTCCAGGATAGTTAACAGTCAACTACAAATGGAATGTTCATCCTTGTTTCAAAGGAAATGAATTATAAAAGTAGGGAGGTTTTGCTAAAACTAGCCAAGGCCCTCAATACAGATGGAATACTGTGAACAGTTTTGGGCCTTTTATCTAAGGAAAGATATCCTGGTGTTGGAGGCAGTCAGAGAAGGTTCACTCGGCTGATACCAGTTATGGAGGGACTGTCTTACAAGGAGAGGTTTAGTAGGTTGGGCCTATACACATTGGAATATAAGATAGCAAACAAAAGGGCACTGTTTGAAAGATGGAAGGAAGATTGGATCCATTTATAGCTCCAGGTAGACCAGACGTTTCTAAAATAATGAGGGGTATACATAGGGTTAATGGTAGTTGTCATTTCCCTAGGATGGGGGATTTAAAGACTAGGGGTCACTTTTTTTAAGGTGAGAGGAGAGGGATTTAAAAAAGTCATGGGGGCAAAGGATGGTTCGCGTGCAGAATGAACTTCCTGAGGAAGTGGTGGACGTGAGTACACGTTTGAAAGACATTTGGATAGATACATGACTAGGAAAGGTTTGGAGGGATATTGGCCAGGAGCAGGCAGGTGGGACTAGTTTAGTTTGGAATTATGTTCGGCATGGGCTGGTTGGACCGAAGGGTTTGTTTCTGTGCCGTCTGACTCTGTGAATGCAAAAGTTAAAGTTGCCACACAATTTAAGTCCCCTGAGTGAATGTTTCTGTAATAATCTCACTGGATAAGGATGGCAGATTTCCTTCCCTGTAGGACATTGGTGAACCAGACATGTTTTTATGACAATTGATGATTAGATTAGATTTTCCACTATGTAAAAACAGGTCCTTCAGCCCTACAAGTCCACACCAACCCTCTGAAATGTAACCCACCCAGACCCACTTCCCTCTGACTAATGCACCTATCAGTACGGGCAATTTAGCATGGCCAATTCACCTGACTTGCGTATCTTTGGACTATGGGAGGAAACCCATGCAGACACGGGGAGAACATACAAACACCACACAGACAATTGCCCGAGGCTGGAATTGAACCTGGGACCCTGGTGCTGTTAGGCAGCAGTTCTATCCACTGAGCCACCATGCCACCCAAATGTTGGACTGTTTATTCTAGACTTTTTTGGATTCAGATTTAATTATTGCCCAGGATGAAATTTGAACTCACACCTCCAGAATATTCTGCTGGGGTTCTGGATTAGAACAACATTACCACTAAGCCCTCCACAACACCACCACCCCTGGGTGTCTCCTTCTCTTTCCTTGAGAAGACTATCCCCTCCAAAATCTGCACCTTCCTCAAAGATTTCCAAAGGGAGAGATTGAGGAAAGTTTTCTAGATACTCCACAGCTTAAAATGCCTCCCCATTCTGTCACTTGTCTCTCCAGTTCTCAGCAATAATCCAGCATCCTTCAAAAATTTCCTGGTTTGGACTCTTTTATCAATGTTGTTGCTATTTTAAAATGAAATCGCACCAATTTACCAACGTACCATCTGTCTAACACTTGGTTCAAATGAAATTGGGCATTTACACAGTAAAGCACATTTTAAAACATCAGCAAAAAAACCTTGTGAACAAAGTGCTTGGTCAGGGCTGACATAAATTTTAATTTTCTATCACAGCCTGACGATAAGAAAATTGTGTGCTGATCTGGACCACTTCCATTGAACAGAACTGCATTCCATTTCTAATTTGAAATGAGCTGGAATTTTCCCTCACAGGCATGTAATTAGTGTGAGGAGAATTGAGCAGCTCCAATCTATATGCTAAACTTGTCAGTGCTCGAGGAGTTTTTAAGTATACACTGAGAATGTTCAGGTGAAGCACCAATTCCAAAGAGTAGGAAAACCAAGCAGATAAAGTGGTTAAAAAGAATATTCTGTGGCACAGTGGAGGTGTCCCCTGGAGAAACCTGGGCTCAAAGTTCCTCCTCCTCTAGAAATGTGTCATAATATGTCTGACAAGAGGGTTACAAATATCTACCATAATTATGGGGCAGGGTCTTAAAGTACAGCCAAAATCACAGAATCTCTACAGTGTGGAAGTAGGCCATTCAGCCCATCAATTTCATACTGGCCCTCCAAAGAGCATCCCACCCAGATCCATCTCCCTACTCTATCACCCTGCATTTCCCATGGCTAATCCCAGCCAACCCGCACATCTCTGGACTGTGGGAGAAGACCAAAGCACCAGGAGGAAGCCCACACAGACATGGGGAGAACATGCAAACTTCACACAGACAAGGTTAGGATCAAACTTGGGTCCCTGGAGCTGTAAGGCAGCAGTGCTAACCACTGAGCCACCATGCCACCCCAAGCAGTGGCTGTGTCCCTACCTATGGATTAGAAGACCAAGCTTCAAATCCCACCTCTGCCCATGCTCCCGTCTAGTCTCTTCCAACCCCATTACCCTTCTCTAGTTCCTCCTAAATCTCAACCTTTCTGAGGAAGGGTCACTCAACCGGAATGTTAACTCTGATTTCTCTCCACAGATGCTGTCAGACCTGTTAGGCTTTTCCAGCAATTTCTGTTCCCTGTTCCCCGTTCCCTGTTCCCTGTTCCCTGTTCCCTCTCCCTCTCCCTCTCCCTCTCCCTAGTCGATCATTCCCTCCCCCAGAGCTATGGCCCCAGAACTGTTTGTATGCACACAATCCGATGTCAGCAAATGCAACCTAAAATCAATAAATAAGCCACAATTTGACCTAAATTAAAATGCAATCATTGCTTAGTTTCTGCACCTGAAAACTGTTCAGGGCTCCCATTCTGTTACCCATTCTTAAATGTTGTATACAAAAAGCTGGTTGCTCCCAATAAATTTTTAATGAGATTTTACTTACAATTACCTAGACCCTTTACAAATGAAGTGCCTCACACTGTTGGACCAAGTCAATTATTTATGACTTGCAGTGACTGTTATTATCCTGATAATTGCCCTTTATGTTACAGTTTTGCACTAACAATATGAAAGAAGGCCTTTCTTTAAAATTCCCTGTGGAGTTATGCTTTAAGTGTACTTTGTATTGAACCCAGGAGTTTTAAGTCTGAAAGACTGAGATCTCCTGTGGTCTAAAATTAGAGGATTTTTGGAACATTTCGCAGAGCTCTCATTGTTCCCTTTTAAATACCGCAGAGTGACTTATAAACCATTGTTATAACTTGCAGCAGTTATTTTGAAGTATATAGAGCCCTGAATTTGTCCCACACCTTTCACACATCACTTAGAAATGGATCAAAGTAGTTTCTACAATAACAGTCAGGAGAACAATATACAGTAGCGCCTCGACTTACGAACTTAATCCTTTCCGGGACCCGGTTCGCGAACCGAAAAGTTTGTGAACTGAATCAATTTTTCCCATTGTTCGGATAGCGTAAGAATGCTTGGACGTAGCAACGAACGCTGTTCACAGCGCGCGCACGCCAAAGACGAACTGAATGAGATCACGCGGGGCCCGAGAGCTTTTGCGTTCAACAAGCACTTGGCAAAGCAGAACAATGAAACCACGTGGTCGCACGCGGGCTTTTTGCGTTCGTACCTTCGGTCGTACTTTGAATTTTGTATGTATGTTGAAGCAAAATTTTACGTACTATCCTGTTCGTAAACCGATTTGTTCGTGAACGGGGTCGTTCGTATGTTGAGGCACTACTGTAGACTTCAACAGGGTCATGATGGCTCAGTGGTTAGCACTGCTGCCTCACAGTGCCAGGGACCTCGGTTCAAACCCACACTCAGGTGACTGTCTGTGTGGAGTTTGCACATTCTTCCTGTGTGTGTGTTGAATCCTTCTAAGTGCTCTGGTTTCCTCATCCAGAGGTCTATAGGTTAGGTGGAATGGCCATGCTAATTTGCTCAAAGTGTGCAGAGATGTGGATTAGCCATGGGAAATACAGGGATTGGGTGGGAAGCTCTTCAGAGGGTTAGTGTGCGCTAAATGACCTGCTTCCACACTGCAGGGATTCTATGAAGAGGAAATTGCACTTGGGACTAATTATAGTCTACATTCTCCAATCACCTATTGAGCCTGTATCGCCCTAACTCGCTCTCTCTGCAATGATTCATAATCCTGTCAGTTTCTACAGCCTCATTTGTAGGTTTACTTCCCCCAGCCACTTCATGTCTGTTTGACAAGTTTCCCCTTGAACAGGCAAGGGTCCCTTTCCTCTGAAAAAAAAGGGAAAACAGAGTGAGAAATCCAATAGATTTCGTAAACCTTTGACAGGTTTGCAAAAGTCGGGCAGGAATTTTAAACCCGGCCAAGGCTGGGATTGGAGGGGACGGAGGGGGTGAAGAACAATACTCCTATGCAAATCTCCTTTCTGAGGGGGAGTCTAGACTAGGGGACACTCTTTAAAACTAAACAACTTGCCAGTTAAGAGGAAATGAGAATTTTTGAAACTAAAAAATGTTGGAAATCACAGCGAGTCAGGCAGCATCCGTGGACAGAGAGCAAGCTAATGTTCCAAGTCGAGATGACTCTTCCTCAGAGCTGATGTGAAGTGTGGAGGGGCAGTATTTATGCAATAGTGCGGGGTTGGGGGTTGGGGGTGGAGTGTTGGTGGAGAAAGGGGATTGACAGTGCCGAATAAGATGAAAATGTTTTCTTGTCTCAGGTCTAGAGTTGCGAATCTGTGAAATTCTCTTCTCCAGAAAGTGGTAAGGGATTGGACCATTAACTTAACTTTTAGGCAGAATTAGATTGACTCCCTTGTTAGTCAAGAATCAAAGGATAGGCAGGAAAGTGAAGTTCAAGCCACAGATCGCCACGTGTCAGAAAGACATGACTGTACTCGGGTAGTGTGCAGAAGAGATTCACCAGGTTCATAGAATGCTCACAGTGTGGAAACATTCAGCCCAACAAGTCCACCCACACCGACCCTCTGAACAGCAACTCACCCAGACCCATGCCCCTACCTTATTACTCCACATTTACTCCTAACTAATGCACCTAACCTATACATCCCTGAACACTATGGGCAATTTAACATGGCCAATTCACCTAACTTGCGCATCTTTGGACTGTGGGAGGAAACTGGCACACCCGGAGGAAACCCATGCAGACGCGGGGAGAATGTGAAAACTCCACACAGTCACCCGAGGCTGGAATCAAAGCCCAGGTCCCTGGCACTGTGAGGCTGTAGTGGTAACCACTGAGCCACTGTGCAGCCCCTAGATGCTGTCTGGGAGGAAAGATTTTAGCTGCACAGAGACTGGATAAGTTTGGGTTGTTTTCTTTGGAGCAGAGAAGGTTGAAGGGGGGGCATCCTAATTGAGGTGGAGGCTTTGGAGAGGGTACAGAAATGATTTACCAGGATGTTGCCTGGTTTAGAGGGTATTAACTGTGAGGAGATTGAACAAATGGTTTGTTTTCACTTGAATGTCGAAGGATAAGGGGCAAGCTGATAGAAGTAAACAAACTTATGAGACGCAGAGGTAGAATGGATAGACAGAGACTTTTTCCCAGGTTGGAAATGTCAATTACCAGGGAAAAAAGGTTTAAGGTAAAAGGGGGTAAGTCTAAAGGATATAGCTGTAACTGGTGGTATGCGCTGCCAGGGGAGATGGTAAAAGCAGATACAATAGCAATGTTTCAAAAGCATCTCAACAGGTATGTGAATAAGCAGAGAACAGAGGGATACAGACTGTGTAGAAGCAAAAGGATTTTAGTTTAGAAAGGATGTGTCAGCACAGGCTTGGTGGGCTGAAGGGCCTGTTCCTGTGCTGTACTGTGCTCAGATCTCAGTGTATGCGATTCTGAGGGGCAGGGAGAGGGTGCATAGAAAGCTGTATCCCCTTACTTGAAAGGTCATAGACAACAGAGAACACTGAGAGGGAAAGGCAGGAGGTTTAGAGAATTTGAGGAAAAACCTATTCACCCCCAGATGGTGGTGGGTTGTCTTAAATGCACTGCCTGGGAGGGTAGTTGAGGGGGAAAATTCAAAACTTTTAAAAAGTACTTGGATGAGCACTTGAAGTGCCATAACATTCAAGGATATGGGTCTAGTTGAGGAAAGTGGTAGCAGAGTATTTTTGTTGGCACATACTCGAAGTGTGTCTCCTGTGTGAGTAAAACAATTCAGACTGCCATTTAAATCTCAGCCGTTTTCAACCTTGCATAATCTGTCCAGAATTTGGATGCATTTGCATGATAAAAGGAAGAATTATTAACTGCTAATACAAGTGTAATATTCAATAACCTCTTCACTAATGAGAGCACATTGATGCTTTTCTTTTGGAAGAGGGCAATTAACTGAAATGTGTGTTAGGGGAAGTGATTTCACCCAAGTGTGATTAGCAATGATCAGCAGGTCTGCTGTGACCGGATTGTAAAGTTGCATTGTGCTTGTTTTTATGTTCACATGTAAAGCAGACAGACAGACAGACCTTATTCTGGGTCACCTAATATCCATTGTTCTGGTTTCACATCTACATAGAGTTGTAGAGTCATAGAAACAGCATGGAACCAGACCCTTCGGCCCAACTGCTCCATGCCGACCAGATATCCCAACCCAATCTAGTCCCATCTGCCAGCACTTGGCCCATATCCCTCCAAACCCTTCCTATTCATATACCTATCCAGATGCCTTTTACATGTTGCAATTATACCAGCCTCTATCACTTCCTCTGGCAGCTCATTCCATCAAACAGCAAATATTGTAACTGTGCAGGTTCACTGCTCTGTCAGTTAGCAATGTGGGTTTCTCTCTCTCTCTCTCTCTCTCCTGCACTGACCCCACCATGTGCTTTCTTTGTCTGCTCATACATTCAAGTCAACATAGTCCTCATTCCTGATGAAGGGCTTATGCCCGAAATGTCTATTTTCCTGCTCCTCGGATGCTGCCTGACCTGCTGTGCTTTTCCAGCACCACCCTCTCGATTCTGATCTCCAGCATCTGCAGTCCTCACTTTCTCATTGTCCCACTCTCCTATTTGAGAAAGAGATTACTGTGATCACTACATCTCAGGCAAGGGGAGAGCCTGAGAAGGAGGATCCTACATGATAACCTCAGACTGTGCAGGAATTGAACCCATGTTGCTGGCATCACCCTCCAGTGCCAAATGAGTCAACCAGCCATCTGATCCCCGGATTTCACAGCTACAACATGAGCTTTGAAGTTTCAAATTGCTACACACAGTTCTGGTCTCCAATATTTCCAAGTAGATTCTGTGGACAGTGTGATGAAAAGACCAACATGGATGGCAGCTGAAAATGTGTTGCTGGAAAAGCGCAGCAGGTCAGGCAGCATCCAAGGAGCAGGAGAATCGACGTTTCGGGCATGAGCCCTTCTTTAGGAATGAGGAAAGTGTGTCCAGCAGGCTAAGATAAAAGGTAGGGAGGAGGGACTTGGGGAAGGCCCACATCGGGTACCTCCTCTATATTGGGGAGACAAGCGGCCTACTTGCGGAACATTTCAGAGAACACCTCTGGGACACTCGGACCAACCAACCCAACCACCCCATGGCTCAACACTTCAACTCCCCCTCCCACTCCACCAAGGACATGCAGGTCCTTGGACTCCTCCATCGCCAGACCATAGCAACATGACGGTTGGAGGAAGAGCGCCTCATCTTCCACCTAGGAACCCTCCAACCGCAAGGGATGAACTCAGATTTCTCCAGTTTCCTCATTTCCCCTCCCCCCACCTTGTCACAGTCAAATCCCTCGAACTCAGCACCGCCTTCCTAACCTGCAATCTTCTTCCTGACCTCTCCGCCCCCACCCCACTCTGGCCTATCACCCTCACCTTGACCTCCTTCCACCTATCGCATTTCCAACGCCCCTCCCCCAAGTCCCTCCTCCCTACCTTTTATCTTAGCCTGCTGGACACACTTTCCTCATTCCTGAAGAAGGGCTCATGCCCGAAACGTCGATTCTCCTGCTCCTTGGATGCTGCCTGACCTGCTGCGCTTTTCCAGCAACACATTTTCAGCTCTGATCTCCAGCATCTGCAGTCCTCACTTTCTCCTCGAACATGGATGGCAGCACAACCGAAAAATTTTCATGGAAACCCTGAGCAGGTTGGGCTCTTTTTTCTGATTAAAAAGAGAAATTTGAATGCTGACCTGATAGTGGCTGTTAAAATTATGGAGGGGTTTGAGAGAGGAGGCATTGAGAAGGATAGAAGAATAGGGTCATAGAGTCATTCAGTACGGAAACAGACTCCTCAGTCCAACAGGTTCATGCCAACCAGTTTCTCAAACTTAACTAGTCCCACTTGACTGTGTGTGACCCATATCCATCTTACCCTTTCCTATTCATGTATCTACCCAAATGTCTTTTAAATGTTGTAACCGTGGAGAAAGTGAGTCGGGGGTGTGTTGCTGGAAAAGCTCAGCAGGTCAGGCAGCGTCCGAGGAGCAGGAGAATCGACGTTTCAGGCATAAGCCCTTCATCAGGAATGCTATAACTGTACCTGCCTCTACCACTTCCTCTAGCAGTTCATTCTGCATAAGAACTACCTTCTATGGAAAAAGTTGCCCCTCAGGTCCTTTTTAAATCTTTTTTCTCTCACCTTAAAATATTCCCCCTTGTTTTGAATTCCCCTGCTCTGGGGAAAAGACTATTGCTACTCACCTTATCTATGCCCCTCATTATTTTATAAACCTCTATAAGGTGACCCCTCAACTTCCCACGCTCCAGTGAAAAAATTCCCAACCTATCCAGCCTCTCCTTATAGCTCAAACCTTCCAGTTCCAGCAATTTCCTGGTAAATCTTTTCTGAACCCTCTTCAATTTAATAATATCCTTTCTATAACAGGGTGACCAGAGCGAGGCACAGTACTCCAAAATGTCCTCACCAACTTCTTTTAGATTAGATTAGATTAGATTACTTACAGTGTGGAAACAGGCCCTTCGGCCCAACAAGTCCACACCGCCCTGTCGAAGCGCAACCCACCCATACCCCTACATTTACCCCTTACCTAACACTATGGGCAATTTAGCACGGCCAATTCACCTGACCTGCACATCTTTGGACTGTGGGAGCACCCGGAGGAAACCCACGCAGACACGGGGAGAACGTGCAAACGCCATACAGTCAGTCGTCTGAGGCGGGAACTGAACCTGGGTCTCTGGCGCTGTGAGGCAGCAGTGCTAACCACTGTGCCACCGTGCTGCCCACAAACAACCTTATACAACCTTAACATGACATCCCAATTCCTATACACAGAAGTCCGAGCAATGAAGGCAAGCTTGCTAACTGACTTTTTAAGATTAGATTATCTACAATATGGGACCAGGCCCTTTGGGCCACCCAGTCCACACTGACCCTCCAAAGAGTAACCCACGCAGATCCATTCCCCAACCCTATATTTACCCCTGACTAATGCATCTAACAGTATGGGCGATTTGGCATAGCCAATTCAACTGACTGGCATCTTTGGATTGTGGGAGAAAACCAGAGCACCTGAAGGAAACCCACGTAAACATGGGGACAACATGCAAACGCCACTCAGACAGTTGCCAGAGGTAGGAAACGAGCCCAGGTCCCCAGCACTGTGAGGTAGTGTGTTAATCACTGTGCCCCCCCTACCACTTTGCCTATCTGTGACACAGCCTTTAAAGAACTATGTACCTGAATTCCTAGCTCCCTTTGTTCAATATTTCTTTCTCCACAATAAAAACAAGATATCGGGGAGTCTGAAATTGAGGGGGTCACAGCTATTTTACAATTTATTTGTGAAATGTGTGTTTTGCTAGCCGGGCCAATATTTATTTTTCATTCCTAATTTCACTTGGGAAGGTAAGCTTTCTTGAACAGCTACAATTCCTGTGGTATAGATATTCTGTACGGGGCGAAATTGTCCAGGAGGAAGCCTGGATTGGGAGGCCGTGGTCGTTTTGCACAAGGACTCTATTTACAGCAAACTCCATACCCACATTCTATCCTCATGCGGGATTGTATCACTGTTCCTTCATCGTCAGTGGGTCAAAATCCTGGAAGTCCCTCCCTCATAATCCTGGGAGGAGTCCAGCTACCACACGGGCTGCAGTGGTTCAAGAAGGCAGCTAACCATCATCTTCTCCGGGGCAATTAACGACGAGCAATAAACGCTGTCCCAGACACATCCCATTAAAAGTTAAGAAAAAGAACTTTTGACCCCTTCGCCAATTCTTCATCTACTCATTTGATTCAGAAATCATTCTCACATTGTCATCGCGGATGCTTCTGTTGTTTACTCCCTTAACTCTGAAGAGGGAAGGTTACGCATTAATTGATTGCTGTAGTCCCACCTGAGCTGACTAGACTTTTATTTAGCGGTAAAGCATTTTGAGACATCCTGAGTTGGTGAAAGGTAAATTCTTTTATTTAACTCTGCGTGGTATTCAAGCACAACGCAATCTGAAACAATTGGAAACATTTGCTGAAAAAACCCAATAGGTCTGGGAGCACCTTTGGAGAGAAAAGAGAGTTCGTGCTTTGAGTCCAGGAATCCTGAACTACAATTCTGAAGGGGGGTCGTGGGACTCAAATGTTAACTGTGCTTTCTCTCCATGGATGCTGCCAGACCTGCTGAGTTTCTCCAGCAATTTCTGCTCTTTGTTTCAGATTTCCAGCATCTGCAGTTCTTTGTTTGACTATCCTGCTCCTCGGATGCTGCCTGAACTGCTGTGCTTTTCCAGCACCACTCTAATCCAGAATCTGGTTTCCAGCATCTGCAGTCATTGTTTATACCTATTATCCCACACAATTTGACCAGTGCTTGAGTTTCCCTTTCAAGTCTGAAGCTGTGAAGCCTGTATCCTTACATTGCAATACTTTACCTTCTACCACCATAGTTCGAATAGTCTCTACATAACAAATCTTCCTTAAAAGCTTTTGGTGAGTGAGCAATCAATGGGATCTGTCATTGATTTGTGAAGTGCTTTTTACTAAAGGATAATCAGTCCTGTAACAGTCAGATCTCAGCTCAAAGAGCATCTGTGATACTCCCTTGTGCCTGCTGTTTTTTTGACAGCTCCTCTGACACTTAGGAAGTGACAGGCACAAATGATTAGACTGCTGTGGGAAGGGTGGTGCCGCTGTTGTGCAATTGATGAATGTATCAGTTCAACTCAGTGTATTCTATATATAAAAAAAAAGTGCTGTTCAATTTGTGTCCTAGCTGATGAAATGCTATCTATTCAGAGTGTGCTTTTGGAGATCATTAATTCTCCTTGGCTAAACCACCATGTATTTGAAATTATGCAGAACACACAGCATAGAGTCAGACCACTCAGCCTACTAGTCTCTACTAATTGTTATGCTCTCAGAAGGCCTGGATTAAATGGGGATAGTCAGCACAGCTTTGTTGGAGAGAGAGGTCATACCTAACAAATTTGTTAGAATTTTTTGAAAGTGTGATCAATTGTGTGGATGAGGGAAGTTCAGCTGATGTAGTTTACATAGATTTTAGCAAACCTTTCGACCAGAGGGTGGTGAGTGTCTGGAAAGGGCTGCTGGAGGAAACGACTACAATTTCATCCAAGAAACATTAATGGATGGGATAGATATCATAGAATCATAGAATCATAGAGATGTACAGCACAGAAACAGACCCTTCAGTCCAACTCGTCCATGCTGACCAGATATCCCAATCCAATCTAGTCCCACCTGTCAGCACTGGCCCACTAAACTCTGTTGATCCTCCAATGTCTACAAAAATAAATGAAAACTTATTTTCCGTAATCTTCTTCAGCTGGATCCCTGCTCAGTAATGCGTAAAGTATGCTTGGTACCACACCACTCAGTGCTCTCCCCAAAATCCAAACTGAATTTTATCCATATCATTAGGTGTCCCGAAAGGAGAAAAAGGACTACCACCTGACTTAAACAGGCACTGCTGTCACCCAGGATTCCAACCTTTGGAAAATAGGGATAGCCAAACATATCGAGGAATAGGGTGGTAGATCAATCACTTTCTTTTGTGGCATCACTGCCCCATTGCCATGGAGTTGGCAGGATCCATGATGTCACAGTCATGTGATACCGTGACTAGGACGAGTGAACGAGATAGATCACCTATTGAGTTATTCTCCTCTTGCAATTTTCGATTGGCTGAAAATTCTGATCCAAAAACTAGCTTTCAGATTATGACAATCAAGATTCCAAAATGTATAGTTAGGAACAGGCTTTGAAGTTAGATAAACATAAATTGATAAATTGGTTAAATAAGGTTAAAATGAAAATAGAGGCAAGGAGATCAACTACAGAATGGAGGAGAATGATGCAATAAAAAGGATAAAGCAGCAGAGTACAGTTTTTAAAATGTTTTAGTCACTTGTTGGGTTCCCACTCTGAATTACAGATAATGATTATTTTATTTATTATTATAAATATTTATTATTATTAATAATTATATATTTATTATTTATATTATTAATATATATATAATAATCAATCGTATTAGCCCGTATCAAAATTATTTGGCAGGATCACTTGTTTTAATTGCTTCACACATTGTCAGTGACCCGTCTTATTGACTAATGGTTAATTTAAAACATGACTGCATTAATTCATTGTTAATTAAAGAATGGAAAGCTACCTTACTGGCCAGTTGAGGAAATTCTGCATATGATTGAAGGATAGGGATAGATATATATAGTAGATGAAATTCCCAAAAGCTGGGGAGATGACTGTCAATGTGTGTGTTTGTGTTTGTGTGTTTGTGTTTGTGTGTGTGTGTATATATATATATATATATATATATATGTGTATATGTAATATAAATAAAAAAAAATTACAAGGGACGTGAGAAAACAATGTAAGGCCACTAAGGTTGAGGAATATATAACCAAGGTTAAAGCAACAATATTGTAAAATAAAGAACTTAGATTCTACTTGGAATCCCGAGCCTCTGTCTGGCATACCAACCCTTTTTGAGGATTGGGATTTCAAAGCTCTATACCTGGTGGTTCAGTGGTTAATAATGCTGCCGCACAGTACCAGGGTCTCAGGTTCAATACCAGCCTTGGGTAACTGTCTGTGTGGGGTTTGCTCTGGTTTTTTTTTTCCCGCAGGACAGATGAATTGGCCATGCTAAATTGCCCATAGTGTAAGGTGCATGAGTCAGAGAGAAATGGGTCTGGGTGGGTTACTCTTCGGAGGATCAGTGTGAACTTGTTAGGCCGAAAGGCCTGTTTCTACATTGTAGGGAAACTAAACTAATCTAATCTAATATCCCTCCAAACCCTTCCTATTCATATGCCATTTCCAGATGCCTTTTAAATGTTGCATTGTACCAGCCTCCACCACTTCCTCTGGCAGCTTATTTCATAGACGCACCACCCTCTGTGTGAAAAAGTTGCCCCTTAGGTCTCTTTTACATCTTTCCCCTCTCACCCTAAACCTATCTAGTTCTGGGCTCCCCCACCCCAAGGAAAAGACCTTGTCTGTTTACCCTATCCATGCCCCTCATGATTTTATAAACCTCTACAAGGTCACCCCTCAGCATCCGACGCTCCAGGGAAAACAGCCCTAGCTTATTCAACCTCTCCCTATAGCTCAAATGCTCAGGTATCAAGGGATACAGACCAATCGCAGGCAAATGGGATTAGTTTAATTGTGAATACTGAATGGCACAGGCATGTTGGGCCGAATGGCCTGTTTCTATGCTGTAAATGACTATGACTCTATAGTAAGCTCTCCTCCCAACATATTTTATCTCCCTCTATCAGTGTGTCCTTCTAATCCTTTCTGTCTCATTTACTTAGCCAGCTTCTCAAACAAGTGAGTCACTAAAAGTTAGAATGCAGTTTCAGCAAGTTTGGAAACCAAAGTATTATTTATTGCAAGTGGACTGGAATGTCCAGGTAGTGATACCTTGAGGTTGTAGAGCTCATGTTAGACCACATCTGCAGTACTGCGTACAGTTTTCATCTCCTTATTTGTGAAATGACATAATCGTATCAGAAGCATGTCAGTGAAAGTTCACCAATTGATTCCTGTGATGAGAGGTTATCTTATGAAGAAAGATTGGATAGCTTGTGAAGTGGGCAGGACGAAACAGAAAGCAACACTCAAAGTGCCAACAGAAAATAGCCTCTTTCTAGTGGTTCATCATTGCCTGGAGGGGATGTAGGGACAGGGGCTGGTAGGAGAGGTGTCTCATCTGGAGTCAAACGTGATGGCCGGGCTGGGTCAAAGTTGATCCTGTTGCTGTAGCTCAAATAGCTCCCAAAAGCACTGAACAAAACCAAATCTAACCCTTCACCTGTATAACTGTGGATGTCAAGTGCTGTGCTTGTGGGATGTTTTTCACTAATTAAATCACTTGTATTAACTTGCTCGAAGGGCAATGCTGTTTCGTGCTGCCGTTGCTTTTTAGTTGGATTGATAAGCTATTTGAAGTTGTTACTTGCTTGGTTGGGGTCAGCTGGGACTCACCACTGGATCATTTGTGGGTTCAAATCCTACTCCTGACTCTAAAGTCTCGGCTGACACTCCAGTGAAGGAGTGAGGGAACGTGACATAATCATGAGTGCTTTGGAAAGGTGCTACATAAATGCAAAAAAGTGGTGGATTCAAGCTCCTTATAAACTATGCTGACCTCTCCGATGTAGTATTGACGGAACATTAACAGAAATTGCTGGAAAAGCTCAGCAGGTCTGGCACTAACTGTGGAGAGAAATCAGAGTTACCGTATTGGGTCAAGTGACCTTTCCTCAAAACTGACGAACTGAAGAAGGGCCCGAGTTCTGAGTAATGGTCACTGGACCTGAAAAGTTAACTGTGATTTCTCTCCACAGATGCTGCTGGCTGTGTGATTTGTGATGCACACTGATACCAGCAGCATGGACTCAGACCCTGATCTTGATGAGGTGACCATGCAGGATTCTCCTTCTCAACTTTCTCTCTATCTTTCTCTCTCTCCCCCGAACTCTCTCTCTCTCTCTCTCTCTTCCCCTCTCATGAGAGAACAGCCCTATGGACTGCTGAGACTGTGGTGACAGTACCTCTTATATGGACATCAGACGAGCTTTTAACTGTATGTTTTTAATTGAATTTAAATTCCACCTTGTGCCATGGTCGAATTCATGCTCCTCCAGAACATTACCCTGGAGTTCTCAAGTACTCATCCATTGAAACTACACAATGACCACAGCCTCCTCACCAAGCCAGTCTGCTCAGCTTTCAGGTTACAGATTGTGGCTAAATATAACTTGGTCGCTACTGAGGTCAGTGGTTAGCACTGCTGTCTCACAGCGCCAAGGACCCAGGTTCAATTCCAGCCTCGGACAACTGACTATGTGGAGTTTGCACGTTCTCCCCGTGTCTGCGTGGGTTTCCTCCAGGTGCTCCAGTTTCCTGCCACAGTCCAAAAATGTGCAGGCTAGGTGAATTGGCTGTGCTAAATCGCCCAAACTGTTCAGCAATGTGTACTTTAGGAGCATTAGTCAAGGTAAATACTGTGTAGGAGAATGGGTCTGGGTGGGTTACTTTTTGGAAGGCGGATGTGGACTTGTTGGGCCAAAGGGCCTGTTTCCACACTGTAGGGATTTTAATTCAATGCCCAGTTTTCCTGCCAACCGCTGTCCCTACACCTCTTCGCATGACCTGCTAGATCCATTCAAAGTCTGTCCCATTTAGTACAATGGCAGTGTCTAAACAAAGAGAAAGTGAGGACTACAGATGCTGGAGATCAGAGTCAAACAGTGTGTGGTGCTGGAAAAGTGCAGCAAGTTAGACAGAATCCGCGGAGCAGGAGAACCGAAGTTTCAGGCATAAGCCCTTCATCAGGATTGTGGGGGATGGCTGACAGATAAATAGGAGGGTGGGGTGAAGTCGGGTGAGGTGGAGTGGGTTGTGGGTGAGCTAGCTGAGAAGGCAATAGGTAGATGCATGTGGGAAAGGGTGATTGTGACAGGTCGGTGGGGAGGGTGGAGTAGATAGGTGGGAAGGAAGATGAACAGGTAGGACAGGTCAAGAGGGTGGTGCCAAGTTGGAGGGTCGGATCTGGAATGAGGTGGTGGTTTAAGGTTAGGTTATCTCATCCACCTCTCACCACCTCACCCCAGATCCAACTCTCCAACTCGGCACCGCCCTCTTGATTTGTTCATCTTCCTTCCCACCTATCCACTCCACCCTCACCACCAACCTATCAGAATCATCCTTCCACTTATAACCTCCCACCTACCTCACTCCCACCCACATGCCCACCCTCCTATTTATTTCTGAGCCCCCTTAGCCCCCCTAACATTCCTGATGAAGGGCTTATGCCTGAAACATTGTTTCTCCTACTCCTCAGTTGCAGCCTGACCTGCTGTGCTTTTCCAGTGCCACACTTTTCAACAGTGTCCAAATAACGTCATGGAAGATGTTCTCAATGTGAAGGTGGGACTTGTTGGGGGTGGGGAAGTGGAGTTGGGGGGAGAAGGTTTATTACTCTGTTTGGGGCCATGTGGGGAAGGATGCATCACTGCCCAGTCCTTGGGAGCCAGGAGGCGGTTGCAGGCAGATGGGGGTGGGTGGGATGGGACCTCTGGCCAATCAACCCATCCCATGTCTGACGTCTCCAGCTGGAATCAGATCCCTCCTGGACAGCCCATGGGGCAGCCTTGAAGACAATCCACACAGCAAGAGCAAAAAACATCTGCAGAGAAAGATCACACATGTGTGCTGGGACATTGAAGGAAAGACCAAATTATAGCACAGTGCCCGACATTCAATTATTCTGCTATCAGCACATCCCTCTGTCCTGATCTCCCTTTTGTCTTTAACTAGCTTCCTCTTAAATACATCTGTCCTACTTGCCCCAACTCCTCCACATGGGAGCAAGTTACCATTGTACAGGTTAGAAGACCCGGAATTCAGATGATTGTGAGTTCAAGTCCCACTCCAGACACTCGACTTGAATGGGACAGGCTCAATGAATAGAATGACCTACTCACACTCTTATTGACCACAGAATCCTAGGCAGTACAGTGCTGGAAGACAGCATCTCTCAATGGTCCAAAGTAAATATACAAGGGACATTTGATGATGGTAATCCAGCTTTTCCCGAATTCCAAATTGGATTGAGCAGTGCTCATATTTTCCTGACTCTGGTCTTCCTTTCACAAGTAGAAACCTCTTCTCTGCCTCTCGATGAATATCTTATCAAATGGTAGCACCTCATTCTAATTGTAAGTACCTAGAAGTTGAAGGTAACAAGGTGAATGGGTATTGGGAATTAATTAGCTAATTACATTACAGTGTAGACTGGGAACACAATGGTGCAGTGGTCATGTTACTTAGGAGTAGGTTTAGCTCAGTTGGCTGGATGGTTGGCTTTCAAAGCAGTTTAATAGCAACGGTGTAGGTTTAATTCCTATCACCGGCTTAGCTTACCATAAAAGGGTCTCCTTCTCAACCTCTTCCCCACCCCTGAGGTATGGTGACCCTCATGTTAAATCACCACCAGTTGTCTCTCTCTAATGAGAGAGCAGTCCTTGGGTTCTGTAGGACCATTGTGATTCTCACATGGGTAATATCACTATTAGTGATAATCCATAGCTCCCAGTCACATGAATTCAAAGCCTAAGGTAACAAATGGTGGAATTTTCACCTAAATAAAGGTTTCTTGTGACACAGTGGTAGTGTCCCTAATTCTAGGCCAGGAGGTTGGAGTTCAAGTCCCACATGTGCTGGAGATATCTAATCAGGTTATTTACTGAAATGTGGATAAAAGAAAGGGGAGGACTGGGTGTATTCAAATGGAGTAACAAACTCTATGTGAAGACATACAGACTTTTTTCCAAAGTATATTAGTATCTGTAAGTGCTCAACAGGTAGGCTCAAGTCAGCCTTAACATAACTTCCTAAAGCTTCAAATTCCTGTTCCTGGGGAACTCATTGTTCTAACCTTTCAGTTCTGATATTATCCTTGTAATTAGTGGCCTCTTGTCCTATGTCTCTTTGATAATGATTTTGAGCATTCCCCACAGCCCTTGTACAAAATGTCCTCATTCCCAGGCACGGCGGGGGAAAAGAAACAAGGTTCTGACTTTTGCGAATTTCGGTGAAAAGAAAAATCAAGCAATATCCCACTTCATCAAAAGCGGAGAGTGGAATTCTTTTCTGCAATCAGAAGGGATTGTATTTGTAAAGGTTTGGCTGCATGGGTGACAAAGGATGTTGATAAGAGAAATCCTGAAGTATACAGATCACACCTGGAGAGAGCTGACAGAAAGACAGTGAAGATGCACCTCGTTTTGAATGCTGTACACTTTTACTGTGCGTTGCTGCAGGGGAGAATTGATTGACTAAAGAGGGAAACATTCTATGGAGATTCTCGAGAGTGTACCCTGAGATGTGCATGGGAGATCAGTGCGGGCAGAAATTCAAGAGAAATAGTAGGAAAATCTTCCTTCAGAGTGACTGTGGATGAGCTGGAGATCAGCCCATTCCTCCTCATTGTTCCCAAAGCAGACTTACACAATTTGGACAAACATACAGAACTCAGGTAAGTGTTCAACAAGAGCTCTGGTTAGCACTATGAGCTGGACAGCTCCAAAGTAGGTCATTTTTAGATTAAATTCCCGATAGTGTGGAAACAGGCCCTTCAGCCCAACAAGTCCACACTGACCCTCCGAAGAGCAACCCACCCCAGACCCATTCCACTACACCTAACACTATGGGCAATTTAGCACAGCCAATTCACCTAACCTGCACGTCTTTAAACTGTGGGAGGAAACCGGAGCACCTGGAGGAAACCCACACAGACACGGGGAGAACGTGCAAACTCCACACAGACAGTCGCCCGAGGCGGGAATTGAACCCGGGTCCCTGGCGCTGTGAGGCAGCAGTGCTAATGTTGGACACTGTCCAAAAAGGTTGGTCACCATCAGCATCTCAATGAGAAATTAACAGTCTTTCTCATGTTTCCCAAAGGCCAGACTGCATTCAATGGAATTCCTGCTCCCAAGGCCAGCTCAGCAGGAAGAGCTTTCTACGTTGAGATTATGACAAAAATAGAAGATCCTTCCATTCTAAACTGTGGTATGTTGGAGATAATGTCCTTGCATTGACCCTTCAGAACTTGATTTCCCATGCCTTCTTTCAGGCAGAAGGTCACTTCAGTAGAGGGTGGTGTGGCTCAGTGTAGCATGGTTGTCTCCAAACCAAGATGACTGTGACTTCAAGCCCCAAAACAAAAGACATAAGTGTTAAGTTTAGGATTGCACTCCACTTAATATTGAGTAGGTATGGTGATATTCACTGGATTAAACATGAAATTAAAATCCCATTGTCCTCTTATGTGAAAGATGCCATGGCAATATTGCAAAATAAAGCAAGGCTGTTACCTCTAGCATCTTGAACGAAGCTCGTCTCATAACCACATTGCTGTAGTAGAATAACGTTTTGCAGTTTACAGACACGGTGGCTCAGTGGTTAGCACTGCTGTCTCACAGCGACAGGGGCCCAGGTTCGATTCCAGCCTCTGTGTGGAGTTTGCACATTCTCCCCATGTCTGCATGGGTTTCCTCTGGGTGTTCCGGCTTCCTCCCATAATCCAAAGATGCGCAGGCTAGGTGAATTGGTCATGCTAAATTGCCCATAGTGTCCAGGGATGTATAGGCTAGGTGCATTAGCCAGGGAAATGTAGAGTAATAGGGCAGGGGAATGGGTCTGTGTGGGATATCTTTGGTGGGTCAGCATGGACATGTTGGGCCAAATGGCCTGTTTCCACACTGTAGGGATTCTATGTCAGGCCCTCATTGTGCTCAAATTAGCTGCTCAGTTTCCAATGTTGTTGTAACAGCTGTAAGATGGCTTAGTGGTATTATCACTGGAGTATTAATTGAGTAAGTCAGCAAATGTTCTGGGGACCCTGGTTTGAATCCCACCAAGGCACTTGGTGGAATTTGAATTCAATATAAAACATCTGGAATTAAGAATCTATTGATGACCATGAAACGATTGTCGAGGGAAAAACCAATCAGGTTCACTAATGCCCTTCATGCCATCTTCACCTGGTCTGGCCTCCATGGGACACTATACGATTGACGATCAATTTCCCTCTGAAATGGCCTCGCAAGCCATTCAGTTGTACCAACAGCTACTTAATCTCTTCAAGGGACAGGCAATAAATGCTGGCCAGCCAGTGACTCCCACAAATTAATTTTGTTTTAAAAAGGTTGCTGCATTTCACAAGTACGATTAATTGGAAGTGAGATGCTTTGTGATCTATAAGGTCACCTATGCATGAAACACAAGTCTATTTTACAAAAGGCTTTAAGAAAGTCCTGTACATTGACATGATCTGCGCTCAACTCCTGCTTTCAAGCTCAGATTTTCTCATGTTTCTGAAACACTCATTCAAATTCAACTCGTGTTCCATCCACACACATAACGATGCATTTGATATTAAATGTCTTCAGTTGATTTTCAGTTGATGAGAATAAAGAAAATGTTATTGCAGTAAATGTCATACATGGGTGTCCTGACAGAAGCAGGGTGCATTATAAATATGAACATGGTCTGTACCTCTCCTGATCCTTACAAATGTCATGACATTTCAGACCAAATAAAATTAAACTTCCATACACTGGTTCCTATTGCTCTGCGGGACACTTTGATGTCATTGAATGCTCTTTATGTGTGATTCCCTGAGCCCCTTCAAGGATAGAATGCATATATTTAAAAGTAGAGAAAATGTCAGATAGACTTGTCACCCACAGTGAAAATGTTACACATTTCTTTCACAGGAGGCCATTAAACCTCTTACATTTCAATGAATCAATCTATTTGTCTACTTGTCTGTTTACTTGTTTATCGTTAAAAATGTTTTGCCTACAAGCTTGTCTTCACATTTTCTTCACCTTTCAATGTTTATTTCATTATAAATTCCCATGTCAGGATTTTTCATAGACAGCTTGTTTGAAAATTTGCACGTTTCATATTGCCTAACTTTGTAATCTACAAGCTCAGACTAATGTTTCAGATAGTCTAGATTCAAATCCCACCACGGCGGCCAATCGATTTTAAATTCAATTAAACAAAGTGAATTTGTTAGGGGACAGTATGGCACTACAGTGGCTAGCACTGCTGCCTGATGGTGCCATGGACCTGGGTTCGAATCCAGGCTTGGGTCACAGTTTGTGTGGAGTTTTCACATTTTCCCCGGGTCTGAGTGGGTTTCCTCCGGGTGCTCCAGTTTCCTCCCACAGTCCAAAGGTGTGCAGGTTTAGGGTGGGTTGGCCATGGGAAATTGCCCATAGTGTTCAGGGATGTCTAGGTTAGGTGGATTGGCCATGCTAACCTTCCCATAGTCTCCAGGGACATGCAGGAAAGGTGGGTTAGCCATGGGAAATGTGGGGTGACAAGGATTGGGTCAGGGGCTAGGTCTGAGTGGGATGCACTTTGAAGGATCAGTGCAGACTCGATGGGCTGAATGGTCTCTTTCAACACTGTAGATAAAGCTGTTCTCGGAAATGATGACCACGAAACTAACTTGGATTGCAGAGGAACAAATACAGACCTGTATGAAACCAGATTGCGATCTGTTGTTGTATATTGGTGGAGGGCGGTTTTAGATCTTGATTTGTACTGGAGCTGACCACAGTATCAGTCATTCTGCAGCATGGCTTTTCAGTGCAGGCTCAGAAATCTTCACTCTAAATCCCAGGAGATCTCTTACCATGACTGACTATGCCACATGCATTCCCTGTAGCACACATACTTTTATGGGCAAAAGCGAGGACTGCAGATGCTGGAAACCAGAGTTTAGATCAGAGTGGTGCTGGAAAATCGACGTTCCGGGCAAAAGCCCTTCATCATACTTTTATATTTACTTTGTTAAACCCCAGGAAAACATGGATAATCTGTTGAGCAGCACAGAATCTAACACCTACTGCATATAGATTGGCACCATGATACACATTGGACTGGCACCTTGACCAATATGACTGGCATCAGGACCAGTACTACTGGCCCAGAACAAGTACTGCCTCCAAGACCAAAATTACTGGCACAAAGATCATTAATTTGATTTAATTTATTATTGTCACATGTACCTAAATACAGTGAAATGTTTTGTTTTGCATGCAGTGCAGGCGGCTTATACCGTACAAATGCATTTTGGTAATCGAACATAGCAAAGAATACAATGTTATGGCTGCAAGGAAGGTACGCAGAGAGCGTGATCAACATTAGATTTCAAATTTGACAGATCCATTTAGAAAGAGAAAGTGAGGGCACATGCTGGAGATCGGAGTCGAAAAGGGTTACGCTGGTAAAGCACAGCAAGTCAGGCAGCATCCGAGGAGCAGGAGGGTTGACTTTTCGGGCAGAAGCCCTTCATGAGGAATGTGGGATGTGTGTGGGGCTGAGGGGAAGGTAGCTTGGAAGGCGATAGGTAGATGAAGGTGGGGGGGTGATGGTGATAGGTGAGAGAGGAGAATGGAGCAGATAGGTGGGAAGGAAGATGGACAGTAGGACAGTTGAAGAGGGCAGTGCCAAGTTTGAGGGTTAGATCTGGGATGAGGTTGGGGGAGAGGAAATGAGGAAACCGGTGAAATTGACGTTGGTGCCGTGTGGTTGGAGGATCCCATTCAGAAGGAGAAAGTGGGGACTGAAACATCGATTCTCTTGCTCCTTGGATGCTGCCTGACCTATTGTGCTTTTCCAGCATCACACTCTTGGGTCCCACTCAGAAGCCTAACAACTAAAGGGAACAAGCTGTTTTTGAATCTGGTAGGATGTGTATTTAAGCTTTTGTATCTTCTGTTCGATGGAAAAGGTTGGAAGAGATTATAAGTGGGGTGGGAGGGTTCTTTGATGATGTTGGCTGTCTTTCAGAGGTAGTAAGAATGGAATCTGTGGATTGTTACAGGTGTCCAGACCTGTTTCATCGATCCCATCGTTGACTGGCCTTTTACTGGTCTACTATTACTGGTCTTTCCCCTTGGTATTGATGTAGAAACCGATGTGGTGTGTTAATGCCCATTAGGGAAGGAAACGTGTCATCTTTACTTGGTCTGACCTTCATGTGACTACAGACTCACTGCAATTGACACTGAATGACTCTCCAAAATCATCGAACAAGCAACTCAGATCAAAGGCAATAAATGTTGAACTTGCCAGAGATAATCCACATACAATGAAAATACATAGGAAACCAACAGATTCAAACAATATCGTTTCCACAACACTTCATGACACTCCCTGTCTAACAGCACCATGGGTGTTCCTACATCCCAAGGATAAGAGCAGTTCAAGAAGGCACCTACCCACTACCTTCCCAGGGGGCAATTAGGGCCAGGCAATAAACACTGATCCTAACCACATCCCAAGAAAGAATTCAAAGTAATTAACTAAAAATAATATGAGCAGAATGGAAAACTTTAATTGTCTGAAAGATGATACTTGGTGTTCACTCTCTGTGGAACTTTGTGATCTGCCATTTGGAACGTTTCTCAAATCTATGACTTTTAAGAGAATTGAACCCTCTGTTTATTGAAATTAATGCGTCAAGCTGCTCCTAGTCTTCCTCTGTGCACCAGAGGTGGCAATGTAGTATAAATGAGACTGTTACAACACACTCCTACAAATGGTAAGGTCCTAGGGAGTGTTGCTGAACAAAGAGACCTTGGAGTGCAGGTTCATAACTCCTTGAAAGTGGAGTCGCAGGTAGATAGGATAGTGAAGAAGGCGTTTGGTATGCTTTCCTTTATTGGTCAGAGTATTGAGTACAGGAGTTGGGAGGTCATGTTGCAGCTGTACAGGACATTGGTTAGGCCACTGTTGGAATACTGCGTGCAATTCTGGTCTCCTTCTTATTGGAAAGATGTTGTGAAACTTGAAAGGGTTCAGAAAAGATTTACAAGGATGTTGCCAGGGTTGGAGGATCTGAGCTACAGGGAGAGGCTGAACAGGCTGGGGCTGTTTTCCCTGGAGCGTCGGAGGCTGAGGGGTGACCTTATAGAGGTTTGCAAAATTATGAGGGGCATGGATTGGATAAATAGACAAAGTCTTTTCCCTGGGGTCGGGGAGTCCAGAACTAGAGGGCATAGGTTTAGGGTGAGAGGGGAAAGATATAAAAGAGACCTAAGGGGCAATTTTTTCACGCAGAGGGTGGTATGTGTATGGAATGAGCTGCCAAAGGATGTGGTGGAGTTGGTACAATTGCAACATTTAAGAGGCATTTGGATGGGTATATGAATAGGAAGGGTTTGGAGGGGTATGTGTCAGGTGCTGACAGGTGGGACTAGATTGGGTTGGGATATCTGGTCGGCAAGGACGGGTTAGACCGAAGGGTCTGTTTCCTTGCTGTACATCTCTATGACTCTATGACTACTGCCAATTGAGTTTGAGAAAGGTTACAGGTCACTCACTCGTACCTTGTAATATAGAGAAAAGTAATGGATGCACTGGCAACCAATTGTGAAAATAACAACACATTTCAATAACAATACTATTCACCACCTGTTGTAAGTGCTCTTATAGGTCAAGGAGACTGTTCAGTGAATAATATTGACCACATATTGTTGATTAAGCTTTTGGCATATCATGGTGACAGAAAAACATCTTGTAAATATTTAGTGTTGAAATGATATCCATTTGTTTGTAAGCAGTTCAAATGGATTTGATTTGATTTTCGTAACAGATTCCTGAAGAAGGGCTTATGCCCGAAAAGTCAATTCTCCTGCTCCTTGGATGCTGACTGGCCTGCTGTGTTTTTCCAGCACCACACTTTTCAATTCTGGTCTCCAGCATCTGCAGTCCTCACTTTCTCCTTTTCGTAACAGATTTAAACACAAAAGAAAGCCAGATTTGAACATGTTGATGTTGTGCAAGATGTTGGTGAGGTCTTTTACTGGAGTAATGTGTCCAGTTCTGATCGTCCAGTTTTAGGAAGAATATTATTAACCTGGAGATGGTTCAGAAGACACTGACTAGGATGTTGACAGGTGTGGAAAGTTTGAGTTATAGGGAGAGGTTGGGGCTTTTTTCACTAGAGGGTAGGAAGTTGAGAAGTGATTTTAAAGAAGTTTACAAAATAATGAGGGTACAGATAGAGTTAACGGTAGTTGTCTTTTCCCTAGGATGAGAGATTTCATGACTCGGGGCACATTTTTAAAGTGAGAGGAGAGGGACAAATGAGGGACAAATGTTTTACACAGAGAGTGGCTTGTGTGCGGAATGAACTTCCAGAGGAAGTGGCGGATGTGGCAACAATTACAGCACTTAAAAAGCTTTTGGATAAATACATGAACAGGAAGGTTTGAAGGGATATAGGCCAGGAGCAGGCAGGTGGGACTAGTTTAGTTTGGGATTATGGTCAACTTGGACGGGTTGGACTGAAGGGTCTGTTTCCATGCTGTGTGACTCTATGACTCCCCTCTCAGTAATCGGAATTGGTCCCTGCAGGAGACTGAGTGCAAAACCCTGGACTGACAGTCCAGTGATTTACTGAGGGAGTGCAGCATTGTTGGAAGTGCTTGTGGCTTGGATGTGATGTTAAATGAAGGCCCTGCCTACTGTCTCAAGTGGACATACCTGATCTCATGTGGTACAGTTCTGAAGGAGAGCAGAGAGATTGATCCCAGTATCTGGTCCAATATTTATCCATTAGCCTACACCACGGGCTAATAAGGTTATCTTGTCATTACCGTACTGCTGTGTGTGGGATCTTGCTTTGTGCAAATTGCCTACTGAGTTTCCTACATTGCTACAGTACAGAAATGCTTCATTGCTGCCACAATACTTTGGAATTTCACAAAAGATGCTTTATAAGTGCATGACTTTCATTACTGGTTCAATCCTGAACGCTCGGCTGCAAAATGCCTAATGCATTTTCTCGCAGAACTTTTGTTTAAATTCAAAGCAATTCATTGCATGTGAAATCCTTCGCATGACATTTCTGAGATTAATGATAAGCTTTGTGATAATACCAATTTATTGCACTGCACATAAATATTTTGTTTTGACAATTTCTTTGATGCAGTAGAATCTTTGAAAGGTGCAACAACAGATCCATCAAATCATACACACAGGCATGAGCTCATTGAACAGCTTTCTCACACTCAAGTCTTGCCAAGTTGAAATGAAGGGCTGGATGAATTTCCCTTCTCCTTCTCATCTGAACAAACAGCTTGTAGCATTCAGCAGCCAACGGAAATGATTCCAAAATTCCGAGGAGATGTCATTCCAGACCCGGAATGCGAACTCTGTTTTGCTCTCTCCACAGATGCTGCGGAGTTTTTCCAGCACCTTCTGGTTTAATTTCAGGTCTCCAGCATCCATGGCACTTTGCTTTAATTTCCTTTCAGTGGAGGTGGGGGAGTGCGGCTTTAGCTCAGTTGCCTGGACAGCTGCCTTGTATTTCAGAGTGACACCAACAGCAGTGGGCAGCATGGTGGCTCAGTGGTTAGCACTGCTGCCTCACAGCACCAGGGTCCCAGGTTCGATTCCAGCCTTGGGCAACTGTCTCTGTGGAATTTGCATATTCTCCCTGTGTTTATGCGGGTTTCCTCTGGTGCTCTGGTTTCCTCCCACAATCCAAAGATGCGCAGGTTAGGCGAATTGGCCATGCTAAATTGCCTGTAGTGTTAGGTGCATTAGTCGGGGTAAACGTAGGGGAATGGGTCTGGGTGGGTTGCTCTTCGGAGGGTCAGTGTGGACTTGTTGGGCCGAAGGGCCTGTTTCCACACTGTAGGGAATCTAATCTAAAAAAAATCTAATCATTGGCTTAAATCCCATATGAAGTTACCATGAAGTACTCTCCTTCTCAACCTCTCTTCTCGTTTGAGGCATGGTGACTCTCAGGTGAAGCCATCACCTGTCATCTCTCTCTCTAATGAGAGAGCAGCCCTCTGGTCTGGTAAGATTATATGTGACTTCTACTCTTTTGGTAGAGAGTTTAATGCAACTTTGCAAAGTGAATAAAAAGACGTGTTTTGCTGAAAGATATTTACTGTTTTTAATTGTCGCTTGTAATGCTCAGCGTGCTTACCTGCAGAGATAGGTGGGTAAGCTTCTCTCTAAAACCAGCTGTGTGATCTGTGCAAATATAGTTTGGGAAAGAGACAATCGTTAACTTGCTAGGCTGTAACTCCGTGCCAGAAAATTTCAGAGTAGGAAATATGTCCTTCTGAAACAAAAGATACATGCTGTTGAATGCGCCCATTTTCTCAATTGAAGTCCACAATCCAAAAACAAAAAGGATATAGTATTGTACAGAAAGGTGCTGTTTGATTAGATGTTAACTCTAATTGGCTGAGGAGTTGTGGGGAAGATGCTAAGAAGCTATTGTCCCCAGCTTTCTGGTTTAATTAAAAACATACAATGCCTGTAGAGGACAGGTCCTGCATATAAATATATGAAGCTACTGGCAAGTATAAGTGAATTGCATTGCAAACTCTACTGAGAATCCTAAATTGATTGTTAATTTAATTCTTCACTCATTTGGGAAGGTTGGATAATTGTTAGCTAATTGCAGATTCACGATGAATGTTTCATATTCTTTCCTGAGTTTGCATATTCTTTCCTGAGTAGAAGGCTCAGTATCCCTCCCTCTGAACCAGGAGACTCAAGTTCAAGACCCACTTGCTCCAGAAATGAGTAATAACATCTCTGAACAGATTGATTTAGAAAATATTTAGTGGTAGGCCTGAATATTAGAGAAAGGCCCTCCTGCCGTTATTCAAAATAGTGCAAGTCTGAGCTGGCTGAATTCATGTTCTATACCTTGAAGCAACCAAGTCCATCAGAGAAGATGTGATGGCCTGGTGGTATTATTCCAGGATTGTTAACCCAGAAACTCAGGTTACGTTCTGGGGGCCTGGGTCCAAATCCTGCAAAAGTGGACGGTGGAATTTGGATTCAATTTAAAAACAAATCTGAAACCAAGAATCTAATGATGACCATGAACTGATTGTTGGAATCACCCATCTGGTTCACTGATGTTCTTTAGGGAAGGAAACTGCCATCCTTACCTGGTCTGGCCTACATGTGACTCCAGACCCACAGCAATGTGATTGACTCTTAACTGCCCTCTGGGTAATTAGGGGATGGGCAATAAATGCTGACAGAGCCAATGACACCCTCATCACATGAATGAATAAAGTAAAACTACTGTAGCGAAAGAGAGTTGGAAACAGATTTCATAATCTGAGGCACGGAACGCACTGCCTGCAACAGTAGTAGACTCACCAACTTTACGGGCATTTAAATGGTCATCCGTTAGACATACGGACGAAAATGGAATAATGTAGGTTAGATGGGCTTCGGATTGGTTTCACAGGTTGGCGCAACATTGAGGGCTGAAGGGCCTGTACTGCACTGTAGTGTTCTATGTTCTAATCTAGTCAAAAGAAAGTGAGGCTGTTTGTGATTATGGAAAGAACTTTTAAGTTTAATGAACCATTGTGTAGATATACAGTGAGACATAATCGCTCCTTATGCTTCAACTTTACAGAGTTTTAGAACCATTTCTAAATTCTGTTTTGTTGAGAGAGCTAGAATGCGTGGAGACCCCATATTCAACCCCATCTTTCAAATGCACAGTATCACTTTTTAATTAAGCTTTAATTTACATTATTTAATCTAACTGTCTGATTGCCTAAGTTGATGGACAAATAGCCCATTGCAAACATGAACTATAATCCAGGTCAACATGAGAAAAGGCAAGAATGAAGACCAGGTCATCTGACTAATAAAAGTTTATTCCTTTGGTGCTCCGGCTGTCTTAATCTATTATGCATGTGTGATTACTTAAATGGAAAGTTAATCATCTGGATGGAAAATGAATGATGCCCTGATTGACAGTAAATTGAAGTGATCACAACATTGCTCAATGAACATGAGCGAAACAAATCAGATGTCTGGATGTGTTAAAAGGTCAATATTGAGCTAAAACGGTGACCTAATCCAAGAACTTTGTAATTCATTGCTGCGACAACACTTCTACACTGGCCACTGCAGGAGAAAAGTGAATATTTGGGATGGATGCATTGGTTATGAAGAGCCAACATTTGAATCCTCGCATTCAAAAAGAGAAAGCAAGCCTTATACAATTAAAAGTAGGGCCCTGGGTAATCTTGTACAACAGAAAGGTCGAGAGGTTCAGGTATACAATTCTTTGAAGTTTGCAGCACATATAGACAGGGTGATTAAGAAGGTGTTTAGCATGCTTGCCCTCATTGCTCAGACCTTTGCAGTTGGGACATCATGTTGAGGTTGTTTGGGATGTTGGTGAGGCCACTTCTGGAGTACTGTGCTCAGTTCAGGTCACCCCGTTGTAGAAAGGATATTATTAAACTGGGACAGAATTCAGAAGAGATTTTCCAGCTCGGGGGGTTTGAGTTATGAGGAGAAGCTGGATAGGCTGGGACATTTTTCACTGGAACATAGGAGTTTGTGAGGTGGCTTTATGAGGGTTTATAAAATCATAAGAGGGATAGATAAGGTAAATGGCAGGTGTCTTTTTCCAAGGTTAGGTGATTTCAGGACTGGGGGCCTATTTTTAAGGTGAGAGGACAAAGATTTAAAAAACACATGAGGGGCAATTTGTTTCACACAGAGAGTGGTTCACGTGTGGGATGAACCTCCAGAGGAAGTGATGGATGTGGCTCCAGTTACAAACTTTTAAAGACATTTGGGTAAGTAAGTGAATAAGAAATGTTTGGAGGGATATGGGCCAAACACAAGCAGGTGGGACTAGTTTTGTTTGGGATTATGGTCAGCATGGACTTTTTGTACCAGGATGGTCATGAGGATGTTGCCTGGTATGGCAGGTGTTAATAATGAAGCAAGGTGGAGTAGATTGAGATTACTTTCGTTAGAAAGACAAAGCTTGAGGGGGGACCTGATTGAGGTCTACAAAATCATGAGAGGTGCATGGAACATAGGAAAGTACAGCACAGAACAGGCCCTTTGGCCCACGATGTTGAGCCGAGACTTAATCGTAATGTAAAATATAGTAACTTAACCTACGCACTCCTCAACTCACTGCTATCCATGTGCATGTCCAGCAGTCACTTAAATGTCCCCAATGACTTCGCTTCCACCACTTCAACTGGCAAAGAATTCCATACATTCACAACTCTCTGTGTAAAGAACCTACCGCTGATGTCTCCTTTATACCTTCCTCCTAATATCTTCAAACTATGACTTCTCGTACCAGTCAATCCTGCCCTGGGGAAAAGTCTCTGACTACTGACTCTATCTATTCCTCTCAGTATATTATACACTTCGATCAGGTCTCCTCTCTTCCTACTTCTCTCCAGAGAGAAGAGTCCGAGCTTATTAAACCTTTCTTCATAAGGCAAGCCCTCCAGTCCAGGCAGCATCCTGATAATACTTCTTTGCACCCTCTCCAGAGCCTCTGTATCTTTTCTGTAGTAGGACAACCAGAACTGGACACAATATTCCAAGTGTGGTCTCACCAGGGACTTGTAGAGCTGCAGCAAAACCTCACAGCTCTTAAACTCGATCCCCCGTTAATGAAAATCAAACACCATATGCTTTCTTAACAACCCTATCCACTTCGGTGGCAACTTTGAGGGATCTATGTACTTGCACACCTAGATCCCTCTGTTCCTCCACACTGACAAGAATCCTGTCTTTAATACTATATTCAGCATTCGAGTTCGACCTTCCAAAATGCATCATTTTGCATTTAGAGTCATAGAGATGTACAGCACGGAAACAGACCCCTCGGTCCAACCCGTCCATGCCGACCAGATATCCCAACCCAATCTAGTCCCACCTGCCAGCATCTGGCCCATATCCCTCCAAACCCTTCCTATTCATATACCCATCCAAATGCCTCTTAAATGTTGCAATTGTACCAGCCTCCACCACATCCTCTGGCAGCTCATTCCATACACGTAACACCCTCTGCATGAAAATGTTGCCCCTTAGGTCTCTTTTATATCTTTCCCCTCTCACCCTAACCCTATGCCCTCTAGTTCTGGACTCCCCGACCCCAGGGAAAAGACTTTGTCTATTTACCCTATCCATGCCCCTCATAATTTTGCAAACCTCTATAAGGTCACCCCTCAGCCTCCGACGCTCCAGGGAAAACAGCCCCAGCCTGTTCAGCCTCTCCCTGTAGCTCAAATCCTCCAACCCTGGCAGTATCCATGTAAATCTTTTCTGAACCCTTTCAAGTTTCACAACATTTTTCCAATAGGAAGGAGACCAGAATTGCATGCAATATTCCAACAGTGGCCTAACCAATGTCCTGTACAGCTGCAACATGACCTCCCAACTCCTGTACTCAATACTCTGACCAATAAAGGAAAGCATACCAAACGCCTTCTTCACTATCCTATCTACCTGCGACTTTACTTTCAAGGAGCTATGAACCTGCACTCCAAGGTCTCTTTGTTCAGCAACACTCCCTAGGACCTTACCATTAAGTGTATAAGTCCTGCTAAGATTTGCTTTCCCAAAATGCAGCACCTCGCATTTATCTGAATTAAACTCCATCTGCCGCTTCTCAGCCCATTGGCCCATCTGGTCCAGATCCTGTTGAAATCTGAGGTAACCCTCTTCGCTGTCCACTACACCTCCAATTTTGGTGTCATCTGCAAACTTACTAACTGTACCTCTTATGCTCGCATCCAAATCATTTATGTAAAAGACAAAAAGTAGAGGACCCAGCACTGATCCTTGTGGCACTCCACTGGTCACAGGCCTCCAGTCTGAAAAACAACCTTCCACCACCATCCTCTGTCTTCTACCTTTGAGCCACTTCTGTATCCAAATGGCTAGTTCTGTCTGTATTCCATGAGATCTAACTTTGCTAATCAATCTCCCATGGGGAACCTTGTCGAACGCCTTACTGAAGTCCGTATAGATCACATCTATTGCTCTGCCCTCATCAATCTTCTTTGTTACTTCTTCAAAAACCTCAATCAAGTTTGTGAGACATGATTTCCCATGCACTAAGCCATGTTGACTATTCCTAATCAGTCCTTGCCTTTCCAAATACATGTACATCCTGTCCCTCAGGATTCCCTCCAACAACTTGCCCACCACCGAGGTCAGGCTCACTGGTCTATAGTTCCCTGGCTTGTCTTTACCGCCCTTCTTAAACAGTGGCACCACGTTTACCAACCTCCAGTCTTCCAGCACCTCACCTGTGTCTATCGATGATACAAATATCTCAGCAAGTGGCCAAGCAATCACTTCTCTAGCTTCCCACAGAGTTCTCGGGTACACCTGATCAGGTCCTCTCAGCCCAGCTCTGCATCCTGTCTATGTCGCACTGCAACCTGCAGTAGCCCTCTATACTATCAACGACACCTCCAACCTTTATGTCATCTGCAAATTTACTAACCCACCCCTCAACCTCCTCATCTAAGTCATTTATAAAAACTACAAAGAGCAGAGGCCCAAGAACAGAGCCCTGTGGGACCCCACTCAACACTGTCCTCCAGGCAGAATATTTTCCATCTACAACCACTCTCTGCCTTCTGTCAGCCAGCCAATTCTGAATCCAGATAACCAAATCTCCCTGTATCCCATACTTCCTGACTTTATGAATGAGCTTACCATGGGGAACCCTATCAAATGCCTTGCTGAAGTCCATATACACCACATCCACTGCTCTACCATCATCAATCTGTCTTGTCACTTCCTCAAAGAACTCAATAAGATTTGTGAGGCATGACCTGCCCCTCACAAAGCCATGCTGACTGCCTTTAATCACACTATGTTTTGTTAAATAGTCATAAATCCTATCCCTCAGAATTCTTTCCAAAATTTTGCTGACCACAGATGTAGGACGGACTGTTATGTAATTGCCAGGGATTTCCCTATTACCCTTCTTGAAAAGTGGAACAACATTTGCCTCCTTCCAATCCTCAGGTACGACTCCCGTGGAGAGTGAGGAGGCAAATATCCTCGCCAGCGGCTTAGCAATCTCCTTTCTCGCTTCCCGGAGCAGCCTAGGATAAATCTGGGCTGGCTCTGGGGACTTATCAATCTTAATGTTTTCCAAACTTTCTAGCACTTCAACTTCATCAATCTTGATCTGGTCAAGACTGTATCCCAGCTCCTCTAAGTTTTCATTTCCAACAAGTTCCCTTTCCTTGGTGAAAACCAAAGCAAAAAACTCATTTCGGCCTTCCCCTATGTGTTCGGACTCCACGCACAAGTTCCCTCTGCTATCCCTGATTGGCCCTACCTTCTCCCTGATCATTCTCTTATTCCTCACGTATGAGTAAAGTGCCTTTGGGTTCTCCCTAATCTGTCTTGTCAAGCCCTTTTCATGCCCCCTCCAGGTTCTCCTCAGTCCATTTCTGAGCTCCTTTCTAGGAAGCCTGCAATCCTCTGAAGCTGTGCTAGATCCTTGCTTCCTCCACCTTATGTAAGCTGCCTTCTTCCTTTTGACAAGAAGTTCCTCTGTTCTCATCATCCAAGGTTCCTTAATCTTACACCTTCTTACCTGTCTCAGAGGAACAAATTTATGCATCACTCGCAATAACTTTTCCTAATAGTCTCCACATGTCTGCTGTGCACTTTCTGTGGAACAATTGCTCCCAGTCTGTACTTCCCAATTCCTGTCTGATAGCGTCATAATTTACTTTTCCCCAATAAAATACCTTCCTTCAGTAACTGCTCCTTTCACTCTCCAAGGCTCTGCTAAATGTGAGGCAGTTGTGATCACTTTCACCAAAAGGGTGCCTGTAAACAGGAAAGTGGCTTGAAGTGTGTATACTTCAATGCAAGAAGTATACGAAATAAGGTAGGTGAACTTGCAGCGTGGGTTGGTACCTGGGACTTCGATGTTGTGGCTATTACGGAGACATGGGTAGAACAGGGACAGGATTGGCTGTTGCAGGTTCCAGGGTTTAAATGTTTTAGTAGGGTCAGAGGTGGGGGTAAAAGAGGGGGAGGTGTGGCATTGCTTGTCAAAGATCGTATTACAGCGGTGGAAAGGACGATGGATGAAGACTCGCCATCTGAGGTAGGTTGGGCTGAGGTTAGGGATAGGAAAGGTGAGCTCACCCTGTTAGGAGTTTTTTACAGGCCTCCCAATAGTCCTAGAAACGTAGAAGAAAGGATTGCGAGGATGATTCAGGAGAAGAGTGAAAGTAATAGGGTGGTTGTTATGGGGGACTTTAACTTTCCTGATATTGATTGGGAAAGCTATAGCTCTAGTTCGTTAGATGGGTCGGTGTTTGTCCAATGAGTGCAGGAGGGTTTCCTGACACAATATGTAGATAGGCCAACAAGAGGTGAGGCCATACTGGATTTGTTTCTGGGTAACGAACCAGGCCAGGTGTTAGAATTGGAGGTAGGTGAGCACTTTGGGGACAGTGACCACAATTCGGTGACTTTTACTCGAGTGATGGAGAGGGATAAGTGTGCACTGCAGGGCAAGAGTTATAGCTGGGGGCAGGGAAATTATGATGTGGTGAGGCATGACTTAGGATGAGTGGCTTGGAAAAGTAGGCTTCAAGGCAAGGGTGTAATTGATATGTGGAGCTTGTTCACATTGAGTGTTCTTGATAAGTATGTACCTGTCAGGCAGGAAGGAAAGGGTCGTGTGAGGGAGCCGTGGTTTAATAAGGAATTGGAATCCCTTGTTAAATGGAAGAGGGCGGCCTATGTAAAGATGAGGCGTGAAGGTTCAATTGGGGCGATTGAGTGTTATAAGGTAGCCAGGAAGGATCTGAAGAGAGAGCTAAGAGCAGCAAGGAGGGGACATGAAAGGTCCTTAGTTGGTAGGATTAGGGAAAACCCTAAGGCTTTCTATAGGTATGTCAGGAATAAAAGAATGACTAGGGTAGGAATAGGTCCAGTCAAGGATAGTAGTGGGAAGTTGCGTGTGGAGGCTGAAGAGATTGGGAGACACTGAATGAATACTTTTCGTCAGTATTCACTCAGGAACAGGACATTGTTGCCGATGTGAATACTGAGTCACAATTAAGTAGAATGAATGGCTTTAAGGTATGTAGGAAAGAGGTGTTGGAAATTCTGGAAAGGGTGAAAATAGATAAGTCCCCTGGGCCTGATGGCATTTATCCTCGGATTCTCTGGGAAGCAAGGGAGGAGATTGCAGAGCCATTGGCCTTGATTTTTATGTCCTCGTTGTCTACAGGAGTAGTGCCAGAAGACTGGAGGCTAGCAAATGTGGTTCCCTTGTTCAAGAAGGGGAGTAGGGGTAACCCTAGTAACTATAGGCCGGTGAGTCTCACTTCTGTTGTGGGCAAAGTCTTAGAGAGAATTGTAAGGGATAGGATTTATGAACATCTGGATAGGAATAATGTGATCAAGGATAGTCAGCATGGTTTTGTGAAGGGCAGGTCGTGCCTCACAAACCTTATTGAATTCTTTGAGAAGGTGACTAAGGAGGTGGACGAGGGGAAAGCAGTAGATGTGGTGTATTTGGATTTTAGTAAGGCGTTTGATAAGGTTCCCCATGGTAGGCTACTTCAAAAAATACGGAGGTATGGCATTGAGGGTGAGTTGGAGGTTTGGATTAGGAATTGGCTGGCTGGAAGAAGACAGAGGGTAGTAGTTGATGGTAAAGGTTCATCTTGGAGTGCCGTTACTAGCGGTGTTCCGCAAGGATCTGTTTTGGGACCATTGCTGTTTGTCATTTTTATAAATGACCTGGAGGAGGGGCTAGAAGGTTGGGTGAGCAAGTTTGCGGATGATACGAAAGTCGGAGGAGTTGTTGACAGTGAGGAAGGATGTGGCAGGTTACAGCGGGATATAGATAAGCTGCAGAATTGGGCAGAAAGGTGGCGAATGGAGTTCAATGTAGCTAAGTGTGAGGTGATTCACTTTGGTAAGAGTAACAAAAAGATGGGGTACTGGGCTAATGGTCGGATACTTGGTAGTGTGGATGAGCAAAGGGATCTTGGTATCCATATACACAGATCTTTGAAAGTTGCCACCCAGGTAAATAGTGCGGTGAAGAAGGCATATGGCGTACTGGCTTTCATTAGTTGAGGAATTGAGTTCCGGAGTCCTGAGATCATATTGCAGTTGTATAAAACTCTGGTGCGGCCGCACCTGGAGTATTGTGTGCAGTTTGGGTCGCCATACTATAGGAAGGATGTGGAGGCACTGGAACGGGTGCAGAGGAGGTTTACCAGGATGTTGCCTGGTATGGTAGGAAGATCGTATGAGGAAAGGCTGAGGCACTTGGGGCTGTTTTCATTGGAGAAAAGAAGGTTTAGGGGTGACTTGATAGAAGTGTACAAGATGATTAGGGGTTTAGATAGGGTTGACCATGAGAACCTTTTTCCACGTATGGAGTCAGCTATTACGAGGGGGCATAGCTTTAAATTAAGGGGTGGTAGGTATAGGACAGATGTTAGGGGTAGGTTCTTTACTCAGCGAGTCGTGAGTTCATGGAATGCCCTGCCAGTAGCAGTGGTGGACTCTCCCTCTTAATGGGCATTTAAGCGGGCATTGGATAGACATATGGAGGACAGTGGGCTAGTGTAGGTTAGGTGGGCTTGGATCGGTGCAACATCGAGGGCCAAAGAGCCTGCACTGCGCTGTATTCTTCTATGTTCTATGTTCTATGCTCTCCCACCGCGAGGTCTGACACCTGTCTTGGCTTGTTGCCAAGCACCAACTCCAAAACGGCCTCTCCCTTCGTCGGTCTGTCTACATACTGAGTAGAGAAACACGCCTAAACACACCTGACAAAAACGGCTCCATCCAAACTATCTGCACTTAGGAGGTTCCAGTCGATATTGGGAAAGTTGAAATCACCCATAATAACAACCCTGCTACTTTTGCATTTTTCCAGAATCTGCCTGCCTATGAGTTCTTCAATCTCTCTACTGCTATTAGGTGGTTTGTAGAAAACCCCCAATGTGGTGGCTGTTCCCTTGTTGTTCCTAACTTCCACCCATACTGACTCAGTAGACAAACCTTCCTCAACAACCTTTGTTTCTGTAGCTGTGATGAACTGTCTGATTAGCAATGCTACACCCCTCCTCTTTTTCCACCCTGCCTGTTCTTTTTAAACGTTCGAAACCCTGGAACATCAAGCAACCATTCCTGCCCTTGTAAAACCCATGTCTCTGTTATGGCCACAACATCGTAGCCCCAAGTACTGATCCATGCTCCAAGTTCATCACTCTTAGTCCGGGCACTCCTTGCATTAAAGCAGACACACTTTAACTGATCCCTATGTTTCATCGCGTGAGAAACCTTCCTGATAGATTCAATATATCCTGTCACTATCCTGTCTGCAACTGATCCCCTCTCAGACATGTGGCTCTGATTCCCACCCCCCTGCCAAACTAGTTTAAACCCTCCCGAATCACACGAGCAAATCTCCCACCCAGGACATTTGTGCCCCTCCAGTTCAGGTGCAACCCATCCTTCATGTACTGGTCGCACCTTCCCCAGAAGGTATCCCAATGGTCTAGGTATCTAAAACCTTCTGTCCTGCACCAGCCTCGCAGCCACATGTTAAGTTGTACTCACTGACTGTTCCTCACCTCACTATCTCGTGGCACCGGTAGCAAACCTGAGATCACTACTCTACTCGTCCTGCTCTTCAGCTTCCAACCTAGCTCTGTGTAGTCACTTTTCAGATCCTCAATCCCTTTCCTGGCTATATCATTGGTGCCAATATGTACCACGATTTCCGGCTGCTCACCCTCCCCCTTCAGAACTTGTAAACCCAATCGGCGACACCCTGGACCCTGGCACCCGGGAGGCAACATACCTTCCGGGAGTCCTGTTCCTGACCACAAAACCTCCTGTCAATCCATCTAACTATAGACAGGATGGATAGCAAGAAGCTTTTTTCCCAGAGTGGGGGGACAAAATTAATAGGGGTCATGAATTCAAGGTGAGGGGGAAAAGGCTTAAGGGAAATATGTGTGGAAAGTTCTTTAAGCAGAGGGTGGTGGGTGCTTGGAATGCATTGCCATTGGAGGTGGTATACGCGGGGATGACAGCATCATTTAAGATGTATCTCGACAGACACACGAATGGGCAGGGAGCAGAGGGGTACAGATCCTTAGAAAATAGGCAGCAGGTTTAGATAGAAGATCTGAACCGGCCCAGGCTTGGAGGACCGAAGGGCCTGTTCCTGTGCTGTAATTTTCTTTGTTCTTTGGACCAAAGGGTCAGTTTCCACGCTGTATGACTCTATGACAGGCAAGATGATTGATAGATTCTAAATTCTCAAGGAACATAACAGAAAATGACAAACTATTTCAGCCTCATCAGGACAATAGAACCATTAGTGACCCTTCCAACGAACATGAGGTTTGGGGTTGGGGGAGGGAAGGGGGAAGCTGTGATTCCTGGGTCTGAGTGGAGGCAGGATCAAATGAAGCATTTAAGCTGGGCATTGGATGGTTGTTTGGATAAAAACAATGTGCAAGAATATGCAGACAAAACAGGAGGTTGGCACTCGGTGTATAATGCTCATTAGAAGTTCCAGTGCAGGCGTGATGAGCTGAATGACCTCCCCTATGATCTCGACAATTCCATGGGCTGGCATTCCCTTAAATCCAGCCATATAAGGTAATAGGCAGGTGGAGAAAACCTTTGGTTAAGAGATAGGTTTTAGGGAGTGGATTAAAGTTGGACAGGGAGGTAGAGAGATTTAGGAAACAAATTCCAGAGCTTCAAGTCTCAAAAGCTGAAAGCACAGCTTTTAGTAGTTGGATGAATTTTTTGTCAGTGCAAAGATTCAGTAGTCAAGCCAGTGAAATGACGCTTTTTCTAAAATATGTCTGAAGACTTAGATAATTTAAAGCTACTTTTCTCCCAAATCAAAATGCTATTCATTGGTTTCCACAGCCTATTATTTGGATCAAAACTAAACTTTCATTTCAAATTATTGCCAAGTTAAACCCTGCATTTCTTACAGCATTATGAAAGATAAGGTATCTACCACAGGACCCAGTCAATTTAATAGGTTTTGCTATCTGGGGTAAATGGAATACTGGTTTGATTAAGATCGATATTCAATTTAATACAAGGCTTTTTTGTGAAGGTTTATCATTAAAAGACCTCACCACCAGAATATATTTAGAGTCAGATTGTCATAGAGATGTACAGCGTGGAAACAGACCCTTCGGTCCAACTCGTCCATGCCGACCAGCTATCTCAACCCAATCTAGTCCCACCTGCCAGCATTTGGCCCATATCCCTCCAAACCTTTCTATTCATATACCCATTCAGATGCCTTCTGGGAATATGAAGGATGAGGTGCAGAGGGGTGGGTTTGAGGTTGGGAAATATGGCCTGTTGTTAACACAGCAGGGTTTTCAATGGGCTTGCCTTCCTATTGCCAATCATTCAGCTACTCCATCATCTCCTCCTCTTTCACAGTTGGATTCTATCGGCCATGTTCTTAATCAACCCGCTCAGAGATTTTTTCACAAATCTTTGCTGCGCGTGGGACTTACACCCAGACCTCTTGTCTCAGAGGCACACAAAGCTGTCAGCCAAGTGCTGGGAAATGGGATGAGAATAGTGAGGTGGTCATTTTTCACCGGTACAGGCTCTTAGAGTTACAGAGTCATACAGCATGGAAACAGCCCCTTTGGGCCAATCAGTCCATCCGACCAGAATTCCAAATTAGGCTAATCCCACCTGTCTACACCATTCCATGCATATTGAAAATATGCCCTCTAGACATGAAATCCCCTACCTAGGGAAAAGGCACTCACCTTCTCCAAACTCCTCATGATTTTATAAACCTCTATAAGGTTAGCACCTCAGCCACCGACATCCCAGTGAAAAAAAATCCCCTTCTAACTCAAGTCCTCCATTCCCGCTAACATCCTGGTAAATCTCTTCTGAACCCTCTCCAGCTTAATAATATCCTTCCTATAATAGAGTGACCAGAGCAGCACACAGTACTCCAGAAGTCTCACCAGTGTCCAGTACAATCTCAACGTGACATTCCAACTCATTACTCAATGGTCTGAGCTATGAAGGCACCGTGCTAAATGCCTTCTTAACCACTCTGACTATATGTGATGCAACTTTAAAGAACTATGTATCTGAACTTCTAGGTGTCTCTGTTTGACAGCACTACCCAAGGCCCTACTTTTACTTGTAGAAATCCTTCCCTTATTTGTTTTACCAAAGTGCAATGCTTCGCATTTATCCATACTAAACTCCATCTGCCTCCCGTCAGCCCATTGACCCAATTAGATAACCTTCTTCACTGTCCACTACACCACACATTCTGCAAACCCGATGGGCTGAAAGGCCTTTAACTGTGCTGTAGGCTTCTATGGCTCTATCACTACTGCTATGCCTTATCAAGAAGGGAATCAAAGGGTTATAGAGAAAAGACAGGAAAGTAGAATTGAGGGCTACTAGCTCAGCCATGATGGAGCAGATTCGATGGGCTGAATGACCTAATTCTTCTTCCCCCACATCCTAGGGTCTTACGATCACAAGAGCCCTTTGGATTCTGTTATAAAATGAGTTCTTCCAGCTCAACATGAAAGATTAGTTTGTCACACGGTGTTGTACAAAAAGCCAACCTCCTGCTTTGTGTCAACAGCTCCCTAATTTATTTTGATAGCTCCCATTCACCTTTTCACATCATTAATTAAACCTGACACCAATGGAGTCATCACCTTAAACTCACAAGGCTGCATAGGGAGATGGCAAGCAGATTTAGCTGTTGGGTCATTGAATGTGGCTCTCTGGCCAGTAAATCTTGATCTGATTAGTGCAGTAAATGTACAGGAAGTGCCAGCCAGGCCATTCAGATTCTTGTCAAGAGTGATATAAAAGCACTTAGCGACTGGGAATTCTCTTCTTCAAAGTCAATTATATTCCTCCACTTCTTGATCACAGACAGATTCCATAGAAAGGAATGAGGTCCTTTAAACATGAGATAGAGTCATATCACATAGAAACAGATCCTTCAGTTCAACTTGTCTGTGTCAACCAGATATCCTAACCTAATCTAGTCCCATTTGCCTGCATTTGGCCCATATCCCTCTCAACCCTTTCTATTCATTTACCCATCCAGCTGTCTTTTAAATGTTGCCATTGTGCCAACTTCCACCACTTCCTCTGGCAGCTCATTCCATACATGCATCATCCTCTGCATGAAAAAATTGCCCCTTAGATACCTTTTAAATCTTTCCCCCTCACCTTAAACCTATGCCCTTTAGGATTGGACTCCCCCAGGGAAAAGACCTTGACTATTCACCCTGTCCATGCCCCTCATGATTTTATAAACCTCTATAAAATCACCCCTCAGCCTTCAACGCTCTAGGGAAAATAGCCCTAGCCTACTCAGCCTTTCCCTATAGCCCAAACCCTTCAACCTTGGCATCATCCTTGTAAATCTTTTCTGAACCCTTTCAAGTTTCACAACATCTCTCCAAACGCAGGGAGACCAGAATTGAACGCAGTATTCCAAAAGTGGCCTAACCTCTGTCCTGTACAGCCACAACATTACCTCCCAACTCCTATACTCAATACTCTGAGCAATAAAGGCAAACATACCAGGCTTGAGCTCCCTGACTTGGGAGGAAAGGTATGGCCCTTTGAGTTTCCCCGAGGTTGGTGGAAAAGCAACATTTTAATGATTGGCCTGGACTGAATGGTACACTAACAATTGCAACGGAGGAGTTAATGTACGCTTTCAATGAAGGACTGAAAAATTTCAGTGAGAGGTTACTGAATAAACATTGCACTGTGTGATATTGTTTTCAAAGGGCTTTAGTCACAGACTTTAATTGTCCTGGTCTCACAGGCATGATTAATGGGGATAGGATAAGATATGGTAATGAGTAATGTGCTTTCCTACTGATAAGGAAGCATTCAATTTCCTAACCTCCAGTCAGCATTTTCACATTGCTGTCAGTCTAACAGGATGCATAATGCTTTAGAAAAACATTTGCCTGTATTACCGCCATAACCATCCTTCTCAATCCACAACCACCACTCCCTCATTCCCCAACAACATCGACTATCCGCTGCCTCTATCAATGAGCCAAGGTGAAAATATTGGTGCAATGAAATGTACATACACTCTCATCCCTCAGTATTACTGTGGGAGACGAACTTGTAAAGCTCAGTTCAATGTGTTCCCTGTTGAATTTATAGTTAATGGCATTGGTTAGAAAATGAATTAAAAAGTCTGGAGACTTTTTGCTCTCCCAGCGTTTGACTAAAATTTACAAAAGACTTTAGTCAGATGACCAAACAACAAGGCACTATTTTGGCCCCACATTTAAGGGAGGAGGGGATACAGTGAAGGACCGCTAGATTGGTTCCTGGGATGAGAGGGTTTCTTAAATTCTTTCATGGGACTTGAGGCATCGCTGGCTTAGCCAGGAATTGTGATCCACCTCTTATTGCCTTGGAAGAGATGGTACTGAATGTCTTCCAGAACCTTCTCTTAGTGTAGGTAGATTCACAGTCCTGCTAGGAAGGAGGGGTTTCCAGGATTTTGACCCAAAAACAGTGATGGAATGGTGCTGCGGTTCCAAAGCAGGATGGTGTGTGGCTTGGAGGGGAATTTGGTTTGCCATGCATCTTGTATCCCTTCCCCTTACAGTTAGCAGAGAACTCAGGTTTGGAAATGTGTCATCAAAGAAGGTTAGGTGGTTACTGCAATGTGTGTTGAAGATGGGACGCACTGCTACTACTGCGTATCAGTGAATGTAGCTGATGGAGGATGGGGTTCAATTCAAGTGGGCTGCTTTGTTTTGGATGAGTGTTGTTGAAGATGTACCCATCCAGGTGACTTGGAAGTATTCCATCAAACTCCTGATATGGACCTTGTAGATGGTGGACAGATTTGAGGGAGTCAGGAGGTGAGTTACTCACCGCAGGATTCCTAGCCTCTTCCTTGCTCTTATAACCACAGTATTTGTATGGCTAGTCCAGTTTCCAGGTTTTGATAATCCCCAGGATGCTGATAGTGAGGGATTCAGCAATGAGGGATCTTATTGATCCTGTATGGGCCCGAATGGGTAGGCACTGAGAGGTAGTTGCTCTTGGTTGGGGAATCTAAAGGGTCGCATCACAGTCTCATTTATTTCGGAGTGAAATAAGGTTAGGTTTTTTACTCAGAACATTGCAAATGACTGGAATTCCCTATCCCAGAATGTTCTGCATATTTCATTGTTGAATATTCTTCAGGTATAGGTGAGGTAGTCATCCAGAGATTCAAGGGATGTGGGGAACAAGCAGAAAGCTGGAGTTGTGGCAGATTATTCCATTGAGTGGGACACAGGTTTGATGGGCCAAATGGTCTGGTCCTATTTCCTTTACTCCTCAACTCCAGGCAGTTGGAGAGTTAAACCTTTGCTCACGCTGTTCATAAGTCTTGACTCATTTGATTTTAGTTCGGAGTTCGAACTTTGTGGTTCCAATACCCACTCCTGGAATTACAGATAAGGACATCAGAGCCAAGCTTAGGACTGAGAGACATCAGGAATGTGGTGGTGGGGTGGGGGGGGGGAAGTTAACTGAACACTATCATGTTCAGTTCTGGAGTCCACATTATGGGAGGGATGTGATTGCACTGGAGAGGGTGCAGAGGAGATTTACCAGGATATTGTCGTGGTTTTTCTAAATTACCCAGGATCCTCGGGGCCCTGTGATTCCCTATAGTTTTCCCAATGGAAATGTCATGACCAAGCAGAGTCGATGCGCCAACCAATCTCCAGCAGAGCCATAGAGTCATACAGCATGTAATCAGATGCTTCAGTCCAACCAGGCGAAAGTGAGGACTGCAGATGCTGGAGATTAGAGTCGAGACTGTGGCAATGGAAAAGCACAGCAGGTCAGGCAACATCCGAGGAGCAGGAGAATCAATGTTTCGGGCAAAAACCTGATGAAGGGCTTTTGCCCGAAACGTCAACTCTCCTGCTCCTCGGATGTTGCCTGACCTGCTGTGCTTTTCCTTCGGTCCAACCAGTCCATGCTAAACATTACCCAAACTACACTAGTCCCACCTGCCTGCTCTTAGCCCATGTCCTTCCAAACTTTTCTTATTCGTTTACTTATCCAAATGCCTTTTAAATGTTGTAATTGTACCTACATCTGCCAATTTCTCAGGAAGATCATTCCACACACGAACCACCCTCTGTGTAAAAAATTTCTCCCCCATGTCTTTTTTAAACCTCTCTCCTCTCATCTTAAATATGTGCCCCCTAGTCTTGAAATCCCCCATCCTAGGGAAAAGACAACTCCCATTAACTCTGTCTATACCTCTCATTACTTTAAAAACTTCTATAACGTCATCTCTCAACCCCTGGAGCTCCAGTGGAGAAAGTCCCAGCCTATCCAGCCTTTCTTTATAACTCAAACTTCCCATGCCCAGCAACATCCTGATAAATCCCGTCTGAACCCTTTCCAGCTTGATCATATGCTTAGCATAAATTGTTGTGATCATTTGAAATTTGGAATTCTTGCATTTGTCCTGATTAGTGCAGGATAATAACATGGCAACATGCGTCTCTTATTCAGCAATATTCAAATTCTGTACACCAAGTTTGGAAAGTCTTCTTATTCAAAGATCTTGTAATTTTGAGCTTCAAGAGTATGAGGGATCGTTATCATCCATCTTGATCAAGGACAATCCACAGACTGGAGGGAATCATAGAGATATACAGCACAGAAATGGATCCTTCAGAATGGAATAGTTAGTGCAGGGAAGCAAAGGGTGAATGATTCAAACGTCACAATTTACTGTCCTGTTTTTGAGGTATTTTAGGTGCTGGAGGTGATTTCCTCGAATTCCAGGAGCAGCAATTACTGTTTTATATGCTGTGGCATTGTTTTGGAACTTTGGGAAAAAAAAGTCAAAACAACAGCATTTTAAAAGGGAGAAGAACAGGCAAAGGAAGCACATGGTGAGGACAGTGCAGGAGAGAGAGAGAGAGAGTGAGAGAAAACCTGCACAGTTACTGCCTTTGCTGTTTTTGAATTCATGTATCACTGGACATTGTAGTGCAATTGGGAAAATTAACAAACAGTGAAATTCACAACTAATCTTGGAGGAACCGGTTTGGGCGAAGTTCACAACAAAGAATCAGATAAGTTAATTGTTGTTTTAAGTCTGTCCAAGAGAAAGGCTGTATTAGTGAGTACAGTGGGTTCTTCATGATTATATGTTTTTGGAGATAAGTCTCTTGATTAAACTTCAAATATAAGCCATAGCTATTAATTTAACCTGGGGCAGTGTTTGTAGAGGAATAAGACGGTGTTATTTTCTGGGTCTGTAGATTGTGAAGGAGCAAAAATGGCCTTTGCAGTGATATGTACTTCTCGCCAAATGTGGGAGTTTAAAGAGAGTTTAAGAGTTACTGCAGATTATATCTGCCATAAATTCTGTTGGATGCGAATCTTATCAGAGGATCGGTTGGAGAGACAGATAGAAGCGATGAGGAATTTGCTTCAGCAACAGTATGTGATGGATGGCAGTTATAAGAAGGGGGGAAAGTCTCAGATACAGTCACATAGATGGGTTAACTCCAGGAAGGGTAAGAGAGGTAGGCACCTAAGGCAGGAGTCTTTTGTGGATATACCCATTTCAAACAGGTATGCTGTTTTGGAAAAAGTAGGGGGTGATGGATTCTCAGGGGAACGTAGCACGAACAGCCAAGTTTCTGGTATTGAGACTGGCTCTAATGCAACGAGGGGTACGTCGGCTTCCAAGAGATCAATTGTGTTAGGGGATTTTGTAGTCCGAGGTACAGATAGATGTTTCTGAGGCCAATAGAGAAAAAGTAGAATGGTGTGTTGTCTCCCTAGTGTCAGGATCAAGGATATCTCAGAGAGGGTGCAGAATGTTCTCACCGGGGAGAGGGGCCAGCAAGAGGTCATTGTCCAATTGGAACCAATGATATAGGAAGGGAAAAGGTTGAGATTCTGAAGGAAGATTACAGAGAGTTAGGCAGAAATTTAAAAAGGAGGTCCTCAAAGGTAGTAATATCTGGATTACTCCCAGTGCTACAAGCTAGTGACGGTAGGAATAAGAGGATAGAGCAGATGAATGCATGGCTGAGGAGCTGGTATATGGGAGAAGGATTCACATTTTTGGATCTTGGAATCTCTTTTGGGGTAGAAGTGACCTATACAAGAAGGATGAATTGCACCTAAATTGGAAGGGGACTAATATACTGGCAGAGAGATTTGCTAGAACTGCTTGGGAGGATTTAAACTAGTAAGGTGGGGGTGGGGGGGGGGGGGGGGTGGGACCCAGGGAGATAGTGAGGAAAGAGATCAATCTGAGACGGGTACAGCTGAGAACAGAAGTCAGTCAAATAGTCAGGGCAGGTAGGGACAAGGTAGGGCTAATAAATTAAACTGCATTTATTTCAATGCAAGGAGCCTAACAGGGACGACAGATGAACTCAGGGCATAGTTCGGAACATGGGACTGGGATATCATGGCAATTACAGAAACATGGCTCAGGGATGGGCAGGACTGGCAGCTTAATGTTCCAGGATACAAATGTTACAGGAAGGATAGAAAGGGAGGCAAGAGAGGAGAGGGAGTGGCATTTTTGATAAGGGTTAGCATTATAGCTGTGCTGAGGGAGGATACCTCCCAGAAGTACATCCAGGACTGTTAGTTGGGTGGAACTGAGAAATAAGAAAGGGATGATCACCTTATTGGGATTGTATTATAGACCCCCTAATAGTCAGAGGGAAATTGACAAACAAACTTGTAAGGAGATCTCAGCTATCTGTAAGAATAACAGGGTAGTTATGGTAGGGGATTTTAACTTTCCAAACATCGACTGGGACTGCTATAGTGTTAAAGGTTTAGATGGAGAGGAATTTTTAAAGTGCATACAAGACAATTTTCCGATTCAATATGTGGATGTACCTACTAGAGAAAGTGCAAAACTTGACCTACTCTTGGGAAATAAGGCAGGGCAGGTGACTGAGGTGTCAGTGGGGGAGCACTTTGGGGCCAGCGACCATAATTCTATTCATTTTAAAATAGTGATGGAAAAGGATAGACCAGATCTAAAAGTTGAAGTTCTAAATTGGAGAAAGGCCAATTTTGACGGTATTAGGCAAGAACTTTCAAAAGCTGATTGGAGGCAGATGTTCGCAGGTAAAGGGACGGCTGGAAAATGGGAAGCCTTCAGAAATGAGATAACAAGAATCCAGAGAAAGAATATTCCTGTCAGGGTGAAAGGGAAGGCTGGAAGGGATAGGGAATGCTAGATGATTAAAGAAATTGAGGGTTTGGTTAAGAAAAAGAAGGAAGTATATGTCAGGTATAGACAGGATAGATTGAGTGAATCCTTAGAAGAGTATAAAGGAAGTAGGAGTATACTTAAGAGGGAAATCAGGAGGGCAAAAAGGGGACATGAGATAGCTTTGGCAAATAGAATTAAGGAGAATCCAAAGGGTTTTTACAAATATATTAAGGACAAAAGGGTAACTACGGAGAGAATAGGGCCCCTCAAAGATCAGCAAGGTGGCCTTTGTGTGGAGCCACAGAAAATGGGGGAGATACTAAATGAATATTTTGCATCAGTATTTACTGTGGAAAAGAATATGGAAGATATAGACTAGGGAAATAGATGGTGACATCTTGCAAAATGTCCAGATTACAGAGGGTGAAGTGCTGGATGTCTTGAAACGGTTAAAGGTGGATAAATCCCCAGGACCTGATCAGATGTACCCGAGAACTCTGTGGGAAGCCAGAGAAGTGATTGCTGGGTCTCTTGCTGAGATATTTGTATCATCGATAGTCACAGGTGAGGTGCCGGAAGACTGGAGGTTGGCAAACGTGGTGCCATTGTTTAAGAAGGGTGGGAAAGACAAGCCAGGGAACTATAGACCAGTGAGCCTGAACTCAGTGGTGGACAAGTTGTTGGAGGGAATCCTGAGGGACAGGATATACATGTATTTGAAAAGGCAAGGACTGATTAGGGATAGTCAACATGGCTTTGTGCATGGGAAATCATGTTTCACAAACTTGACTGAGTTTTTTGAAGAAGTAACAAAGAAGATTGATGAGGGCAGAGCAGTAGATGTGATCTATATGGACTTCAGTAAGGCGTTCGACAAGGTTCCCCATGGGAGACTGATTAGTAAGGTTAGATCTCATGGAATACAGAGAGAACTAGCCATTTGGATACAGAACTGGCTCAAAGGTAGAAGACAGAGGGTGGTGGTGGAGGGTTGTTTTTCCTGTGACCAGTGGAGTGCCACAAGGATCAGTGCTGGGTCCTCTATTTTTTGTCATTTACATAAATGATTTGGATGCGAGCATAAGAGGTACAGTTAGTAAGTTTGCAGATGACACCAAAATTGGAGGTGCAGTGGACAGTGAAGAGGGTTACCTCAGATTACAACAGGTTCTGGACCAGATGGGCCAATGGGCTGAGAAGTGGCAGATGGAGTTTAATTCAGATAAATGCGAGGTGCTGCATTTTGGGAAAGCAAATCTTAGCAGGACTTGTACACTTAATGGTAAGGTCCTAGAGAATGTTGCTGAACAAAGAGACCTTGGAGTGCAGGTTCATAGCTCCTTGAAAGTGGAGTCGCAGGTAGATAGGATAGTGAAGAAAGCATTTGGTATGCTTTCCTTTATTGGTCAGAGTATTGAGTACAGGAGTTGGGAGGTCATGTTGCGGCTGTACAGGACAGTGGTTAGGCCACTGTTGAAATATTGCATGCAATTCTGGTCTCCTTCCTATCAGAAGGATGTTGTGAAACTTGAAAGGGTTCAGAAAAGTTTTACAAGTGTGTTGCCAGGGTTGGAGGATTTGAGCTACAGGGAGAGGCTGAACAGGCTGGGGCTGTTTTCCTTGGAGCGTCGGAGGCTGAGGGGTGACCTTATAGAGGTTTACAAAATTATGAGGGGCATGGATAGGATAAATAGACAAAGTCTTTTCCCTGGGATCAGGGAGTCCAGAACTAGAGGGCATAGGTTTAGGGTGAGAGGGGAAAGATATAAAAGAGACCTAAGGGGCAACGTTTTCACGCAGAGGGTGGTACATGTATGGAATGAGCTGCTAGAGGATGTGGTGGAGGCTGGTACAATTGCATCATTTAAGAGGCATTTGGATGGGTATATGAATAGGAAGGGTTTGGAGGGATATGGGCCGGGTGCTGGCAGGTGGGACTAGATTAGGTTGGGATATCTGGTCAGCACGGACGGGTTGGACCGAGGGGTCTGTTTCTGTGCTGTACATCTCTATGACTCTATAAAAACGATGTTACACAGGAAGCTCGCAGACTTGAGTGGCAGCGTTGCAAACTGCATGTGCTGACTTGATATACATGTGAGAAAGACAGCACTCATAATAACAAGGCATTCAAGTGAACGGAGGAAAGTGTCAATGTGTTTGAATCATCACCTTGTATCTGCTGATCGCGGGACCGAAATGACAGCAATTATATGTAACCTGCGACACACAGTTGACTGAAGCTACGTAATGACAAGCAGTACAGAGAGGAGAGAGCTGAGAGGAAATACATTTCTTCTCTTCTCAAATTGCATTTTCATTGATCTCCAAATACCTCACTGAATAGCACTCAGTGCAGCAGATCAATATAAATGCGGCTATGGAAAACGGCACCGAATGTAATTCTATTCCTCCCTTTGTTATATTACAGTGAATAGCAACTTTCCAAACTGTAGAATATACATCTATATCATCATTCCACTCATGTCAATCTTTTTTTCCAAAGGAGTCAGGATAAATTGGAATGGGAACCATGCTGAAATTCCCGCGACAATGGAGTTGAATATCTATATGACTCAGCTCGATACGGAAAAACCACCTTTCAACGACCCTTTCAAATAACCTTCCCTCATCATCTCCAGCATGAGGCTCCCAGTTTATAAGAATAACCCTGCTACATTAATTCAGACTGATTATTTCCATTGAACTAGACTTTAAAGAGAGGTGGCTCAATGGTCAGCACTGCTGCCTCACAGCGCCAGGGACCTGGGTTCAATTCCACTCTGGGGTGACTGTCTCTTTGGAGTTTGCACGTTCTCCTCATGCCTGTGTGGGTTTCCTCCCACAGCCCCGTGGATTGACCATGCTAAATTGCCCATAGTGTCTGGGAATGTGCAGACTAGCTGGATGAGCCATGGGGAATGCAGGTTTACAGAGATAGGATAGGGGTGTGAGTCTGGAAGAGAGGCTCTTCAGAGAATCAGTGTGGACTGGATGGGCCAAATGGCCTGCTTCTGCACTGTAGTGATTCTATGAGAGAAGTCAGTGGCACAGTGATCATGTTACAGGAACCAGAAGAATGAATTGTAAAGCAGCGGGGATTATGTTTGAAGTTAAAATTAACTTGGTGACAGAATATTAAATCCTTTGGATTGAAAGTATACCGATCACTCTTTCAGTCACTCAGAGACTCTTATTTTGAAGAAAAACTAGAGAGTTGTTTCAAAAATTTGGAGGTGTAGTGGCAGCAAAGAAGGTTACCTCAGATTACAACAGCACCTCGATCAGATGGCCAATGGGCCGAGGAGTGACAAATGGAGTTCAATTTAGATAAATGCGAGGTGCTGCATTTTGGGAAAGCAAATCTTAGCAGGACTTGTACACTTAATGGTAAGGTCCTAGAGAATGTTGCTGAACAAAGAGACCTTGGAGTGCAGGTTCATTGCTCCTTGAAAGTGGAGTCACAGGTAGATAGGATAGTGAAGAAAGCATTTGGTATGCTTTCCTTTATTGGTCAGAGTATTGAGTACAAGAGTTGGGAGGTCATGTTGCAGCTGTACAGGACATTGGTTGGGCCATTGCTACAATATTGCATGCAATTCTGATCTCCTTCCTATCGAAAGGATGTTGTGAAACTTGAAAAGGTTCAGAAAAGATTTACAAGGGTGTTGCCAGGGTTGGAGGGTTTGAGCTATCGGGAGATGTTGAACAGGCTGGGGCTGTTTTCCCTGGAACATCAGAGACAGGGGTGTGTGATTTAATCGAGGTTTACAAAATCATGAGGGGCATGGATAATGTGAATAGCCAATATCTTTTCTCCGGGGTGGGGGAGTCCAGGACTAGGGGCCATAGGTTTAGTGCGAGGGGGAAAGATTTAAAAGGGACCTAAAGGGCAACTTTTTCACACAGAGGTCCTTTAAACATGAGATAGAGTCACATCACATGGCAACAGACCCTTTGGTACAACACGTCGATGCTGACCATATATCCTAAATTAATCTAAGTCCTATTTGCCAGCATTTGGCCCATATCCTTCTTAACACTTCCTGTTCATGTACCCATTCAGCTGCCTTTTAAATGTTATAATTGTACCAGCCTCCACTACTTCCTCTGGCAGTTCATTCCATACACAGTCCTCCATCTGCTCCTTAGGTCCCTTCTAAATCTTTTCACTTGCATCCTAAACCTATGCCATCTAGTTGAGGACTCCCCTACCCTGTGGAAAAGATCTTGACAATTCACCCTATCCATGCCCCTCATAATTTTATAACCCTTTATGAGGTCACTCCTCAGCCTCCGACGCTCCAGGGAACACAGCCCCAACCTATTCAGCCTCTCCCTCTAGCTCAAACCCTCCAACTCTGGCAACATCCTTGCAAATCTTTTTTCACTCTCCAAGTTTAACAACATCTTTCCTATACCAGGGAAATCAGAATTGAACATAGTATTCCAAAAGTGGCTTAACCAAGCCTACCAAACACCTTATTCATTACCCTGTCTACCTGCGACTCCACTTTCAAGGAACTATGAATGCATACACCAAGGTCTCTTTGTTCAGCAACACTCCCCAGGACCTTATTACTAAGCCTTGAAGTGATGCCCTGACATGCCCTACCAAAAGGAGCACCTCACATTTATTTAAATTAAACTCCATCTGCCATTGTTCGGCCCATCGGCTCATCTGATCAAGGTCCCATTGTACTTGGAGGTAACCTTCTTCACTGTCCACAGCACCACCAATTTTGGTGTCATCTGCAAACTTACTAACCATACCTCCTCTGTTCACATCCAAATCATCTTGAAACACTGAATGTAATGCAAGATTTTATTATAATAGAATTCATCTTTCTTGCTGCCCTCCACTACTCCTCATTTGCTGTGAGATTTTAAAGCCACAATCTCGAATTACTGCAAAAAAGTGCAAGAAAGTGCAGGAATAGAATGTTTCTCTCGTCTATCCGGACAATCCTCAAAATGTGAAAACTTGTCCATTTGCTCAAACATTCGGGTATCCAGTTAACTCTCCCTTAGATCGTGCCTCTCAGTTTGATCTATTTTGTACCTTAATTACTTGGAGCACAAAGTGGTTAAATTGTAAGGTCATAGAGTCATAGAGATGTACAGCATGGAAACAGACCCTTTGGTCCTACCCGTCCATGCCGACCAGATATCCCAACCCAATCTAGTCCCACCTGCCAGCACCCGACCCATATCCCTCCAAACCCTTCCTATTCATAAACCCATTCAAATGCCTTTTAAATGTAATTGTACCAGGCTCCAACACTTCCTCTGGTGGCTCATTCCATATACGTCCCAATCTCTGTGTGAAAAAGTTGCCTGTAGGTCTCTTTTATGTCTTTCACCCTAAACTTATGCCTTCTAGTTCAGGACTCCGCGAACCCAGGGAAAAGACTTTGTCTATTTACCCTATCCATGTCCCTCATAATTTTGTAAACCTTTATAAGGTCACTCCTCAGCCTCTGACACTCCAGGGAAAACAGCCCCAGCCTGGTCAGCCTCTCCCTATAGCTCAAATCCTCCAACCCTGGCAACATTCTTGTAAATCTTTTCTGAACCCTTTCAAGTTTCACAACATCTTTCCGATAGGAAGGAGACCAGATTAGCACGCAATATTCTAACAGTGGCCTAACCAATGTCCTGTACAGTCGCAACATGACCTCCCAACCCCTGCACTCAATACTCTGACCAATAAAAGAAAGCATACCAAACACATTCTTCGCCATTCTGCACCTTTGATGTCTGCTCTTGGATGTTTTGGCACTCTCTCATATGTCATTGAGGCCCGATCTCTCCTCTCTCCCCTGTGACTTGAACAGTTGAACCGAGTCTCCCCTGAAGGCTTCCCATCTACAGAGTAAATAATCCCACCTTCTTTAACCTTTCATCATATCTCATCTCCCTTCCGCTAGCTATCAGTTTGGGTGTCCCGAGTTTCTCATGTTTCAAGCTTCTCCCTCAAATATCTCTCCCCATCTTCCTGATCACATTACATGTGTCGGAAAAGTGAAGTCAAATTCTCCGTAACCACATTGGTTGAAAAGAAAATCTTTTTCATTGATTATTCATATATTATTTCAGCTGATTGCTGTTCAAATAGTTGGCATGTTGGCACAGGACCAGAATATTCCCTGTCTTAATTAACTGCAGAGTACTGAACCTCCTGAACATTCTCAGGGTCAAAGAGAACATATTATTAATCAGCTCCAAACAGTGGACTCAGCAATAACAATGGCAGGAGCAATATTGACTAAAATGAGGAAACCGGTCCGTTTGATCATTGAGAAATATCATTGCATTTTTGAGTTTCAGTAATCAAATTAAAATGAACAAAAGTGCAGTTTCATTCATGCTTTATGGATGCTTTCTCAATATTTCCCTGCGACCTTATGTGTTCTGTGAGAAATTAAGAACGTTTGGTGAACAGGAAAGTCAGAAAAATTATTTCTCAAAAAGGATCAGAAGGAAAATGTACAGAACCTAAACTGGAGTTACTGATACATTCTAAAAATGAGACCACGCTATGATTAAGATCGAATTTATTCAGAGGACGGGAAACAAAACAAGATTAAATTGGGATGATTTTGCAAGGCTCTGGTCCCAAGAGAAGTTGAAGTCAGAGCATTATACAATATTGTCATCCCAATCATTTAATTGGCATTCATTGCTAGCAAGGCTCCACATTAGATGCAAGTTCTTGGACAATTGCCCTCACTACAACAGCAGCTTGCCTTCTTTAGCATCCTTTATCCCTGGGCACTTCACAAGGGCATCATAGAACAACATTTAACCGCATTAAATCTACTTTCTTAATCTACAACTGCATGTGACAAGATACCCATCTAAAGTGAATGGATAAGAACAATCTATCATGCATTTAGTTTACTTTTTTGTGTTCAACTTGATTCATGGTAATGACTACATGAAACTCAGACCAAAGATTGTTTGGAGTGCAAACAGATGATGTCCTTAGACTATACAAGGCGTAATGTTAGGCTAACGAGCTAACTTGCTAGCATCTTAAGCAACAACAATCAGTCTGTTGATGATAGTTAATGGGCTAGAATTTGCTATTGAAACAATTGAGGTTAATGGTGCTTGTCATTATTTGTGGGTAAATGGTTCAGCAGATTCAGCCAAAGGGCAGACACGTAGTTAAATGGGGATATGTCAAATTTACTGTTTGAATTACTGTTATGGACCAGATTAAACCCTCTCAAAATATATAAAGAAGATAGTCTGGACCCCAATTTTTTCTTATTTTAAAGGCAAATGCCAGGGGTTGCATTCCAGCTGCAATTCAATTGGTCAAGCTACCTTGTTTAAAGAAAAACAGACTTTATTCATACATGATAGTTAAATGGAACAAAAGAAAGAGGAACCTGGAATAACTTGACTCGATTAGAAAACTTAAACAGAATATTAGATTAATTAGCTACTAAACAGTAACTTTTCCTCGAGTAACATCCCATAAACACACTCCTGACAAGCGAAACTTCAGTAAAATGCGTTGTCTTACAAGCAGTTCTCCAGTCCAGGAGGAAAAACAGCAAGGGGAAACTCTGAGAGAGTGTAGCAGGAGCGATGTACTGCAGCTTCCAAAACTGGCTTGAAGACCCCAGCAACTGCTACTGAAAAATTAAAACTAAAAATCCTGGGTCTGGGGGAGCTTGATCCCACCCAGTCAGGCTGCTTCTATTGTTCAATTCTTGAAAAAAAACCGAAGATCTCACTAGCTGTTTACTTCACTAGATTCAAATAGACAACTTGATATCTGTGTCTTAAAGCCTCTCTTTTACAAAAAAAAGGCAGGACAAAATAAACCTCATAGAGTCATAGTATCCTCACAGCTACATCGCTCTGTCCATAGCTGCTCATCTTCCACTTCCCTTTTAGGATCTTGTTATAATTATCCATTAAGTATAGAACAGAAACGTAAGCCTTGTCATTGTGGTTCCAATTATCATGATGATCATGTGACACGTTAATACTTGCCAATCACCATTTCTGGCACTGGATATTAATTATTACAAGTTGGACTCTCAATCTTTCAACTTTTATTTTATTCTTGTCAGGAAAAGTTTGGAAGTATTCCAGTTAAAAGTTCACTCGGTTGATTCCGGAGTTGAGAGGGTTGGTTTATGAGGAAAGATTGAGCAGATTGGGGCTACACTCATTGGAATTTAGAAGAATGAAGAGGATCTTATAGAAACATATAAAATTAGGAAGGGAACAGATAATACAGTAACAGGGAGGTTGTTTCCACTACTGGGTGAAACTAGAACTAGGGGGCATAGCCTCAAGGTAAGGGGTGCAGATTTAGGAGTGAGTTGATACTTGTTGTTTATTTTTCTGTGTCTCACTTAATCCAATCTTTCCTTCCATCTCCTTACTGTAGTGAAATTTGACCCCTTTAGTTCACTCTTTTCTCAGTGATTCTCAGTTTTCTCCCAATCCTCCAATGTGATTGGTTTATAAGATACCCATTTGCTCTGTCTGCTCGCATCCTCAATTCTGCATCGATCCTCTGTTTTTGACTTGTGTTGCTGCATTACCAACACACCTTCCTTGCCCATCAATGCCTGAGGATGATGTTTTAACTTCCTCTTATACAGTATAAATGTTAGTTTTCCTCTTGAATTTGGTATTCTTGCAAAATGTCCTGATGAGCAGAAGCCAAACAGCTTGGCCACCATAAGAACATATGAAAAAAGAGCAGGAGTAGGCCATTTGGCCCCTTCCAGCCTGCTCCGCCATTCAATAAGATCATGGATGATTTTTTCATGGACTCAGCTCCACTTACCCACCCACTTACTTCCCTTACTTTTCAAAACTCTATCTATCTTTGCCTTAAAAGCATTCAATGAGGAAGCCTCACTGGACAGGAAATTCCACAGATTCACAACCCTTTGGATGAAGAAGTTCCTCCCCAACTCAGTCCTAAATCTGCTCCCCCTTATTTTGAGGCCTCGCTCCCTAGTTCTTTTTACACCTGCTCCCCCCCCCCGCCAGTGGAAACAAACTCCCTGCTTCTATATTATCTGTTCCCTTTGTAATTTTATATGTTTCTGTAAGGTCCCGTCTCATTCTTCTACATTCCAATAAGTGTAGGCCCAATATGCTCAGTCACTCATCATAAACCAACCCTCTCAACCTCTGAAATCAACCGAGTGAATTTTTAAATAGAATATTTTAAAACTCAGTGCTAGCCACTGAGCCACCTTGCCAACAATAGCTCAGCATTTATTCAGCTGGGAGGGTGGTGAGTGAGAAACCTCGTTCCTTACTGCCCCCTCCTCCATCTGTGTTCATTTAAGGAGCTTGGGCATGAACCCAACGATAAATGGGGGAATTTCCCATGTGGGAAAACCAAAAAGCAATGTTGTTATCATTGTCTGTGAGCTCTGGGGTGGGGGAGGGTGGTTCTTTACTCAAAGGCACTCCCTCTCTGATCAGGCACCCAGCTTCGGGGTGGGGTCCCTCTGTATGCCCTTACTGCCTATCCCCTCAATCCCCAAATGGAGCTCATCCCATGACCCTCCTTCCACTGACTGTGTCCAGATCCATCCCCAACATCAAACAGCAGGCAGACCACCTTGCTGCTGCCACTCAGTAGAATAAGTGGACTTTATTTGGCCAACAGTTCCCAAAGGGTAGCATAGCTATATCGTCCTTCCAATCCTCACATTCTCCACCCCCCCAACCCTCTCCCCAGATCCATGATCCTTGCTGGGGAGTCACCAGATGCTCTGATAAGTGACCTTGTGGTGTTTAATTTTGCAAGCCTTCCCGAAAAGAGATGACGAGCTCTCCTGCTGATTCTCCTGCCAAAGGGCAAGACCCCTGTCATCACCATTAAATCCTGCCCAGCTTCATTTTATCTATCTCTGGAGTCTCTACACCATCTAACACATCACAGTTAATCACTTGACCCTCTCTAGTCCTCTATCATCAATGGAATACAATCTTAGTCCACGCAATCTAGATGTACTATTGAGCTGTTCGTACTGGTATTATATTATGAGCATCATAGTTATGGTAAGTGGCTCACTTGCTTCTTAGTTTGAAGGCTGTAGGTTCAGTCCTCAGTCTAGCCATTTTGAACATAGAGACCTCGATGAGCACTTGCAGCTGGTGATAACATCATAGAATCCCTTCAATGTGGAAGGAGGCCATTTGGCCTATCGACTCCACATCAACCCTCCAAAGAGCATCCCACTCACCTAGCCTACACATCTCTGGACACCATGGCCCATTTCCTATTAACCACTGAGCCACCACATCACCCTATCATTAGACTGGTAACCCAGAACTCTAGGCTTATGTTCTGGAGTTTTGATCACCTTGCAGTTGATGAAATTTGAATGTAATAAGTCTAAATAAGAAGTTAGCCTAACGGCTACCATGTAACCACTGTCATTTCTCACAAATATTCCATCTGGTTCACTGATGTCCTTGACAGAAGGAAATCCACTGTCCTGACCTGGTCTGTCCTACATATGACTTGAGATCTAAACAATGTGGTTGACTCTTAACTGCCCTCTGGGTAATAAATATTGGCCCTAGTCAGCAACGTCCCATGAATTACTGACAAAAAATAAGTCCCAGTGGTGCAGAAGGTACTCCTGATTGAAAACTGGAAATCACGTCAACATTGAAAATCAAGGAAACAAGCTGGAAATGTGGGAGTTTTATGAAATTGAAAGTCAGAGGTGTTGTGCTGAGAGAGAGCTGCTTGGTTAGAGGTAGCGGCTTTTAGATGAGACACTGAACTGAAGCTTGTCCTACCTCCTCAGAGGAACATCAAGATTGCCGCTGAATTATTTTGAAAGGCATCAGGGGAGGCCCATCTGTGTTCCGTGCTCAGACTGTATTGTCTACCCTATATCACTAGAACCAGATTCTCTGATCATCAGTAAGATCTCCAGAATGTCACCGGCCTCCACTCTGTCTCAGTGAGGAAGTGCTAACATTGCATCTGCCTTCCTAATTGCCAACTGAACCTGCATGTTAACCTTAAGAGAATCCTGAACAAAGACACCCAGGTCCCCTTGTGCTTCTGATTTCTGATGCCTTTCCCTCTTTAGAACATCATCTACGTCTTTATTCTTCCTACCATAGTGCATAACCTGACACTTTCCCACACTGTATTCTATGTGTCCTTCTTTGCCCACTCTCCTAGCCTGTCCAAGTCCTTCTGCAGCCTCCCTGCATCATCAAGACTAGAGTCATAGAGATATACAGCATGGAAACAGATCCTTCATTCCAACTTGTCCATGGCAACCAGATATCCTAAATAGATCTGGTCCCAATTTGTCAGCCCCATATCCCTCTAAACCCTTCTTATTCATATATCCATCCAGAAGCCTTTTAAGTGTTGTAATTGTAACAGGCATCACCATTTCCTCTATATACTTACCACCTTAACCTGTCGCAATCTTTATGTTATCTGTAAACTCAGCAACAATGCCCTCAGTGCCTTTCTTCCTCTGTCATTGAGAACTCCAAATATTCACATCCCTCTGAGTAAAACAAAACTCGTCATCTCACACCTAAGGGTATTGCTTTTATTTTTAAATCTTGGTTCTGGACACCCACTTTGGGAAATACTTTCCCTGCATCTACACTATCAATCCCTTTAAAGAATTTTGTAGGTTTCAATGAGATCACCTCATATTCTTAAAAAAAACTAGAGAATGCAGGCCCAGGTTCCTCAATGTCTGCTCATAGGTCAGTCCTACCAACCTGGGGACAAGCCCGATGAATCTCTGTTGCACTCCCTCTATGGCAATAAAAGCTTTCTCGAGAGAAGGAAACCAAAACAGCAGATGCATTGTACCCGAGCGCTAACACAATTGAAACAAGACTTCATTACTCTTGTACGCAAATCCTGTTGGAACAAATGCTCACATTCCTTTAGCTTGCTGCACCTGCACAGCAACCCTCAGTCTTCTATTAACAAGGAAACCAAGACCCCTTTGTACATCCAACATCTTACCGAATACTGTGCACTTCTGTTTTTCGTACTAATGTGGTACAATACCCATCATCAACAATCAAAGCAATGTACTGCTTGATTCAATCAAGTAGACACTGGGATGATACAGTCAACATATTTGGCATCACACAGGCACCAAAATGGTGACACTGAAAACCAACTTGACAAAATCGGTCCACTTCTACCATGGCTAAGTGATAACTTGTTAGAAGCAAAATACATTCCGACAAAGAGACACATTCTCAGTTTAAAAAATGGGATGGGTTCAAATCTTGTATCTTCCTAGAATTATCCAGGAGCTGTCTAAAACTTGAATTTCTGGCCTCAGTGTGAACTCAGACTCTTGGCCTCAATGTGGACTCGAATTCCCGGCCTCAGTGTGGACTTGAACTCCCGGCCTCAGATGGACCCAGGCCTCAGCACGAACTCTTATTTCTCTATTTTTCTAATTAATTGCTGGACAATTTATTCTTTTATTTTTCTAATATTTTTCCCTCAGAATTTGTACTAAAGAATCTATACCTAGATACCTCAGTATCTAAGATGGCACCAAAAGTGGCAACTTGTAAACTTTTCTCTGTACTCATATGAGGACATGTGACAATAAGGCTAATTCAATTCAGCTTGGAAAGCCAATAGATCCCTATTGCTTACGCCATGGCAACACTTAAACCAATCAAAGACGACTTGCCAACCAATCGGCACCCTTTTTCTTCTAGAGTGCAAATTGTGACCATCTGAAAATTAGAATTTTTGCATTTGCCCTAATAATAAAGGAAAAGCTTTAGCATCCTGTCTCCCATTTCATGAATACCTGGTCTTTGGACAAAGATATTTCTGCGGTATCTGAGGATAGGTTTGACACCCCTTGATCCCTCTTCAATCTATTCTGTCTGAAGAAATGGATCTCATGCTAATGAAATGCATTGCTGTTCGTCCTTTTTGAGTCCTTTAATTTGCCTTGTCTCTGAAATTGATGCTGACAGGGAAATGTGTTGAAAGGATGACATTGTGAGTGATTATTTGAAAAATGCTTGTTGAACAGAATTGTTTCACATCACTTCCCTCAGTGCTCCATAAATGTGTTTTTATATGGAAAGATCAGTCACTGTTGGACTGCAGAATCAATAGCAATGCTTGCACTTTTAATTTTAATTGCCCTGGCTAGATGTTTGCTCAAGTACATTTTGTAAAAACTTCTTATTCTGAGCCGAAAGCTAGCTTTGAATTAGCTTCTGAGTAGGAGAGGTTTGGGCAATTTTGAAATAGTGACTATTTTTAGAATAATAACTGATTTTTAGTTACTTGACAGTACAGAAGGTTAATACTGCTGAACAAAGAAACATCCCAGAATCAGTCATTCAGCACAGAAACAGATACTTCAGTCCATGCCGACTATAATCCCAAACTAAACTAGTCCAACCTGCCTGCTCCTGGCCCATATTCCTCCAAACATTTCTTATTCATGTACTTATCCAAATGTCTTTTAAATGTTATAACTGTACCCGTATCCATCACTTCCTCTGGACATTCATCCACACACGAACCACTTTCTGTATGAACAAGTTGCCTCTCATGACTTTTTAAAATCTTTCTCCTCTCATCTTTAAAATATATACCCCCCCCAAGTCTTGAAATCCCACACCCCTGAGAAAAGACATCTGACATTCACACCATCCATGCCCCTCATGATTTTATAAACCTCTTAACCCTAACCTCCTACGCTCTGACAAAAAAAGGTCCCAGCCCATCCAGCCTCTCCTTATAACTCAAACCCTCATTGCCAGCAACATCTTGGTAAATCTCTTCTGAACCCTTCCCAGCCTAATAATATCCTGTTGACGATTATCATCCAGCACTCATCAGGATAGTACTGCAAGAATGCCAAATTTTGAAGGGAACAACAATTTTGAGTCTCGACATTCTTCCGATTCTTAGATGCAAGCTTTGACAACACATTTTGTTTTTGTCAACAATACTCAGAACTGATCCTTACTAACATCTAAAACAATGTCTAGATCAGAAATGAACACAGTTATTGGAGAAACTCAGTAGGTCCAGCAGCATCCGTGGAGAGAGAAACAGACTCAACATCTTGAGTCCAGTGTGTCTCATCATCAGAATTTCATTCAAAAAAACTAAGGAACTCATTATTGACTTTTGGTGGGATGTTATTCATGCCCCCTATACATTAATAGCACAGAGGTGGAATGAGTGAAGAGAGTCAAGCTCCTGGGAGTAGTCATCCACAACAAGCATTCTTGGACTCTTCATGTGGACGCACTGGTTACAAAGGCCCAACAACATCTCTTCTTCCTCAGGCAACTGAGGAAATTTGGCATGATGGTGAATACCCTTGCCAACTTTTATAGGTGCGCCATCGAGAGCATTCTGTCTGGATGTATCACTCCCTGGTATGGCAACTGTACCATTCAAGATCAGAGACGGTTACAGAGAGTGGTGAACTCGACCTGGACAATCACAAAATCCAACCTCCCATCTATAGAATCCATCTACCAGGCCCGTTGTCAAGGAAAGGCTGCCAGCATTCTCAAAGATCCATCCCACCCTGGCAATGTTTATCTACAACCTCTACCATCGGGGAGAAGATACAGAAGCCTGAACACATGCAACAGCCGGTTTCGAAACAGTTTCTATCCTACTGTTGTTAGAATACTGAATGGACTCACAAACACTTAACATTTGCTAGGGCGGCACGGTGGCTCAGTGGTTAGCACCAGGGGTAAATATCGGATAATAGGGTAGGAGAATGGGTCTGGGTGCATTACTCTTCAAGGGTCGATATGGACTTGTTGGCCGCAGAACCTGTTTCCACACTGTAGGGATTCTATTGTCAGATTTTTGCCATGCTATTGTGTCAATGTTTTCCATGATAAAATCTTCCATCTGCATTCGTAATGGAAATTGTCTATGTAAACTGGTCACATATGTAGTTACATCCTCCATCCACTAGTAGCACTGGAGCATCTCATCTGCCCACCTCTTGGTTCCTCGATCCATACTGCGGAGAGGCTTCTCCGTGTCACTGGTTGCTTTGCTTTCCAGGCTTCCGTAGGTGTAGTTGCACAAATATCAGGAAAATTTCAGGCAGGAAACGACCAGCTACAACAGCAGCTCGCATTTATAAAATGCCTTCAACTTAGCAGAAACATCACAAAGTGCTTTAACCCTGTCCCATATTACTGAAGCAATATGGCTGAACATTTCCTGCTCCAACACTTATCCACCATCCTCCCAGCCATATAATCTCCTGGAGGAGGAAATAAATCAGAAATAAAAGCTCAGGACCAACACAGGGAATTAAAATGACTTGACAATTGTTTCTAATAGTCAGTGCAGAGAATCACAGATTCAATATTTCACTTTTATAGCTTCAGAGGGCGTCCTCACTTGATAGGCAGAAAGAGGATCTTACAAAAATATGTAAGTACGAAATAGGAGCAGAAGTAGTCCATTTGGCCCTTTGAGCCTGCTCCACCATTCAATAAAATCATGACTGATCTGTTTTTGTTTCAAATTCCACATTCTTACCTATCCCCCAATAACCTTCCATTCCTCTTCCAGACAAGAATCTACCCATCTCTGCCTCAAAATTATTCAATAACCCACTTCCACTGCCCTTTGAGGCACAGAGTGCAAAGGTCACACAGTGCTCAGAGAGAGCAAAAACTCTCCTCATCTCTGTCCTGGAAAGGTGATCCCTCATTTTAGAATATTGCCCCAAGTTCTGGCCTGACCCAGAACAGGAAACATCTTTTCCACATCCACCTTGTCGAGACAGAAAAAGATTTTAAACATTTAAATCAAGCTACTTAGAACATCCTTGCAGTCTAGCAGAGCAGGCCATTTAGTCCACATCCCAATCAGACAAATCCCAATCCACTACCCCTGCATTTTCCATGGCTAATCCACCTAACCTGCACACTACAGAGCAATTTTCTATGGCCAATCTACCTAACCTGCACCATCTTTGGACTGTGTGAGGAAACCTATGCAGACACAGGGAGAATATGCAAACTCCACACAGACAGTCACCCGAGGCTGGAATCAAACATAGGACTTTGATGCTGTGAGGCAGCAGTGCTAACCACTGAGCCACTGTGCCACACCACTCTTCTTATCTTTTGAAACAAGCCCAGCTTGTCAAGGGTCCAGAAATGACTTATAAAGATGCTGCCGGGGTGAGAGGATTTGAGCTATAGGGAGAGGCTGAATAGGCTGGGGCTGTTTCCCTGGAGCATCAGAGGCTGAGGAGTGACCTTACAGAGGTTTATAAAATCATGAGGGGCATGGATAGGGTAAATAGCCAAGGTCTTTTCCCCAGGGTTGGGGAGTCCAGAACTAGATGGCATAGGTTTAAGGTTTGAGGGGAAGGATTTAAAAGGGACCTAAGGGGCAATCTTTTCAAGGGCAGTACATGTGTGGAATGAGCTGCCAGAGGAAGTGGTGGAGGCTGGTACAATTACAGCATTTAAAAGGAATCTGGATGGGTATATGAATAGGAAGGGTTTAAAGGGATTTGGCAAAATGCTGGCAAATGGGACAAGATTAATTTATGATATCTGGCCAGCACGGACAAATTGGGCCAAAAGGTTGTTTTCCATGCTGTACATTTCTGTGACTGTCCAAGAGTGTGGCTGAACACTTTATACATTTACTGATTAACACAAGCCAGCTGCCAGCATGATAAAAGGCAATGTGAAGTCATTAGGTCCAAAAGTATGTTCACTGAGAGAATTTGTGGATGTATTGTAACACAATTGATGTAAGGAAACAAGTTAGTGCTACCACATAGTTTCATCGGTGGTGTAGGGCCAGAAACAGCCTTCAATTCAGTACAAGCAATCCTTGCATGTAGAAACTGTTTCATAACCATGTTCCCATCCATCTTCATATAGGAGAGGCAGTTAGACAAAGTTTGGCCAGATTTATAACCATATTGTGACTCTAAAGGTCAGTGCACAAAAGTCATTTGACAGGTTGCTGCACTCCATTTTGATTTGATATGAGAATTATTGAGCTTTCCTTCCAAGATAATTGGCAGATCTTTCTCATCCTCAATGGAGGGAGAGTTGAGAAAATACAGAGAGAATGATAAAAATCAGAATCTCAATCTTGAAAATGTGTTTCATCACTTTCTCTGAAGCCTTAAGTAGCGATTTCAAAATCTTGCTAGTTAGTGTGCACAACCCAGCATGTCAGTTTGAGCAGCCACTTAGAATCCCTACAGTGTGGAAACAGCCATTCGGCCCATCAGGTCCACACTGAACCTCCAAAGAGCAATTCACCCAGACCCACCCCATAACCCTACATTTCCCATGGCCAATCCACCTAATCCGCACATCTTTAGACTGAGGGGGGGAATCAGAGCACCCGGAGGAAACCTACACAGACCTTGAGAGAAATTATTTGTTTATAAAATTTTTATTTCGTTACCCTTCAGTTTTTCCGCTTGTCTGGGATAAGCAAGTTTAATCAAATTTGAAGATTTAAAATTGGACATTCATTTATGAGGCAATTTATCATTGAATCCAACAAGGGGCATTTTGCTTAATTATGAAATCATTGTAAATTAATGTTTTCACAATTTCTGAAGGCAATATTTTACATTTGAAAGAGTAAGGATTAAATTAAACACATTATGTGTCAACTACGCAATTATTTTCCAAATTTTCCAACACAGCGTGGACCACTCCTCACTCAAACGGTTGTTAATTATCTAAACTCACCTTAAATCCCGGGACTCCTCCATCGCCATCTCCTGGTCTCCAGTCCCATTGGACAGTTCACAGAGTGTATACAATGAGGATTGGAGTGATGCCCTGGGAGTCCTCGACATTGACTTCGGATCCTTTGAAGTAAGATGGCATAAGTTGAACATAGGTAAGAGAACCCCGCGCTGATTGGCATTTAGTAGGCCCCAGTTCTGATTAATGGTTCCATGTCATATATTCCTGCTGGTCAAAACCTTGTTACTCACTGTCAAACAGCACTGGAGATGTCTCAACATGAAAGGGGATAAAGGACAGGTTCGGTGGAATAACTATGGGAAATAGTTCATGAATTTACTATTGTGCTAGATTTAATAATTAATGGAGTTAATGTTGAGCCACACTCTTGGGCAATCATAGAGACGTACAGCACGGAAAATGACCTTTTGATCCAACTTGTCCATGCCGACCAGATATCTTAAATTAATCAAGTCGCATTTGCCAGCATTTGGCCCATATCCCTCTAAACCCCTCCTATTCATTTACCCATCCAGATGCTGTTTAAATGTTGATTAACAGGGTTACATGGATACGGTAGAGGGGTGGGTCTAGGGATGCTCTTCAGAGGGTCAGTGTGGACTTGATGGGCTGAATGGCCTGCTGCCACAGTGTAGGGATTCTATGACAATGAAGAGGTTTTGATAACCATGTTCTCCCTGTGTCCGTGTAGGTTCCCTCTAGGTGCTCAGGTTTCCTCTCACAGTCCATAGATGTGCAGGTTAGGTGGGTTGGCCATACTAAGGTGTCCATAGTGTACAACGATGTACAGGCTAGGTTGGTTAGTTTGGGATCTGAATGGGATAATCTTCAGAGGTTTGGTGCAGACTCAATGGGTCGAATGGCCTCTTTCCTCATTGTAGAGACTCTAAGTGTTCTGTGTTACCAGGATCTAAGTACTAACCACTCTCTGGGTAAAGAAGTTTCTCTTGAATTCCCTCCTGGATTTACAGCTGACTATCATATTTATGGCTGATAAACTTCTGATGCTCACACACAGGCTGTCCTCTATTTTGCTCATTTGATTCTCAAATTCTTTAGATTTATTGTTATTCTAGGGCGATCTTTCACAGAAGAACAGGGCATCACAAGCTGACAGAAATCCTATACAGTTTACAACTGAAAGCAAAAAAAAACAGGAAAGGTCTTTTCTTGGATGCCTTAATCAATATTCCATCAGTTTTCAACAACACTTTGGAATTAAATCCATGGTATTTCCATTCTGTGCTCCAAGCATTGAGAAATACAGTATAGGGACCCACAGCTAATTTATGGAGCAGGGTGGGATGATGAACAATAGTGGAAGTTACACATTGATCAGTTAGGGCTCTGGCACCTGTACATTAAATTACACAGGTAGATTTCTATGCTGTAAATGCTTTCAATTCACCTTGTACACACTTATGTTTGCGTTTCATATAAACCTTCTTCTTTGAATTCTAAAGAAGGGTCACTCAGCCCGAAACATTAACTCTGATTTCTCTCCACAGATGCTGCCAGACCCTCTGAGCTCTTCCAGTAGCTTTTGCTTTTGCTTATTCCTGTCCTGCTTTCTCCAACCCAAACAATGTTACTGTCTACACCATTCTCCCTCATGTAATGATATAACTTCCCCTTAACACAGCTAAACTAATCTCTTCAATTACATTGTAACAAGGTCCACATTCTAACCAATCTCTGAATAAAGAGGTTTCTCTGGAAGTCTTTGCTGGATTTACACTTATGAACCCCTACTTCACTGCCCAGTAAGCTGTGCAAGTCTCTTCTCTACATCTATCCTCAGTACCTTGGTAATTTTAGGGCTGAGTATGTTGACACTGAGGACTGTCCTCTCAGGAGATGCTTGTGCATGGTCCTAATGAATGAGAATGAAAGTGTCTCAGTTGTGCAGCTATTTTCTGCACACATGTGATTTCGCTGGAGACTGGGACCCAGGAGCAGAGTTGGGGTAGTATGGGGGAAGGGGAGAAGCCCCTTTGATCGCCCACAACCACTAGTCTGACCCCCCCCTGCCCCCATCCATATTCTCCCATGTCACCTCACCTCCCACCCTGATTATCACTCCTCCTCCATCTAAAAAGCCCCTGGCTGATCTTGGGGGACGCTGAACACTGATTCAATCTCACGCCTGTTCTGTGCAAAGTGCACTTTGTGCATCACACCAACAACATGGTGGGTCTGGAGCTGTGTGCTCACGTGTTTCTGAGTGAGCAAGCAGAGGCTGTTCCCCCACCGTTTCGGTATCAGCAAACACTGTCTGGTTTTAAACATCTCTATCAGGTCATCCCCCATCCTTCCCTTTCTGAAGGAAAAAGATCCCCAGGCTGTTCAGCCCTCCTGGATTGTTCGAACCTCCCTGTCCTCTTATCATCCTTGTGTTGTGACTACTTCTAATAATTTGGAATGAGCAGGTTGCGTTGTAAGGCATGGTGGCACAGTGGTTAACACTGCTGCCTCACAGCGCCAGGAAGCCCGGTTTGATTCCACTCTTGGGCAACTGATTGTGTGCAGTTTGCACATTATTCCCGTGTCCGTGCGGAGTTTGCACATTCTCCCCTTGTCTGTGTGGGTTTCCCCCGGGTGCTCTGGTTTCGTTTCATGGTCCAAGCTGAGATGGATTGGCCATGCTAAATTGGCCATGGTGTCCAGTGATGTGCAATCTAGCTGTGTTCCCCATGGGAAATGCAGGGATAGGTAAGGGGGGAGGATGGACCTGGGTGGGATACTCTTCAGAGGGTCTCAGTGTGGACTTGATGAGCTCAATGGTCAGCTTCCCCACTGGAGGGATTCTATGAAAGGCTAGGCCTGTATCTTCTCGAGTTTAGAACCATCAGGTGTGACTTCATCGAAACGCATAAAACCCTGATGGGATTTGATGAGGTGAATGTGCAAAGGATGTTTCCACTTGTGGGAGAATCTGGAACTGGGGGTCACTGTTTAAAAATAAGTGGGTACCCATTTAAGACAGAGATGAGGAAGTATTTTTTTCTCTCAGAAGGTTGTGAGTCTTTGGAATTGCCTTCCTCAAAAGGCAGAGAATGCAGAATCATTTTTTTAAGATGAAAGTAGATAGCTTCTTGATTACCCAGGGGATGAAAGATAATCAGGGTTCATTGGGATATGGGCTAAATGCTGGCGAATAAGAGTAGATTACTTAAGGATATCAGCATAGATGAGTTGAACTGAAAGGTTTGTTTCCTGGCTGTCTATCTCTGTGACTCCATGTGCAGGAATGTCAAGTTAAGGTTAGCATCGGATCAGGAGAAAGTGGGGACTGCAGATGCTGGAGAGCAGAGTCAAGAGTGTGGTGTTGGAAAAGCACAGCAGGTCAGGCAGCATCCGAGGAGCAGGAGGATCGACATCTTGGGCATAAACCCCTCATCAGGAAGTTTTCCTGATGAAGAGCTTATGCTCAAAACACTGATTCTCCTACTCCCCGTTAACATCAGAGCAGTCAAGCAAAAGAAGATTGAAGATCTTCCAGTATGACAGGCAGGGTTCCGAAAGAGAACAAATATTAGCTTTTAGGGTCACCAGACGTCTCCAAACTTTGCAACCAATGAAATGTAGAGATGCAGGAAAGGGATGCAGCTAGTGTTCACACAGGAAGTTTCCACAGTGTTATAATGCCTCAATAACCTGCCTATAGCAGTGCTAATTAAGGATAAAAACATCAGCCAGAAAGATGTGTTAAGTCTCATGGTATAAAATTCCCAGTCCCCATCTTAACTGAGGCCACTTGAAGCATGACATGTTGATGATAGTGTGCTGTTTGCACCCAAAAAGCACAGTATTTGCTGGAACACAAGTGCCTGTAACTGGAATATATGGATATATCAGGAGCTGTGAGAAAAATCAATTGAATCTTTCAGTACTGTGTGAAAACATAAAAGGTAAACTTCCTTCAGCCCTACCAGACCATAGGGCTGCTCTCTCGTTAGAGAGAGAGAGAGAGACAACTAATGGTGAGTTTAACCAGAGGGTCACTGTGCCTCAGGAGTGAGAGGAGAGGTTGAGAAGGAAAGTTCTTCATGGTAACTTCAGGCACATTGCAGGAATTGAATCTATGCCGTGCAAACCAGCCAGCTGAAATGAATTAACTCCCATACTATGTTACCCACATCTAATTCTTATATTACAGGAGCTAACATAAACTTTGCCTCACTAGATACAACTTCCCTACTGGACATGAACATGTGGTGACATAGGACAGGAAATGTTGGAGAACACCCCTACTCTTCTTTAAAACAGTATATTTTACTTTGACTTGAGAGGAGAGAGAGTGCCACTTCAAGCATTGTCTGAGGACAGCACGTCAAGCAATACAGCACTCCTTCAGCGTTCATGAAATATTAATCCACATAAGTGCTGAGGTCTCTGGAGTGAGACTTGAACCAATAACCTTCTGACCCACTAACCCAAGCCAAACACCAATCCCACCCCATCCTACTGCACCCTGCTTCATTCATTCCCCAACCCACAACCTATCAACACATAATGAACAGCAAACTGTGGTTATCCTGCTGTTTCGAAAGATTCTGGGAGCTTCAGTGTTTATAACAATAAATAGCCTGAGGATTGTTCACAATATTTAATGGAGTGTTCTTAATGACAGTCCTTTGGAACAAAACAACATGACAAATGGTTGCAATCTCAGAGGAGTGTAAAAGTATTGTTTGCCTCGTGGCTTTTATTAAAACATGTGCGTGTAAGTGGGGGGTGTGTGTAAATGGGGTGTGTTAGTTGGGTGTGTGTGATGTGAGTGATATAGGTGTGTGTGTGTGTGTGTGTGTGTGTGTGTGTGTGTGTGTGTGTGTGTGTGTGTGTGTGTGTGTGTGTGTGTGTGTGTGTGTGTGTGTGTGTGTGTGTGTGTGTGTGTGTGTGTGATGTGAGTGATATAGGTGTGTGTGTGTGTGTGTACACGATGTGGGTGTAAGTGGGGTATTTGAGTGGGGGGGTGTAATGTGAGCATGTGTGTCTGATGTGAATGTATGTGTCTGATGTGAGTGCGTAAGTGTGTGTGATGTGTATGTGTAAGTGCATATGTGCGTGTGAGTGGGTTGTGTGCGCGATGTGTGTGATGTCTGTGTGTGTGTGAGTGAGAGTGTAAGTGTGTGTGTATATGGGGTGTGTGTGTGTGGAAGTGGAGTGTTTGTGTTGTGAGTGTATGGGGTTTATTGGGGGGGTGCGATGTAAGTGTGTGTGTGTGTATGGGGGGGATGTGTTTGTGTTGTGAGTGTATGGGGTTTATTGGGGGGGTGTGTGCAATGTAAGTGTGTGTGTGTATGGGGGGGATGTGTGTGTGGAAGTGGAGTGTTTGTGTTGTGAGTGTATGGGGTTTATTGGGGGAGTGTGTGCGATGTAAGTGTGTGTGAATATGGGGGGGATGTGTGTGTGGAAGTGGAGTGTTTGTGTTGTGAGTGTATGGGGTTTATTGGGGGAGTGTGTGCGATGTAAGTGTGTGTGTGTGTATGGGGGGGATGTGTGTGTGGAAGTGGAGTGTTTGTGTTGTGAGTGTATGGGGTTTATTGGGGGGGTGCGCGATGTAAATGTGTGTGTGTATGGGGGGGATGTGTGTGTGGAAGTGGAGTGTTTGTGTTGTGAGTGTATGGGGTTTATTGGGGGGGTGCGCGATGTAAATGTGTGTGAATATGGGGGGGATGTGTGTGTGGAAGTGGAGTGTTTGTGTTGTGAGTGTATGGGGTTTATTGGGGGTGCGCGATGTAAGTGTGTGTGTGTATGGGGGGGATGTGTGTGTGGAAGTGGAGTGTTTGTGTTGTGAGTGTATGGGGTTTATTGGTGGTGTGTGTGTGATGTAAGTGTGTGTGAATATGGGGGGGATGTGTGTGTGGAAGTGGAGTGTTTGTGTTGTGAGTGTATGGGGTTTATTGGTGGTGTGTGTGTGATGTAAGTGTGTGTGAATATGGGGGGGATGTGTGTGTGGAAGTGGAGCGTTTGTGTTGTGAGTGTATGGGGTTTATTGGGGGTGCGTGTGCGATGTAAGTGTGTGTGTATGGGGGGGATGTGTGTGTGGAAGTGGAGTGTTTGTGTTGTGAGTGTATGGGGTTTATTGGGGGTGTGTGTGATGTAAGTGTGTGTGTATGGGGGGATGTGTGTGTGGAAGTGGAGTGTTTGTGTTGTGAGTGTATGGGGTTTATTGGGGGGGGTGTGCGATGTAAGTGTGTGTGTATTGGGGGGGACATGTGTGTGGAAGTGGAGTGTTTGTGTTGTGAGTGTATGGGGTTTATTGGGGGTGCGTGTGCGATGTAAGTGTGTGTGTATATGGGGGATGTGTGTGTGGAAGTGGAGTGTTTGTGTTGTGAGTGTATGGGGTTTATTGGGGGGGTGTGTGCAATGTAAGTGTGTGTGTGTATGGGGGGGATGTGTTTGTGTTGTGAGTGTATGGGGTTTATTGGGGGGGTGTGTGCAATGTAAGTGTGTGTGTGGAAGTGGAGTGTTTGTGTTGTGAGTGTATGGGGTTTATTGGGGGTGTGTGTGCGATGTAAGTGTGTGTGTGTGTGTGTATGGGGGGGATGTGTGTGTGGAAGTGGAGTGTTTGTGTTGTGAGTGTATGGGGTTTATTGGTGGTGTGTGTGTGATGTAAGTGTGTGTGAATATGGGGGGGATGTGTGTGTGGAAGTGGAGTGTTTGTGTTGTGAGTGTATGGGGTTTATTGGGGGAGTGTGTGCGATGTAAGTGTGTGTGAATATGGGGGGGATGTGTGTGTGGAAGTGGAGTGTTTGTGTTGTGAGTGTATGGGGTTTATTGGGGGTGCGTGTGCGATGTAAGTGTGTGTGTATGGGGGGGGATGTGTGTGTGGAAGTGGAGTGTTTGTGTTGTGAGTGTATGGGGTTTATTGGGGGTGTGTGTGATGTAAGTGTGTGTGTGTATGGGGGGATGTGTGTGTGGAAGTGGAGTGTTTGTGTTGTGAGTGTATGGGGTTTATTGGGGGGGGGTGTGCGATGTAAGTGTGTGTGTATTGGGGGGGACATGTGTGTGGAAGTGGAGTGTTTGTGTTGTGAGTGTATGGGGTTTATTGGGGGTGCGTGTGCGATGTAAGTGTGTGTGTATATGGGGGATGTGTGTGTGGAAGTGGAGTGTTTGTGTTGTGAGTGTATGGGGTTTATTGGGGGTGCGTGTGCGATGTAAGTGTGTGTGTATATGGGGTATGTGTGTGTGGAAGTGGAGTGTTTGTGTTGTGAGTGTATGGGGTTTATTGGGGGTATGTGTGCGATGTAAGTGTGTGTGTGTATGGGGGGGAATGCCAGTGTCTGAGTGAGCATGTGTGTCTTGTTCTGTTTTGCTCATTCTTCTTTTGTGAAATCAATACTGCCAGAGAAACACAGAGGGAAATAACCCTAACCCTCTCAGGGTGTGCCCACGTGAGTATGACTGGTCACATTGCCACCTTCAGAACGTCACATGATTTACTGAGACCATTTCCTCCAGTCCTGGACAGGCAAATGGACACCAGACATCGCAGGCTGGTCCCAATCCATTACAATCTCCTTTACTCCAGCCCGCGTGGTATTCTGCTCTTCACTAAATATTCTGCTCTTCACTAAATATCCTTCCAGTGGCCAGCCCCATCTTCACTTTAAGAGGCATTTGGACAGACACATGAATAGGCAGTGAATACAGAGATATGGACCATGAGCAGATAGATGGAATTAGTTTAGAACATCATCATGGTCAGCACAGATATGGTGGGCTGAAGGGTCTGTTCTTGCGCTGTACTACTCTAGGTTAATTTCCCATCTGGTGGCATCCACTCTGGCAGGGCATCCTCTCCGTCACAATAACCTGTACTCACCTCCAGCTTGTCTATTATAGCATTCCTTCATTGACAATGTCTCTCCAAAAGATGTCCAGGGCACAGGGATAGCAATGATAGATGATGTCTTGAAGGATTGAATGGCCTACTGTTAGTCATAGAGCTACACAGCATGGACACAGACCTTTCAGTCCAAACCAATCCATGCCGTCCAGACATCCTAAATTAATCTGCCAGCACTTGGCCCCTATCCCTCTAAGCCCTTTCTATTCATACACGCATCCAGATGCCTTTTAAATGTTGTAATTGTACCAGCCTCCACTAATTCCTCTGGCAGCTCATTCCATACACGTACTACCCTCTGCGGGAAAAAGCTGCCCACAATTCCTTGTAATTCTTTCCCCTCTCACCTTAACCCCTATGCCCTCTAGTTTTGGACTCCCCTATCCTTGGAAAAAGATCTTGTCTATTTACCCTATCATGCCCCTCATGATTTTATAGACCTCTATAAGATCATCCTTGTGTCTCTGACATTCCAGGAAAAATAGTCCCAGCCTATTCAACCTCTCTCTAAATTTCACACACACTAATCCTGCCAACATTCTTGTAAATCTTTTCTGAACCTTTTCAAGTTTAACAACACCTTTCCTATAGCAGGGAGACCAGAATTCATAGAATAGAATTCGTACATTGCGGATCCAGGCCATTTGGCCCTTTCAGTCCACACCAACCCTCTGAAGAGCATTCCACACAGACCCAATCTCCCTACCCTTTCCATGTAGCCCTGTACTTTCCCATGGCTAACCTACCTATCCTACACATCCCTGGGCATTATTGAATGCGCTATTCTAAAAGTGGCCTCACCAGTGCCTGTACAGCCAAAAGATGACATTTCAACTCCTCTCCTCAATGCACTGACCAAAAAAGGCAAGAATGCTAAACACCTTCTTCACCACCCTCTCTACCTGCGACTCTACTTTCAAGGAACTATGCACCTGCGCCCCTCAGTCCCTTTGTTCGATAACACTCCCTAGGGCCCTATCATTAACTGTATAAGTCCTGCGCTGGTATGCCTTATCAAAATACTTGTTGCTACTTTCTATGTTTCTATGAATCACAACAACAAGAATGCAAAAAACAGGCAGATCATGGAATTAGATACATTCTCCAGCAGAGGCAGATCATTTGCTCAGTCTTTGCCACACCAATCTCCTAACATACCTTCTACCCCACCTCAAGCCTTTCAGTACATCTACTCCTTTTCCTCTCATATGGTCACATTCAATCACTAGTTGAACAACCCTCTTAGTCAAGAATTTCTCAGTTTCCAAATGGACTCATTTTTGATGATGATCCCTCCGTTAGGATTTCCCTGAGGCAAAAGCACTTCTTTTACATCTGACTTGATAAACTCCTCTGTAACTGTAAAGAGCACTCACAGGTTAGCTCTGAGATTCCTGGCCCTGAATAAAAAACTCCAGCCTTTTGCAATCGGTATGAGCAAGCATGCTTGCATCCTCGTGTTTTCTCCCATTCCACGATATTCTGGATGTAAGATGGAATGCCATGCAGCTTTCCGTGTGGTGCTACACAAGATTTGAAACAGGTGTCACATTATCTCTCTACGGTTTCATTTGCATTCCTCTTAGAACTGAACCCTGTTGTGAGGTGTTACTGAAGATGCAGGATGAAACAGGTCTGCGAAACAGCATCCTTTTTGAAATTATTTGCACTCTAAATATAAGTGGGTAGGAGAGAGTATTCTACAACTTCATAGGCTGGGTCGTGATTCCCAGTATGTCGCACATCAGCAGGCATGACGCATGCTAATCATTACCATAGCAGGACATATCCATCTTCCTTCATCTCCCCCAAGGCTTTGTTCAATCCCTTTTAAATCATCATCATCATTTCACCATGTTGGAACCAGGTGGATCTTATTGACTATGAGATTCCTGTTTGAAGTTGTTAACTTGGGTCAATCAGGGAGTCCTGGCTGACAGATATACAGTGGGGATGTTAGAGCCCGGGTATCTATGGAGAAGGAGCACGGGTGTCCACCAACACCCTGGAGTTGTTCAGGGAGAGGTGGGCACCATAGGGAGAGGAGTGTATTATTTCCCCTCCAATTCTATTTTTATTTAATCCCTGTCCTCCCCTTCACTGTTTGATCACATAGCATTGCCCTTTGATGTGAAGGGCACTGCTTGTCACTGGCCACTTGGGTTTTTTCTTTTCTTCCTGGTGGTGGAAAGTGAATAAAGATTCATGCACCTTGTGTCTTTCACTGTGTCTCACACCTGCACACACACAACATGGGTGCCGGGGAAAGAAAAAGATAAACAGAAGTGTCAGAGGTTCTGTTCACTCTGAGAGGTGGCTCTGAGGGAGCTGGATCAACATTAAGAGAAAAAAAAGAGAAAAGAAAGATAAACTGGGGATGTTAGAGCCTGGGTGTCTATGGAGAAGGAGCACGCTGTGTCCACCAACATCCTTGAGTTGCTTGGGGAGAGTGGGCACCGCAGTGAGTGGAATGTATTATTTCCCCCTCCAACTCTATTTTGATTTAATCCCTCCCCTCCCCTTCACTGTTTGATCACACAGCATTGCCCTTTGATGAGAAGGACACTGCTTGTCACTGGCCACTCGGGTGGTTCCTTCAGAAAGAGAAAAAAATAAAATGAGGATTCATAATCTCCTCAGTTCAGGGACTGATTCCTAGCTGGCTGGCCACAGCCACTGTATGGTGCACATGTAAATAAAAGGTGACTTGATGAAGGGATATCAACCTCTGTGCAGTTATTTCATACCATTAATAATTTCTCTGGACAAAGAACATTTAACTATTAACTTTTTTATAAATCCCACTCGCTCCCAAGTGCCTCCTTTGGAAGCTATTCTCAGCTTGTGTTCAGGAATGATGGGATGTTGATGAGAGGCAGAACCTTTCTGAAGGGGACATCTGCTGGGGATGTTTTTTTAAAAAATAATCTCGTTAACCTGTTTCACAACTTGTAATGGCTCACAAGTTTGGGCCCTCTGATCTCTTTTCCCTTCTGTCACCATTTAAACGGCAAAAGGAAATAGAAAATTAATTACCAAAAAAAAAGGGCATTGCCAGAAGAAACACAAAAGCCATTAAAGTAATAGCTGCATTATGCTCACTGCTGAAAATGACAAGCAAAACATGAACTGTAATAAACAGGAGTTATTCTCATTAGCAATGCAGCTTCTGGCTAGATATCCATATTAGTGCACTGGTGTAGTGAGTCCTGTTATTACAAAATAGATTCTAATTAAATTTCCACTTCCAACAATAATGTTGATTTTGAAAAGGTATCTTTGTAAACTTGCAGTATCCATTCCACTAAAATGGGCAAATCTGATAGAGAGCCCTCTGTTTTAGAATTCCTCAAATATCCTACATCCAGTGAGCCTGAAGCGTGGAGAGATAAGCTCCTCTAGCTTATCTCTCCACGCTCCAGGCTCATTGCCTTTATTCCTGATGAAGGGCTTTTGCCCGAAACGACGATTTCGAAGCTACTTGGATGCTGCCTGAACTGCTGTGCTCTTCCAGCACCACTAATCCAGAATCTGGTTTCCAGCATCTGCAGTCATTGTTTTTACCTCAAGATTTAGGAGGTTTCTAGCTCAGGAGTTGTTGCACAGTTCAGCAAGGGAAGTTTCTCTTCTTGTCTGGCTTACTATCAACAATCCCTTTGTCTGTCTATCCTTTCTCTCTCTCTCTGTCTGTCTCTCTCCCTGTCTGTCTCTCTCTGTCTTTCTGTCTCTCTCTGTCTCTCACTCTCTCTGGGTTCCTTCTGCACCTATCCACTCACTCCTTAAGATAAGACCGTAATAAATAGGAAAGGGTGGAGGCCATCTCACGCCTGCTCCGTTGTTCAATAGAGGGCAGTTAAGGTTGGGTCATTGAGGTTGAGACAGATTTTTAATTAGGAAGGGAATCAAGGGTTATAGGGAAAGACTGGAAAGTGGAATTGTGGATTGTTAGATCAGCCAGGGTCTCATTGAATGGCAGAGCAGACTCAGAAAGCTGAATGACCTTCCGCTCACTGCCTCATGGTCAGCCAGTGAGTGGGTTAATTCCTGGAATGCACTGCCTGACACTGTGATGGAGGCAGGTTTATGGAAAGCATTCCAAAAGGGAATATGATTGTCCATTGAAAAGAAAAAGGTGCAGGATTAGAGGGAGGAGGCGGGAGAATTGCACGAAGCAAAATGCTCATTCCTGAGAGCCAGTACAGACACAATGGGTTAAGTGGCCTCCTTTTGCAGAGTAACAATTCGGTGATTCCGTGACAGTGATTTCATCTGCTGTCCAGGAACATTCAGTTCCTTCTGAGTTCCAGGTTGTGGAATGCTGCAAATCTGACATAGCGATTCCTTCGCAGTCTTCATAGCAGAAGCTCAGTGGGCTATCTGAGTAAGACCTGGTCCTAAGAAATAAGTTCCACTCCAATCACAGCCTCAGCCAGAGTCAAGTGAACTGAGGTAACGATTCTCTTTGTTAAGGGCAATGGGAAAAAAATAGCAGCATCGTCCAAAATCATGTTCAGGCTGTTTTATGAATAATATTTGAAATCATAGAAATGACACACTGTGGAAGCAGGCCATTCAGTTTAGACCAACTACCCCCGAAGAACATCCCACCCATATCCCTGCATTTCCCATGGCCAATCAACCTAACACATATATCTTTGCCTGTGGGAGGGAAACCAGAGCAAACCCATACTGACACAGAAAACATGCAACTCCACACAGACAGTCACCTCTACATCAGAAGATCATGTACTGATATCCCACATGATATTTCAGGTAGTACTTCAGAGACATACTGATGGAGTTCTGTCCTGCTGGAGGTGCCCACTTTCAGAAGTACCATTAAATCTAGACACTACGGGCCTCTTGGACAGATGTAAGAAAATTCTTGGCTCTTTTCAGGGAAAAACAGGCAGATTTTTGATAGCTAGAGTTAACATTTAGACCTGAGAAAAGAACAAATGACGTAGCCATTTATGACATTGCTGTTTCTGGAAAATTGTGCACAAAAATGACCATGACACTTTCCTACTTTAGAACACTGACTATTTTTGAATATTGCACTGGTCATGGATAGCTTTAGGATGTAAGCACTATACAAATGCAAGATCTTTTTCTTACTCTGGGAGGAACAGTAATACACAGCTGCAGACATAAGATTAATACGAGATTGACCTTATTGGTACATGGTAAAATTTGGATTTTCTGATTGAACAATGATAATGCATACAAGGAGTTTTGTGTCCTTCAGAAATTGAACACGGCCATCTAAGCAACATTATAGAATAAAAGCAAAACACTGCAGATGCTGGAAATCTGAAACAAACACAGAGAATGCTGGAGAATCTCAACAGTGTCTGGCAGCATCTGTGCAATGAGAGAAACAGAGTTAACGTTTCAAATCTGGCATCAGTCTTCTTCAGACTAATTGCTCTTCAAGTTGAAATTCTGACGAGTCACACTGGACGTGAAACGTTAACCCCATTTCTCTCTCCAAGGAAGCTGCCAGACCTGCTAAGTTTCCACAGCATTCTCTGTGTTCGCCCCATATTACTGACACTGACTCCTCCACTTCAATTTGAATTGATAACTTCAAAGAAAGAGCAGCATCAAAGAAAGAGACCTGAATGCAACAGCAATGGAAACGTGCATTTAAAAATAATTACAGTGGGCAATTGGAAGAAGGCATGTCAAAAACAGGAGAGGGTCATCCTCTGGTATTTAGTAAGTCAGCACATGAAAGACTCAGTGGTGGCTTGCAATCCAGTCAGACTATCATTCTATTGAACCTGATGCAATTTATTAAGGTGACTTCCTGAAGGGGATGTAAAGGAATGTGGCAGGTTAAGAAATCAGGAATATTCAGCAGTTTGGCAAGGGAACTGACTCCCTCAGCAAAATTTAATTCCACTATCTTATATACCCATGCCTTTGTTGCAATGAAGCAGAAGGTAAGAAATTGCTATGCAACTGGGGAAACCAATTGCCACAGAAAGGGAAACGCTTGGAAGGACATGGAGGGGAATTCTTCTGACACCACTCAGGCATTCCTTGCAGTTAGTCAGCTTTGGACAGTGACACTGAAGTTTGGTCAAAGCCTGAATGTTTAATTCTTTGATCGAGGTCGATTGCTTGAAAACTTAAAAATGTATCGTACTTAAAATAAGGGTTAAAAAAATTAAACCTACGTCTTATGGAAGAGTTTGTGACTTCAAAGTATTTTATTGCAGATGACGTGCTTCTGAAATAGAGGCACCATTGTCATGTGACATATGTAGCAGCCAATGTGTGCACTGCAAACTCTCCTAGACAGTAATGTGATAAATGACCAGATAATCTGTTTGAAGTGTTGACTGAGGGATAAATGTTGGCTAAAGCTTGTGAATTGTGTTTGAGTCCAGTGTGCTCATCTTCAGAATTTCGACTCTGAAGAGCAGTTAGTTCTGAAGGAGACTGATGCCAGATTTGAAACGTTAACTCTGTTTCTCTCAATCCACAGATGCTGCCAGACCCTGTTGAGTTTCTCCACCATTCTCTGTGTTTGTTTCAGATTTCCAGCATCCGCAGTGTTTTGCTTTTATTCTGCAATGTTGCTGAGATCGGAGTGTTTAATTTCTGAAGGGCACACACTCCTTGTGTGCATTATCATTGTTCAATCAAAAATATTGTACCATCCTGCAATATTGGGCAATACACATTATTGTTTGGTGCTGGTTAGCTAATCAATAACAATTAGAATCTCCTGCAAAATTCCTTTTCATTGTCTGTTTTTATGCCTTAGAAGGAATGTGCCAGCACTCCTCACTGTGTGTCAAGACATGAACTTGTTTAGGAGATGCAGTAATTGTAACGAGGTCAGATAGCTGGACCTCATAGTCGAGGTGAGAGGAGAGAGATTTAAAAAAGACATGAGGGCAAAATTTTTTACACAGAGAATGGTTTGCATGTGGAATGAATTTCCTGAGAAAGTGGTGGATGTGAGTACCATTACAACATTTAAAAAGACATTTGGACTGCGACGTGAATAGGAAAGGTTTGGAGAGAATATGAGTTCCCTGATTGGGGCTGACAATCAGGCAGCCTGGGCTGACAGATGTAATCAGGAGGGTCAGAGGTTCTGTTCACTCTTGGAGTTGTCACTGAGGGAGCTGAACCAGTGCAATTAGTGTAAATAAAGGGTGACTTGGTTACGGGATATCGGCCTCTATGGAGTTATTTTAGGAACCATCCACAGGCATTTCGGTGCCACATAACCAGTCAGGATTTCATTTAACAGTATGCATGTAAAAGCATTTCCCACACAAACTTCTCATCACTAAATCATTGAGTGTCCAGTCAGTCAGAACGTATGGATATAATTAACTGGAACATCTTCTATTTAAAGGAAATTGCTAACTGATTCAATTGAGAGAGCTATTAATATAATGCACACTGCAATAAATGCTAGACCATTGCCCACAGTAGAGTATGTAGAGGTGATAGTCATCATCATAAAGGGGCATTAAATTGATCAAATAATATATTTAATTTACACTAATTTTCACTTACCATGCTCTTCCATCATCAAACAATATTTTGTCCAGGGAAACATTATTTACATTTGAGATTTTGAAAATTATAAGGCCACGTTATCGCTAAGTGGCACAACAGCTTACCCTGATTTTTCTTCACCTGCCCAAGCAGGTTGAGGTTTTGTTAAAAAAAAGAAGTGTGGATGCTGGAGATAGAGTGGTACAGCATGGAAATAGACCTATTGGTCTAACCAGTCCATGCCGAACATAAACCAGTTCCACCTGCCTGCTCCTGGCTCATATCTCTCCAAACCTTTCCTATTCATGTACTTATCCAAATGTCTTTTAAACATTGTAATTGTATTTACATCCACCAATTCCTCAGGAAATTCATTCCACCCATGAACCACTCTCTGTGTAAAACATTTGCCTCTTGTATCTTTTTTAAATCTCTCTCCTGTCACCTTGAAAATGTGCCCCCTAGTCTTGACATCCCCCATCTTAGAGAAAAGACAACTACCATTAAACCTATCTATGTGCCTCATGATTTTATAAACTACTATAAGGTCACCTCTCAACCTCCTACACTCCGGGGAAAAATGTCCCAGCCTATCCAACTATTCTTTATAACTCAAACCTTCCATACTGGCAACATTCTAGTAAATCTCTTCTGAACCCTCTCCAACTTAATAACATCCTTTGTATAACTAGGTGACCAGAATTGGTCACAGTACTCCTGATTTGAAATAAATAAAAACTGATTGCTGGAGAAACTCAGCAAGTTTGCCATGATTGGGGGAGAGAGAAACAGATGATGACTTGGGTCTAGTGATCCTGAAGGCCAAAGCTCATAAAAGAGGCATTCTCCAGCAATTTCTGTTTTTGCTTGTGTCTCCACCCTTCAGGCTCTCTGCCTGTATTCCTGATGAAGGGCTTTTGCCCGAAACGTCGATTTTCCTGCTCCTCGGGTGCTGCCTGAACTACTGTGCTTTTCCAGCACCACTCTGATCTAGACTCAAGTTCTGTGGTCTTGTGGAGTGAGTCCAACAGAAATGACAAGCCTGTTTTCATTCAATGCTGGAGTTTTTTTTTTGCCAAGTTTAACATGTATAATCTCTGCATAAAAGACTTTACTTGAAAAAATCAGCTTTATGGAATTTCCAGGAAAGATTTTGATATCAGAAATGACAGTAGATTTACATTTACTTCAGTGCATTAGACTGTCTCACATTCTGTACCGGAGCTGATGCCTCATATCAACAGTCTCTATGGTAACCATCTAGGCTCCAGCAAGGTCTCAAAATTAATTTCCATTAGTTAATGGTGAAGTAATTTATTTTGTAGAGCATTTCTAATCAGATCTGCAACATAGTATTGCGTTCAGTTCTGGTTGTCACACTACCAGAATGATGTGGAGACTTTGGAGTGGGTACAGAAAAGGTTTGCCAGGACGCTGCCTGGTTTGGAGGATATTAGCTACAAGGAGAGATTGGACAAACTCGGGTTGTTTTTATTTGAATGTCAAAGGGTGAGGGGCAGCCTGATAGAAGCTTACAAAATTATGAGAGGCGGGGATAGAATGGATCATCGGAGTCTTTTTCCCAGGATGGAAAGGCAATTGCTAAGGAACATGGGTTTAAAGTAAAAAGGAGTAAGTTTAATGGTGATGTGAGAGACAGAGGGTGCTAAGTGCCTGGAATGTGCTGCCAGAGGAGTTGGTGGAGGCAGATACAAGAGTTAAGAGGCATCTTGACAGATACACGAATCGCAGGGAACTCAAGGATAGAGACAGCAAAAGGCATTGTGTGTCAACACAGGCTTGATGGGCTGAAGGGCCTGTTTCTTTGCTGTACAGATGCTTGCTCTTTGTTCATTCCTATGTTTCCCTCAAGTCAAGTCAAGAGGTTGCTGTGTGAAATTGGGTTTTATTTTTACCTATCACTGGATACACACGTGGGCCAGCTTTGATTGCCCAACCCTAATTGCCCTCAACAAGGGGGTGGTGCATTATCATCTGAACTGCAGCAGTCCCTGTGCTGTAGGTAAACCCAGAATGCCATTATGGATAGAATTCCAGGGATTTGACCCAGTGACACTGAAGGAATGGTGATACCTTTCCAAGTTGAGATAGTGAATGGCTTGGAGGGGAACTTGCAGGTGGTGGCATTAACATTTGCTGAAGGGTCACTGGATTTGAAACATTAACTCTACTTTCTCTCCACAGATGCTGCCAGAGTTTCTCCAGCAATTTCTGTTGGCATTTCCAATTGTCAGCATCCAGTTGATGATTTTGGCGTTCCCTAAATCTGCTGCTGCTGTTAGCAAATGTTGAGAAGATTTGTAGCTTAGGTTGAGGTTCTGGATGTATTTTTGCTCGCTGAGCTGGGAGCTTCATTTCCAGACACTTCATCACCATAATAGGAAACATCTTCAGTGAGCCTCCGGACGAAGCACTGCTGGTGTTTCCTGCTTTCTATTTGGGTTTCTTTGGGTTCGTAATATCATTTCCTGTAGTGATGTCATTTCCTATGGTGATGTCATTTCCTGTTCTTTTTCTCAGGGAGTGGTAAATGGGATCCAAGTCAATGTGTTTGTTGATAGATGGATCTCCAACTGGAACTGTATCAATAGTTCATGCACTTAGAATGTGCTGTGGTGATTTGATCACCAGGGTTCAATGAACTGGAATATACAGAGAGAATACACAGGCCAGGTTCATATATTGTGGAGTTTGGAAGGTTAAGAGGTTAATTTAATTATGTTTGTATTGAGGAACTTAAAAGGGATTGATGGGGGTAGAGATCATTACTGTAGGTTGGGAAGTCAAAGACAAGATGATGTAACATTAAGATCAAAGCATCATGGACAGAAATGAGGAAGGCTTCCATCTTGGAAAAGAATGGTGGACATCTAGAACTCAATCTCTCCTGCAAAAAGAAGCATTGCAGTCAGCGCAATAAATCATGTTGATTGATAGATTGGCAGCCACTGGAATTAAAACAAAAGACAAGGAGGCAAATCAGATTGAAAGTGTTGGGATCGAGATCAATCACAATCTCATTGAAAGGTGGAACAGGTTCGTGGGGCTGAATGGCCTACTCTTATTCATACATTCAAATAGATGGGATCCTTACAGTGTGGAACCAGGCCATGCAACCCGACAAGTCCATACTGACCCTCTGAAGACAGCACCTTCCAAACCCACGGCCACTTCCATCTAGAAGGACAAGGACAGCAGATACATGGGAACACCACCACCTGCAAGTTCCCCTCCAAGCCACTCACCATCCTGCCTTGGAAATACATCGCCGTTCCTTCACAGTCGTTGGGTCAAAATCCTGGAATTCCCTTCCTACCAACGTTGTGGGTCAACCAACAGCAGGTGGACTGCCGCGATTCAAGGAGGCAACTCACCCCCACCTTCTCAAAGGCAAATTGGGATGGGCTATCAATGCTGGTCCAGCCAGCAACACCCAATCCATAAATGTATTTTAAAAAGACATATCACCCAGACCCCCTACCCCATCTCTGTAACCTTGCGTTTCCCATGGCCAATCCACCCATCCTACACATCCCTGAACATTATGGGCAATTCACCTAACCTGCACATCTTTGGACTGTGGGAGGAAGCTAGAGCACAAAGTGGAAACCCATGCAGACATGGGGAGAATGTGCAAACTCCACACAAACAGTCACCCGAGGCTGGAATCAAGTTCGTTTGTAAATGGATGTGAATGCAAGTCAGAATACAATGCAGGAGAATATAGTGACCCCTCATTACTACAGGAAACATTTGAATATTAGATTGTTTAAATTGCACGCCTGTATTGGATTATGTTCATAAATCGGATGTTCTTTAGTAAGACATTGGGCATCGGTGACCCCCTGTACAGCAAAATTGATGAGTCAAATTCAGAAACTGAATGTGCTGAAATAGTTAGCTATTCCCATCCACAGGATGAGACATCCAATTTGAAGGACACCCATTATAAATGAAGTTCTTGATAGCTATTTCCTGAGTAGCGGAACTTGGGTGTGCTGGCCATATGACTGTGCCAACCAATCGGAACTGATTGTAGAGTGAGAGTGCCGAGTCATGGGTGAGTCTGCAGTGTCAGCTGTAAGCTGGTCTCTCTCACCTCCTGAGCAAGAACACATCAGGGGACATCTGCAACGCAGGTGAAACTGCCGTCATTTACCAAGTCATTCTTTAGTGTTTAAAGCTGGGACGTGCAATGGTGGAAAATGAAGCCGGGGGTCGGGGTGTTGCTGCTGTGGTCTGCAGCAATGTGGATGGCATTGAATATCTGCTGCTTCTTGTGATAGGAAAGTGCAAGAAGCCACATTGCTTTGTGTACACTGATCTCTTAGGTGGGTGTGATGAAAGACTTCTGAAAGTCCAAATTCAGAAACTCTGGGAAGAGATGGTCCAGTGGTGTTATCTCTAGACTGTTAATCTAGGGACCCAGGTAATGTCCTGGGGACCTAAGTTTGAGTCCCACTGTGATAGATGGTGGAATTTGAGTTCAATAAAAATCTGGAATTTAGCGTCTAATGATGACCATGAATCCACTGTCAATCGCTGGAGAAAAACCATCTGGTTCACTAAAGTATAAAACTGGATAAAAGCAAATTACTGCGGATGCTGGAATCTGAAGCCAAAAGAGAAAATGCTGTAAAATCTCAGCAGGTCTGGCAGCATCTGTAAGGAGAGAAAAGAGCTGACGTTTCGAGTCTAACTGACCCTTTGTCAAAGCTTTGTCAGCTCTTTTCTCTCCTTACAGATGCTGCCAGACCTGCTGAGATTTTACAGCATTTTCTCTTTTGGTTCACTAAAGTCCTTTAGGGGAAGGAAACTGTCATCCTTACCTGATCTGGCCCATATGTGACTCCAGACCCTTAGCAATGTGGTTAACTCTTAACTTCCCTCTGGGCAATGAGGGATGGGCAATAAATGTCAGCTTAGTCACATCCCATGAGTGGATAAATTAAACTTTTTAAAAAATTAAATAAACCACATCCACTGGCTCGCCATCATCAACTCTACTAGTTACATCCTCAAAGAACTCCAGTAGGTTTGTCAAGCATGGATGCCAGGAGTTAATGAGGTCTCTTCAATTGCAGAACTGCACTGCGGTCAGAACACTCCTGCATTCTGTTCTGTATACTGTATACCCTTGTATATACATATACGTGCATGAGATTCAATTAGCCTTGCAAAACAAAGTCAGGACTCAGCAGACCTAATTATGGACAAGGACAAGTCACTCCATTAGCACAGCGATTTCAGATGAGGTTAGCAGCTTTATAAAGTGCTGACCTAAAACTAGCCTCAATGACATCTGTGCCTTTGTGTTACATTGCAAAGTGTACTCTTCAGCTAAAATTCTTGTAAAATGCCTCCGAGCAAACAGCTGCCCGTCAGCAAGGAGCTGGCATGTTTCATGTCGCAGGAAGGGAAATGTTTGATCGCAATTTACTTCATTGGCCTGTGAAGGGCACAAGGGATCTTAAACACAGCATAAAGGGGACAGGAAGCTTCCAAGGATCATTAATGCACAGCTTGGCAAGGGATTCAGTAAAAATAAGACAAAGACGATTTCACCTTCAGAGGAAAAGCATGCATGAACAGGGCAAGACACTTGTGAAGGCTATTGGGTTGTTAATGCACAGATCTGCTCAAACACCAGGTTTTCACTCTCTCTGGCGCTCCAGATGGGAAATTACAAGATCGGAGGGGTGACCTTTTCACACAGAGCGTGGTGCATGAATGGAACGAGCTGCAAGAGGAAGTGGTGGAAGCTGGTACAATTACAACATTTAAAAGGCATCTGGATGGGTACATGAATAGGGAGGGTTTAGAGGGATATGGGCCAAATGCTGGCAGATGGGAGTTGGTCAGATTGGAATGGCTGGTCAGCGTGGATGAGTTGGACTGAAGGGTCTGTTTCTGTGCTTACAACTCGGTGACTCTATCTACAACTTCTATGGGAAATTGGGAACAGTGGCTAATGAATGTTGTTTGGGCTGGAGGAAGGTTGCAGTGGAGTTCCCCAGGGGTTGGTAGTGGGACACTTCTTTTTTTCTTAATGACACAGAAGTGAGCGTGCAGAGGACAAGTTGAAAGTTTGTGGCTGATACTAAACTTCGAAGCATGAGTGGTGCAGAACTCCAAAAGTTCTGCACTTTGTTTGGAAATGTAAGTAGATAGTGAAGACTGCAGATGCTGGAGAGTCAGAGTTGATAAAGTGTGGTGTTGGAAAAAGCATCTGAGGAGCAGGAGAATTAATGTTTCAGGCAGGACTCTTCATAGGGACTCCTGATGAAAGGCTTGTGCCTGAAACGTTGACTCTCCTGCTCCTTGGTTGCCACCTGACCTGCTATGCTTATTCCGGCTCCACAAGTTATTGAGCTTGGAAATATAAGGACAGACAATATGAAATAATGGGTATAAGTCTTCAGGGGGTGCAGGAGTGCAGCGACCTGAGTGCACATATGCAACGGTTATTGAAGGTGGTTGGGATAATTAAGGGGATCAATTAATGAAGCATTCAGTATCCTGAGCTTTATTAGTAGGATCATAGAGTACAAAATGTGATGCTAAACTTACACAAAGACCTCAGCTGAAGTAATGCATGTAGTTGTGGGTGCCACATTTTGGGAAGAATATGAAGGGATTGGAAGGAGCAGAGCTGGGGTCAGAAATCAAGTTCCTCATTCCTGCTCCTGACCCCACTCCAGACCAAGCACTGCAGGCCCCTTTGAGCCCTGGGTACCAACTACTGGGTCCCAACGTAATCCCTATCACTAGCTCTGGGACTGGGTATTGGAATGGGTGGAAAAAGTCACAACACCAGATTATAGTCTAACCAGTTCATTTGAAATCTCAAGCTTTTGCAATGTTTCTCCTTCATCAGGTAAAGTGGACTTTGAGGTAGACTAGGGGGTACATCTGAATCAACATTTTGGGTATAAGCCCTTCATCAGGAATGAGGCTTGTGGGCCAGGTGGCTGAGGGAGGGTTTTGGGGTTGGGGGTAAGGTAGCTGAGAAAGCGATAGGTAGATGAAGGTGAGGGAGAAGGTGATAGATCGGGGTGGGGTGGAGCAGATAGATAGGAAAGGTGATGGACAGGTCAGGAGGACAGTGCTGAGTTGGAGTCCAAGAAGGACAGAACCCCCCCATTCCTCACCTTCCACCCCACCAACCTCCGCATACATCGCATCATCCTTTGCCACTTCCGCCACCTCCAAACAGACCCCACCACCACAGATATATTTCCCTCCCCACCTCTATCAGTGTTCTGGAGAAACCATTCCCTCCAAAACTCCCTCATCAGGTCCACACTCCCCCCCCCCCACGTTCCCCCCCCCCACGACCCCCACCAGCCCACATCCCACTCTGGGCACTTTCCCCTGCCGCCACAGGAATTGCAAAACCTGCACCCGCACCACTCCCCTCAGCTCTGTCCAAGGCCCCAAAGGATCCTTCCACATCCAACAGAAATTTACTCGTACCTTTACCAATGTCATCTACAGCATCTGTTGCACCCGATGTGGTCTCCTCTGCATCAGGGAGACAGGACGCCTTCTTGCGGATCATTTCAGAGAACATCACTGGGACATCCACACCCACCAACCCCCACCGCCCCGTGGCTGAACACTTCAAGTCCCCCTCCCACTCCAGCAAGGACATGCAGGTCCTGGGCCTCCTCCATCGCCAAACCCTTACCATCTGATCCCCGGAGAAAGAACGCCTCATATTCCGCTTTGGGACCCTGCATCCACGTGGGATTAAGTGGATTTCATCAGTTTCCTCATTTTCCTCCCCACACATTATCCCAGTCCCCAACCTCCAACTCAGCACTGCCCTCCTGACCTGTCCATCACCTTTCCCATCGATCCGCTCATGTCCCCCCGACCTATCACCTTCTCCCTCACCTTCATCTACTATCGCATTCCCAGCTACCTTCCCCCTAGCCCCACCCCCCTCCCATTTATCTCTCAGCCCCGACCCACGAGCCTCATTCCTGATGAAGGGCTTACGTCCAAAACATCGATTCTCCTGCTCCTCAGATGCTGCCTGACCTGCTGTGCTTTTCCAGCACCACACTCTCAACTGATCTCTACCATCTGCTGTCCTCACCTTCTTTGAGGGGTACATTTTAAAGTGAGAGGAGACAGATTTAAAAAAGTCATGAGGGGCACATTTTTTACACAGAGAGTGGTTCACGTTTGGAATGAAGTGGTAGATATGGGTACAATTACAACGTTTAAAAGATATTTGGATAGATACTGAATAGGATATGTTTGGAGGGAAATGGGCCAGGAGCAGGCAAATGGGACTAGTTTAGTTTGGGATAATGTTCGGCTTGGACTGGTTGTACTGAAGGGTCTGTTTCTGTGCTGCATGACTATGATTCTATAACAGTTCTGAATATACAGTTATAAGACTCGAGATCACGGATGCCACTTCAGTTGCTGCTGATGCTGAGTCAGTCTGCCCAGAGGAGGGATAAAGACTCGTGTGGTGCAGTCATAACATCCCTGCCTCTGAACTAGCAGGCCCAGTTCAAGTCCCAACAATTCCAGAGCTGGAAATGTGTTGCTGGAAAAGCGCAGCAGGTCAGGCAGCATCCCTGGATGCTGCCTGACCTGCTGCGCTTTTCCAGCAACACATTTCCAGCTCTGATCTCCAGCATCTGCAGACCTCACTTTCTCCCCAACAATTCCAGAGCTGTGTAATTGGGGTGGCACGGTGGCACAGTGGTTAGCACTGCTGCCTCACAATGCCAGAGACCCGGGTTCAATTCCTGCCTCAGGCAACTGTCTGTGTGGAGTTTGCACATTCTTCCCGTGTCTGCGTGGGTTTCCTCAGGGTGCTCTGGTTTCCTAAATGTGCAGGTTAGGTGATTTGGCCGTTGTTTATGTGAAGGGGTAAATGTAGGGGAATGGGTCTGGGTGGGTTGCTCTTTAGAGGGTCGGTGTGGACTTGTTGGGCAGAAGGACCTGTTTCCACACTGTAAGTAATCTAATCTAATCTCTAATCTAAGTTTCCCATAGTATTCAGTGTTGTGTGGGTTAGGTGCATTAGTCAGGGGTAAATATAGAGGTGAAAATGTGTTGCTGGAAAAGCGCAACAGGTCAGGCAGCATCTAAGGAGCAGGAGAATCGACGTTTCGGGCATGAGCCCTTCTTTAGGAATGGCCGAAACGTCGATTCTCCTGCTCCTTAGATGCTGCCTGACCTACTGCGCTTTTCCAGCAACACATTTTCAGCTCTGATCTCCAGCATCTGCAGTCCTCACTTTCTCCTGGTAAATATAGAGGAAATGGATCTGGGCGGGTTACTCTTCGGAGGGTCGGTGTGGACTTGTTGGGCCTCTTTCCACACTGTAGGGATTTTATATCTCTGAACAGCTTGTTTTGGAAAATATCTCCAGATGGTGCATTGGGCTTTAAGGATTAGAAAGATCAGTTCTTTCAACTGATCCTTGAGAGTAAGCTGATAGATTGGGTTTCTAGTGAACAGTTATAGGCTAAGCAGATGGAATCAGTGCAATTTACTGAGGGAGTTGCTGTGTTTCTACACAGCAGACTGGAGTACTTATCCACACCCATTGAACTCAATGGGTCAGAAATCTTTGTCAGCCCAGAACTAAAATGTTTTCGATGTTATTATTGGGCATAATAACAAAGAGATACTATAGCATAGATATGGTTTGAGAACAGTTTGAGAACCTGCTTAGAACAATGCAAGAATATAAATCATGGGAGCAGGAACAGTCCTTTTGTTCCATTGAGCCAGAGTCACCATTTAATAAAACCACACTGTTTACCTCCCATTTTCCTTCTTCGCTCTTCCACAAATGTTGGCATCATGTTGCCCTTGAATGGAATGAGCTACAATGCCATTTCTGAGAGAACTTAAGAGTTAACCATGTTGTCAACTGGGTTGGCATGGTGGCACAGTGGTTAGCACTGCTGCCTCACTGCGCCAGGGACCCAGGTTCAATTCCAGTCTGTCTGGGTGTAGCTTGTACATTCTCTCCGTGGGTTCCCTCTGGATGCTCCGGTTTCCTCCCACAGTCCAGAGATGTGCAGGTCAGGTGGATTGACCATGGTAGAGACTCGGTTACTGGGATTGGGTGGGTCTGTTCAGATGCTCCTTGGAGGCTCAGTGCAGACTTGATAGGCCAACTGTTGGGGTTATATGTTGCCGTGGGCCTGGAGACCAAACCAGGTGAGAACAACAAATTGTGTTCCCAAAAAAAAGCATCAGAGAATTGTTGACCTGTTTCTGACAACCATCAATGATTGTTCCAGGGTCATGACTACAGAGATTAGTTTTCAATTCCAGATTTTCTAAACTGAACTTTGATTTTACCATTTGCAGAGGTGGAATTTGAACTCCTGTCCTTGATGTGTTCGCCTGGGTCTCTGGATCAATAGTCTAACGACATTGCCTATCTGCTGCTATTTCTCCTTTTGCACAAAGATAGCAGGCCTGAGTTATTCTATCAAATCTACAGCACACTTTGATCAAGGTACAGTTGATTGATGTTCCTGCCTAGACCTTTTCTCACTGGCATTTCATTCCTGTGACAATGTTTATCTCCATGTCTAACTTAATTATCCTTTTCCATCTTCTGATCAGTTTCTCCATGACCTACCTTGATATCTTCCATATCCTATTATTTTTACTTCCCTGGATACTAAGGGGACTATTTAGCATGGCCAATCCACCTAACCCACACATCTTTGGACTGTGAAGGGAAACCTACGCAGACACGGGGAGAATATGCAAACTCCACACAGACAGTCACCCCAAGGCTGGAATCGAATCCACATCCCTGCCGCTGTGAGGTGACAGTGCTACCCCACTGAGCCATTATGCTACCTCGCTATCGCAGCCGAAAACAACATCTTGGATTTGCAAAATATCTTTAGCACAGTAAAATGTCCCAAGGCTGTTTGCAGGATCAAACCCAAAACAACATTTGATGCTGATACACAGAAGCTGATAGGAGCAAAGGTGCCCAGAGGTTTGGTCAGAAGGAGAGGTTTTAAGGTGCATGCTAAAGGAGGAGAGAGTAAGAAAGAGGTTTCTGGAGCAAATCCCAGGGCAGATGTCCCTCGCCAGCATTATTGACCACTCTGCGAAAATACTTCATTGTCTGTAAAAAGCTTTGGGGCTTCCTGAAAAGTGGTATATAAATGCAAATATTTTCTTTTCAATTTTGCCGAACTTTCTCCAGCCTTATGTCCCCTTCTGTCCTATCTGATTTGCCAGTTATTTGTTTTTTTAACCCTCGATTTTAACACCCTGTCACACTAAAGCTGTTTGATAAGTGATAATTATTGCAAGGTATCCTGTAACAACTTACGTGACTGAAATCTTGAGATAATACTAAGTAGTAAGTCTGCATTCGTTCAAAAAGAAAGAGTTTTCTTGCTAACCAGTGGTACAAGACAGCCTCGTTTAACTCTGCAATCCTTGGTAATTTCCAAAGCAATTTTCTAATGGGAAATCCATCTCAAAGATGCCTCTACAATGCAGCTTGCTCTCACACTTGTCAGACTCTGACTCAGCAGAATGATGACACAAGTCAATTGTGCTATAAAAATAACAAATGGCAAAGAACCACTTTCAAAGCCAGTGTACAAATCTGTATCCTGACTACCAATAATTTTTTTCTGAAGTCAACGATTTAAAGGATACGACCTCATCACTTTCGTTCAGGTATTCCTAACTATTCTTGGTGTGGCTTTATTAACTATTCATTAGACTTTTCTCTTGTATTCGTAAAAGATTCACTGATGGTAAAATTACGTAGCTGGTAATCTGCTATCTTTTGGAGGAATGGTCCAGAGGAACATATCCTTCTGTACGTCAGGAACAGTTCTATAGATATTCTGACCAAACGTTGCTATTTAGCAAACAATTGGGTTGAAAAATCATCAGATGGCTATTATAACACACTCAGTTATGGAGTTGACCTTACTGAGCTTGCAATCTCTACTTCTTCTGATACGAATCCTATATATTGCAAGAACACAAATACAGGTTGTTCTGGTAAAGCAAGTGTTTTGTCAACATGATTGGTGAATTGTGGACACTGTTGGATAATGCAAACTTTCTACTGAATGGGTAGAGCGATTTTCTACAACGGCCTTCTACAGCACAGTTTTCTCCAGTGTGTAGTTGCAGAGGAACACAACTGTCATGTTATACCAGAAGGTACTGTACAAAGGTTTCAAAATTGCCTCTCCAACATTATAAAATGTGTCTTTGTGCAGATCGGGAGCTGTAATTTAGCCAGTGATGACTGGACCAGGTATAAAAGGTCACCTTGTAGGAGCCTGTACATAACCTGGCTTCAGTCCATTGATTGTGACCTCAGCACTCCACATTCAATTGACACTGGCTCTTTTCATGCCAACGTCCCCTCAATATGACCAGTTACTGATACCAAAGCAACAGTACAAATCAGAGAATTTCAACCCACCGGAGGCCATATCAGGAATATATTGACTCAATGTCAGAAAAGTGGGTGTCCTAAAGTTGGATCAGATGGAATTAAAAATCCCATTAGAATATAAAGATGCCAGAGTCTCAATCTGTCATTAGAGAGAAATGGCATTGATGAGGGCATTTTTGGAATACTATGTTTAATTCTGGTCTCCTTCCTATCGGAAAGATGCTATTAAACTTGAAAGGGTGCTGAAAACATTACAAGGATGTTGCCAGGGTTGGAGGGTTTGAGCTACAGGGAGAGGCTGAATAGGCTGGGGCTGTTTTCCCTGGAGCGTTGGAGGCTGAGGGGTGACCTTATAGAGGTCTGTAAAATCATGAGGGGCATGGATAAGGTGAAAAGTCAAGGTCTTTTCCCCAGGGTAGCAGAGTCCAAAATTCAAGGCCATTAGTTTAAAGTGAAATGGGAAAGATTTACAAGAGACCTAAGAGGCAACTTCTTCACACAGAGGGTGGTGCGCGTATGGAGTGACCTGCCAGAGGAAGTGGTGGAGGATGGTACAATTACAGCATTTAAAAGGCATCTGGATGGGTATCTGAATAAGAAGGGTTTAGAGAGATATGAGCCAAATGCTGACAAATGGAACTAGATTAATTTCGGATATCTGGTCGGCATGGACATGTTGGACCGAGGGGTCTGTTTCTGTGCTGTATATCTCTATGACTGTATGACTGGTGGCCACCACACCTCAGGTGAGGGCTGAGAAGAGTCTTCCATAGTAACCTCAGTTAGTCAGGAATTGCACCCATGTGATTGATATCACTTTGTGTTGCCAAACCATCTGTCCAGCTAACTCACCCCTTGTGGAATGAGTGACCTTTTGCAGAAGGGAACGTTGGAATATTTCCATTTTCAATCTGCTGACAATGTTACTTTTTTTTGCCAATTTGCAGTCATTACTGTTAGGAATTACGGTTCAGGGAACTACAAATCAAAATGAGTATCCTACAGAGTGACAGTTTGAATTGCAGATTCACATCGTCTTCAAGAAAATGTGAAAATTTTAATATTTTCCCTGTGGAAAACATACAGAAAGCTGCTCATCTTGAAAATCCCTTTTCAATTTGTGACATAACATCTTACATGCACTTGGAATTCTAACAATGATTCTCTGAATTCTTTTGTCCCCACAAAACGCCTGAAGAAACATCAGTGCTGAGCCAGAGGACATTATGAAGCTTCAATTAATTGGCATTACCAATTAAGAGGAACCCCCTCTCCCCCCTCAAGGGCTATCAAATATTTGTAGAACCATGCGCATCAGAAGCAATTAATTCAATGATGATTTTGTTTTAATTGAACTGGACTGTAATCAAGTTAAGAGGGCTAAGTATAGATTGAAATGCACATTTTCAGAATAAATGGTAATTTGGCATGAATGCAAATTGCACAGCTCAGGAACTTTCACTCAGTGAGCACATTTTCCATTCCAAATGAACGAGGGACTAGAACACTTTCATGTTTGCCCCACCCCTCCATCCCCCGACCCAATTCCACAGTCATCTTCACCAATGGCTTGTATTTGAGATGGTTAACTGCCACCAACCTTGTTTTATATTATTTCAAAATAATTAAGGGGTGAAGGTAAACAAAGCTAGCATCAACAGCCCCTAAGGGAGCTCTTGTGGTGTCTCTACCTCAGGATCAGGAGATCTGGTCTCATGTCCCAACTGCTTCAGAGGTGTGTTATAACATCTCCAATGTTATCGGAATATCTGAAAGGACGACTGCTACATCCACTAACATAGATGCTCCAAGACAGCAACTGAACAACCGTGGTCTCTGGTTAAAACCTTATATCTCAGGGACAACTGGAAGTCTCTTGATGTCGCCTAATGGTGTTGTGGTACACTAGTAGTGGCCTTACTAGTAGTAGTCCAGTGGGCAGATTGATTACAATATCTACACCGTATTAGCTTCTAAGAGGCCTCCTGAGACTCAATGGTTGTGACTCCACCTCTAGGCCATGAAGCCCATGCTTGAATCCCATTTGCCCCAGAAATGGGTCAAATATGGACAAGCTGATAAAAAGCACCTTTACAGCCAGAAGGAACAATGTAGCAGAAGTAAAATTTCAACTGAAATATTCAGATGAAAATATCACAAAGTGGTGATATGATGATGAATCCTAAATTCTTCCTTCTACTCTTTTAAATGAATAAAATCTGCAACAAATAAAGCAGTCGGGGGGCTGTTACAAAAACAGAATCAAGTGGTCAACGGGAACTTATAAAATTTCAACCGAACCTTGTCAGAATATCGTTACCTGGGATGATGATCCTCCTCAGTCCCTGCTTCCTAAAGGCCAAATCCACCTTTCTACCCTAAGGGCTTGACTAATTATCACGATTAGACGATAGACCTCTGTATAACGCCTGTTAACTTTTTGTCTAGATCATCAAGGCGTAGTTTAATGTATGATGACAAGAGGCATAATTAACATTAATGAGTTAGGCATCTATCAGAGGTAAGAAATATCACCTCTGTTTCCAACAGGACAGCATGCAAGACTAATTGTTCCTCTGTCCACAGACTATGAGACATCAGATTGTGTAGCATTCAACACAGTTGAACAGAACAATTACCTGATACAACACCCATCACTGCCCTACCCCCGACCTCCATCCCAGCTCTTCCCTCCCCAGAATACATGGAAAATGCTTCTTAACAACATCTTATGAAGCTCAGTGGATTGTTTTTCCTCCAGGAGTATAAGGTTCCATCAGTGAACTGCCAAGCGTCATGGTGGTAATTGGTTTGATAGTCTGTGGGAATGGAATAATTGGTGAGAGGTGGATGGAGAAAATGGATGCTCAGGAATCGGAGTTGTTTTATCTAACCTTCAACGTGAAATCTAACATGTATTCTAACAGAACAGATAGACATCAAAGAGTCATGCTTCACAGTCTGGAGTGCCCAAAGAGGAATATAGCAGTGACATTTTGAAATCAGCCTCCTGCATTGTGTTACCTCTCTGAAGAGAATACATTGAACAGCATTCCAGATGAGGTGAACTCTGTAAGATATGGATTTGGTACTCTCACTTGTCATTAGAATTATAGTTAGAATTAGAATTAGGTTTATTGTCATGTGTACTCAAGTGGTAAAAGAACAGCAGTACAGTGAAAAGTGTACAATGTCGCCAATACACAATGCCATCTTAGGTACAAAGTACCCAGGTACAAATCTTAGGTACATAAAATAGACAGAATAAAGAAAAAAAAGAGACATTATGTTACAAATGTACATAGTATGGGTTAGGAAAATAAGAAATAAAGCTAAAAAGATAGACATTAGTCTTTCTATAAGATTTCCATGTGGTCTGATGGGACGCACTGATTCCAGTAACCACCTTTGCTGTGTCTGGTGGCCAGCCCCTTGCTGCTCCAGGCTGCTACCAGCAGAGGAAAAAGACAGAAGAGAAAACAAAAAATGGAAAAAGAAGAAAAGGAATGGACAGGGTGGACAAGCTGTGGCTGGAGCTTCCCACTCTGCCACCATCTGGGAGAACCGATTAACTGGCCTATACCCCTTTATGAGCAATATTTGTTATAATTCTGACTTTTTGACTTTAATTGTTCCATGTTTGATGGTCAGGCTTTCAGCTCACTATAAGCCTCAAGCGCTGGAATTCCCTTCTTACAGTGCTTCGTTTCTCTACCACACTTTCCTTTCTTAAGACATGACTTCAAATCAAAATCTTTGACCAAGTTAATTGTCAATTGACCTAATATCTCTTTACGTAGCTCAGTGTCATCTTTTGTTTTATAATGCCCCTGTGAGCAGTATTTCCCAAAACAACAACTTTTCCGATTAAATACTTGGAAAATTGAAGCCATTGTTTTCCTCTGCATTCCCAGTTCCTTTCCTTAGTGACTGATACCATTGTTCTCCCTGGCCATTGTTGAGACAAAGGCAGTCTGTTCATAACTTTGATGATACATTTAACATACCTCATATTCATGCTGTTGCCTATCTCTTGTTTCCTCTTTCCACCTCCATAACATTTTTGTTATTCACTCATAGGATGCGGGCATCGCTGGCAGGGTCAGCATTTCTTGCCCATCCCTAGTTGCCCTTGAGAACTAGGGACCCACTTTCAGCCAACTTCCACATTGTAAGTACTGGCGCTCAGCTGCTCGGGAGTCACTGTGCACCATCCAATCAAAGGAATCAACAAATGAAACTGGTTCCAATGATCCCATTGGCACTATTCACCTTTCATCTCACCTCAGATACTGAAGTAGTCCATGTTCAAATGCAACAAGATCTGGACAATATCCAGATTTGGGCTGACAAGTGGCAAATAATATTCGTGCCACACAAATGCCAGGCAATGACCATTTCCATCAAGAGACAATCAAACCAACACTCCTTGATATTTAATGGTGTTACAATCACTGAATCCCCACTATCAACATCTTTGGGGTTACCATTGATCAGAAACTCAACTGGACACATCGCATAAACATAGTGGCTACAAGCGCAGGTCAGAGACCAGGGATATTGTGGTGAGTAACTCACCTCCTGTCTCCCCAAAGGCTTTCCACCATCGCCAAGTAACAAGTCAGGAGTGCTATGGAATACGCCCCGTTTGCCTGGATGAGTGCAGCTCCAACAGCAGTCAAGAAGCTTGACACCATCCAGAACAAAGCAGCCCGCTTGATTGTCATCACATTCACAAGTATCCACTCCCTCCACCATCTACAGTCAGTAGCAGGATTGTGTACTATCTACAAGATGCACTGCAGAAATTCACCATCCTCAGACAGCACCTTCCAAACCCATGACCACTTCCATCTGGAAGGACATGGACAGCAGATACATGGGAACACTATCACCTGCAAGTTCCCTTCCAAGCCACTCACCACCCTGACTTGGAACTATATCGCCATTCCTTCAGTGTCACTGGGTCAAAATCCTGAAATTCCCTCCCTAATGGCATTGTGGATGAACCCACAACAGGTGGACTGCAGTGGTTCAATGACACAGCTCACCACCACCTTCTCAAGGAGCAACTGGGGATGGGCAGTAAATGCTAGCCCAGTCAACAATACTCAAGTCTCACAAGTGAATAAAATCAAATTTGAAGAATAGGAGAGAGGTACATTGGCTATAATTTGCTACAGAACTACAAATGCATTTTCAGGTCAAATTTCTCACCCCCGTTTATGTGATCTTGACATGTACAGCATAGCTACTGCATCACAGGATATCATATTTGAAGAACAAACAACAAAGAACAATAAAGCACAGGAACAGGCCCTTCCGCCCTCCAAGCTAGCGCTGACACATTTTGCCCTTCCATACTAAGACTGTCTTCACTTACAGGATCCGTATCCCTCTATTCCCTTCCTGTTCATGTATTCATCCAGGTGTTTCCCAAGTGCTGCTATTGTGTCTGCTTCCACCTCCTCCTCTGGCAGCATGTCCTCAGGCACTCTCCACCCTTTGTGTGAAAAACGTGCCTCGCCATTGCTTTTAAACATCTCTCCCCCCCCCCACCCCCACACCCCTCCACCCACCCCCTCACACCTTAAACCTGTGTCCCCTAGAAATTGACCCCTCTACCCTGGGAAAAAGTCTCATACTTTCCACTTTATCCATGTCATTCACAATCTTATAAATTTCTATCAGGTCACCCCTCAACCTCTTGCAATCCAGTGAAAACAAGTCCAGTCTATCCAAGCTTTCTTCATAGCTAAAATCTCCCATACCAGGCAACATCCTGGTAAACTTTTTCTGTACCCTCTCCAAAGCATCCACATCCTTCTGGTAGTCTGGTGACCAAAACTGTATGCAATAGTCCAAATATTGGCCTAACTAAAGTTCTATAATGTTGCAGCATAAGTTGTCTATCCTTAAACTCAATGCCCCTTCCAATGAAGGCTATCATGCCATAGGCCTTTTGTACTGCCTGATCTACCTGTGCTGCCACCTTCAGTGATCTGTGGACCTGAGCACCCAGCTCCCTCTGCATATCAATACTCCGAAGGGTTCTGCCATTCACTGTATAATTTCCACTTGACCTTCCAAAATGCATCACCTCACATTTGTCTGGATTAAACTCCATCTGCGAGTTTTCTCCCATGCTTCCAACTGATCTATATCCTGCTGTATCCTCTGACAATCTTCCACACTATTGGCAACTCCACCAATCTTTGTATCAATCACAAACTTATTAATTAGACCAGCTACGTTTTCCTCCAAAACATTTGTGCAGAACATGCACAACAAAGTCTGATCACTGTTGCCTGTGGAACATCACTAGACACAGCCGTCCATTCTGAAAAGCATCCACCCACCGCTACCCACTGTCTACTCTGACTAAGCCAGTTCTGTATCCATCTTGCCAATTCACCCTGACACCATGTGACTTCGCCTTTTGCACCAGTCTGCCATGAGGGATCTTGTAAAAGGCTTTACTGAAGTTCATGTTGACAACATTAACCACTTTTCCCTCATCAATCATCTTCGTCATCTCCTCAAAAAACTTGATCAAGTTAGTGAGGTATGACGTCCCCCGCACAAAATCATGCCGTCTATCAATATCCACTTCCTCCTAAATGCGTATAGATCTTGTGCCTGAGAATCTTTTCCAATAAATTCCCTACCACTGATGTGAGGCTCACAGGTCTGTAATCTCCTGGATTATCCCTGTTACTGTTTTTAAACAATGGAGCCACATTGGCTATTCTCCAGTCCTCTGGGACCTCACCTGTGGCCATAGAAGATACAAAGATGTCTGTCAATGCTAATTCAGTTTTACTTTAGTTTATTCAAAATTGTTAGAGAAGTGATAACATGTCACATCATGTAATGTTATCTCTTTCGTTTAAAGATAATGTCATTTGCCATATTGGGCTATGGAAATGCGTTAATATTACAATGAAATGCCCCATTTGACACATTTACATGAATGTTTAGAGTGCTGTCGTTGCTGCAAGCAACACAACTTACAACACATTTGCTCTTTAAAGTTAGAGTCATACAGTCATAGAGCTGTACAGCACAGAAACAGACCCTTCTGTCCAACTCGCCCATGCCAACCAGATATCCTAACCTAACCTAGTCCCATTTGCCAGCATTTGGTCCATATCCCTCTAAACCCTTCCTATTCAAATACCCATCCAGTTCTGGGTCCTCAGAATAAAAGACAAAGATCTATTTAAATAGATACATAGAAATGTAGAAAATAGGAACAGGAGTAGGCCATTCGGCCCTTCGAGTCTGCTCTATCATCCAAAAAGTATGTCCTTTTCCTACTTTCTCCCATACTCTTTGATCCCTGTAGCCCTAAAAATTATATCAAACTCTTTCTTGAGAACACACAATGTTTTAGCCTCAAATACTTGCTGTAGCAGAGAACTCCACAGGCAATTGCACACAATGCAATACATTTGTACTCAACCACTCTTAATTATAATCCTTTGATTTATTTGTCCACATTTATTTAGGGATTGGGGCAGCTACTTTTTAATTCACTCATGGGACATTGACATCACTGGCTGGCCAGTCCTGATGAAGGGCTTTTGCCCGAAACGTCGATTTTCCTGCTCCTCGGATGCTGCCTGACCTGCTGTGCTTTTCCAGCACCACTCTAATCTAGACTCTGATTTCCAGCGTCTGCAGTCCTGACTTTTGCCTTGCACTTGAAAAGGTGGTGGTTGGAAGACGTTTCAGGATTGATGATATTTCCCAGTGTCAAATGTGACAATGTCGGAACAGAATTGAGGCTGCTTTCCCAGACAGGTATGGGAACCCCTTTGAACAGAATGGAACAGGAGAGAATAGAATCTGATATCACAGACAAATCAACTTATCTTGAAAATGATCATCTGAAAGCTCCTTCCAATTTCCCTCTATTCCTCGCCTATCTCTTTCCTCACAATCCAGTAAATGAACCTTCTCCAATACACTTCATCTCTCTGAGAGTTACAGCAAATCTAATTCCATTATCTTATTCCACATCTGTGGTGATTGGAGCCAGGCCCAGGTGGATCTGATTGACTATAATTGGGGCAGTTAACCTGGTCCAATCGGGGAGTCCTGGCTGACAGACATAAACAGGAGATAGAGGGGGGCACTGCAGGGAGTGGAGTGTTTTATTTCCCCCTCCAACTCTATCTTGATCTAATCCCTGCCCTCCCCTTCAGTGTTTGATCACACAGCATTGCCCTTTGATGAGAAAAGCACTGCTTGTCACTGGCCACTCGGGTGTTTCCTTTCTTCCTGGTGGTGGAATATAAATAAAGATTTACACACTTGTTGTTCTTCACAGTGTCCGACATCTGCACACGCACGACATGGGTGCTGGGGAAAAATAAGCACTACCGCTCTTAGACGGTAGTATGGGGTAAGAAAAAAGAACAAAAAAATAAAGAAAGAAATTAACAGGAGATAGAGGTGGCTACTGCGGGGTGTGGAGTGCTTTATTTCTCCCTCCGGCTCCATTTTGATTTAATCCCTGTACCCCACCTTTTACTTTTTGATCATTCAGCATTGCCCTTTGTTGAGGAGGGCAATGGTCACAGCCCACTTTGGTGCTTCCTTTCTTCCTGGTGGTGGAATATAAATAAAGATTTACACACTTATCATTCTTCACTGTGTACATCTGTACACACACAACATGGGTGCTGAGGGAATAAGAAGATCATTTAAAAAAAACAGGACTTAGAGGTGGGCATCATGGGGTATGGAGTGCGTTACTTCTCCCTCCGACTCCATTTAGATTTAATCCCTGCCCCCCCTTTCACTTTTTGATCACTCCATATTGCCTTTATTGAGAGCAATGCTTGTCACTGACCACTTAAATGTTTCCTTTCTTCCTGGTGGCGGAACATGAATAAAGTTTTATGCACTCATTGTTCGCTCACTGCGTCTTATTCCTAAAAAAAGAAAAAAAAACAGGAGGTTCAGAGAGGGACTGGCTCTGACCTGTTTGGTCAGAGCCCATGTAATATGCACATGTAATTAAAGGGTGACTTGGTGATAGGATACAGGCCAGTTATTCCAAGCCCTATGGTCCAGCAGGAGTATAGTGACTCTATTTTACTTTCCATGGAAATATAACAAATTGTAAGGTCATGAACAAGCTAAACAAAGGCATTTTACAATTTGTTATTGCTGACTGCCCATCTGCTTTCATTTTCCTTAAATCACTCGGATGAATTTTTGCACAGACAGGCAGAACCTGTGAATGGTCTGAAATGTTAAATAGTCACCTCAATCATCTGTGAGGCCATTAGTGAGGAAACTGTAGTGTAACCCTTATTTAATATGTTTTTCTGAGGGCTTACGAGTACACTTATGTGAGCATGGCATTTGATGGAGAAGAGAATAGATGGTTTTGAATTTTAGAGTTAGGTTGTAAAAACACTCCTTATCTACACGAGGAGGCTGAAGTGGAACATAAATATAGACATGGACTGACTGTGTTCAGATTTATTCTGTGCAATATATCCTTTGCAATCAAATGGATTTTTGTTTCAAATCTTATCTAAGAAAATATTAAGGATTTTTGAGGCTTAAATCAGTTGTGTTTTGTTAAGCTGAAAGGGAGAGTTTTAAACATTCACACTATTTCTCACCAACTGTGGATTTCTGAAAACATTGCAGTTTCATGAACCCTGGTATCATTCTGTTACTTCAGTGCAACACTCCCTCAAAAGCCCATTTCCTTCCTAAAGTGTGGCTCCCTTCAACATTTCATTGGAACTTATCATCTCTTCAGACACCTTTCCCTTTGCATTGGTTTCAACTTTCTTTCCTCTTTTAATTTTGTTTCTCATTAGCTTCCTTGATAGACATCTAATTCTAAACCAAAATGTTCTGGTCATGATCTTCACCGTGTGACTTTAGTTCACAATGCAAACTGTACAGATGTTTTTAGATTAGATTCCCTGCAGTGTGGAAACAGGCCTTTTGGCCCAACCAGTCCACACCGACCCTCCAAAGAGTAACCCATCCCCCTCTGACTAATGCACATAACAGTATGGGCAATTTAGCACGGCCAATTCACCTGACTTGCACATCTTTGGAGTGTGGGAGGAAACCGGAGCACCCGGAGGAAATCCACACAGACACGGGGAGAATGTGCAAACTCCACACAGACAGTTGCCCAAGGCTGGAATCGAACCAGGGACTGTGGTGCTGTGAGGCAGCAGTGCTGACGACTGTGCCACCATGCCATCATGCAGTCTCATGCCACACTGTGCTGAGGGAGTCATTTATCAGCTTCCTCTCCTTGGAGATGTTCTGAGGTCTGAGCTACCTCATGTCTTTAATGGCTCAGGTCATTTGTATAGACACTACATAAAGAACAAAAGCAGGGTTTCCTGGTGTTTCAGTCAACATTCCTCCCTCAACTAACATCAGATTAACCTGGAATTCATTTTTTGGCTGTTTGGACCATAAGATGTGATGGAAGTAGGCCATTCAGCCCATTGAGTCTGCTCCACCAATGAATGAGACCATGGCAGATTTGATCATTCTCAAATCCATTTTCCTGCTTTTACCCCATAACGAGTTTTGAGAAGATTTGCATCATAACATTATTTCAACGAGCCAACACACACTGCAGCAGAGAGGAACAATGCAGAGCAGAGAAAAATCACTTATACCATGTATTCAAAACGAATGGGTACCCAACGAACATGGTCCACCGATTTCTCAGCAACAAACCCAAACAATCAGACAAAACGCGTCCAGAAACCCTAACCACTCTCCCCTACATCAAAGACATCTCGGAAATGACTGCCAGACTACTCAGACTACTTGGCATCATGGTAGCCCACAAACCCACCAACACACTAAAACAGCAGCTAATAAATTTGAAAGACCCTATACAGACAATGAGCAAAACTAATGTCATTTACAAAATACCGTTCTAGGACTGTAACAAACACTACATTGGACAAACAGGCAGAAAGCTAGCCACCAGGATACATGAACACCAGCTAGCCACAAAAAGACATGACCCTCTCTCACTAGTATCCTCACATACGGATGAGGAAGGACACCACTTCAACTGGGACAACACATCCATCCTAGGACAAGCCAAACAAAGACATGCATGAGAATTCCTGGAAGCATGGCATTCCAACTGGAACTCTATCAACAAACACATCGAATTAGACCCCATCTACCACCCCCTGAGAAAAGGAACAGGAAGTGACGACATCACAGGAAATAACATCACCATGGGAAATGACATTGCCAACCCAAAGAAACCCAAACATATAAATAGAAAGAAGAAAGTTTCAGCATTGCTTCGCCTGAGGCCCACTGAAGATGTTACCTAGTAGGGTAACGAAACGTCTGGAAATGAACCTTGCAGCTCAGCGAGCAAACCTACATCCTTTACCCCATAACCCTTCCTTACTGATTAAAATTCTATCTCAGCCTTCAATATACTTGACAAACCAGCCTTCCATGATAAAGAATTCCAATTTTGCTGCTCTCTGAGCAAAGAAATTCCTTCTTATTGCTGTCCTAAGTGGAATCCCTTTCTCTGAGATGATGCCCTCTGGTCTTAGACTCTCCCACAAGGAGAAGCAATCTTTCTGCATGTATCCTGTCAAGTTTCCTAAGTATCTTGTATGTTTCAATTATGTCACCCTCATTCTCCTCAACTCCAATGACCCCATGCCCAACCTATTCAACCTCTCATGAGCAGGACTCCCAAATCTCTCTGTGCTGCAGCTTTCCATGTTTTTCCATTTAAATAATGTTCAGCTCCAATAATCTTCTTGATGAGTCCATAAACTGGAACCTTTTGTGAAAAATAGCTTTCACATGGCTGACAATTTGACAAGTGTCCCTGAAAGATGCAAAATGATGTGGCATAAATACAAGTCTCTTCCATTATAATTTCAAAATGTTCAGTTATCTTCACAAAGGCAAACATAAATCCTCATGAGAAACTAAATTGGGTGTCATAATCAAAGAACTCATCGTGCATTGAAATATTCCAATATTGAAAGCCTGATTAGATGCAAACATTAGCTAAAATTAAGGGAAGTTATGAATTGTTCCATAACCTTACTGTCATTGTGAGATGAGCAATTATTAAAGAATTGCAAAGCAGTAATCATTGCCCTTTGATTTTTATGTAATGCCTTTTTATGTTCAAATGTAATTATTTTCAGATTGTAATTTTAAAATGAAGAACTTGCTATCACTGGGAACCACTGAGGCAAATAAGACACAGATGTCTTTTAAATTGAAATTGGGTCGGTTGGAATGAAGAGAAAGATTTGCAATTTGGGTCACAAGAGGTAGGAACAGCAGTAGAGCATTCGGCCCATCGAGCCTGTTCCACCATTCAGTGCAATCATAGCTGATCTTGGATTTAAACCCCACTTTCCTGCCCAGTTCCCATATCCTTGATTTCCTGAAAGACCAACAATTTACCTCTTGCACTCTTAGATTAGGGTGGTGCTGGAAAAGCACAGCAGGTCAGGCAACATCTGAGGAGTAGGAGAATCGACATTTCGGGCTCCTCAGATGCTGCCTGACCTGCTGTGCTTTTCCAGCTTCACTCTAACCTTGGCTCTAATCTCCAGCATCTGCAATACCCACTTCTGCCACTTGCTGTCTCTGTCTTGGGGCAGTGGTGGGTATTGGCCATGTAACTAAACAAGTCTTTTGTTTTAATCATTCATGGGATGTGGCCATCGCTGGCTGAGACAACATTTGTTGCCCATCCTTAATTGCCCAGAGGGCAGTTAAGAGATACAGTCAGTGTCATACAGCAAGGAAACAGACCCTTTCATCCAACTAGTTTATGGCAACCAAATTTCCCAAACTAACCTAGTCCCACTTGCCTGCATTTGGTCCATATCCCTTCAAACATTCCGTATCCATGTACCTGTCTTTTAAATCTTATAAGGGTACTGCATCTACTACTTCCTCTGGCATATCATTCCCTGTGTGAAAATGTTGCCCTCAGGTCTTTTTTAAATCTTTATTTTCTCACCTTAAAGATATGCCCCCCCACCCCCTCCCTCGCTGAGGGAAACGACCCTTGCTACTCACTTTATTTATGCCCCCTCCCCTTGATTTTATGTAACTCTATAAGGTCACTCTTCAACCTCCTACACTCCAACTTATTCTTATAATTCAAACCTTCCAGTCCCGGCAACATTCTGGTAGATCATTTCTGAACTGTCTCCAATTTAATAATATCCTTCCTATAGCAGTCAACCACATTGCTGGATGGGTCTGGAGTCACACATAGGACACATCAGATATAGATGGCAGTTCCCATCATCTGACAGAACAAGAACAGCTTTTTTGAAACAATTTCATGGCTATCTTTAGACTCTTAATTCCAGATTTTGATTGAATTGGACAATCTAATATTGCTGGGATTTGAACTGAGGACGTGCGTCTCCGGATTAATAATCCAGCAATAACACCACTAGGCCATATTCTCTCTTGAATTTGGAGCCCAGACTAATGCATTGCGGCCATGAAATTCAAAGGGGCAGGAGGTTTAGCCCTGACTGAATGCATTCAGTTAATGTCAGAATTAGACAAGAATTTATGATGTAACAATTTAAATTAAATTATGCATTTTTGAGTACATTACGTATACTGTACTGAACCTGCAGATTTACATCTTGACCTTGTTAAATACATTTACTGCAGTTATGTTGAATACAAACATGAAGTTGAAGGAATCATACTTCCAGCTTCACAGTGTGTGACTCTTTTTAATGCAGCAACTATGATATTGTGTCTTCCATATGAAACAAGGTTAGACAAGACTATCAGAAATGGGAGCGCATATGTAAACTTGGTTAACCATATGCAATGTGACAATAAACAAAATAAAATGTAAAATTAAGTCTACCCTAAGGTAAGGACAGGGGAGATGGTGGGAATATTATTGCTCCAATCCAGAGGCACAGGCTAATGTTCTGGGATCTTGGGTTGGTTGACCAGATACACCAGAGGATCCGACTTACGAACGTTCATACCTATGTACATGATCCCAAACAGGGGTGTAATTTCAAAGATCTGCTGTATTAACATTTTCTGTACATAGGCTTGGCTGCTTTGTATTGTCCTGCATTGTGTTCTGACTTGCGTACAAATTGACCTGCAAATGGATTCAATCACGGAAGCTATTCACAACCCGGGGACTGCCTGCATATTCAATTAATAAATATGGAATGAAAGCCTGGGCTAGTGATAGCCACAAACCCTTATTAAATGTTGTGAAAGGCCATCAGGTTTACTATGTCCTTTAGGGAAGAAATCTGCTGTCCATATCTGAACTGCTCTGCATGACTGTATATGCAAAGCAATGTTTGACTCTTAAATATCCTCTGGAATGCTCTAGCAGGTATATCCATTGTATTAATTGGGTAGGAAATCTAAAATTAATGAAAGCAATGTACCCTCTTGTATTGATCCCAATACCAGAAATGACAACAGCAAAGGTAGCCCTGTTAACCTGGCAACAACCTCTGGGGGCAAGTGCCAAAAGTGGGAAAGCTGTCCCATGGACAAATGAAGCAATGGCCTGGCGTCATCACATTCAGCAAATTGCATCTTACAGCGTCCCAGACAATGCCATCACCATTCTTAGGAATGAGCTATTCCACCTTCAGCACTGACCTACCAGAGTTGGAGGTACAATCCCACATGTGGGGAGGGAGATTAGATTAGATTAGATTCCCTGCAGCGTGGAAACAGGCCCTTTGGCCCAACAAGTCCATACCGACCCTCTGAAGAGTAACCCACCCAGTCTCATTTCTCTTTGACTAACGCATCTAACACAATGGGCAATTTAGCATTGCCAATTCACCTGACCCGTATATCTTTGGACTGTGGGAGGAAACTGGAGCACCCAAAGAAAACCCACGCAGACACGGTAAGAATGTGCAAACTCCACACAGACAGTCACCCAAGGCTGTAATCAAACCTGGGATGCTGGCGCTGTGAGGCTGCAGTGCTAACCACTGAGCCACCGTGCCGGCCTGGCCCTAGGAATCCTCAACATTGACACTGGGCCCTATGGAATCTGGTGGGATCGGGTCAATCTTGTGCAAGTAAACCAGTCACAACAACTTCTCCCTTCCAGCTACCAAACGCACGCCCCCAACCTCCCCAACTCCTCAACTCCCATTCAGCCAATGAATCAGCTCTCCTCTACGTTTGGTCACTACCTGGATGAAGCACTATGAGTGGCAGGGGCACAGAATATGCTCTGGGTAAGGACCTTCAACGCCCACACCAAGAGTGGCTTGGTAGCAATATTACCCACAAAGCTGGCTGTGTCCTATAAGACAATGATGCTGTCCTAGACCCTGTGGCAGGTAGTGAGGGAAGCAACAAGTAGCAAAAAATTACTTAACCTCACCCACACCAATCTATTTGTTACATGGGCATCTGTCTATGTCAGGATTTGTAGCAGTGACCACCACAAAGTCTTTGTGGTGATGAAGCCCCATCTTCACATTAAGGGCACCCTACATTGTGTAGTCTAGCACTACTATTGTGCTAAATGGGATAGATTTCAAATAGATTGAGAAACTCAAAATTGGACTTCTGTAAGGCACTGTAGATCATCAGCAGCAGCAGAATTGTATTCAATTTCATCCTCTCCCTTCAGTTCCTGGCATAGCCCTCACTCTACCATTACCATCAAGCCAGAGGATCAAAGCTGGTTCAATGAAGAGTTCAGGAGGGCATGCCAGGCTGAGTACCAGGCAAACATGAACATGTGGCATTGAAATAACTCCACAGAGGCTGGTATCTCATCACCAAAACACCCTTTATTTACATGTGGAGAGACCTTGACACTGATCCAGCTCCCACAGAGCCAGCTCTCGGGGTGAACAGGATATCTGACACTCCTGTTCATATCTGTCAACCAGGCTGGACCAGACTAACAGCCCCAATCAGGGAACTCATGTTCTACTGAGGTACACCTGCCTGCCCTTATTACAGTCATTATAGCATCAGCCTGGTGAAAGCTACAACACGAGGCTACAAGCAGACGGAAGCAAGTGACAGACAGAGCTGTACATCTCAACAAACCATGGATGAGATCTAAGCCCTGCAGTCCTGCCACATCAGTTATGAATGTTGGTGGTCAATTAACAGGAGGAGAAGACACAACAAATTTTCCCATCATCAATGATAGGAAGGCCCAACACATCAATGCAGAAAATAAGGCTGAAGCATTTGCAACCACCTTCAGTCAGACGTGCCAAGAAGGTAATACATCTCAGATTCCTCCAGATCACAGATACCACTTCACGTGATATCAAGAAACGGCTGAAGACATTGCATATTACAAGGATTCATAAACATACATAAACATCAAACAGAACAGCACATTGGAAAGTGTAGGAGGCCTGACTAGGTGGTGGGGTGTCACAGGAACAGAAATGGCTGGAGAAACTCAGCAGGTCTGGCAGCATCTGTGGGAAGAAAGCAGAGTTAGTGTTTCCAGTCCAGTGAAAATGAAGTATCAATCTGGTGATGCTACAGGACTATTTGTGTACCAAACAGTATAGGCAGCAAGTGATGAGCAGAGCAAAGTGATCCTGCAATTAATAAATCTGATTTAAGTTCTGCTGTCAAGCCACATCCAGTTACGAATGATGTTGGGCAATTAAACAACTCACTGGAGAAGGAGGCTACACAATTATCCCCATCCTCAATCATGTGGAAGTCTAGAACATCGGTGCAAAAGATGAGCTGAAATACTTGCAACGAGCTTCAGACAGAAGTGCCAATCCATCCCATGCACCTCTAGTGGTCCCAACATCACAGAAACCAGCCTTCAGTCAATTCAATTTCCTCCACATGATAGCAATGACTACTGGAAAGGCTATGGGTCCTGACAACATTCCGGCATATGTCCCAAATGTGCTCCAGAACTTGCCACTCCCGTAGCTAAGCTGTCCCAATACAGCTCCAACACAGCATCTACCCAACAATATGGATAATTGCCCAGGTATATATTATACATGAAAAGTAGGATGATTCCAACCTGGCCAATTATCACCCCCATTCGTCTCCTTTCACTCAACAGTAAAGTGATGGAAGGTGTCATGAACAGAGCTTGTTTAACAATCACCCACTCATTAATGCCCTGTTTGAGTTCGACCAAGGTCATTTAGCTGCTGATCTTATTGCAGCTTTGATTCAAACATGGACAAAAAGGCTGAATCCCAGAATTAGCACATACCTCATCCAATGTCAGTCATGTTAAATGTTTTACGTCTCGGCAACTACTTGTTTAATGGTCACCATTTAACTCCCCCTCTGACGTTTTTATACCATGTCACTCTCACTTTATCTCCTTTCCTATAATTCTTTCACCCTTTCCTCTTTTCCTTTGACTGCGTTGATCTGATTTTTATTCTTCATGTCACCTCTACACTGTCCACTTGATTTATAAAGGTGTCGTAACCATGTGATGCATTTGTCCCGGCTCCCTATTAATTCTCACTGGCCTACAGTGTAGTTCTTCAGTGCCAATTTGCCAGCTCCAATTATGATTGTCAATTGGTCTATAAAACTGTGGATGGCATAAAGTGCAAACTAACCGGTTAATCAAAGAAAGAAATAAAGTCAGCCAAAACACAAGACTGAGATTTGCACTAATGCTTCATTGTTCAAAATAGGATATACCATCAATTCCCACCAAATTCTAAAAGAGATTACAGAGGTTCCTTGAGGAACCTAGAATTTTTGCACTTTCAGCTTAACCTCTCTTACTTGTACTGCTGCTTTTGGATCACAAAAGATATTTTTTTCTCTCATTATTTCTCTTTCTCCTTCAAGGTTATGATTCAAATTCCCTGATTTATGTTATCTTTTCAGCTGATATTTATGGGGAATGTTTTGATAGATTTGGGGACCTCTTGAGCAAACAAAAATAAGTACAGTAGAGCCTTGACTTACGAACTTAATCCGTTCCGGGACCCGGTTCGCGAACCGAAAAGTTTGTGAACTGAATAAATTTTTCCCATTGTTCGGAGAGCGTAAGAATGCTTGGACGTAGCAACGAACGCTGTTCACAGCGCGCGCGCGCCAAAGACGAACTGAATGAGGTCTCGCGGGGCCCGAGAGTTTTTGCGTTCAACAAGCACGTAGCAAAGCAGAACAATGAAACCACGTGATCGCACACGGGCTTTTTGCGTTCGTACCTTCGTTCGTACCTTGAATTTCGTACGTACATTGAAGCAAAATTTTACGTACAATCCTGTTCGTAAACCGATTTGTTCGTGAACGGAGTCGTTCGTATGTCGAGGCACTACTGTAACTTGCATTTGTATAGCACCTTCCATAACCTCAGAATGTCCTGTTCTTTACAGCCAATTAGATGTTTATAGGATTGTAGCAATCGTTGTTATGGATGTAGGTTTGCTCGCTGAACTGGAAGGTTCGGTGAGCAAACCTACATCCAGAACCTCAACCTGAGTTACAAATCTCAAAACTCACGAATCGTTGTTATGTAAGGAAGTATAGGGCAGTCTATAAAAAGCAATTAAATAATCACCAATTAATCCGTACTTATGGTGTTCGTTGAAAGTTACATTTTGGCCAGGACACAGGACAGTACTCTCTGTTCAAAACGAGCTGTTTACGATCCAGTTGAGAAGCCAGAAAAATCCTTACTTTCACATCTCATCTAAAAGAAGGCATTTCTGGCAATACAGAATTCCTGCATCTGGACTTATCGCTCTGACTCAGTGTCTAGAGTGTAGTATGGCAAAAGCTTGCCCAATATATTGAGAGCTTGGAGGTGTCTATGAAGAGTTTCCTATAGAAAAGTTGATATTTCAGGATTTCTCATATGTTTAGCAAAATTTGCATGGTGAATCCCAAATTGAAAAAATTTGCAATAAGCCAATACAGAAAATTAAAGAAATCTTCATTCATCTACAACAGAGACTCCAGAAAGGGCACTGCCCCATCTCTGTTCCTCAAGCTTTCAAAACCAGTAAATGTTATTTGATTTTCACTGCTCTCTCCTGCTTGATTGGTGCTTGGCGTGAAAGTTTGGTGCAGGCTTGTTTGTTGTAGGTGTAGGTGACGTAGGTGTTGCTGGCAGAGACTAACGTTTTGTGCTTGTCACTAATTGCCCTGGAAAGCTATTGGTGCACCATTTTCTGCAGGAGTACTTGTGGCATGGTGGGTAGTGGCCCTGCCTCTGAGCTGGAAGCTCTGAGTTCAAATCCCACTCCAGGATGTGGTAATCATAGTAGATGGGTATTTAATGCAGCCAGTCAGATTAGGCTTGCACCTGTAAATCATAGAATCCCAACAGCATGGAAACAGGCCATTCAGCCTAACAAGTCCACAATGATCCTTCAAAGAGTAACCCACCCATACCCCTGCATTATATTTGCACCTAACCTACATGAACATGGAGAGCAATTTAGCATAGCCAATTCATCCAACCTGCACATCTTTGGACTTTGGGAGGAAACCAGAGCATCCATACACAAGAAGAATGTGCAAACTCCACACAGACAGTCATCTGAGACTAGAATTGAACCTAGTGCCCTGGCACTATCAGGCAGCAGTGCTAGACACCATGCCACCTTATCAACCCTTCCAATGCACCTATGGCTAGGCGGTTAGGATGGAGAGTCCATCTTTCAATGAGAGCTGTGTAGCAGCTGGTTTGGAATAGCCCTCCTGGCTTGTGCTGTGTGGCAAACATCCTCTGTGCTTCAACTGGAAGTAGAGCCACTTTCTTGATCTACTTCAGTCCATGTAATTTAGGTTTTGACACAGTGATAGTGAAGGGAAGCCCATATAGTTCATGAATTGAAGAGTAATTTGCAAATGGTGGTGTTTCCAAAGATCTGCTGCCATGTCCTTCTCAGTGATGCAGGTCCCGAATTTGGGAGGTGCTGCCGAAATAGCCTTGCCAAGTTATGGCAGTGCATGTTAAAGGGGGTACACACTGTGAAAGGGTTGTTTAAGTTAAACAGGCCTAGATGGTGTTGAGATTCATGAGCGTTTTAGAGTCATACAGCACAGAAACAGGCTTTTCAGTCCAACCAGTCCATACAAATCATATTTCTAAACTAAACTAGTCCCACCTGTCTGTGCTTGGCCCATGTCCAGCCAAACATTTCCTATTCATGGACTTATCCAAATGTCTTTTAAATGTTGCAACTGTACCTGCATCCATCACTTCCTCAGGAAGTTCATTCCACACACGAAAACTCTCTGTGTAAAAAAAAATTGCCTCATAGGGTGGCATGGTGGCTCAGTGGCTAGCACTGCTATCTTACAGTACCAGGGACCCAGGTTCAATTCCAGTCTTGGGCGACCTAGTAACAGTGAAGTAGCTGTGATATATTTCCAAGTCAGGTTGGAGGACAATGAGCAACTATGTATAACACACAAGATATACATCCGAGATATTGAAAACATACATTATATGCTGCCCATGGATAATATCCACAGGTTAAAGTAATTGGAAGAAGGCGTGGGTGACTGACTGTGTGGAATTTGCACAGTCTCCCTGTGTCTGTGCAGGTTTCCTCCCACAGCCCAAATATGGGCTGAATTGGCCATGTGAAATTGCCCATAGAGTTAGGTGCATTAGTCAGAGGGAAATGAGTCTGGGTGGGTTACTCTTTGGAGCGTCGTTGTGGACTTGTTGGGCTGAACAATCTGTTTCAACACTGTAGGGAATCTAATCTAATGTTTTTTTAAAATATTTATCCATTCACCTTAAAAATATGATCCCCGCTCTTGAAATCCTCCACCCTTGGGAAAAGACATTTGCCATTCACCTTATCCATGCCCCTCATGATTTTATATACCCCTATAAAGTCACTCCTCAACCTCCTATGTGCATCCAGGAAAGTGGGGAGTATTCCAAGACACTCTTGATTTGTAAATACAGAACAATCTGTGGGAAGTAATGAGATGAGTAGCACATTGCAGAATTCCCAGTCTCTATCATGTTCCTGTAGCCACTGTTTCTGGTGGCTGGTCCAGTTTAGTTTCTGGTCAATGATAAGCCCCAGGATAAGCAATAGTAAAGCTGATAAATGTAAAGTGTTGTTGGTTAGATTCTTTGATGTTGGAGATGGTGATTGCCTCGCACTTGTGTGAACAAATGTGATCAGCCAGGTAACAGCCCAAGTCTGATGGTGTCTAGGTCTTGCTGCCTGGTCTGAAGAGCTACTAATGGAGCTGAACATTCTGTGATCATCAGTGGATATGTCTCCTCTGAATTCCTATTGAGGAAACATATTTGATGAAGCAGCTGAAGATTGCCAATTGGCAGCAGTTTCAGACTGAAGTTATGGAGTTAAATATAAATTTGTGCAATGGCGTAACTGCTTGAATTATCTGTTGATTATTCACACGTTTGCAGTAAATGTAACAGAAAAACAAACAGGCCATGTATGAAGTCTGTCAGCATCTGTGGAGAGAAATCAGAGTTAACATTTCGAGTCCAGGGACCCTGCCTCAGAACTGAGGAAGAGTCACTTGATCTGAAACGTCAACTCTTACTTCTCTCCACAGATGCTGCCAAACCTGCTGAGCATTTCCAGCAGTTTCTGTTTTTGTTTCTGATTTACAGCATCCGCATTAGGCCATATATCAATATTGGGAGAAAGTGAGGACTGCAGATGCTGGAGTACCAGAGTTGAAAAATGTGGTGCTGTGTTTTTCCAGCACTACACTTTTCAACTCATTTATCAATATTGGCCTTGTTGTCCATTTAAAATTCCCCTTTACGGGTTACCTTTTAGACGTCCATCCTATTTACTTGTCGTTACAAATTTTATTTTAGTTGTTTATTGGATGTGGCAACACTGGCTGGTCCAGCATTTATTGCCCGATCCTAATTGCCTTTCAGAGGATGGAGATGAGCTGCCTTTGTGAATCCTTGCACACCACTGTGCTGTTAGGAAGATTTTGACCTAGTAACAGTGAAGTAGCCGTGATATATTTCCAAGTCAGGTTGGAGGACAATGAGCAGCTCTGTATAACACACAAGATAACACATATTATATGCTGCCCGTGGATAATATCCGCAGGTTAAAGTAATTGGAAGAAGGACTGGAGGGAGTTGAGGAGTATACAATCATCGAGTCTTACAGCACGGAAACAGACCCTTTGGTCCAACTGATCTATGCTGACCAAGTTTGCCAACCTAAACTAGTCCCATTTGATCCATATCCCTCTAAACCAGACCTGGGCATGATACGGCCCGCGGTTCTGTCCGAACCGGATGAGGTCAATCTTAAATTAGAACATAAATGAAAAAGTATTTACGCCATGCACGCAATACAACTGTGTTGCTTTTGTTTTGAAAAGGATGCTTTCTTTATTTATGTGTGGATGCACATGCGCGTGTATGTGCATGCGTGAACAGCTAAATGTAATGCTTGCTGGCTAGCCCTCAAAGTGTCAGCTCACGCCAAGACAAGTTATGTCATATCCCATAAAATCGCCAGAAACAGTAAACCATTTTCTGATAGAGAGTTTATTAAGGAGCGCTTGTTGGACTCTGCAGAACTAATATCCCCGGAGAAAAAGGAGGCATTTGAGAATGTGCCCCTCTCCCAAAGCACTCTAACGAGAAGGATTGGGGGCATCGCGAGATCTCTGGAGCTTCAGCTGCAGCACAGAGCGGTCAACTTTGACTTTTTTTCCTTGGCTTTGGATGAGAGCTGCGATGTATGTGACACAGCCCAGCTACTCATCTTCGTACGTGGGACAACTACGGACTTTAAAATCATGGAGGAGCTGGCAGCCATGCAGTCAATGAAAGGAACAACAACTGGTAATGATTTGTTCACGGAGGTAAATGCATGTTTGGACACGTTGGGACTAAAATGGGACAAGCTGGTGGGTGTGACAACGGATGGTTGTACAAATCTAACAGAAAAAATGTTGGACTCTTAAAGAGAATTCAGAAATTGACCCTGAACAGAAATTGGTATTTTTGCATTGTATTATACATCAGGAAATGTTGTGTAAGTCAGTTAAAAATTAACCATGTGGTTGATGTTGTAGCTAAAATTGTTAACTTCAGCAGGGCAAGAGCTTTGAATCACAGGCAGTTTGTTGCATTTTTGGAGGAAAATGAGACTGAACATCGTGACATAGGCTACCACACAGCTGTCAGGTGGCTCAGCCTGGGCAAAATGCTGAAAAGTGTATGGGACCTGAGAGAAGAGATTCAAGATTTCTGTGTGAAGAAAGGGAATGGCATTCCACAGCTTTCAGATGCAGACTGGATTGCAGACCTTGGTTTTGCTGTTGATGTGACTGCACTTATGAATGAACTAAACGTGAAACTGCAGTGCAAGGGCCTTTTTGTGCATGAAATGTACAACTTGGTGAAGGCTTTTATGAGAAAGTTGCAGCTTCTCTCAAGCCAAATGGAGGACAACATTCTCACCCACTTTCCAACACTGAAGGAAGCCGCACCTTCAGCTGATCACCTCCACAGGTACTCATCTATGTTAGAGGCACTGCATGGTGAACTTTTAAGGCGATTTCAAGACTTTAAAACGGTTGAGAATGAAATGCACATGATTTTTTACCCATTTACATGCAATGTGAGAATGCACCTAGTGATGTTCAGCTTGAACTCATTGACCTGCAGTCTGACACACTTCTGGCAGAGTACTTTAGGTCAGTCTCACTGCTTGATTTTTACTCTTCCCTCAAAGAGGAAAACTTTCCACACGAGGAGGCATGCTCAGAAGATTCTAGTCCTCTTTGGATCTACCTAGACATTCTGTGATGAAGTTCAACAAATCCAAATACAGATCCTCTATCACTGATGATCACCTCTCAGCTGTCCTTCGCATATCCACCTCAGACATTCAACCAGATTTCGGTGCACTTGTTCAAGCCCAAAACAGACTGGAGTTTTCTCACTAAACAAATAAAATGAACTGAAAAACATCAAAAGCACTTACTGCTTTTTGTATAGAGTTGTTTGTTGTTTGTAATACTGAACAATAATGAAACAACTTTTCATTATTGGTTTGTGAGATTAACATGTTAAAAATAAAATGAAATACTGAAATTATTGTTTTTACTGTTTATTTCTTCTATATTTGACCTACTCCACAATTTCATATCTTTATTGTAACAGAATATCCTTATTCTTTTGATTATAAGTTTCAGTGCAAAACTATATAATTTAGTACTTTTTACAATGGGAGAAAATTAATACCGAGCAGAAATATGTTCAACTTATTGTTGGTTTGGCCCTCCAACACAACTCAGGTTTCTCAAGCGGCCCCTTGGAAGAATTAATTGCCCACCCCTGCTCTAAGCCCTTCCTATTTGTGTACCTATCCAAATGTGTTTTAAATGCTGTAATTGTACCTGCCTCTGTCACTTCCTCTGGGAGGTCATTCTGTACACGCACCACCCTCTGTGTGAGAAAGTTGCCCCTCTGGTCCCTTTTATGTCTTTTCCCTCTCATATGCCCTTTCATTTTGAACGCCCCTATGCCGGGCGAAAGACCTTGGCTATTCACCCTATTCATGCCCCTCATTATTTTATAAAACTGTATAAGGTCACCCTTCAGCCTCCTGCGTTTCAGTACGTTTTTCACCCTGAGAGTGGTAGGAATCTGGAACTGGCTGTCTGAAGGAGCGGCTGAGGCAGAAGCCCTCATTTAAAGAAAAATTGGAGATGCTAGAACTGGAATTCAGCTGGAAAGGCTCATTTCACTCAGCGAGCACACACTCGAGGGGCAGAACAGCCTCCCCTGCGGAGTAAATACTTGTCTGTCTCTGCCAGTCTGGGGCACAGGCTGAGGGGAAGGGCTTGGTGCTGAAGGGGTTAAATGAATGACAGATTCAATCGCTTTGAATGAGCACCTCGAGTCACAGCGACTGAGAGGGAGACAGAGGCACTGACTGTTCTCTGTTCAGTGCAGATGCTGCAGACAGCTTCTACCTTGGAACCAGCGGAGAAGCAGCTTATTTTTGTTTTCTGCTCTCTCCCTCTTTGCAATTGAAGATGAGCTCGGGACATGGTTGAAACACATAAGACGGCGCTTCGATAAATGGGGAAGTACTGCCCCGTGCTGGAGAACTCCCGGGTCGGCTTCCAAGGAAGGAGATTGTGTTGAGGAATGAGTTGGTAGGAGCAGCCGAGGTTCGAAGGAAGTTAAGTGATGGGTCACCGCTTGTTGGAGGGAGCCGGTGCAAAAGTACAAAACACAAAAACACGGGGAGCTCGTTTCGATCCGACGCTGTAGCGTGCAGCAGGATGAGAAAACAGCCCGCTTGTCCTGCAGCATGAAACCAATCTCGCCCACTTTGTCCTTTGCTTGAAAACGTTGCCCAGCTTTGCAGAACAACGACAGAAATAAACTGCCAATTTTTATTGTGCAGAGAAAAACGACTTCGCTCAGTTTTGCAGAAGAACAGGATAAGACTGTCTCATGGACGGAGGAACAACTTTGCCCAGTTTCGCAAAAACAGCGACGTGAAGGAAGAGCTTTTGTCAGTTTTTGCACAGGACGGAAAATAGAAGGACTTCGCTGAATTTTGCAAAGGAGGAAAATAAGACAACCCTACCCAGTTTTGCGAAACACCGATAGAAAAAAAAACAGCTTTTGCACAAGAGGAAAATGGGACTTTACCCAGTTTTGCAAAGGAACAATTTTGCCCAGTTTTGCAAAACATGAACGACAAAACCCGTCAGATTTTGCAAAGGAGGAAAATGAAACAACCTCGCCCAGTTTTGCAAAACACCAAAAAGTCTTTCACCTTTTCAGCAGGAGGAAAACAGTAAGGACTTTTACCCAGTTTTGCAAAGCAACAGCCTTGCAGCTTTGCAGAGCATCAGCGACTTTTCCCCAGGAGGGAAACAGTAGGACGTTGCCCGGTTTTGCAAAAGGAGCAGCCTTGCAGTTCTGCAAAATACCGGCAAATAAAAGTCTGTCAGCTTTTTGCAGAGAAGAAAAATCAAACAAGCTTGCCTAGTTTTGCAAAACGCCGACAAGTATGCCCTTCCGTTTTTGCAAAGGAGGAAATTGAAAGTACGCTGCCCGGTTTTGTGAAGGAACAACGAGAGAAGAAAATTGCTGCAAAGGAAAGATTTTTTTTTTGCAAATAAAAAAGGACTTCGGATGGTGGTTTTATTGCAGCACTGACTCCAAACCAAAAGAGGGAACAAGAGCGGACGCTTTGGGGGTTTGGTATGGGTGATATGGCAGGGGGCTGGTGCATCGTTTGAGGTTGCATTTGGACAGGGGAGATGCAGGGGAGCGGCGAGATGGCGAACTATCGGAAGATCGGGCGGACGGAGGAGGAGAGCCCGCTGCCTTTCGCTGACCTGCCGGCGGACACGGTGGAGATGCGGGTGAAGGAGGGCAGCAAGATCCGCAACCTGATGGGCTTCGCGCTGGCCCGCATGGAGCTGGAGGGCACGCGGAGGATAGTATTCAGCGGTTCGGGCCGGGCGGTCACCAAGACCATCACCTGCGCCGAGATTATGAAGCGCAGGCTGGGAGGGTTGCACCAGATCACCAAGCTCCGCCCGAGGAGCCTGCGGGAGACCTGGCAGAGCAGCACCGCCGGCAGCGGGGCAGCCCTCACCCTGCTCAAGACCGTTCCGTCCGTCTGCATCCTGCTGTCCAAGGAGCCCCTGGACCCCGCCGAAGCCGGCTACCAGCCCCCGGACTCCGCTCCCCCGCTGTGGCCGGAGCCCGGTGCCGCCGGTGCTGCCCGGGCCGGGCAGGAGGAGCCAGGGTTCAGCCCGGCCAGCCGGGGCGTCAAGCGCCGCTGCCGGGGAAGCGACAGTGGCGGCGGAGCGTCGCCCGAGATGGTCCCGAAGCTCAGCAAAGGGGAACAGCCCAGTGAGACCCCTCCCTTCCCCAACTATACTTACCTCCTGAACCCCCAGCAGTAACTCACAGACCGCAGGACACAAGTGGTAGTGCCCCTACCCCGGACCAGGGGAGTGTGTCATACCATCTCTAAACAGGTTAAAAAATATATCACTGAGGGTCCTCTTGTAGTACAATGACAGTATCCGCACCTCTGGACTGGGAGTGTGTGTCATAACATCTCTAAACAGGTTAAAAAAGAAATTGCCCTGAGGGTCCTCTTGTGGTACAATGACAGTATCCTCACTCATGGACTGGGACTGTGTGTCGTAACATCTCTAAACAGGTTAAAAATATAGCACTGAGGGTCATCTTGTGGTACAGTGGTAGTGTCCCTATTGCTGGATTGGGAGTGTGTGTCATAACATCTCTAAACAGGTTAAAAATGAAATTGCCCTGAGGGTCCTCTTGTGGTACAGTGGTAGTATCCTCACTCATGGACTGGGAGTGTGTTACATCATGTCTTAACTGGTTAAAAAAATCATTTTGTGGGATCTCTTGTGGTGCAATGGTACTGGACCTACCCCAGGACTGGATGGCTTGGATTCAAGTTGTTCTAGAGTGTGGGTTATACCATCTCCGAACAGATTAAAAAATATCACTTTGCCATGAGGGTCCTCATGATACACTGGTAGTGTATCCAGCCCTGGACCGGGAGTGTACATCATACCATGTCCAAACAGGTTAGAAGAAAATCACTACAATCATGGTCCTGTTGTGGTATAGTGGTAATGTCCCTATTGCTGGACTGGGAGTGTGTGTCATAACATTCCTGAACAAGTTGTAAAGAAAATCAATTTGCCAAGTAAACCTCTTCTGTCTGGTGCAGTAGTAGTGTCCCTACCTATGGACTGGGTGGCTCGAATTCAAGTCCCACCTGCTCCAGAGGTGTGTGATACCATCTCCGAACAGGTTGAAATAGAATAGGAATTACAGCAGGGGCTCAGTGTGGCACAGTGGTAGTGATCCTACTGCTGGGCCAGGAGGTCCAGTCAAGTCCCACCTGCTCCAGAGATGTGCCATAACAGAGGTTGATGTAAAATATCAATTATATATAGAGGTCTATATACACATACAAATCTATACAATTATAGAGCACTTTGTAAAATGCACAAAGAGAAGTATTACTGTGTGGGTATGTTATGTTACAACAAAGATGCATTGTTAAGTCCCTGAACATTATGAAGTCTTTGGAACACATAATGAAAAAAGGACATTTAAGAAGGGAAATTTTATTGCAACTTCAAAATCCACATGGAAGCAAAGTTCCCAAAGATCACAGACTGGATAAGAGATTTAGCAAGAAATGTATTCGGTCCAGTTCTGAAGAAGGGTCACTCGACCTGAAACATTAACTGTTTCTCTCTCCATAGATGCTACCAGACTTGCTGAGTTTCTCTAGCCCTTTCTGTTTCCAGCATCTGCAGTTCTTAGTGTTTTTGTTTTCAATTTAATTTGCTTGGTTAACCAGAAAGGTGGGTGTTCTAATTTTTATCTTTGTCTCTCCATAATGTCTTTGGACGTGACTCCGAGTAAACAGGGAAGCCCAGCTCTTGTTAATTAATAATTTATTTTAGAATGGAACTGGGCTCTATCATTGCCTCCTCAAATCTCACCATGTGGGTAAAAAGGGTTAAAAAAAAAGAATAGAATTGCATTTAATTTCCATCGAGTGCCCTTCCTTAGAGTTTGTGAGTTTTATCAATCTCCATTGCTGCCTCTTTTGATTTTCCTTGCTCCCAGCTGCTGTACAAATTCAAGTAATTAGCTCCTTTTTTAATGAGAGATTTCTGCGATGTCCTTTGCTTAATTTTATCCCTTTTCAGAAACCTGCCTGTTTGTTTATCCCCTGTCTCCCAGCAGATAGAGGCTGCTGTTTCAAATGAACTCAAAACAGTCTGTAGAGATTTATTTGCTCCACTATAAAACGGAAGGATTGTGTGTTCAAATAAGAATGTGATAGAGCAAGGATTTATGGAAAGCTCGTGACTTCTGTACATTGTTGTCAACATTGACAGTGCAAAGCTTCGACTCTTTTCGATATTACTGAGCTTAAATTGACACCCGGTTCTTATCTTAACCTACAGAGTTTTCAAAGTGGAATATAGTATATGAGCAAAATCCTGCTATTGACCATTTAAGCATCAGTGCCAAGGGATGTAACAGAGTAGGACGCTCTCCTGATAAATCTTTAGAATTGTAGCCTTTCTCTTAAGTAAGGAGCACCTTATACCCTTGTTGGTTAAACCGTTTTGTAAAATAAAAGTGAAGAATACTGTATTGCACGCAATGAGTTTCACTGAATTCTGCTTGTTTTATTAGAGGTTAATTCCATCTGCGCTGTTATAGAGAAGGCGACCCTCCCTGGAGAGGGTAAGGAAGTGAATACGGTATGCATTTGTGCAAATTGGCAGGTTTATAGGGAAAACTGAGGCCTGGGAATAAGTTGGACAGTGCATTCAACGAATCTGCAAGAATGCGACATGCCAATTGTCCCTATTTCTATGCAGTTCCATTCTAGATTGTATTCGGCAAGCTTGTGTGCATATTTATAAGTCTCGGTACACTATACAAACTCAGATATCAGTAAGCCCTGAGTGCACGTTACCATACAATCATGATATTTACAATGGATGTACAGACAAATGGTGTGCCCATGTGTATGATATATCCATAATTCTTTAATGTTGCTATCTATTTGCAACTACAAAAGCTCTCTTTTCAAGATTAGTCTCTTTTAACGGTAGTGTTTTATCTCTGCTACTACTCCATTAACAGTGGACCAATACTTTGTTCCTTAATTACAACCATTGCCATTGCTTTTGTTTCACGAGAACTTGTCACTAATATGTGCTGCCTTCTAACCTGACCCTAATTTTCTGTTTGTGTTACCCTGATCTTGTCCCCTTTCTCCAATGGTGTAAAACCAATCACATTTTCTATCTCTCTTAAGTTCCAAAGTAAGGATTTGAAATGTTAACGCTGTTTCTCTCTCCACAGGCACTGCCAGGCCTGCTGGGTTTCTTCAGCCCTTTCACGGCTTTTATTTCAGATCTCCAGCATTCGCAGTGCTTTGCTTTAACAAGTGGTTTGATAATGACGACGGTGATCTCCACGAAACCGGCCGCCCAAACGCTTTGGCTGAACCATGTCATGTTTGTGTGCAGCCAGTGACATGGAAACAAGAGGTTGGCTGTGAATACAATTGCCCCAGGGATGCCATTTCTCAAGCTGAGCCAATAAATTTGCCCTTAGTCACTTGTGACACAGCCAATTTTGAAACTTCAGTGATCATTTACAAACTACATCTGGGAGAGGGTCAGACGCCAGCTGCAAGTTTGGTAGTGCTCATTTTTATTTTCAGATCCAATATATTTAGCAAATAAATGAGTGAAATTAGTAATCCAGAGAGAAATTAGTGCTATAATGTGCTTAAATGCATATTTGTGTGTTCTTGGAAATCTGTTATGCATAATTTTCTCTGCAAGAATTGACTGACATTCTGAATACAAACTATATATATATATATAAATATATAGCACTCTTAATGTACAATAAATAGCATATTTAGTGTTTTTCTCATTTTTTTTTCTTTTAGTCACATCAATTCTCAATACTGGAGCTCATCATGTTTGTATTAATCATTCCATTTAGTAGAGTTTATTTACAGAGGCCAAATATTTTCCTTTCACTGCCATTGAAATTAGAGATCTAAATGTTGTATTTATCATGCTGCAGTCTGCTAGCTGACAAAGAGCTGAGTAGTGTCTAGAAATAGAGATATTACTGAAGTGATGCATTACTTACCACAACCATTAACTTTTGCCAAACGTGAGGGCATTGTTCATGCTCAGAGTGGCCAGTCTTTTTAGTCAGCTATATTCTTAATCAGCATGAGGGAGGTGGGATACCATGTTCAACTGTATTGATTGCTGCCTGCATCTGTAAAGATAGCAGGTTGGGAAAGGGAGTCATAGAGATGTTTCTGCTGGTTTTATGTCCTTTTCAAAATGCTTATTTTCTGTGAGAATCCTATTTCACGTCTTAATAAAACTGCACCAGGTTAGCATTTGTAAGTACATCAAGGGAATATTATTTAATTGGAAGGAAAGCATAAAATAATCACTCTTATTACACTATTTGCATGTGATTATGATAAATGCAAATGCATTTGAACATAAACTCAACATGTAATCTAAGGGTGCAATTTAAAGTGCGCTTTTGGGTGCCAATTTCTGTTGCATCGGGAGCAGAAATTCTCCTGTTCTACAGGCAGTTACTTCAGTTGTTTTGGTATTAGAACCTGATATGGTTACACTGGGTTAGTAAATCATTAATGCATGCTCAATAAGAATGATGAGGGCATTATCTGATTTTTGTATATACAGAAGAGTGAAAGGTTGAGTTTATGTGTGTGTGTGCATTGCAGACGTATATGGGTGTGAGATATGTGTTCAACTATATGTAAGTGTGGAGCCTGTAAAGATGAGCTTATGTGTGTGTAAGTATGTGTGTGGATGTGCACATCTATGCAAAGTATAGTCACAAGAAGAACAAACGTTAATTACATCCATGTGGGAATTATATGTCACGTGGCCAAATTGAAACATAATCTTCTAACTTGATTGGTAAGTAACCTTAGAGTTACGTATTGTATAACCATCAGGATCTATAATGAATTAAAGCTATAAAAACACAACTCATTTATCGAACAGCAAGGCTCATTGAACATAGATAGTCTTGTTAACTGGTCTGAATGAGATTGTCCCGAAGTTGTAATGTTTTGAGTGCAGTCAGTTCCTTCAAGTATCAGTTCTTCAGGATGAATGTTTAATGATTTTAGTTTCTTGTCTAAAGATACAGGATAGGCCATTCAGGACTGTGATGAGGAGCAATTTTGTCACTCACGAGAGTAGTGGGCCTGTGGAATTCTCTGCCCCAGAAAATAGTTGAGGCCAAAACATTTAATATTTTCAAGATGGAACGAGATATAGGACTAAGAGCTAAATGAATCAGAGAGTATGGGGACTGTGTTGAATGATCAGCCATAATTGTATTGAAGGATAGAACAGACTGGAAGGGCCAGATGGCCCACTCCTGTTCCTATTTTCTATGCTTTTAGAATTATACTTTATTTCATGATGTAGATATTAAAACCCAGTAATGATAATTTCTGTTCCAGTTTGCATGTCTTTTCATTTTCTTTTTTATTAAAAAGTTCAGAGCGTCTCTCACCTCAGAGCTACTGCACTTCCACAAAGCTGAAAAACTGGATAATACAACTTTGAAAAGAAGGGGAGACGATGGCCTAGTGACATTATTGCTGGACTGTTAATCCAGATAATGGTCTCGGGACCTGGGTACAAATCCTGCCACCGCAGATGGTGGAATTTGAATTCCATATAACAAAATCTGGAATTAAAAGTTTAATAATGTCCATGAATTCACTGCCAATTGTTGGAAAAACCACTCCGATTTACTAGTCATCCTTATCTGGTCTGGTCTACATGTGACTCAAAACCCACAGTAATATGACTGACTCTTAACTGTCATTTGGGGATGGGTAATAAATGCTGACATAGCCAGTGATTCCACATTTCATGAATGAAAAATAAAGACAGCTTTGGGAACTGTGGGAGGTGCAAATCTCAAGTGGGCTTGGGGTTTGCAATTCAGGACACTGGTTCCATTACCGTGGGGGAAACCAGGAGCATTGATGAAGAACAGAAGACTATTTACACATGGATACTGTGAGAAACAGTTTTCCAATTTGGACTTAAAGTGTATTCTATATCAACTTTCTGTGATAATTAATTAGAGCTGCATATAGTCCAGAAGAGTTTTATTCAGTCTGTATAAATTTACCTTTCAAAAGTAGACTGTAAGAACTGCCATAGCAAAACATTGGGATGAATAACCTGTTTCTGGGATGTACGAAATGTTTTCCCTGTGCTGAATAATCAGTTCCTTACAGTACCTCGAACAAAGAAGAAAGAAAATTTACAGCCCAGGAACAAACCTTTCGGCCTCCGAACCTGTGCCAATTGAAATCCACTGTCTAAACGTATCGCTCAATTCCTAAGAATCTGTATTGTTGGAAAAACCACTCCGATTTACTAGTCATCCTTATCTGGTCTGGTCTACATGTGACTCAAAACATGCTCCTCATCTATTTTGCATCTGTCCAGATGCACCTTGAAGTGAATCTACCGTGCCTGCCTCTAATATATCTGCTGACAACGCTTTCTAGGCACCTACCACTCTCTGTGTAAAGTATTTTCAGCATGTATCCCCTTAAACTTTTCACCTTGAACACGTGACCTCTCGTTATTGAATCCCTCACCCTGGGAAAAAGCTTATCTTTATCCACCCTGTCTATACCCTTCATGATATACATAAATGATCTGGAAGAGGGCATTGTTGGTTTGATAAGTAAGTTTGCAGATGATATGAAGATTGGTGGAGTAGCAGAAAGCATAGGGGAGTGTCAAAGAATACAGGAGAATATAGACTGGGGAGTTGGGTGGAGAAGTGGCAGATGGAGTTCAATCCAGGCAAATGTGAGGTAATGCATTTTGGAAAGTCTAATTCTAGAGCGAACTATACTGTAAATGGAAGAGTCTTGGGAAATGTTGAGCAGAGAGATCTGGGAGTTCAGGTCCATTGTACCCTGAAGGTGGATGCACAGCTGGATAGAGTGGTCAAGAAGGCAGATGGTGTGCTTGCCTTCATCGGACGGGGTATTAATCATAAGAGCTGGCAGGTTATTGCTAAAATTGTACAAGAATTTGGTTCGGCCACAGTTAGAATACTATGTATACTGTGTACAGTTCTGGTCGCCTTATTACCAAAAGGATGTGGACACTTTGGAGTGGGTGCAGAGAAGGTTTACAAGGATGTTGCCTTGTACGGAAGGTGCTAGCTATGAAGACAGGTTGAGTAGGTTAGGATTGTTTTTATTAGAAATAATGAGATGGGGGACCAGATTGAGGTTTACAATTGAGTACCTATTTATGAAAAATATTAACATGGAATATAAGAGCACTTTGGCCCTTTGAGTCTGCTACACTATTGCTCCAAGTGAGAACGGTGTGCAGCTAGGAAGGAATTTGTAGATGTTGGTGCCTCTATCCTTCTACATGGTAGAGGTGACATGTTTGGTGAGTGCTGTCAGAGGAGTTTTAATGAGTTGCTGCAAAGCATCTTTTAAATGGTACATGTTGCTGTATATAGGTGGTGGAAGAAGTGAATGATTAGGTGGCACTTGGAGGGTTCATGTCAATAATGCAAGCTTTCTTTGAATTCACAAATAGCAAGTTTTTAAAAAACTGGAATTTTTCTTTCCTTTATTCCTTTGCTGCTAAACATCAGATATACATCTTTCCTTAAAGTCTTCGATGTTTTGGCTTCTAACAGTTACCTGGGACTCAGAATTCCACAGGCTCACCACTCTCTGGGGAAAAGAAATTTCATCTCTGACTTAAGGCCTTATCCTTAGACTGTGACCCCTGGTTCTGGACTCCCCTGTTATCAGGACCATCCTTCCTGCATCTACACTATCTAGTCGTGTTAGGGATTTATAGGTTTCTATGAGATCCCTCTCAAATTCTTTTAAACTCTATCTTATACAATCCTAACCCATCCAGCTTCTCTTTATATTTTAGTCCCATCATACCAGGGGCATGCTTATTAAAACGTTGAAACCTATGTAAAATCTAATTAGTTCTCTATCATTAGATAAATGATTTAAAAAATTTGCAGACTGTGTTTTTCTCTACTGTGGTATCCAAAAATGTGTTGGTGATATAGGAATATGACATTGAGGTAGATGATTCAGGATGTTGGAGCAGGTTTGAAGGGCTGAATGGCCTACTCTTGCCATTATGTTTCTGACAGAGCAACAGATACTCATGGTGTAGACTTTGACTTCCTAGTAGCATTCCTATGTCATAAGATAGTGAGTTTGCAATCGTCACTCACTATCTTAGGAATGAAGGAGGGCTGCACTGTCAGAGATGCCGTGTTCTTGATGAGATGATTAACCGAGACAGCCTCGGTGGATTGGGATCTGTTAAATCAACTATTTCGAAGAAAAAAAGGGAAGTTCTTCCTCAATGTCTTGGGCAATATTTATCCCTCAAACAATCACACCAAATAACTGTCTGGGTATTTAATTAATTGCGGGGCCAATCTGTGTGCAAATTGGCTTCTGTGTTTGTTTATGTTAAAACAGCATACTGTGTGGCAAATCATTGTCTGTAATGTGTCCCAGAGATTATGAAAGGTACAATATAAATGCAGGTTCTTTCTGAAGGCTGCCTGCCGTATTATAGTCCAAGCCTTGCTGCTTAACATTTCTCATTGTACAGACTCTGATGTTTAACGATACTTTGGATTAGTGTAGCATGTCAGATTGGAGGAAATAACAACCAGAATGACAATTGGCATTTTCTCTGTAATGCTTTCAATGGAAGGTAATAGTCCAAGGCAATTTGAAAATGGTAGTCAGAAGCTGAACCCTGGAAGAACATAGAACATAGAAGAATACAGCGCAGTACAGGCCCTTCGGCCCTTGATGTTGCGCCGATCCAAGCCCACCTAACCTACACTAGCCCACTATCCTCCATATGCCTATCCAATGCCCGCTTAAATGCCCATAAAGAGGGAGAGTCCACCACTGCTACTGGCAGGGCATTCCATGAACTCACGACTCGCCGAGTAAAGAACCTACCCCTAACATCTGTCCTATACTTACCACCCCTTAATTTAAAGCTATGCCCCCTCGTAATAGCTGACCCCATACGTGGAAAAAGGTTCTCACGGTCAACCCTATCTAAACCCCTAATCATCTTGTAAGTGTTGAGAGTAATTGATTAAAGCTTTTTGAAGCATTAAGTTTGGAGAATATTTCACGTGACAAATGAATGTTGGGTTTCATTAATTAGCAGTAAGTAGGTTGTTGGATTATATCGAGTTTACTTTTTTACAGATTGAATTAAATAATGTATAGTCTACAATCATAATGATTATATATATATATATATATGGGGTGGCATGGTCGCTCAGTGGTTAGCACTGCTGTCTCACAGCGCCAGGGATCCAGTTCGGGCAACAGATTTACTCTGGGTGCTCTGGTTTCCTCCCACAGTCCAAAGATGTGCAGGTCAGGTGAATTGACCATGGGAAATTGCCCATAGTGTTCAGGGATGTGAAGGTTAGATTACATTACATTACAGTGTGGAAACAGGCCCTTCAGCCCAACAAGTCCACTCCAACCTGCTGAAGCGTAATCCACCCATACCCCTACATTTACCACTTACCTAACACTACGGGCAATTTAGTATGGCCAATTCACCTAACCTGCACATCTCTGGACTGTGGGATGAAACCAGAACACCCGGAGGAAACCCACGCAGACACGGGGAGAACGTGCAAACTCCACACAGTCAGTCGCCTGAGGCGGGAATTGAACCGGGTCTCTGGCGCTGTGAGGCAGCAGTGCTAACCATACTGTAGGCCTATACTACAGTTAGGTGCATTAGTCAGGGGTAAATGTAGAGTAATAGGGTAGGGGGATGGCTCTGGTTGGGATACTCTTCGGAGGCTCGGTGTGGACTGTTTCTACACTGTAGGCATTTTATCATAACCAGTTACATAGAATTCCTGAGTATTTATAGTGTTGAAATTGGCCATTTGTCCAGCTGGTCAATGCCAGTGTTCATGTTCAGCATGAAGCCTTCCCCATTCTCACTGAAAATGGCCCACGTTAATTTGTCATGATGTAATGGCATCCTTGCATCATTGGTGACAGTTCTTAAGATGTAGGATGTCGGCCTTTCAGCCCATTGAGTCTGCTCCACAATTCATGAAATCATCGTTCCTCGGGAATCCCCAGTCCCCTGTCTTTTCCCCATTAGTATTGATTCCCTTACTGATTAAAAGTTGCTGTCAGCCTTGAATCCATTTAATGACCTAACTTCTTGGCAGCAATGCCTTCTACAAAGTCACAACCTCAGAGAGAAGGCTTTCCTCCTGAAACTCCAATGAGTATAGACTCAGCCTATTTAATATCTCCTTATAAGACAGTTCCTTGTAAGATTAGATTTAGATTAGATTCTCTACAGTATGGAAACAGTCCATTTGGCCCATCAAGTCCACACTGAACCTCTGAAGAGCAACCCACCCTCTTACATTTACCCCTGACTAATGCACCTAACACTATGGGTACATTAGCACAGTCAATTCACCTAGCCTGCATATCTTTGGACTGTGGGAGGAAACCAGAGCACCCGGAAGAAACCCATGCAGATGCAGGGGGAATGTGCAAACTCCACACAGATAGTCGCCTGAGGCAGGTTTCAAACATAGGTCCCTGGTGCTGAGGCAGAGGTGCTAACCACTGAGCCACCATGCCATTGCCTGTTAGCAAGATAGGTATTAGCCTAGTAAGTCTAGATTAGAGTGGCGCTGGAAAAAGCGCAGCATCCGAGGAGCAGGAAAATCGACGTTTTGGGCAAAAGCCCTTCATTAGGAATCAACCTAGTGAACCTCTCTGAACACCTTCAATGAAATATTATCTTAGGGGAGCAAAACTGTTCACTATCCCAGCTGTGGTCTGAATAGTGCCTTGTATAGGTTTAGCAGAATCTCCCTACTGTACGTGATACCTTTTGAAATAAAGGCCAAGTGAGCAGCTGAACTTGTATGCTGGCCTTTTCTGATTCATGGATGAGGTCTCCCAAATCCTTCTGAGATGTAGCTTTCTGCTGACTTCCCCCATTTAAGTAATATTCAGCTCCTGCCAAAGTGCAGAACCATTACATTTTCCCAATCTTGTTTCCATCTGCCACGTTTTTGCCCACTCATTTAATCTGTTTATAGTCTCTTGCAGATTCTTTGTACCATCGTCACCACTTGCCTTCCCACCTATTTTTGTGCCACTTTATATACGGACATACAGCGTATGATAAAATTGTGAGTGCTGATGCTAGTACTAAAATACAATTTGCATGTCAGATGTAAATTTACCAGCTGAAAATAATTGCTATTTGTTAATTCAATGAAACCTTTCATTATTGATGTGACCCCTCCAAGTGCCACCTAATGATTCACTTCTTCCACCTCCGACCATCTAGAAGATGCATTGCAGCAACTCATTAAAACTCCTCTGACAGCACCCTCCAAACCTGTCACCTCTACCATTTAGAGGGACATAGAGGCATTGCCAACTTCAAATTCCTTCCAAGCCACACACCGTCCTGACTTGGAACCATATCAGCTATATCTTCACCGCCTCAGGACCAAAATCCTGAGTTTCCCTCATAACAGTCCTACACCGGGTGGACTGCGGAAGTTAAAGAAAGCTACTCGGCTCTATTTTCTCCAGGGCAATGAGGGAATGGGCAACAAATACTGACCCAGCTAGTAACACTCACATCATGTGGAAGAACAAAAAAAAACCTCTTCCGATACACAGATGTGTGCAACACACCTTGATGGAGAACCACATAAAGAATTGTTAGTCCAAACGTTTGATTACAGAGGTAAATTTTTAAGAAGAGTTTTCACAGGTGTAGAGAGAGAATTCCAGAGTCACAGAATGCCAGTGATGGAGAGATTAAATTCTGGAGAATGGTTAAAAAGTAGCAAAATGTATTGGGCAATAAGTTCCATCCTGACAGTGAGCGGAGGACTGATGTTGGCGTGGAGGAACTCTCTAAGAAATGGAACTTGAGGTCAACTAGGAATTTGGAAACATAGGGTGAGATTTTTTTCAAATTTAAAAACTCAGTGAAGAATGGAAGTTGTCCTCAATCAAGAAACAACCATGAGGTGTGGAAGATACAAAGTTTTTTTTATTCATTCATGAGACATGGATGTCACCTGCCAGGCCAGTATTTATTACCCAGAGGGCAGGTAAGAGTCAACCACATTGGTCTGGAGTCACATGTAGGCCAGACTGGGTAAGGATGGCAGCTTCCTTCCCTAAAGGACTTTAGTGAACCAGCTGGGCTTTTCCAACAATTGGCATGGTCATCATTAGATTCATATAGTTCCAGGTTTTCTTTTAAAATCAGATTCAAATTCCACCATCTGCCATGATGGGATTTGAACCCAGGTCCCCAGAACATTACCTGGGTCTCTGGATTAATAGAGCCTATCATTCCTGATGAAGGGTGCTTGCGGATATGTCAATTTTGCTGGAAACAGTGCAGCAATAATATGATGAGGCCATTACCTCCCCCTTCTTCCATGATTTCAATTATGGAAGTAGTTTCCATTTTAGTGCAGTTTCCTGTAGTTTCCCATTTTATTGGAGGTTGTATGAAGCTTAAAAACCTCAGTAAGGAGCGAATGAATGTTGCAATAAATAGCCATCCTCAGCATGACAGATCCTCGTTTTTGAATTGTTTGAGCCTTCATGTATATGGAATCAGAAATGCTAAACATGTTTAAGCCTAAAAGCAGCTTTATGAGTCATCATTTCTCGATATGGAGGTTGGTCATACTAATGTAGAATTGATTTTTTTGTGAGTTTCTACAGTGTTTATATCATGGCTTGTATAAAATTGAAGAGGGAATTGCAAAGTGATAATAAGTGATGGAATGTTTAGATAAGCTTAGTCCAGAGGTAATGTAAACCTCTCAGCTTCTCCTGGAAGTCAGGAGATAAGGAAGACAATAATACCCAGTTATGCCTAGCTGGGGAATGATGGAAGGCATGACAATCCACCACTATTAAAACATTTCTCAGCAGCACGAAGGAAAATATTTAAAAGTAAACTGCTTAAAAAAGCATTCCACTGTTCCCAATCCACATTAATGTTGGCTGCAACCTTCTGTCAGTCTCTGGGATATTGATAAGACAGAATTATATCTTATGTTGGGGGTTGGTAGGATTGCCAGTGCTTGGGGGGAGTTTGGAATTAAAGAAATTGTGATCACTTCATACTTTTGAAATATGCAGTTAGCCCTCCACAGAATGTGACTTGGGAGGTACAATGTTTCCATTATCTGAAAACTCAAATAAATCTGAATGAAGATACAATGAATACCTTGTAGGGGATTCACAGAGGGACACTGAAATTTGCTCACATAATCTTTGCTGTCAGTTTGGACAGAGGTAAGGCTACCCTGCAGAGGCTCTTCATAACCAGTGACATCCAAAGTCTATTTGTCCACGGGGCATAGAGCGAATAACAGTGCTTTGGTAGTGCCCTTACCTCTGAGCCAAGAGACCCAAGTTCCAGTCGCACCTGCTCCAGTGGTGTGTCATAACATCTTGAATCACAGAGGGTTCGTTTGCAAGTACAACAAGTAATTAGGAAGGCAAATGGAGTTTTATCCTTCATTGCTAAAGGGATTGAGTTTAAAAGCAGGGAGGTTATGTTGCAGCTGTATAGGATGCTGGTGAGGCCACTCATGGAGTATTGCGTACAGTTTTGGTATCCTTTCTTTAGAAAAGATGTACTGGTGCTGGAGGGGATACAGAGGAAGTTCACTAGGTTGATTCCAGAGTTGAGGGGATTGACTTATGAGGAGAGACTGAGTAGATTGGGATTATATTCATCGGAATTCAGAAGAATTTGCGGGGGATCTAATAGAAACATATACAATTATGAAGGAAATAGGTAAGATAGAAGTAGAGAGGATATTTCCGCTGGTAGGTGAAACTAGGACAAGAGGGCATAGCCTCAAATTAGAGAGAGCAGATTTAGGACTGAATTGAAAAGGAATTTCTTCACCCAGAGGGTTGTAAATCTATGGAATTCCTTGCCTAGTGAAATAGTTGATGCTACTTCAGTAAACATTTTTAAAGCTAAGGTAGACCTTTCTTGAACAGTAAAGGAATTAAGGGTTATGGTGAGAGGGTGGGTAAGTGGAGCTGAGCCCACGAAAGGATCAGCCATGAGCTTTGAATGGCAGAGTAGACTCGAAGGGCCAGACGGCCTACTCCTGCTCCTCATTCTTATGTTCTTATGAAGCAGGTTGACTAGAAAATGCCAAAAGCAAATAGTATTACCCTGAGCCTACTGAAGTTCACTTGAATTACCAATAACAGAGAATGATAGCAGCTTGTCCTGCCCACATGTACCAGGCTGCTTATTGCTCTTGGAGTGAAGGACATATGCCTGCTATGTGCTGATCTGCTCTGCTTCTTCCTCAGTGACCATGGAAGAATTTTAAGGAAATAACATTTCTCAAGAGTAGCTTTAAAAGGAATAAACCACCACCATTCTGTTGATAAACTGCATTTTAAATTATTTTTGGTTCTTTTGAGCTGATGTTCAGGCTGTCGTGAGCAGCTCACTGATCTGAGCCTTACTGTCAAATCTTTATTCCTCCCTTTCTCTCCACAAGCTCAGTCCCAGGAGGGGAGAAATGAGGCATCATTGCCACTAGAACCATTGAATCCCTACAGTGCAGAAAGAGGCCATTTGGCCCATTGAGTCTGCACCGAACTTCCGAAGAACATCCCACCCCATTCCCATAACCCCACATGGGGCTTTTACCATGGCAAACCCTAACCCTGATCTGCACATCCCTGGACACCACAGAGATTTTTGTTTAGTGTGGCTAATCCACGCGAGCCTGCACATCTTTGGACTGTGGGAGGAAACCGGAGCACCCAGAGGAAACCCACGCAGACACGGGGAGAATATGCAAAGTCCACACAGTCACCCATGTCTGGAATTGAACACAGATGCTGTGGGGCAGCAGTGCTAACCAGTGAGCCACTGTGCTGTCCCCATCTGGGCCCCTCTGGATTACTTGCCTGGCCAAGTGGATGCTCCCTTTTGGGCGTTGACCATGAACCCATTGTAGATCCATGGTCAAGTTTAAGCAAGTGATCCTGACACTCATCTGTGCAGGTTCGAATGGGAGCTGGCTGTACTGAAAGACTGCAAAACATTCTTGTAATAGGAGTAGTTTGTAATCACAGCTCACTTTAACCAACACTGGGAGATGACTGTACTGCGGTATGAGAGAGATCGTTACACACAAGTACGTCATACAGTCTTGGAGATGTACAATGCAGAAACATGAACTGTAAAAAGCATCCTGTCCTCCAATTCATTTATAAACGCAATATCATTGTACACAAGATTACTTTCCACCCCAGAAGGCAATGTTGCTAGAGGGATCTTCTGGTGCAATGGTAGTGTCCTTACCTCTGAGTCAGCTGCAACCTCTCATCCATCTCTGAACTATTGGTAAGACAGAATTATATTTTTATTTGTGGGGGCAGGGGCTGTGGGGGTGGTGGTGGGGGGAGTAGGATTGTTATGGGGGTGGGGAAGGCTATAATCAAAGAAATCTTGGTCAATTTACACCTTTGAAATATGCAGTTATCTCTCCATAGAATGTCATTTGGGAGTGTTCATGTCTGGGTTCAAGTCCTATCTGCTCCAGAGGTGTGTACAGGCCGTTCTGCTATGGTGTAAGTTTCGTTAATGCAAATTCGCTGTCATGTGATTGACAAATTGGGGAAATCTGTTTCTGGAGCGCGAACTTTTAAAACGTGTGTTGGGTGTAATGTGATTACATCGTCGACAGTTTAGGATTTTTCTATAACATGGGGTTGCACAAGAACACAACCATTGCGTTATAGAAGAACTAACTGTAATAACATCTCTGAACAGGTTGATTAAGAGGGGGAAAAAACATAACCAATCGAAACCTGGAAATTGGTTTGACATTGGTGAGGATGCCACTGATCTCCTTGGGAGTTTCTGGGAGGGAGTGAATAGGGGTGGAGGAGGATAGTGAAAAAAGGCCTACAGTGGGTGGCTGAACCTCTGCTTCTAATAACAGAAGGAGAGAATGCTGGGACACTAGGTTGGTAGGAAGCGAGCAGGGCCATGTAATGCTGCTTTCTATGAATAAACCTATTATCAAGAAAAGTATTTAGTACCTGATTTCCCACTTTACCGATTGGCATGGGATTGAGGGGATTAAATGTTCACATGGACACCACGGAGAACTACAATCATAGAAAATAGGAACAGAAATCAAACATTTTGTCCCTCAAGCCTGTTCTGCTATTCAATAGGATCATGGCTGGCCTGTTTGTGTTTCAAATTCCACATTCTCATCTACCCCGAATAACCATTAATTCCCTTGCCAAATAGAACTCCATCTATCTCTGCCTTAAAAATATTTAATGGCCCACCCTTCACCCCCTTCTGTGTAGATTTAAGGTCACAATCAAATCTTCCAGCTTTTATCAAATGACTTAAGGGCCCAAGATGGGCAATTCCTTCTCCTGGTACTTATGTATTACAGGGTCTGATATCTACACAAAATAAGCCAGGGACCCATCAAATGGTGAGAGAAAATGGATCAGTGCTTGTTTGTACATTGAGTGGGTTAGCTCAGTTGGCAGAATGCTGGTTTGTGATCTTGAGTTCATGCCACCAACAGGCTTCAATCCCACACTGACTGAGGTTAGGGTCGAGAGTGTGGTACTGGAAAAGCACAGCAGGTCAGGCAGCATCCGAGGAGCAGGAGAATCAACATTTCGGGCAAAACCCCTTCATCAGGAATGAGGAATCAGGAACCAGCCTCATTCCTGAGCTTTGGGCTTATGCCTAAAACATTGATTCTCCTGCTCCTCGGATGCTGCCTGACCGGCTGTGCTTTTCCAGCACCACACTCTCGACTCTGATCTCCAACATAACTTTATACTGGCTGAGATCACCATGACAGTCCTCAATCTCACCTGACATATAGTGATCCTCAGGTTAAACTTTCCACGGTTTTCTCCCCAATGAGAGAGTGAACTTTGATGATGACAGCATTGATGGAGATATGTTATAACTTTGTTATACTGCCGAGCCCATTAAGGATAGGGTAGGAAATAATTGTCAATTCTGCTACTACACCACGTTAAACACCACAAAAATATTCTTCCTCTTTTTACAATACCCTTTCGATGAGTATAATGAAAATAAATGACATGCCTTGTCGAGTGAAGATTATTTATGTGCTGCACAGGTTTGGCATCTTGGAGTGATTTTTCTTCATTTAACATAATTATTCTGCAAATGGATATTGATGAGTTACAAGAATATTATCCAATCGAGGGTTTTGGATAATCTTAAAAACAAAGAGTGATTCCAGCCATTTACACAAGATGAACAGTGTGATTAGTGATTACTTGGCTCCATTTTCATAATTGGATATTATCAATAGCATGGAGGAGAAAGTGAGGTCTGCAGATGCTGGAGATCAGAGCTGGAAATGTGTTGCTGGAAAAGCGCAGCAGGTCAGGCAGCATCCAGGGAACAGGAGAATCGACGTTTCGGGCATAAGCCCTTCTTCAGGAATGGGGAAAGTTTGTCCAGCAGGCTAAGATAAAAGGTAGGGAGGAGGGACTTGGGGGAGGGGCGTCGGAAATGTGATAGGTGGAAAGAGGTCAAGGTGAGGGTGATAGGTCAGACTGGGGTGGGGGCGGAGAGGTCGGGAAGAAGATCTCAGGTTAGGAAGGCGGTGCTGAATTTGATGGATTTGACTGAGACAGGGTGGGGGGAGGGGAAATGAGGAAACTGGTGAAATCCGAGTTCATCCCTTGTGGTTGGAGGGTTCCTAGCCGGAAGATGAGGCGTTCTTCCTCCAACCGTCGTTTTGTTGTGGTCTGACGATGGAGGAGTCCAAAGACCTGCATATCCTTGGTGGAGTGGGAGGGGGAATTGAAATGTTGAGCTACAGGGTGGTTGGGTTGGTTGGTCCGGGTGTCCCAGAGGTGTTCTCTGAAACGCTCCGCAAGTAGCCGGCCTGTCTCCCCCCAATATAGAGGAGGCCACATCGGGTGCAGAGGATGCAATAGATGATATGTGTGGAGGTGCAGGTGAATCTGTGGCGGATATGGAAGTTTCCTTTGGGGCCTTGGAGGGAGGTGAGGGGGGAGGTGTGGGCGCAAGTCTTGCACCTCCTGCGGTTGCAGGGGAAGGTGCCGGGAGTGGAGGTTGGGTTGGTGGGGGGTGTGGATCTGACGAGGGAGTCACGGAGGGAGTGGTCTTTACGGAATGCTGATAGGGGAGGGGAGGGAAATATATCCTTGGTGGTGGGGTCCGTTTGGAGGTAGCGGAAATGACGGAGGATGATGCGCTGTACATGGAGATTGGTGGGGTGGTAGGTGAGGACCAGTGGGGTTCTGTCCTGGTGGCGGTTGGAGGGGCGGGGTTCAAGGGCGGAGGAGCGGGAAGTGGAAGAGATGCGGTGGAGGGCATCGTCGACCACGTCGGGGGGGAAATTGCGGTCCTTGAAGAAGGAGGCCATCTGGGTTGTGCGTTTTTGGAACTGGTCCTCCTGGGAGCAGATGCGGCGGAGTCGAAGGAACTGGGAGAATGGGATGGCGTTTTTACAGGGGGCAGGATGGGAGGAGGTGTAGTCCAGGTAGCTGTGGGAGTCGGTCGGTTTATTATCAATAGCATGGCAATTTAGTCCAACTGGTTTATGTCCGTGTTTGTGAGCTGTTTGAGCCTCCTTCACCTGACCATTACAGTGTAAACTTTGAGTCATTTCCACCCTCCTCCCTCATGTGTTTATCCAGCTCCTCCATAAATTTTTCTATTCTGAACATTTTTTTTCATTCCCATGCCTTGAGATTTGTTCATCAGGAGACTTTTTCCCTGAAACGATCTTGAGAGAACAGAGGGACAATGCCGGACGGTCAAGTAAGACAGCAATAGTTCACTAATGTCCTTTAGGGAAGGAAACTGCCATCCTTACCTGGTCTGGCCTACGCGTGACTCCAAACCCACAGTAATGTAGTTGACTCTTGACTGCCCTCTGGGCAATTATGGATGGACAATAAATGCTGACAGAGTCAGCAAAGCCCTCATCCTTTGAATGAATAAAAAAAAGTGAACAGACCAGTTTCTGGCAAGGACAGCGATCGTAAATCATCGGGAGCATTATATATATATAAGGTCTTCTCATCTCTTGATTGGTCATTTTCCATTTCCTTCACCTGGTTTCACCTGGTCCTTTTGAGTGAAGTTACCATTCAGTGTTGAAACAGGATCAGTTTTTTCTATAATAATGACTTTTATTTCATTAAGAAACTCAAGTAAGACTTACCACATTCGTCCAACAAAAACAGAAATTGGAGAAACTCAGCAGGTATGGTAGCATCTATGGAGTGAAAGCCAATATTTTGAGTCCAGTGCCCCTTCTTCAGAACAGATTTATAAACATCTTTATGCGATCTGTCTTGAGAACGCTTGCTTTCTGATGCATTCTGTAGAATGTTCCAACACAGTTACCTCACATTTGCCTCTTGTTAATTCTGAATGTTAGAATATAAGTTGTATCCATGTCCTGTGAGTTGCATAACAGTTGTAACTTTGTCTGATAAAATCTGCTCTTTGTTTGCTCAAAACTTTGAAATATTGTAGCTTCATTCTCTAAGTAAGGACATAGGATCTCAAACAATATCTACTTTAAAAATAAAACTGGAACCTAGCCAGATCATAAGATAAATTTTGTTGTCAGGTTCAGGACCATAACACTCTTCAGAGCAAAGAAGGTGAAGGAGCGATGGAAGGCAGATATTCAAAATGAGGAGGGATACCAATAGAGTGGATGTGAGAAAGTGTTACCACTGGCAGGACGATTTGTAACCGGGGATCATAGACTTCAGGTAATTAGCAGAATAATTAACAGTAAAAAAGAAACGAAGCACTGCAGATGCTGGAAATCAGAAAAAAAAAACAAATTGCTGTAAATTGTAAGACGATCACAGGAGGTTAACACCTTGGATTAATTTTCATCCTTTGGTTGGCTCCCCCGCTATGTTTCTTGGAGAAAGTGAGGACTGCAGATGTTGAGGAGTCAGAGTCAAAAAATGTGGCGCTGGATAAGCACAGTAGGTCAGGCATGATCCATGGGAGAGTTGACGTTTCAGGCATAAACCCTTCATCGAGAATGATAAAGAGCTTATGCCCAAAACGTTGACCCTCCCGCACCTCGGATGCTGCCTGACCTGCTGTGCTTCTCCAGCGCCACACTCTTTGGACTCTGTTTCTTGGAGCCTGGCTTCCCTCCAGCTGAGGTTGTAGGGAGTTAATGAAGAGATCCTCCTGCTCTTCGTAACTCTGGGTACAGGGCTATGATTGTAAAACACCACCGGTTATGGACTCTCAAATAAAAAACAGCATACTGCAGGTGCTGGAAATCTGAACTAAAAACAAAACATGCAGGAGAAACACAGCAGGCCTGGCAGCATCTGCGGAGGTAGAAAAAGAGTTAACATTTTGGGTCTAGTGACCAAGGTTAAAATCCTTTCTTCTGTTCAATGTGTTGTGATCTGATAAGATAGTGGAAGCAGGTTCATAAACAACTTTCCTTTTTCGAATGGAATTCAATCAATATTGAAGAAGAGGTTAATGGGACAGTGTAAGAGAGTGAGATGAGTTGGTTTGTGGGCGGCACGGTGGCACAGTGGTTAGCACTGCTGCCTCACAGCACCAGAGACCCGGGTTCAATTCCCGACTCAGGCAACTGACTGTGTGGAGTTTGCACATTCTCCCCGTGTCTGCATGGGTTTTCTCCGGGTGCTCCGGTTTCCTCCCACAGTCCAAAGATGTGCGGGTCAGGTGAATTGGCCATGCTAAATTGCCCGTAGTGTTAGGTTAAAGGGGTAAATGTAGGGGTATGGGTGGGTTGCGCTTCGGCGGGTCGGTGTGGACTTGTTGGGCCGAAGGGCCTGTTTCCACACTAAGTAATCTAATCTAATCTAAAACAGAACCAGCATATCCTTAATGGGCTGAAGGTTCCCCTTCTGTTTTCTGCGATTTTATCTGCATCCGTTTGTGCACCACTGCATCCTCAAGTCTCTGACTGATCATACAATCCCTACAGTGCAGAAGGAATCCATTCAGCCCATAAAGTCTGCATGGATCTTCCCAAGAGTATCCAACCCAGACCCAGCCCTCCACCATATCCCCATAGCCCCATATTTACCATGACTAATCCATCATGACGAGTTTACACACTACAGACAATTTTAGCATCCAATTTTTTCGGTGTGGGAGGAAACCAGAGCACCCAATGGAAGCCCACAAAGTACGTGCAAACTCTACACTGACAGTCGCCCAAGGCTGGAATCGAACCACTGATCCACCGTACCGCCTGGCTTGATTGCCAAGGAAGGTGCATTCATAATGCAGCCGGACAAAAAATGTCAGCCTGCGAATCCTTGCCGACATACCCAAACAGCAAGAGATAATAGCAAGACTGACCCCAGGTCAACCAATGCAATGAAAAGAAGATTGGAGCCTCTACTGTCACTAATCATAATTCCAGATAGCAACATGCATGGAAAAGCGCATGTTGAACTCACCATTACCAGGATAATATTACAAGAATCATACTTTTAAATTACAAAACTATATTGCATTCATTAAAAATATTTATGTACACACAATTACAAGAACCATCCTATGTGACAATAGAGACGGAATTTCATAAGTACTTTATTGGGTGTAAAATACTTTAAGGTGACCTAGGGTCATGAAAGACACTTTAGAAATGCAAGTCTTTATTTTCCATGGACCTTGAAAGTGACTATTTACTATTTCTAACTCCAAGATTACGTTCTCTGTTGTTTCCCCTCGAAACCATGTGTAATGTGTCCAGAAGCTTGGAGGGTTATTCTACATCGTTTGAGAACTGACAGTTAGTTCCAATTGGAGAATATATCCATTCCATGTGCAAGCATGACCCTGACCTTCCCGTATCCGGTCATTTTAACACAGCATCCTGCTTGTATGCCACATGTCTGTCCTCATGCCATAGTGTTCCATGGAATCACAGCACAAACTGGAGGAGCAACATCTCATCTTCAAACTCGGCACTTTACAACCTCCTGGACTCAATATTGAACTCAACACCTTCAGATTGTGAAACCATTCCTTCCCCTTCTTTTTGCTTTACATTCTCTGTCACCATGTTCCCCCACCTCCCCACCCTACCGACCCCAATGGGACTGTCTGTTCTTTCCAGTCTGACACACCATTGTTCTGCCATTTTTGCATTCCAATCACTTAATCTGAATATCAACATCTTTTCTCCCCTCAGCCCTCCAACACCCACCACCCCACACAATGTTGCCCCCTCCACACTTCATATCAGCTCTGATGAAGAGACATCTGGATTCGAAACATTAGCTTGCTGTCTCTCCATGGATGCTGCCTGACCTGCAGTGGTCTCCAGCGTTTTTTTATATTCCGTTTGTTCCACTTGCTTGGCTCATATTGACTGGAGCAAGACCACACTCTCAGTAATTGAATCAGCAATGGGGCATTGATGCTAAGAACTGTTTTATTTTCAAATTTAAATCCCCACAGTCAATGTTGTTATTCTACTGTAATGGCAATGCAAATGGTGTCAAAAGACCAGGCACTACAGTGTCCAAAGCTTAACAATGAATTCAGCTGCCATTTGTTTTGGTTGAGATTTCAGCTTTTAAGAACCTCTACACATTTGTAACGCACCTCACACTCCTCACCTTCGCTCCTCACCATATCTGGGGAATTTCAGGTACCTTTTGTGTGTGTGCACATTCATTACAATTCGAAACCCTGTTTAAAGCATGTATTACCAATGCAGCCCGAAAATGGACTTTCATTGCATTGAATATGAGTTCCCTTGTTCGACTGTCATGATTGAATCCAAAGATGCAAACTATGAATTGAAGGAAACGCCTTGAAATTGCTGCACACCCTGTTGTACAATGAAGTTAAGACTGAATCTCTCCATTAGCAGTGAATGTGCTGCAAATTCAGCAAGTTTTCTCACAATTCCCATCCCTGAAATTGGTTCTTAATCAGAACTGGTTCTGAGATGGATCCTTATTAAGAACTTCTAAGGTCAAAACTAGAAGTTGGATATTAAAAAGAAATTCTTGTTGCATTTTAACAGAATCCATGTGGTTAATACTGAGAGCTGCTATTCTCCTGTCAGCTCTGAGATGAGGGAATACCTCAGGGGTTAATACTGAGGGCTGCTATTCTCCTGTCAGCTCTGAGATGAGGGAATACCTCAGGGGTTAATACTGAGGGCTGATATTCTCCTGTCAGCTCTGAGATGAGGGAATACCTCAGGGGTTAATACTGAGGGCTGCTATTCTCCTGTCAGCTCTGAGATGAGGGAATACCTCAGGGGTTAATACTGAGGGCTGATATTCTCCTGTCAGCTCTGAGATGAGGGAATACCTCAGGGGTTAATACTGAGGGCTGATATTCTCCTTTGCAGTTCCGTGGTGAAGGAACTTCAGCTTAACTCGCAGATTCAAGGTTGCAGTTGAAAATTGATCCCAAGCTTATCTGGATACTCAAACTTTACAGAGCTCAGTTACTGTATGGATTTATCTACTTGTTCAACATTGGCCACTGTCTCGATTTTAACCCTTGACTTAGTCCATCCCCTCCTGTGTCTGGCCACTGGTACCATTCTTTACAAACTGTGCTTCATTAACTGTGCGTGAAGAGACTATGTTACACTCACATGTGTCTTTGTCTCTTACTCTGTACAGCAATTAATAGCCCTGGGCAAGGCTCCCTGATGCCATACTACAACAACAATTTACATTTATATAGCACTGCAAATGTAGCAAAATTGACAGGAACAATATTTGTGCAAATTTTATCATGGAGCCACATATTAGGATAGGTTTGATGAAAGCAATTGGTTTTGAGAAGGAACTGATGGAAGAGAGGGAGATATTAAAATCTAAGAGGGTGACCAATCATGAGCAAGTGGGGAAAAAGAAATTGGTGCAGAAACTGAGTTCTGTGAAGGATGAGTATTCAGATAAGCTTGGGATTGATTTCCAACTGCAAATTTGAATCTGCCAGTTAAACCTAAGTGTTCCTTTATGGAGTGGTCTAGAGAGTGAATTTGTAAGCGTAGGGCTCAAGAAGCCAATGGCATGGCCAACACCTTTGGAAAGAAAGAAACTGGGAATGGATAAGAGGTCAGGATTGGAAGAATATGGGCATCTCAAAGAGTTTAAGGGCTAAAGGAAGTTACAAAGTTAAAAGTGTGAGACATGGAGAATTTGAAACTAAAGATGGAAATTTTGAATTCAAGCCTTAATAACCTATGTACCAAGTGAGAATTATACAGCACGGAAACAGTGTCTTCAGTTCAACTCGTCTGCACCAACCAGACATCCCATTCTGACCTAGTCTCATTTGTCAGCACTTGGCCTGTATCTCCCAAACCCTTCCTATTCATATACCCATCCAGATACCTTTTAAATGTTGTAATAGTATCAGCCTCCACCACTTCCTCTGGCAGCTCATTCCATACACGCACCACCCTCTGTATGAAATGTTGCCCCTAAAGGTCCTTTTTAAATCTTTCCCTGTTACCTTAAACTATGCCCTCTAGTTTTGGAGACCCCCAACCTAGGAAAAAGGCCTGACCAGTCACCCTATCCATGCCCCTCATGATTTTATAAACCTCCATAAGGTCACCTCTCAGATTCTGACACTCTAGGGAAAAAAGCCCCAGCCTGTTCAGTCTCTTCCTGTAGCTCAAATCCTCCAATGCTGGCAACGCCCTTGTAAAATCTTTTGTGCACTCTCTCAAGTTTAACAACATCTTTCTGAAAGAAGGGCCAGTCAATACAAGGATGATAGATACATGGGTTAAAAGTGGGTTTTGTTCCTGAGTATGATTGGAAGTTGATTTTTACGCAAGTCAGAACACATTACAGTGCAATATAAGTACAAGCAAGAATTCACATGTTGGATCTTTAAAGTTACGATAAGTAGGGGATCTTGATCATAAGTACAACTGTTTGTAAATCAGGGACCACCTGCAAACAACACTTGGTGCAACTGTAGACGCGGACAACAGAATTTCGGAAAGACTCAACAAAGGGTGCAAGGTGAAATCCTGGCCAGGAGAACATTGGAATAAACAAGCCTAGAGGTAACAAAGACAAAGTTGAGGAACGTAGCAGCAATTTGATGATAATAATGGGGCTAGGCTTGATTGGCACCCCATTTACCACCCTAGATATACATATCCTTCACCACTGATATATAACAGCAACAGTGAGTACTATCTGTATGGTGCATTGTAGCATATCATTGACACTCTGTCTACAGCATCTTCAAACCTATGATCTCGACCACCTAGAAGGACAAGACCGACAGATGCACAGGAATACCACTGCCTACGGATTCCCCTCCAAGCCATATGCCATCCTGACTTGGAATTATATTGCCATTCCTTCACTGTTCCTACAGCACATGGACTGCAGCAGTCCAAGAGGGCAGCTCATTGCTGGAGGCAGGCAATACGTACTGTCCTTACCAACAACATCCATATCCTACCAACAGATAAAACTCAAGGAGTTACATGCACATGGATGACACCTGTAGAGAAAGAATCACGGAAAATGGAGATATAGCATTACGATAGAATTCCTACAGTGTGGAAACAAGTCCACACTGACCCTCCAATGATTAACCAATCCAGACCCATTCCCTTAACTAATCCATCTCACCTGAACATCCCTGCACATCATACGCAATTTGGCATGGCCAATTCATTTAATCTGCACACCTTTGGACTGTGGGAGGAAACCTGAGTAGCTGGAGAAAACCTGCACAGATACGGGGAGAACGAGAAAACTCTACACAGAGTCACCTAAGGCTGGAAATGAACCAAGGTCCCTGGCACTGTGAGGTGGTAGTGCTCATCCCTGGGCTACCATGCCACCAATATGATAACATTTATAATGTACATGTGGGTTTTCCAGGACTTTGCTCAAGGCAAATTGGAACAGAGACTGCTTTATAATGACAGCAGCCTTGTGTCACAAGTCAGTTCTCATTAGCTACATTCACAGGACTTGCCCTAAACCACAGGCACTATAAGGTTTGCCTGCCTGAGGTTTGTGTGATACAGAGAGAGATTTACTTTGCATTTAATCATATTTTGTGGGAGAGGTTAGTTCTGACACTAGATATTTGAAATGGAAGGTGTTCCAGCCCTAAGGCTTAGTGTCACTCACGAATGATCAGAATATTCAGAAAAAATGCTGCAAAGTAGAACAATTACAGAGGAGTCACTGATTTGTAAATATTCCCTTCATTCCTTTGCAGTATTTCAAATGAGTCCATTTTGACTTTCAGGAGGTGGGGGGGAGCTGAGATAATGTCTCAGAGAAAATTCCATTAAATTTAGGAATTATTCATTTGGAAAATCTGTGCAGGCTGATACAAAGAACGCTAGAAGGCTGCAAACTGCTGACAATCATACACAGAAGCTCCTGCTGTTCTCACCATTGCGGTTACAATCAGGTTTATTATAGAACAGCCTTCTAACTTGATAGCGCCGCACTAATTCACTTCAACTCACCATGTCTCCAACGGTTCACAAATGACAGTTCTTTTGCTGTTACAGAAGTACATTGAAAGATTAATAATTATGTTCTTTACATTAAAGAATATTGCACAGTACATTATTCATCTTGCAATAGATTTGAAACTTTGGAATGAGGTTTTACAGATGTCAAAAGCTAATGTATAGTTTTACAAATTAAATTGCATTGCCTATGTTACCTGTAAATGCTGAAGGAGCAACTTATCAACATGCATCATAAATGGAAAAGACTTCAGAAAGATTAAGAAGCATTCGGAATTATATCAAGGATTCCCAAACTGTGAGTTGCAAACAGGACTAGCCATAAGACCATGAGGCATAGGCCATTTGGCCCATCAGTCTGCTCCATCTTGTAGTGAAATCATGGCTGATCTCAGCTCCACTTTCGCAGCCTTTTTCCCATGACCCTTGATTGCCTTATAGATTGAAAACCTGTACATGAATACAACCTTGAATACACTTAATGCTCAGACTTGACAGCTCTTCACAAAAAAGAATTCCACAAATTCAACTAAACTTGTGGAATGGCATGGTGGGTCAGTGGTTAGCACTGCTGCCTCACAGTGCCAGGGACCCAGGTTCAATTCCTGCCTCGGGCAACGGTCTGAGTGGAGTTTGTACATTCTCCCTTTGTCTGCGTGGGCTTCCTCACACAATCCAATGATGGATGGTGACTTGGTCATACTAAATTGTTCATCGTGTTAGGTGTATTAGTCAGGGGTAAACATAAGGGTAGAGGGTGGGTTACTCTTCAGAGGGTCAGTGTGGACTTGTTGGGCAGAAGGGCCTGAAGGGCCTGTTTTCCACACTGTAGGTAATCTAATCTAAATTTGGAGGAAAAATAATTCCACCTCACCTCAGTTTTAAATGGAGGAGCCCCGATGAACTCTTACGAACTCTGAATGAGCAATGACTGTCTTAGAATTCCAAATGAGTGTTAATTACTTCACGTTCTTGTTGTGATTTGAACAAGGTCAGCCAGATAGATCTCATAGAATGACTTTCCTGATGGGGGCTGTTAACCTGGCCTAATTAAGGAGCCCTGGCTGACAAATATCAACAGGGGCTCTGTTCACTCAGAGCTGGGCCAGTGTCATGTATTGTGCACGTGTAAATAAAGGGTGACTTGGTGACGGGCTACCGGCCTCTGTGGAGTTATCTCACTTCCAATCCTCTAACATGAAAGTCTTGAGATAACAAGATGCAGGTGAGTCTGGACAAGCTGCTAACTCCGGATAAAGCGACTAAGGTCTGAAAACCCCTGGAATCCATGACTTACCGTCCATAGAGTCATAGAGATGTACATGGAAACAAACCCTTCGGTCCAACTCGTCAATGCCAACCAGACATTCCAACCCAATCTAGTCCCATCTGCCAGCACCTGGCCCATATCCCTCTAAACCCTTCCTATTCATATACCCATCCAGATGCCTTTTAAATGCCGTAATTGTACCAGCCTCCACCACTTCCTCTGGCAGCTCATTCCATACATGCACAACCTTCTGTGGAATAAGTTGCCCCCATGTCCCTTTTATATCTTTCCCCTCTCAACCTAAACCTATGCCCTCTAGTTCTGGACTCCCACAGCCCAGGGAAAAGACTTTTTTTATTTATCCTATCCATGCGCCCCATGATTTTATAACCCTCGACAAGGTCACCCCTCAGCCGCTGAAGCTCCAGGGAAAACAGCCCCAGCCTATTCAGCCTCTCCCTATAGCTCAAATCCTCCAACCCTGGCAATGGCCTTGTCAATCTTTTCTGAACTCTTTCAAGTTTCACAGCATTCTTCGGACGGGAATGAGACCAAAACTGCATGCAACATTCCAGAAGTGGCTGAACCAATGTCCTGTACATCTGCAACATGACCTCTCAACTCTTATTCTCAATACGCATTGTTGTATAAATCCCTGCTCCTCTCAACTGCTATCTTGGTGACCCAGCACCAGCATCTCAGGGGATGTTCCATGGGCAGCGACTGCGTTCACCTCTGTTCACAACATTGACATCTGACACTTACCAGCCCTCCGGCATCAGCATGGCACATCTTCAATTTGCTTACAGCACAATCTGCCCTTCAACGTTGCACCTTGAGGTGCACTGGCAATATTTCATTGCAATACTGCTGCAAGGACACTGCGGGGATGTCTGTCTGACAGCACTTGCTGTCTCAACGCTGACTCATTTTGTGCCTACTTCAGTGCTCACGGGGTCTCCTTGCCTTTCTTTGTCCTTTTGCGCTTTGTCTCCCTTAGTCATAGGAGAGAAACAAGTTTGGAATCAGCAACCTGGAACCAAACAAGTACTGTGGAAGGTCACAATTCAATATTGTTGAACTCAGTGTTGAATGCAGAAGGCTGTAGGGTGCCTAGTTGAAAGATGAGATGTTCTTCCTCAAACTGAAACCATTGTTGGGAAATAGTCATTATTTTTGTTGCATTATTGCTGTGATTTTGTTTGTGCATTCTGCCACCTTTTCAGTTTGAGTTGTTCCTGTTTTATTTTGAGCCCATCATTGTGGTGAAATGATGATGATGAAAGCAAGACAACAGAAAATAAGTGGGATAAAAAGGAAGTGGACAAGGCAACAATAAATTATGGAGATCAATGGCCTTGCCTCCGAAAATCCCAATTAAGAATTTAAGTAAAATTGACTTTCGTCTTTTGTTTTATTTTAGTTCTTGCATTAGGATTGGATAGAGAACCCCACTCTTTCTGGACTACTAGGATCCAATATAGTGATAGCAACTTTGAAATTTATGGATGGATTTGAGAAGATAGACATATACGATCACTTCTTTTATAAAACAATGCTTACAATCTTGTGTAAACCCGCATTATAGAAAAATTGTGCTTCAGAAACAGCGCTTAAAGTATTGGCAACGTAAGCATGTTAAAAGTTCGCGCTTTAGAAACAGCGTCCCCAATTTGTCGAACACGTTACAGCGAACTTACATTGAAGCAACGCATGTAATAGCAGAATGACCTGCAAAAGATGTTTACACATTCAAAACGAGGGGGCATTAGCATGAGATAGCCCCTCATACATCCACTTGGATATTCAGGAAAATTGCCTTAACCCAGAGTGCCTTTTGGATGGCAGTTTCCCAGATCCTGCTCATTCACACCACCTCCAGACACCGTTTTGTTTTGTTTACATGTCCCAGTCCAACTCTCTTTGGCCTTTCACCACAAACCCTTTTGTCATTTAATCTCCCCTGGTCCCACCCACCTTACCTGATCTCAGAACTCCCTTTTCATTCAATTCCCAACTAGAATGAAAACTTGTTCAAACTTGTCCAAACACAATTAGATGGCCAGCTTCCCCCAGTTTTGATGAACAGTCACAGACCTGAAGAGGCTCATGCCCGAAACGTCGATTCTCCTGCTCCTTGGATGCTGCCTGACCTGCTGTGCTTTTCCAGCAACACATTTTCAGCTCAGTCACAGACCTGAAACCTACTTTCTCTCCACAGTTGCTGCCTGACCTCCTGAGCATTTCCTACATGTTACTTCAGGTTTGCTGTAATCTCATTATTTTGCATTTAAACCCTTAATGGAGCACAAGAATAACACTTGAACACCAAGGGTTAAGTTATGAGGAGACATTGTATACATTTTCTCTAGAATTTAGAAGATTAAGGTTTAGAATCATAGAACAAAATCCCTATAGCGTGGAAACAGGCTACTCAACATATCAAGACCACACCATCCCTCCGAAGAGCATCCCACCCTGACACAGCCCCAGCCCCAGCCCCCCCTACCTTACAACCCTGCATTTCCCGTGCCTAACGCACCTAACCTGCACATCTTTGGACTGTGGGAGAAAATCAATGCACCCAGAAGAAACCCATGCAGTCACGGGAAGAACTGTGTGCAAAATCCACACAGTCGCCCGAGTGTGGAATCAAGCTGGTGCCTGATGCTAACCACTGAGCCACCATGCTGCTCTGGTTAGGTGGTCAAAATCTTCAAGATATGAACAGGAAAAGACAGGGTAAATAAAGGAGCAGTAACAGGAGGAGGCCATTCTGCCTCTGAATCTGTGACCTAATTCTATACACCTGCCTTTGGCTCATATCCCTTAATACCTTGGCTTAACAAAAAAAATTATCTATCTCAGATTTAAAATTATAAACTAATCCATTATCCATTGTCATTTGTGGAAGAGAGTTCCAAACATCTATCACCCTCTGTGTGTAGAAGTGCTTCCTAACATCTTTCCTGAACAGTCTGGCCCTAATTCTCAGACTATGCCACTAGTTCTGGAATCCCTAACCAGTGGAAATAGCTTATCTTTACCTACCTTGTCTTTTCCTGTTAATGTCTTGAAGATTTTGATCAGATCACCCCTTGACCTTCTAAATTCGAAAGAAAACAGGCCTAATTTGTATAATGTCTCCTCATAACTGGATTCTAGGCGTTAAGTTATCATTCTTGTAAACCTGCAATGTACTCTGTCCAAGACTAATATAGCCTTCTGAAAGTGCTGTGGCAAACTTTACATACAATATTGTATTTGGGTGAGGTGGGGGGAGTGGTGGGGGGAGCCCAGTGGGGGTTGCAGGGGAAGGAGGTGGTACGCAATTTGATTTGTTTTAAAAGATTGCAAACTGCACAGACTCTTAGACATTTGATGTGGGTTATTTTTTATTTAACTGATAGAAACATATGGCTATCAAATGGGAGATCTTATAGCTTAATGGTTTGTATTTCTGCCTCTGAATGGAATGTTCCAGGTACAAGTCCCACTCTGGGACCTTACAAATAAGAAAGGTGTGTTAAAGTTGCAGCCAATCAGCTGGATAAATTTGAAAAAAAGTCATTTTCAAGATGGTGAGCACTGTGGCCTCACAACAGCAGGCACGCAGGTTTGATTCCCACCTCAGGCGACTATGTGTGGGGTTTGCACATTCTCCCTATGTTTGCATGGGTTTCCTCCCAAAGTCCAAAGATGTGTAAGTTAGGTGGAACACAGCCCAGTCCATCATGCAAACCTATCTTCCATCCATTGACTCCATCTACATTTCTCGCTGCCCCAGAAAGGCAGCCAACATCAAAGACCCCTCCCATCCCATTTAAAATCTCTTCCAGCCTCTTCCGTCAGGCAGGAGATACAACAGATTAAACACACGGGCCAACAGATTCTTCCTTGCTGTAATTAAACTTCTGAACGAGCCCCTCAAATTTTAAATTTAATGTTGACCTCACTCTCTGTGCACCATCTCTGCAGCTGTAACATTGTATTTCTCACTCTGTTTTATTACCCTAATGCACTTTGTACGGAATGATCTGCCTGTACTGCACGCAAAACAAAACTTTTCACCGTACCTCAGTACATGTGACAATAATAAATCAAATCAAAGGATTGGTCATGCTAAATTGCCCAAAGCATCCAGGGATGTGCAGGTTAGATGAATTAGCCATGGGCAATGCAGAGTTATAGGAATAGGGTGGGGGGCTGCTTTCCGGTGGGATGGTCTTCAGAGAGTTGGTGCATACTCGATGGGCCAAATGGCTTCTTTCTGAAATGTAGGGATTCTATAATTCTATGACATGCCAATGTCCAGTGGTAACGTAGCTGTTTGATTCTTAACTGGTCTTTGATATATCTTACCATAAGCCACTCAATTCAAAAGTATTGTGGGACAGCGAAGAGGGTTACCTCAGATTACAACAGGATCTTGACCAGATGGGCCAATGGCTGAGAAGTAGCAGATGGAGTTTAATTCAGATAAATGCGAGGTGCTGCATTTTGGGAAAGCAAATCTTAGCAGGACTTGTACACTTAATGGTAAGGTCCTAGGGAGTGTTGCTGAACAAAGAGACCTTGGAATGCAGGTTCATAGCTCCTTGAAAGTGGAGTCGTAGATAGATAGGATAGTGAAGAAGGCGTTTGATATACTTTCCTTTATTAGTCAGAGTATTGAGTACAGGAGTTGGGAGGTCACGTTGCGGCTGTACAGGACATTGATTAGGCCACTGTTGGAATATCGCACGCAATTCTGGTCTCCTTCCTATCAGAAAGATGTTGTGAAACTTGAAAGGGTTCAAAAAAGATTTACAAGGATGTTGCCAGGGTTGGAGGATTTGAGCTATAAGGAGCTGGGGTTGTTTTCCGTGGAGTGTTGGAGGCTGAGGGGTGACCTTATAGATGTTTACAAAATTATGAGGGGCATGGATAGGGTAAATAGACAAAGTGTTTTCCCTGGGATCGGGGAGTCCAGAACTAGAGGGTATAGGTTTAGGGTGAGAGGGGAAAGATATAAAAGAGACATAAGGGGCAACTTTTTCACACAGAGGGTGGTACGTGTGTGGAATGAGCTGCCCGAGGAGGCTGGTACATTTGCAATATTTAAGAGGCATTTGGATGAGTATATGAATATACTCATATATTGGAGGGATGGTTTGGAGGGATATGGGCTGGGTGCTGGCAGGTGGGACTAGATTGGGTTGAGATATCTGGTTGGCATGGACGGGTTGGACTGAAGGGTCTGTTTCCATGCTGTACATCTCTATGACTCTATGACTCCACTGGTGCTGCCAGTGATGTTGATAAATCATGAGAACAAAGGAAAAGAAGCATATTTCTCAGTCTAGAGACTCCATCCAGATCCCCGTCCCGCCTGTTTGGGAGCCCAGGTCTTGTTCCCAATGTTCCTACAACCTGGCAATGTGAGTGAGTGGCAGAATGTCACCCAAGACCAAATTCCCAATAATTAGATTAGGCAAATGCAAAGTGCATTAACATTCACACATTATAATTCAAGGCACTACACACATTAGTTTGCGAAGGCGACATCATTCACAAGTCTCTACCAACCATTGAAATAAGCCGTGTTGATCTTTCGATTAACAGGCTCTGTTTACTCCTTCCCTGCAATGAAGCAATTCTGACATTGTGACAGATATTTGTGAACACAAAGCTTTATTGATCCAGGTGATATTTTGATTTGAAACCAACAGTCGTGTTCAGCCACGTGGGAATCTCTGTGAGAAAATCTACACCAATAAAAATGCAATGATGTAAGTTCAATTTGACAGTCTTCTGGCAATTTTAATGCCTGTGAATTACTACTTCACTGGCTGAAGAAGATTGGTCCTGCTTAGGGCCATAGGTCTGGGCAAGCCATGGCCATTAGATTAGATTCCCTACAGTAATCTAATCATCCCAACAAGTCCACACTAACCCTCTGAAGAGCAACCTACCCAGACCAATTCTCCTATATTTGCCTCTAACTAATGCACCTAACACTATGGGCAATTTAGCATGACCAAATCACCTAACCTGCACATCCTTAGATTGTGGGAGGAAACTGGAGCAAACCCACGCAGACACGGGGAGAATGTGCAAACTCCACGCAGACAGTCACTTGAGGCTGGAATCCAACCTGGGTCCCTGGTGCTGTGAGGCAACAGTGCTAACCACTAAGTCACCGTGCTGCCTCTTCTTCTGTTGATATGACTGATCCCTCACCATTGAACGTTTCTCAGAGCCCAATCTCCAGATGGGTTGTGGGTGGTTGAAAGGCCTGCAGGGGGAGTAAGGGGGTCAAGATAAGGATCAAAGAATTACAGAAGGAGGCCATTTGTCTGTCTGCCCAGGTCAGTCCTCAGCAGGAGCAAATCAGTGAGTCTCTAATTAGCCCTACAAATGCTTCACCTCAGGCACCTACCTATATACTCTCAGGCAGTGTGTTCTAGTTACTAACCTGTCACTGAAGACAAATGTGACCCCATCCCTTTGTTAGTTCTTTGCAAAATTGCAAGAAGGCCATCAAAAATCTTGAGCGCATCGATTTGCAGCAGTCAGCAATGAGGTGGGCAGCGGTCAGTGGCAAAAGAGGGTGGCAGTGACGGTTTGTTGGAAAGGCTGGCAGCAGCAGCAGTCAGCAGTGGTCAGGGCCAAAGCCTTGCGAGTGGCAGTGATGGAGATGGCCCGATGGAGATCAGAGGCGAAGGCAGCTGGTGAACACAGGAGGGTCTCAGCCCAGCACAGAGCAGAGTGAGGTCTCTTAGGGAAAGCCCAGCTTGGCACACCTGCAGGCCCATGGCTTAAGAAAGGATTGTAATGTTTGACGTTTTAACTTTGATACTAAGACGACTGCAGTGCAGAAGTTTTTAAACCTATACCTTTATTTTTCTACTTCTGTAACTAAGATTTTGTAGCTAGCTACCTTTGTACCCAAGATGGCACCGGGAATGGCGACATTGTACACTTTTCATTGTACACATGCCAATAAAACCTACATTTTCTTGCCTCACCTTACCTTAAGGTATAAACCTGAGGCTGGTAGGAGCTTCTCTAGCAATGGATCTAGTACCGATTCTGTTTTATTCGGTCCATGGTCCATTTCCTGCAGGGTAACCCATAGTTAATGGGACACCCAGCTGATGTCCCATTTCTAGTTGAAAAATGCAGATATCAGTGATGGTAATTGCCTTGGATTCCTGATAGCTACAGAGAACATAATTCACCCGAGGAAATGGAAATCAAAGCTGACATCTACTTCAGACTCACAGCACTATGGTTGACTCTTAAATGCCCTCTTAAGTGACCATCCAGAAAGGCCCAAGGGCAATTTGGGCAGGGTAATAAATGTTAGCCCTGCCAGTAATGCCTACATCCCATAAATAATGATGTTAAAAATCACACAACACCAGGCTATAGTCCAATAGGTTTATTTGGAAGCACTAGCTTTCAGAGCGTGGCTCATTCATCAGGTGGTTGTGGAGTATAAGATCATAAGACACAGAATTTTTATACAGTGTGATGTAACTGGAATTATAAATTGAAAAAGACCTGGATTGCTTGTTAAGTCTGTTATCTTTTAGAACGACCTTCAATGCATTATCTGGGCCGACATGACACCAATTGTTAAAGTTCAATTGAGAATGTAACTTTTACAAAAGTTTTGCAATTTACATATGAAAAACCTGAAACCAACATGGTCTTTCAAGTTCATTAGCTGCTGTTTTAGTGTGTTGGTGTGTTTGTGGGCTACCATGATGAAAGAACCAATACAGACAACAAGCAAAACTAATGTTGTTTACAAAATACCTTGTAGGAACTGTAACAAACACTACATTGGACAAACAGGCAGAAAATTAGCCACCAGGATACATGAACATCAACTAGCCATAAAAAGTCATGACCCTCTCTCACTAGTATCCTTACATACAGATGATGAAGGGCACCAGTTCGACTGGGACAACACATCTATCCGAGGACAAGCCAAACAGAGACACGCACCAAGAATTCCGAGAAGCATGGCATTCCAACTGGAACTCTATCACCAAACACATTGACTTGGATTCCATTTACCACCCCCTGAGAAAAAGAACGGTAAATGACGTTACCATAGGAAATGACGTCACCACAGAAAATGACATCATCAACCCAAGGAAACCCAAACACATACACAGAAAGTGGGCCACGCCTCCAGTGCTTCATCCGGAGGCTCACTGAAGATGTTACCACATATGGTGATGAAACGTTTAAAAACAAACCTTCCAGCTCAGTGAGCAAACCTACATCCAGAACCTCAACCTGAGCTACAAACCTTCTCAAAACTCACTAATTGTTAGTATTTCTGCTTCTGAGGTAAATAGGTTCAGGTTCAAGTCACTCTCCTGGGGTTAAGTACAAAAATCAAGTTTGATATTCTTACTCTAGAATTTGACACCTGAAACAATGCCACCAAAACAGGTCAATGTCAAACAATCAGTTAAAAATGTTTATCAAAAAGAAAACTTCAATGCAAGGCCACACAGGGGAATATAAACTCAAATTGAGTTTATGGTCGGAAGCATGAAGGTTAGGCAAAAACTGAAACTCTGTCCTCCCCTCTAAAGAATTGTTGAAGATGGGGGGGTGGGATACTGTCAACTGTCTATTTCCAAATTGAGGTTGCGAGATTTTTGTACAGTACAAGTATGAAGAGATAGAGGTAAGCCCTAAGCTCAATGAATGATGGAACAATTCCAAGGGGCAGAATGGCCTCATGTTCATGTGTTTAATACTGAACTAAGCGAACCAACTATTTTCAGCTGTTCTGAGAATTTGTAATCTAAACAGATGCATTTCAAATGGTTATAATTCCATGCTTTGAGCTTCAATGTGTTTTAAATTATCCTGATTATAAAGCAGCCAAATGAATGCTGTCACTTCAGAAGATTATCTTCATTTATACCAATGTGTAGGCATTACTGGGCTTCTGTTTGCCTTTTATGAAATGAAACTGGAATGAATAGTTGGCAACTATCCACTTGTATGACCTTGGGTTTTAGAGGTTGAAATTGGAGTTGTTATTAAGAAGCACATGAATATTCCTTTTGAAATTCCTTTAGTCATCAACGTGTACCTCACAAGAAACCTGGATTCCTTTTTGTATTTCAGAGTCCACACACACACACACACACACACACCTTATGCAGTCCTCAATAATGGAAAAAATGTCTAAAATAAACAAGCAGTTAAAAAGTGCGATGCTGGAAAAGCACAGCCGGTCAGACAGCATCCGAAGAGCAGGAGAGTCAAAGTTTTGAGCATAAGCCCTTCATCAGGAATGTGGAGGGGTGGTGTCCAAGGGAGATGAGAGATAAATGGGACGGGGGTGGGACTGGGACTGGGAATGCGATGGGTAGATGAAGGTGGGGGGTGAAGGTGATAGGTCGGAGCACAGGATGAAGCAAATAGGCGGGAAGGAAGATGGACATGTAGGATAGTTCAACAGGACAGTGCCGAGATGGAAGGTTGGCTCTGGGATGAGGTGGGGGGAAGGGGAGATGAGGAAGCTGGTGAAATTGACATTGATCCCGTGTGGTTGGAGGGTCCCAAGGCAGAAGGTGAGGTGCTCTTCCTCCAGGCGTCGGGTGGTTGGATTTGGCAGTGGAAGAAGCCCAGAACTTGAATGTCCTTGGAGGAGTGGGAGGGTGAATTGAAGCGTTCGGCCACAGTGTGGTTGAGTTGTTTAGTGCTTTTCCAGCACCACACTTTTTGACTCTAATCCCCAGTATCTGCAGTCCTCCCAGTGAAATAAACGAGCAAATGCCCTGCCTCCTGATACTCCGAAGAATGCAAATAGTCAACTGAAGACCTAGTTTTGTCTGAAATCAGGAAATCTGAAATGGAACTTTTACTAAATGCAAATATGGTAATTTTTAAAGTTCATTTCTGGGATGTTGCTAGCTGGGCCAGCATTTATTGCCCATCCCTAGCTGGACTTCAGAAGGTTAGGGTGAGGGTGGTATCAGGGAGATGTCAGAGGTAGGTTCTTTACGCAGACAGTGGTGGGTGTGTGGAATGCACTGCCAGAGTCAGAGACATTAGGGACATTTAAGCGACTGCTGGGCAAGCACATGGACAGCAGTAAATTGGGGGATGTATAGGTTAGATTGATCTTAGATTAAGCTAAATGCTCAGCACAACATCATGGGCTGAAGGGCCTGTGTTGTGCTGTTCTGTTCTGTGTACCATTCTAATCTCATTTTCCAGCAGTTGGCTCATTGTCTTGTATGCCTTGGCATCATATGTGTTCATCTAAATGTTTTTTGAATGTTATGAGTGTTTCTGCCTCTACCACCATTATTTTTCATTTGATTTGTTATTGTTATTGGAAAAGTTTTGTTTTGTGTGCAGTGCAAACAGATCATACCATACAAAGTGCGTTAAGGTAATAGAACAGAGAGAGGAATATAATGTTACGGATGCAGAGAAGGTGCACAGAGAGCGCAATCAACATTGAATTTAAAATTTGATAAAAGGTCCATTTAGAAGTCTAATAACAGCGGGCAAGAAGCTGTTCTTAAATCTGTTGGTCCATGTATGTAAGGTTTTGTATCGTCTGCCTGATGGAAGAGGTTGGAAGAGACTATAACCGGGGTGGGAGGGGTCTTTGATGATGTTGGCTGCCTTCCCGAGACAGTGGGAAGTATAAATGGAGTCAGTGGATGAAAGGTTGGTTTGTGTGATGAACTGGGCTGTGTTCCCAATTCTCTGAAATTTCTTACAGTCCTGGGTAGAGAAGTTGCCCTAACAAGCCATGATGCTTTCCATGGTGCATCTGTAAAACTTGGTAAGAGTTTGTTTGCACATGCTGAATTCCTTTAGCCAGCATGTTCCAGATTCCCACACCCTTTGGGTGAAATAAAAATTCTCACACTCCCCTTGAAATTTCTGCCCTCACCTTAAATCTACACCCACTGGTCATTGAGCCTTCCATCAAGGAGAAAAGTTTCTGCTTTCTCCTCTATGTATGCCCCTCATAACTTTACACATCTCAATCACGATCCCCCTCAGTCTGCCCTGCCCGTAGGAAAACAATTCCAGTCTACCCAATCTCTCTTCATAACTAACACTCTCCAGGCCAGGCAACATCTCAGTGATGAAAGTCTGGATAAGTATGCCTTTTAAACGTGCAATGATTAACAACATGGTTATTGTATCTGGGGTCAAAAATAAAAGCATCCTCCAGCCATTCATTAAAATACAATTCTCTGCTGGTCATTAATGGCATCAGTTTACAGCTGTCTTCTAATAACATAAAACTCTTTCGTGTACAGAAGTAGTTGGACTTATTCAATCCTTTAACAAGAGAGTAGCACTGTAAAGTGGGAATTTAATGCCACTTCTAAAAAAAGTCAACTTATAATTTTAACTATGACTTCATAAGAGAAACAGGCTATAATTGTTCAAGCACTAGGCAAAGGTAATATATATGAATGCTCATGTACAAACTGAAGGGCTTATACCTGAAATGTAAATGCTCCTGCTCCTCGGCTGCTGCTTGAGCTGCTGTGCTTTTCCAGTGCCACACTTTTCGACTCTGACTCTCCAGCATCTGCAGTCCTCACTTGCTCGACAAGTAGGTGCAGGCCATTCATCCCCTCAAGCCTGCTACACCATTCATTATGATCATGGCCGTTCTGAATGTGATTTGAGCTCTACTTTCCTGCCTTACTTTAATAGCCATTGACTCCCTTCTTTGTTAAGAATCTTTTAAAAATTCCTCTGGGCATCATCGCCTAAGCCAGCATTTATTGCCCATCCCTAGTTTCCCCTGAGAAGGTGGTGGTGAGTTGCCTTCTTGAACCGCTACAGTCCACCTGCTCTTGGTTGATCAACAATGCCCTAAGGGTGAGGCTTCCAAGGTTTTGACCCAGTGACAGTGAAGGAACAGCAATATATTTCCAAGGCAGGATGGTGTGTGGCCTGGAGGGGAACTTGAAGATGGTGGTATTCCCACGTATCTGCTGCCCTTGTCCTTCTAGATGGAAGTGGTCATGGGGTTGGAAGGTGCTGTCTGAGGATCTTTGGTGAATTTCTGCAGTGGATTTTGTAGATAGTACACACTACTGCTATTGAGTCTCGGAGGTCAAGGGAGTAGATGCTTGTGGGTGTGATGCCAATCAAGCAGGCTGCTTTGTCCTGGATGGTGTCAAGCTTCTTGAGTGTTGTTGGAGCTGCACTCATCCAGGCAAGTGGAGAGTATTCCATCAGACTCCTGATTTGTGCCTTGTAGATGGTGGACAGGCTTTGGGGAGTCAGGAGGTGAGTTACTTGCTGCAGTATTCCTAGCCTCCGACCCACTCTTGTAGCCACTATATTTATGTGGTGAGTCCATTTGAGTTCCTGATCAACAGTAATCCCTAGGATGTTGATAGTGGGGGATTCAGTGATGGTAACACCATTGAATATCAAGGAGCGGTGGCTAGATTGTCTCCTATTGGTGATGGTCATAGCCTGGCATTTGTCTTGTGTGAATGTTACTTGCCCCTTATCAGCCCAAATCTGGATATTGTCCAGATCTTTACCTCTAGCATGAAAATCTTTGTCAGCCTCTCTAGTGAAAACAGTTCCAAAGATTCAGGACACCCTGAGACAAAAACAGTCTTGTCATCTACATCTTAAATGGAATGCTGCATTTTTAAAGTGTCTCCTCTAATCCTAGTCTCCCTCACAAAGGGGGATCTTCCTTTTAGCATCCAATCTGTCAAGACCTCTCAAGGCCCAGCAAGATTATCACTGCTTCTTCTAAACACTGATGGACACAGGCAAGCCTCTCCAACTTTTCCTCATAAGATAGCCTCCTCATCCCAGGAATGAGTCGAGTGAACCTTTTTGAATTGTACTCAATTAATTACATTGCTTCTTAAATGAGGAGACAAAACTATACACAGTATTTCAGATGTGGTCTCACCAATGTCTGTACAACTGCCACAAAATATCTCAACTGTAATGTTCTATTCCCCTTGCAGTAAACAATACCTTTTCAATCGCCTTCCTAATCATTTGCTGCAACTTCAAACTAAGTTCATGTGATTCATGTACCAGAACACTCAGATCCCTCTGTACTTCATAATTCTGCAATGATTTGGAGGTGCCAGTACTGGACTGAGGTGGACAAAGTCAGAAGTCACACGACACCAGGTTATAGTCCAACAAGTTTATTTGAAGTCACAAGCTTTTGGAGTGCTGCTCCATTATCAAATGAAATTAACAAAAGATACCATTTCTATGATCTTTTGATCTCTCTGATAATAAATTCTGGGCTTGTATGTCTTCTCTTCAGATCATCTGATGAAGGAGCAGTGCTCTGAAAGCTTGTGATTTCAAATAAACCTGTTGGACTATAATCTGGTGCCGCATGACTTCTGACTTCATACTCCTGCAAGCTTTCTCCATTTAAATAATATACTGCTTTTCTATTCTTCCTGCCAAAGTGGCCAAGTTAACATTTTCCCACATTATCCACAATTTGCCAAGTTTTTGTCCATTCCCTTAACCTAGCTACATCCCTTTGTGGATTCCTAATGAACTCTTTGCAACTTACTTACCTGTCTATATTTGTGTTATCAGCAAAATTTGCCACCTCACATTCAGCCCAGTCATCCAAGCCGTGAATTTAAATTGTCAAAATTTGAGGCCCAGTATTAATTCCTGGTAGTACTGCACTTGTCACATCTTGCAACTCCAATTGTGACCCATTTATACTGACTTTCTGTTTCCAGTTAGCAAACTAGTCCTCTATCCACCATATTAACTATTCCCTACAATGAGCTCTTATTTTGCACAGTTGAATTGATGTGAAACGTCGCCATACTTCAAGATCAAACTGCATATAAACCTGGCGGCCACTGAATTTCTTTAACTTGATTTGAGAGCCAGGGAACAATGTTGCGCAATTTAGAGTACTGCATGTTGCAATTGTACCACACTCCTGTTCGGTGTTTGAATGGAGGTGTTTACCCGCTTGTTGTAGGCTATTGCTGTGTTGTTGTCAAGGACTGCGGGAAGGACTCTCAAGCCAAGGATGTCATTGACAATTATTTCCAAGGAAACTGATACTTTTCATAAATAAAAAGGAAAAGTTTGAATTTTGTTAAAATTACAGAGGGATTTTGCCAGTCAGGTAGTTATTACACTGACTACTCAGACATTGCGGTAGATATCGGTATTTGAGGAGAAATTGACTCGAAATTGAATCAGTTGTTGATGTTTCATGTGGCCATTCGATTGAGCAACAAGTATACTTACATTGAGGTCAATAAATTTTAAAAAAGCTAAAATAATTGAACAGTAATTGAACACGAGACTCCAATTTTTCTGTGGCTTTGTGAAAATTTGTTCTGCAGAAAGGTGCAACTTTTAAAGTTCACTGCCAAATAAGATCGTTCATTCGGAAATTATCTTCAAGAGAAATATTCCTAAACATTTTTCAAAAGAAAGGTCAGAGGATGTTAGATTTGGAAAAGGAGCTAGAAAATGGGCAAAAACACAACTTAAGAGGCAGTCAAATACATCACTGGTTTGGTCCTTTATGTTGTATCTGTACAAAATGGCTCGCTTGCACCTCCTGTAGGATGTGAACGAAATAGCTTCCCCCAAAGAATTGCTTACTATTTCAGATTTCTTGATGTGGAAGTGCCGGTGTTGGACAGGGATGGGCAAAGTCAGAAGTCACACGACATTAGATTATAGTCCAACAGGTTTATTTAAAATCACAAGCTTTCATAATACTGCCCCTTCATCAAGTAAAGTCTTGCAATTATGAACAATTTTTGTCTTCTGACAGAATGTCATGCCTTAAGTTATATAATCAGTTTTTCAGAAACGTGATGATTACGCTCTTGGGCAACCCTGTGTGAAAGAAAAACTGTGCTTTAGAAACAGCGCTTAAAGTGTTGGTGATGTAATCGCATTACAGCCAACACTTTTTTTTCCAAAAATATACTTTATTCATAAAATAATTTGATGGTCTGTACAGTTGGTCATGCCATACATACGTAAACATTTGCATACAGAGATCAGAATTTATCATTTGTATATACAGGTCTGTACGTTTACCATCCATATATTTAGCTGAGGCATCAGCAGAGCCCAAAAGACTGAGTGGGCCCCCTATTCTTCTTAGGCAGGCAGACGTTACATGGTGGTCTTTCCCCACCGCGCCTTGGCGGCAGCTGCCCCAAGCTTCAGCGCGTCCCTCAACACGTAGTCCTGGACCTTGGAATGTGCCAGTCCGCAACACTCAGTCGGGGTCAACTCCTTCAGCTGGAAGATCAACAGGTTTCGGACCACCCAGAGAGCGTCCTTCACCGAGTTGATGATCCTCCAGGCGCAGTTGATGATCGTCTCGGTGTGCATCCTGGGGAACAGACCATAGAGCACGGAGTCCAGCGTCACGGTGCTGCTCGGGGCGAATCTCGACAGACACCACTGCATTCCTCTCCAGACTTCTTCTGCGTAGGCACATTCCAGAAGGAGGTGTGTGTCCTTGCATGGGACACACCACGAAGGACTCAAAGCCCTCCGCTTCTTCCTTTCCCACCGTACCAACCAGTACCCTTCCACTGACACCCTCCTTCGACTGACTGAACTGGTCCTCAATCTGAACAACTTCTCTTTCCAATCCTCCCACTTCCTCCAAACCAAAGGAGTAGCCATGGGCAGCCGCATGGGCCCCAGCTATGCCTGCCTCTTCGTAGGATATGTGGAACAGTCCATCTTCCGCAGCTACACTGGCACCACCCCCCACCTTTTCCTCCGCTACATCGATGATTGTATCAGCGCTGCCTCGTGCTTCCACGAGGAGGTTGAATAGTTCATCCACTTTACCAACACCTTCCACCCCGACCTTAAATTTACCTGGACCGTCTCAGACTCCTCCCTCCCCTTCCTAGACCTCTCCATTTCTATCTTGGGCGACCGAATCAACACGGACATTTACTATAAACCGACCGACTCCCACAACTACCAAGACTACACCTCCTCCCACCCTGCCCCCTGTAAAAATGCCATCTCATATTCCCAATTCCTTCGTCTCCGCCGCATCTGCTCCCAGAGGACCAGTTCCAATACCGTACAACCCAGATGGCCTCCTTCTTCAAAGACCGCAATTTCCCCCCAGACGTGATCGACGATGCTCTCTGCCGCATCTCCTCTACTTCCCGGTCCTCTACCCATGAACCCCACCCCTCCAATCGTCACCAGGACAGAACCCCACTGGTCCTCACCTACCACCCCAACAACCTCCATATACATCGTATCATCAGTCGTCATTTCCGCCACCTCCAAACAGACCCCACCACTAGGGATATATTTCCCTCCCCTCCCCTATCAGCGTTCCGAAAAGACCACTCCCTCCGTGACTCCCTCGTCAGGTCCACACCCCCCACCTACCCAAACTCCACTCCCGGCACCTTCCCCTGCAACCGCAAGAAATGCAAAACGTGCACCCACACCTCCCCCCTTACTTCCCTCCAAGGCTCCAAGGGATGCTTCCATATCCGCCACAAATTCACCTGCACCTCCACACACATCATTTACTGCATCCGCTGCACTCGATGTGGCTTCTTCTATATTGGGGAGACAGGCCGCCTACTTGCGGAACGTTTCAGAGAACACCTCTCGGACACCCAGACCAACCAACCCAACCACCCCGTGGCTCAACACTTCAACTCCCCCTTGCATTCCTGATAATAAGACCATAAAACCATAAGACATAGGAGTGGAAGCAAGGCCATTCAGCCCATTGAGTTTACTCTGCTGTTTAATCATGGCTGATGGGCATTTCAATTCCACTTACCTGCGCTCTCCTTGCAGCCCTTAATTCCTTGCAAGATCAAGATTTTATCAATCTCTGCCTTGAAGACACTCAACTTCCCACTGTGCTCCGTGGCAATGAATTCCACAGGCTCACCACACTCTGGCTGAAGAAATGTCTCTTCATTTCTGTTCTAAATTGACCCCCTCTAATTTTAAGACTGTGCCCATGGTCCTAGTCTCCCTGCCTAACGGAAACAACTTCCCAGCGTCCACCCTTTCTAAGCCATGCATTATCTTGTAAGTTTCTATTAGATCTTCCCTCAAACTTCTAAACTCTAAAAAATACAATGCTAGGATCCACATCCAATCATCATATGTTAGGCCTACCATTTCAGGGATCATCCGTGTGAATCTCCGGATAATGGAATGTAGTTTCCTTTTGGGAGGTAACACTAGAACTAGGGAACACCGAACATAAAAACATAAGAAGCCTGAGCAGCAGTAGGCCATTCAGCTCCTCGGACCTGCTCCACAATTAAAAACGATGATGGCTGAACTCATCTCAGCCCCAACTCCACTTTCCTGCCCACTCCCCATAATGCTTCAACTCATTACTCATTAAAAAAAATCTGATTATCTCATTCTTAAGTCTCTTCATTGTCCCAGCATCTCCTGCACTCGGGGGGTAGTGAATTCCATAGATTCATGATCTTTCAAAAGATGTAATTGCTCCTCACCTCTGTTTTAAGTCTGCCCACCCCCATCCTAAAACTATGACTTCTTGTTTTAGATTTTCCTAATCGACCTATTCTGAAAGGTTACCACACACCTGTGGAGAAGGTGAGAAAATAGCTACAGTGCAGCAAAAGTAGAGTTTCTGTAGTCTTACCAGACCGTCGGCCTGCTGTATCATCAGGTGCAGAGAGACAACTGATGATGGTTTAATATGAGGGTCACCATAGTCAGGTGGTGGGGGTAGGCAGAACCTTCATGGTGGCCTCAGCCTGTGCGGGAATTAAATCTATTGATGGTGTTGTCACTCTACATCAGAGACCAGCCAATGGAGCTGAATTAACTGCACAGAGGCTGGTATACCATCATCAAGTTACCTTTATTTAAATGTGCACAATACACTGGCTGTGGTCAGCCAGCTCAGACTCAACCCCTGAAGTGAGTAGACTCTGAGTCTCCTGTGTCTAGATTAGAGTGGGGCTGGAAAAGCACAGCAGATCAGGCAGCATCCGAGGAGCAGGAAAATCGATGTTTCGGGCAAAAGCCCTTCATCAGGAATAGAGGCAGGGTGCCTGCAGAGTGGAGAGATAAATGAGAGGGGGGTGGGGGTGGAGAGAAAGTAGCATAGAGTACAATAGGTGAATGGGGGTGGGGATGAAGGCGATAGGTCAGAGAGGAGGGTGGAGTGGATAGGTGTAAAGGAAGATAGGCAGGTAGGATGATTCATGAGGGCGGTGCTGAGCTGGAAGGTTGGAGCTGGGATGAGGTGGGGGAAGGGGAAATGAGGAAACTGGTGAAATCCACATTGATGCCATGGCATCCTCCCTACAAGAATCTGAGTCTCCTGTGTATATCTGTCAGCCGGGGCTCTCTGATTGGCCCAGATTAACAACCCCAAACAAGGATCTCATAGTCAATGAGATCCACTCGGTTCCCATCACTAAAGGAGCTACCTAATCCCTTCAGGTTAGGTATTCATGGTGACCTCAACTGGAGTGGGAATTGGACCCATACTTTTGGCATCATAAACCAGCCACCAAGCCAGCATAATGAAGCATTTTGCTTTTATTAACTGATAGTGAGTTCACTCTTCATGTGTGGAGAGAGAAAAAAAAGAGTTGTGCTGCAATCAGCATATGCTGAGCATAGCTTAGACAGTGTTTGGAACAGTGGAGCTGATTGAATGAGCCAAATTACCTAATTCTGTTCCTATATTTTATGGAGGAGCCCCTGAAATGCCATAACATTCAAGGCTATGGGGCCAAGTGCTGGAAAATGGGACTGGTGTAGATTTAGCATAGACTTGATGGGCTGAAGTGCTTTACTGTAAGGTTCTATGATTCTTCACCTGACAAAGGAGCAGTGTTCCAAAAGCCTGTAATGCTAAATGAATCACTGGACTGTAACACTCAACTGAGGCCCTGTCTGCCCTCTCAAATGAGAGTGAAAGATACCATAGCAATTTTTCAAAGATCACAGTGTTTAAAAGACAATTAGGTAAGTAAGACCATAAGACCACGAGACATAGGAGTGAAAGTAAGTGCATCAAATCCACTCTGCCAATCAATCATGGCTGATGGATATTTCAACACCACCCTCACTCTCCCCGTATCCCTTAATTCCTTGCGAGATTAAGAATTTATCAATAGTTGGCTTGAAGACATTTAACATCCCGGCCTTTACTGCACTCCATGGCAATGAATTCCACAGAATTGTCACCTCATTTCCGTTTTAAATTGACCCCCTCTGATTTAAGGCTGTGCTCAAAGGTCTAGTACCCCCGTCTGATGGAAACAAATTCCCAGCGTCTACCCTATCTAAGCCATGCATTATCTTGTAAGTTTCTATTAGATCTCTCCTCAACCTTCTAAAGCTCCCCTCAACTTTCTAAAGTGCACAAATAGGAAGGTTTGAAGGGACATGGGCCAGCAGCGGGCAGGTGGGACTGGTTTAGTTTGAGATTATGTTCGGCATGGACTGGTTGGACCAAATCATCTGTTTCTGTGCTGTATGATTCTGTGACTATAAGACATGAGGGGCTAATGTTTTGCACAGAGGGTGGTCCACGTATAGACTGAACTTTCTGAGCAGGTTACAAAATTTAAAAGACATTTGAATTATAGGGAGACGCTGAACAGGCTGGGGCTGTTTCCCCTGGAGCGTCGAAAGTTGAGGGGTGACCTTATAGAGGTTTACAAAATCATGATTGCACGGACAGGATAAATAGAGAAAGTCTTTTCCCTGGGGTCGGGGCGGTCCAGAACTAGAGGGCATAGGTTTAGGGTGAGAGGGGAAAGATATAAAAGAGACCTAAGGGGCAACTTTTTCACACAAAGGGTGGTACGTGTATGGAATCAGCTGCCAGAGGAAGTGGTAGAGGCTGGTACAATTGCAACATTTAAGAGGCATTTGGATGGGTATATAAAAAGGAAGGGTTTGGAGGGATATGGGCTGGGTGCTGGCAGGTGGGACTAGACTGGGTTGGGATATCTGGTCGGCATGGACGGGTTGGACCGAAGGGTCTGTTTCCATGCTGTACATCTCTATGACTCTAAGTCCATGAATAGGTCATGTTTAGAGGGATATGGGGCATGAGCAGACAGGCAGGACTGCTTTACTTTGGGATTATGTTCGGCATGGAATGATTGGATCAAAGCATCTGTGCTGTATGAGTCTATGACTATAAGACATGAGGTAGACAAGCAAGAGGTGGAAGACCACAGCAAGCCAGGCAGCATCAGGAGATGGAGAGGTTGATGTTTCGGGTATAACCCTTCTCCACCTCCCCTGATGCTGCCTGGCTTACTGTGTTCTTCCAGCCTCCTGCCTGACTACCTTGGAATCCAGCATCTGCAGTTGTTTTTGTCTCTATAAGGCATGAGGGGCAAACTTTTTTGCATGGGGGGGGGGGGGTGGTTGTGTGCAGAATGTACTTTCTGAGGAAGTGGTGGATGCAGGCACAGTTACAACATTTAAAAGATATTTTAAATGAAGGGTCCGTTTCTGTGCTGTGTGATTGTATCACTTGGACTTAAGGTACTTTTCAATGTATCACACTGTAAACCTTTGCTGTAAATTCTGTGTCTTACAATTGTGTACTCCACAGCAGCGCTCCAAAAGCTAGTGCTTCCAAATAAACCTGTTACGAGTATAACCTGGTGTTGTGTGAGACGTATAAGATTATTATAAAGGATTGGACACTTTGGAGGCAGGAAGCATGTTTCTGCTGATGGGTGAGTCCCGAACCAGAGGACATGGTTTAAAAATAAGGGGTAGGCCACTTAGAACAGAGCTGGGGAGAAACTTCTTCACCCAGAGAGTGGTGGGTGTACGGAATGCTCTGCCCCAGAAGGCAGTGGAGGCCAAGTCTCTGGATACTTTCAAGAAAGAGTTGGATAGAGCTCTTAAGGGAAGTGGAATCAAGGGTTATGCGGATCAGGCAGGAACAGGATACTGATTGAGGATGATCAGCCATGATCATAATGAATGGTGGTGCTGGCTCGAAGGGCAGAATGGCCTACTCCTGCACCTGTTGTCTAATGATGTTTAACTCTGCTCACCCGGTGCGATGCAGGCCAGGAGCAAAGATGGCGGCGCCCAGCTGGGGCGCTTCAGGAGGAGCGCATGCTCGGTTCTGGTCGCGGGGGAGGTGGTGGGCTGTGCGTGTGCGCGTTGACGTCAGAGCGCAGACGGTTTACGTGACCCGGGCGGCGCGCACGCGTTCCTTCTGCTGGTCTCCCGGTTCCGAGCGGCGGCTCTAACCTCCCCCTACCCTCCCAAGCACGCACACTCACTGTCGGTCTCAGTATGTTCCGAGCTGCGCTCCGGTACAGCGGCAACGGCCTGGTCGCCTGGAGACGGACGGCGAGGGCGTCGGCGGCGGCCCCCGGCCGAGGGCACCCAGCGGGTAAGGTCAAAGCGAGCGGCCGGATTCCCCCTCACCCTCGGTGTCTGTCGCCCTCCCCACCCCCACCCCCACCCCCTGGGGGTGGGGGCAGGTTTGTGTACCCCTCTTTCCCCCCCACCCTCCCTCCCTCCATTGCCCTGCCGCCGGCTCCCTCCACCGCCCGCTGCAGCCTCGTGTCCTTGTAATGACCCGCGCCGCTACTCGAGGCTGGTTCCGGGGCCTAGTGACATTGCCCGGGGAGGGGGGAGGGGAGAGTGGGGGTTCTCATGTGTTTGTGGGGGTAGGGGAGGGAAGGCAGACTGGGATGACAGGGTACGGGGGGGGGGGATGTGAGAGGCAAATGGTCTCGTGATTTTTTTCTTTCAGAGGGCAAGCTGAGGATAAATGGGATTTGTATTCAAGTGGAACGTTGGGGGAAGTGGGGTTGTTGGGGGGGGGGAAGTGGGGTTGTGGGTGTGCAAGGGAGCATGGGGACAGGGAGTAAATTAATTTTGGTAGAGGGAAGGGGAATAGAGGTTAGGATTGGGGTGTTTGGGGGGGGGGCAGGTGATGGGGGAGTGTGGAGTTGGAGCAAATTAGTGCTGATGGAGAAGAGGGGGAATAGAAGTTAGGATTGGTGAGTGTGTGGAGGGAGGGCAAGAGATGGGCGAGTGTGGAGACTGGGAGCAAATTAGTGCTCATGGTGAGAGGGGGAATAGAGGTTAGGATTTGGGTGTGTGTGTTGGGTGGGGGCAAGTGATGGTGTGTGGAGATGGAGTAAATTAATGCTGGTCAAGGGAGGGGGAATAGAGATTCAGTTTGGAATGTGCCTGTGGGGAGGAGGGATGAGAGATTATCTTGGGGGAGGATAAGAAATGAGGGTGTGTGTGGAGAGACAAAGCAAACTGTTGACTCCCCCATAGTATGGAAGCAGGCAATTTAGCCCATCAAGTCCACACCGAACCTATGAAGAATATTCTACCCAGAAAATCCCTGCCCATCCCCAAATCCTGTAATCCTGCATTTCCTAAGGTTAATCCACATGACCTGCACATTCCTGCACACTGTTGACAAACCACCTAACCTACACAACTTTGGACTGCGGAGGAAACTGGAGCACCTGGAGGAAACCCATGCAGACATGGAGAGAATGTGCAAACTCCACACGGTGGAATCGATTCTGACCCTTTGCTCTGTAAGGCAGCCATGCTAACAACTGAGTCACAATGCCACCCTTAGTGTTAATAGAGGGGAGATAGAGATTAGGATTGTATGTGTGGAAGGGCAAGGGGTAGGTCAGGAGTGGTACATAAAAGGGGTGGAGTAATTGGAGTAGACTGGGAGGTGATGGGAACCTACACAGAACCTTGTGTACTCTCCCTTCTGAGCTCATTGCATTCACTTCCTCCTTTAGTCTCAGTAGTTTTAAAGATAGATTTTATCTGTGTCTGTGGTTGAACTGTTCAAAGGTTGCAACATTTATGCTGAATTTAAAGCAAATTCCATTTCGTTAATGTTAATTATATTGCATTAAGAAAGAAGGTAGGATTCAAAACTGCTTGGGGTTTTCAGACTCTTCACTGAAGTATTGCAATGCCTTCATGTAATGTTACTTATATTTCATTATTTTAGATTTAGCAGCACTCTCTTAATTACTATGTGCAACAAACACAAGTTCTTGCAATGTTCAGTATCCACTTCAGGAATGGGTATTTGGTGCACATTTAAAGTACTTAAATTATTAGGTATGTAGGAAAGGGTAGCTCAAGGTAACTTGGGGATGTCTGTTTGCAGACATTGTAGTTGGGGATTTAAAACAACATTCGGTCTGGATGTAAGTGGACTCGCTGAGCTGGAAGGTTTGTTTCGGACGTTTCGTCACCATACTAGGTAATGTCATCAGTGAGCCTCTAGTGAAGCTTCACTGGAGACTCACTGATGTTACCTAGTATGATGACGAAATATCATAGTCATAAAGATGTACAGCATGGAAACAGACCAGATATCCCAACCCAATCTAGTCTCACCTGCCAGCACCTGGCCCATATCCCTCCAAACCCTTCCTATTCATATACTCATCCAAAGGCCTCTTAAATGTTGCAATTGTACCAGCCTCCTCCACTTCCTCTGGCAGCTCATCCCATACACATACCACCCTCTGCATGAAAAAGAGACCCTTAGGTCTCTTTTATATCTTTCCCCTCTCACCCTAAACCTATGCCCTCTAGTTCTGGACTCCCTGACCCCAGGGAAAAGACTTTGTCTATTTACCCTATCCATGCCCCTCATAGTTTTGTAAACCTCTATAAGGTCACCTCTCAGCCTCTGACTCTCCAGGGAAAACAGCCCTCAGCCACTCCCTATAGCTCAAATCCTCCAACCCTGACAACATTCATGTAAATCTTTTCTGAACCCTTTCAAGTTTCACACCATATTTTCGATAGGAAGACAACCAAAATTGCACACAATATTCCAACAGTGGCCTAACCAATGTCCTGCGCAGTCTGAAAACAAACCTTCCAGCTCAGTGAGCCAAGTTACATCCAGAACCTCAACCTGAGCTACAAATCTTCTCAAAATTTGCTAATGTTCAGTCGGCTTCACTGTACTTGAAAAGGATAGCTGCCACTGCAAAGTTTAGAAGTGTTAGGTGAAAATGGTCAGTCCAATCTTGATTTGAGAATTGAGGGATGTTCCTCCATCCCCCTGCCCACTTCTCTCACTACCTCTCTCACTCTTTACTATGTCTCCCCCATTCACTCTTCCCAGATCCATTTCCTCCTGCCCACACCCCATTTCTTGCCTCTCTCCTCCCTGTTGGCCCTAATTTATCCCTCCATCCCCATCCAGCAGTGAGTGAAGGCTTCAGTTAGATTTGAGGGGCATGTTCACCCTTACCCACTTCACTGTGCTTTTGATTACCAATTGCCTATTTCCTTGACCCTTTTGGAATGGGAGGAAGCTACAAAAGTTGTTCAGATGCAGTTAATCCCAAGGTGACTTGATAAGGTAAATCTGAGAGGATTCTTCCTCTTATGGCAGAAGCTAGAAAGAGGGGTCACAGTTTAAAAATAATTCTTCCATTTAGGACAGTTGAGTAATTTCTTCTGAGAGTCTTTTATCTGTGGAATTCTTTACTCTGAGAGCAATGGAGGCTGTAATGTTGAATATTTCTCTGGCTGTATTGGATGAAGGTTATAGACAGGAAAGTAGAGTTGATTTCACAATCATGGTTCAGTCAAAGGATGGGCGTGGAGGTAGAGCTGAATGGCTGAATCATATGTATTTTCCTGAAGAAAATGGTTGAATCAACTATGGCTAATTGTCTCAGACTGTTTGAGTGCCATGTATGTGGAGCATTGAGTTATCGCATTTTGTATGTATGTAAATGTTTTTTGAATGTGTGTTGATCTGTCTGCTTTCATCTTTAGGGTATGGATTTGAATTTACTCGAATTAATGGCTGTAAAATTTGAGGTTGTAAACATTGAGATTATTTTGAAAAGTTAATCCAGTTCCTGATGGCCTAAGCTTGAAGTACACCAGTTGCTTAAAAGCCTGTCATTAGATCTAAAGTTCTCAGAAATGTATGGTGCTTTAAGATGGTTTAGACATATTGATCAACGTGCCAGCTGCAGCTGACTTGCTGTCACTAAGAGCCCATAAGTGTGAGAAGTTAATTGTAGAGCTGGAGTTGTTGAGTCTGTTGTCAAATTGTAATACTGCATGCAAATAGAATTGTGGCTCCATGAATTGAAAGTTAACAAAGTGCTGTCTGTGTCTGGCATTCGATTTAGTTCAAATAAATGTTGGTAGCTATTTCTAGGCCTGTAACACTCAGATTCTAACCTGGGAACCCTGGAACCTGTCAAAGGTTGCTTATTAAATGCATTGTTAAAAGGTTGAAGCGATGCGCAGAGATTGGAACTGGAAAGGAAAATGTTCCATTTGTCTGTTCCTGGTGACCAAAGAAAAATGGATAATGTATACAGGTTGGGCAACATTTTGCAATTTTAGTTTCCTGCGTATGATGATCCATCGGTATCTCAACTTGCTACAAAATTATTTGAAGAGCATTCTTGCATGGTGTTTTTGAATTGGCCAGAGAGCATTCAAGTTTTGAAGCAACTGGATGTGAATGGGTAAAATCTTTTCATACTTTTGTGACCAGTTGCGTTTTATTGGAACTGTGTTGCTGTTGAGTTCTGGGAAACTGCTTGTAGGCTTGGCTCTGTCAATGATTAATCACCAAATGGACAGCCTGTGGTGAAAGTAAACCAACACTAAGTTTAGTGCCACTCCGTTTCCTGCAACGTAGCAGTCAAGATGAAACTAAATCCATGCTGTTCACAATAAAATGAGTCCAATAGGTACATTGCCAAACAGTGTTCATTATTTAATGTGAAGGCAGTGTTTGGAAAGTCCTTTGTTTCACGTGTCCACATGGTTCTTGACAACTCTTCAGTTCCTGTTGTTTTCAAAATGTACATTTGTCAGTTTGTTTTGCTTTCAGTCCTGCTTAACATTACTGGTTTTTTAATCAGGTGAAGGTTGCTTTGTTCCTTTGCACAGCATTGTTGTAGTAGTAGCGTTTAGGGTACAGCGAATTAACTACAGAAGTAGCTTCCTGTTTTCGGTTTAGCTGTCTCCGGATTGAGCAGCAATCTCCCTTCTCTCTCACCCTGTCTCCCCCGCCACATTTATTTCTGACCACATTGTTTTTTCCATTCAAATGAGAATTGTTCTTGGCTTACTGTTGCTTGTCGGTGTTTCACAATTTCTTGTGTCTAGTACACGTTTATAGTGGAATACTATTAGAACAGACAATAGTGCAGCACAAAAATGCCCTTCAATCCATCATGTCAGCACTGACCCTGATGTCATTCTAATCTTATCCATTCTGGCTGCACATGGTCTGTATCCCTCTATTCCTTCCCTGTATCTGTCTGTGAAAATTTGAGTCGACCTGTTCAGGGATGCTACAACATACCTTTGGAGCAAGTGGGACTTGAACCCAAGGTTCCTGGTCCAAAGGTAGGAGTGCTAACACTGTGCCACAAGAGCCCTCGTTAATTTTGTACTTGTTTGACTGTTAGGAGAGAGATTCATGTCCTTATAAATAATACCATCTGATGGCTGGCAAATATTAGTGCACTTTGATTTTTTTTCCCCCCTTCCATTTAATGTAAAATTGAATCCTCCCAGTATCTTGTGTGACCCTTAGCATCTTATTTGACCTTCAGCTGAGTTGCCAACCCTCTAACCTTCCCTATCAAGGTTGTCTAATTCCATGCCTTTAATATACATTCTAAAATGTTTATAAGTGTCCATGGTTTCTTCCAGTTTAGTGGCCCTCCAGAGAGAGATCTCGATCTAATCCTGAGTACTTGCACATTCTAGTTTAATCAGTTTAACAGTGGCCCTTTTGTCCTCCAATGAGTTTCCGTAAAACCAACCTGTTAGCACTGTTCAAATATTTGTGATTGGGTGTCAAATTTTGTATCATATTCCTGTGACAGACTATGTGAGGTTTAAGGTACTGTGAATATGCAGTTTGTTTCTTCATATTCTGCTCTTACTAATGTTATGATCTGGATGCCAAGTCATGCAGAGGTAACACTTAAATGCACTTCAACATTTACTGTAGGTCATGGATTTCCAAAGTTGGGATTGGACCCCAGGTGGGGTCACTGGTTCTGTGTAGATGGGAGAGTGCAGAAAACGGAGGTTTGTAGCCATGGTACGTGCAAAGCAGTGCCTGGGGGTCTGTAGTGTGGACTTTCAGTGCATTTTTTTGTGGGGCGTGTTCTGGCAGTCAAGTTACTTTTCAAGTGAAAACAGAATTAGATAAGTTAGCCAAGGTTTCCAACTGTGAAACCATATATTGGTATTTTGTTTTTACTGTCCTGAATTCTTTGATTGAACTACTTCTGATCACCACCTGAATGAGATTTGACCCAACATGGCTACATTATTTACCTTGTTAAAAATTTCTCAACACCAGGTTGTAGTCCAACAGATTTATTTGGAAGCACTAGCTTTCGGAGCGCTGCACCTTTAACCACCTAATGAAGGAGCAGAGCTCCGAAAGCCAGTGCTTCCAAATAAACCTGTTGGACTATAGCCTGGTGTTGAGGCTTTTAACTTTGTACACCCTAGTCCAACACTGGCATCTCCAAATCATTATTTACCTTGTCTTTATATGAAAATATTACAGTTTTGCCCTTCATTTTTTAAAATCGAACTGTTAGAAGTTGTAGAGGGGAGTCAGGAATTGGGAATCAGTTTCTAAAGCTGATGTTCCTGAGCTTTCTAGAAAGTTTGTTTCTCCTGCACCATGGTGCTGAATTAGCATTGATCCATTGAACCTTGAACTTTAAATCTTCACTTAAAAAAAGAAGAGAAATGCTTACTAGTGCATCAAGTTCATCACTTGGGTTAGGGGAGGAGTCGGAGCACCAGCTGATGTTATGTACTTCTACGGCAGAAAGTGGGAAAGGAGGCGATGATACACTTAACAGGTTAATTAAATGTTAAAATTACTATGGGAATGCTTTGTCATAATTTATTACGTGGAGGTGCCGGTGTTGGACTGGAATGGACAAGGTCAGAAGTCAGACGGTACCAGATTATAGCCCAACAGGTTTGTTTGACATCACAAGTTTTTGGAGCACTGCCCACAAAGGGAATTTCAAATAAACTATTGAATTATAACCTAGGGTTGTCTGACCTTGTCATAGTTCAGGTGACTGGTTGGGTTTTAATCATTCATTTGCATCCTTCCATCTCCATAATATTATTGCTTGATCATTTTGAAAAGTTTGTTTTGGAAAGCTTGTAACTAATATTTAATATAAATCTCAAAATTTCAGACTTCGTGAAATGGAGCACTGGAAGGAACTGTTAACTGTATAGAATTGGGTTTTTTTTTTGAAAGCTGGAAGGTAGTTGGGCCGATATAAACTGTTAAGGCACTGATGTTGTGTCTCTTTGACAGCTGCTATTGCTTTGCGCTGGTATTCACATGGCAAACAGGAAACTGATGAGGAGTTTGATGCTCGTTGGGTGACGTACTTCAACAAGCCTGACATTGATGCCTGGGAACTCAGAAAAGGTAAAAAGTAAATCATTCAATGAATGCATAATTAAATTCATAACCTTAAAGCAAGAATGTTTTGATTTCATAGGTCAGGTCTATCAAATTTTAATGAGCTCCTATCTCTGCAAGACTGATGGCTAAGTAATTGGAGGTATGCAGAACTTTCAGCATATCTCTTACCTACCACGCTGTTGTTTAACACAAACGTGGCTAATGCGCACACAGTGCAACAGAGTGAGAGAGATGTCTTGAATCCCCATGCTCATCTGCTATGCAAGTTTGTGATTGAGACGGTCTTTCTGATGTTCAGTATTAACAATGCAGAGTTGTCACATCTTTGTGTTTCCTAACTGTAGTAAAGCTTAACTTGTAAGTTTGAAATTCAAAAAAAAGCTCCATTTATAATTTTTCCAGCCATGTTTGGGCCAATATGCCATTTGGCAAACATTAGGCAAAAATTGTTACTTGTCATTTTAGCACTACTTAATTGTTAAAGACCAGATTTGAATTGTTTCTTGTAAACAAAAATGAGGAAGGCACAGATTTAGTGATCACAGAATCCCTACGATGTGGAAGCCGGCTGTTCAGCCCATGGAGTCCATACTGATTCTCTGAACAGCATCCACCCAGACCCACTCGCCTGACCGTGTATCTCTGCAACCTGCATTTCCCATAGCAAATCCACCCAAGTCTGCACATCTTTGGAGTGTGAGAGAAAACCAGAGCAGCCAAAGGGAACCTACAGATATGGGGAGAATGTGCAAACTCCACATAGACAGTTGCCTGAGGCTAGAATCAAACCTGGGTCTCTGGTGCTGTGAGGCAGCAGTGCTAATCACTAAACTAGTGCAAAAGTAGTAAATTTAATAAAAAGAAGAAACTTCTTAATTTAGTGAGTAGTTAGAATCTGGAATGCACTGGTGTGGGGACAGTTTCAATCAAGCCCCCTTCCTGATGAAGCGCTTTTGCCCGAAACATCGATTCTGCTGTTCCTTGGATACTGCCTGACCTGCTGTGCTTTTCCAGCACCACACTCTCGGCAGATTCAAACAAGGCAATAAGTGCAGCGTTATGGAGAAAAGGTTGGCGAATGATATGAAATTATGATATTCATTCTGAGCTGAATGGCCTTCTGCACTATGGTGTTTCCTTTCCCTTAGTTGCTACTGTGCTGTTTCTCATGGTTAAAAATATTTGCACAGATTCTATGCTTGAAGTTTGACATTGCTTTGAAAATCTACTGTTTTGTATAGCCTGTTCCAATAACTGTCTGTTAATTGACAGGAATGAACACCCTCATTGGATATGATCTTGTACCAGAACCTAAAATTCTCGATGCTGCTCTGAGAGCCTGCCGTAGGTTAAATGATCTAGCTAGTGCAATCCGCATCCTAGAAGCAGTGAAGGTCAGTGGAATTGAAACTCCTTTGTCCAACATTCTTGTCTGTTTTGTAAACTTGAAGACTGAAGGTAAAAGATGATGCAGTTTCAATTACTGGGTGAAAGCAGGCATGCGCTTGCCTTCTCGAATTGAAGCTTTCTGACTGTTAGCCATTTTGAAAGTGAAGCGATTGTTTTTCTGGTTCAGGTATGTATTATTAACAATTTATTAACATCTAGTTTTTACCATTTATGGCATGAGTGTGTTGTTGGCAAGATCAGCACTTTTTACCCATTTCTAATTATCTTTGAATTGAGTAGCTTACTAAACCATTGCAGAGGGCTGTGTTAAGCATCCGTCACATTGCTGTGGGTCTGGAGGTGAATATAGGTCAGACCTGGTGAAGATTGCAAAGTTCCTTCACTACAGGATGTAGTGAAGCAGATGAACTATTAGAAAATTTGCTCAGAGTTTTACTGACGCTGGCTTTCAATTCCAGATTTTATTATCTGAATTCAAATTCACCATCTGTGGTGGTAGGATTTGAATCCATTTCTTAAGCTTGGGCCTTAAGATTCATCATCTGATGACCCTACCACAACATACCAAATTTACATTGTCTAGCAAATTCCTAAACACACACAAGTGCTATATAAATGCAAGTTGTTACATTCCTGTGACCTCTTTTATTCTAAGTGCCCATTTATTTGCATGTACCATGCATATGCTGTTGAGTGCACCCCACTCCAAGATGGACTGTTCTGTTCTTCCCACTTGAGGATTTCTCAGGTTTTCACCTCTTGGCTCCTTAAAATCAGCTGTCATCATAAAACTATGATGGATCATCTTCTCTCTCTTTTCCCTCTTTCCTCCCTGAGCACACCCCCCCCCTCCAAAAAAAACTGATACGTAAGCCATGCTAGAGAAATAATTAGACATTCTGTAAATTGTATGAATGTTTGTTGAAGACCTGCTTGCTTCAATATAAAGCAAAGTTAGAACCCTAAGCCATTATGTAGGCTTCCTTATGAGGTGCCTAGTTCACAACACTATTGCCTAACGTCAAATAGCATGTAACATCACACCTTTTATATCTTTGCATTAAAGTTTCTCTCTCAAGGCTGAGAGTGAGAGATTTTCTTTCTTTTCTGATGTTTTGTATAGTAATTATAATTTATAACCTGAATCTACAGTCTGTAGTACTGAAGAAAGTGGCTCTAGAAATAGTGGAAGCATTGGTGTTCATCTTCCAAATTCTAGAGCAGTTCCTACAGATTGAAGGATGAACCAATGTAAGCTGTGTACTTAAAAGGGAGGTACAGAGAAAACTAGGAATTTTGACCGGTCAGCCTGATGTCAATAGTCAGGAAAATCCTAGAATCCACTATAATAGATTTGATGGTAGAGAACTTGGAAAACAGTGTCAAGATTGTACAGAGTCAACGTGGATTTGTAATTGAAAAATCGCACTTGACACATCTGTTGGAATTCTTTAAGGAGTTGAAGGGGGAGCCACTGGACGTGATTTGTTCGGACTTTCAGAAGGCCTTTGGCAAAGTCTGACAAGAGACTAGTGTGGAAAGTTAAAGTGCATGGGATTGGGGAAATGTATTGAGATGAATAGGAAACAGAATGGAGATAAATGTTTGTTTTTAATGGCAGGCAGAGACGAGTAGGGTACCACATGGATCAGTGCTCGGACCCTAACTGTTCAAAATATACTCTCATGTTGGCCTTCACAGCAAGAGGATTTGAGTGCAGGAGCAGGGATATCTTGTTGCAGTTGTACAGGACCACAGTGACATTGTAAGACCATAAGACATAGGAGCAGAAATTAGGCTATTCAGCCCATCGACATTAATTTAGGATATCTGGTTGGTATGGATAAGTTGGACCAAAGTGTCTGTTTCCATGCTGTATATCTCCATGAATCTGAGTCTGCTCCGCCATTCAATCATGGCTTATAGGTTTCTCAACCCCATTCACCTGCTTTTTCCCCATAAGCCTTGATCCCCTTGATACTCAAGAACCCATCTATCTATGTCTTAAATATGCTCAATGACCTGGCCTCCACAACCTCTGTGGTAATGAATTCTATAGATTCACCATGCTTTGGTTGAAGAAGTTTCTCCTTCTCTCTATTCTAAAAGGTCTTCCCTTTACTCGAAGGCTGTGCCCTTTGGTCCTACTCTCTCCTAGCAGTGGCAACATCTTACCAGCATCTACTGTCCAGGCCATTCAGTATTCTGTATGTTTCAATTAGATCCCCCTTGTCCTCCTGAACTCCAGTCAATAGAGATTCAGAGTCCTCAAACATTCCTCAATGTTAAGCTTTTCATTCCTGCGACCATTCTTGTGAACCTCCTCTGAACACACTCCAAGGCCAGAACATCCTTCATGAGGTATGGGGCCCAAAACTATGCATAATACTTCAAATGTGGTCTGACCAGAGCGTTGGAGAGCCTCAGAATTACATCTTTGCTTTTATATTCAAGCCCTCTCAAGATAAAGCCATCATTGCATTTGTCGTTCTAACTGTTAACTCAACCTGCAAGTTTACCTTGAGAATCCTGGACTGGAACTCCCAAGTGTCTCTGCACTTCAGAATTTTCTCCCCATTTAGAAAATAGTCCATTGCTCTATTCTTCCTACTATGGTGCATGACCTCACACTTTCCCATATTGTATTCCATCTGCCACTTATTTGCCCATTCTCCTAACCTGTCTAAAACCTTCTGCAGCTTCCCTGCTGCCTCAGTGCTACTTGTCCCTCTAAGGATCTTTGTATCGTTGGCAACATTAGTCAGAATGCCCTCAGTGCCTTCATCTAGATTATTAATATTTAAAGTGAAAAGTTGTCCTAACACAGCCTTGCGGCACACCACTTGTCACCAGCTGCCATTCTGAGAAGGACCCTCCTATCCCTACTCTGTGCTTTCTGCCAGACAGCCAACCTTCTATCCATGCTAAAACCTTGCCTCCAACACCATGGGCCCTTATCTTACTCAGTAGTCTCCTGTAAGGCCTCCTTGATGTCCAAGTAGATGACATCCGTTGGCTATCCTTGGTCTAACCTGCTCTTTACTTCCTCAAAGAATTCAAGCAGATTCGTCATGCATGTCCTCCCCTTGATGAAACCATGCTGACTTAACCCTATTTCTAAGTAATCAGAAATCGCATCCGTCACAATGGATTCCAGGATCTATCTTATGACAGAGGTTGGGATAATCGGTCTGTAATTTTCTGTCTTACGCCTTACTCCCTGTTTAAAAGGGTGTCATCTTAGCGATTTTCCAGTCTTGAGACTCTTGTGATTCTAGCGATTCCTGAAAGATTGCCACTAATGCCTCCACTATCTCTTCAGCTATCTCACTTAGATGTGGGGTGTAGTCCATCTGGTCCAGATTATGTATCCACCTTCAGGCCATTCTGTTTTTCTAGCACCTTTTCTTTGGTGATGACCACTGTACTCCTTTGTGCCCCTTTACACTTTCGCATCATTGGGATATTGCACTGTGATTATTCAGGTCCTCAGCCATTTCATTGTATCTCTCCAGCATCACTTTCCAGTGGCCATTTTTGCCTCCATGTGCTGCTTGACTTCCTTTATCCGAGGAAGGATGTTCTTGCTGTAGAAGGACTGCAGCAAAAGTTTGCCAGACTGATTCCTGGGATGATGGGACTGATGGATGAGGAAAGGTTGAGTTGATTAGAATTACATCTGTGAGCTCAAAAGAATGAGGGGGGGATTACATAGAAACCTATAAAGTTTGATGAGATGTAAGGGGTTGAATCCAGAATCAATATTCCCAATAGTTGGGGATGTGCAAAATCATGGATCACAACCGAAGGATGCAGGGTAAACCAGTGAGGACAGAGATGAGAAGCTTCTGAACTCGAGTGGTGAACCTCTGGAATTCACTACCACAAAGCAGTCAAGGCCAAAACATTGTACGATTTCAAGAAGGTATTGGAAGACACTTGAGGCTAAAGAGATCAAGGGGTATATGGGAAACTTGGGGATGGACTATTGAATTGGATGACTGGCATGACCATAATGTCAGAGCTGGTTTGCAGGGCTAAGCAGCTTACTACTGCTCATTTTCTGTTATGTCATGCTCCCAGCTTTGCCCATTCTCGCCTGTTTCCCAACAGTGACCCTCTCCATCTCACTGCAATTGCCCACGTGTTTTCTCTCATTCATTATTACTCTCTTGCTGGGTTTCTTCTGTTTTTCCACACAACAACCTGCCACCCTCCCCAGCACATTTACCCCCGTCACCTTCATCCATCCAGCGCTACCCCACGCTGCCACTTGCTGTGACATCCCAGAACAAAAGTTCTGGCCCAGTTTAACCATGACCTAATTGAAGGGCAGAACAGACTTGAGGGGCTAAATCTGTTTCTGTGGTTCTATGTAACCAACTTCAGTCAAGTTGTAGCACACAATGATCCCAATCTATGCTGAAATGTTTCCTGTTACTTGAACTTCGATATGGAAAAGAACCTGATCATTAACATGAGTCAATGCTGTATATTATTGTTTCCAAGTATGCACTATGGAGCTCCACTACTAAGGTCCCACTAAAATGTTAACAATACTGTGTGCAACTAATGCAGTTTGAGTTGAATCACTGTAGCTTAGTGTGAGATGAAATGTAATTTATTTCCTTTTCAGAGTTTCAATTTTAAACTAATGGGTGTTGTCCTTTCTCTCTCTGTGAAGAGATTTCATAATTAAGTATTTTCAGCGACACTTTTGAACCAGTATGCGTGTCAGTGCAGATGACTCGCCTTGGCATATTAATGGAAGCTTGTTAGTATTGTGGTGTTTTATGACAGAGGGGAAAAAAAAATTAATTTAGCAAAAGATAGGATGGACAGATTTTTAAAAATGAGTTAAAAGCTTCTGAATTCACTTCAAAGGAGACATGAATGAAGTCTGATATAAAACTTTCCCAAAAGAAAGGAGTTTGTTCACTTAAGTGAATAGGTTAACTCTGTTTAATGATTTATTTTGAAACCCTCCAGGCAATTGTGTTTAATGAGAAATTTACATTGGATTCAAAGTTGAGAAAGTCTAATATCTCAGTTGACAGTCAAAAGAAAATCTTCGCAGCTGGACTGAAACTTGAAAGAAGCTTTGTTGTCTTATAGATTTAATATGGAAGGGAAATTTCTCTGGATTTTGATTAACCTAGAAAGTGGCTGGCAAGAAGTGGCTGGGATTGTTTTGCCATTGTTTTGAAATCTTCGAAACTGTCAGAGGGAGTTTGCTATTTTCTCCAGCACTTTGTTTTTCGTTCACATCTTGGCACCTGCAGTTCTTTGTTTTCTATCAGATGTAAATAGCTTATTTTACTTTATTATGCTTTACCCTGGCATAATAAGCTCTTTTATTATTATAACCAAGTCTGAAGTCTGGCTTATATTTCAATAGAAGGCAGTCATTTTTAAAAGTTAAGGTATGATCTATCAAACCAGATTTCATTTTGGGATCAGATTTTCAACTGAGAATCAGCTGTGGTCATAATGAGTAACCCTGTTATGTTGTATGTTACATGAATACAAAGAATATTACTACCTGAAGAAATGGAGAGAGAGAGACTAATTCACTGAGTCACATCCAAAAATAGTCTTTATTTCAAAAGGCGAATATTGCTCCTGTCACGTCACTCCCAGTTAAACATCAACTGAGATTGAGGTTGAGAAATTGCCATCCTTGCCTGACCTACCTGTGTGACTCCAGTCCTGTGCAGTGTGGTATATCTTTGTCACCAGACCAATGAGAGATAAATCATAAATACACTGGTGCCACAACAGCCACATGTCAAAAACGAATTAGTAAGTAATGAATGTCTACATTTATTTTAACAAGGAGCATCCAAAAAATCTCTGAGAGACCGACGTTCTCTGTGCACTGCCACTGAAAATCAACTTGGTCACGTATTCGTTCATTGTGTTCACGTAATAGCAGCAATTTTAAAGTATGCAGCAAGATGCGTATAAATGCTGTAATTTCAGTGCTGCTTCTATAACTTGTAGAATACTATTGCTTGAACAGCTTATGTTTTTAATAATGGTTATGTACAATTCCATTGCCTATCAATTTCATTCCTGAAAGGGTATTCAATAAGACATCAGGAGCGTTGGTGACATTATGCTGGGCCAAATGGCTTCTTTCTATGTTGTAATAATACCAGATAATCTGACATTAATGCAGTAGAGAAAGGATAATATTTCAACTGCAGACCTGTTTAAAATATTTTCTTTCCTCTAAGACCATAACTACAGCATCTCATGGGTTCTACAAGATATTGCTCATTGTATATCCTATATTTAGCTAGAAATGGGTGGTTCGAAATGCTCTGTGTTAATGCCATCTTATTAGAAACAAAAATTAGGTTTTGTATGTTAAATAAGGTCATTACAAATCTTTTGAATTTATCTTGCTGATTTTGGGAGGGTGGCTTTTAGTCAGGATAATTTTAGAGCAAGTTCTCCTATCTGCATTTAAACCATTGAATTGTTGGTGTGATTAAGTGGATGCACTGGTCTGTTGTCATGTCACCAAGAGCTCATTTTAACAGTTTTTCTAACAAAATGCATCATGCAGCTGTCTGTAAATGTGACTCCTTGCACTTTTCAGGACAAAGCTGGTCCTCACAAAGATATCTATCCTTACGTTATTCAAGAACTCAGGCCCACATTGACTGAACTGGGTATTCCAACCCCAGAGGAGATTGGTTTAAACAAGTTATAACGTTCTACCTGGTGAGTTTACAACAGAATCTTTAAGACCAATTTTAGAGTTAGTTCACAAATTATGATATGATTTGTAAAGTACACGTATTTGTAGCAACCATGCAAACAGACTCTGGTTGTCTTGTGTAAGATTTAGAGAAAGTGAAATATAAATGTCAATGCGCATTAGGTGTGGAATTGTCACTTCATTCATTTTGAAGCAAAAGGCTTATTCAAATTTTTTTAATTCTAAGTTTTTTCCGATGCTGTTGAACAGCTCTTTCTCAGTTCTGTTAACATTGGCATTTCGGATGCTGTACTTGCCCAGTTATGGTTCAGTTGGACTGGCTCTGTCAACGAGTTTGAAATTTCACTGTCAAGATTAGAGCAGTGCTGGAAGAGCACAGCAGGTCAGACAGCATCCGAGGAGCAGGAAAATCGACATTTCGGGCAAAAGCCCTTCCCCAGGAATGATTCCTGATGAAGGGCTTTTGCCTGAAATGTCGATTTTCCTGCTCCTTGGATGCTGCCTGACCTGCTGTGCTTTTCCAGCACTACTCTAATCTTCAGCATCTGCAGTACCCACTTTCGCCTAATTGAAATTTCACTGTACAACTTAATGAAGTGCTTGTCTTTCCAATAATCTGCAGAAAAAGGCTAACATGAACTAATTTTTTTCCAGTTATACATTGAAATTCCTGTCATCTTAAGCGAGAAAGAAAGGAGTCCACTAGTTTCTTACATTTTTTTTTGGAAAAGACTGCACATTGTTGCTTTGACTCGTTGTTCTGACCCTGTAACGCACAGCTTTCGTGATGGTGTCTTACCAATCTACTTCTCAGCCTAATACTTCTACGGAGTTGTGACAATTGAAAACATTCTATGTTGAGGTGTGCAACCTCTCAAAAGAAAACATTGTTCCTGCTTTGCAGTTAGCTCCACAAAAGAAATTAATTGGAGGTTTCTCTATCAAATTCCAAAAGCAAGCACACCATATAACTGAATTTCGTAACACTTCTCTTGCACCAGTGGAGAATATCACTTGCAAATGAAACAAAGTACATTGCCTGTACCTGCACTTCTTCCTTCACAAATGTTACAAAAGTATAAAAGTGTCAAATCATTCTTAAAATTCAGATAGTTGCGATGCAAGCATCTTTCTATCAAATAACTTTCCATAGTTTCAGATACAGCAGCCTGCTCTTATGGATGGCATTTCAAGAATTTAGCACCCGTTTTGAGATAATGTACCTATTTCTTCATGTTGCTGATACATCTCCGAGAAAGGCAACCTTTTGTGTCTAAGCTACTCGGAAAGTATTTGCCCAGCAGTCAATCCTTGGCCAAAGTGTGAACAAATAAATATACTTGAATTTAAGATCGTGCTTTTGCATTCCATTTGACTTTAAGATTTCAAAAGATTCTGCAAGTTCTCCAACTTTGCTTTGAATGGAGCCTTTGTCAGTGTTTCTGATTATTTGAATCTGTTCAGTTTTATCTTTAGAAAAAAAAGAGCTTGAGTGAATTCAATCTCAGTTGGAAATAGCAAGAATGTTCAATTTTAAAAGGCCTTACTTTCACCATATTCACCAGGAAAAGTGATTTATATGTTCTGATAAAGCCACGAGATAAGCTCTAGGGTTTTTCTCTCTGATAACTAATGCATTTAATATTGAGTATCTGTTCAGGGAGATGTTATGTATAAGTACAGAGGGTGAGCTGCACAAACCCAAAGTCCACCCGTTTTCTTTTGATCCCTGCTGCTACATTCTGCAATGCTAGTACTCGAATTAATGTTGAAGCTTAACCAGTCAGGAAAGTTGTGGACATGTTCTCCATTCTGTATTTTCAGCTGGCATAAAGCTCAATTGCTAAAATACCTGCTAAATCTCTTGAGTCACTGCTCAAAAACTGCCCCAGTCAAGCTTGGCCAACAATGCTAGAGTCATTTAAGTTGATGTCAAACTGTCTGATACCATGCTAATGAAGTATCTTGGGATATTTTACCATATACTAGAGCACTATTTAAAAATGTCAATTGTAAATGGGAATAGTACAAATTCTGACTTGACTTCTCATCTGCCTGTTAAGATGACAGTGATTTGCATTTTGAGTTGACCTGTATTCGGTTTTAACAGCTGACAGAATTTCTGGAATGAATCTAATCTTGTGTAATGTTTTTCTTCCAGATGGTTTTCAGACCTTCGTCCATTGTGATTGTACATGATGCAAGATGCAACCTAAAATATTACTTTATTGAGCGTTTAAAGTTTGTTCTGTCACATGCATTATGCCTACCTGTGAACTTAATTCAATAAAGAATGGGATTAAACATTTAGTGCTCACCAGTTATTAAGCAGATGTGTTAAATGTAATTGTTCCAAGTTCACCTTTGGACTACCGGCAGTACCAGGTAATTCCAGTCTCAAGTACCAGCCTTTTGAAGTTTACAGTGTTCATGCCAATACAGATGCTGATTACAGTGATGTTCATGTCAGGTGTGGCTTTACTGAAATTAGACATTGTTGCTGAAAGGCCATTCGTTCAGTAAATATTGGACTTGATTCTACAGAAAACTGGATTTTTTTTCTAGCCGTTCATGTGTGGCTAAATTCCAATTTTGCATGTATTTGTGCCCAAGGTTTAGATTGAGACTGTGGTGGCCTAAATAACTGCTGCTTCCTTTCCCAAAGCCTTAGTTGCAACTGGTGATTTGCTTTGAATCCTTACCAAGCTTCATGAAATTTGATATTACTTGACAGCACTGCTTGCTCTTGACTTTGACTGGAATTGTTAAGTGAGGGAATTAAAGTGATCAGCTTGTAACCCATGATATGGTCACTCAGCCACTTTTAAAGTTGCATTTTCTATTAAATCAGATTAATGCTTTCTCCAATTTATTGCATTGGCTATACAACTTAGAATTTGAACCGCATGCATTGGTAATTCCTTAAATTATTTTTCAATAAAAAATTAAATACTGCTTAAATAATTGTCTCTCTCAAGCACATTGACCAGCTGAATAGGAGATAAGGTATTGTGGGTGAAACCATTCTGACATTGCCGACTTATAGGGCAAAATGAACATTGTCTTTGAACATTGAGAAAATAATCAGTCAACCTGCCTTAATCTATTTTTCAATTCTTGGGCTACTTAGCACTACCTTATGAAAATATCTATCATCTTAACTATTGAGTTTGCCATCCAAAAGGAAACTTTTTAAAGCTTGGTTTTTGAGAGGGAGAGAAAATAAGGTGGTCATGATGTCGAATATGCTATTTGGCCCACCATATCTCTTTGAAGAACTATTCAGAGTCTTGCTGCCATACATTCCTGGGTTGAGAGTGCAGTGCTGGAAAAGCACAGCAGGTCAGGCAGCATCCGAGAAGCAGGAGAATTAACGTTTCTGACATATTCCTTTCTTCAGGAATACCATGCATCCCTCCATAGCCTAGCAAAGTTTTCCACTTCCAAGTATTTATCCAGCTCTCTAGAATATTGCTATTGCACCAGCTTCCATCACCCTTTTGGCAATTCATTCCAAACTTCAACTCGCTACATTAAAAAGAATTCCTTCGGTTATCTGATTCTTGAGTCCATAACCTGACATCTGTCTGCTCCAGTTGCAAACCTTTCTGTTTGCTGAGAACAATTTTCTCCTTGTTTATACCAAACAGCACAGATTTTGAACACTTTTATCTAAACCCTTAACTTTTTCTGGACTTACTGCAACTCCATTATACTTGAAATCCCTTTCTCTGTTGCTATCCTAGAAAATCTCTTCTGTGCTTTGAGATGCTCAACATGGCCAAAAATTGCTAAAGTCTCCCTCAGTTCAAACTCATTCAAATTAATTTTGAAACTGTGATGTAAATCAAATACAAAATGTGTTCTTGTATTCCAAACACACTTAATTGCAAGTTAAGTCTCATGCTGAGTTTTCTGGTAATCTCCATTAATATTTGCTTAATTCTACTTATCTCTCATTTTTGAGATAGTGGTTAAATGATATAAAGGAATGTTTTAAAAATAGTTTTAAAGATTACCACAGACTTCCTGTGACTTTGGAATGCCATGGGTGAATCCTGTAATGGTGTCTAGTACACTAGGAGAAAGTGAGGATTGCAGATGCTGGAGATCAGAGCTTAAAAATGTGTTGCTGGAAAAGCGCAGCAGGCCAGGCAGCATCAAAGGTACAGGAGAATTGACGTTTCGGGCATAAGCCCTTCTTCAGGAATGTCTAGTACACTACCTTTATTGAATTGTGAGCTTGTGTCCAGAAACAGTAAAGTCATAATTATGCAATCCCAGTTGAATTGAATTTTTCCCCCAATTTTCATTTGTTGGTATTTCTTTTTCTAACCTCTATTCACAACACTGATCACTTTGGAGAGTGTGTATCGATACAGAAATATTTTTGAATTAACATCTACAGTGGAGATTAGGATTCATGAGCTTTTGTCCAACTCATCATGCCAACCAGATATCTTAAATTAATCTAGTCCCTTTTGTCCCCATTTTGGCCCATCTCCCTCTTGAACCGTTCCTATTCATATACCCATCCTAGTGCCTTTTAAATGTTGTAATTGTAGCAGTCTCCACCACTTCCTTAGCAGCTCATTCCATATACGCACCACCCTCTGTGGAAAAAGTTGCCCCTTAGGTCCCTTTTAAATCTTTCCCCCTCAACTTTAAACCTATACTGTCTAGTTTTGGCCTCGCCCCACCCTGGGACAAATACCTTGTCTATTTGCCCTATCCATGCCCCTCATGATTTTCTAAACCTCAATAAGGTCACCCCGCAGCCTCTGACACTCCAGGGAAAATAGCACCAGTCTATTTAGCCTCTGACTATAGCTCGAATCCTCCAACCCTGGCAACATCTTTGTAAATGTTTTCTGATACCGTTCAAGTTTCACAACATCCTATAGCAGGGAGACCAGAATTGCATGCAATATTCCAAAAGTGGCCTAGCCAATGTCCTGTACAGCTGCAACATAACCTTCCAACTCCTGTACTTGATGCACTGACCAATAAAGGCTAGCGGGCCAAACAGTGCCTTCACGATCCTATTTACCTGCGACTCCATTTTTCAAGGTGTTCAGGTTGAACAAAACCTCTTATGATTCTTTCAGTCAAAATAAAAAGAACCAGTGAGAATGCAAAATATTCCCAGCACTGATCTGATTTTGCATAGAATGGTGCAGGAGGAGCTTAATTATGCCTTTCCCATTTGATCACTTCCATTTCAATCTGCTTTGTCAGGACTATGGAGAAATAAAAAGTTTCCTCACATATTTAATATGTTTGTATGCTTAAAAGTGCCTGAGGAAAATGCTGTCAAGAATGCAGGCAGTAGGCACAAGCAAATGCCCACATGCCTGTACGTTCCCCTCCAATCACACTAGCCTGACTCTTTTAAACAAAATACTGCTGTTCCTTCATCGTCATTAGGTTTAAATTTTGAGCTGTACTAACAGCACATTGGCTGTGCACTAAAAGGCATCAAAGGATATGGGAGAGTGTGGAAGTGTAGTATGCAATGATCTATCAGCCATGATCTTATTGACTGGCCCACATTGCTCCTGTTTTGTTTCTCTGCACTTTGACTTCACTTCACCAGATCAAGATGATAATCAGTCACCTTGAAGATTGGTCATGACTATTGATCTTGTCAGTGTCATCGCATGTGAAATAATTCTTTTTAAACTCTTTCAAATGAGACTGGATGAACTAAATTTATGATTGTGCATCCTGTGTGGTTTCCCTCGAACTGTTGAGTCTGCAATATTTCCTCCAGTAATGGTATCATTTAGCTGCTGTGCAGACATGTTAGCATAAGTATAAAACTCTATTAAACGCACTGATGATGGGTATAATTGTGGGTGCAAGTTGTAAATTTGAGTATTACAGGTGACCAGTGTGTGCTTGGTTCCCTAGGATTACTGTGCATCCATTTGCAGCATTACTACTGAAAGCATTGTGTACTTTTGAAAGCAAGGCATAGTTTACATAAATTTGTGGGACTGTACTATTCAGCACCTTTATCAAGTTCAGTGACTATTACTCAGCAAACTTGGCATTCAAAAAAACTCTTATCATCCATATCCCGGCCTGTGATTCCTTTGTGTTAATTTATTTTCAAATCACTTCATTTCCTCCATTATCCTTCCCCCTTTATCCCTAACAGCCCATCAAAGAGCATTCAAACATTTCTGAACTTGGGAGTGTTCTCCAGCACACCACTCCAGCATTAGAAGCTGCGTTTTCAAAACTTTGGATTTCCCTCCCAATATCTCTCCGTGCCTCTCATTTCAATCAAGAAACTGTTTGAAACCCCAACTCTAACCAAGTTCTTGGTTATCTTATCTAAAATCACTTTGTGGTTTGGTGACGTTTTGTTCCATTTCATTGAAGTGCCTTGGGCTATTTGATTGTTAATGATAACTATACACAAAACCTTCCCTGTGTCACTGAGACACATTACTCAACAGATAAATTAACTAAAAAATGATTTAAAGGAAGGGTATTCATTTCAGATACCAGTAGAACTCCATGTTCAGGGGGCAGTAGTGCCAAGCGACCTTTCCTATTCATTGGAATAGGCAGGTAGGAATTTGAGTGACTGTTCCAGTGGATAATCTGTCAGTGCAGAACTCCCTCACTGTTCTGAGAACCAGCTTGAATCTCCTGGTGGGTTAGTGGTTAGCACTGCTGCCTCAGCGCCAGGGACCCAGGTTTGATATCAGTCTTGGGTGACTGTATGGAGTTTGCAAATTCTCCCTGTGTCTGCGTGGGTTTCCTCAGAGTGCTCTGGTTTCCTCCAGGTCAGGTGAATTGGCCATTCTAAATTGCCCATAGTGTTAGGTGCATTAGTCAGAGAGAAAAATGGGTCTGGGTGAGTTACTGTTTGGAGGGTTGCCGTGGACTTGTTGGACTGAAGAGCCTGTTTCCACACTGCAGGGAATCTAATCTTAAAAAAAATCTAATTTGAACCTTCCCTATGTGTAGCAATGATCCACCTTAGTCTGAAGTGAGTGCGCTACCAATGCATGTCCAGATTTGTACCCAGGAAAAGAAAAAAACACATGGGAAGTTACCTGTTTTGGGGAGTAGATTGGAGATTTCAGTTAAATTAGTGTGCAATTAGAGTAAATTGTGTTTTGCTTGCAAATATTAAGAGGGAATTATGTAACCTTTGTTTAAGAACCGATATTTCTGGCTTTTTTAAAAAAAAGTATCCCTTTAAAGTATGAATAATGCATTGGGTATTGTATATGTAGGTCTGTAAAAGAATATCATAGAATATTCCTCCAAGTGACCTTAGTTGATACCAGAAATGTAGAGTTCATGCTGCAGAGGTTTAATTACTTTGAAATGTGCCTAACTGGATTGAATTGTCTATTTAATATTGCTCGTACGTCATATTGCTTTGCTCTCCTGTCTGTCCTTGAGACCGTTTTATGGTATTTTTATTATCTATTCTGTAATGCATGCTGTCCGAAGAAAAGGCTTGACAAATTACCTAATTCTGGCACTTTGATTAAGTGAGTACCGCAGTCGTGGAGTGACACAGCATGGAAACAGACCCTTCAGTCCATGCCGACTACTCCCACTTGCCTGGGCTTGGCCCATACCCCTCCAAAACTTTCCTATTCATGAACTTATTCAAATGTCTTTTAAATGTTGTAACTTCCGCATTCACAACTTTCTCTGGCAGTTCATTATGAAGTCCATGAAAAGGTGCTCGATTAAGTTTGCTCATTAAATTTGAAGCTTCTAAAACTAATCTAGTATGTTAGAGATGCTAACGATGCTGACCATCGCAGGGAAGAAGTGGAATTATGTACACAGTCTGCCCTGTCCAAATGTGTCAAACCCAGTATGGTTTGCTGGTCATGTTACGTTGAAACCATGGCGACTGAGCTGTTCTGTTTTAAACCACCCTTGGTGCACAATTACAGAAGGAAACAAAACTGATCAAATGATTTTGATTCACCTTGAGCTGAATTCAAGTGTATTGGACCCAAGCTTAGTAGTTATGCATATGTTTCTGTAACCTTACAGTATCGTGACCTCCTTGCCTGGTCTGTGTTGCTAGACTGTTCAGAGTGTGGTAATGCTAGTTCCCCAATTCTCCTGCTATTAATTGAACAGGAATTTGAGAAATATATGAAGTTTTTTCCTCCTCTCCATTTTATTAACTGTCTGAGTACTCCTGAGATTAATTTGTCTAGTCAGTGACAGACTCGATCCATTGTTCAAGACTAATCTGATAATTTGTGTTCTGTTACTGATTTGAATCACAGTAAATCCATTGCCAAAGTGTTGACAGCTCTGAGCAGGTCAGGGAATATTATGGATTAACCAATCGAGAGAGACCAATGAACTAAAATGGTGTTAGTGGAGTGGAAGTATTATGGTTCATGTTTAAAATTTCCAGAATCTATGGTTTATTATTCTGTTCTTTGAATATGGATCTGTGTGGAATACAGTGTAAACACTAGTTCTTAAAACGAATACTATCACAGTAGCCGCAAGATTTCCAAACCGGTGCGGGTTGTTTGTAGAGACCAGTTATCTTACTGTAATATCCAGCGATAAAACTCAAACCTTACTCCCTTTTTTTGGTCATTTAGTCTTGAGGTTATGGTGCAGCTGGCAAGGCAGAAATGTATTACCCATCCAATATTGCCCTTCAGATACAGTCTAGTGCTTTGCTAGGCCATTTCAGTGGGCAATGAAGAGTTAATCAAATTGCTATAAGGTTTACTGAGTCATTTAGAAACTATGTACTATAGTTGAAAGACAGCAGATTTCTGAATGTTTGAGAACCCGCTGGATTTTTTTTTTACAACAAGCAGTAGTTTCATGGTCATCTAGCACACAGCATCTGAAAGACACCTTGATGGTACAAAGGCTGTGCTGCATTAATGCAGACACTATCTTTTTTTAATGAGATGCTAAATTGAGACACTTATGCTCACTTGAAACAGAAAGATAAATGTCCAAGTTCATTGTTTGGAAGAACTCAAAGCTCAGGCGAACAAACCTATAACCTGTCCTAATCAATATGATCAAAATATGTCTGGTTCATTGATCCAAGAGAATTTGCTGTTATAATGTTAGCCCATTTGTGATTATTACTGAAATGGAAGTTTTTTTAAAAAAAATTGGAATTAAACCAAACAAAAATACTAAATTACCAGAATGGCAGAACTTTAGTTCCAGGACAACTATGAATTACAGCAAGGATAAGTGGTTACGGCTGTTTCCTGTTCTGACATGATTGAGCACACCTCAAGTATGTCTTTTTTTACATAAAAACGTTCAGGCAATTTATGGGAAAGAGTGCTAAGCAATTGCACAACTGACATGATGAAACTGTAATGAATCAGCACATTGGTCACACTAACAGGCTCTCAAGTTACAATAACCTAATTTTAAATAAAACTTGTTGCCATTTCTGTGATGCAATTGGACTATTACAGTTTGAGAATCCTTGCGCAGCCAACTGGCGTGTTTTGAGTCAGAGAATCCCGTATTTTGTGTTGCAACACCCATATGGGACTGTCATGGCAACGGGTCTGATCTATCTGCAGTCTAAGAACCTGTTTAAACGTCCCTTGTCGGTTAGCTTGGGTGGCTGGTCTGCAATGCAGAGTCTTGTGGACCGATCCCACAACTCTGACACTGGCAGAAGTTACCATGAAGGACTGTCCTCCTGTTGGGACTTAGACAGGCTAGCAGAGTGGGCAAAGAAAGGGTGAGGGTATGCAGACTATTTTCAAAATAGAGAAAGGCTTTGGAAATCTGAAGCACAAAGGGACTTTGGAGACCGAGTTTAGAATTCTGTTGAAATTAACATGTATATTCAGTTGACACATTAGGAAGGCAAATGCAATGTCAGCATTTATTTTGAATACAAAAACAGGGATGTACTGCTGACACTATATAAGGCTCTGGTTAGACCACATTTGGAATATTGAGCAGTTCTGGGCCTGTATCTAAGGGAGGCTGTGTTGGCATTAGAGGGGTTCCAGAGGAGGTATATAACGAGATCCTGGGGATGAAGGGCTTGTCATATGAGGAACAGTTGAGGACTCTGAGTCTGTACTCAGTGTGGAAGGACAAGGGGGGAATGGACAGAATGGACATTGAGAAGATGTTTCCACTAGTTGGAGAGACCAGGAGCCGAGGGCACAGCCTCAGTAAAGGGAAGACCCTTTAGATTTAAAATGAGAAGGAATTTCTTCAGCCAGAAGATGGTGAATGTGTGCAATTTGTTGCTGCTGAAGGCACGTCACTGAGTGTATTTAAGAGAGGGAGATAGATTCATAATTAGTATGGAGATCAAGGGTTATGGGGAGAAGACAGGAGAATGGAGTACAGAAATGTATCGGCCATGATTGAATGGCCTGATGGGCTGAATAGCCTAATTTTGCTCCTATATCTTTTGGTCTCACCCCTTGCCTCACCTGAGGTATGACAACCCTCACCTTATAAAACCTCAAATGACAGAGTGGGATTGTGGTGACTTTGCCTTTCGCTGTGTGAAAAATGGAGTGCTGGTCAATTAGCCTTGTTGCTTCTCAAGGACAATGGTTTCTTTGATAACGCGATTTTAAAATGAGCATTCTACTCCCTGTTCTTCACAGGTCAACAAATGTATCTGAATTACACTGTAACTCACCAATACCAAATGCGTGTGACTAAGTTGATATCCTGCAGTGGACATAATATCATCAAACCAATAGTTTAGATTCTAGAAGGACATTGTGTCAAATCCCACAACAATATCAGGCAGAATTTCAATTCAATCAACCTGGAATTTAAAGCTCATCTCAGTAATTTTTTAAAATTCATTCACAGGATGAGGGTCTTGCTGACTGACTCAGTATTCATTGCTCATCCCTAATTGCCCAATTAAGAATCAGCCATATTGCTATGTGTCTGGAATCACATGTTAAAGATGGCAGTTTCCTTCCCTGAAGGGCATTAGTGAACCAGATGTTTTTTTTCCAAAAAATTGCTAATGGTTTCATGATCATCATTAGACTTCTAATTTCAGATTGAATTCAGATTCCACTATCTGCCGTGGCTGGATTCAAACCCGGGTCCCCACAAAATTACTTGGGTCTCTGGATTAACAGTCTGGTGATAATGTCACTAGGCCTTTACACCCCCATTGGTGACCATGAAGCTGTTATATTGTCATAAAAACACATCTGATTCATTAATGCCCTTTAAGGATGGAAATCTGCTGATCTGGCCTACATATGACCCAGACCCTAGCACTCTGATTACTACCCTCTGAAATGTAAGGCACTCGGGTCAAGCGTACGTAGGGCTGGGCAATGGATATAGACTTTGCCAGCGATGCTGACATGACATAACAAGAATGAATAAAAGCAAAAAATATATTTCTGGAAATAAATTTGTAATTTTATGAATTTCAGAATAATGTTCAAATGTAAAGTCTGTGTGAGAGCCAGCAATAAATGTCTCCACAACATTAAATGTTGATTAACCATTACAACGCACAAATGAAATTGTTTTATTCATTCCACATGCTGCATCTTCAATATTCCCAAAGTAGTACACTGTGCTAAAAGGGATGCCAAGGGATCAGTCACCCAGAGTTAGCATTGTCACTAAAGTCAGGATTGGTTTGAATAATCGCTTACTAACCGTAAAATGAAGTTGAAATTTCTTTATTCAGAAAGATTGGCACTGGCAATGAGTGCGATACATTTTGAATTTTAATTTCCAATCCTATGTAAACAGGCGATTTCTCTATTACTGTTACTCTTTTCTTCAGTCAAACCAAGAATATGACAATAATTCTAATGGTCATCATATTCATTACTTAGTGACAGTGCTGTGAGGTGTTTAGCAAAATAAAAATCCAATCAAACAGTTTTTCGGAAATTGGGATTTCCAAATTGTAGAGATGTCAGTCCATTGGGTTTCAGTAGTTGTGCTGGACTAACTAATTCAGGAGGAGGACACCGGTTTTTTAACGCCATCAGAAGCGTATTTTCTTTCTTAGCTCCTAGACCAAACTGCAGAGCTGGCCCACTCTTCCATTTGCCCCAAGAGCTGGTCAAGAGGAACATGCAATCATATTGTTCCTCACATAGGAAGGCATCACAGAGTTCACCATAATTACCTTAAATCGTTGACCTCAGATCCTCTTACCATTGAGAATCAACTTTGTCCAGACAACTTCTCCCACCTCATAATTTTGAAAATCTCCTCCTTGAGGCATTCCCTTGCCAAGAACAGCCCTAATCTATCCACAGTAGGTCAGACAGCATCTGAGGAGTAGGAAAGTCAAAGTTTTGGCCCGTAAAATTGACCTTCCTGTTCCTTGGATGCTGTCTGATTTGCTGTGCTTTTCCAGCTTCACATCTATTGACTCTGGCTTCCAGCATGTGCAGTCCTTACTGTCTCCTGATCTATCCACATTCTCCATTTTTGGTGTTGATAACAAGCATAAATGGGCTGCAGCAGGAGTGTAGATTGGCTTGTAAGGGAGATGGGCGTAGATGGACTTGGCAGAGGAAGATATGGGATCAGAGTTTCACTGAGGATTCAAATAGAACACTGAGGTGGCGAATGGAAGTGCTGGGGGGTACCAAGGTTCGATGTTGAGCTGATGAGGGGTGCATGCAACTTCTTTTAATACAAAGCCTCATCATTTTAAGAACCACGCTAGTATCTAAACAGCCAGCGGCAGACATTACCTGAAACCAAGGACACGACAAGCAGAGTGTCTGTCCACAGCGAGAGGCTGGCTTGTCTGGGTTGAGAAAGCATACTCCCTGCACTGCATCAGAGAGGCCTAGGATTCCAGGACTAACAGGAAAGGAAGGGCAGTGCAGGGGTCACTAGCTATTATAGAATCATGCAGCATGGAAACAAACACTTCGATCTAACTAGTCCATGTCAACCAGATTTACCAAACCAAACTAGTCCCATTTGCCTATGTCTGGCCCATATCCCTCTCTAACTTGCCTATTCGTGTACCTGTCCAAACATATTTTATATGTTATAAGTGTGCCCACCTCTACCACTTCCTCTGGATATTCATTCCATGTACCCACCACCCTCTTCAGTGAAAAAGCTGCACCTCAATTCCATTTTAGATTTTTTCCTCTCCCCTTAAAATTATGCCCTCTAGTTTTGAACAAGTGGCGTTACAATGCAGTTCCTAAAGGGGCATTAACTGTGTTGCCCACAAACCTTCCTGCCCTGTATTTATATTTCCCAGAGGTGGTAAAGTGCTGGGGTGCCCACCCCAAATAAATGCCCTCTCTGTCACTAAGCTTAGCAGGAAGGGATGGTGTTGCATTTTGCCAAAGTGTCGGTAGATTGTTGGACAAGAGAAGGAATAAGGAGAGGATGTGAGGGGAATGTGCAGTTTATGTAGAAGTTCAGCCCCATTCTCATTAAATTGTGAACCAGGCTCCAAGGGTCAAAAAGGTCTACTGTTCAAAAAAGGCCCTTCAGCCCATCAGGTCTGCACCGGTTAGAAAAAGCAATCGATTATTCTAATTCAGGATTAGAATATGGAACAATGTGGCTTACTCCAATTCCTATTTTATGCTGTTAAGAGTTCAACTACAAGCTTTGCAGTTTTCCCTGGTTTCTGGTCAAATATTTATCCCAAAACAACAATACTGATATAGATTACCTGTTAATTTTCACAGTGCTGTTTTGGGAGCTTGCTGTGCCTAATTAGGTGCTATCCAAAGTAATTGGCTACAAATACACTAATGTGTCCTGAAGATTTGTAGGACCCTGGAGAAATTTAAATCTTAGTTTTTCTTAATTGTAACCAGCGAGTGAACTGTCCAGCTCGTCGATATACATGCCAGGGTTGTATTATGGATTTGTCAGTTCTACAGTCCTTTTGGAAATAGGTTCTTTTTTGTTCTGGAGGTGATAATTTATCTTATACACATGGTTGACAGAGAGCTGGGGCCAGCAGTCAACAAGACCTCAGCTACCGACCCTTTCTCCCTCCTCCGAGTGAGGCATCAGAGTGAGATCGGTTCAGTTCCCAAGACAGGGAGAAGCAATGAGCAGCTTAGACTGACAGACACACACACACACACATCACCACTCCACCAATATCAAATACCTCCCATTGCTGTGTATTTGTCTTGGAGTGGGACTTAAACCTGGAGCACCTGGCTCTGAGACAGGACCACTACTCCTTGTACCATAAGATCTCCATAGTGGGAGTACAGATTGTGGGATAAGGAGACAGAGCCTTGAAGTGATGGAGGACATCCAGGATGTTCAACTGACTGAGATTGAAACCACTCCTAACAGATGGGAACTCTGGGAGGGACTTCCAGGATTTCCATTGTCAGTATTTTAACAGAGCCTAGCGTGGCTGGAGAGTGAGCAAGGTATGGGGGGGGGGAGAGAGAGCTCAGTGCAGGAGGAGAGGCTGAATGCAGTGTGGAGAGGGAGAGAGAGCCCAGTGCAGGGGGAGAGACTGAGCCCAGTGTTGGGGGGGGGGGGGGCGGAGAGAGAGAGCCCAGTGCAAGGTGAGAACTGAGCCCAGTGCAGGGGGAGAGAGTGAGGCCAGTGCAGGGGGAGGGGGAGAGTGAGCCCAGTGTGTGGGGAGTCAGATTAGGATGGGAAAGGAAACTGCAGGGGATGGGCACAATTGAAATGTGGAGCATGCTCAAGGAACAGCTATTGCGTGTCCTTGATAAGTATATACCTGTCAGGCAGGGAGGAAGTGGTCGAGTGAGGGAACTGTGATTTACTAAGGAAGTTGAATCTCTTGTCAAGAGGAAGATGGAGACTTATGTAAAAATGAGATGTGAAGGCTCAGTTCGGGCAGTTGAGAATTACAAGTTAGCCAGGAAGGACCTAAAGAGAGAGCTAAGAAGAGCCAGGTGGGGACATGAGAAGTCTTTGTCAGGTAGGATCAAGGAAAGCCCTAAAGCTTTCTATAGGTATGCCAGGAATAAAAGAATGACTAGAGTAAGATTAGGGCCTGTCAAGGACAGTAGTGGGAAGTTGTGCGTGGAGTCCAAGGAGATAGGAGAGGCACTAAATGAATATTTTTTGTCAGTTTTCACACAGGAAAGAGACAATGTTGTTGAGGAGAATACTGAGATACAGGCTATTAGACTATATAGGATTGTCGTTCACAAGGAGGTGGTGTTAGCAGTTCTGAAAAGTGTGAAAATAGATAAGTCCCCTGGGCCAGATGGGATTTATCCTCGGATTCTCTGGGAACCTAGGAAGGAAATCGCAAAGCATTTGGCTTTAATTGTTATATCGTCATTGACTACAAGAATAGTACCAGAAGACTGGAGGGCAGCAAGTGTTGTCTCCTTGTTCGAGAAGTAGAGACAACCCTAATAATTATAGACTAGTGAGCCTTACTTCGGGTGTAGGTAAAGTGTTGGAAAGGATTCTAAGAGATAGGATTTATAACCATCTAGAAAGGAATAATTTGATTAGGGACAGTCAACACGGTTTTGTGAAGGGTAGGTCGTGCCTCACAAACCTTTTTGGGTTCTTTGAGAAGTTGACCAACAGGTGGATGAGGGTAAAGCGGTTTATGTGGTGTATATGGATTTCAGTAAAGTGTTTGATAAGGTTCTCCATGGTAGGCTATTGCAGAAAACACGGAGGCATGAAATTGAGGGTAACTTAGTAGTTTCAATCAGAAGTTGGCTAGCTGAAAGAAGACAGAAGGTGGTGGTTGATGGGAAATGTTCATCCTGGACTTCAGTTACTAGTGGTGTACGCAGAGATCTGTTTTGGGCCCACTACTATTTGTCATTTTTTATAAGTCACCTGGATGATGGCTTAGAAGGATGAATTAGTAAATTTAAGGATGATACTAAAGTCAGTGGAGTTGTAGATAATTTGGAAGGATGTTGCAGGTTACAGAGGGACATAGATAACCTGCAGAGCTGGGCTGAGATGTGGCAAATGGAGTTTAATATGGAAAAGTGTAAGGTGATTCACTTTGGAAGGAGTAACAGCAATACAGAATTCTGGGCTAATGGTAAGATTCTTGGCAGTGTAGATGAGCAAAGAGATCTAGGTGTCCATGTGCATAGATCCCTGAAAGTTTTCACCCAGGTTGATAGGGTTGTTAAGAAGGTGTACAGTGTGCTAGCTTTTATTGGTAAAGGGATTGAGTTTTAGAGCCATGAGATCATGCTGCAGCTATACAAAACTTTGGTGTGGCCGCACTTGGAGTATCACGTACAGTTCTGGTCACCGCATTATAGGAAGGACGTGGAAGTTTTGGAAAGGGTGCAGAGGAGACTTACTATGATGTTGCCTGGTATGGAGGGAAGGTTTTATGAGGAAAGGGTGAGGGACTTGAGGCTGTTTTCTTTGGAGAGAAGAAGGCTAAGAGGTGACTTAATGGAGACATACAAGATGATCAGAGAATTAGATAGAGTGGACAGTGAGAGCCTTTTTCCTCAGATGATGATGGCTCGCATGAGGAGACATATCTTTAACCTGAAGGGTGATAGATATAGGACAGATGTCAGAGGTAGATTCTTTACTCAGAGATTAGTAAGGGCATGGAATGCCCTGCCTGCAACAGTAGTAGACTTGCCAACATTCCTGAAGAAGGGCTTATGCCCGAAACGTCGATTCTGCTGTTCCCTGGATGCTGCCTGACCTGCTGCGCTTTTCCAGCAACACATTTTCAGCTCTGATCTCCAGCGTCTGCAGACCTCACTTTCTCCTCCTTGCCAACTTTAAGGGTATTTAAATGGTCATTAGATAAATAAATGGATAATAATGGATTAGTGTAGGTTAGATGGGCTTCAGATTGGTTTCATAACATTGGCGCAACATTGAGGGTCAAAGGACCTGCACTGCGCTGTAATGTTCTATGTTCTATGAGTGAGCCCATTGCAGGGGGAAGAGAGTGGGCCCTGAGGTATGTCAGCAAGGTAGGCCCAGCAGTGAAAGATGGTGCCTGAGAATTGAGTGACTTTGTTGTTGGTTGGGTCTGGCACTGGGAGCAGTAGAGTGATGGCAGGAGGGGCACCATGGCAACACTGACCATGGCGATGGTCTCTGATGTTGGTGTGAGTGCCTGAGGATCCGCAATTTTGACGTTAGTTGGGCCTGGCGAAGTGGTGGTAGTTCTGAACCATCTCAAAACTTAGTTTGGAGATGGACTTTCTTTTTCATTTTCACTTATTAAACTATCAAAATGGTGCTGGGTTATGGTAACGAGTGAAAGTTTTTGATTGTATTTTATTGTATGTCACTGTAAAATACATGTGACAATAAATCATTCATTCATTCATTCATTACTCTCTGGGAGGATTGACACCTGAGGAGGAAATTAATTCTGCTTGCCTTGTGGTAGGGGGGTAAAGAACCCCCTTCTGTTATACGTCTTCAACATGTTTCTCAGCTTTAATGAAGCTACCACAAAAGAAACTTTTAACGATTAACTTTAAAACATAGTGAGACAGAGGCAACAGAAGAGTTGGTCACAATTGGAAAAGAAGATTGCTGTTTGCCCAGGAAATATGATCGATGCCAGTGCTATTAATGCAGAACTTCTAACCGTTGGAGAGCCATGAAATTTTAATATTAACCTTTCAACTGTTTGGAGTATGGTCTTCCGATTTCCTGAGGGCTGCACCTCAATAATAATTTACATGGATTTCCAAAGAAGGCAAAGAAAAGCACCCTTTACTGAAGTGACTGAAAGCATTCCTGCAGGCCGACTGAATAAATATAATTGAAGGAGGCTATTGTCCTACTGTGCTGTTAATAATTAAAGGCTCTGTAAGGGTGCACATTTCCTGCAGGGCAAGATAGAACATCGAGCACAAAGAGACTATCTAATATGCCTTGACTGCTCACCTTAATACACCTAAATAAATGTACACTCCAAACTGCCAGCAGCTGTCAGTGTAAAACTATGTGTAACTGGGACTGCACACGTTGAGCTATTGCTACCACTAACAGGGTGGTCATGATTTGGAGATGCCACTGTTGGACTGGGGTGTACAAAGTTAAAAATCACACAACAGCAGGGTATAGTCCAACAAGTTTATTTGGAAGCACTAGCTTTCGGAGCCCTGCTCCTTCAACCACCTGATGAAGGAGCAGCGCTCCGAAAGCTAGTGCTTCCAAATAAGTCTGTTGGACTAAAACCTGTATGATTTTTAACTAACAGGATGGAACCATGTTACTCCTTATCAGGGGATGTAGAACAATTAGAAATTAAGGTTTCCCATATAGGATTGAAATTAGGAGTGTTTTTTATTTCACTCCGAGGAAGTTGTTTATAGAATTGCAGAGATCAGTCGATGTGGTCATTATTATCGAGGGAGATAAGTTTTTTAATTTGTACAGTAGTCAAGTGGAGACTCCCTCCTCCTCCCAATCTAGGGCAAATCGCACTGTGTGTGGAGACCCTGTCTCTGGCATCACATACACAAGCATCCACTCCCTCCACCACTGATGCCCAGTCATAGATGCACTGCAGAAATTCGCCAATGCTCTATTTTTTCATCATACATTTTTATTGCAAAATAGATTTTTAATATTACAACAAATACAAAACAATACAAATAAAAACAATACAAAGAAAGAACACCAAAAAAAATGTAAACAACCCAAACTGCCCTCATGTACAAATGTATAAATATGTTTAGAAAAATGTTTAAAAATCCAACTAACTACTTAATAAATAATAACCAACAACAACTAATAAATAATAACTCAGCTCAGCCAAACAAAACAATCGAGAGCATTAGTTTTCACATAATCATACGCTCACAGTTCCCCCACTCTGGATATTGGACTTGTAAAGCACTATCGTTATGGTTTATAAAAGACCTTGTTAGTGTGGCAGACAAATCTGTGTCCAGGTATTCCAAAAAGGGCCGCCATGTCTTACCGAAATTTTCAGTCTTGTGGTGTACCATACTTGTGAAAAAACCCAAAGGGATATGCTCCATAACAATCTTCCGCCAACCTGACAGGCCCGGGGGATTTCGGATACCCAACCTAACAAGATATTCTTTCTTGTGCAGAAAATGAGGATGTTGAAAAGTTTTTTCTTATGCACACCTACAGGGAACATACTGGGCAGGCCAAGAAAGAGAGACATTGGGTCCTTCTCCACCCTTACACTCAAAGTCCTCTCCATTGTACCCGCCACAGCACTCCAGTATGTTTGAAGCCTACCACAGGACCAGAGACAATGGGTAAGAGTGCCCGTACCAACTTGGGACATGTTGAAGATACCCCTGGTTTAAATTATGACAAACGATCTGGAGCCAAGTGAACCCTGTGAAGAATCATCAACTATAATGCATGGGTCCTATTGCAAATTGATATCTTTGTTGTGTTTTCCCAAATATCTTTCCATGCTGAGGACACTTCAATGCCTAGCTCTCTCTCGCACACCCTGCAGAGTCAATCAAATTCATCTGAGGGGCTGCCCCTGCTCCCCCCCCATATTGATGTTTTAAAGTGCTGACAGAAAGAGTACCCTTAGCACTGAGCAGCCTTCTCTCTATGTTGGATTTGGAGGGGTCAGTCAGAAGTGTAGTGTTTTTTTAAATAAAATCCCTAACTTGAAAAAAAAACGAAAGAGGTCCCTGTTAGATAACTTGTATTTCTGTGCTAACTGATCAAAGGACTTCATCATTTCTCCCTCAACCTATCATCCCCGGTTGAAAACCCAGCATACCCACAATAGGTATAAGAGAAGATGTTTTGCCAATATTGCCTTCCCTCTGTCGAATTGCCCTCTATGCTTTAACAGTATTGATAACTATTGGCTAATGGCAATATTCCCTAACTGTCCTCATTTTGTCAAAAAAACAGCAAGCCAGTAAGGGGGCACCCAGCCTGAGAGGTTTCGATATCTAACCATATTGAAAGAGGGTCCTCACAAGCCCAATCACTCATGTAAGATAAAAGCGAGCTTAGTTGATAGTTTTGAATGCCCAGCAGATCCACTCCCCCCAGTCTGTGAGGCAATTGCAGTTTTGCTAATTTAATAAGGGGCCGCTTGCGATGCCAAATAAAAGAGCTGAACCAGCCATTCCGCCTCCTGAACGTTTGCTTATCGAAAATCAGGGGGATCATCCGTACAGGGGTACAACAAACGGGGGAGAATACTCATCTTCACAAACGCTATCTGATCTAACTATGAAGCAGCTCCCTCTTTGATGGTCTTGTTTGATTTTGTCGACCAATTGAACAACATTAGCTTTGAACAACCGATCAAGAACTGGAGTGATGAATATGCCCAAATATATAAAACCTAATCCCCAACTCCGTGACCACTTAAATGGGAATCAATATTTGCCCTCAAGACCTAGCACCTTCGTAAAACTACCCATAGGCATAAACTCTGATTTTGCAAAATTAATCTTGTACCCCAACAAGGTGCCAAAGGAGCTGATGCATTGTATCAGGTGAGGCACTGAAACTGCTGGAGTTGACAAAAAAAAATGAGGACATCATCCACGTACAACAAAACCTTATGTAAATTTTGACCCCGCCTCTGGAGCCGATATATTAGGATCCCTATGAATGGCCTTTGCCAATGGTTCAATCACTTAACGTAAAAAGCAGTGGCTGCCCCTAAAAATGTTAAAATTACTTGATCGTACCCCATTGTTGATGGCCGCAGTGAGAGGGTCACTGTAGAGAACATTTATCCATCTTATAAAGGCTTCGCCCAAGCCAAAATGCTCCAGACGAAGAAAAAAGGTCTGGCCGCTAAACTCGGTCAAATGCCTTCTCTGCATCTAGAGAAATCACCGATCCCTGTACTAACTGTTGTTGACACGCTTGAATTACATTAAGCAGCCTCCTAACATTGTTGGAGGATCTGCGGCCCCTTATGAAGCCTGTCTGGTCCTCTTTAACAATAGAAGGTAACACAGTCTCCAGCCTTAACGCGATAGTCTTAGAGAGGATTTTAAAATCCACATTTAAGAGTGAAATGGGCCTGTACGAATCACAGTCCTCCGGAACCTTCCCTTTTTTAAGAATAAGCGAAATATTGGCCTCTCTCAGAGATGGTGGGAGACGATCATGTCTGTATGAGTCATTGAACATGCTGAGCATCGGGCCTGACAATATGTTTATAAATTCTTTATAGAATTCACTGGGAAGTCCATCAGAACCGGGCGCCTTTCCACTCTGAAGCTGCTTCACAGCCTCCTGCACCTCTTGCTCTGGTAAGGGGGCATTGAGAAAAGACTCTTGTTTGGAGGTCACGCCTTGAAAAAGGATTCCACCCCTCCTCACAACCCTCACATTGGTATAACTTAGAGTAAAATTTCTGGAATGCTACATTAATCTTTTGGAATCACATGTTAGGTTCCCAGACCCTTCCCTAATTGACATTATGGCTTGAGGGACGTTATGTGAGATATGCTAGGTACTTGCCTGGCTTGTCACCATGCTCACATAACCTTTGCTTTGTGAAAGTAAGCTCCTTCCTTGCTGTCTGCGTGAGCACGGAATTCAATGCAGACTGCAGCGCCGTAGTCCTCTGTAGCTTGATCAATGAGGGCCTGTCAAAGTAAGTGTGGGAGATTCATTATAACCAAAGCAGCCATCTTGCCACAAATTAAAAGCCTGGAATCCATTTTAAATCTTATATTAGTGTGTGCTTGTTAAGTTTGTACGTTCTCAGGCTGAGTCAGGTGGTTGGCCTTGCAGCTGAACTAGGACCTGATAGTGAACTCTTTCCCAGCATGGGAATGTTCTTCTTTTAAAAGAATCAATTGTATACTAACACTTGCTTATCAGCTACTAACCAGCACTGTCCAGATACTATGTGACTGAAGCTAGTGACTGACTAAAGTGCCCATTTACTCATTATACTGCAATTAACAGTTTGCTAATTGTTAAATGATTGTAACCTATATAATCACGCAACTCTCTGTATCTCATTGGAGTGACTTGTGACCATTAGGTCGACTTGTCTCTCCCCAAATAAACAGTCAATAACTCAAGGTTTGTGTGGCGTGATTCATTTTCCTTTAGATTAGACCACTACGAGTGAGTTACCCACTGCATAATTCTTTCCTATCCTCAACAGTAAGCCTTCTCGGCTGCCTTCAACCTTGCTTCGAGGAGACGTTGCTGCTCGCTCTTCTGCCACTCCTTACTGGCAGAGTAGGTAATAACTAACCCCCTGGCATAGGCTTTGGCAGTTTCCCAAAGGATGGACGGGCTACTAACCAAGCCTGAGTTAATGTCCAGGAACGCCCAAAATTCCCTAGAGAAATACTCCACAAACTTATTATCCTTAAGGATAAAGGGATCCATTCGCCAGTGCCTCGGACCCTCTGTAACATCCCTAATCTTAGCCAACAGGTACACTGGAGCATGATCAGAGATGGTAATATTACCAATCGTACAAGATGCCACCAAGTTCAGGGTTGCCACGGGAGTCAGAAAATAAAAATCAATCCTAGTGTGACATCTGTGCGGATTGGAAATCTATGGGATGGAGATGCCTCCAAACGTCCACCAACCCTAACTCCACACACAGATCTACTAATTGTTTAGTTTATACAGAGAGTATTGAGGGGGGGGGGGGGGGGGCGGTCCTTTGGGCAACCTGTCTACTATGGGTTCCATGAGACAATTAAAATCTGTTCCTGTAATGATATGCTGGGACTCGAGACTTATCAACATAGAGACCACATCTACCAGAAATTTGAGGGGATGGACCAGAGGGCAATAAACATTTAAAACACCATATTCTTCCCCATTTATCAGAGCTTTGAGAATTACAAACCTACCATGTGTGCCTTTAACACACTCTAGTAACTTAAATGGGAGATTCCTCCTAACCAATATAGCTACTCCCCTACTTCTGGTATTAAAAGATGAAAAGTAAACCCCATCAAAGCCATTCTGCTGTTGTTTCAAATGCTCCCCATCATCCAAGTGTGTCTCCTGTAACAAAGCAATGTCCACCTTTGCCTTTCTAAGACTCCGAAAGCACCTTCTTCCTCTTAATTGGTGAGTGACTCCCCTTGATGTTCCAGGTACACCCATTCACAAGTTTGCCAATGATGCCAACATTGTAGGTTAGATCTCAAACAATCAGAATACAGAAATGAGATAGAGTGCTTAGTGGCATGGTGTAAAGATAACCATCTCTCCATCAACATCAGCAAAATGGAAGGAGTTGGTCATTGGCTTCAGGATGTGGATTGGAGGGCACGCCCCTGTCTGTATCAATGATCACCAACAATCTCTCCTGGTTCACTCATGTCGATGTGACGGTCAAGAAAGCACAACAACATCTCTACTTCCTCAGAAGGCTAAGGAAATTCAGCATGTCCACAACGACTCTCACCAATTTTTATAGATGCACCATAGAAAGCATCCTATCTGTAAGCATCACAGCATGGTACGGCAACTGCTCTTCCCAAGACCACAAGAAGCTACAGAGAGTTGTGAACATCATGCAAACCAGCCTTCTATTCATTGACTCCATCTGTACTTCCTGCTAACTTGGTAAAAAACAGCCAACATAATGAAAGACCTCTCTCACCTTGGTGATACTCTCTTCCATCGTCTTCTGTTGGGCAGAAGGTATAAATGTTTGAATACACGTATGAACAGATTCAAGAACAACTTCTTCCCTGCTGTTATCAAACTGTGAATAGACCTTTCCAATATTAATGTTGGTCTGGCTCTCTGCACCTTATCTGCAGCTGTAACACAGTACAGAGGAACCTCGATTATCTGAAGGACATGGGCGGGGATTATTTTGTTCAGTTAATCGAATTCTGGATAATCGAATGCTGGATAACATAGCTTAGCAAAGCAACAGGACCTTGTGATCTTGCTGGATAATCCGAAATTCGGATAATCAAATGTCGGATAATTGAGGTTCCTCTGTATTCTGCATTCTGAACTGCTACCCTGATGCACTTTGTATGATACACTCTACCTGTAGAGAACGCAAAACAACACTTTTCACTGTATTTCGGTACATATGACAACAATAAAGCAAATCAAATAATGCTCAGACTATGCCCGTAGTTCTAGAATCGCCAACCAATGGAAATTGTTTATCTACCCTGTCTTTTTCTGTTAATATGAACTTAATGATTAGCTGTGAGCTTGGATATGGAGAGCAAGTTTAAACGTAGTTGGGAATGCTGTCCCTTTTAAATTCATCGTTCTATGTGTGTAAATATTCCTGACAATGCCAGCATTTGTTGCATTATCTCTACTTGCTTAAAATGAGTGGCTTGCTGGACCACTTCAGAAGCAGGTAAGAGTCACATTTAGGTCAGATCAGGTTACAGCAATAGATTTTCTTCCCTTAAGGATGTAAGTAAAACATATAGAATTTCAAGGCAATTGACAATATTTTTATGGTTAGTGTTGCTGAGACAAGCTTTAGATTCTGGATTTATTGATTAAATTTAAATTCACCTGTTATACTTTGATTTGGTTTGATTTATTATTGTCACATGAACCAAGTTACAGTGAAAAGTATTGTTTTCTGTGCTAACCAGACAAACCATATCTTAAAAAAGTACATCAGGGTAATAGAACAGAATACAGAATACAGTGTGACAGCTACAGAGAAGGTGAAAAGAAAGATTAACTTTAATATATGACAGATCTGTTCATAAGTCTGATAACAGTGGGGAAGAAGCTGTTCTTGAATGTGTTGGTACATGTTTTCAAACCTTCAATATCCTACTGGGATTCGAACTTATGCCCCTAAAGCATTAGTCTGTTGATCTGGATTACTAGGGGATGTGACAGCTAAGTGGTATTGTCGGTGGAACGTTAATCCAGAGACCCAAGTAATGTTCTGGGAACCTGGGTTCAAATCCTGCCCTGGCTGATGTGGCATTTGAATTCAATAAACATCTGATGACCATGAATCCATTGTCAGGAGAAACTCATCTGGGACATTAGGGAAGGAAATTGCCATCCTCACCTGGTCTAGTCTACGTGTAACTGTAGACCCACCAACAATGTGGCTGACTCTTGAGGATGGGCAATAAATGTGGGCCTGACCAGCCATACTCACATCCAATACATGAATTAAAAAAAAACTAGTCTAGCAGAATTACCATAATTACCCTTCTGAAGGGTATAGGAAAGACCTTTTCAGAAGTGAGATTCTGATTTATCTATTGAATTGAGAATCTCCGTGCGGTACCATTGTTGAGTGTGCATCATTTTATCTGATTGTTGTTTCCAAAGGAATATCAATCTGCTGGTGACCCCACCAATCCCCAGTCAGTGACCCTCCCCTTCATTTTAATGAACACCAAAGAAAGGATCACATCCACCATCAGCTAGAGAAAAGTCAAGGACTTCTACTTGTGGCATCAATGCTTCAGGGCTCCATTGAGGGATTCTGTAAGAACTATCATCACAAGTTTTAAACTGCAGTAGGAACTAAACAGGAGCAAAGGCCTATCATAGGATCACTACAGTGTGGAAGCAGGCCATTCAGTCCATCACGTCCACAGCAACTCTCCGAAGAGCATCCCTCCCAGACTTACCCCCATCCCTTTAACCTTGTATTTCCCATAGATGATCTACTCTGGACTGCACATCCCACAAGACTGGGCAGTTCAGCATGGCCAATCCAGCTAACCTGCACATCTTTGGACTGTGGGAGGAAACCGGAGCACCCGGAGGAAACCCACGCAGACACGGGGAGAATGTACAAACTCCGCACAGACAGTCACACGAGGATGGAATCAAAAGCGGATCCCTAGTGCTGTGAGGCAGCAATGCTAACCACTGAGCCACTGTGCCGCCCTATCACATGGGGTAGGGTCAGTCAGGATGTAATGGGCATGTCAATCAAATTCTGCTTTCACCCCTCCAATTAAGGATGCAGTAGCTTCAGGGAAGTTTATTTCTAATATCCCATTGTATTTTAAAAATCAATCACAGTGGATTAGTCAGGGGTAAATATAGGGGGGTGGGTTTCTCTTCGGTGGGTTGGTGTAACTTTTTGGGCCGAAGGGCCTGTTTCCACACTGTAGGTAATCTAATCTAATCTAATCTAAACTTTTTTTAATATCCAGCACCTGTGGGACCAGGAATGTACCAATTGATCAAATATTCTGGATAATCAAGAGGTCCGCATAATCAATGTAAAACACATACTAAGTAATAGAAACACAATGCACGGCATATACACATCACTGTTATACTTCATTTACAGCTAAATCACTTAAATAAGTCTTTCATACCACTTGGCTGTCACATCCCTAATTATCCAGATCAACAGACTAATGCTTTAGGGACGTGGGTTTGAATCCCAGTAGGAGTTTGAAGGTTACAAAACATACCAACACATTTAAGAACAGCTTCTTCCCCACTGTTATCAGACTTATGATAACTTTGCCTGAAATTAAACTTACCGGCAGAGAGTCTTCTCACTCACAACCTCAACTAACAACTCAGACATCGCAATAGATTACGGTATTTGATGAGAAATTGACTCAAAATTAAATCAACTGTTGAAATGTCGTGTGACCATGCAGTTGAACAACAAGTACATTTACACTGAGGTAAATAAATTAAAAACTATAATAATTGCGTAGGATAATACAGTAAACATCACAGTATTTGAGGTACATGAGTTTTGCTTTTTTTTATTTATTCATGGGATGAGGGCATCGCTGGCTAGGCCAGCATTTATTGCCCATCCCTAACTGCACAGAGGTGTGGCTCTGGAGTCACGTGTAGGCCAGATTGGGTAAGGATGGCTGTTACCTTCCCTAAAGGAAGTTAATGAACCAGATGGGTTTTTCCTGACAATCGACTATAATAGATTCATGGTCATCATTAGATTCTTAATTCCAGAATGTATTTTAATCAAAGAGTGACAGTTCATAAGGTGCCAGTTAAAACAAAGTTTGCTGCAATTAAATAAAACAGGATTATTGTAATTAATGCAATTGAATCACTGAAGCTTGATTGTTTACCCACTCCATAATAGTGTTATACCCAACAGGGCACTCAAATTCCTGTCGTCACTCAATGTTGCAGACGTGCTATGGTTGCACATTGGTTTCCGTTGCACATCAGTACAAGGTTCACCACATAATCAGTAGACATCTTCAGAATCCATCACACGATTGTACAAACGTGAATATTATTGAAGAGAGAGACCTATTTTTGAAGACTTTTGTTTCACATTCATCCGGACATTTGCAATCTAGCATGTGTGTGTTTATCTTTCTGTGTGCAAGACAGACAAGCTCAACATCCTGTCTGTTTTCAGCAAGGTTCATGTCCTTAGTACGATTGAAAGGGTTCATTAGGCTAGGCCTGGAGAAAATGTCTCCATTTGTGGGCAGTCCAGAACAAGGAGTCATAAACAGAAGATAATCATTTTATCTTTATTTGTTTATGGAATGTGGGCAATACTGACTCTAATTGTCCTGAAAAATGTGGTGGTGATCCATCTAGAACTACAGCAGTCCTTGGGGATATAGGGACAGTCATAGGGATGGATTTCCAAGATTTTGACCCAGTGACAGTGAAGGAATGGTGATATATTTCCAAGTCAGGATGGTGAGTGGCTTGGAGCTCATGGTATTCCTATGTATCTGCTACCCTTTTCCTTCGAGATGGAAGTAGTCATAGGTTTGGAAAGTGTCCTCAGAGGGACATGGTGCATTATTACAGTGCATCTTGTAAATGATACACACTGCTGCTATTCAGCATTGATGGTGCATGGAATGAATGCTGAAAGTGGTGGTTAGAGTACAAATCAAGCAGGCCGCTTTGTCCTGGATGGTGTCAAGCTTCTTGAGTGTTGTTCGAGCTACACCCAACCAGGCAAGTGGGGAATATTCCATCATACACCTGACTTATGCTGTGTAGATACCTTCTTGAACTGCTGCTGTCCATTTGGGATAGATGGACCCACAATGCCATTAGGACGTGTGTTCCAGGACTTTTACTCACCGACAGTGAGACAATGGTGATATACTTCCAAATTGGAATGATGAGTGGCTTGCAGGGGAACACGTGGGGGAGGGTCGGTGTTCCCATATATCCGTTGCCCTTGTCCTTCTAGATGGAAATGGATGTGGCTTTGGAAGGTGCTGTCTCAGGAGCCTTAGTGAAAGTTCACTTTTAAGAAAACAAAGTTAAAAATAAAAGACAGAGCAAAGTATAAAAGATATATTGAGAGAGTGCCAGAGAATGTACAGTCGTGGGTTTTGTGCAGACTTTGTAAAGTGATTGTTTGCCGTTCCTAGTCACGGTGCCTCAATATTATGAAGGACACCCTGGGCACACTGTGCAAGTATTCATCTATACATATACTTGTGCATCTTTGAGCCCAAAGTAAAACATTTTTATACCTCACATACACTGTACCTTGCACAACATAGATCGAGAGTGCAATCAGTGATTGGGAAACTAGGTCTGACTTTGAGCAGAATTCTCCAATTTCTTTCTGTGGGAAGCTGATTACTCGGCTGGGGCACTGTGCACTTCACCTGAATTGGCCGAGGTGCAATTAGCAACAGAACAATCTGAGGCCATTACACCTGAAACAAACACCAGCCCTGCTGAGTGACAATTAGGGAAAGCAAGGTCCAAATCCCATTTGCATTTTCATTTGAGTGGTGTTTGCATGGAGCAGCCTTATGTGCAAGCATGCAGCTTGAAGTCTGAACTGGGGATGAACAATCTCAATGGCAATTACATGATATTACTTTGTGTGTTCAAAGTGGGGAAACTCTTTTGGTGCAATGGTAGAGTCCCCTACCTCTGGATTAGGGGAACAGCATATCTGAAACAGGTTTATTAAAATAAAATCTGCCTTATGCATAGTACAGTTAAATAGCTTTGCATTTATAGAATCACAGAATAGAATCCCTACAGTGCGGAAAGAGGCCATTACGTCCCTCAAGTCTGCACCAACCTTCTGAAAAGTGTCACCCTGAGACCCAGCCCCCACAATTAATGTGGCCGACCAAACTAACCTACACATCCCTGGACGCTATGGGTAATTTAGCGTGGCCAATCCACCCTAACTCACACATCTTTGGATTGTGTGAGGAAATCAGAGCATCTGGTGGAAACCCACACAAACAAGGGAATGGTGTGCAGATTCCACCAGGAGAAAATATCTTCTTTTATCTGCTTTGAGTTTAGGATAAAGTGTATTTTTCCTCCCATTTCTCTTCACTAGATGGTCCACTTGCACATATCCAGATCTCTGCTGGAGCTGTTCCTCAACTGGCCACTGAGGGGCGCATGATAGCAGCCAATGTTGACTCACTGAATGTTGGATCCTTTCGGGAGCTTGACAGGATGGATCACATTCTCATTCTTTGCTGTTCAACCACATAAACCCAATGTGACCTTGTCCATTGTAATTTCATGGTGTTTTGTTGCTAAATACAGAATTAATTTGACTGAATTTTTCCTAACATCTGAAATATTCTTCCCAGGTAGAGAGGAAAAAACTGAGAATTGGGACATATGCAGTAAGGAAAACTATGGACAAAATCTGGTGATGGGGGACTCGGTTCCATAATTTCTCAAAAACGTCCACGCTGAAATAGTGACTGGGAGTATTATTTTTCTGGACTCCTGCATATTTATAACTTTAAATTCTGAGGGTTGACAACTGGGAACATTGATACCCTACATCATAATTATAGTAGCAGATGAAGGCCATTCAGCCTCTCACTCTGCCATTTAATAAGAACATGGCTGTTCTGATTATAACATCAGATCTACATTCCTGTCTTCAACTGGTAACCATTCAGCCTCTTGCTTATCAAGAGTTTGATTTATTGGTGCATTGATCTTAAAATTCTGTCTTTTCACCAGGTCAGGCACTCCATGACCTTATACTTATCTATGACTATTATGCCCAATTATAGTTTGTACATAAGACTTTGATATGAATTTGTTTTTACAAAATCTCAGCATTGCATTCAAAATGTGGAATTTCTATGTATTGGGAAAATCAATTATAGATTAGATTCCCTACAGTATGGAAACAGGCTATTTGGCCCAATACGTCCACACCGACCCTCTGAAGACTAACCTACTCAGACCCATCCCCCTTTCATATATTTACCCCTGACTAAGGCACCTAATGCTATGGTCAATTTAGCATGGACAATTCATTTGACCTGCACATTTTTGGATTAGATTAGATTCCCTACAGTGAGGAAACAGGCCCTTTGGCCCAACCAGTCCACACCGACCCTCCAAAGCGTAACCCACCCAAACCCATTTCCCTCTGACTCATGCACATAACACTATGAGCAATTTACTGTGGTCAATTCACCTGACCTGCACATCTTTGGACTGTGGGAGGAAACCGGAGCACCCAGAGATAACCCACGTAGACATGGGGAGAACATACAAACTCCACACAGACAGTCGCCTGAGGCAGGAATTGAACTGGTTCCCTGGTGCTGTGAGGCAGCAGTGCTAACCACTAAGCCACCATGCCACCCAACTATTTTGCCTTGTGATCTAATTTCACAGTAGGGAAACATTTTGTAAAGTGTAGAGATGTACAGCATAGAAACAGGCCCTTCGGTCCAACTCGTTCATGATATCGACCAGATATCCCAACCCAATCTAGTCCCACCTGCCAGCACCTGACCCATATCCCTTCAAACCCTTTCTATTCGTATACCCATCCAGATGCCTTTTAAGTGTTGCAATTGTACCAGCCTTCACCACTTCCTCTGGCAGCCCATTCCAAACACACACCACCCTCTGCATGAAAAGGTTGCCCCTTAAGTCTCTTTTATATTTTGCCCCACTCACACTAAATCTATGCCCTCTAGTTCTGGACTCCCCCACTCCAGGATAAAGACCTTGTCTATTTACCCTATCATGCCCCTCATAATTTTATAAACTTCAATAAGGTCACCCCTCAGCCTCCAATGCTCCAGGGAAAACAGCCTCAGCCTATTTCCTATAGCTCAAATCCTCTAACCCTGGCAACATCCTTGTAAATCTGTTCTCCATCTTTAAAGTTTCACAACATCCTTCCAATAGGAAGGAGACCAGAATTGCATGCAATATTCCAACAATTGGCCTAACCAATGTCCTGTACAACCACAACATGTCCTCCCAACTCCGTACTCAAAACAATAAAGGAAAGCATACCAAACGCCTTCTTCACTATCCTATTTACCTGCGACTCCACTTTCAAGGAGCTATGAACTTGCATCCAAGGTCTCTTTGTTCAGCAACATTCCCTGGGATCTTACCATTAAGTGTAAAAGTCCTGCTAAGATTTGATTTCCCAAAATGCATCATCTCGCATTTATCTAAATTAAACTCCATCTAACACTCCTCAGCCCATTGGCTGTAACAAAATTAAATAAAGATATTGTGCGTGCTGTGTTCAGGGTGGGACAAAGATGCAGGGTGACCAGCTATCCTTAATTTGAGGTTGTCAAATACTGTTAAAACAATGTAAGCACACCAGACTCAAATGTCTGGGTAACTGTCTGTCCTATTATTTCTTACATTGTAGAAATTATTTCTTGTATTATGTTTTATTCCATTATAAATTATGAGTTACAGTAAGTATTGTAAAAACCAAAATTTGCAATAAAAATAATCAAATAAACTGACTTTTGCATCTTCAGATGAGGTTAAACTACTGGACAGGGTGCTGTAATTTATAAGGAGATTCTGTGGAGTGACTGAGGAATTTGCAGAGACAGGGAGAGTATAATAGTTGATTGTTTTGTCAGGTTGAGACGGGACAGTGTCTGAGCTTTCTTTTTGTGTGTTCTGTGATAGTTTTGGAGTTATTTTGAGTTTCTTTCCTGAGAGTTTGGGACAGTTTGAGAGTTAACTTTGAGAGACTGGGACAAGTTGAGAGTTTATTTTGAGAGTTTGAGAGATTTTTCTGTGAGTGTTTGGGAGTTTATTTTGAGGATTTGGGATAAGGTGAAAGTTTATTTTGAGAGATTTGTCTGTGAGAATTTGGGACAGTTTGAGTTTATTTTGCGAGTTTGGGTCAAGGTGAGAGTTTATTTTGGGAGATTATTTGGATAAGATGAAAGTTTATTTTAAGAGTTTAGGGACAGGATGAGAGTTTATTTTGAGAGATTTGGGACAGGGTGAGAGTTTATTTTGAGAGTTTAGGGACAGGGTGAGAGTTTATTTTGAGAGTTTAGGGACAGGGTGAGAGTTTATTTTGAGAGTTTAGGGACAGGATGAAAGTTTATTTTGAGAGTTTAGGGACAGGGTAAGAGTTTATTTTGAGAGATTTGGGACAATTTCAGTTTATTTTGAGAGTTTGGGACAATTTCAGTTTATTTTGAGAGATTTGGGACAGGGTGAGAGTTTATTTTGAGAGTTTGGGACAATTTCAGTTTATTTTGAGAGATTTGGGACAGGGTGAGAGTTTATTTTGAGAGTTTAGGGACAGAATGAAAGTTTATTTTGAGAGTTTAGGGACAGGGTAAGAGTTTATTTTGAGAGATTTGGGACAATTTCAGTTTATTTTGAGAGTTTGGGACAATTTCAGTTTATTTTGAGAGATTTGGGACAATTTCAGTTTATTTTGAGAGTTTGGGACAATTTCAGTTTATTTTGAGAGATTTGGGACAAGGTGGAGTTTCCAGCCCATGACCCTCCTTCCGGGGTCAGGTGGTGAGCTTGTGACCCGGAAGCGGAAGCAGAAGCGGTCGGTGTTGTTGTCAGGGTGAAGTCGGGATGAGGAGATGGAGCCGCGGGGAGAGGATCAGAGAGCGGGGCCGGCAGCAGCAACAACATCAACATTATCATCATCGGTACAGGATTTATTATCATCGCCATGATCAGGAGGGCGATAGGAGAGAGGGGAAGAGGGGGGATGAGGGAGGGAGAGAGGGAGAGAGGGAAAGGAGTTTTGTGAAGGGGATGGACAGGGAGAGAGGGAGAGGGAGAGGGAGAGGGAGAGAGAGGGAGGGAGGAGTGTTGGGGAATCAGTGTGAGTGGAGAAAGTGGGGGGAGGAGGAGGAGGAGGAGGAGGAGGAGGGGGTGGAGAGAACGTAGGATAGGAGCAGACCACTCGGCCCATCGAGCCCACGCTAACCCTCTGAAGAGGGTCTCACCTAGACTCCACCTTAACCCGACCCCCACCCCCACCCCCACCCCCACCCCCACCCTATCCCGACCCCCACCCCCACCTTATCCCGACCCCCACCCCCACCTTATCCCGACCCACCCCCACCCCCACCTTAACCCGACCCCCCCCCCACCCCCACCTTAACCGGCCCCCCACCCCCACCCCCACCTTAACCCATTGACCCACACTTCCCACAGCCAGTTCCAAAACCTGCACATATTTGGATTGTGGGAGGAAACCGGAGGAAACCCACGCCGACACGGAGAGAATGTGCAAACTCCACACAAACAGTTGCCCAATGCTGGAACTGAACCCAGGTCCCTGGTGCTGAAAGGTGGCTGTGCTAACTACTGAGCGACGGGTAAACTGCATGACACTGTAGTAGGGATTGCTGTTGGATTCAGGATTGAGATGAAAAACTGAGATTAGATCCTGCTAGAGAAACTCAGCAGGTCTAGCAGCTGTGGAGAGAAAAATAATTAACTTTTTAAGTTCAATATGACTCTTCAAAACAGGAGCTGGAACTTTCAGCAAATACTTCTACACACTTGTGTTAGTTTGGAGTTCTTTGTCATAATTAGAAATTGATGCTCAACTAATTGTAGACTTTAACTTTGAGATTTGCGAAAGATCTTAAGGAATATGAGGTAAAGACGGGTAGAGGGCAACCTTGAATAGCCAAACGACACAGGCGGGGAGTATTTTGTTCAGATAATTGAACGTTCGGATACAGGTTTTCCTGTACGTGAATCTAGCCATCAGATAAGCTGTAATCTTATTGAGTGACAGAACAATGAGCTTGCCAATTGGAAACAAAATTGATTTAATGACGAAAGACAGAGTGTGATGTTGGAGGGTTGATTTTTGGACTGGAGGCCTGTGACCAGTGGTGTTCCATAGATATCAGTGCTCGGTCCACTTTGGCATTTATGTAAATGACTTGGATGAGAATATAGAAGGCATGGTTAATAAATTTGTGGATGACCCCAAGATTGTTCGTATAGTGGACAGTAAAGAAGATCATCTAAGATTACAAAAAGATCTTGATCAATTGAGTCAATGGGCTGAAATGGCAGTTTTAATTTGGATGAATATGAGTTATTGCATTTTGATAATACAAATAATGGCATGGCTTATACAGTTAGAAGTAGAGTCTTGAATAATGTTGTAGAACAGAGAGACCTATGAGTTTAAGGACATAATTCTTTGAAGTTTGCATCATGTATAGATAAGATGGTTAAGATGTTTAGCACACTTGCCTTCATTTCTCAGACTTTTGAATATTGGAGTTGGGATGTTATGTTGACATTGTAAAGGATGTTGGTGAGGCCTCCTCTAGAGTACTATGTACAGTTCTGGTCACCTTGTTATAGGAAAGATATCAAGAAATTTACCAGGATGTTGCTGGGAATGGAGGATTTGAGTTACAGGGAGAGGCTGAATAGGCTGGGACTTTTTTCACTGGAAAGTAGGAGGTTGAGCGATGACTTTAGAGCTTTATAAAATAATAAGGAGTATTAACATTGTGAATGGCAGAGGAGAAAGATTTTATAAGAGGCGTGAGGGGCAATTTTGTTTGTTTACACAGCATGGTTCATGTGTGGAATGAACTTCCAGCGGAAGTGGTGGATGCAGGTACAGTTACAGTGTTTTAAAAACATTTGGATAAGTGCATGAATAGGAAAGGTTTGGAAGGATAGGGGCCAAGCACAGGCAAGTGGGTCTAGTTTAGTTTGGGATTATGGTCAGCACGGACTGGATAAGCTGAAGGGTCTGTTTCCATGCTGTACGACTCCATAGTAGGTTCGAAGGACCGTTTGGTTAATTTCTGTTTCTATGCTTCTAATGACAAAATGTGAATTCATAATTATGACAATAATGTACAGTTCAAAGGACATTTCAGATTCAATATTCTAAAATGTCCAATATTTATTTTGTGATGACACACCAGGATGTTAATAGTTTCTTACATGAGCAGTCAAATACTAGTGGAAATTCAAAGTACCAGCACAGCTGAGTTGGCATCCTGTGCGGTGTGATTCTTCACTGATGTAAATTGGCCTTGTCTTACTGCAGAATCTTGGTGTATTAGCAACATTGTGGTGCACTGAAACTGCAGCATCGAAACAGAGTATGTGAACCAACTGGCCTAGCCTGAGCTATGCTCGGAGTTGTTTGGTGTTTTTATAGTAACTAATTTTTGCGCTTGTGGAAATGGATAATTTGTTTCCTCAATTTTCTATTTTTGTGGGATATTTCGGATGTATGCTAAGTCATCGATGATAATAAGTCCAATGTCTAAGGTCACAGTGCATCTCCAATTCTGGCATCTTGTGCATTCATGATTTTAAATGCAAGTTGCTGACTTTCCAAAGAACCTATGGAAATCGTGTTTTTCTCCATGTACCACATTAGAATTTTGTATCATTTATAACCCATTGAGGGATTTTAAAGATCTTGGTTGTCACAAATAGGGCTGGAATACCCCTGTGTCCTCACTGTTGTGCCTGTTATTCTCAGTTATTCTTCTAATCTGTATCTTTTGCATCCTTACAATGACATTGAAAGCAGACACACATGGTTTAATTTGCTGCACAGATTTAGCACAAATGGCTGCTGTGCTGAAAGCCACCACAACATCTCTGTTTCTGACCGTGTCTTTGCTTACTCACGTAGCCCTTTGCCAGCCATGGCTTGAGGCTCCTTTTCATCACCGTGAAGAGCTTTGGAATCTGTGCGCTATCTTCAAGGCACCATATAACAGACATAGGGGCTAATTGTAGCATTTTCCCTTTTGATAAAATATTTACTGATGCAGCATTTTCTTTTCAGTGACTACTGTCAGCACTTGCAGCATTTTATGCTTTTATTTAAATTCCAGTACTTGATGTTCTTGCTTTCACACCGAGTTCTGTTGATCAGTACCAAGATGATAGTTAATCTTATTTTATTCCCCATCTCTAAATAAGTAGCTCCAAAGGATTAAAAGCTCAAAATAAACTGCTGAGAAGCACTTAATCATCACTTGGTGTGAATATGAAACATCTTAGCTAAAAGTTGAGAGATTGCAGCGTTCTGAGATAACAGGGATCTGAGTGTTTTAATGGCACAAATGGAAAAAGAAAAGATTATTATGTACGTACAGTGAGTAATTAGGAAGGCTAATAGAATGTTACCATTTATTGCACGTGGAATTGAATTCAAAAGTTGGGGAGTTTATGCTTCATTTATTTAGGGCGTTGTTGTTAGCACATTTAGACTCCTACGTACAGTATTGGTTTACATATTTGAGGAAGGATCATAGAATCTCTACAGTAGGGAAACAGGCCGTTCGGCCCAATATGTCCACACCAACCCTCCAAAGAGTAGCCCACACAGACCCATTCCTCTCCCCTATTATCCAACATTTACCCTTGACTAATGCACCTAACCTACACTTCCCTGAATACAATGGGCAATTTAGCATGGCTAATTCACCTAACTTGCACATCTTTGGACTGTGGGAGGAAACTGGAGCACCCAGAGGAAACCCACGCAGACATAGGGGGAATGTGCAAACTCCACACAGATAGTTGCCTGAGGCTGGAGTTGAATCCAGTTCCCTAGCACTGTGAGGCAGCAATGCTAACCACTGAGCCATTGTGCTGCGGATGTAAGTGCATTGGAAGCAATTCAGAGAAAGTTTACTGGACTTAACACCTGGAATGGCTGGGTCACCTTATGAGACAGACTAGTTTTATATCTGCTGGAGTTTTGAAGATTAAAAGGCATCTTGAATGGCAGACCCTTTCAGGATTCTGTATGCATGTGAAAAGGGTATTTTCTCTTGTGGGAGAATCTGGAACCGGAGACACAGTTTAAAACTAAGGAGTTAGCCATGTAAGACAGAGATAAGAAGAATTGATTTAAAAGTTTGAGAGGCTTGGAGCTCACCACCAATCATTTTTTGAGGAAGAGAGTATTCAAATATTCTTATGCCAGAGGTAGGTAGATTCAACATCTACAGCAACCACAAATGTTAACATAGTAACAATGGGATATGTTTTACATGGGTAGAATGGGCTATGTTTGGGCACGGTGTACTGAGTTGGGTGATCAGCAATGATCATATTGAATGATGGACCAGGGTCAAAGGGCTGAATGGCCTATTGCTACTCCTATTGGCTATGTTTTAATGTCTGTTACCACATCCCAAGGCACAGAAGGATTACCAAACCCTAAATTTGACACAGACCCACATAAAGAAAAATTAGGACTGCTGACTGCTCACTTTTTAAAGTGATAGGTTTTAAAAGCATCTTAAAGGAGAAGAGGGAGATGGAGAAGTTTATGGAGAGAATGTGCGTTTAGCGCTCAGTCGTTTAAAGGTATGGCCATGAAAAGTGCTATGACAGAAATCAATCATGTCGAGAAGCCAGAATTTGAGAAGCACAGAGATCTCAGAAGGATTTAGGAGTTGGTGGAGATTAGAAATAGGAGAGAGGCTGAGGAAAACAAGAGCGAGAATTTTGAAATTGAGACATTGATGATTGGGAGCCCAGTGTGTGTCAACAAACACGGCTGATGGGAAAATTGGCTTGGTGCAAGCTGGATTCTAATTAAACTTGGAATAAGATTTGGGACTAGTGGAAGAAGTCCACAGGTTTGGATTGTGTCTCCATGTGTTCACCTTTTGCTAACAAACCTCGGTTTCTGCAAGAACCAGTAGGCGCAAGAACCAGTAGGCGGATGGTAGCTCGGCAGTATTGACTTTTTTTGGTTGTAAGTGGGGAAATGAAAGGTCTGTCTGTTTTGTGTCGATGTCTTAGACTAAATTCCTGATGAAGAGCTTATGCTCGAAACATTGACTCTCCTGCACCTCGGGTGCTGCCTAACCAGCTGTGCTTTTCCAGCACCACACTCTTCGACTCTGATCTCCAGCATCAGCAATCCTCACTTTCTCCTTCGACTAAACACATGGCAAGAGGTGGTTTCTTGGAAGTGAAACCTGTTCTGCACCTGTCTGCAATATTGCATTCCTCAGTGATATTTCTGATATCACTGAGGAATATCAGATGATTGATAGTTTTGTTTGGACTAAAAGATGGATAACATCATTTGCAGTCAATAGAATTATATAATTTGGAATATCAGCTTTATAATCTTTTAGTACTTAAATATATATGCCTTCCAAGAGATTGTTACTCTTCTTTGAGATATCTTTGTTTTAGTGGTGATAGTGCTAAGGAATCAAGTGCTTTATATTGACCAGCCTACTGCAGATAGAGCCCAGGAATTTGCTAATTAACATTTCCTAATCTAGTGTTTCCCAATAGAACATGTTAACTGCACGTCTTGTTTACAGCAACATTGCTACAGTGAAGGGTGCTCAGTTTACAAATGTCACAAGACACACAAATGCAGTTTGTGTGCTTTGATGTTTTCTAATCGACCTGTTTAGTGATGTGATAATGTACCTCTGGTGCAGGTGGGACCTCAACAAGGGCCTTCTGGCTCGAAGCAGGGACCTTACCACTATACCACAAGAGCCCTGATTTTTGTGCTAATGCTCGCTTGACAAGCAAAGATCTCTTTTCAGCAATTACTCAAGTAAGGTACTTGATTTAAACAAACACTTGCACAAATGGTTTTTATCCTCCATGTTTTTGCTACCAATGCACAATATTAAACTCACCTGAACTTACTGTATGGCTATTAAAATCACATACGTAATGAGGTGCTTTTTGCTAAGTTTAAGGTTATTAATCAGAGTGAAGTTATACCCCATTTAGGTTCACAATTATCCAGTTTGGCAGGTGCATTGGAACAGCATTGCTCAACTTTACCTTCAAAAACATGCACCTCAACAACTATTGGGAGCTTCTCACTGCTGCACACTTGTGGTTCTTGCTTTTCCAGTTCTCTCACTCCATCTGTTCTGAACTCTGAATGGGGTTGCTAATTTATGTTTCCATCGTACACCATTGTAAATATGCTCATATATTTGTCTTTATCTCATGACTGTACTGTGTGGTGCAATCATTAAGCCTTTTTATTTTAAAATTACTTAATTAAAACCAGTGGCAATAATTCATTTATACATTAACGTATCTCTGCTTTCTAGCAAACAGACATGACCATGCATGGCTCCATTGAATAATGCACCTTTAGTCTCAAAAGATTAAAAAAAACTTCTCAGCCTGTGATTGAATGCAAATGCAGCTATAAAATGAAGTAAAAGTCAATAATTTGCTGAATTTGGCCTCCACTTTCTCCCACCCCAAAACTATCTGAAAATGTCACTGTTCCATGTTCTCTATAATTTAGCTAAAAGTACCTCACCCATTATTCAAAAGTTGCTAGCAAGGGAATTGCATGCTTGGGCTGGTTGTACCTCAATTCTGTAGAATTCCCATGTACTACTTAAAACTTACTATGCTATTTCATGTTACTCTGCTATTTCATGTTGCTCTGCTATTTCTCAAGATTGGAGCTGAAAATGTGTTGTGGAAAAGCGCAGCAGGTCAGGCAGCATCCAAGGAGCAGGAGAATCGATGTTTCAGCCATGAGCCCTTCTTCAGGAATGAGGAAAGTCATCTGCAGTCCTCACTTTCTCCTATTTCTCAAGATTACCACCTTGTCAGCAGCATCACTTGCTGGGATCTGTCTTGGAACGCATGTCACCATCTGCTTGCATTCCCCTTCTTTGCAACACAAGTCCCAGGCCACATTGCCTATAGTTGCTGAATTGCAGTTGATGAATTTGCTGTGCAGAGGATACTAGAAGTTGTAATTAGCAGGCTTCAATTCTGTCTGGGAGCAGACTGATTAACAGTTCATAAGCCCAAGCGGCACGATTGATGCTTAAACCTTTAACTGCTGATGAAGCATGATATAAAACTGCTTGGAGTCACGGTTACTTTCTGGTTCTTCCCCTAAAATTATGTGGCTGTTGTTTTATTTAAAAGCTACTTAAAACATTTAGCTTCAAAATTTTAAGAGTATTCCCTTATATAGTAATTCCATGGAGTTCAGAAGCAAACTTATTTGAAGCATAGGAATTTCTCTGCACTAGTCTGCATTTGAAATGTAAAACTGAGCTATCACTGCACCACGACTGGTTGAGTTAAACCAGAATGACTTTGTCTGGGTATTTACCTTTGTAGATGTGAACATCAGAAATTTGTACAGCAAAATGTTGACACACAGGCGTGACGGACACAACATTGTCAAATAGCTTTGTAGACTGGAAGATGTCTTGGACTGAACACATATAGAACCATAGAAAAATTACAACAGAAAGGTGTTTGGCACACTTGTCTTCATTGCTGAATCCTTTGAATAAAGAAATTGGGAAGTCATGTTGAGGTTGTACAGGACGTTGATGAGGCCACTTCAGGAATACTGTGTCCAGTTCTGGTCGTCCTGCTGTAGGAAGGATATTACCAAGAAGGCACAGACTTCAGGTGATTGGGAGAGAAGTTGGGGGGGCAAGAGGAAAAACATTTTCACCTAGAGAGTGGTAGGTGTCTGGAATTCACTGCCCAGTTTTGTGTTTGAGACACCAACTCTCAACTCAGTTAAAACGAGCTTGGATCTGTCCCTGAAATAATGTAACCTGCAAAACCACAGACCACGTTACAGAAAGTGGGATTAGAATTAGTGGCTAATTTATTTGACCATTGCAGATACAAAGGATTGAATGGCTCTTTTTCATAGAATCATACAGCCCGGAAACGGACTCTTTGGTCTAACCAGTCCTTGCCGAACTAAATCCCAAACTAAACTAGTTCCACCTCTCTGCTCCTGCCCATAACCCTCCAACCTTTCCTACTCATGTATCTATCCAAATGTCTTTTAAATATTGTAATTGTACCCTCTTCCACCACTTCCTCAGGAAGTTCATTCCACATGCAAACTACCCTCAGTGTAAAACATTTTCCCCCATTTTTTAAATCTGTCTCCACTCACCTTGAAAATCTGCCCCTTTGTCTTGAACTCCTCCATCCTAGGGAAAAGACAACTACCATTAATTCTATCTATATCCCTTTATTATTTTAAAGACTTCTCTAAAATCGTCTCTCAACCTCCTGTGTTCTGGTGGAAAAAAGTCCCAGCCTATCCAGCCTTTCGTTATAACTCAAACCTTCCATACCTGGCGGAAACTGGTTTCCTGTAACCAAGTCCCTCACGATGTTGTGTACCTCAATTAAGTCACCCCTCAATTACCTCTTGAGAGGACTGGACAGTGTAGATAGGGAGAAGCTGTTCTCATTGGTGGGGAATCAGAAGTCACAGGTTTAATGGAGTTAACTGGTTGATTCCTGTTCCTTTTATTTATCCTGTGTTTTTATGTTGCTGCATCTTAAATAAATAAAAGAAATCTTCTGATCACCACGTCTTTGTTCCTCTGAAAGGGTCACAGCAAAAGCTGGAAAAATGACCGTGTGTTCAAGATGCCAGAGACGAGGAAGCCGCCTGCGACCACCACCAGGACTCCTTCAATACACCTCAAACTACGTGAGTGATTATGGGTAATTCTGGCCAGTCTACAAACTGTACAGTGTTACAGGCTGCAGATGTTACTCTGCAACTTGATAATGTTGCAAATAGTAATTCTCATCCTCCTTGAGCTGATGCCAAGACATGTAATTTATGTATTGACTGTCCTCTAGTATCACTGCTATGTGATCACTCTTCATCCACGAACCCTGGCAGTGACTGCTGCAGGCGGTTTCATATATTCTGGCACACATCCAGTACTGTACACAAACCATCATTCATCGGTGTGAGTCTTGATGCAGCCCGCTGAATATTACACGTAACAGGCCAAATATGTTTGCCAATGATTGCGCATTGTTCAATACAATTCACTACTCCTCAGATACTGAAGCAATCCATGTTCAAATGCAGCAAAATATGGGCAATATCCAGGTTTGGGCTGACAAGTGGCAAGTAACGTCCATGCCATACAAGTGCCAGGTTATGACCATTACCAGTGAGAGACAATCCACCCACTGCCCCATGACACTGGTTGAGCAGTGGATGTGGTGTACATGGATTTTAGCAAGGCTTTGATAAGGTTCCCCATGGTAGGCTCACTCAGAAAGTAAGGGGAGGCATGGGATATAGGGAAATCTGACTGTGTGAATATACAGAATTGGCTGGCCCACAGAAGACACAGAATGGTGGTAGATGGAAAGTATTCAGCCTGGAGCTTGGTGACCTCTGCTTTTTGTGATTTTTATAAATGACTTGGATGAGGAAGTGGCAAGGTGGGTTAATAAGTTTGCCGATGACACAAAGGTTGGTGGAGTTGTGGATAGTGTGGAGGACTGTTGTAGGTTGCAACGGGACATTGACAGGATGCAGAACTGGGCTGATAAGTGGCAGATGGAGTTCAACCTGGAAAACTGTGAAGTCATTCATTTTGGAAGATCGAATTTGAATGCAGAATGCAGGGTTAAAGACAGAATTCTGGCAGTGTGGAGGAACAGAGGGATCTTGGGGTCAATGTCCATAGATCCCTCAAAGTTGCCACCCAAATTGATGGTTGTTAAGAAGGCATATGGTGTGTTGGCTTTCATTGGCAGGGGGATTGAGTTTAAGAGCCGTGAGGTTATGCCTCAGCTCTATAGAGCCCTGGTTAGACCACACTTAGAATATTGTGTTCAATTCTGGTTGCCTCATTATAGGAAGGATATGGAAGCTTTAGAGATGGTGCATAGGAGATTTATACCAGGATGCTGCCTGGACTGGAGGGCATGTCTTATGAAGGGAAGTTGAGGGAGCTAGGGCTTTTCTCTTTGGAGTGAAGAATGATCAGAGGCGACTTAATAGAGGTGTACAAGATGATGAGAAGCGTAGATAGAGTGAATAGCCAGAGACTTTTAGCCAAGGCAGAAATGTCTGTTATGAGGAGGCATAATTTTAAAGTGATTGGAGGAAGGTTTAGGGGAGATATCAGAGGCGGTTCTTTACACAGAGTGTGGTGGGTGCGTGGAATTCACTGCCAGCAGTGTTAGTAGAGTTAGATACATTAGGGACATTTAAGTGACTCTTAGATAGGCACATGGATGATAGTAAAATATAGGGTATGTAGCTTAGTTTAATTTTAAGAGTATGATAAAAGGCCAGCACAACATTGAGGGCTGAAGGGCCTGTACTGTGCTGTACTCTTCTATGTTCTGAATGAGGGGATCAATACGCAGAATTTTGCACGAGTCTGTTGAAAGTTAGCTGTTTGGTTATCTAAAATGTGAAACATAGGCTTGTACTGATGAAGAGCGAGCTATTATTGTAACAGTGTCTTCTAATAATTTGTTTTTTAAACAAACAGTCAATTGACAGTTAGTTTGATCTGGTAGGAAACAACATTGGTGTTGTATTAATTTGCTGAACGTCAGAGGGGAGGGCTGGATAGCTGATGAATTCATAGCATTGTCCTGCCCTGAGGATGTGGCTGGGCACTGTTTTCTTGAGTTACTGCTGTCCTTGCGGTGTTGGTGCATTCACAATTGTTTTAACTGGGAAATTTCAACATCTTGTTCTAGTACCTGTGAAAAACAAGTGTCCGTCCGTTGGGTGTATTGTCTGATAAGGGGGGAAACTTGGACATAGTGATGGAACATAGAACACATGATGATGTGTTGAGCATTTATCTTAATATAACATCAACTTAATATACACACCATGTGCTTGTCCAGCAGTCGCTTAAATGTCCCTAATGTCTTTGACTCTACTACCACTGCTGGCAGTGCATTCCATGCACCCATCATTCTCTGCGTAAAAAACTTATCTCTGACATCTCCCCTACACTTTCCTCCATTCACCTTAAAATTATGACCGCTCATGACAGCCATTTCTGCCCTGGGGAAAAGTCTCTGACTATCTACTCCAACTATGCCTCTCATTACCTTGTACAGCTCTATCAAGTCACTTTGGTTCCTTCTTCTTTTCAGTGTGAAAAGCCCTAGCTCACTCAACCATCCTGCATAAGAGATGCCCTCCAGTCCAGGCAGCATCCTGGGAAATCTCCTCCACACCCTCTCTAAAGCTTCTACATCCTTTCTCTTATGAGGTGACCAGAACTGGACATAATATTCCGAGTGCGGTCTAACCAGGGTTTTATAGAGCTACAGCAAAACCTCGCGGTGCTTAAACTCAATTCCCCCATTAATGAAAGCCAAAACACCGTACGTCTTCCTAACAACCCTATCAACTTGGGTGGCAACTTTGAGGGATCTATGTCTGTGGACCCCAAGGTCCCGCTGTTCCTCCACACTGCCAAGAACCCTGTCTTTAACCCTGCACTGAAATTCAACCTTCCAGAGTGAATCACTTGATTTATTCAGGTTGAACTCCATCGGCCACTTCTCAGCCTAGCGCTGCATCCTGTCAATGTCTTGTTGTAGCCTACAACAGCCCTCGACACTTCACAACACCACCAACCTTTGTGCCATCAGCAAACTTACTAACCAACCTTTCCGATTCTTCATCCAAATCATTTATAAAAACTACAAAGAGCAGAGGCCCAGGAACAGATCCCTGCGGCACACTAGTGGTCACCGACCTCCAGGCAGAATACTTTCCATCCACTACCACTTGCTGTCTTTTATCGGGCAGTCAATTCTGTAACCAGACAGCCAAATCTCCCTGTATCCCATGTCTCCTAACTTTCTGAATGTTGTTGACTTGCACTAATGATTTGCTGCAAGAAGGTACTGTGGCCCTGTGGTATTCGTAGCAACCTTAAGCGTTCTCATTGTTGGCTTCTTATGTAAGTTTGTTCCCACTGGTCGCTAACAGTGAATCAAGTTTATGTTCTGTATGTTTTCTCCTTCACAAATTTAAAGGAGAAAGAGTTAATATTCTGCAGGGATAATCTCAGTTCGGTTTCTTGTTCACCTGGAGACAGAGCGTACTGAGTTTGACGGTGAATTCCTGGTATAGCTGTCAAAAATGCAGAATATGTCAACACTGGTCAGCTTCAGTAAATCTCTTAATTTAAAACACAATTTCTCTCTGCTCAGTCCTTCTCACAAGGGCAATGGTTTCCTGTTTTCACAGTCTGGAGCTTGACTAACTCTTGTTACCCGCACTTCCATTTTCAAAAATCTCTCTACAGCCCTGACAGAGATCTGAAAATGTTTCCAAAGAATGAGTGGTTTTGAATAACCAAAGGTTTCTAACAAATTGTCTGTTACTTTGGTTTCCTGAGAGAAGGTTGCATCTTAAATTTTAAAGCACCAATTGTCTTCCAAATGTTTGCTTTTAAACTCACTATCTGAGCTTATGCCCAGGCATAAGCATCTTGGTGTGGGATGTGCTCAGAAAACATCTCACTTGGTAATAGTTGTCCTGACTTCTTCACAATGTGAAGTGTTGTCAAAGAATTAATAGAAAAACAACTGTCAAATTAAGATTTTGTTGCACAAGTGAAAGGATCTTTTAAACCTTCAGAGCGTGTCCATTGCGACAAACATCCAAAGAAAGATTAGGGTTTAGTCTGTTTGTCCTGGAAAAAGTAAATAGTTGCATTTATATTGACTTTTATAAGAAAAGGGAAACATCAAAGTTGGGATGTAACACACCCCGAACCCCAACGGGTGGGGGTTTGTGGAGGAGTTGTGACCTTGTATGGAAAGTAATGTGGGGATGGGAGGAATGGTTGCTGCCATGTTCGTTGGCTTTCCCCCATTGCTGGGATGTTTCGAGCTGACTGAGCGTTGTGTGGCCCACTGAAGGCTCTGTCCCAGCAGTAAGTGCTAACCTCACTTCCTTGTTGTGGCCTGCATTCCTTTTGTTTTAAACTGTGATTGCTAGTTTTAGATTCCCCCGCAAAAGGAAATATCCTTTCTACATGCATCGTGTCAAGATCTCGGAGGATTTTCTGTTTCAATCAATTTGCCTCTTGATTTTTAATCTCCAGTGGATACAAGAGTAGCCCATCCAAGCTTTGTTTGTATGGCAACCTGCCCATTCTAGATATTAGCATGGTAAACCTTCTGTGAACTGCTTCCAGTGTATTTACAACCTGCCTTAAGTAAAGAGACCAATACTGTACACAGTTCTCCAGGGTTGGCCTTAGTATTGCCTCATTTAACTGAAGCACTAAATCTTTATATTAAATTCTGTCAGTATTCCTAATTATTTACTGTACGTGCGTGGCAGTCTTGTGCGCTCATGAAGATCACAGGGACATCCAGATCCCTCTACACTTTAAAACTCTGAAGTTCTTACTACTTAGGTAATATGTTACTTTTTTATTCTTCCTGCCAAAGTGGACCACTTAATATTTTCCTAAATTACACTGTATTTGCTAGGTCTTTGCACACTCACTTAACCTACCCAAATCTCTTTGTAGCTTCCTTATTTCATCTTCACAATGCATTTTCTTTGTGTCATCAGCAAATTTAGCAACCATACCTTTGGTTCCTTCACCCAAGTCACTAATATAGGTTAAAAAATGTCGAGGCCCCAGCACTGATCCCAGTGGCGCTCCACTCATCTCTTGCCAAGCAGAAAATGGAGTAATATGCCATTAATGTCTGAGAGAGATTTGCTGGAAAACTTTATTTTAAAAAAACTGTTATGCAGTGATCAAATTACTTGTTTTGTGACTGTTTTAAAAAGTACTAACTATTTTAAAACATTGAAATGTAATTTAGAAAGTAGAATTTGTCGTTTAGCTGATGACTGACTTGAAATAGGACATGTCTTTCTGGCCAGCATGACGCTAGGCGGTCTCACTGTTTACCCTGGTCCCAGGTCCTCCTGCAGGATGGAACAGATGTTTTCACTGCAGCCTATGGACTAGACGAGTATATATTTTATTTTCATAGACAGTGAGGAATGCTACTGCTGTCACGCCTCTGGTAATTCCAGACCAATGCTTTTCAATTTGAAGAGATTTCTTTGAGATTTTTGCAATTTGAGTATTTATTCTTTGCATCCCTCATTTCTAAAATAAAGCGAAAGTTCAGTTTGATTGTTTTATTTGGGTTGATGCTCCTACTATCTGCTTAATGGTCCAATTAAAAGCAACGTAGTTAAATGTTTAACCTCTATATTAACTAGTTGTTTGGTGGCATCCAGAATGAACGGGTAGTTACCAGCAAGCTTGTTGGTTATCCACCACTACTTTGTCTCTTTGACACAGCAACCTCGTCCTGTCCACCCTGCTTTGCTTCCTTCTTTTCAATTTTGCCCCAGGGATTCATATTCCCCTTCTCGAGAAATTCCACTATTTTTTTCTGATAACCCAGATGGTTGCTTCCCTGGTCCCTGACTCTTAGCCAATAGAAAGATGGATAAGGAGGCTGTGAAGCCTGGAAAAATAAATCATAGTCAGACGATGCTGGAAATGCGTGGTTTCCCATTGCCATCTTAAAAAAAGCAAATAACTCTGGATTGATGATCTGCTGGCTGTTGGTTCCTCTTTTGATAAGAATCTTGACTCAATGTGTGATTAATTGCAGATCCTGACAACTGTGATGGACTGGTTTCATTTTCTACTTTCAATTCTCCTCCTTTGCATAAGCTGGCTGGTTTCTTACATTCTATCCAAAATCATTCTCATTACTCAACTTGATTCAATCATGATCAAGCTGTATCTTCATCTGCATTCTCTCTTGCTCCCCCTCGCTCTCACTGCCTCTCTTTCTCTCGCTCTCTGTCCTGCTCTCACTCGCTCGCTCTGTCTTTCTTGCTCTCGCTCACTCTTTGTCTCTCTTTCTCTCTCTGTCTTCACTTGTCCCTGTCTCTCTGTGTGTCTCTCTCTGTCTGTCTGTCTGCCTCTCTCTCTGTCTGTCTCTGTCTCTCTCGCGCGCTCTCTCTCTCGGTTTGCCTCTCTCTCTCTTTGTCTGCGTCCCTCTCTCTGTCTGCCCCTCTCTCTCTCTCTCTCTCTCTCTCATACCAAGATTAATTAATTCACTGTATTTAAGCTCCCAATCTACCATTGTGAGTTTTGAACTTTCCATGGCACTTCTGAATTACTCACTCACTCCTTTATTTGGCATTGCTGACTAGGCCAACATTTATTGTCCATCCCTAAGTTAGGAGCCAACGACATAGAGTGGGATCTTGAGTCCCATGCGGCCAGACTTGGTTAAGATGGCAGATTTCCTTCCCACAACACAACAATCTGCAGTGGTCACATAGTCTCCATAATGCTAGCTTTCCTTTTATTCTAGGTTGTTATTGAATTTAGATTTGACTGTTCTTAGAATAGAATCATAGAATCCCTACAGCGTGGAAATAGACCCTTCGGCCCAATAAGTCCATACTGACCCTCTGAAGAATAACCCTCTCTTGCTATGTTTAAACCCTGACTAACTAATGCACCCAAACTGCACATCTCTGAACGCTACGGGTAATTTAGCATGGCCAAGCTACCTAACCTGCATATCTTTGGATTGTGGGAGGAAACCGGAGCACCCGGAGGAAACCCATGCAGACAGAGGGGGAATGTGCAAACTCCACACAGACAGTCACCCGAAACTACAATCGAACCCAGTGCTCTAGCGCTGTGAGGCAGCAGTGCTAACCACTGAGCCATCGTGCTGCCCTTGTGTTTTCAATGGTGAGGTCCGAACCACCACCTGAACATTAGCCTGGGCTTCTGGATTGCTAGTCCAGTGACATTATCACTATATCACTGCTTTTCCTTCCAGTAATATAACAGTCATCACTTTTAGATAGCATACACAATGAGCAACTGTTAATCCAGGGTAGCAAGTCCATACTTGAAGTTAAACACTTGTCAGCCATTTTTTAGTTAGATCAGGTTCCCTGGCTGCATGTCAGATGGGCAAAACAATAGCAAATGGAATTTAATCATGAAAAACAAAAGGTCATGCATTTTGGGAGTGTTAACAAGACAACAGAGTACATGATGAATGGCAGGACTTTAGGAAGTACAGAGGATCAGACGGGCCTTGATGTGCATGTTCACAGATCCTTGAAGGCAACAGGAGAGATGCATAAGATGATTAAAAAAGCAATCAGGATAATTCCCTTTATTAGTCAAGGCATTGATTAAAAAAAGGGAGATGATACTTGAGCTGTATATAATGTTAGTTAGGTTGGATACAGTGTACAGTTCTGGTTGGCAACCCTAAGAAGGATGTAATTGTACTAGAGAGGGTATAGAAGAGATTCATCAGATGTTGTCTGGGCTGGAGTGATTCAGTTATGAAGGAGACTACATAGTCTGCACTTGTTTTCCTTGGCGCAGAGAGGGCTGAGGTGGGGGCTGGGTGGAGTGGATGGGGAGCGGAATCTGACTAACTGAGTTTTTGGGGCATTGATAGTGTAGATAGGAAGAAACCTTTCCCCTGATTAGAGAGATCAATAACCAGGGGCATAGCTTCACCCCGGAGGATGGTGAGTCTCAGAAATTCACTGCCTGGTCGGGTGGTAGAGGCAGGAACCACTCCACGATTTCAGAAGTGTTTAAGTGATCATTCGAAGGGCCATGGCACAGAAGGCAATGGGCCAACCATTGGAAAATGGGATTTGAGTGGATCGGTGTTTGGACATGATGGGTTGAAGGATCTCTTTCCACACTGTATGACGGCATTTCACATTTCTTTGTTTCTGCTTGTTCTGATCAGATTGCTGGCTGATGGCTGGCTTTCTGCTTGAACCCATTTCCCCCTCTAAATGGAAAACGATGCATGAGACTGTAATTGCTGATCATTTTCGAGAGCTTCTCTGCCTTCGAGCGATATTCCGTTTAATTTCTCGTGGGATATCTGTTTCATGCCAATTCTGTGTCACGCTTGAATTCAGGTGGGCACATTAGCCTCATTGTATTCCCAAGCAGTGTTCCTTATTGGTGTCAACAGCCAGAGCCTTTGTGGGGCACTGTCCATCTCACTGTGTCTGCTTAAAGTCGTGTTGGCACAGCGGACTGGTACAAAATGAAGGCAGCATGGTTACGGTTGGGGTCATGTTTCGTTTACTTGCATGATGGATTACAACTTTTCCTACTGAAATGCACCATGGACTAATTTGATTGTTAGGAGCTTTAGTGGCTGTCTCTTCATTTATTAAAATTTCCCTTGTCGTGAAAATGCCTGAGTCTCTTCTAATGTTGCCCACCGGACTGTGGCGCAAGTGATCAAAGTGTTTACTGACTTCAACGGAAAATGCCATGGCCTCAAAAGAGGATTAATTTGTATAAGTGCTTGCAGCATTTCCTTTGGTCGTGATATTTCCTGTGTGAAGTCACTTCCTGTTCCTTTTCTCAGGGGGTGGTAGATGGAGTCTAACTCGATGTGTTTGTTGATAGAGTTCTGGTTGGAATCTATGCTTCTAGGAATTCACATGCATGTCTTTGTTTGGCTTGTCCTAGGATGGATGTGTTGTCCCAGTTGAAGTGGTGTCCTTTCTCATCCTTATGTGAAGATACTAGTGAGAGGGGGTCATGTCTTTTTTGGCTAGTTGGTGTTCATGTATCCTGGTGGCTAGTTTTCTGCCTGTTTGTCTAATGTATTGTTTGTTACAGTCCTAGAACAGTATTTTGCAAATGACATTACTTTTGCTCATTGTTTGTATAGGGTCTTTCAAGTTTATTAGCTGCTGTTTTAGTGTGTTGGTGGGTTTGTGGGCTACCATGATGCCAAGGGGTCTGAGTAGTCTGGCAGTCATTTCTGAGATGTCTTTGATGTAGGGGAGAGTGGCTTTGGTTTCTGGATGTGTTTTGTCTGCTTGTTTGGGTTTGTTGCTGAGAAATCAGCAGACTGTGTTCATTGGGTACCCATTCTTTTTGAACACATGGTATAGGTGATTTTCCTCTGCTCTGAGTAGTTCCTTTGTGCTGCAGTGTGTGTTGGCTTGTTGAAACAATGTTCTGATGCAGCTTCGTTTGTGGGTGTTAGGATGATTGCTTCTGTAGTTCAATATTTGCTCTGAATGTGTTTTTCTGTAGCCAACTAGCCACAAAAAGACATGACCCTCTCTCACTAGTATCCTCACGTACGGATGAGAAAGGACCCCACTTCGACTGGGACAACACATCCATCCTAGAACAAGCCAAACAAAGAAACGCACGAGAATTCCAAGAAGCATGGCATTCCAACCAGAACTCTATCAACAAACACATTGAGTTAGACCCCATCTACCACCCCCTGAGAAAAGGAACAGGAAGTGACTTCACCACAGGAAATAACATCATCAAAGGAAATGACATCACCAACCCAAAGAAACCCAAACATATAATCGAAAGCAGGAATTTTCAGTATTGCTTTGCATAAAGTCCACTGAAGATGTTACCTAGTAGGGTAATGAAACGTCTGGCAATGAACCTTTCAACTCAGTGAGCAAACCTACATCCATGAGTGTACTTGAGCTTGAAAACATAGATCTTGCACCAGTGTTGATTAAGCATCAGCTTCCTGAGCCAAGTTTCCCTTCTTCCTTCTGCTCTGCTCTCCTCCAAATCCAGGACAACACTGAGGCTGGCCAGGCCAGGCCAGGCTAGGCCAAGAAGTGAGATTAGTAAGCTGCAGATAGATAGTGCTGAAGATGGAGATTTTTGCAACATAAAGCTTCTAATATTGCACCAATTTAGCAGAAAGCTGCAGGGGAAAGGAATCTGTCTGCATTATTGCGTGACAAAAACGAACAAAACAAAACACAAATTCTAACTAAGAAATAAAAGATTGACCTCGTTGTAAGAATGGAAGCTCTGAAATTTCTAGCGTGCTTTTGCCTCTGAACTGGGTTCAAGGTCAACTCTGTGAGCCCACAATTCAGCCTGACAATGAGGGTGTGCTACAGTGGCAGGAATGCTGGTTTTTAAATTAGACATTATACCTGTCTGCATGTGGATATGAAAGATCAGATGGCACTATTCAAGAAAAGGAGTGTGGGCGCTTTGCAGACATCCATTAGAGTAGACCATTCAGCCTGTCGAACCGACTCTGTCATTTATTACAATCGAGGCTGAGTGAACACATTTTAATGCCTTTTACCCAAATTATCCCAGTATTCTTTACACCACTGGTAATCCAAAATCTAATAATCTCTACATTGAATATACTGTTTAGACCGAGTTTGCTTAGACCGAATTTGCACAGACCCCTGGGGCAGAGAATTCCCAAGATTCACCACACTGATTTCCCCTCATCACAGTCCTCAATGGCATCTCCTTTATTTTTAAGTTCTGTTCCCTAGCTCTAGACTCCCTAACCAGGAGAAACTTCTCATCTGCATCTCTTCTGTTTATGCATTATTTATTCCTTTTATAAGTTCCGTTGAGATCATCTTTCATTCTTTGGCACTCCAGAGAGTACAAGCCTAGGTTGCCAATCTTTCTCCATGGGCCAGATCCGTTATCCCGGAACAAATCTGGTGAAAGTTTATCGCATTCTCTCTGTGATTATAATCATACACAACAGATTTTCAGTTCATTGTCAGTCTATTCAATCCTGCATACAAGAAACCTGTCTTGTCCTTGAATGTTCCCAGAATGGTACTTGGATCAATCCAGACCTGGTGAAATATTCCACCTTCCATAGATATAAGGAGAAACTCTGGAATGTGACTTGTACCTTGGCAGTGAAAAGGAGATCCAACAAAGGATCAACTGTGCTGGTAAACCTTCGACAAACTACAGTAGAGAATGTTTGGCAGCAAGGACCTCAACAAGTCAACAAAATGTCTGGTGTACAGCGTAATTGTTGTCACAGAGACAGTTAGGGGAAAAAAAGATCCCATGATGAAAGATAATTGCTCAGAAAATGTTTGACAGAATTCTGGGATCATTATGAGGTGTCTCGCAGGGATAAATCAGTAACTTTGGGCGACACGGTGGCTCAGTGGTTAGCACTGCAGCATCACAGCACCAGGGTCCCAAGTTCGATTCCAGCCTTGGGTGACTGTCTGTGTGGAGTTTGCACATTCTCCCTGTGCCTCTGTGGGTTTCCTTTGGTTTCTTCCCACAGTCCAAAGATGTGCAGGTTAGGTGAATTGGCCATGCTAAATTGCCCGTAGTGTTAGTCGCATTAGTCAGAGGGAAATAGGACTGGGTGGGTTATTCTTCGCAGAGTCGGTGTGGACTTGTTGGACCGAAGGGCCTGTTTCCGCACTGTAGGGAATCTGATCTGGTCTGATTAAACTTTTCTGATGGTTATTCAAATGAACTTGTCATCTTGAGTGCTGAGAGAGCAAGGCTATTGAACTGTCCGATTAAAAGAAAACAAGTTAGTGAAGGGAAACAAAAAGATTGTGAATCTGTCCAATGCTACTTAGGGAGTTACTTTTTTTGTTACCAGAGGTCAAGGATTGAACTCATTCACAGCAAAAGCTTCAAAAATACCATTGTTCAAAGTTTACTTATTGTCAGCATGACATCAGTCATGCAAAACAGTGTGTGAATGATCAAATAATGTTTGCTCTGGATTCAGTGATTTTAGCCTTGGACTGCTAAAATGGATCTGTTCAGAATGAGAGTTGCTCAGTTATTTTGTTCCACCCTGTTTAGAACTTGGTTTTCCCTGCATTGAATTCTTTTGAGTTTCAAGTCTTGTTAACTTTATACTTGCTTTTACCTTCCTCCAAATTAAATTCTACTGTATTTTGATCCTCATAGAGAAGCATCGGGAATTAGCCAAGAAAGCCCTGAAGAAGAAAGGAATAGGTGGTGGACCGATTTTGCACCAGCCTAAGTCGGGCACAAAAAGGTTAGTAATTCTGCTTTGTTCCTGCACAGCCCTTATCCTTGTGTCCTCGCAGGAGTTTGTATTCTGGGTGGAACATATCTCCTATTTAAAGTCTCCTTTCTAAAAAGAAAGGGCCGTTTTGCACCGCAGCTTGGGTCAATGTTGAGCACTTGTTGGTTTTCACTTGTTGGACCTGTGTTCAAATGTAGCCAAGACCAATGGCTGTGATGTACCTCATTTTGGTCATTGTGCCAACCTGCATAAATGAATGTGGAGTCTCATTCTGCCAACTTTGCATTGTTATTGGAGATTTTTAAAAATATATCAAATTTAAAATTATAACATTTTCACAGTTTCTTTCCAATTTGTATAGAATCAATATGTAGGCCATTCAGTCCTAATGAAGGGCTTTGCCCGAAACGTTGATTCTCCTGCTCCTCGGATGCTGCCTGACCTGCTGTGCTTATTCAGCACCACTCTAATCTAGACTCTGATCTCCAGCATCTACAGTCCTCACTTTCGCCATTCAGCCCAAGAGGTACAAAGGGAGAGGAAAAGGCCATCAAGTTTGATTTGCCATTGTATTAGCTCATGACTGACCTGAAGCCTAACTTCACATTTCTGTCTTTGCCTCATAATCTTTGCAAGCTTTGGATAAGCATAGTCCTGTCCATAAGAGATTTAAAATTGACAATTAATCTAGTAAACAACTACTGTTTGTGGAAAAGTCCAGTCTTCTATCATCCTTTGCACAGAGAAGTATTTTCTGATTTCATTTCTGAAGACCTGGCTCTAACTTTTATTGGTATTAGCAATTGTGGTTAGTGCGAAAGAATCAAAATTAGCTGTACTGCCTTGCGGTGGTTAAGTATGTAAATATTAAAGTGTTTTGGTGGTCAACAATTCATTTGGTTTTGCTTCTGATCCTGAGTGTGGGAGTCTCTGCAGACTGCTGAATTTGCCAGTGATCTTTGCTGAGACTTTAAGAATATTAAATTAAGCAAAATGCTTTATACAGCAAAGTAAGATTGTATAATTGACAATGAGCTTCAAGATTACAAATGTATGCATCTCTTGGGCTACATTTTCAATGGATTTGTGCGTTTATTTAGGTTAGCTTTTACCTGAAGAGAGAAGCTCTCATTGTCTTTTATTCAGAGTCAGGTGAAGCAGTGACTTTGGGTTATTAATTTGTAGTGTCCGTATGTAGCTGTGTCCATGTTGCACTGAGATTACAACGAGAGTGTAAATGTGAGCTGAATTTCCTGGTAACAAATCTATATTGAGTTTGCCTTTTTCTTCAGTTTTGTGGACCTTCTAAATGAATGCAAGTTTTAATATGTTTAATGCAGCAAAGCATTTCATGATGCCCATAAAGGTTAGAGCACAGAAGAACACCTTTCTTACCATTGAGAGTCACCAGATTTGAAACGTTAACTCTATTTTCTTCCCACAGCTGCTATCTGACCTGTTGGGTCTCACCAGCAATTTCTGTTTTTGTTTAGTTCATCATGTTGGGGCTGGTAATCACATAACTGATGCTGTAGGTGTAGTGTGTAGTTTGCTTAGCAACACTGATTAATGCGACTTGCGCACTAACTTTGCAAAACAGAACAGTTCTCAGCCCACCATCATGGGGTGAGGAGGAGCTTAGCCTGACAACGTTATTTAAATTGAAGTTGATCTTAATGAAGATTGCCTGACATTCACAGAATCACAGAAGTCTTACGGTGCAGAAAGAGGCCATTTACCCCATAGTGCCTGCACCAGCTCTTAAAATAAGCAGCATTATCTAGTGTCAATCTTCTTTTCTCACATACTCTTAGGCACTATTTTTATCCAAATAATGCCTCAATTAAACCTGCCTTTACTACACTTTGAGGCAGTGTATTCTATGCTCTAGAGTTAGTCTCACAGCACGGAAGCAGACCCTTTGGTCCAAATTGTCCATGCCGAGCAGGTTTCCCAAACTAAACTAGTCCCATTTGCCTGCCCTTGACGCTTAACCCTCGAAACCTTGCCTATTCACGTACCTGTCCAAATGTCTTTTAAATGTTGTAACTGTATCTGCGTCTACCACTTTCTCAGGCGGTTCATTCCATATACGAGCACCCTCTGTGTGAAACAAATTGCCCCTTAAGTTCCTTTTAAATCTTTCTCCTCTAACCTTAAAATTCCTCCTCCTAGTTTTGAACTCCCCCACCCTACAGACTTTTGCTGTTCACTTTATCTATGCCCCTTATGACTTTTTAAACCTCTGAGGGTCACCCTCAACTCCTACACTCCAGGGAAAGAAGTCCCAACCTGTCCAGAAGTTCTTCCTCCCCACAGATCACTTTAAATCTGTGCCCTTTTGTTCTTGTTTATTTTACAAGCAGGAACAGTTTCTCCCTGAGTGTTCTGTCCAGTCCGCTCATCATTTTGGACAATATCTATCAGATCTGTCTTAGCTATTTTTTCTCTCCAAGGAGAGCAGTCCCAACTTCACCCTGTTCTCATGACTGAGGTTCCTCATCCACTGAAATTGTGCTTATAAATTGCACACTCTCCAATTTGTTCATGTTCTTCCCATAATCTAGTGCCAAACTGTAAACTCCAACTGAGGTTTAATGGGTGATTTGTACAAGTTCAGCACCACCTTCCTGCTTTTCTACTCTATGCCTGTATTAGGAACAGCTTGTAAACCTCCCATCTGTTTTACAGCAGCAAGGTAGGCTAAGAGGGAACTGTGATGCTTGCAAGAATGGATGTATTGTGCAGGATTTTTGATATATAAATAAATAGGTAACCAGTGACACCTTTTTCTAAATGTGCTTCAATATTGCAATAGGTTTTAACTATAGCACCTCTGGAAAGGTTATCAATCTATTAAATCAGTTTAGTACAAGCACATTAATGTTAAATCATTAAGGAAAAGATACAATTGGAAGATCTATGAGGCATCCCATTATGGAGAATGAGGATGCAAAATTAGCTTGAAAAGACAGTGCTGGCAAAGGTGCAGTCATCTCTCAGTGAGAGACATAATAAATAGGAGCAAGAGTAGGTCCTGTCATCCATTATGATAACAGCTGATCACCTAACTCAATCGCCTGTTTCTGCTTTTCGTTCATATACTTTAATCCCTTTAGCTCCAGGTAATATATCCAACTCTTTCTTGAAATCATACATTGTTGTGGCTTCAATTGCTTTCTTTTGTAGCGACTTCCACAGATTCACCAGACTGTGGATGAAGATATTTCTCATCTGTGCCCCAAATGGTTTACCCCATGTTGTTAGACTGTGACCCCTGAACTCCCTTGCAATTGGGAGCATCCTTCCTGCATCTGCTTTAGGAGATGAGTAAAAGGGAAAGGACAAAAAGGGAAAGCCAGTACATTCTTCCTCATGAGCTGTTGTGTAAAACAGAAATTTACAAAGAGCTCAGAACTGAGCAAATGCAATTCTTGCAGTATTAACATTTGCTATTAGAGGAAACTTGCATGAAAATCTTGGTGCAGTAAGTTTTTCAACTTTTGTGTCATACAGAGGATGTGGATAGTTAATTTCCATCAATGGCCCTGATGCATAAAATAGAATGAGCTTGAAGCAAGTTAGCCTTTATCACTTTCCTGGGTCAGAGAAAGTTACAAACTCAGCTGTTTCTAAGAACTGTTACTAATGACTTAAGCTTGATTCTGAAGCTGCTATAAGATGAGATTGTTAAGATAGTTCCTGATCTGTAGTTGTTCTAGATGTCACACTTATCTGCTTCGTCATAGTCACACATTTATAAGTGACCGTATTTACTCATTCACTCATTTCCGTCCCTTCGAGTTGCAGTAAGCATAATTTGACTGTATGTAGATATTTTAATCAACCTATTCAGACATGTTATAATGTACCTCAGGAGCAGGCGATACATGAATCTAGGACTTTTGGTTCAGCCGTAGGGACTCTATTACTGCGTCATAAGACTCTTTGTAAGGTGACTGAAGTTGAGACTAGAAATATTTTGATCCTACATATTAACATTTCCTCTAGGGAGGATGCCCCCCCCCACCCTGATATTTGTGTTACGTAACAGACATGTGTTGGTTATATTGGAGTCCTCCACATAATGTAGGAATCAAATTGATTCAAATTGAGGAATAGTTCTGCGCACGCACTTTACAGGAATTTGCAGTTTAAACTCAGCAACAGATTTGCATTCTTCCATATCTGCAGTTATTGGCTCCAAATAGATGGGGCAGCGATCTCAAAGGACTCCAGCGAGAACAGGACCAGAGGACATCTACATTTGGGTATCTTCCTGTAATATTAAATGAAATGATTTTAACCATTCATCAAGAGGTTTTTAGACATGTTCCAAGTGATAAGCTTTCATTGTCACCTGATGACTTTTGCAGTGTTCATTGTTATAAGTGGTAAGCCATTGTTTTTTCATTTTTATTTTATTTTGTCAACGTTTTTCATTGCAATTAATTTCTGGTTAGGATTAATCGTATCTTGCAAATTATGACTGATCCAAAATCAGGCATGTTCTTTTCTCCATTCTAATCAGCTTTTGCCGACCTGCTGCAATGCATGTATAAACTTAAATCAACCAGATTTTAAATTTCACATGATTTTTCAAACTTTTCAATTTTAAATTTCCCATCATCTGTTGAAGTTGAATTTTCAAAATTTGATTGTATTGCTCTCATTTAAAGTTAGTGACTAGTTCAAATAGCAATTCCGCCTGTTGTCTCTAACATTAGACAAAACTGGACTGGAAGCTCAGTAAAGTTATGAAAAGGACAACTCCAAACATTATTAACTAAATTCAAATATATCCCTGGATTTCGATTCAAAATGCAGCAGCATTCCCACTCCCAGTTCCAGCTGGAAGGATTCCAAGGTTTTCTTTTCGCTTTCAAAGCTGTCATGTTCCAAGCCCTTTGAAATCAGCGGCTGATGGTGCAATGGTGACATCTTTCTTTGCTGCAGAGGTGTTTCTACACTTCTAAAAACGATATTACAGAAAGACACTGTTGTACCTACCCTAGAATTGACACTTGTTTTCCCTTGTACTGTTAGAACAGGGACAGCTAAACACCATACTCACCATCTGCAAGCTGAGTAATGGGAGAGATATCAGTTGTATTCAATTAATACTTTTAATTTCAGCTTAATTCTGTTTGCCCTTTCTTTCATTATAGATTAGTAAAATTCAATAAAGGTTACTCTGCCCTGAAACAAAATCCGGATGAATCTTTAGTCTCCTTAGAGTCTGACAGGTAAGGATTCGATCCTAACCATCGATTTGTTGTCTTTTTATGGATTGAGAATTCTAAATGAAAGGCTAGATCCATATGATGTGCACCACCCAGCTTGAAAGAGAAGATGGTTAGCTAAATTGAGAAGTGATTAAATGGTCATTTTAAAATGTATGTGTGAGGAACAGAACTATCGGCCAGATTTATAGCCCACTGAATTCTGGTTCAGAACTAGTAGCAGAATGTTTCAGGACCTATTTACTAATGAATTCTCTACACTTGGACACTTTAGCCTCTTCCTATGCCTGAATGGACTGGTTATTTCACAGGGTTGCAGGTCTGCAAGTATCAGGGTGTCCTCCTAAAGTTGTTTCTGGAAGTCTTTATGACCGTACTGTCAGTAAGCTAATTGGTCAGCACATGTCCTCACATCTAGCACCCTTGGGGTTCAACTTGTGTATTTTTGAGATTTTTGTTTGGGCTATGGGCAGTTTGCATCAAGCCAGACTGGATGTGGTCAAGTGTCTCGTGGAGTGTAGTGTAAATCAGCAAAATCAGTAACTAGTTTGGAACCACACCACACCAATGCACTGGTTAACCGTGTTATCTAGGTAAATTAGTTTTAAAAGATTTTGTTCAATTAAAATAAAAAGGCCTGTTTTGGGGCAACAATGGGTTTGGGGTAGCTGAAAATACCTATAAGGGCATAATATTACCTTCTCAGGTGAAACTGGGGAAGGGCAACAAATCTCATGAAGGAATTTATTTAAAGTAAGTGTCTTGTCTTGCCCTGCCCTGTCTGCATTCAATTTCAGCCCGATTCAGTGTCAAGCAGGACTGTTGCCGTTTTTTTTAATATATTCTCCTCTGATCCTAGGTTTATACCAGACGTCTTGCCTAGGATCAGATAATCCCATATGGATAAGGGGAGCATGACCTGTATTGCTGAAATATGAACCTTTGCCATTAGGACTATGTGAAATAGAATATAAATTTATATTCTGATACTGATTAATAAAAACCCCTGATGTAATTTTTAAAAATTCTATAAAACCTTACATAGCACCTATGCAGTATTTGACTTCAGCATTGTATTACTGGGCTCTGAAAATTCCCCTCAAATCACTGAATATTTAATTTTGAAAGTTTCATTAAAATGATCAAAGCTTGATGCAGGACAGAGATCTATGCTGTGTTTGATTGCTGCTAATTCCTGCTGTGAAGTACTGCTTCAGGCTGCTGGAGCATTGTTGAAAATTTCCTTCATAACATTTATTAAAGCTTTGACAGACGTGTTCATTCCACTGATGTAAACTTAAGCAACATTTGCTTTGCAAGTTCCTGCAGGAGATATATTTTTATAATTTAAAACCATCAATTTTGTAGCAAAATTTGTACAGAGATGGGAATATTTTCAATAACATTTTAAGCCAGCAATATTTATTGAGCAGTGTCATTTAGTGGTGCCAGGTTTGACTTGATTTGTCTTCGAGTCAGATGATGTGGGTTCAAGTCCCACTTCAGCACAAAAAAATACAAACCTGATACTCCAGGGCAGTGCTGGTTGTGCTGATTCTTTGGTAAAATGTTAAATAAAGGCCCATCTGCACTCTGTTGAACTTAAAACAACCCATGGCACTATTTTGACGAGCAGCTGGGAAATTATCCCTGTTATTTTAGTGAATATTTGTCTCTTCATCTCTTCATCGTCACAAGAAAATAAAGTCTGGTCCTTATACTTCCTTTTGTGGGAGCTTGCTGTGTGTAAGTTGGCTGATGCATTTCTTATTTTCAAACGGTGACTGCAGGTTTTTTTAATGAGTAAGACTATTTGTAATCTATGATTGTGAAAGCCATATATAAGTTGTTTTATTAAATCTTTCACACTGCAAGCTCATCTCTCTCTGTTCTTTTCCAGTGATGGTGAATTTGAGTCTAAGTATTATTCCTCATCAGGCTATTCCTCTGCAGAGGTGAGCTGACCCATGCACTTATTTTACTTTATTAATTGAGCTGGTTGTGAGGTGTTACAGGGAGCTCCCAGATGTGTTTACAGTGCTACTTGCCACCAGTGCTATTCCAGTGTTGCTTTCAGGACCATTGCACCCAATGGGCTGTAGAGTGGAGCTGAAAGTTAATGCTTTTTTCCACACACGCTTTTTGTGGTCGCCATGTTAAATTTGCATCAAAAGGTAAACCACCAGGAATGCAAAAGAAAAGCAAATATCTGAAACGCAAATGTAACATTTGAGAAACAAATTGGAGGTTGCAGTCTGGATAAAGCAGTGCAGGGGCATGTAAATGGCATTCATGCAAGGGTAAATTGAAAAGCTCAGTCACTCTGGCACATGTTTGGCAGCTGCATGCATCCTTACCACATCCTGAGCTGCTGTTTGAGGGGTAGATCAGTGAGATGGCAGAACATTTTAAATATGGAATTAAAAATTCCTCAACATTCTCATATCTGTATATCACCCCTCAGATAGGTAGAATCAAGATGCAGATATCTTCCAGTTCCCCTTTGGTCCCTGTACTGTAACAAACGTTTTATTAACTGGCATTTATAGGACCAGGAAGTTAATCAAATATTCCGAATAATCAAGAGGTATGCCTAACCACAGTAAGCCCTAAACAAGTGAAGCTTTGAGACATCAAAATTCCTCAAAATATCCATGTTAGAAACATCTATGCACCACCTGACATCAATATAAAAGAACACATCAATTAATAGAATCATAATGTGGAGAGTACACGCACCACTGTCATCTTTTATTTACAGCATTAGTACTCAGACATTGTGGTATTTGAGGTGTATAGTTTTTGCTGTACTTTGAGGTGCCCTTGCTGTGTGTGCGATATTGTGTTTGATCCCCTATTTTACTTCTGTTTGGCCATTCTCTCTTCCAGCAGCAAGTTAATCAGGACCTGAACCGGCAGCTCCTGAAAGATGGTTATCATCTGGACGAAATACCGGACGATGAAGATCTCGACCTCATTCCTCCTAAGCCTGTTACCTCGTCAGCCTGCGCTTGTTGCCAGGCAGAAAGTTCTTGTACTGTCCAGTAGTTATTGCCACCCCCACTACCATGTCGAAAGATAATTCCATTTTAGGCAATTAAATTTTTTTAATATATATATTGTGTATATATATATTTTGGCTGAACTTGTTTAAAAGAGATTATAAACTGAGAAAAGACATTAGCATGATAGGATCCTGTTTAAAAATATTATTTGGGTCATTGCAACTGCTAATCACTTTCATTAAATTTGGCCTAACCCCCTTAAATCAAATACCATTTATAACTGAAATTAGGCCTGAGATGACAGCTTAAAAGCTATTACTAATTTCTCTATATTACACTACTCATTTTGCCAGTAGCGTAACAAAGTTATTATTACCTAATGCTGGCTTGAAATTCACACCCAAGCTTAATTGATCTTTCCCTTCTTTATTCACTAATCCAAAGGAAGGGAACCTTTCAAAACAGAGAAAACTGAATACTAGAGTAGAGTGGGACTACACACAGAGGTTGGCAGTGAAATTGTGCAGTTTGGTCATAGAGTGGGGTGCTTCTGTGTAACTTTAAAAGTGCTGGTTCCAATTCCATAGGCTTACAACCGATGCTGGAAAATGGTATTTTGCACGGATGTCTTCAGGATTGGCATATTAAAGGACAGGACCATTTTATTCCACAGATGAGTAAAGTTAGTGGGCAAGCTAGGAATGAAGCATGGTGAGGGCAGTAGTTATGTTACTAGCTTACGTTTCTGATGGGCAAACAGCATTGCTGAGAGGGCTGGGCTTTGGGGGAGTTGTAGCAAATCTGAGAAAAAAAAAATTCCTTTCAGGTTTATTTTCTGTCATCAGGCAGTGGTGGGATACTGAAATGAAGCTGAGGAAAATGGCTAAAATCTGCCCTGAGTTGCAGTCTTTATATGTAGATCATATGCATTGAACATTAGCATTTGATGATGCCGTAGCTTATACAGTGCATCACCTAAACAACGCTCAGTTTGGATTGAGTTGACACTACATAGGTATGATCAGAATTTGTTCTTACTTTGACGTGAACAAAGATTTCTTATTGACAGTATTAATGTTTAGTTCCAAAATATTGTGAAGCTAAATTAGAACTTTTTGAATAATTTTGGACACTTAGTACCTGGGCCCTATGCTTAGAAAATGTTTCTGTTGATTAGCACACTGTTTTTTCCCTCTGGCCCGTTTCAATAAGTTTCAGGGTTTTTTTTGACATGCTATCCATTAAAGGGGATGAAAACATTGTAGCTGTTCCTGCAGAGGATGATGGGATGGCGGAGAGAGTAGAATGGGTGTGTGAGAAAATGGAAGGAAGTCATTTATTGTAAGTAATACTTGGACTGCTAATTACAGGGAATCGGGAAACTGCTTATTCGCCATTCTTGCTAAGCTCATGGTATGAAAGAGGGAGCCAGACAGAAGGTAAACTTTGTGTAAATTTTGGCACAGCGCAGCATCGTTTGGCTACCGTAAGCATTGTGTTTTGCAACCCATTTACCATTACTTACCAATGGAAGGTGCAGTGAGCTGGCTGACTTTTGGATAACAGCAGATTACTTGCTCTTAATAGTAATTTGTCAAATTAAATGTTGAGGAGAGGGGTTGAGGCCGCTCGTTTGATTGCAGTCTAATTGATTGGGATTTTATGGGTGTACCTAGTGATATGTCCAATCTTATTTCATATGACAGTGACATGATGTATATTAAATGGTAATGGGAAAATAATGAGCAGTTTATCTAGGCTGGTTACTCGATTCTATTGTAATCCATAAGCATGTTTAATGATTTTAGAACAATTTATTTCAATAATGGATACTACATTGAATTAGCCACAAAGTAAGAGACGACTGTGATTTCAAAGAGATCAGATTTTGCAATCCCACCATATTAAGTACTACAACTGATTGGTTCGGAAAAGGGCTTTTCTGAGGTACTTGGAGTATTTATGTCTGGTATGTTTAGTTTGCATGCAGCAACATCAGATGCACTTTAATTCTTGTCTTCATATCAGTTCTTTATCTCAATGCATTGTGTTTACATGCGCTTTTGCTTAAATGTTGAACTTGAACCAAACAAAATTGAACTGTCTGTAGTGAGATGCACTTGCTACTCACACCTGTCTGTACAATGACTGCCCATGTCTGTATCCTGTAGTGGGATATTGCCACTCTCTTCGGCCATCTGCTGTTCTTCCCCAGATCACTCTTGGGTTAAAACATCCATTACATACTTTTACATTTCTTTATGAAGATTCAGCCTGTTTTGAGCTAGGAGAGGGTCCAGAAGTTTGTTTAGAGTTAGACTAGTTTGGTCTCTTACACTTTGACTACCTGTCAGTCCTCTCCTTTCTCCAGAGACCTAATGGAGCATTTATTAACAGACTGGACAGTTATGAAATATGCATCTTGGTCCTCCTTGCTTTGAGGATGTGTCGTTTATTTGTTTTTTATTTTTGCTTTCTCATTCAGTTTGTTCAGATTTAGTTATGTCACTGATGTGAAGTCTGGATTTTTAATTTTTTGAAAATTCTTTGGTCCAGCTCTGTTAGTACTTCTGATTTTCCTTTGGAAGTTTGCTTATAAGTTACCAAAGTTACTTGTGTCTTTAAGCAGAATATAAACCTGGCGTTATTGTGTTTGAGCATCTTAAATTGTGGCTTTCAGCTGCTCATATATTTGTGACTAATTAAAGAGTGAATAGTTAGTAAACTGGAAGTCATTTAATGTTTAAACCATAAGGGAAATTAAATGAATCAGCATCACACAGCCTTGATAATAAAATAGTCAGCACCTTGGTTCTTTAGCTTTTGAGGTTACACTGTAAATATTAGTGCAAAGTAGAAACATGGGGAAAGGCAGAGAACTCAAAAAGCTTTGGAGTAAAAATCTCAACACTATATAACTTCCCACCACTTGGATATACATGTGAGATGTTGCAAAGGTCTATAAAATTATTTTAATGTCCATTAATTCTATTTAATTGCTTTGCTCAGGAGTAGCAAAACATTTTGTAATAAATAAAGTTAAACTTTAATTCTGTTTACCAATTGCTGTTTATTATGGTGGCTGGTACCTGCTGTAATTTAGTTCATTATATTTAATAGTTAAGATCACCGTCGAGGAATATTCAAACCTGGTGTTGGAAGGCTATGATGTTGGAGAAGGGGTATTATTCAATATTTTCCAAACTAAATCCAACTTTGTTCTACTGAAATGTGAGATGAAGTTTAATAATTTTCTCAATTAATTCATCCACATCAACTTATCTATTTAATGCTGTACTCTAAACCTCTGAGGAGAGACTGCTGAAATCTCTCAATCTTTGTGGTCACTATCGATTAAAGACATTATGATTCTGGCAAGTTTTTTTTGATGATTACATTTCTCGGGGTTGGATTATGTGCTGCCCCGTTTCTGGGACAGTTACTTCGTACATCTTGTAGCTGAATTCATCTGTGCTTAATTGCAGTTGAATCTTTATCCTGGAGATGATTGCATACTCTTGTTTAGGTGTAGTGTGGTGTTGGATGCATTCTCAATATGCATCTGTATGTGCAGGTCTCTTGCATTTATTGTGATACACTAAGCATAGGAGTTAGTGGTGCCTTTTCAGATTAAATTTGGTGGGGAGAGGAGTGGTTGGCAGGAGTTAGGATCAGCAGTTTCAGCCAAAATGAAACATGCTGCTAAAGAAAACGAGTCTGATTGGAGCACTGATTGTCTGGTAATCACTATCGTCAATTATTAATGTTGTTATCCACATGTCTCTAGACAGGCTGTGGATTTTATTGTTCAGAAGGAGAAATATTACAAATATGCTAGGGAGGCCCTTGCTAAAATACACTATAGCATCCAATATGCATGGCTGTTAAGTGTATTTAATTCATAATTCAACTGGGGAGCTGCAACTCTCAGGCTCATTATACAGTAAAGGGATATAGTAACATGTTCTTTCTGGCCAGAAGTAGAAATGATTTCTCAGGAAAGTGACACAATTGTATTCAGCTTCAGCAGTAATTGCGAGGATAAGTTTGAATTAATTGCCTGAACAACTGCATTGCTGTACGCCTACTCCAAGTTAAATGTCATCTTTCAAAGAACTCAGAAAAGGGAAGCTTAAAAAAATCGTATGGAAAGAAGTTTAATGTTCGATACACTAGCTTGCCCATCACGTTTCTGAGAATATGGGCAGTGAAGATGTAGTTAACATTGAATGTGACCTGTGTGTTGTGTTGTGTTTTCTGGAACTTACAATGGATTGTGAAAATGCACTGGGCCACATGGCCATCTAATTCTTAAGCTGTCTTTAAGTTTTCAATTTACACAGTGTATGCAAAATATAAAGACTAAATATTCTTTCTGTGCAATACATAGAGTTAACTACATTTTATTAAATTGCATTTATTTTTTGTATGTTATTGGTATGGCAAATTAAAATAAACAATGCTTTAAAAGACTTGAGCCTGCCTTGTGCTTGCCAGATGCAGGGATTATTATGTCTCCCATGTTTACTGTGCAGCAAGTCATGTGCCTCAGAAAGGCTAAGGCTGAGGTCCGTTTAATGTGCTAGCTGGAATCTTGGGTTGGGATCGCTGAACTGCTGTGTTTGGAAAGCATCCATAGAATCTCAGAATTGTTACAAGTCGGCAAAGGAGGCCTTTCGGCTCATCGAGTTTATGCCAGCTCTCTGAGCATAGTTCTGCTGCTCCCAGCCGTGACCTTACACATGTTTCTTTTTCATTCATTCATGGGACGTGGGCACCACTGGCCAGGCCAGAATTACCCAGAGGGCAGTCAAAGAGTCAACCCCATTGCTGTGGAGTCACATATAGACCAGACCAGGTAAGGATGGCAGCTTCCTTCCCTGAAAGAGCATTAGTGAACCAGAAGGGTTTTCCTGATCATCAGCAATGTATTCATGGTCATGGTGAGGCTCTTAATTCCAGATTTTTTCATTGAATTCAAATTCCACTATCTGCCATCGGAGGATTTGAACCCAGGTCCCCAGAAAATTACCAGGGTCTCTGGATTAACAACCAGCCACAGTACCATGAGGCCATTGCCTCCCCATTCATCCTTTTCAAATGCCAGTCTCACATCCCTTTTTGAATACCTGAATCGAGCCTGACTCAATCAGACTCTGAAGCAGTACACTCTAAATTAGACCACTTGTTACGTGAAAATGTTTTATTTTTTCTCCTTTTACAAACCATTTTAAATCTGTTCTCCTTTTCTCTTAATCCTCACATGAGGGGAACATTCTCCCTATTTACTCAGTCCAGATTCACCATGAATTGAATATTTCAATCTATTTCTGCACTGCCTTCTCAAGGGCGAGTAGTCCCACATTCTCTAATCTGAAGTTCCTCACCCGAGAAACTTGTCTTCATAGAATCCCTACAGTGTGGAAACAGGCCATTCGGCCTAACAAGTCCACACCGAGCCTCCGAAGAGTAACCACACACGCCCATTCCCCCTGAATGATGCACCTAACCTACACCTTCCTGAACACTATGAACAATTTAGCATGACCAATTCACCTAACCTGCACACCTTTGGACAGTGGGAGGAAACCAGAGCACCCGGAAGGAACCCGCGCAGATTCGGGGAGAATGTGCAAACTCCACACAGACAGTCCCCCAAGGGTGGAATCGAACCTAGGACACTGGCACTGTGAGGCTGCAGTGGAGTTCATGCATTATGGTGGCTAGTTTTCTGCCTGTTGTCCAATGTAGTGTTTGTTACAATCCTAGAATGGTATTTTGTAAATAACATTAGTTTTGCTTGTTGTCTGTATTGGGTCTTTCAAGTTCATTAGCTGCTGTTTTAGTGTGTTGGTAGGTTTGCGGGTTACAAACCCACCAACACACTAAAACAGCAGCTAATGAACTTGAAAGACCCTATACAGACAGCAAGCAAAACTAATGTTATTTACAAAATACTGTTCGAGGACCGTAACAAACACTACATTGGACAAACTGGCAGAAAGCTAGCCACCAGGATACATGAACACCAACTAGCCACAAAAAGACATGACCCCCTCTCACTAGTATCCTCACATACGGACGAGGAAGGACACCACTTCGACTGGGACAACACATCCATCTTAGTACAAGCCAAACAAAGACATGCATGAGAATTCCTAGAAGCATAGATTCCAACCAGAACTCTATCAACAAACACATCGAGTTAGACCCCATCTACCACCCCCTGAGAAAAGGAACAGGAAGTGACTTCACCACAGGAAATAACATCACCAACCCAAAGAAACCCAAACAGATAAATAGAAAGCAGGTATTTTCAGCACTGTTTTGCATGAGACCCACTGAAGATGTTACCTAGTAGGGTAATGAAACGTCTGGAAATAACCTTCTGCTGAGCTGCAAGGTTCAAGTGTCAACCCATTGCTGTGGGTCTGGAGTCACATGTAGGCCAGACCAAGTAAGGATGGCAGATTCCATTCCTAAAGAGCATTAGTGAACCAGGTGGTTTTTCCAATAAGGGCTTTTTGTGGTCACTGTTAGACTCCTAATGCCAGATTTTTGTTTGTTAAGTTCAAATTCCACCATCTGCCATGGCAGGATTCAAACCTGGGTCCCCAGAACATTATCAGGGTCTCTAGATTAATAGTCCAGTGATAATGCCATTAGGCCATTGCTTACCCCTGTAAATGAGTGGCCACTATCCCATGCTTGCTTGAGATTTTATCGAATTCTAACTTATCTAATTTCTAATGCCCATCCCTAGTTTCCCCTTGAGAAGGTGTGTTTGAGCCACATTCTTGAATCACTCTGAGAGTCTTAGTGGTGATGTTGAGTAGAAAGTCCCAGGAGTTTGGTCCAATAACTGCGAAGAGCAGCTGACGGGTGACCAAACTGAATGATGCATGACTTAGAAAGTAGTGGTGCTCCCATGCACTTGCTGCCCATGTATGAGGTGGTACAGATAGTGGGTTTGGGAGGTACCATCAAATGATCACTTATTTACCATATTAAATATCTGCTATTGATGTGATAGAAATCCTAATCAACAAAATGCTTAACAACCTCGTGCCAAATTCCTGTGAGCTATTTTTACAATGTCATTAACTTGCCTTTAAATAAAATTAGTACCCAGGTGTGCAGTAGCATGTAATTATAAGTTGTGCCAGTCCTAGTTTCTCCTCTTGAATGCTCCGTTTTTTTTCTGTCTTCATTAAATGGTTTGGTTATAATGAAGAATGTTCCTGTCTTACCCATAATAGGGATTTCTAATTGTTACGATATAATTGGAAATGTGCAGACATGTCACTGAGCAAAGTGGCTGTCTATCCATGCCCTTACGTTTCAGTCAGGTCTCAAACACTGCCTTGGAGTTTCTCCATTATACCATTGCATGTGCTGTCAAATGATACATCTCTTTTTCTTGACTTGATATTGTTTTTGAATTGAAAGAGAAGAGCATTTGAAAAATACAACTGAGAGAAATGAATTCTCTGCAAGACTGTGTTTGGCAATTTACCTTTAAGAAGCAGAGCAATAACTCACAACAAGACTTTGTCAAACAAATCATGTCGTGAACCATTTATCCTTTGTATCAGAGTGAAAAATGCAGCACTCTTGCCCTCTAGTGTTTCGAGCAGATCGAGCGTTTCTGCACTTTAATAAGAAGAGTTTTATAAAACCTTCTGATTGAAATTATGCTGACTTCTTGCTCACTGTCCGTTCTCATAAAGATGCATCAGATTTAGAAGTGTAAAAGAATGGTCAAAATTGCCCTTTCTGCCAGCTGCTACATCCACTCCTCAGTACTTTAGCATGGACCGTGCCAATTATTTTTGTACTTCAATAGTTTGTGCTCCAAATATGTCGGACGTTGCCACAGTCCTACCAGACCTCAGGATTGCTCCCTTATTAGAGATGGTAGTTTAACCTGCGGGTCACCGTGCCTCAGGCAAGGAGAGAAATTGAGAAGAAGAGTCCTTCATGGTAGCCTCAGTGGAGGCTGGAATTGACCCCATGCTATGGTGTCTTTCTGCATCACAAACCAGCCAGTTATGACTCCATATAATCTTCTAGTGACCCCGCAATGTGTGAGCATCCGACACCATGAACACAGCTATCATCCAATGTAGGTGAAAGTGAGGACTGTAGCTGCTGGAGTTTTGAGTCGAGAGAGTGGGTGCTGGAAAAGGCAGCATCTGAGGAGCAGGAGAATCAACGTTTCAGGCATAAGCCCTTCATCAGGAATCAGCCCCCAACCCCATTCCGGATGAAGGGCTTTTGCCTGAAGCATAGATTCTCCTGCTCCTCTCCAGCTGCCTGACCTGCTGTACTTTTCCAGCATCACACTCTCCGCTATCATCCAATGTAGTACAAACCACAATCTGTGCCAGTGAGACATCTATTGAAGAGAACAGCAAAGGTAGCCCGTGAGTTGGACGTCTTTCATCTGTGTTACTTTTGTCTGATACTGGGTGACATGTGGAGAGACAACATCAGCAACGGGGAAGTGTGCCTCTGGATGGAGAGATGATTGATGGTGGGCAAGACACATTGTTCAACTCTTGGACTTAGGCCCAGCCATAGTGGGCACCACTAGATGGCATATGACAGCAGGACTGGTCAAAAAAGAATTGGCACCGTGCATTTAAAAATGTTCGCTGCAGTGAAACCGATTGATGGCTGAGTCCAGTTGTCCATTGTTCCTAGTGGGACTGGAGGAACTCATCTAATAATAGTAGTAATATTACTGGTAATACGGTATTGTTAATCTTTATTGCCCTTTGAATGATGATGTTAACTACCATGAGTTGAAATAGTAGTCAAACAAATTTTGTACAAGTACATTAATCCATTCAATACTGATATCACATTGCGATTTCAAGCCACTCATTTATTCAGCAAAAGTAATTAATAAGACTATGAATAAAATATACAAAATTCTGGAAGCACTCAGCAGGTCGGGGCAGCATCTGTGGTGAGAGAAACAAAGTTAATGACATTTAATCTTTGTCCAAACTGAAAATAATTGAGTTGCCGAGCACAAACATCCCTTAGCGGAGTAATGGATCCACAAGCCTCTCGAATGGAACATAAAAAGGTTACATCACAATAGGAGGCCATTTGGCCCAACATCTCTGTACTGGCTCTCTACAAGATCGATACACCGAGTGCTGCTCCCCTGTTGTTCAACACATTTTGGCTTCATTTGAATAATGGTCCAAACTTCTTTTGAAAACCATGTTTGTATTTCCCTCCACTACACTCTCAAAGTCAGAAGTCACATGACACCCAGGTTATAGTCCAACAGGTTTATTTGAAATCACAACCTTTCAGAGTGCTGTTCCAGTTCACCTGATGAGGGGGCAGTGCTCTGAAAGCTTGTGATTTCAAATAAGCCTGTTGGACTATAACCTGGTGTTTTTTGAGACTTCTGGGTTTATCCACCCCAGTCCAACACTGGCACCTCCACATCACAACTACATGCTGAGGCAGTGTATTCCAGCTCCTAACCCTTTGCTCCATGAAGATGTTTCTTTTTAGTTCTGTTTTTGCTTCGTTCGTAAATCACTTTAAGTCATCATCCTCTCATCTAATAACAAAGAGACCGGTCTGCCCCCTATTTACATGTTCGTCACTCGCTTTGACCTTGGCGATGAAGCACTGACCAATCCTGCACAATGCTCTCACTTACCTGTTCCTCTTGTCGTACATGTTATACTAAGCTGCCTCACACAGTTTTTGCCGAACCTCTATCACTTCTACCTTTCTTGTGAGAGAACCTTACAATTTGGGGCAGGGACACCGTAATCATAATGAGGGATGCCCCATCATAATGCTACATTAATTTGCATCCCAGCATTTAATCCCCGTCCCTCATTGCCCCTGGAGAAGGCAGTGATGATAATCTTCTTGGTCTGTTGCAGTGTTTTGGGTGTAGATACACATACAGTGCTGTTAGGAAAGAAATTCCAGGATTTTGACCCAGTGACAGTGAAGGAACCGTGATGTGAGTGGCTTGGAGGGGAACCTGCAGGTAATGGCATTTCCCATGTATCTGCTGCCTCTGCCCTTCTAAATGGTAGAGGTTGTAGTTTTGAAAGGTATGGTCGAAGGAGCCTTGGTGAGTTGTAGTATTGTATCTTGTAGATGGTGCACACAGTTGCCAGCGATGGATGGCTTAAATGTTTACACTGATGCCTGAGGTGCCAATCAGTGTCCTTGGCACCTTGATGGTTTTGAGATTCTTCAGTGTTGGTGTACCCACCCTGCAAAGTGGGGAACGTTCCATCATATTCTGGCCTTATGCCTTGGAGGTGGTGGAGTCAGGACGTGAGTTATTTGCTGCAGAATTTCCAGCCTCTGACCTGCTTTTGTACATGGCTAGTCCAGTTCAGTTTCTGGTCAAAGGCAATCCCTCAAGATGTTGCTGTAAGGAGTTTCAACAAAAGTAATACTTTTGATCGTCCAAAGGGAAATACTTTGGTGGAGATGATCATTGCCTGGCACTTGTGTGGCATGACTGTTACAACATCGGAAATTGGCACCCCAGTTGGTAGAAATAACAAGTTAGACAGCAAAACACAAAGCATAGGTATAGGAGCTATTATCTAGAGATTTTTCTTACAGAAACAATATGAGATTGAATGGGAGAACAGATCAGACAGTCATAGAGCTTTACAATATGAAAACAGGCCCTTCAGGCTAAGTTGTCCATGCTGCCTAGTTTTCACAATTAATCTAGTCTCATTTGCCTGCATTTGGTCCATATCCCCCATATCAATCCCATCCATGTACCTGTCTAAATGTTTCTTAAATGAGAAAATTGTACTCGCCTCCACCACTTCCTCTGGCAGCCCATTCCAGACCCCCACCACCCTCTGTGTGGAAAAAGTTGCCCGTCTGGATCCTTTTGGATTTTTACCCTCTCACTTTAAACCTATGCCCTCTAGTTTTAGACTCCCCTACCCTGGGGAAAATCCACTTTATCTATGCCTGTTTTGATTTTATCAACCTATATGAAGTCATCCCGCAATCCCCTACACTGCAGGGAAAGACGTCCCAACCTGTCCAGCCTCTCTTTATAACTCAAACCTTCCACTCCAGGCAGCATCCTAGTTAATCTTTTCTGTACTCTTTCTGGTTTAATAATATGCTTCCTGTGGTAAAGTGACCAAAACTGCATGCAGTACTCCAAATGTGGTCTGAACAATGTCTTGTATATCTGTAACAAGACGTCCCAACGCCTGTACTCAATGCTCTGACTGAAGAAAGCAAGCATGCCAAAAGCCGCCTTCACTGCCCTGTCTACCAGTGATTCCACTTTCAAGGAGTTATGAACCTGTACCCCTAAATCTCTTTGTTCTGTGTTGACCCATAGAGATTTATAAAATCATGAGGTGTATAAATAGGGTTAATGGTGAGTGTTTTTCCCCTACGATGGGGGCTTTCAAGATTAAGTTGAGAGGAGAATGCTTTAAAAAAACACATGAGGGGCAATTCTTTTACACAGATGGTGGTTTGCGTTTAGAATGAGCTTCCTGAGGAAGTGGTGGATGCAGATACAGTTACCATGTTTAAAAGACATTTGGATAAGTCCATGAATAGGAAAGGTTTGGAGGGATATGGGCCAGGTGCAGGCAGGCGGGACTAGTTTAGTTTGGGATTATGTTCAACATGGACTGGTTTGAAACAAACCGAAGGGTCTGTTTCTGTGCTGTATGATTCTCCTGGACCCTACCATTGACTGGGTAAGTCCTGCCTTGGTTTGGCCCACCAAAATAGAAGGGTTTGAATGGTCCACTCCTGCTCTTATCTGGATGGCTTAATTTGGTATTATGGTATCTTTCCCACATGACGACTGTTGGAACTTAGTGAGATTTGCTATCTCCAACAGTATGTGGTATTGGGTAAGGGTTGTATGCACTACCCTGGTCCTCCATCGTCTTTGTTTCAGCTTGGGCCTATCTGGTGATTATTGGTGTAGAATACAACACTGTAGTGCATCTACAGAAGAGGAACTTTCCTTAGATTGCCAGAGGATTGAGAAATCTTTAAAAATCAGCTGAGGAGAACTAAAAAAGCATTAAGGAAGGATAAAATGAAATATGAGGGTAAGCTCGCCACGAATAGAAAAGGAGATTCCAAAAATGTTTAGATATGTAAAAGGTAAGAGAGAGGCAAGAGAAGAAAATGAGGCTGGAGAAATAGTAATGGGGAAGAAAGACATGGCTGAGGGCTTTATCGAAACTGGCTCAAATGTATTGAGGGGTACGTTGGGTTCCAAGTGATCGATTGTGATAGGGGACTCTCTAGTCAGAGGCACAGACAAACATTTCTGCGGCCAGCAGCGAAAAATCAGAATTGTGTGTTGCCTCCCTGGTGCCAGGATCAAGGATATCTCGGAGTGTGCAGAATGTTCTCAAAGGGGAGAGGGCCCAGCAGGGGGTGATTGTACATATTGGAACTATGACATAGGAAGGGAAACGGATGAGATTCTGAAGGGAGAATATAGAAAGTCAGGCAGGAATTTAAAAAGGACATCCTCGAGGATAGTAATATCTGGATTACTCCCGGTGCTATGAGCTAGTGAGGGCAGGAACAGGAGGATAGAATAGATGAATGCATGGCTGAGGAGCTGGTGCATGGGAGAGGGATTCACATTTGTGGATCATTGGAATCTCTTTTGGGGTGGAAGTGGCCTGTACAAGAAGGACGGATTGCACCTAAATTGGAAGGGGACTAATATACTGGCAGGGACATTTGCTGGAGCTGCTCGGGAGGATTTAAACTAGTAAGGTGGGGGGAGGAGGGACCCAGGATACAGTGAGGAAAGAGATCAATCTGAGACGGGTACAGTTGGGAAAAGGAGCGAGTCAAACAGTCAGGGCAGGCAGGAACAAAGCAGAGAACAAGGTAGGACTGATAAATTAAACTGCATTATTTCAATGCATGAGGCCTAGAGGGAAAGCCGATGAACTCAGGGCATGGTTAGGAACATGGGACTGGGATATCACAGCAATTCCATAAACGTGGCTCAGGGATGGACAGGACTGGCAGCTTAATGTTCCAGGATATAAATGGTACAGGAAGGACAGAAAGGGAGGCAAGAGAGGAGGGGAAGTGATGTTTATGATAAGGGATAGCATTATAGCTACACTGAGGGAGGATATTCCCAGAAATACATGCAGGGATGTTATTTGGGTGGAACTGAGAAATAAGAAAGGGATGATCATCTTACTGGAATTATATTATAGATCCCCTAATAGTCAGCAGGAAATTGAAAAACAAAGTTTTAAGGAGATTTCAGTTATCTGTAAGAATAATAGGGTGGTTATGGTAGGGGATTTTAACTTTCCAAACATAGATTGGGACTGACATGGCACGGTGGCACAGTGGTTAGCACTGCTGCCTCACAGCGCCAGAGACCCGGGTTCAATTCCCGACTCAGGTGACTGACTGTGTGGAGTTTGCACGTTCTCCCCGTGTCTGCGTGGGTTTCCTCCGGGTGCTCCGGTTTCCTCCCACAGTCCAAAGATGTGCAGGTCAGGTGAATTGGCCATGCTAAATTGCCCGTAGTGTTAGGTAAGGGGTAAACGTAGGGGTATGGGTGGGTTACGCTTCGGCAGGTCGATGTGGACTTGTTGGGCCGAAGGGCCTGTTTCCACACTGTAATGTAATCTAATCTGACATAGTGTTAAGGGTTTAGATAGAGAGGAATTTGTTAATCATAGAGTCATAGAGATGTACAGCATGGAAACAGACCCTTCGGTACAACCTGTCCATGCTGACCAGATATCCCAACCCAATCTAGTCCCACCTTCCAGCACCCGGCCCATATCCCTCCAAACCCTTCCTATTCATATACCCATCCAAATGCCTCTTAAATGTTGCAATTGTACCAACCTCCACCACTTCCTCTGGCAGCTCATTCCATACACGTACCACCCTCTGTGTGAAAAGGTTGCCCCGTAGGTCTCTTTCCCCTCTCATCTTAAACCTATGACCTCTAGTCCTGGACTCCCCGACCCCAGGGAAAAGACTTTGCCTATTTACCCTATCAATGCCCCTAACAATTTTGTAAACCTCTATGAGGTCACCTCAGCCTCCGACGCTCCAAAGAAAACAGCCCCTCCCTATAGCTCAAATCCCCCAACCCTGGCAACATCCTTGTAAATCTTTTCTGAACCCTTTCAAGTTTCACAACATCTTTCCAATAGGAAGGAGACCAGAATTGCACGCAATATTCCAACAGTGGCCTAATCAATGTCCTGTACAGCCACAACATGACCTCCCAACTCCTGTACTCAATACTCTGAACAATAAAGGAAAGCATACCAAACGCCCTCATCACTATCCTATTTACCTGCGATTCAGTTTCAAGGAGCTATGAATCTGCACTCCAAGGTCTCTTTGTTCAGCCTCCCTAGGACCTTACCATTAAGTGTGTAAGTCCTGTTAAGATTTGCTTTCCCAAAATGCAGCACCTTGCATCCATCTGAATTAAACTCCATCTGCCACTTCTCCCATTGGCCATCTGGTCAAGATCCTGTTGTAATCTGATGTAACCCTCTCACTACACCTCCAATTTTGGTGTCATCCGCAAATTTACTAACTGTACCTCTTATGCTCTCATCCAAATCATTTATGTAAATGACAAAAAGTAGGGGACCTAGCACCGATCCTTGTGGCACACCACTGGTCACAGGCCTCCAGTCTGAAAAGTAACCCTCCACCACCACCCTCCGTCTTCTACTTTTGAGCCAGTTCTGTATCCAAATGGCTAGTTCTCCTTGTATTCCGTGAGATCTAACCTTACTAATCAGTCTCCCATGGGGAACCTTGTCGAACGCCTTACTGAAGTCCATATAGATCACATCTACCATTCTGCCCTCATCAATACTCTTTGTTACTTCAAAAAAAACTCAGTCAAGTTTGTGAGACATTATTTCCCACGCACAAAGCCAAGTTGACTATCCCTAATCAGTCCTTGCCTTTCCAAATACATGTACATCCTGTCCCTCAGGATTCCCTCCAACAACTTGCCCACCACTGACGTCAGGCTCACTGATCTATAGTTCCCTGGCTTGTCCTTACCACCCTTCTTAAACAGTGGCACCATGTTTGCCAACCTCCAGTCTTCTGGCACCTCACATGTGACTGTCGATGATACAGATATCTCAGCAAGAGGCCCAGTAATCACTTCTCTAGCTTCCCTCAAATTTCTCGGGTACACCTGATCAGGTCCTGGGAATTTATTCACCTTTACCTGTTTCAAGACTTCCAGCACTTCCTCCTCTATAATCTGGACATTTTGCAAGATGTCACCATCTATTTCCCTACAGTCTATATCTTCCATATCCTTTTCCACAGTAAATACTGATGCAAAATATTCATTTAGTATCTCGCTCATTTTCTGTGACTCCACACAATGGCCACCTTGCTGATCTTTGAGGGGCCCTATTCTCTCCCTAGTTACCCTTTTGTCCTTTATGTATTTGTAAAAACTCTTTGGATTCTCCTTAATTCTATTTGCCAAAGCTATCTCATGTCCGCGTTTTGCCCTCCTGATTTCCCTCTTAAGTATACTCCTACTGCCTTTATACTCTTCTAAGGATTCACTCGATCTATCCTGTCTATACCTGACATATGCTTCCTTTTTCTTGACCAAACCCTCAATTTCTTTAGTCATCCAGCATTCCCTATACCTACCAGCCTTTCCTTTCACCCTGACAGGAATATACTTTCTCTGGATTCTGAAAAACAACCCTCCACCACCACCCTCTGCCTTCTACCTTTGAGCCAGTTCTGTATCCAAATGGTTAGTTCTCCCTGTATTCCGTGAGATCTAACCTTGCTAATAAGTCTCCCATGGGGAACCTTGTCAAACGCCTTACTGAAATCCTAATAGATCACACCTACTGCTCTGCCCTCATTTCTGAAGGCTTCCCATTTTCCAGCTGTCCCTTTACCTGCGAACATCTGCCCCCAATCATCTTTCGAAAGTTCTTACCTAATACCATAAAATTTGGCCTTTCTCCAATTTAGAACTTCAACTTCTCGCTCTGGTCTATCCTTTTCCATCATTATTTTAAATCTAATAGAATTATGGTCTCTGGCCCCAATGTGCTTCCCCCCCACCCCGACGCCTCAGTCGCCTGTCCTGCCTTATTTCCCAAGAGTAGGTCAAGTTTTGCATCTTCTCTAGTAGGTACATCCACATACTGAATCAGAAAACTCTTGATCAGATGAGCTAATGGGCTAAGGAGTGGCAGGTGATGTTTAATATAGATGGATGTGAGGTGCTGCATTTTGGGAAAACAAATCAGAGCAGGACTTACACATTCAATTCTAAGAGCCTGGGGAGTGTTGCTTAACAAAGAGATCTTGGTGTGCAGGCTTCATAGTTCCTTGAAATGGAGTTGCAGCTAGATAGGATAGTGAAGAAGGCGTTTGATATACTTTCCTTTATTGGTCAGAGTATTGAGTATAGGAGTTGGGAGGTCATGTTGTGGCTGTACAGGACTGTGGTTTGGCTGCTTTTGGAATATTGTGTACAATTCTGGTCTCCTTCTTATCAGAAGCATGTTGTGAAACTTGCAAGGGTTCAGAAAAGATTTACAAGGATGTTGCCAGGTTGAAGGATTTGAGCTATAGGGAGAGAGTGAATAGTCTGGAGCTGTTTTCCCTGGACTGTTGGAGGCTGAGGGGTGACCTTATAGAGGTTTATAAAATCATGAGGGGCATGGATAGGGTAAATAGGCAAAGTCTTTTCCCTGGGGTGGGGGAGTCCAGAACTAGAGGGCATAGAGGGTTTGGAGTGAGGGGGAAAAATTTTAAAGGGACCTAAGGGGCAACTTTTTTACACAGAGGGTGGTGTGTATATGCCAGAGGATGTGGTGGAGGCTGGTACAATTACAACATTTAAAAGGCACCTGGATGAGTTTCTGAATAGGAAAGGTTTGGAGGGATATGGGCTGGGTGCTGGGAGGTGGGACTAGATTGGGTTGGGAGATCTGGTTGGACCGAAGGGTCTGTTTCCATGCTGTACATCTCTATGACTCCAACTGAAAGACACAAGCAGCACACCAGAACTTCAAGTGAGTGAGGGGGCAGAGGTGAGTGTAACGGCCATCATTAAGGAGAACGTGCTAGGGAAACTGAATGGTCTGAAGGTGGATATGTCACTCAGATCAAATGGACTATGCCCCAGAGTCCTGAAGGAGATGGCTGAGAAAATTGTAGATACTTTATTAATGATCCTTTGGGAATCACTGGAGTCAGGGAGGTTCTTAGAGAACTTGAAAATGGCTAAAGTAACATCCCTGTTTAAGAAGGGAGGGAGGCAGAAGACAGGAAGCTATAGGCTGGTTAGCCTGACCTTGGTCGTTGGTAAGATTTTAGAGTCCATTATTAACGATGAGATTGTGGAGTGCTTGCCAAGTGCATGATAAAAGGGCAGACTGAGCACGGCATCATCACAGGGATTGATGACCGATCTCTGACAGATTTGTTGGAATTCTTTGAGGATGTAAACAGCCAAGTTCGAGAAAGGAGAGCCAATGATCAATTTGGATTCTAGAAGATCTTCCACAATGTACCACACAGGAGGCTGCTGAATAAGATGAGAGCCCATGGTGTTACAGGCAAACCACTGGCAATGATAGAGGATTGGCTGGCTGGCAGAAGGCAAAGGGTGGGGATAAAGGGACCTTCTTCAAGATGGCAGCCAGTGACTAGTGGAGTTCCGCAGGGGTCAGTGTTGAGACCACAACTATTTACGTTATACATTAACAATCTGGTAAAAGGAACTGAGGGCATTGTTGTTAAGTTTGTAGATTACACAAAGATAGGGGGGGGGGGGGGGGGGAACAAGTATTGCTGGGGAAGTGGGTAAGCTCCAGAAAGATTTGAACAGACTAGGAGAATGGGCAAAGAAGTGGCAGGTGGAATACAATGTGTGGAAGTGTGAAGTTATGCACCTTGGTAGGAGGAGTAGAGACATGGACTACTTTCTAAACGGGGAAAGGTTTTGGAAATCTGAAACACAAAGGAAATTGGGAATTCTAGTTCAGGATTCTCTTAAGGTTAGCATGGAGGTTCATGGGCAGTTAGAAAGGCAAATGCAATGTTAGTATTCGTTTTGAGAGGGTTAGAATACAGGAGTAGAGATGTATTTCTGAAGCTGTATAAGGCTATGGTCAGAACCCATTTGGAATATTGTAAGCGGTTCTGGGCCCTGTGTCTTAGGAAGGAAGTGCTGGTGTTGGAGGGGAGTCCAGAAGAGGTTTATGAGCACGATCCCAGGGATGAAGGGTTTGTCATGTGAGGAGTGGATCTGTAGTTGATGGAGTTTCGAAGGATGATGGATTCCTCATTGAAATCTATCAGATACTGAGAGGCCTGGATAGCAGGGACGTGAAGTAACTGGTTCCACTAGTAGGAGAAAGTTGGCAGAGGACAATGTAAAATAGCCATTGGTAAGTATGAGGAAACATTGTATGTCAGATCTTTAAAATTTAACATCAATATGCCCCTGCATGGGATTGTGTATGTAAATACAAGTGTTTATAAATCAGACATAAATCAGGAACACAACAAAGGACTTAACTGTATTTTACAATATTTCTTGCCTTCTCAGGCCTGATGGCTTTCTGCTGCCCTCAAGAGGAAGAAGCAGGAACAGCCTTTGACAAAACACAAAGAGAAACTTAAGGCAGTGCTGGAGCAAGTAAGTTGAAAATAAACAGTTTACTCCTTGTCTTGTTAAGGTCTGTTCTGTGGGATACTTAAGGTAATTCTGCATCTTCATTTGCTAAGACAGAGCAAGGACAAAGGTTACAATCTCACAAAGACATTAATGGACAAATGTGCATTGACACATTCTTAGAGAGCAGTTGATGGCCATTTAGAAAGAACACAAAGTCCAACATTTATTGATCTCTTAAACAACAAAGGGTCACAAATATCTAATAAAGGGACAATTATCTCGACAAGTTATCAGCAATGAAGCTAGTTTTCACAAATTACAAACAGACTGATATCCAATTAAATAGCCCTGAGATATCACCACCCTGCACAAACTGAGCAATTACAGAATGAAGTATACCTCTGACCTACATGACCTGGGGTTTTATAGAAGCAATCGAATTAAGCAGCCAATAATTTAAATGAAGAAAACACGTTCTCCACAGAGCTAATATTGATTTTCTGATTCAGTGTTCTGGCTCGAACTGTTAGCATTTGCTCTATGTTAATAAGAAATAGGAACAGAGGTAGACCAATCGGCCCATCAAGTCAGCCTTGCTATTCGTGACTGTAGAAAGCAGGCAACATTGTAAAATGTAATACAGTTAACTCCCCTGTAACGCACCTGATTTATGTCTGACTTATAAACACTTGTATTTATGAACACAATCCCATATTGCTGTTAATTTTAAACTCCTCATTCATGCCACTCAACATAGCCCTCCACTCTCCAATATTTCAAAAATCTCTTCTTTTAGAAATTTCTTTAAAACCTGTTGTACTATAACCTGGTGATTTTTAACTTTGTCCACCCCAGTCCAACACCAGCTCCTCCACATCATTAAATAATTCCAGTGATTTAGCCTTCACAACCCTCTGGGATAGAGAATTCCAGATATTCTTTTTTTTCGGGAGAAGAAATTCCTTCACATTCTCAGTTTTAAATGAGTGTTCCCTTTTTCCATATCAATGTGCCCTGGTTCGAGATTCCCTGTTTATGGAAAAACCTTCTGGACATCTCCACTGTCAAGCATCCTCATAATCTTGTATGTTTCAGGAAGATCATCCCTCATTCTACTAATCGCTCGTGGATATAGCCCCAATCTATTAAGCCATCCTTGATAAATCAGCAACTTCATCTCAGAGGTAAAAACAAGAACTGCAGATGCTGGAAACCAGAGTCTAGATTAGAGTGGTGCTGGAAAAGCACAGCAGGTCAGGCAGCATCCAAGGAGCAGGAAAATCGACATTTCGGGCAAAAGCCCTTCGTCAGGAATAGAGGCAGGAAGCCTGCAGAGTGGAGAGATAAATGAGAGGGGAGTGGGGGTGGGGAGAAAGTAGCATAGAGTACAATAGGTGAGTGGGGGTGGGGATGGAGGTGATAGGTCAGAGGGGAGGGTGGAGTGGATAGGTGGAAAGGAAGATTGGCAGGTAGGATAGGTCATGAGGGTGGTGCTGAGCTGGAAGGTTGGAACTGGGGTGAGGTGGGGGAGGGGAAATGAGGAAACTGATGAAGTCCACATTGATGCCCTGGGGTTGAAATGTTCCGAGGCGGAGGATGAGGCGTTCTTCCTCCAGGCATCGGGTGGTGAGGGAGCAGCGGTGGAGGAGGCCCAACTTCATCTCAGAGTTCAGCCCAGTGAATCTCTTCAATATCCTCTAACTTCAAGACATCCTTTCTTAAATATTAGGACCAAACCTTGCCACAATGCATCAGATTTGGTCTCACCCTCACCCTGGACAGGACTTCCCTGTTTTTAATAAGGTAGTTTTAGGCCTAGTGGTATTATTGCTAGACTATTAATCCAACAAATGTTCTGGGGACCTGTGCTCAAATCCTGTCATGTCAGATAGTGCAATTTGAATTCAATTAAAATCTGGATCATGAAACTATTGTTGATTGTTTGAAAAACCCATCTGGTTCACTAATTTCCTTTAGGGAAGGAGGCTGTTGTCCTTACCAGGTCTGGCTGACATGTGACTCTAGACCCACAGCAATATTGACTCTCAACTGCCCTCTGGGTAATTAGTGATGGGTAATAAATACTGGGAGAAAGTGAGGACTGCAGATGCTGGAGATCAGAGTCGAGAGTGTGGTGCTGGAAAAGCACAGCTGGTCAGGCAGCATCTGAGGAGCAGGACAATCGATGTTTCAGGCATAAGCCCTTCATTGGGAATGAGGCTTGTGGGTCGGGGCTGAGATAAATGGGAGGGGGGTGGGGTTTGGGGGAAGGTAGCTGGGAAAGTGATAGGTGGATGAAGGTGAGGGAGAAGGTGATAGGTCAGAGGGTTAGTGATGGACAGGTCTGGAAGTTTGGGTCTGGGATAATGTGGTGGACGGGGGGCGGTGAGAGGAAAGGGGAAATGAGGAAGCTGTAGAAATCCACATTTATCCTGCGTGGTTGCAGGGTCCCATGTCAGAATATGAGGTGTAATAAATGCTGGCCCAACCAGCAATACCTCATCCTGTGAATGAAGGAAGGAAAGCTTCATCTCCTTAGCAAATAAAGTGAAAATTCAATTTGCCTTGTGCTCCTGCATGCCAGCAGTTTGTGTTTTAAGAGCACTCAGAGCCCTCTGTGCCACCCTTCATTGAAGTCTCTCTCTCTATTTAAATAATAGTCTGCATTTTGATTCTTCCTATCAAAGTGCATGACCTCACACTCAGACTTTCCTACATTAAACTCCATCTGCCAAGTTTTTGCCCAATCTATACTTGCAACCTATCTCCTAACAGGTTCCTTATGTCCTCACCACAACATGCCCTCTCATTTATTTTTATATTATCAGCAAATGTGGATAAATTATTTTCTGCCCTCTTCTCCAAGTCATGAATATAGATGGTAAATAATTGAGGCCCTAAGACTGATCTTTGTGGCACTCTGCTAGATAAGACTTTCCAAACTGAAAAAAACCCCATTAATCCCTAACCTTTGTTTCCTGTGTGTTAATCAATCCTCAGTCTATGTTAATACATCACCCTAAAACCACATGGTTCTATCTTGTGCAATAACCTTTCATATGGCATCTTACTGAATGTCTTGTGGAAAGCAAAACACACTACTGCTTTCCCTTCATCACCTCTGCTTAATATATCCTGGTGACTTGTCCTCTGGTAGACCAATTCGTTTTCAAATAGTTCACCCCTTGTGACTGTTAGAAGAGGTTTCCTCCCATTAGTACCTTCCTTTTCTGATATCTTTGGAATGCCTATAGTATTCTCCACCATGCAGACCAATGTAAAATATTGATTTAAATTATCCCTCTTCCTTTACATCCCACACATAATTTAGCTACTCTCTTTCTTTTAATATAACAGTAGAAGCTCTTGCCATTTGTTTTTATATTTCTTGTTAATTTACTTTCAAAAGTGGGCAGCATGGTGGCTCAGTGGTTAGCACTGCTGCCTCACAATGCCAGGGACCCAGGTTCGATTCCAGCCTAGGGCGACTGTCTATATGGAGTTTACACATTCTCCCCGTGTCTGCGTGGATTTCGTCTGGGTGCTCTAGTTTCCTCCCACAGTCCAAAGATGTGCAGGTTAGGTGAACTGGCCATGCTAAATTGCCAATAATGTTCAGGGATGAGTAGGTTAGGTGCATTAGTCAGGGGTAAATGTAGAGTAATAGGGTAGGGGAGTGGTTCTGGGTGGGTCAGTGTGAACTTGTTGGACCAAATGGCCTGTTTCCACACTGTAGGGATTCAATTTTTTCACTTTTTAATTTTTTTTTAGTAATCTGCTGATGGCTCCTTGAAAAGTTAGTTTTTCAGCATTTTCTATGCCTTAGGTTTTGATTGGATAATCTCCTTGACCATGTTATAAACCATAGGTGGTTTATCCTTCTCAGTCAGTCCTTCTTTTCAATGAAATTTTGCTAAGCCTTATAAAGTTTCTGCTTAAACCTCTATCACTGCTCAGATTCTGACCTTCCCCCTGGTCTAATTTCTCACCCCATTTCAGACAACTCTTCCTTCATATCTCTGTGTTGACTTTATTTCAATTGAAGTCACTGGTTTGAGACTCTAGTTGCTTTTCCTCAAACTGAATTTGACACTCTACCATGTTGTGATTGTTACTCCCTAGAAGATCCATAACCACCAGTTCACTTTTTTAATCCAACCTCTTTACACATTGCTAGCTCTAAAGGTGCCTGCTTGTGGGCAGGTTTGCAATGTACTGCTCCAAGGAACAATCTCTGATGCATTTGTAAAATTTATCTTCCTTGTTACCCTTGCCAGTCTGATTTCCCTAGTGAATATACAAGGTAAAAGCACCCATGGCAATGTAGTGCCTTGCTTACACCCCCCCCCCCCCCCAATATTTCCTTACTTATATTTTGTCCCTCAGTAAGTCACCTCTTTGAGGACCTGTACTCGAGTCCCACCTGTGACTTCTTTCCCTTGCTATTCCATATTTTCACCCAAACTGATTCCACATCGCAAACGATTGCATCTATATTGCTCCCTACTATTGCACCAATACCTTCCTTTGTTGTCAAAGCTACCCCACCTCCTTCCTCTTTTGCCTATTTTCCTGAGAACATTGAGTTCCCTGTCTTGGTCACCCTGCAACTACGTCTCTGCAATGGCTATCAAATCATATTTGTTTATTTCTATTTATGCCGTCAACAGCCTGAAGCTTTGGTGTTTTGGCATTATTACTGACTGTTGCTCTAACGTCTGGCTATCCTCTTCTGCTTATATTTTCTGCTCCTTTCTGTCACACCCCGATTATCATTCGTCTCTTCACCACCTGGATGTATACACTTTTGTTCCTTTCTGACATTTTAAACATGTCTTCAATCCTCTCCCCTCCTCCCCACTTTAGCACGATTAGTTTAAACCTGATCCACACCCCTAGTTGTCCGATTCACCGGATACTGGTTCAAATCAAACATAACAGCTCTCTCTTTCACAGTACCAGTGCTAATTCTGCATGTATCAGAACCCATTTCTCTTAAAGCAATCTTTGAATCACTCATTTACCCCTCTCATCCTTTTTACCCCACTCCAATTTGTGTATTGCTCATGTAGTAATCTACAGATTATTTCACTTATTGTCCTGCTTTACAAGTTCCTCATAATTCTGAAGCGGAACCTCTTTCCAAATTCTTCCTCTGTCCTTTGCGAATCATGCCAACTGGATCCTGACTCCCTCATTCCAAGTTACTGTCCAGTCTGGAAGAGAGGTCCTTAATCTTGGCATCAGGTAGGCAACGTGGGGCCTTTGGAAGTCTGTCTTTGCCCTACAGAACTGTTTCTACTTTCTTTGTTATGTTACCCCCCCCATTACTACATGGTACCCATCTTCTTCAGCCTCCCAGATTGCCTTGGTCTGCTACAATTTGCCGACAGCAGATGTCCATCTCCCTGGCCCGACACTCATCCCTGGAACAGATGGATAACAAGGTCACCTATATCAGAATCTATTTATTGGCTGCTTTCAATACCATAATACCAACCAAACTCACTTCCAGACACTAAGTCCTGGAACTCTGCTGATTCTTCTATCAAATGACAACTTGCTCAGCAATACCTCCTCACTTTTAGCAAGTGTAAATGAACTATGTCATGTGCTGGACTGATTCTCTTCAATTGGTTATTAATATAGCTATAGCCTACTCAGGAGTGATACATTCCTACACAGGGAACTGAAAGGAATATGTTCAAGCTTTGCACAATTTTTTGAATAATGCAGAAACCAACAGTTCCCCAATGCTTGGCCAACATTTACTACCAACCCCTCATTGACAAGGTGGTGGTGACTCACCTGCTGCAGGCTATTTAGGGTGGCATGGTAGCTCAGTGGTTAGCACTGCTGCCTCACAGTGCCTGGGACCTGGGTTCTGTGTGGAGTTTGCACGTTCGCCCTGTGCCTGTGCAAGTTTCCTGCGGGTGCTCTGGTTTCCTTCCCACACTCCAAAGTTAGTGAATTGGCCATGCATTGACTGTAATGTTCAGAATTGTGTAGGTTAGGTGCATTAGTCAGGGGAAATGTAAAATAATAGGGTCTAGGTGGAATACTGTTCGGAGGGTCATAGTGGACTTGTTGGGCCAAATGGCCTGTTTTCACACTGTAGGGATTCTATCTGATATCTACAGCATTCTGTTGCAATTGAGTGACTGGGGCTAGCCATTTCTACGGGCATTCAGAGTTAACATAGAATCATTGAAAATAGGAACAGAAGTAGGCCATTCAGCCCTTCAAGACTGCTTGGCAATGTAATATGATCATTGAGCACAATATCCAAATCCCATTCCCCTCCCCCACACCGTCAATATCCCTTGATCCCTTTAGCATAAAGAGCTATATCTACCTCCTTCTTGAATACACATAATGTTTTGGCCTCGACCCCTTTCAGTGGTAATGAATTCCACAGGCTCCCCACTCTCTGGATGAAGACATTTCTCCTCATCTCAGTCCTAAAAGGTTTAGGACGAAAATCCTTAAATCCCTGGTTCCAGATTCCCTTGCCATCGGGATCATCCTTCCTGCATTTACTTCTGCCGAGTTCTGTTGGAATTTTATACGTTTCAATGAGATTCCCCACTCATCCTTCTAAATTCCAATCAATATGATCCTAACTGACTATGATCTCTCCACATTTGATAACCACAGAGTCATCCAACCAGTCCACACCGAACATATTTCCAAACTAAACCAGTCCCACCTGCCTGCTCTTGACCCGTGTCCCTCCAGAACGTTTTCCAATCATGTACTTATCGAAATATCTTTTACATATTGTAACTGTACCCACATCCACAACTTCCTGTGATAGTTTATTCCACACATGAACCACTCTCTGAGTAAAAGAGTTGCCTCTCATGTTTTTTGTAAACCTTTCTCCTGTCATCTTAAAAATACCCCTCCCTAGTTTTGAGCCCTCAGGAAAAGAGCCTGGCTACTCACCTTATCTATGCCCCTCATGATTTTATAATCCTCAATAAGGTCACCCCTCAACCTCCTACACTCCAGTGAAAAACCGACCCAGCCTTTCCAGTCTATTTTTATATCTCAAACCCTCCATTCCCCGCAACATGCTGAACCCTCTCCTGTTTAATAACATCCTTTCGATATAACCAGGGGTCACTCTTAGGCCAGACCAAATAATAAAAGCAACATACTGTGGACACAGAGAAAATGCTGGAGAAATTCAGCAAGTCTGGCAGCATTTGTGGAGAGAGAGAGAGAGAGAAATAATGAATATTTCAGGTCTGGTAGAAACTGCAGAGTTTCTCCAGCATTTTCCCTGTGTCCACAGTATTTTGCTTTTATTATTCCAGTCCAAAGCAGGCTGGAAGTTTTTCTTCTCTGAAAGGTATTTGTGAATGAAATGAGCCAATAGCTTCACAGCAGCATTACAATGACCAGCTTTTAGGAACTGAGTTTAAGTTCTACTGGCTGCCCACTGGGATTTGAACTCAGGTCCTCACAGTGATAGACTGAACCTCTAGCTGAAGGCCACTACGTCATAGTATACTTGCAGGCTGAATGGCTAGGCTTTTTGGTCAATTCTGAACTGACCAACATTACTACCCTCTCCTCTCCCCCTCATTCAAAAGGCTATATGATTTATTGCAGTTTCCTCACTGAATTGCACTTTGCAGATGTTTTCCCATTCAATGTGCTCAGAGATGTTATGACACCTCTGAAGCAAGCCAGACTTGAAACCAGGCCTCCATACTAAAGAACAGGGACATTACCACTGCACCATAAAAAGCTCCACTACTTCCTGCATTGCAAAGGCATGAGGTAGCTCTGGAGCAAACAGCCATCAACTGGGACAAGGAGTATTCTAGAACTAGAGAAGCATAGAACTGATATAGCACAGAAGGAGGCCATTTGGCCCATCTTTTCCATGCTGATGCAGAGACACCCAGATGCTCTTTCTAATCCCATCTTCCTGTACGTTATCTATAGCTCTGCTGCTCGCAGCATTCAAGGGCAGAACGAGATACGTTTTAAAAGGGTTTAAGGTCTGTGCCTCCACCACCAACCCAGGCAATGACTTTCAGGCACCCAATACCCTTGTGTAAAAAGGAATTTTCTTCACGTTCCCTCCAATCCTTCTGCCACTCAGCTTGAATCTATGAGTCGTAGTTTCTGAACTCTCTGCCAAGGGAAAAAGGTTCCTCCTGTTGACTCTATCTCTACCCCTCACAGCGTTGTATACCTCCAATCTCTCCTCGTAGCTACAATTCTCCAGCCCCGGCAACATTCTTGTAAATCTCTGCACTCCCTCCAGAGCAATTACATCCTTTTTGTGATGTGCTGACCAGAACCACACACAGTACTCCAGTTCTGGCCTCACCATTGTCTTCTCCTCTGAGAGAACATTTAAGAACGTATGTAGGAGCAGCAGGAGTCAGCTGTCCGCTCTGTCGTCCAGAAGAATTCTAGCTGATCTTCTCCTCAAGTACACTTTCCCGCTGACTCCCCATAATCCTCGCTTCCCCAAACGACCAAAAACCTGTCTATCCCTTTCATGAATGTACTAAATGATGGTGCACCATTACCCTCTGGAATAGGAAATTACTAAGATTCACAATCCTTTGAGGTGTAAAATATTTCCCTGTTTCAGTCCTATCCTAAGTGATAGGCCCATTATCCCGTCACTGTGACCCTTATTTTAGATTTCCTAGCCAGGGTCATTAGTCTTTCAGTGTCTACCCTGTCAAGCCCATTCAGAATCTACCTGTTTTAATCAGGTCACTTCCCAATATTCCCAAATCCACAGAATATAGACTCAGTTTAATCCATCTCACATCCCAGGACAACCCCCTCATCACCATCTTGTGAACCTACATTGTTCTGTGTCCAATGCAAGCATATATTTCGTGAGATAAGGAAAGCAAAACTACTTACTGTAATGCAGGTGTGATCACGCCAAGACCCTGTAGATTTGCAGCAAGACGCCCCCTTCTGTTCCAATCCCGTGTTCCAATCCATTTGTGTTCCAATCTCCCATTGTGTTCCAATTCCCTTGCAACAGTTACTGCCACACCACCTGCACTTCCAATTGTTTGCTGTGAATTGTCTTGGAGCTGATTCTTCACCAAAATTACTTTTTTTAAATTTCAAAATATACTTTATTCATAAAATATTTTGATGGTCTGTACAATCGGTCATGCCATACATACATATACATAAACTGGAAGATGGCCCAGGTGACTGCGACGGCACAGGTTCTGGGAATAGGCCAGACCTGTGCCACATATAGTAACACTGACAGTGCCTCACACCTGATGACCAGGTTTTTACCCGCGAGGGAGAGTGACCGTAGCTTCCATCTGTGCAGTTTCTGTCTCACCTTCTTGATATGCTCCTCCCAAGACTTGGCGCATGCCCCAGCCCCCCCGAACCAAATACCCAGCACCTTCAGGTGGTCAGTCCTGACAGTGAAGGGGTTGGAGGATTGGTCGGCCCAGTTCCCGAAGAGCATGGCCTCGCTCTTGCCTTGGTTGACCTTGGCCCCCGAGGCCTGCTTGAACTGGTCACAGATGCACATGAGTCTGCGCACGGACAGCGGATCCGAGCAGAAAACGGCTACATCATCCTTGTACTGGGAGACCTTAACCTGCAGACCCCCGCTGCCAGGAATTGTCACCCCTCTCAGGCTTGCATCCTTCCTGATTGATTCGGCAAATGGCTCTATGCAGCACACAAACAAGGCAGGAGAGAGAGGGCAGCCCTGCCTGACTCCAGATCTGACTGGGAAGCTATCTGTTTCCCAACCATTGATTGAGACTGCACTGACAATGTTGGTGTAGAGCAATCTGGTCCAATTGTAGATTCCCTCCCCAAAGCCCATTTTGGAGAGAACATCTCTCATATATATGTGTGATAGCCTGTCAAAGGCTTTCTCCTGGTCCAGGCTGATGAGGCAGGCCTGTCCTCCACGTAGGCGATCGTATCCCCTGAGGAGTGCGAGACTCTCAGCGATCTGCCTGCCCGATCCCAGAGCAGACCTGACCCAGTTGGCGATGACCTTTGACAAGATTTTGTAATCTGCATTCAATAGTGAGATTGGTTTCCAATTTCTGATTTCCTCCCTCTCCCCCTTCTGCTTGTAGGTGAGGGTGATGATGCCTTTCCTCATGGATTCACTCATGGTACCTGCCCGAAGCATACTGACATACACCTCCAGCAGGTCCTGGCCAATCAAGTCCCACCGAGCAGAATAGAGCTCGACCAGTAAGTCGTCACTTTCAGGAGTTTTATTCTTTTCGAAGGACTCGAGGGCCTTGGTCAGCTCGTCCAGAGATAGCGGCTGGTCCAGCCTCTCCCGTGTTGTGTCGTCTAAGACCTCCGTGATAGAGGACAGGAAAGACTGGGAGGCCGCGCTGTTGGTCGGCTTCGCGTCGTACAGACTGGCATAGAAGGATTTACTGATCCTCATGACATCAGCCTGAGATGACGTTATCGAGCCATCTTCTTCCTTCAGGCTGCTGAGCACAGAGCTCTCTTTGTGCACCTTCTGGAAGAAGAAACGTGAGCACGTCTCGTCCTGCTCCACGGAGCGGACCCTGGGCCAGAAGATTATCTTGGAGGCCTCCGAGGCAAAGAGTGAGGCTTGCTGGCCCTTCACCTCCGTGACATTGACTCCCCATCGTCTGCAGCAGGAGCAGGTTCTGCATACTTTCCTGGAGTTGGGACAGTTTTCCCCGCCTCTTTCTCAACTCCTGATGACAGCAACAAAAAGGACACATTCCAATGGAACGCATTCGATGTGTTAAATCAAGAGATTGATCACGAGAGAGAGAGAGAGAGAGACACACATATTGATGGTGGTGGCTTAACATGAGGGTCATGGCAAAGGATACAATTGAGAATGCAAGACTTTCACAGTAGCCTCAGCTGGTGTGAGAATTGAACGTGTGTCAGTCTACGTTGTGAACTAACCTACAGTACTAGTTGACCTTCTCGTGTTTTCCCGAGGACTGTGGCTTCGATCACAATGCCGGCTTGCCACCTCCGATTGTCTAACCAATGGGACACCACTGAAGTTGCAGCGCCCTGAGTCACTCTGATTTCTTCTTAACAGTTTTTGGCTGCACTTCAAGGTCTTTTGGAGTTAAGAAGATTGCAGATAATATGCAGCCTCTCTCCAGGTTTGAAGCCCCTTGTATAATTGAGTACGTTGGCAGGGACGGGATTTGACTGCTGAAGAATACATTTTTCAAAACCAATCATTTGCAGGGCATTATGCATATCATTTATGTAAGATTGTATAATGTATGTAACATTTTTACTATAATGAGCAAGACTGATGCTATTGTCATAACACAAATGCTGCCTCTAATGCGGAAATGAATTAGGGAGCAGAGCTGTGCAGATGAGCACACATTATTAGCTTCAGAACCCTGTGTGTGTTTAAGGATGCCATTTGAATGAATCATTCAGATACAAATCACCGTTCATTCCAATAAAGACATCTCATTAGTCAAGAGGTTTGTTTGCACATCCTTGCATTTCCCACCTGCCACATCAGCCCTATTGAGGTGACAACACGCAACTGTGCTGAAGGCTCCAGCGGGACAGGTGGTATGATCAGAGCTTTACAAACGTAAAACACGACCGAGATTTGCGCTCTTGCTAAAAAAAAATTATGTTAAGCGATTTCAGTGTCGACACGTATGAATCAATCTTTGGCTCTGGCCCATCAATTTTACCTTCTCGGGTTGTCAGGAGCCTGAGAAATGTACTGAGCTCCTGCCCTTGCCTTAATGTCCCTACGAGTCAGGGATGTTGGTGGCTTTTAATGTCACTGGACGAGTTTTTTTATTCAGACAAAAGTGAGGACTGCAGATGCTGGAAATCAGAGTCTAGATTAGAGTGGTGCCGGAAAAGCACAGCAGGTCAGGCAGCATCCACGGAGCAGGAAAATCGATGTTTCGGGCAAAATCCCTTCGTCAAGAATGATTTTATTCACTATTGGGAAATGGGTCTCGCTGTCAGCACCAGTGTTTATTGCCTGTCCCTAGTTGCCCCTTAAGAAGGTGGGGGTGAGCTTACTTCTTGAACAGTCGCAGCCCATGTGTTGTAGGTTGACTCACAAGGGAGTGAAGTCAGGAATTTTGACCCAACAATTCTGTAGATTTTTTGTATATGAATAACAAGTCAACATTGGAATTTGGCATTCCCTGCGCTTCCAAAAAAATCCCAAGGCATTTCTTATTTATATGGGTCAATGTTTACATATATATGAGGCACTGAGGAGGTCTGATAACTGAACTGGTCTTAATTGTACGTTTGCAAAAAACCCTCAGGCAGTGGTCTTTCCCACTGCGCCTTGGCGGCAGCTGGCCCAAGCTTCAGTGCGTACCTCAGGAAGTAGACTTTCTAAAGGATCCCTACAATGTGGAAACTGGCCGTTCAACCCATTGTGTCCACACCAACCTTCTGAAGAGCATCCCACCCAAACCCAACACCCCTACCCTATCCATGTCACACTGCATTTCCCATGGTTAATCTAGCCTGCACATCCCTGGACACCATGGGTAATTTAACATGGCCAATCCACCTTAACCTGCACATCCCTGGACACCACGGGTAATTTAGAGTGGCAATCCACCCTAACCTGCACATCCCTGGACACATGGGTAATTTATTATCGCCACTCCACCCTGACCTGTGCATCCCTGGATACCATGGGCAATTTAGCATGGTCACTCCGCCCTAACCTGCACATCTTTGGATTCCTGGACCTTGGAATATGCCAGTCTGCAACTCTCGGAAAAGGTTAACTCCTTGTGCTGGAAGATCAGCAGGCTTCGGGCCGCCTAAAGAGTGTCCTTCACTGAGTTGATGGTTCTGTTCGCAAACATCATTCCCCATTAAGTATTAAAAGTAAGTGTAATTACTGAGTTTTTTTTTCTCCAAGCTGTTTCTGTGATAACGTGAGTTGCAGCTGACGCTCTGGAGTGTGCCATCAGTAGCCAGCATTGAATCAAAGCGAAATACTGCAGATGCTGGAAACCCGTAACAAGCCCAGACAGTGCTGGGCAAAGAAAACTCAACAGGTCTGGCAGCATCCGTGGAAAGAGACAAGCTGATAAATAAAACAAAGAATTTCGGATGCTGAAGATCTGATACAAGCCAAAACCAGAAATTGCTGGAGAAACTTAGCAGCTTTGGCAGAGAGAAACAGAGTTAATGGTACAATTCTTCTTCTGAACTTTTATGACTATGACTTGCTTTTGCAAAGCTGTGTTCACATCTCACTGAGAGATTCTGGAGGAGCTGTCTGGCAGGGTGATGAGCCCACTGTGGGTTTTCATTAGTGTCTTGGATAATTTCAGTGGAGGTGATAATATGATCAGTCAAAATCCTATTGAATGGGGAAGCAGGCAAGAAGGGATGAATGGCCTACTCCTGCTCCTATTTTCTTTGTTTGCCTGAGCTGTCATCTCACTCTATCTGCACTGCCTTCTACTCCTTTCTCACTCATGCATTTGTCTAACTTTCAAGAGAAAGAGGTAAATGGAGCTATTTTAGCTTTCTCTCCTTCTCGTCATGAAGGGAGGGATTTTGAATTCTTACTTTCCTTTTCCCTTTTTAACTAGGCTGTGATGTGTTACCCCTCACACTCTCAGTATGATTAAAATAAACTGGAAGAAACTCATTTCAACATTAAACCAAAAGCGCTTGTTCATATTTTTAAAACTGGGGAATGGTTGTTGCGACACAGACAAACACGCAGCTGAACAAAGAAGATGGAAGAGAAAAGGAGCAATGGAAAGAGGTTATAATTAGAAATAATTAAAATTGATAGTTATGAATATTAATTCACATGATTTTTGACTACGTCCATGACCAGTGAAGGTTCCTTCGCGTGGATGGTCTGACAGAATCCCTGTTTATTGTGGTTGGTGGTTTCAATCCAGAGAAATTCAGTTTAAAAGTGAAACACGAATGAATAACTTTTACAAACAGATTCTGAACTCTATTCCTTTTAAAATCTCCATGGTAATTGGGCCCCAGCTCCCCTGCCAACACTGCAGAGGCTCCTCCCTGGCCTTTCCATGGGCTGACTGTAGTTCAGACACACTGCAACCAAACAAAGAGAACAAATATGTCCACCCCCCAGCCCCCAGCCATTAGTAAAATTAGTAAAATCCTCCAAAACCCCACAAAAGAAACTGTAAATATTAATTGCATGAGTGGGGATTCCATGTTACAAAAGGGAATATATTTTTGATGATGGGATATTCAATCTCCTGACCAGTGGAGCCACATCTACTTCAGTAATGGTCATGAGGTACAAACCATCAGAAAGTCATTCTACACGGACAGGTGAAATCTTGTAACATAAAGTTTTTCGTGTTTATGGTTCCAGAAATCATGTTAAAGTATTTCATTGGAGTGTGTGTGTTTTTCCAAATTCCGCGTGTTTGTGACTGAATATTCGGTGTTAGCTGTTTTGCATGCCTGTATGTTCATTGTGTCTTCCATTTGTATGCTTGCATGTTTTGATTGTATAAAAACCAAAAGATCTGCGGATGTTGTAAATCAGAAACAAAACCAGAAGTTGCCTGTTGTGGGACCTGAGCATTAACTCTGATTTCTCTTCAGATGCTGCCAGACCTGCTGAGCTTTCAGTTTTTGTTCTGTTTGTATGTTGTGAACTTGTGTCTGAATATTCTGTGTGTGTGTGTGTGTGCATATTGCTTGTGTCTGTACATTATGTGTGTGCCACATATCTGTATGTTCATGGTGTGTGTATGTGTGCCTGTTGTGTGTGTGAATGGGTGTCTGAATATTTGGTGTGTGTGTTTGTATGTTATGTGTGTACCTGCACATTGTATGTGTGTGTATGTGCTTGCACCTCATATTCTGCATGTTTATGTGTTTTTGTCTCTGAATATTTTGTGTAAGGTGTTTTGTATGTGTATATTCTGTGTGTGCATACTTGAGTTGCGTGCGTATCTGTCTGAGTATGTGTGCATGTCTGTGTGTGTGTGTGAGTATGCATGCATGTGCGTGTGTACCTCTGTGTGTTTGTGAATCTGTGTGTCTCTCTGCGCGTGTGTGTTGTGTGTGTATGTGTGTGTATGTGTGGGAGAGAGAGTGAGAGTGAGTGTGTGGGTGTGTGGGTGCGTGTGTGTGGGTGTGTATCCAGTGTTCTTTAGTTGTGGGCATGAGAGAGAGTGGAACGGAACAGCAGAAAACATTATCAACAGTATGATTACTTATCCATAGAAATGAGTTATTGTCACGGTTAGAACAACACAGTCGACCTGCAGGAGCCTTTACCTTTTACAGGTGTGTATTAGACAGTGACAGGCCCCAGCACTGGGATTGTTTGTGGTTGTTCAGGATGCTCAGTATAAAGCCACAGTTAATGAATCTGAAAATCAGTGTGGTAATTTTCACATACTGTATTCAAGATGGTTAGGAAGAGACTTAGTTTTAAAATTCTCATCCTTGATCATGGATCTTTTATACACAGATGGACCCATTTTAGCTCAGAATAGCTCCTTATAATAATAGGTCCCATAAGAGCTGGACCACATGCATATAATAGTGTGAGTGGGCAAGTAAAAGAAACTGTAGAATTTAGATAGCACCTGTCACAGGATGTCTCGAAGTGTTTTTATAGCCAATGAAGTGGTGTTTATAAGACATCGTCTGGCAGTGCAGACATCAATATTGCTGGAAAGAAGGATGCACTTTGATAAACATTTTGGTCTTGCACTCATCAGGACAATGTGCAAGGAATATCAATGAAAGGGAAAACAATACACGTACGAGAGGAGAGTGTGATTTGTGTGCCAATTTGTAGAGGCGTGTCATTGTGGAGATTGCACTAGTTAGATGGTTACTGACAATAAACTGCCAAAATGTGCCTTTTCCCCACAATCCTGAAGCACTGATTGAAATGTGGTAATTGTTGTAATGGAGGAAACAGAACAGCAAATTTGCATACAGCAAGCCCCAACAATCAGTGATGTGATAAGCAACTGGCTAATTTGTTGTGCTGTTGTGGGTGCAGTGAGAAATGTTTTTTTAATTTCAAAAATATACCTTATTTGTAAAAATACCTTTATATACATAGTTATTGAACCAGTTTAGTTCTGTACAGTAGTATTCGAAGGGGACAGGTAGTGATTGGGGTAATGTAAACCCAAGGCATTTTCTGACTTGTACAAGACTATATTTGCAGATATTTGAGGCTCTGGGAGGGTCCAATAGCTGAACGGACCCCATTGCACTTTGGCTGAAAGGTCTCAGACAGTGGTCTTTCCCCACTGCGTCTTGGCAGCTGTGGCCTCTGGCTTTAGTGCATCCCTCAGCACGTGGTCCTGGACCTTGGAATATGCCAGTCTGCTACACCCCGTCGAGGTCACCTCCTTGCTCTAGAAGACCAACAGGTTTCGGGCAGAGCAACGGCCATCTTAGACTGAGTTGACGGTCCTCCAAGTGCGGTTGCTGTTTGTCTCAGTGTGCGATCAGGGGAACAGCCCGCAGAGCAGAGTCCTGTGTCACAGAACTGCTTGGGACGAACCTTGACAATAGCCATTACATCTCTCTCCTGACTTCCTTTGCGAAGTCACATTCCAGAGGGAGATGGGTGACAGTCTGCACTCACCCCAGCAGCTGTTTTGAGGGCAGAGTGCAGTGGCACAGACTGTACATGAAGGATCTCACTGGTAGTGCCCTCCTCACAAATCGATGTCCTGGTGCTTGTTGGAAAGTTCTGCCGATGAGGCATTCTGCCAAACAACTTTGCAAGTCTGCTCAGGGGACCTCCTGTCAGCATCCACCCTCTCCTTTTCCTGCAGGATCCGGAGGACCACACAAATGCTGACCACACAAATTCCTCTGCACAGTTCAAACTTACGAATGCAAGATATTCACCGGGGGGCTTCCTTTAAAGATATACTTTATTTGTAAATATACCTTTATATACATAGTTATTGAAGCAGTTTGGTTCTGTACAATAGCCTATCAAGGGACAAACAATGATTGGAGTTTGACTCTACCCAACATGTAAACCCAAGGCATTTTCTGACTTGTACAAGACTATATTTTCAGATATCTGAGACTCTGAGAGGGTCCAATAGCTGAACGGACCCCCATTGCACTTTGGCTGAAAGGTCTCAGGCCTCTGAAGGGAGGTGTAGCATTCCCTCAATGCGGCAGTGGGCTGCTGGCCTCGGCTTATGGCTGTGGAAAGTGAGTCTTGAACCCATGACTTTATAACTCAGCAACAAGAGCCGGGAGTCACGGAGGAAGCTTATTTAAATTAGAAGATTCAGAGCGGACTGAATAGAGACTCGGGAGCCTAAAATGAATTAATTTGAAGTGTCGGACTGTACAGTAACTGTAGGTGTATATTGTAAGGAATCTTGGCAAAGAGTAATTTATGCTAAGTAATTGTCTGATACCTTGCATTCAGTTTGATCATTGCTTCTTCAGTGAACCAGAAAGCATGCCCACGTCCATGTTATTACTTAATTTAAACACTTTGGGGGTCATGTTGCAAAACATGAATAATGCAGTTTCCTCCTGTATTATCGCTTATTTATAACATCTCGGTGTGTCATTTCATAAAGTCTGCAGCTATCTCTCCTGACATCTGAAGAATGAGTTCTTCTCAAGTAATAGTTCTGTTCTGTACAAGAAGTTAACCTGACATTTGTAAAATTATGTTGTAATAGTCATTCCTTTCTTGTGCCAGGGAATATTAAACGCACCGAGTGACACAGCTCCTCAGTTTGACGGGCCTTCTGGCTATGAGGTGGAAGGCAGAGACAGAGCATTGACTCGAGTGTTCAGAGTACAGACAGCATTAAGGTTCGGTGGGTGGGGGTTGCAGGGTAATGACGAGTTGCATTTATATAGAGCCTTTAACACTGCAAATCCTCCCCAGCACTCTGCATTGGAGTAATCATCAAGCACCAACATCGGCCAATGACCCCACATCATGGTGCATTAAGGACAGTGATCTACACTGGTCAAAGAGTTAGGTTTTTAAGCTGGGTCTCTGTTCAGAGAGACTTGGGAAAAGAGGGAATTCTGGGACCCAGTACACAATGGGGCACTTAAAATCGAGGTTGGGCGCAAGGGCCTGTAGGGACAGATCTTGAAGTGTTTGTGTGCCTGGAGGGAGTCACAGAGGTAGTGAGGGGCCAGGTTGTGGAGGGATAGGAAACAAGGATGGAATTTGTAGAATCCAGGCATTGCCCAGAGAGGAAGGAGTCCCAGTTGGGCACAGACCAGTAACTAATTTACACGGACTATTTCAGGAGGAGATACATTAACACTGTTCACCCGTTAATACCAACATAGCCTTCCAACAATAGCATTGGCTGTTCTCACATTTCAGTATAAGATCGCAGCCTATAGATGGACAAGCTGGACCGAACAGTCTATACTATCCTGACTTGACTTGGAATTATGACAAAGCATTGAGGAGCTGAGGGATGGAAGGGTTGGAATGGAGGGAGTGGGGAATTGAGGGGGCAGGGAATGGAGGGGATGGGGAATGGATGGGGTTGGGGAATGGATGGGGTTGGGGAATGGAGGGGGTTGGGGAATGGATAGGGTGGGGAATGGAGGGGGTGGAGAGTGGAGGGATAAGGGAATGAGGGGGTGGGGAATGAGGGGTTGGGAAATGGATGGGGTTGGGGAATGGAGTGATGAGGGGGTGGGGAATGGAGGGGCTGGGGAGTGGAGGAGTTGGGGAATGGAGGGGGTGGGGAATGGAGGGATAAGGGAATGGAGGGGGTGGGGGATGGAGGGGTTGGGGAATGGAGAGGGTGGGGAATGGATGGGATTGGGAAATGGAGGGAGTTGGAGAATGGAGGCAATAAGGGAATGGAGGGTGTGGGGAATGGATGGGGTGGGGAATGCAGGGGGTTGGGGAATGGAGGGGATGGGGAATGGAGGGATAAGGGAATGAGGGGTGGGAAATGGAGGGATAAGGGAATGAGGGAGTGGGAAATGAGGGGGTGGGGAATGGAGGAGAATGGAGGGGGTTGGGGAATGGGGTGGGGAATGGGGGGGTGGGGAATGGAGGGAGTGGGAAATGGAGGGGGTTGGGAATGGAGGGGATTTGGAATAGATGGGGTCAGCCATTTACAATTGATAAGAGTGGATTTAGATGAAGGGAACAAGTGTAATATCTCCAGGTTCACTTACAAGACCAGGGCTGGGTGGGAGAGAAAGCTGTACGGAATGACCAAACAAACTGGAATCAGATATAGACAAGTTCAGTAAGTGGGCAAGCAATTAGCAGCCATTATTTGAGGATATGACCAATAGGATAGATGAAGGCAGAGGGTAGATGTCGTTGCCATGGACTTTAGTGAGACCATTGACAAGGTTCTGTATGGTGTACTGGTTAGTAAAGTTAGATCACATGTGGTCTGGTGGATCTAGCCAATTGGATACAGCATCGGCTTGATGGTAGGAGACAGAGGAAAGTGGTGGAGGGTTTCTTTCAGATTGGAGGCTTGTGACCAGCAGTGTCCACTGTTGTTCACAATTTGTAAAAACAATTTCGATGAGAATAAAGGAAGCATGGTTAGTAGGTTTGTGGATGACACCAAAATTGTTTGGCATAGTGGACAGCAAAGAAGATTACAAAGGGATCTTTCTGAATTGGGCCAATGAGCCAAGGAGTTGCAGATGGACTTTAACTTTGAAAAATGCAAGATGTTGAATTTTGGAAAGATAAATCAGGGCAGGACTTATACAGTTAATGGCAGGGCCCTGGGGAGTGTAGTTAACAAAGAGACCGAGGGATGCAGGTGTATAGTTGTTTGAAAGTTGTGTCTCGCACAGACAGAGTGAAGAAGGTGTTCGGTACCCTTGCCTTCCTTGGTCAGTGCATTGAGTACAGGAGTTGAGAGGTCAGCTTGGGTTTGTACAGGACGTTGTATTCCAAAATTGGCCTCACCAATGTACAGTTCTGATTGCCCTGCTACAGGAAAGATGTTGTTAAATTGGAGAAGGCGCAGTCAAAATTTACAAGGATGTTACCGGGTTTGGAAGGATTGAGTTGTAAGGAGAGGCTGGATAGACTGGGTCCTTTTTTCAAGGATGCTGAGGGGTAATCTTGTAGAGGTTTATAAAAATCATGAGGAACATAGATAAGGTGAACAGCATTTACCAGGATAAGGGAGTTCAAAACTAGAGGACATAGGTTTAAGGTGAGAGGAGAAAGATTTAAAAGGAACCTGAGGGGCAACCTTTTCACATTGGGTAGTGCGTGTATTGAATGAGCTGCCAGAGGAAGTGCTAGATACAGGAATAGGTACGACATTGAAAAGAGGTTTGGACAGGTACATGAGTAGGAAAGAGGACCAAACACAGGCAAGTGGGACTAGTTTAGTTCGGGCAACTTGGCTGACATAGATGATTTGAACCGAAGGGTCTGTTTCCCTGATGTGGAACTCTATTACTCTATCTAGCTGTGAATGCTGGAGATCTGAAACAAAAACAGAGAATGCATGAGAAACTCAGCAGGTCTCGCAGCATCTGTAGGGAGAGAAACAGATTAAACAGTTCGACTCCAGTAACTGATGAAGAGTGACCAGACTCCAGACATTAACTGCGTTTTTCTTGCCACAGGTGCTGCCAGATTGGGTTTTGCCTGCAACTTCCCTTTACATTTCTGAAGAAGGGTCACTGGACTCGAAAGGCTGACTCTGCTTGCTCTGCAGACCTGCCGAGTTTCTCCAGCAGTTTGTGTTTCTGTTTCTGAAATGGGGCCTGCTGTTTGCCCATGGATTCAGCAGAGGGCAGCATTGTTCCAGACATCGCAGAGCCCAATCCTGGGAGCTGTGCAAAGTTCCAGAGGACTGCGAGAGTGTTCAGAATCATAGGGCTCTTGAGAACCTGTTGTGTTTCAGACAAAATATCATGGGAAATTGGATTTGTCAAACTGCAACAGAGTTTTGAAGACAGAGAGAGAGAGAGAGAGAGAGAGCACAAGGACTGGAGGGATTTGCAAACGAGGATAAAAGCTGGTTTGGCTGGCCAGGAATGTCAATGCAGCATAGGAGCAGATTATGGTGTGGGCTAGGCAAGGGCAGTTTAGCTTTGCACACATCAGCTTTTATAGAGGATGGAATGTGAAAACCCTTTATGAGAACTAAGCTGCCTAGCAGCTCAGAGATAGTTGAGTTGCTGTATGTTGGCAGAAGTGCAGCTATTGTGTCGAATAATTACTTGTTTTGTGCTTTAACTTTTCTGGCAAGCTTCAAAATCCCACCCACTTTCTTGCTCCTGACAGACGCCAAGAACAATCCAGATTGATGTGGTGCCTTTGTAGCTGGGGAACATCGCAAGGTGCTTCACGGGAATCAGCAAATCCCACTCTGAGCCATATGGGGGAGGTGTGGCAAACAGCTGAAACATTCTTGTTGGTTGATCGATTTTACGTTTAACACAGACGAGGGAGGTGACGATAGAGGTAGCAAGGTAGTAAACAAACAGCAAGGTTCCCTCACCATCCCAACTCGGAAATGTATCACCATTCCTTCACAGTTGCAGTGTCAAAATCCTGACACCCTCTCCCTGAGGGCATTATGAGTCTACCCACAGCAGGTGGACTGCAGTGGTTCAAGAAGGCAGCTCACTCCCAGCTTCTCCAGGGGCAACTAGGGACGAGCAATAAAACGATGGCCCAACCATAGATGCCCAAGTCCCATGAATTAAGAAAATGTAGCCACGTTCATACTCCTGACAAGAACATTTATTTATTTATTGTGAAAATTTTGTTTCTCTGGGATCTGGAAGTCTAACTTTTATTGCCCATCCCTAATTGCCCAGAGGGTATTCAAGAGTGGGTCTGGAGTCACACTTAGGCCAGACAAGGTAAGGGTGGCAGTTTCTTCCCTAGAGGGCATTAGTGAACCAGATGGATTTTAAGCAACAATTGATGGTCACCATTACTGCTGTCTGCTTCCTGATTTCATGAATTGAATTGAAATGGCAGCAGCTGCTGTGGGATTTGATACCCACGCTCCTGAGGTTGGGGCATCTGGGATGCCATCTAGTGAGATTAACACTCCACCGCCATCACCCCACTGTTGGCATATGACAGTGAAAACAATTTATATTGTAGGGGGTGGCACAGTGGCTCAGTGGCTAGCACCGCTGTGTCACAGCGCCAGGGATCTGGGCTGGATTCCAGCCTCAGGCAACTGTGTGGTGTTTGCACATTCTCCCCGTGTCTGCGTGGATTTCGTCCTACAGTGCAGATTAGGGTGGTTTGGCTGTGCTAAGTTGCCTGTAGTGTCCAGAGTTGTGCAGGCCTGGTATATTAGCCATGGGAAATGCAAGGTTACAGGGATAGAGTGCGGTAGGGGAATGGGTCTGCGTGAGACACTTCTCAGAGAGTCAGTGTGGACTTGATGGGCCAAATGGTCTGCTTCCACACTGTAGGAATTCAATGAATTTCATTGGGATGTTGTGACAGGCACTATAGAAATGAAACTCTTCATGTCATCACTGGGATTCCTAACATAGTCATCTCTCCCATTAGCTAAAAGGTCCCATGAACTCCCTGATGGGGTAAATCTGGTATTTGCAATAAAATCGTTCACGATTTGTCTAATTGCAGCCTTGGTTTCCTTTCCTCGAGATTATGCTGAGAATGTTTTCCACCTCTGCTCTTTCAAAAATCAGTCTGCATCATTTTTACTCCAGTGTTTTATTTTAAAACATTCTCATTTCACATTTACAGGAACACAGCGATAATCCCACATCAGGGCCTCCAGACCGGTTTTGCACACAAGAGGGATTTTCCTAAAAGCAAGCTTTATCTATTAAATTGAGAATTTTACGTTAGGAAATCCATTTTGTTTTTTGTGAAATAATTGAGTGAACTGCATTGCTACACCCAGTCATTCAGAATGCTGCTGTAGATGATTTAAAAAAAACACTAAGAACACTTATGGACCTAGTTACTTTCCGTAAAATGCTCTACACAAGAGCTTAGTGGATCAGATAGAGGCTTTTATAAATCTTCAATAAAACTGCAGGCATTACATAAGGATATTGGACAAATAATCTCTTCACAGCTATGGGTTTACAAAAAGAAAAACGTGCATTTAGAGAGACTTGTCACGTCCCCTAGGCATTTTGTAACGGGGGGATTATTTTCTAACGCCTGTGTCTTGTTGTTTCTTATACAAAATGCTGCCGTCAAGTCACATAGATGGCGGTTGGTCAGTTAATCACTTGAAAAAAATTGTTCTGAAGATAAGGGCAGAGTTGATATTTATTACCTACCCTTCAGTTCTCCATAAGAAGATGGTGGTACAGTTCGCATCTTGAGGACTTCTGAGATCATCACTATTATGATCCTCAGAGGATGGCTCCACTGGATAAGTCAGATCCCAGAATATAACCTGGCTTGGTTGGTCATATTTTTTCAATTTTCGTAAATTGAAAATTTTACGTTTGCAAATCATGTTGATTTTTGCAAAACAATTGAGTGAACTCTATTGCTACACTCTGTTATTCAGAATGATTCTGTCGATTATTAGATTTCCTACAGTGTGGAAACAGGTCCTTCAGCCCAACAAGTCCACACCGACCCTCCGAAGAGTAACCCACCCAGATCCATTTCCCTCTGACTAATGCACCTAACACTTTGGGCAATTTAGCTCAGCCAATTCACCTGACCTGCACATCTTTGGACTGTGTAAGGAAACCCACGCAGACACGGGGAGAATGTGCAAACTGGTGTTGTGAGGCACCAGTTCTAACCACTGAGCCACCATGACACCCCCGAAAAAGCAGAGAACATTCATGGACTTCGTTTACTAAAACATAATCACACAAGTCTGTGACATTTCTTGAACGACGTGATCATCATGTGGCTTTAAGAGGTTTCTTTTTTTAAACGGAGGTTTTAATTCAGAGCTGTCAAGCTGTCTATTTGGAAAGCCAATATAGTTATCAGCTGGTGAGGCCTTGGGTTTCTTTTTAAGTTGGAACAATAGAAGCAGCCTGAATGGGTGGGGTCGAGCTCCGACAGGACCAGGAATTTTAGCTTTAGCTTTCAGCAGTTGCTATTAGGGTCTTGAAGAAGTGAGAGCTATTTTTTTGCCCTCCCCCGGTTACAGCTAAAAGTTGGAGGTTCTCTTCCTGCTGCTGGAGTTGTATGGGAGACAATCTGTTTTTCCAAGGGTGTGTTTATCGGATGTTAAAATGTTGGGATAGTTAATTACTAATAGTTAGTGTGTCTACTATTTTGTTAAGCATTTCAATAGAATTACAGCTAAGCCAATTTCTTTATTTTTTCTTTTGTTGTATTTTAACTATAATGGATGGATAAATTGTATTTTGCTGAATGTCAATTATTTTAACCAACCAAATTGCATCCAGAACGCAACACCTTACATTTACCTTTGAAATAAGAAAATGTTAGGGTCTAGGCTGCCTTCTTAATGTATTTTGAGGGGGTTTGGTCTGGTCCATAACAAACAGATTGGAAGTTTATTACACAATAGACAAAACAAAAACTCCAAGCTTACCACGGCCAATCCACCTAACCTGCACATCCTTGGATTGCGAGAGGAAACTGGAGCATCCAGAGGAAGCCCACGCAAACATGGGGAGAACATGCAAACCAGATTGTTGACTGTATGAAATTACGTTGTACATACCCAAGCACTGACTACTCAGATGGGAGGTATCCCATTTCGGTCTAAGGTTTAAGAAACAAACAGGCTGAGAATAATTTTGAAGGTTTCTTTTTGAGTTGAGAAATCTAAATGGAAGGCCAAGTCAGCATCCATGTTGAAAAGGACAGTCACCCAAGACTGGGATCGAGCCAGGGTCCCTGGCGCTGTGATGTGGCAATGCTAACCACTGAGCCAACCGTGTCTTTTACCTTGTGATCACCTCCTAATTTCCCTTGTCCTTTTCAACATCGAAAATGACTTGGCCTTCCATTTGGATTTCTCAATTTGAAAACAAAATCTTCAATTTTATCCTTTGCTTCTTTTTTCTTAAGAGTTATTCTGAAAGCCTTTGATCAGCTAGCTAGTCCAGCATAAGTCCAACCAGCCATCAATCTGGTTTGATGGACTTTTGATTGTCTTTCGTGCAGAGTGACATAATAGAAGAAACTTCTGCAGCAGGACATTGTGAAACCCGTTTGGCTGATGGTGTCTTTCTTGAAGCAGAAATCCAGATGTATTTGATTATTTTTTGGTTGTACTTCCTTTTTATTCATTTGCGGGATGAGGGCATTGCTGACTGGACCACCATCTCTAGAGAAGGGCTTTTGCCCGAATTGTCGATCCTCCTGCTCCTTGGACGCTGCCTGACCTGCTGTGCTTTTCCAGCACCACACTCTCGACTCTAATCTCCAGCATCTGCAATCCTCACTTTCGCCCTTCATCTCTAATGATCCAGAGGGCAGTTAAGAGTCACCCACATTGCTGTGGGTTTGGAGTCGCATGTAGGTCAAACTATGTAAAGGTGGCAGTTTCCTTCCCTAAAGGACATTAATGAATCAAATGGGTTTTTCCTGACAATCAGCAATGGTTTCATGCTCATCATTAGACTCTTAATTCCAGGTTTTAATCAAATTCAAATTCTACCATCTGCTGCGGCAGGATTCGGGCCCAGGTCCACAGAACATTACTCGGGTCTCTGGACTAACAGTCCAGCAATAATCATTTCCCCTACATACACTTGGAACCATGAAGCTGTTCGTTTTGAAGCTTCATTTGCTGTTGAGGATACCACACCACAATCAAATGGTGAGGAGGTTTTCCTTCTGTCCTGGCCACTCAAAATTAAATCTAGTGTCCATTCAGCACATTTCTCCCTTGCAGTTTTGATGATGCTGTGGTGTTAAGAGGTTATTTCGTTCGATTTGTTTTTGAAGAGAGGTTTTAAGATGGAGATACCAAGCAGTTTACCAGAATCACTGTAGTAAACAGCTTGAGAGGCCTTGCGATTTTTAAAAAAAGTTGGAACAATAGAAGCAGCCTGAATGGGTGGCATCAAGCTCTCATGGAAGCAGGATCTTTGGTTTAGCTTTCAGCAGAAGTTGCTGGGATTGTGAAAAGCTGCCACATCTGTCTTTGCTACAGCTGAAATCTGGAGTTCTCGCTCTCTCAGAATTGTCTTTTGATGTTGTTTCCTCCTGGATTGGAGAACTGCATGTGAGATAATCTGGTTTCTGAATTTGCCTTTTGCCGAGGGTGTGTTTATAGGATCTTCCTGTGTTGGGACAGTTAATTAGTAATCATTGCTGTATCTATCATTAACTTTTCCAATAGAATTAAGTTATTCCAATTCCTTTTTTCTTTTGTTGTATTTTAACTATACTGGATGAAGAAAGTATGTTTTGCTTTAATTCCAATAGCTTGAAATTGCATTTGGAATGCAACGCCATACATTCACCTTTAAAATAAAAGGAAGTTAGGACCTAGGCTATCTTCTGAATAGTTTGATGGGGTTTGGGCTGATCCACAATGCCTTTCTGAGATCTGTTTCTGTCAAAGTTCAGAGGCTGCAAAGGTGGTGAAGTGCAGGCATGACAATTCGGACCAAAGTGACAATGGAATCTTTCAGCACACGCTGTTCGGCCCATCAATTGAAAAGTGGGAATATAGAAAAGAGGAGCAGGAATAGTCCATTCAGCCCTTCGACCATAGTTTGCCATTCCATATGATCATGGCTGTTCATCCAAATCAGTACCCTGTTCCTGCTTACCCCCCACACCTCCCCCATCCAAACCTTTGATCTCTTTAGAGAGCTAAGAACTATATCTAACTCCATCTTGACAACATTCAATGTTTTGACCTCAGTCAATTTCTGTGGGAGAGAATTCCACAAGCTCACCACTCTCTGGCAGAACATGTTTCTCCTCATCTCAGTCATAAATAGCCTACCCTGAATCTTTTAGACTGTGATCCCTAATTGTGAAGCCCATTGTCATTGGGAACATCTTTCTTGCACTTATCCTGTTAGAGTTTTGTGGGTTTCTGTGAGATCTCACCTCATTCTTGGCATTGCTGATGAAGAGTCGAGAGTATGGTGCTGGAAAAGCACAGCAGGTTAGGCAACACCCGAGGACCAGGAGAATTGAAGTTACGGGCATAAGTGATTTCTGATGAAGGGATTATGCCTGAAACGTCGATTCTCCTGCTCCTCAGATGCTCCCTGACTTGCTGTGTTTTTCCAGCACCACACTCTCGACTCTGATCTCCAGCATCTGCAGTCCCCACTTTCTCCCACCCTCATTGTTCTAAACTCCAGTGAATACATTCCTAACTGATCCGGTCTCTCTACATATGTCCTTTGTTGCAATTAATGACTCTAGTAATCAGTGCGGCCATTTTCAAAGAGTGTGTTGCATTTGATTTTAAAATTCTCATCCTTGTTTATGGGAGGACATTTGTGTTTTAGACACAGATGGTCCCATTTTAGCTCAGAATCCTTCCTTGTGAGATTAGGTCCCATAAGGCTGGACCAAAACTACATAGTTTTCGTGAACAAATAAAGAAATTGTGGAGCTGTAGCCTTGTATGCCTCACTCTGTCTATGATCTGCATGTCCTTACTGCTCGCAAAACAAAACATTTCACTGTACTTAGGTACATGTGACAACAATAAATCAAATAAACCCTGTTTACAGGTAATGTCAATGCCATCATTGGTTAGATGTTCAAACTACTGCAATTAAAGCAAAACATACTTTCTTCATCCACTACAGTTAAAATACAACAAGAGAAAGTGCGCAGAAATAAATCTCTCTATCTTTTTCAATTCTCACCCTCTAGTAGCACCCTGCTCTCTGGGGACCCAGACAGCACGTTGGCTCAGTGGTTAACACTGCTGCCTCAAAGGCCAGGGGCCCAGGGTCGGTTCCACCCTCGGGTGACTGTCTGTGTGGGTTTCCTCCAGGTTCTCAGGTTTCCTCCTACAGTTCAAAGATGTGCAGGTTCGGTGTGTTAGAAATGGGAAGTGTAGGGTTCCAAGGATAGGGTAGGAGAGTGTGTCTGTCTGGGATGCTCTTCAGAAGGTCGGTGTGTACTGATGGGCTGAGTAGCCTGTAGGGATTCTATTCCCTGACAGTGAAGCTGGGGATAATGAGGGGAGGCTGCACATTATTTATAGTGGAGAGGCAGCTTGTTCAGCTCAGTTGGTGTATGTTGGTGTTGATGTGTGGCATGAGACCCCTCTCACCCCATCAGCTTTCCTTTCTCCTCCATGTATCGTGCTTCCCCTTTAATGGACATATTCTGGAAACTGTGATGGGCCGAAGGGCCTTTTCAAGCTTGTAGATCTCTGTGGCTCCATCTCAACCACTTCATGTGGTAGCAAGTTCCACCTTCTCTGCATATGAGCCCAAATATGCTGATACGGGTTTGGGATCCTTGCCAATGGTTGGTTCCTGTGCTTAATATAAGTGTTAGCCTCTATAGAGATGCCTTGCAGAAGATGTTTAATTCACTGAGTCATTATCTACTCATTAAATGCATCTTTTAGCTCACAGCTCCTCTCCCTCCTTCCCTTAAGCTGGATTGAACATCACTCACACTCGGACACTTCTGAAAAGAATTGTTCGGGGGTGTGGATGTCACTGGCTGGGCCAATATTTACTGCGCATCCCTAAGTGCTTGGAGGGCAGTTAGGGGTCAAGCTCATTGCTGTGGGTCTGGAGTCTCATGCAGGCCAGACCAGGTAAGGATGACAGTTTTAGGACAACGGCACCCAAAAATAAATCTGATGAAGAGCTTATGCTCGAAGCATCGATTCTCCTGCTCCTTGGATGCTGCCTGACCAGCTGTGCTTTTCCAGCAGCACATCTTTTGACAAAGAATTCCAACAAGTCTGCACTAGTCAAAAACAACCAACAGTCCATTCTAACCCCATTTTCCAGCACTTGGCCTGTAGGCTTTGGCATTGCAAGTGCACATTTAAATTTGGCTTAAATTTCGTGAGGGTTTCTGCCTCTCCCATCCTTACAGACAGCGAGTTCCAGATTCCCACCACCCTCTGGGTGAAAACCTTCTTCCTCACCTCCCCCTCTAAACCCCAGGCCCTTTCCCTTAAATCTATGTCCCTCGGACATCAATCCCTCCATCAAGGGGAAAGGCTTCCTCCTGCTTGCCCCACTTATGCCCCTTATAATTTTACACATCTCAATTGTGTCCTCTATCAATCTCCTCTGATATAAGGAGAACAACACTAGTCTGTCCAATCTCTCTTCATCACTGAACTCTTCCCTAAAGGGTATTAATGACCTAGATGGGTATTTATGACAATCAACACTTGGTTGCCAATGAGTCTAGCTTTCTGTTCCAAATTGTATAATAGCTGCAGGCAGACTGGTTGAATGTTGGTGTGTGCAGAAGTGAAAGTGTTCATTGATTGCACAACGTTCAGCATCATTCGCAACTCCTCAGATACTGAAGCAGTCTGTGTCCAAATGCAACAAGATCTGGACAATATCCAGACTTAGGCTGAAAAGTGGCAAGAAACATTCATGCCACACAAGTGCCAGTGAATGGCTCTCTCCAAGAAAAGAGAATCTAACCATCATCCCATGACATTCAATGGTGTTACCATCCCTGAATCCCCAACTGTCAACATCCTGAGGTACCTTCAAGCAGAAACTGGACTGGACTAGTCTTATAAATATAATGATTACAAAAGCAGGTCAGAGACTAGGAATCCTGCAATGAATAACTCACTTCTTGACTCCTGGCCACCCTCGGTCAGGGCTGTGATGGAATAGCTCCCACTCACCTGGATGAGTGCAGCTCCAAGAAGCTTGACACCATCCAGAAAAATTAGCCTGTTTGATTAGGGACAGGAACAGTAGATATACGGGGGAAAAGAAAACACCACCGGCACGATCCCTTCCAGGCCAATCACCATCCTGACTTGGAAATATATCACTGTTCCTTCAGTGCCACTAGGTCAAAGTCCTGGAACTCCCTCCCTCAGGGCATTGCGTTTGTTCCTACAACTCCATGGACCGCAGTGGTTTAAGAAAGCAGCTCAACCCCCACCATTCCGAGGACAACTAGAGATGGGCAATGAATGCTGGTCAACATTCTGTGAATACAATACAAGAGTACGAAAGGAATAAAAAAAAAGCTGTGGTGATGAGATGGTGGAATTGGGAGAATGGGGGGGAGCTCACAATGTGTGTAGCACCAATATCAAATAGATGGGCTGATAGGCCTTTTTCTACCCTGTGCCTTTAATATAATTGCACAAGCTGCCCCAGATAATTGACTGGAGGGATATAAATCCCTTGTGAACAGATAAAGCTGGTAAAAAGTTGGTCCTATCGCAGAATCATTCCACTGACTGCTCGTGAACTGAGTGCTCAGAAAGCAGAATACCTGAATGAAGGCAGCCATGAAGTAAATACTAATCTGGCCCAAAGTAAAAATTCACAACAAATGGCACAGCAGCAATCTTCTACAAAGCAAACAAGTCAGGTTACTGTTTGAAGGTAATTTCTCTCTCTGTCAGTTTGGACATTAACTGTACTAATCTGCCGTCACGACTCACTGCTCCAGCAAACAGTTTCCTGGAAGATTTGTTCCACTGTTTTAATATTGACCAAGCCCACAGGAACTCTGTATTCCAGCTACACCTAATGCTCCTCAGGGTCGTAAGCACTGATGTGGGTTTGCGCTTGTTAGAGCTCTCTCCTGGTAGGAACTGCCTTGCCTCTGCGTTGAGGTTTATCCCAGGAGTGGGCTTGTGTTTTTCCAGTTGCTGTTTGAGTGAAATTAAAATGGGATTTCATTCAAAAGGTGTGGGACAATGTGAAAACAAAGGAGGGGGTGATTGGATTATCATCTGAGTGCTGGGATTATGTTGAATCTGCAGCCATTCAGAGTTCACTGGCTGCTCAGTCTTTATATGCTTTGTCCAGTCAACAATTCATACAGACAGACCATAAGATAGTGGCCATTCAGCCCGCTGAGTGTGGTCTGCCATTCATAGGTATCACAGCTGATCTGATAATCCTCAACTCCACCCTTCCTGCCTTTTCCCCATAATCCTCGATCTCCTCACTGACCAAAACGTCTCTGAGAAAACTCTCAGTTTGACCGGAGGACAATGAGAGCTGCGTGGTGTAAGATGGTACAAAAACAGAGAGATTAAGCAGGTCTGGCAGCATTTGTGGAGTATGGTGAGCCTGCATCAGAAATCAGAACGTCCAGTCTGTTTCTCTCGACACGGATGCTGCAAGACCTGCTGAGTTTCACCAGCACTTTCTGGTTTGTTCCCAACCCTAGCCTGTCCAACCTTTCCTCTCTGGACAACCCACCTGTTCCTGTCTAGTTGTAAATCTTCTCCAAACTGCTTCCAATGCATTAATATCATCTCTCCAATGACATGGCTATTGCTATGATCGGTTCCCCAATTGTGTTCTCATCAACTGACGCATAACCTCCCTACTTTTATATTCAATTCCCCTCGATAGCAACCTGAACAGTAACCCTATTTATTGGAACAGCAGGAGTGGGGTTCTGATTGCTGAATGATGTAAAACATAGAAACCTAGGCGATAGGAGTAGACTGTTCAGCCCATCGAGCCTGCTCCCCCACGGTTGATCATAGATTTCAATAGCCTAATCTCACTCTCCTTCCTTATCCCTTTAGCCACAAGAACTATATCTACCTCCTTCTTGAAATCAATAGCTAGGCATCGAGCAGCAGATCTTCAGGAGTTTGGAGAAAGGGCAGGATCTAAATGTTGATAGATGCAACCAGTTAAGCAATGGTTTCACTGTTCTTCAGTTGACATGCTCCCATCCCCTCATTAGAGAGAGGTGACTGATGGTGGTTTAACCTGAGAGTTTCATCGTCTTGGGTGAGGGGAGAGGGGAGAATCCTTCATGGTAACCTCAGTCGGTGTGGGAGTTGAACTCACATTGCTGCCATCAATTTGCACTATGAGACAGCTGTTCAGTCAACTGAACTAAGCACCACCCCAGACTTCTGCCGAAGCTCAGATACTTGAGTTGAAATTTCCCAGGGCAGCGGTACCAGGTACCATCCCGCTGACTGGAGGCAGCAATAGTGAAGGGTGTGAGGGTTGGGTAAACATCTTCTGTGTCGGACGTTTCCCTTGGATTTGGGGGAACGTTTTTTGGCAGGTTAGTGGTATGTTTGGAGTCCGTGCTTTGGACATGGACAGTAGAGTAAACCTTTGAGTATAGGAAGTCATGTTGAGGTTGTACAATAGACAATAGGTGCAAGAGTAGGCCATTTTGCCCTTCGAGCCTGCACCACCTTTCATTATGATCATGGCTGATCATCCTCAATCAGTATCCTGTTCCTGCCTTATCTCCATAACCCTTGATTCCACTATCCTTGAGAGCTCTATCCAACTCTTTCTTAAACGAATGCAGAGACTGGGCCTCCACTGCCCTCTGGGGAAGAGCATTCCACACACCCACCACTCTCTGGGTGAAGAAGTTTCTCCTCATCTCTGTCCTAAATGGCCTACCTCTTATTTTTAAGCTGTGTCCTCTGGTTCGGGACTCACCCATCAGCGGAAACATGTTTCCTGCCTCCAGAGTATCCAATCCTTTGATAATCTTATATGTCTCAATCAGATCCCCTCTCAGTCTTCTAAACTCAAGTGTATACAAGCCCAGTCGCTCCAATCTTTCAACATAAGATAGTCCCGCCATTCCGGGAATTGACCTCGTGAACCTACGCTGCACTCCCTCAATAGCCAGAATGTCTTTCCTCAAATTTGGAAACCAAAACTGTACACAATATTCTAGGTGTGGTCTCACCAGGGCCCTGTATAGCTGCAGAAGAACCGCTTTGCTTCCATACTCAATCCCTCTTGTTATGAAGGCCAGCATGCTATTAGCCTTCTTCACCACCTGCTGTACCTGCATGCTTGCCTTCATTGACTGGTGTACAAGAACACCCAGATCTCTTTGTACTGCCCCTTTACCTAACTTGACTCCATTTAGGTAGTAATCTGCCTTCCTATTCTTGCCACCAAAGTGGATAACCATACATTTATCCACATTAAACTTCATCTTCCATGCATCTGTCCACTCACCTAACCTCTCCAGGTCACCCTGTAATCTCCTAACATCCTCCTCACATTTCACCCTGCCACCCAGCTTTGTATTATCAGCAAATTTGCTCATGTTACTATTAATACCATCTTCTATATCATTAATATATATTGTAAAAAGCTGCGGTCCCAGCACTGATCCCTGCGGTACCCCACTGGTCACCGCCTGCCATTCTGAAAGGGAGCCGTTTATCACTACTCTTTGTTTCCTGTCAGCCAACCAATCTTCAATCCAAGTCAGTATTTTGCCCCCAATACCATGCGCCCTAATTTTGCTCACTAACCTCCTATGTGGGACTTTATCAAAGGCTTTCTGAAAGTCCAGGTACACTACATCCACTGGATCTCCCTTGTCCATCTTCAGAGTTACATCCTCAAAAAATTCCAGAAGATGAGTCAAGCATGATTTCCCCTTCATAAATCCATGCTGACTCTGACCTATCCTGTTACTGCTATCCAGATGTGTCGTAATTTCACCCTTTATAATTGACTCCAGCATCTTCCCCACCACTGAGGTCAGACTAACTGGTCTATAATTTCCTGCTTTCTCTCTCACTCCTTTCTTAAAAAGTGGTACAACATTAGTCACCCTCCAATCCGCAGGAACTGATCCTGAATCTATCGAACTCTGGAAAATAATCACCAACGCATCCACGATTTCTCGAGCCACCTCCTTCAGTACCCTGGGATGTAGACCATCAGGCCCTGGGGACTTATCAGCCTTCAGACCTAACAGTCTCTCCAACACCAATTCCTGACAAATATAAATTCCCTTCAGTTCAGGTCCTTCAGCCACTGTTACCTCAGGGAGATTGCTTGTGTCTTCCCCAGTGAACACAAATCAATTCAACTCTTCTGCCATTTCTTTGTTCCCCGTAATATATTTCCCTGTTTCTGTCTTCAAGGGCCCAATTTTAGTCTTAACCATTTTTTCCCTTTCACATACCTAAAAAAGCTTTTACTATCCTCCTTTATATTTTTGGCCAGTTTACCTTCGTACCTCATTTTTTCTCTGCATATTTCCTTCTTAGTAATCTTCTGTTGTTCTTTAAAAGCTTCCCAGTTCTCCATTTTCCCACTCATCTTTGCTGTGTTATACTTTTTCTCTTTTGACTTTATATGTTTCTGAACTTCCCTCGTTCAGAAGGCCACCCCTGCCTCCTCATAGGATCTTTTTTCCTTTTTGGAATGAACTGATCCTGCATCTTCTGCATTATACCCAGAAATATCCGCCATTGTTCCTCCACTGTCATCCCTGCTAAGGTATTGCACCATTGAACTTTGAACTTCCTCCCTCATAGCTCCATAGTTCCCTTTATTCAACTGAAATACTGTCACTACCGATTGTACCCTATCCCTTTCAAATTGCAGATTGTAGCTTATTGTATTATGGTCACTACCTCCTAATGGCTCCTTCACTTCGAGGTCCCTGATCAATTCTGGTTCATTGCACAATACCAGATCCAGAATTGCCTTCTCTCTGGTAGGGTCCAGCACCAGCTGTTCTAAGAATCCATCTCTTTCTTGAGGTCCAATGCAGGACATTGGTGAGACCTCTTCTGGAGTATACTGTCCAGATTACCTACAGTGTGGAAACAGGCCCTTTGGCCCAACAAGTCCATACCAACCCGCCGAAGCACAACCCACCCAGACCGATTCCTCTACATTTACCCCATCGCCTAACACTATGGGCAATTTAGCATGGCCAATTCACCTAACCTACACATTTTTGGATTGTGGGAAGAAACCGGAGCACCCAGAGGAAACCCACGCAGACACGGGGAGAATGTGCAAACCACACACAGTCAGTCACCTGAGGTGGGAATGAACCCAGGTATCTGGTGCTGTGAGGCAGCAGTGGTAACCACTGTGCCACCGTGCCGTCCTATTAAACAGGCGAAGGTTCAGAAAAGATTTACCAGGAGGTTGCTGGGAATGGAGGGTTTGAGTTATAAGGAGAGGCTGGGAGCTTTTTCACTGGAATGTAGGAGGTTGAGGCGTGACCTTACAGACGTTTATAAAATCATGTGGGGTTTAGATAAAGTGAATGGTCAGTGTCTTTTCTCTAGGGTGGGGGAAATTTCAAGATGAGGGGGCATACTTTTAAGATGTGAGGAGAAAGATTTTAAATCTTTAATGATGGGCAATTGCTTTTACATAAAGAGTGGCGCGTGTGAACAGAGAACAAAGAACAAAGAAAATTTACAGCCCAGGAACAGGCCCTTCGGCCCTTCAAGCCTGAGCTGATCCAAATGTACTGTCTAAACCTGTTGGTCAATTCCTAAGCATTTGTATCCCTCTGCTCCCCACCTACTCATGCATCTGTCCAGATGCATTTTAAATGAATCTACCGTGCCTGCCTCTACCACCTCTGCCGGCAATGCGTTCCAAATGCCCACTACCCTCTGTGTGAACTACTTGCCGAGTGCATCCCCCTTAAATTTTCCACCTCTCACCTTGAAAGCATGACCTCTCGTTATTGTGTGAAATGAATATCCAGAGGAAGTGGTGGCTGCAGGTACAATTACAACATTTTAAAGACATTTGGATAAGCAAATGAATAAGAAATATTTGGAGGGATGTGGGCCAAAGGCTGGCAGATGGGACTAGTTTGGTTTTCGATTATGGTTGGCACAGACTGGTTGGACCAAAGGATCTGTTTCCGTGCTGTATGCCTCCGTGACTCTAAAACATGGCCTGCCTCAGAACTGTTTGGATCTGAGCTCTCACCATGTTTGAGTTCTTTTTCGGTACCTTTGCAATAATTCTCTTTACTCAAAATGTTTGGTGACAATTGAATAAAAAGCCACTGAACTGGAACCTTCATGTGTTCAGAGTGCTGTTCCTTGCACTGCAGTAATTTGTTCTGTAAAAAGATTCTCTCACATTGACAGAAACAAAAACTCAGACTTGTAGTAACTTATTTACAAACAGCAAACACTCCATGGAGAGTAGACTCCTACAATTAGTCACTTCCAACTTCTCAAAGATTCAGGAAGTTTTAACTTCAGCTGGAAAACCTGCCAAAGCTCCCCTGGCAATATTCTCCCTGGCAAAGCCTCAGCCAAGCTGAGTTGACTTGCCAACCCATCAGTACCCTTCGAAATTTGGCATTCTTGATTGTGTCCTGAGGAATGCAAAGCAAGAATTTTATTGTCAGAGGAATTGAATGCGACATTCGGGAGGTTAAGCTTCAGTTATGGAGTCAATTAATAATCACACAACACCAGGTTATAGTCCAACAGGTTTATTTGGAGGTACAAGCTTTAGGAGCGCTGCTCCTTTGTCAGGTAGCTTATGTCAACTCTCTATTAATTGGGAGATTTAGTATGAAAAAAGCCAGAAAGATTGCAAATAACTGACTCTCATTGCTTTTTCGCTAAGGACTTGCAATATGATGGACACCAGATTGAATTCACATTCATCAGTTATCCCAGCTCTCCCTCAATAAATCTCTATCCTCCACTCCCATCTCTCTAACAATGAGTGTCAATCAACTATAAAGTCATAAACCAGAATTCTGAGTACTTGCTAAAGTGACTGAGCAAAACACAAGAGGTTGATGAATATCAGCAAACCTTGATGTTCAATAGTAACCTTGTCTTGTCAGATCTTTGATGTTCTGCATTGCCTGGGTCACAGTTGGAACAGTGTGTGCTCGGTTATGGTCACCTCATCATGGAACATCAGAGAGATGGGAAGGTATGACATAAACTCACCGTGTTATTACCAGACAGGGTGATACACATGTGATGAAAGATTGAAAATGCCAAACTGTGCTCAATGACACAGGGAGATTAAAGGAGGCAGTGGATCTAAGGGAATTGTTGAAAATTAAGGGTTTGACATGCAAGCAGTGAAAGATCATATCTAGCAGTCAGTACAGAGTAACAAGGAGATACCAACATACTATTAGAGGGAATTAGCAGAAATGTTTTCTTGCAAAAGGGATATTAAGGATATGCTATAGTGGGCTACATTTTTGAAATTGCAAGGTAGAAGAGAGGATTAAACACAGGTTTGGAGAAGACAACATTAAAAGGAAATTAACTATTTCATTTATATAGCAACTTTCATAGCCCCAAGAGATCCCGAGGTGCTTTACAGTCAATGAAATAATTTTCCAGTGTAGTCATTTGCAATGTAAGAAGGGGTATTCGTCAAGAATGAAGAGACCATTCATTATCTGGCAAGTACAGAGAATTCACTCCAATATGGAAAGGTTGAGGGAAATGGCATGTGCTGTTAAGGGGAAGATAGGGAGGCACATAACAGAGAAAGGTGTGCAATAGAAGGAAATGCTGATTGAGTTCAATGTGGTTGGATGGGTGGAGGCTGATGTGGAGCAGAAACACCATGGGCCAATTGGGTGAAGTAACCTTTTTCTGTTCTGTAGTTCCTCCGTCCATGCTTGGGCTAATTAAATGTTAGTAAAAAGTAACATTTGTGTCACATGTGTGCTGGCCAATGCCCCTAGAAACATAGATAATAGGAGCAGGATTTTGCCATTTGGCCCTTCAAGACTACTCTGCTATGAAATATGATCATGGCTGACCATCCAACTCAGTTCCCTGTTCTTGCCTTCTCCCCATAGTCTTTGTGACCTTTAACTCCAAGAACTATATCTAATTCCTTCTTGAAAACATTTAATGTTTTGGCCTTGGCTCCCTTCTGCGGCAGAGAATTCCACAGGCTTACCGCTCTCTGCATTAAGAAGTTTCTCCTTATCTCAGTCGGAAATGGCTTATCCCATACCCTTAGACTGTGACTACCCAACTCCAACAACCATCTCACTTGACACTTGATAGCATTACCATCACCGATTTACCCTCTATCAACATTCTGGAGGTTACCATTGATCAGAAACTGAACTGGACAAATCATATAAACACCGTGAGTACAGAGCAGTAATTCTGCATTGATAACTACTTCCTGACTCCTCAAAGCCTGTTTACCATCGACAAAGATTGTGATGGAATGTTTCCCACTGACCTGAATGAGTGAAGCTTCAACAATGCTCAAGAAACTCAATGCTATCAAAGATAATGCAGCACCAACCATGCAACAGTTCAAAAATGCTTTCCTTTCATCGTTGCTGAATAGTGGCAGCAATGTGCCCCATCCACAAAATGCAATGCAGCGATTCAGCAAGACTCCTTTGACAGCTCCTTCCAAATCCATGATCTCCACCATTTGGAAGGACAAAGGCAGCTGGTACATGGAAACACTGCGATCTATAAATTCCCCTCCAAACCACTCACTGTTGACCTGGAAATATATCACTGTTTCTTCAGTGTTGCTGGATTAAAGTCCTGGAGCTCCCTTCCTAAAAGCATTATAATCAGCCCCACACTAAATGGACCGCAATTGTTCAAAAAATTAACAATCACACAACACCAAGTTACAGTCCAACAGGTTTATTTGAAAGTCCCAGATTTTGGAGCGCTGCTCCTTCGTCAGGTTACCTCTGAAGGAGCAGTGCTCTGAAAGCTTGTACTTTCAAATAAACCTGTTGGACTATAACCTGGTGTTGTGTGATCTGTAGCTTTGTTCACCCCAGTCCAACACCAGCACCTCCACGTTGTGGTTCAAAAAGGTAACTCACTACCTTGAGAAGGCACAGTGCAGAGTGGTTAGCACTGCTGCCTAACAGCGCTAGAGACCCGGGTTCAGTTCCCACCTCAGGTGACTGTGTGGAGGTTGCACATACTCCCCATGTCTGCGTGGGTTTGCTCCGGTTTCCTCCCACAGTCCAAAGCTGTGCAGGTCAGGTGAATTGGCCATGCTAAATTGCCCGTAGTGTTAGGTGTAGGGGTATGGGTGGGTTGCACTTCGGCAGGTCAGTGTGGACTTGTTGGGCCGAAGGGCCTGTTTCCACACTGTAAGTAATCTAATCTAATCTACCACCTTCTCAAGGGTAAATAGGGGTGGGCACTAAATGTTGGTCCAGCCAGTGATGCCCACATTCCACGATCTATACAGAGGTGGCTAATTTTCCATTTCTCAAAGGTCTGGATCCTTCATCTCATATCTACATTTCTTTAGCTGCTCCGTCCCCCACCACCTCCCCGTCCACAGCCCTCGAGTCCCTTGGCTATCAAAAATTCAGCCTGACTCAGCCTTGACTAAATTTGCTGACCCAGTCTTGACTCTGACCTGTGAAAATGCCAAGAAAGGAAGGTCATTCCTCACGGAGAACTAGGTCACGTTTTCATAGACAGAAGAACTTGCTCTGCCAACAGTCCTCTGTGGAGATGTACAATGAGAACACCTCAAGGAGAATTTTTTTTACATACATAATTGGCAGCCTTCCATCTGCGAGAGACTTTGGAGGATGCCGCTTCAGAACAAGGGCAAGGGCAAGTGAGACCGTATCTTCTGATTTTTGAGCAAAGTTGATTCTGAAAGTCATAGTCTGCCACATATTAAATTGTTTCTAATTACAGTTTCAAATTCATTTAGGGTATGACAGCATCACTGGTTAGACCAGCATTTATTGCCCATCCCTAATTGCTCAGAGGGGCAGATAAGAGTCAACCATATTGCTGTGGTTCCGGTGGTGTAGACCAGATCAGGGAAGGATGGCAGTTTCCTTCCCTGAAGTGCATTAGTGAACCAGATGGGTTTTCTCGATAATGGTCATCATTAGACTCTTAATTCCAGCTTTTATTTTTATTGATTCAATACCACCGTCTACTGTGGTGGGATTCGAACCTGAGCTCCACAGTGTGGAAACAGGCCCTTCGACCCAACAAGTCCACACTGACCCTCCGAAGAGCAACCCACCCAGACCCATTCCCCTAGACCTAACACTATGGACAATTTAGCACGGCCAATTCACCTAACCTGCACATTTTTGGACTGTGGGAGGAAACCGGAACACCCGGTGGAAACCCACGCAGACACATTGAGAATGTGCAAACTCCACACAGACAGTTGCCTGACTTGAGAATTGAACCCGGGTCCCTGGCGCTGTGAGGCAGCAGTGCTAACCACTGAGCCACCGTGCTGCCCACTTTAGCTGGTTCTCTGTCTTAACAGTCTCGTGATAATATTGCTACACCATCCCCTTGCCTACCAATGGTGGGGAGATGATATCTCTCTTGATGCCTTCTTTGCAAAGATAGAGTCTGCTTTGAGTCTTTGGAAACTCATGTTTCATCATTTGTAACACCTACGAATTCACAGGGAGTTGAGGTTTCTTTATGTACAAGTTGAGGAGATCTCTCTAAATTACTGGCCAAAGTGGCCAAGTACTAAAGGATGTAGCTACTACATTGGGCCTGTGGCAGAAGACGAGGGAATCAACAAAAGGGATCTACCAATTGCAGTTGTGTCTGCTCATGACAGTATCGATAGTGACAGAGACCACGCACAGTTCTGACAGACATGAAGTCCCACCTTCAAACTGAGGATACCTTCCATTGCTGACAGGTCTGAAGAAGAGTCACCTCAATATGGGGCTGCTCTTCATAAATGGGAGACAAACCTCTTAAAGGTGTAAGTCTGCCGGATGGTAAATCCATCTCTCAATGTCTCTCCTCCAGCTGGAGATGAACATCAGAAAAGGATACCTTCACCTCTGTCGAAAGTATCAAAACCACTATTTTCCAACCCATTTCACTTCTGAAGAAATGTTAATGGTGTTTCTTTCTTTCCACAGATGCTGCGAGACCTGCTGAGTTTCTCCAATGTTCTTTGTATTTGTTCCAGCATCTGCAGTATTTTGCTTTCATAACCTTCCACCGTGTTGTGTGGCACTATCAATCACAGTCCTAAAATGGGACAATAGACAATGGGTGCAGGAGTAGGCCATTCTGCCCTTCGAGCCTGCACCACCATTCAATAAGATCATGGCTGATCATCCTTACAGACCCCAAACAGATCTAGCAGCTTAAGATCAGATGTTCATGAAGTGATGTGTGCTATCAGAAGTTGCAGAATTGTATTTAAACACAATCTGTAACCTCACGCCTGATACATCTGTCATTGTACAAGCCAAGAGATCAATGCTGACTCAGTGTAGTAGCATTGTACGTACCTAAAAATCAGGTTTTGACCTGGAGGTCTATGACACAGGACTATCCCCGATGTCGACGGATTGCCTTATGAGCAAAGATTGAACAGGTTGGACACTACTCACTAGTATCGAAGAACGAGAGGTGTTCTCATTGAAACATATAGGATTTTCAAAGGACTTAACAGGGTCAATGCTGAGAAAATGTTTCCACTCATGGAAGAGTCCAGGACCAGAGGGCATTGTCACAGAATAAAGGGACAACAATTTAAGACTGAGATGAGGAGGAATTTTTTTTCTCTCTGAGTTTTTAGAATTCCTTGCCATAGAGAATATGAGGGCAGAATCATAGAGTCATAGAGTTATACACCATAGGAACAACCCCAGGGCCCTACGTTAAGTGTATAAGTCCTGGCCCTGGTTTGCCTTACCAAAATGCAACACCTCACATTTATCAAAATTAAACTCTATCTGCCACTCCTCAGCCCATTGGCCCATCTGATCAAGGTCCTGTTATACTCTGAGATAACTTTCTTCACTGTCCATTACCCGTCCAATTTTTGAGGTTTGCTTCACAGTCTTAAGTGCAAAGTGTCTTTGAAAAGTAGGTATTTAGTGGTTTTTCCTCAATTATTTACAGCTACAAAGGCCTTCCATTTAAAATTAACTTGGTTTGAATCTTTGAAGCTTGCAATTGCAAACTTACCATTGGAATCATTGTGTATATTTAAGGATGAGGTTGATCAGTTCTTGATCAATCGTGGAATCAAGGGTTATCGGGAGAGGGCAGACATGAGGGATGTCTGATTGGCCATGACAGTATTGAGCGGTGAAGCGGGCTTGAGGGGCTGAATGGTCTTCTTCTGTTCCTATTTCATATGGTCTTATTGAGTACTTTCAGGCCAAATAGCAGACGTAACATGAAATAGACAATCAAAAAGAAAAATCATGTGCCTCTTCTCAGTCACCACCTCCAAGGATATAATTAGATGATGGAACACAGTTAGAAACTCTTCTAGTTTCCTGAGGTGGTTGTATGAAGGGAATGTAGTTTGATGACATATATCTTCTTGAGAGGTGACTAAATGACTACAATAATGCTAAAAATCTCACATGTACAGCTGCAATTTTGTTGATTACAAGTCCCACACCAAATCCCTACAGTGTGTAAGCAGGCCATTTGGCCCATCATGTCCACACCATCCCTCTGAGGAGCATCCCATCCCAATGGCACTTCATTTCCCATGGCCAATTTACATAGCTTACACATCCCTAGACACTAGGGGCAATTTCGCAAGGCCAATCCACCAATCTTTGGACTGTGGGAGGAAACCCACACAGACATGGGGAGAACGTGCAAACTCCACATAGACAGTGGCCCGAGGCTGGAATTGAACCCAGATTCCTGATGCTGTGAGACAGCAGTGCTAACCATGCCACCCTTGCTGACTGCCCTGGGCAGTGAGTAGGAAGTGCTGCTTTGTCAGCAGAGTCTTCATTTCGATTCAAGTCTACATTTTGAGTCTCTAGATTAAACTTTCCTTCGACTTTCAACGAATCGGGAATAAGAGAAAATGAATATATTACTTTGCCCTAGCTGTTAATTAGTCAAAATAATGACAGACAGCATAAGCTTCATAAAATTATATTAGAGCTTAATTGATTTCGTGGTTCTGGTTAAAATGTTTTACATCTGTCCAAGAGCACCTTGCATTAATTATGATTAAACGAGTGTGTCTGGTGTTCAAGTTTAAAATTGAAAACAGGCTGGGTTTCAGGGAAAGTAAAACAATTCCTGCATCTTAATTTGAATTAATTTGACGAGGGAGAGGGTTCCCCTGGTTAACATTGGCAACGACATTTTAAATCTGTCCACAGGATGTGGGTGACATTAGAGATACTGCATCTTTGCTTTTCTTTATAAAGGAAGAATTACATTTGTGTAGCACCTCAGGACATCCCCAAAGCACTCTGCAGCCAGCTAACTGTTTCAGAAGTATGGCTGCAGTTACAATGTACAAGTCGCCATAATCTTCCCAGATGATAGGGGTGCTCTCTCAAGAAAGATAGATGACTGGTGGTGAGTTTAACCTGAGAGTCATCATTCCTCAGGTGAGGGGAGACGTTGAGAAGGAGAGTCCTTCATGGTAACCTCAGATGGTGCAGGAAGTGAACCCACATTGATGGCATAACTCGACATCACAAAACAGACATCCAGCGACCTGACCCCCAGTTGTAACATAGAAAATTCAACAACCAATTTGATCACAGCAAGGTCTAACAATCAACCATGTGTGAATCTGTTTTGAAGCTGAATGAGGACTAACTATTGGCTGGGGTCACAGGGCCAGAGCTCATGTTATCTTTTCCATTTACCTGAGAGAACAGGCCATGGTTTTATTATCCTGTCTGGGGGAGCAGTTGGAAAGAGGAACAGTAGCAGTATGGAGTGAGTGTAAAACTCACTGAGCACGGAGAGTGTGGCATAGTCTGCAGGGAGCAGTTGGGGACCCTCTCTGAGCTGCTTTTAAAGTATTTACATCCTTAAATGAGGCAAAATTGTGTGTAGAACTCCAGATATGGTCTCACCAACACCATGTATAACTATAGCAAAACCTCTCTACTTTTATATTCCATTCCCCTTGCAATAACAACCAACATTTTACTTGCTTTCCCAATCACTTGCTGTACCTACATGCTAACTTCATGAGACACCCAAATCCCTCTTTACCACAGTGTTCTGCAATCTCGCTTAACTTCTGTAATAGGGAAAATGCTTGAGTCTGTTATCAAGGAAGGAAATAGCAAGCAACTAGATAGAAATTATGCCGTTGGGTAGACGCTGCATGGATTCATGAAGGGCAGGTCATGCTTGACTAATTAGAATTAGAATTCCTACAGCGTGGACACAAGCCCTTCAGACCAACCAATCCACACCAACCCTCCGAAGAATAACCCACTTCCCCTATCCTATATTTAACCCTGAATAATAACTTGCACAATGGGCAATTTAACATGGCCAAATCACCTAACCTGCAAATCTTTAGATTGTGGGAGGAAACCGGAACATTTGGAGGAAACCCGCACAGACCTGGCGAGAATGTGCAAACTCCACACAGACAGATGTCCGAGGCTGGGATCGAATCTGGATCCCTCCAGGTGCTGTGAGGCAGCAGTGCTAACCACTGAGTTGCCATGTCACCCATATCTTTTGGAATTCCATGAAGACATTACAAACACGGTGGACAATGGGATCCCAGTAGATGTGGTGTATCTGAATTTCTAAAAGTATTCAATTAGGTGCTGCACAAAGGGCTGCTTCAAAAGATAAAAATGCAAAGCATTAAGGAAAATGTATTAGCATGGATAGAGGATTGGTTAACCAACAGGAAGCAAATTGGGAATAAATGAGTGCTATTCTGTTTGGCAATCAGTGACTAGTAGTGTGCCTCAGGGATCAGTGTTGAGATTGCAATTATTCACAATTTACATAGATGATTTTAAGTTGGGGACCACGTGTAGTGTGTCAAAGTTTGTAGATGACACTAAGCTGAGTGGTAGACCCAAATGGGCAGAGGACTGTGAAACTTTGCAAAGGGATAGTTTAAGTGAGTGGGCAAAGGTCTGGCAGATAGAGTACAGTGTCAGTAAATGTGAAGTCATCCATTTCAATAAGAATAACAGTAAAAAGGACTATTACTTGAATAGTAGGAAATTGCAGCACGCTGCTGTGCAGAGGGACCTGGGTGACCTTGTGCATGAATCACAGAGGGCTTGTCTGTAGTGCAAAAGATAATTAAGAAGGCAAATCGAATTTTGTCCTTCGTTGCTAAAGGGATTGAGTTTAAAAGCAGAGAGGTTATGTTGCAGCTGTATAGGGTGCTGGTGAGGCCACACTGGAATACTGTGTACAGTTTTGTTCTCCTTACTTGAGAAAGGATGTACTGGCACTGGAGGGGGTGCAGAGGAGGTTCACTAGATTGATTCTGGAGTTGAGAGGGTTGGCTTATGAGGAAAGGCTGAGAAGACTGGGATTATGTTCATTGGAATTTTGAAGAATGGTGAAGGGGGGATCATTTAGAAACAAATAAAATGATGAAGGGAATAGATACGATTGAAGTCGAGAGGGTGTTTCCACTGGCGGGTGAAACTAGGGCAAGAGGGCATAGCCTCAAAATTAGGGGGAGCAGATTTAGTACTGAGTTGAGAAGGAACTTGTTCACCCAGAGGGTTTTGAATCTGTGGAATTCCCTGCCCAGTGAAGGAATTGAGGCTTCCTCAGTAAATGTTTTTAATGTTAATAAGATAATTTTTTGAACAGTAAAGAAATTCAGGGTTAAATGAGAGAGCGGGTAAGTGAAGCTAAGGCCATGAGATGATCAGCCATGATCTTATTGAATGGTGGAGCAGGCTCGGAGGGGTAGCTGGTCTTCTCCTGCTCCTAGTTCTTATGTTCTTATGAAAGGCGGCACCTCAGACAGTGCAGCAATCCATCAGTACTGCACTAGGCTGCCAACCTAGATAATGTGCTCAGTTTCTAGATTTGAAAACACAAACTTCGATTGAAAGTTGTTGTCATGACACCTCCACGTGTGCGAGATTCGTGGCCATGTGGATGTGTGAGATTTGTGGCCATGTGGATGTGTGAGATTCGTTGACATGTGGTGATGTCCTAATGAAGGGTCCTGCCCGAAACATCGACCCTCCTGCTCCTCTGATGCTGCTTGACCTGCTGTGCTTTCTCCAGCTCCACACTTTATCGACTTAGACTGAAAGCCTACTGGAAGGGGGTGGAAAAACTGATGGAAAAGAATTTTGTCGAAATGGAGTTCAAGAAACTGGAAAAGAGAAAGAAAATATACGAGCAAAATAATGGAAAGATATTTCTTTGATGCTCAGAATTATAGAAACACTAAAAAATTGACAGAGGCCATTTAGCCTCTCTTGATTGGTCTGACTCTGTGAAAAAACAATGCGCCCAGTGCCATTTCACTATCTCCTCACTGTAACCCTGCTCATTCTTCCTTTTCAGATAACATTCTAATTTGCTGTTGAACACCTTGATTGAATCTGCCTCCTCCGTACTTTCTGGCAGTGCCTTCAGATCCCAATCACTCGTTGTATGATAGAGTTTCTTTTTCTTGTGTCTCCACTGTTTCTTTTGCCAATTACCTTAAATCTAGGCCTTTGATCAACAGTGGGGGATACCTTTTCACCTCATCCATTCTGCCCAGATCCCTCATGATTTTGATTGCCTCCAACAAATCTTCACCCAACTATCTCTTATACAAGGAAGACCATTCCTGTTTCTCCAAGATATCCATAAAGGAACATTGGAATGAGGAGCAGGTGTAGGCCATTCAGCCCCTTGAGCTTGATCTGCCATTTCACACGATCATGGCTGATCTCATCTCTGAAGTTCCTCATCCCTGGGACAATTCTCCTCGACACAGTCTGAAACATTGAGAACCAAAGAAGGCACAAGTGGTATCAGTCAAAGATTTGCTTTCTGAAATTTAGAGTCAAAGTCATAGTCACACAGCACAGAAACAAATTCTTCGGTCCAACCCATCCATGCTAAATAGATTTCCCAAACTAAACGAGTCCCATTTGCCTGCATTTGACCCATATCCCTCTATGCCTTGCCTATTCATGTGCCTGTCCAAATGTCTTTTAAATGTTAAATGTGCATTTACCATTTCCTCTGGCAGTTTACTCTATAAATGAATGACCCTCTGTGAAAACGTTGCCTCTCAGGTCCCTTTTAAATCTTTCTCCTCTCACCTTAAAAATATGTCCTCGAGTTTAGAACTCCCCTACTCTCTGCTATTCACCTTATCCATGCCTCTCATGATTTTATAAACCTCTATAAGGTCACCCCTCACCCCCTACACTCCCATGAAAAGAAGTCCCAGCATCCACCCTCTCCTTATAACTCAAGCCCTCCTGTCCCGATAATATCCTTGTAAATCTTATCTGCACCCTTTTCAATTTAATAACATCCCTCCTACAGCAGGACACCAGAACTGTACTCAGTACTCCAAAAGTGACCTCCCCAATGTCCTGTACAACCTCAACATGATAACCCAACTCCTCTACTCAATGGTTTGAGCAATGAAGACAAAGTTTTTAGCACCCTGTCTAGCACAGGCACAACTTTAAAGGGACTACATGCTCTGCACTTCTAACCTCTGCAAAAATATGATCCTGCAAACACAGCAATTCCAGGAATTAGTGCAGGTAGCAAGGCAAGAGCTGTCAGGTGCTGAGAGAATGAAGAAGGAAGCTGAAAATAACTTAGAGCCTGCCAAGAGCAAGTACATCAAAATGTGATGACGGAAGCAGAATGTAATTATACTTTCGAATATGGACACTCCTTCTCTTTGTATTCTGCATCCACGGTGTTGGAAAGCAACTCACAGCATCCAGCCTTGAGAAGGTCATCCTTGTCAAGGTCAATTTGACCCTCCCCGTGGGTGGCACGGTGGCACAGTGGTTAGCACTGTTGCCTCACAGCGCCAGAGACCCGGGTTCAATTCCCGCCTCAGGTGACTGACTGTGTGGAGTTTGCACGTTCTCCCCGTGTCTGCATGGGTTTCCTCCGGGTGCTCCGGTTTCCTCCCACCATCCAAAGATGTGCAGGGTCAGGAGAATTGGCCATACTAAATTGCCCGTAGTGTTAGGTAAGGGGTAAATGTAGGGGTATGGGTGGGTTTCGCTTCGGCGGGTCGGTGTGGACTTGTTGGGCCGAAGGGCCTGTTTCCACACTGTAAGTAATCTAATCTAATCTAATCTAATGTGAGAAACAAAAGCTCACTCACTTTAATAATTTCAGCCCGAGACTAATTTCTGAATACAGCATTATTTTATTTATACACCTATAGGCGGGTGCTTTGTCTAATTACCAGGTAAGGTAATTACAAAATGCACAGTATATCCCAAAAAACCCTTGCAATTTATACTGTTTTTTCCCATATGTTTTCCTTATTCCATTGTCTGTTCCCTGCTTCGCTTACGTCACTCATTTCCTTAAGACTTTATCCCACAACTTCTGTTTATCCTGTCTTGTCCGTGACAAACTCTTATCTCTGACTCCCATAAGGGTGTTTGACATCAGTCTATTGTAGATTATTGATTAGGCATATCTTTTCTTCTATCAGCATCTATTTCCATCCAGAGGCCACTTTGACCTCTTTGATTAGGGTTAGTTCCTGTGTCTCGAGTAGGGGGAAACAGATGCTTTCCTGTTTGCCCATATATCCACCATTGTTCTGTATTCACGTCTCATGCTAACATATCCTTTCTTTTTGCTGAATATGTATTTTCTCATTCCTATTCTGTATCAGAATTTATACTTGCAGAAATAACATTAATTCATTTATATCCCACACTAACATTCATTGAACCTAATGTTTGGAAATGAAAGGACAGGAAATCTTTTGTGTTCTACCTTCACCTTGAAGTCAATTGTAACATATTTACCAATGCTCTCACAGGGATCTGTCACTTTGCTATATTTCAAAGAGTCTTAATGGCCTCCTCCTGTGCTGTAAAAACTATCTTTCTAGATTTCTCTCATCTTGATATCTGGTCCAAGGAACCAAGTTTATTCAATTGGAGAGGGGGGGAGAGAGAGGGGGTAGAGAGAGGGGGGGAGAGAGAGGGGGGGGGAGAGAGATGGGGGGAGAGAGGGGGGGGGGAGAGAGAGGGGGGGAGAGAGATTATTGAAGAGGGATTTTCCTGCTGGGGTGTGGGGTGCAGCAGTCGTTTCATACATCGTTAACTATGTTGTAAAGATCAGGAGACATGGTAGTCTAGTGGCATTATCATCAGCCACAATCCAGATAGCCGAGGTCAATGTTCTGGGGATTAGAGCAGATGGTGAAATTTGAATTTAAAAAATCTGGAATTAGCTGACCATTTACCCACTGTTTATTGTCATTAGAAACTGTGAGGGAAGGGCAAGGTCTTACCTGGCCTGGCTTACAAGTGACTCCAGACACACTGTCATCTGGTTGACTCAAACAGGATTAATTAAGGATAGATAGTAAATACAGACCCAGCCAGACATGGCTACATCCTGTGAATGATTAAAACAGTGAACATACATACACACACACACGTGCGTACACACGCACATACCACCATGAACACACCATTCATACACTACAGACACAGTACACAGACACAACACACACACACACACAAACACGCACACCCCTGAATATGGGGCAGACCACAGAAAATGGAAGTGATACCTTTTAAAATTGTTGACCTCCAGGATGGTCAATCTAGCTCTTATTTCTCTGCTCCAGCTGCAGTGAAACATCGAAGGATGGCTCTACTGCTGTGAAAAGTATAAAAGTCACCATTTTCCAACCTCTTTCAGATCTGAAGAACAGTCATATTGGACTTGAAACATTAACTCTGTTTCTCTGTCCACTGCTGGATCTGCTGAGTTTCTCCAGCATTTTCTGAGTCTGTTTCTGATTTCCAGCATCCATAGTATTTTACTTTTATCAGAGAAGGAGCTAATTAGCTAATTATACCTGTGCTGGCTCTTTGACAGAACTCAACGTAATCCAATATATCCTGCTCCCACAAAATCTTTGTCCTTAACTGTGCAAATCCATAATGTCACATGTGTATTAGAACAATGAAAGCTTCAATCTGTGCAGCAATCACTCAAGGTAGCCTGATTCATATATTGTTGAATAGAAACACTTTAATGTCCAAATCTATTTGTTTTATTCACAATTTCCAATCATTCGATTTGCATTTTTAAAAATATATTTGTGGCTTGATGGCAGGTGCCTTAACTGATCACATTCTCACACAAACTCACCAAGAGATTAAGTTAAAACTCTCACAACATCAGGTTAAAGCCCAACAGGTTTACTTGGAAGCTCTAGCTTTCGGAGCGCTGCTCAGCTACCTGATGCAGGAGCAGCGCTCCGAAAGCTAGAGCTTCCAAGTAGACCTGTTGAACAAGGCCTGGTGTTGTGTGAGTTTTAACTTTGTCCACCTCAGTCCAATACAAGCTCCTCCCCATCATGGCTATCACCAGAAGATGACCAGCATCATTTTTCCTCTGTGACTCTGTGTGTAGGACAGGCTCAGTCAGATTTTAAAGATTTATTTTTTTGAGGATTATCTTGTCAGCAGGTTTTGGCAACGGGATCCTTGAAGGATGTCTTGAATCTAAACTGTGCCTAAAATCCTGTAGTGTACTCTAACATTCCCAAGGTTAAGGTTATTTGTGTTAATTTACAAAGCACCCTTCCATCCCTCACTAATATGTTGGGAAGAATCCATTGACATTGATTTAGTTTTATGTTTAAAATGACTTGATTGTTCAGTAGCTGCTGAGAAGCCTTGATTATAGTCCTCAATTAATCCATTTTTGAGATCAATTTTAACAGATTTGTGACAGCACATTAGGATTGTGTCATTGGTATATAAAAAGACTTGGGAATGCGAGCACGCCTTGGGGAGGTCATTAATGTAACTGAGGAACTGCAATGATCCCAGCCCAGCTCTCCTATAGATTATTTGTTTATTATCACTGGATTTATTCCAGAAGGCTTCTCGCATTCTAAGTGAGTGCTACCTTTGCCCTGTCATTAACCTGCACTCCATTGACACACCCAGATTTGAAAAGAACAACGATTTGCTTGATTACACTGTGTAGGCAAGAGGCCCCAGATTTAACCCTTTGCAGTGAACTAGCACATGTCTGAGAGGTGGGAGCAGAGGTGGGAGGGAGAGCAAGATCATGTGATAGTACATTACTTTCTGTGTTAATGTATACTGTATTAACACTTTGTCCAGTCAAGACTGAATCCCGACACAGAGTTCTGTTGTCTGAGGCACCAACTCCAATGGTTTGCAAAGGATCAATATCCTAATCTGCTTTAAATAGAATTCAGTTAGGATTTGATTTCAAATCCAACACATAGTTTTACTCTGGCTATTTAGATGTTAGTTAGTGTCGGTGTCTTTAATCCTGGTATAGCACACTGCCTGTTGAACCAGAAGGTAGTGGGTTTGACCCCCACATTTGGATCTGAGGATGAGATCTAGCTTGACGTCCTTCGGCAGTGCCAAGGAGGGTGTGGTATTGCAAGAGGTGCTGTGTTATTTGAGTGATAGTTTACAGTGTAGCCACTACCGTGTAGGCATAAGTTACCTATGGCTGTGTTTGCAGAAGGGCGGGTGAAATCATTCAGTTTCTTAGTCACAATTAAAACAGAGCAATAATTCCTTTTTTCTTATGGGATCTTCCTGTGCATAGATTTGTTGTCAAATTCTATAACATAACAGAGCAATGGCCACATTCCAAATAGTAATTGATTATTTGTTGTTATGGACCAGGTCAAACCCACTCAAAATATATTTAAAATGTATCCTCCACCCCAACATATTTTTATTTTGAAAGGCAAGTGTAAGACATTGTGTTCTGGATGCAATTCGATTGGTCAACCTACCAAATTTGAAGTGAACTACACTATATTTAAAATGCAAATAAAAAGAAAGAAAAATCAGAATGACTTGACTTGATTGGAAAACTTAACAGAATAATCAATTAATTAACTACCAAACAGCAACTGTTCCAACATAATAATATCCCATAAACACACCCTTGGCAAAGGCAAATGCAGCAAAACAGATTGTCCCATAGGCAATTCTCCAATCTAGGAAGAAAGAACATCAAGAGAAAACTCCGAGAGGGAGAGAAAGAACTCAAACATTTTGCTGTAGCAGCAACAGATGTATAGCAACTTCCAAACCCCAACAGCTGCTGAAAGTTAAACTAAAATCATAGTTATATGGGAGATTGGTAACACCCCTTCAGGCTGCTTCTATTGTTCCAAGGCTTCACAAGTTGTTTACTTTACTGGCTTGGAACATACCGCTCAAAACCTCTGGTTCAAAACTTCTTTATAAAAAGCTGGGACAAAAGATATCTCTTAAAGCCATAGTATTGTCACACTGTGCGTAAAATACCATGGGCGAACCAGTTGTACAGGATGGGAGAAAGAAGATTGAAGAACATTCATGATCAGGGATTCCATAGTCAAGAAATCAGATTGGGGTTTCTGCAGCAGTAGGCATAACTCGCTGTGTCGTCTTTCTCTGGTGTCAAGATGAAGGATATCAAAAGGTAGCTGTAGGACATCTTTCCGGGGTTGTGCTGAATAGGCAGACATTATGGTCCACAAATAACATAGGGCAGAAAGACAGATGAAGTCTTGAAGGCAAATTTCAGGGAGTTTGGAAGGAAATTCAAAGACGAGACATCAAGAATGATAATCTCAGGATACGTCCTAGAGCCACGTGTTAGTGAGTATAGGACAGGGAGGAATGATTGGTTGAACGCATGGCTGGATAATCGGTGTAGGAAAGGAGACTTCTGATTCCTGAGACATTGGGACACATTCTGGGGTACGTAGGGCCTATACAAGCTGGACATCTTCAAGATGGACATAAGGAGATTTGCTGTTGGGAAAGGTTTAACTTAGTGGAGACAGGTGTCAGGTAGCCCAATATGGAAGGAAATAAAGCTGCTTACAGGAAAAATGAAATTAGATAGCAGGCATAATTAAGCTCCGCAGCAACTAGGCTTAGAATGTGGGATAATCTTAAAAAGATAAATAGGCCATTCTCACATTGACAGGCACTGGGGTCCAGTAAGATTAGTATTTGGGGCACAATTACTCACAATACATACCATGGTTTGAATATAGGGACCAAATGTAATACTTTCATGTTCATGGATGTTAGAGAGCAAACATGTTGCAGTACGTCTTGCAGATGGTACACATTGCTGCTACTGTGTATCGTTGGTAGAGGGAGTGAACGTCTTCAGTATTGAATGTGTGCGCTGAATGTTGTTTAAGATTATACAAGCTGAAATGCTTAACCAACACCATACGATAAACTCTGGCCAAGAGTACATTAAGGACTGTTCCAAGGAGTAGGTAAGACTTGTCTCCACGTGTTCTACTAACACTTCAGTGATTATTCTTAGTTATATGTCGCTAAAGTGATGAATTATTTTTAAAGTGAGCCTCATGATGTTGCCAGGGTTGGAGTGTTTGAGCTATAGGGAGAGGTTGAACAGGCTGGGGCTGTTTTCCCTGGAGCATTGGAGGTTGAGGGGTAGCCTTACAGAGGTTTATAAAATCATGAGGGGCATGGATAGGAAAAATAGACAAAGTCTTTTCCCTGGGGTGGAGAAGTCCAGAATTAGAGGGCATAGGTTTAGGGCGAGAGGGGAAAGATATAAAAGAGACCTAAGAGGCAACTTTTTCACTCAGAGGGTGGTTGTGTATGGAATGAGCTGCCAGAGGAAGTGATGGAGGCTGGTACAATTGCAACATTTAAAAGGCGTTGAATGGGTATATGAAAAGGAAGGGTTTGGAAGGATATGGGCCAAGTGCTGGTAGATGGGACTAGGTTGGGTTGGGATATCTGGTCGGCATGGACGAGTTGAACTGAAAGGTCTGTTTCCATGCTGTACATCTCTTTGACTCTATGTCTGACCAAAGGCAACCATATATCTCTAATATAGTGAAACATGAAATAATATCTAATAAATCAATTTCCTCTTCATGAAGATTGAGCCTGTCTTCTACAGAACACATCAAAAGGGTATCGTTCCCCATGTGTTATTAGTAGCTTAGACTACTACCAAGGAAAAGGCTTGTTGGTAGTCATAAAGTCATATAGCATGCAAACAGACCTCTCGGTCCAACTAGTCAATGTCAACCATGTTTCCAAGCTAAACTAGTCCCACTTTCCTGTGTTACTCTCTCTCGGCTTGCACCTTCCAAGTAATAAGTTGTCTTTCTTTTCTTGCTAAAATGCACTCCTTCCCCTTTGTCTGTGTTGAATATTTGCAAGATTATTTGCTCATTCTTCAAGATTATTAATTGTTCTCCAATAGTATAATGCAATCTCCCTCAGTATTGATAATCCCTCCACCAAATATGATGCTCTACGCAATGTGCTGGATTTTGCTCTGAATGGAAAGGAAGTGGAATTTCAGAATTCGCCAAGGAGATTTCTCTTGAGGGCAGCATGATGTCTCAGTGGTTAGCACTGCTGCCTCATGGTGTCAGGGACCTGGGTTCGATTCCAGCCTCGGGCGACTGTCTGTGTGGAGTTTGCACATTCTCTCCATGTTTCTGGGTACTCTGGGTTTCCCTTCACAATTCAAAGATGTGCAGCTTAGATGAATCGACCATGCTAAATTGCCCATAGTGTTCAGGGATGCATAGATTAGATGCATTAGTCAGGAGTAAATGTAGGGTAATAGGGTAGGGGAATGGTTTTGGGTGGGTTACTCTTCAGAGGTCAGTGTGGACTTGTTGGGCCAAATGGCCTGTGTTCGCACTTGGCATTCTATGAGATGCTTTCAGGTTTCTCTAAAGCAATTGGCTATAGTCGTGGCCACAAAGTTTGGGCATAAAGAAGCAAGAGTCAGAGAAACAAAGAGTTTAGCAAGGGTCAATGACAGCGATCGGATGCTGACTTGAAGAAGTGGTCTTGGAGAAAATTGAAAAGTGTAGAGGTTTAGGTAAGAGGATCCAGAGAGTTAGACTGAGACATCTGAAGGCTTTACCACTAGCGATTGAGCAAAGAGAATTTCACTTTGAGAAACAATAAGCATTTGAAAAGCAACATGTCCAGACACAACATCCACAGCCTTGAGATTAAAGAAGGACAAATCATTTTAAATGGATAATGCGAGCTCAGAGTAAACATAGTAAGAGACTTAACACTCTACCAAGTAGAAGTGTGAAGGGCTATTGTCATAGCTTTCTGTATGGATATTAACCTTGGATGCGAATCTGATAAGCTGTTTAACTGAATTTCAGCAATGCTTTAAGATGGACTTTATTTGGTAAATATGACTTTAACAGGAATTGCTAATTTCTTCCCTCACTAGTCATCACTAATTCATCTACAACTAATTAAACATTTTTTAAAAATGTGTGCATGTTCAATTATTCATGTTTTCAATGCTCAGCACACTGACAACGGTAAATCCATTTACAAGAATCACTTTGAGAGTGGAGCACATTAATATCTAATTTCATACCAGTGCCAGTGTTTTGTAATCGGAACATTTTTACGTTGAAATCACATTGGCTGACATTCGTCACAAATATATAAATGTGCTCATATCAAATTCCTTGGTCTGCTGTTTAAAGTAGAAAAGTCATAACCCACTTATTTTGGAAAATGAAAGCATTAAAATAACCTTTATTAAAATGATGAGTAGAGAATATTTTTAACGAAAACATTGTGCTGGTATTAATATTGCACAGCACGATTTCAACCCATTTGCCTCAATTTCATCACTAAAGTACATCATGCATCTTTATTTATATTTAATATCATTCCTTCTGTCTTTTTCCTACAGATAGAATCATAAACATTTACAGCACAGAAGCAAGCCGTTCAGTCCATTGTTCTGAATCTTTATTGTAACAATCCAAAATAGGCACGTTGACTTTCTATAGTCCTTTACCTATCACCATGTCTCTTGTCTGTGTCCCTAGTCTCTCTCTTGTTTTATTCCGAGATATTTCTCTGTCCTTCTTTCTCCTTCTTAGAGTCTCTCTTTCTCTCTATCCTGGGGTATCTATCCCTCCCCACTCTTTATCCTGGGGTCTCTCTCTCCCCCTGTGTCTCCATCCCAGAGTCTCTCTTTCTCTATATCATTGGGTCTCTCTCTCCCCTCTCTCAGTCCTTGGGTCTCTCTCTCTCTCTCTCTATCCTGAAGTCTCTCTCTCCCTCTCTCTCTATCCTGAAGTCTCTCTCTCCCTCTCTCTCTATCCTGAAGTCTCTCTCTCCCCCTCTCTCTATCCTCAGGTCTCTCTCTCCCCCTCTCTCTATCCTGGGGGCTATGACAATACTGTAGCTTTAAGAGGTTATTTTATGCTGTTTTATTTTGAAGAGAGGTTGTGAGGCAGAAGTGTCAAGCAATCTACCAGAACCACTAGAGAAAACAGCTTGTGAGGCCTTAGGGTTTTTTTAGAAGTTGGAGCAATAAAAGCAGCCTGGATGGGCGTGGCCAGCTCTCATAGACCAGGCTTTCAAGTTGTTTGGTTAGTTTTCAGATTGTGCTTTAAGCAGTTGCTTTGTGGGTTTGAAGAAGAAAAGGCTTTTTCCTCTCATGGTTGCACCTAGAAACTAGGGTTTATCTCTGAGGCTACGTGATCTGTGAGACAATCTATTTTTCTGAATTTGTCTTTTTGCCAACAGGCTATTTAGGGTACATTACTATATTCGAGCAGTTAATTAATTATAGTTACTGTATCTATTGTTCTGTTAAGTTTTCCAACAGAGTTAGGTTATTCTAAGTTCCTCTTTCTTTTGTTTGTCTAGCTACAGTGTTTAAATAAATTGTTTCATTTAATGTTGAATAGTTTGACCAGTCGCATTGCACCTGGAACATAGCTCTTTGCATCTACCTTTAAAACCAGAAAACATTAGGGTCAAGACTACCTTTTTAAAATATTTTGAGGTGGGTTCTGGTCCATAACAGGTCTTTCTTTCTAGCTCTCTTATCCTAGGGTCTATCTCTCTCTCTTGCTTAGTCTCTCTTGCTCTCTCTCTCTTTTTTTCTTTATTCCAGATGTAATAATTGGAACCAGGTGGATTTTGTTAACTACAAGATCCGTGATTGAGGTTTTAACCTGGGCCAATTAGGAAGCCCTGACTGACAGATAGGGGCAAGAGATTTTAATCCCTGCCCTCCCCTTCACTTTTTTGATCACGTAGTGTTGCATTTTGTTGAGAAGGGCACTGCTTGTAACTGGCCACTTGGAAGTTTCCTTTCTTCCTGGTGTTGGAATACAAACAAAGATTTACACACTTGTTGTTCTTCACTACGTCCCTCACCTGCATACACACGACATGGGTGCTGGGGAAAAATAAGCACTACCCACTGTTAGGCGATAGTGCGTGGGAGAGATAAAATAAAAGAAGCAAAAAAAAAAACAGGAGTGTCAGAAGTTCTGTTCACTCTGAGAGCTGACTCTGAGGGAACTGGGTCAGTGTAAAAAAGTAAACAGGGGATTCAGCATCTCCACACTTCAAAGACTGAGACTGAACTGGCTGGCCAGAGCCAGTGTATTGTGCATAGTTAAATATGTGGTGACGTGGGTGATGGGATATCAGCCTCTGTGTAGTTATTTCACCAGGCGCCACAATGTTACACTGAAGACTAGGGGTGTTAGCCCTCGGCAACCGTTATCCCTGAAGCAACATTGCAAAAGAATAAAACTGGACATTTATCACATTGTTATTTTTGTGTGACTTTGCTGAACACATTTTGGGTGCTGCATTTTCTACACTACAATAGCGACTACACTTCAAAAAAAACATTGACTGGAAAGTGCTTTGAGATAGTGCAGAGGGGTCTAAATGAGTTAACACTGAGCATGGTCATAAGCACGATCCACTGCAATTATATCATATGGGCTTGAGGGCATAACAGCTTAGGATCTTTAAAGAGTGAAGCCTAATATCCAGATCCTCCCGAAAGTATCTTGTAACAGTGCTGTTATATCAATGTAACAGTGTCTATTATATCAATGCAACAGTGTCTATTATATCAAAGTAACCTGTAACTGGGTGCAAACATGAAGTGCAATCTATCTTGTTAATTACCATAGCCTGCTTGATCTCCCTATCTACTCTATTCAGCCACTCATGAGTTTGAAAACCTCTGTCACATCTCCATTCAGCCTTCTTCTCTCCAAGGACAACAGTCCAAACTTCTTGAATCTATCCTCAAAACAGAGTTTTTTCCTCCCTGGAGGCATTATTGTAAATTCTGTGGTCAACAAAGTTTTGGAAAGAATTCTGAGGGATAGATTTATGACTATTTGGAAAAGCATAGCGTGATTAAAAGGCTGTCAGCATGGCTTTGTGAGGGGCAGGTCATGCCTCACAAATCTTATTGAGTTCTTTGAGGAGGTGAAAAGACAGGTCGATGAAGGTTGAGCAGTGGATGTGGTGTATATGGACTTCAGCAAGGCATTTGATAAGTTTCCCCATGGTAGGCTCATTCATAAAGTCAGGAAATATGGGAAACCGGGAGATTTGGCTATTTAGATTCAGAACTGGTTAACTAACTGAAGGCTGGAGATGGAAGGTATTCTGCCTGGAGATCAGTGTTGAATGGGGTCCCGCAGGCCTCTGTCCTTGGGCCTCTGCTCTTTGTAGTTTTTATAAATGACTTGAATGAGGAGGTTGAGGGGTAGGTTAGTAAATTTTCAGATGACACAAAGGTTGTAAATGCAATTGATAGTATCGAGGGCTATTGCAGGCTATAGTGCAACATAGACAGGTCTGAGAAATGACAAATGGAGTTCAACCTGGACAAATGCAAAGTGATGCATTTTGGAAGGTTGAACTTGAATGCTGAATATAGGATTAAAGACAGGATTCTTGACAGTGTGGAGGAACAGAGGGATCTTGGTGTTCAAGTACATAGATCCCTCAAAGTTGCCACGCAAGTGGATAGGGTTGTTAAGAAAGCATATGGTGTTTTGGCTTTCATTAACAGGGAGATCGAGTTTAAGAGCCACGAGGTTTTGCTACAGCTCTACAAGACCCTGGCGAGGCCACACTTGGAATATTGTGTTCAGTTCTGGTCGCCCTACTATAGGAAAGATACAGAGGCTTTGGAGAGAGTGCAAAGAAGGTTTATCAGGATGCTGCCTGGACTGGAGGACTTGCCTTATGAAGAAAGGTTGACTAAGCTCGGACTTTTCTCTCTGGAGAGGAGGAAGAGAGGTGACCTGATTGAGGTATACAAGATAATGAGAAGAATGGATAGAGTCAATAGCCAGAGACTTTTCCCCAGGGCAGGATTGACTGGCATGAGGGGTCATAGTATTAAGGTATTAGGAGAAAGGTATAGAAGGGATGTCAGAGGTAGGTTCTTTACACAGAGAGTTGTGAATGCATGGAATACGTTGCCAGTGGTGGTGGTGGAAGCAGAGTCATTAGGGACATTTAAGTGACTGCTGGACATGCACATGGATAGCAGTGAATTGAGGAGTGCATAGGTTAAGTTATTTTATTTTACATCTTTTTTTTATATAATGTCTGTACACGTTACTCCAGTTGATGTCTAATAATTATATTCCACAAGTTAAGTATCACCTCCTTGCTGTTGTACTCCAAAGCCCGATGAATAAAGCCGAGCACATCATATGTTTTATTAACTACTCTCGCGACTTGTCCTGCCATTTGTGGGAGGTGACCAAGGCTAGGGCATTGTGAATATACAGCAGTCACAAGAAAATTCCAACAGGGGATTCAAGAGAATTGTCTTTACCCAAAGCTTTGTCTAAGTGTGACACTTGCAACTGAAATCACTCCACAAAGGCCAGTATCCCATCACCAAGTCATCTTTTATTTACACGTCCACTATACATGACACTGGTACACCCAGCTCAGAGCCAGATCTCAGAGTGAGTAGAACCTCTGGCACTCCTGTTCTTATCTGTCAGCCAGTGCTCCCTGAGTAGACCAGATTAACAGCTCCCAATCAGGGAACTTATATTCTATAAGTCCATCTGGTTGACCTTGTTCCAATTGCTACAGCTATCATAAGGAATAATTGAGGTGAATAGCTTGGATCAATTTAAGTTGTAATTAAATAAATGCATGAGGAAAGGAAATGTAGCTGCCTGTGTTGATGGGATAAGGTGGAGCTATCTTGTGTAAAGCTTAGATGCTGGCATAGACTAAGTGGGCTGAATGGTCTTTCCATGCTGTGCATTCTTTGCAATTGCTAAAAGTTATGCTGTGTGAATAAAGTGTTTTGAATTATTTGTCCTCAATCGTGTGAGGAACTTTATAATTCTTTGCAATCAGGACATTCTGAGCATCAGCTTATGTTTGACAATGCAGTGTTTAGCAGTTCATTTGTTCTGTGTTCCATTATAGGAGTCTGGCAACTGATCCATGTTCACTATGCTTTGTTGGTTAAGCCTGGGTGTGGACTCAGAGCTAAGGAAAAGAGATTGCTTCAAATGCCAAAATGGCTGATGAAATAGCTTCCGACACAAGGACCAATGGGGGATGTCAGCTGGAGGGAATAGGCGACAGGATGCATTGCTGATGTCACCACATTCTGCACAACAGTGACATCAGAACTAACACCATGCTCATTCTACCCCATCTTCATTTAACCAATGGGTCTGTTTTTGAAAGAAACCCCCTTGATGTCTTAACCTCTTCCGCTCACACTCCCTAATGGCTCCAATCTAGGGCCTAGGTGGAAATGGCAGAAGGGTTGTGGTCAGCAGAGCCAGTCAGTTCCTCAGGCCATTTATTCTGTTCCAGGCACTGCCACCGTTCTGGATGTGCCACCTCCACTGGGCAGTGACGTTACATTTGGATGCTGTGTAGCTGAGGGTGCATGTCTCCAGTTGGTGGCGGCATTCATAATAACTGCAGCTGAAGGGAAGATAAAGCATAGAAAGGTAGAAAGGTATAAATGGGGTTAATACAAGGGGAGACATTTTCTGGTGGTAGATATGTTAAATGCACTATAAGTAAAATCTATTGCTCTTATTGAAAGGCAGAACAGGTTCAAAAGGTTGAGCAGCCTGCTCTTGTTCTTAGCTCATCTGTACACTCAGAAATTAATGTCATCTCTGCGCTGCTCTGAGGCAAGTAAAAAGCAAAATATGCAACAAGTTAGCTATGTAGAATGGGCTATCCTTATCAGTTTGGCAGTTTTAATAGAGCCACTGTTAATTGACAGTGATTTCACGTATAGAGAAGGTTGGCAGTTTTCTTAGGACCTAGTCAAGTTTTAGGTTGGTCAACAGAGATTTCTTAAGGCTTCATCAAGTCAATGATTTTGGAGGATTTAACCAAGTATGTGACCAGTCCACGATGAGAAACTTCAATTGAAACTCGATTGCCTTTTAGTTTTGGGAGGTAAAAACAATGACTGCAGATGCTGGAAACCAAAACCTGGATTAGTGGTGCTAGAAGAGCACAGCAGTTCAGGCAGCATCCAAGGAGCAGCGAAATCGACGTTTCGGGCAAAAGCCCTTCATCAGGAATAAAGGCAGTGAGCCTGAAGCGTGGAGAGATAAGCTAGAGGAGGGTGAGGGTGGGGAGAAAGTAGCATAGAGTACAATGGGTGAGTGGGGGAGGGGATGAAGGTGATTGGTCAGGGAGGAGAGGGTGGAGTGGATAGGTGGGGGAAGGAGAAATGAAGAAACTGTTGAAGTCCACATTGATGCCCTGGGGTTGAAGTGTTCCGAGGCGGAAGATGAGGCATTCTTCCTCCAGGCATCTGGTGGTGAGGGAGCGGCGGTGAAGGAGGCCCAGGACCTCCATGTCAGTGTCAAGTCGGTCGTCATTAATGGAGATGGAGAGGTCCAGGAAGGGGAGGGAGGTGTCAGAGATGGTCCAGGTAAATTTAAGGTCAGGGTGGAACGTGTTGGTGAAGTTGGCGGCCCCCAACGCCTCAACTTCACCATGGATATCCAATCCCTCTACACCTCCATCCGCCATGGCCAGGGCCTCCAAGCCCTCCATTTTTTCCTCTTCAGACGTCCCCAACAGTACCCTTCCACCGACACTCTCATTCGTTTGGCTGAACTGGTCCTCAAACTTAACAATTTCTCCTTTGAATCCTCCCACTTCCTCCAGACCAAAGGGGTAGCCATAGGCACACGTATGGGCCCCAGCTATGCCTGTCTCTTTGTTGGCCACGTAGAGCAGTTGATCTTCCGTAATTACGCCAGCACCACTCCCCGCCTCTTCCTCCGCTACATTGGTGACTGCATTGGCGCCACCTTGTGCTCCCGCGAGGAGGTTGAGCAATTCATCAACTTCACCAACATATTCCACACTGACCTTAAATTTACCTGGACCATCTCTGACACCTCCCTCCTCTTCCTGGACCTCTCCATCTCCATTAATGACGACCGACTTGACACTGACATTTTTTACAAACCCATCAACTCCCACAGCTACCTGGATTACACCTCTTCCCACCCTACCTCTTGAAAAAATGCCATCCCGTATTCCCAATTCCTCCCCCTCCACCTTATCTGCTCCCAGGAGGACCAGTTCCACCACAGAACACACCAGATGGTCTCCTTCTTTAGAGACCGCAATTTCCCTTCCCACGTGGTTAAAGATGCCCTCCAACGCATCTCATCCACATCCCGCACCTCCGCCCTCAGACCCCACCCCTCCAACAGTAAGAAGGACAGAACGCCCCTGGTGCTCACCTTCCACCCTACCAACCTTTGCATAAACCAAATCATCCGCCGACATTTCCACCACCTCCAAAAAGACGCCACCACCAGGGATATATTTCCCTCCCCACCTCTTTCCGCGTTCCGCAAAGACCGTTCCCTCCGTGACTACCTAGTCAGGTCCACGCCCCCCTACAACCCACCCTCCCATCCTGGCACTTTCCCCTGCCACCGCAGGAACTGTATAACTTGCGCCCACACCTCCTCCCTCACCTCCATCCAAGGCCCCAAAGGAGCCTTCCAAATCCATCAAAGTTTTACTTGCACATCCACTAATATCATTTATTGTATCCGTTGCTCCCGATGTGGTCTCCGCTACATTGGGGAGACTGGGCACCTCCTACCAGAGCACTTTAGGGAACATCCCCAGGACACCCGTACCAATCAACCACACCGCCCCGTGGCCCAACATTTCAACTCCCCCTCCCACTCTGCCGAGGACATGGAGGTGCTGGGCCTCCTTCACCGCCGCTCCCTCACCACCAGATGCCTGGAGGAAGAACACCTCATCTTCCTCCTCGGAACACTTCAACCCCAGGGCATCAATGTGGACTTCAACAGTTTCCTCATTTCTCCTTCCCCCACCTCACCCTAGTTCCAAACTTCCAGCTCAGCACTGAGCCCATGACTTGTCCGGACTTGTCCTACCTGCCTATCTCCTCCACCCTCGCCTCCCTGACCTATCACCTTCATCTCCTCCCCCACTCACCCATTGTACTCTATGCTACTTTCTCCCCACCCCCACCCTCCTCTAGCTTATCTCTCCACGCTTCAGGCTCACTGCCTTTATTCCTGATGAAGGGCTTTTGCCCGAAACGTCGATTTCGCTGCTCCTTGGATGCTGTCTGAACTGCTGTGCTCTTCTAGCACCACTAATCCAGATTTTAGTTTTGGGCACTGTTTGTTGAGATGATTCACTGCTGATTCAGAATGCCTTTTTTTTCTGCCTCTGAAGTATAAGACTGTGGATTCAAGCCCTAATCCAGAAATTTGAGTGCTCAATCGGATTGACATTTCCAGTGAGGTATTAAACAGACACCCTGACTCCCCTCTGAATGGGAGATAGGATAGCTCACATGACACATGTTTCTTTCTTGGCTATTACACAGAAAGGAAGACTTGCACTTATATAGCACCTTTTACAACTGGAAGGCTGCCCTAAATTCAAAACGTGTGGTGCTGGAAAAGCACAGCAGTGCTTTAGATAAGGTCACTTCTGAGGTGTAGCTCAGACATGTAGTTGCAACTCAACAAATCCCACGGACAGCATTTTGATGATGATCAGATGAGTTGATTTAGTGGTTTGGGTTACAAATTGGGCAGGAGTGGTCCAATGGCATTATTACTGGACAGTTAATCCAGTGACCCAGGTATTGTTCTGCAGACCCGGCATTGAAATCTACTATAGCAGATGGTGGAATTTGAATTCAATAGAAACAGAATTGGCAGGAGACTGAGCAGACCCTTCCCTCTGCTTCTTCAAAGGGATCATTTACTCCCATCCAAGAAAGGGGGGCTTTGGGGGTTATGTCTTATCCCACAAGACTATCGGGGAAAAGGATTGTTGCTTGTGGAGCAATACTTTGTACAAATTGCCTGTTGTGCACTTCATTAGTGTCTGGCAGAGAAGCACTTTGGAATGTTTTAATGTTACCAAAGATCTTGTTTCTGAATAGAAGTTTTCGCTTTATCACCCAAGAAAAAAGGAAGGACAATGCAGTATTGATGAAAATGATTTTGTCGAAGAACTTTGTCTGTCACTTTTCAGGACAGTTCACAAGAATACCAATTTAAGGAGAAAACCAACATTTATATTATATGGGAGGAGAGTGCTGATTGATTGGCATGAGGATTCTGATTAAGGCATTGTCATAAAGAACACACTAGACAATGATGATTGCCAGCTAACCATCAAGCTTTGTTTAACTTTTGAACAAGGCAGATTGACAGTGTTTGATCAATGTGTTGCCCTGACAAATGAATCAGCAAATGGCTGTCACCTATTTTGTTGAGTTAAAACAGGGTGCTGTATACATGTATGTCCTTTCTGTCTACAAAGAACAAGGCCCTGTCTATCGATAAATTAAGAAGAAAGACAAATGTAATTTTGGTGTTTCTTGCTAAGGGAGCAGAGTATAAAAACAGGGAAGTGTTGCTGCAACTGTACAAGGTACTGGTGAGACTGCACCTGGAGTGTTGAATACAATGTTGGTCACCTAAGTTGAGGAGGGATACAGTTGCATTGGATACAGTTCACAGGAAATTCACTAAATTGATTTCAGCGATGAGGGCTGTGTCTTACAGTGAGGGATTGAGTAGTTTAGGCACATACTCTGTGGAGTTTAGAAGAATTAGGATTCTAATTGAGGTATATAAGACTCTAAAGGAGATTGACAAAGTAGACATACAAGATATGTTTCCTCTGTGCCTATGATCTGTGCAATTCCAAGACTTTGAGTAAATTTAAGGGGGAGATAGATATTTAATTAGCATCGGTTTGAAGGGTTAAAGCGTCTTAGATTCGTACTGCACCGAAACAGATCCTTTGGTCCAACCAGTCCATGGCCAACCATAATCTCAAACAAAACTCATCCCACCTGCGCTTGGTCCATATCCCTCCAAACATTTCTTATTCATGTACTTATCCAAATGTCTTTGAACTGTTGCAACTGTACCCAGATCCACCACTTCCTCTGGAAGTTCATTCCACACATGAACTATTCTCTGTGTAAAAAAAATGCCCTTCATGTCTTTTTAAATTCTTTCTCCTCTCCTCTTAAAAATATGACCCCTACTTTTGAAATCCCCCACCCTAGGATAAAGGCACCTGCTATTCACCTTACCTATACCCCTTATGATTTTATAAATTTCTATAAGGTCACCTCTCAACTTCCTATGCTCCAATGAAAATAGCTCCAGCCGACCCAACCTCTCCTCATAACTCAAACCCTCCACTGTTGTGGACAATGGCTAGAAAAGTAGAGTCGAGGCCGAGATGAGGTCAGCCATGATCATATTGGATAGGAGGACAGGCTCAAGGAGAATAGCCTCCTCCTGCTCCAGGATTCTTATGTTGTTATGATAGACGTAACTTCCGATGCACACAAACGTACAAGCTGTTCTGCTATAATGCATGTTTAGTCAGTGCGAATTGGCTATAATGTGATTGACAAATTGTGGACTTTGTTAGGATAATGCAAACTTTCTACTGAATAGGTAGAACGATTTTCTATTAGCGATCTTCTACAGTGTGATTTTCTGTAGCAGTTTTCCATAGCATGATTTTCTATAGCGGTTTTGCCTAGTGCGATTATCTATAACAGTTTTCCATAGTGTGATTTTCTATTGCAGTTTTCCATATTGTGATTTTCTATTGCAGTTTTCAATTTTGTGATTTTCTATTGCAGTTTTCCATAGCACAAGTTTCTATAGCAGTTTTCTATAGCAGTTTTCTATGGCATGATTTTTTATAGTGGTTTTCCCTGACGCGATTATCTATAGCAGTTTTTCATAGTCCGATTTTCTATAGCAGTGTTTCATAACACAGGTTTCTATAGCAGTTTTCCATAACGCGTGATTTTCTATAGCATAACACAATTTTCTATCACAGTTTTATAGCATGATTTTCTATCACAATTTTCCATATTGTGATTTTCTATAGCAGTTTTCCATTGCGTGAGTTTCTGCAGCAATTTTCCATTGCGCGATTTCCTGTAGCAGCTTTCCATAGTACAATTTTCTATAGCAGTTTTCCATTGTGTGATTTTCAATAGCAGTTTTCCATAATGAGGGTTTCTGTAGCAGTTTTCCATAACACGTGATTTTCTATAGCATTTTTCCATAACGCGGGTTTCTACAGCAGTTTTCCATTGCATGATTTTCTATGCGTAAGGTTGCAGAAAAACACAACTATCACATTATAGCAAAACAATCTGTGTTGTGTTTTTTTCAGCATATTCAATACCCTGTATTACCAAGTGTAGTGGTTTGAATTGACACCATTTCATTCTCTCATATTTATCCAAACTGACTTTATCCATGGTTTTGAAAACTTTTCCCATATTAAATGCTCCCCAGTCTGTTCCAGACAGGTTTCTTTGACATTTACAGCTCAGCAGGTGACAGCATTTAAAATGTCATTCGTTGCTTGTGAACTGTGAAAACACTTTGAATGATAAAATGATCTTTTCAAAAGCAAAATACAACAAAGTCTATGATGAAGCGAACAGATATGAATGAGGGTGTAGTTAACATTTGATTTATATATATAGTTAGCTGAGCTCTGAATGAGGCTATGCAAGTTTAATAACATCAAATCATTGTATTTTTGATATCAAAACTGTACTGTTCCTCATCGGAGTCTTGGTTCTAAATTATGTATGAGAAATATTTACACAACATTTTCTTTGAAGGTAGCTCACTAGGCCTCAGATGTTCAGGGCATATTGAAGAGAAAATTTTTATTTTACATCATTGATGATTTTATTGTCAAAACTGTTGAAGTTGGTTTGGTCTCAGCTGGGAGTATTTTTGTGTTTAGTTTTGGGCATAGGTTTTTCAGTGATATTGAATTCCTTAGAGGGACTGCAGATGAGATTTTCCAGAAATGAATCAAAAATGAAAGACCTGATCTGCACAGAGACCGAGATAGTGGAGAAACAAAGATTGCCCTCCTTAAAACTGAGAAGCGTACGGGGTGGCATGTTGGCTCAGTGGTTAGCATTCTTGTCTTACAGTGCCAGGGACTTTGGTTTGATTCCAGCTTAGGGCAACTGCCTGTGCAGAAATTCTCCCCGTGTCAGCATGGGTTTCCTCTGGGTGCTCCGGTTTCCTCCCAAAGATGTGCAGGTTAGGTGGATTAGCCATGCTACATTGCCCATAGTGTCCAAGGATCTGCAGGCTAAGTGGGTTAGGCATGGGAAATGCCGGGCTAGAGAGTTGGGATTGGGTCTGAATGGGATGCAATCCAGAGGGTCAATGTGGTTTCAATGGCCTGCCTTTACTGTGTAGAGATTCTATGATTAATAACAGTGCTCACACTAAAGAGGCTTTTCATATCCCTCGTGCCGTTTCCAGTGGCACGAGGGATAGTAACCAATGGAAATCAGTTGGAAAGGAACCGGAGCAGAGGTGAGGAGAATTAGCTTTATTTAAAGCGAATAATTATGCATGGAATGTATCAGCTGACAGGATGGTGGAAATCCATCCATGCTAAGTTTCTCAAGGAAATAGCATGCATACTTGAAATGGAATAACTTGCAAGGCTGTGGGAAAGAGGAGGCAAGTGAGACTAATTGGATAGCTCAGGGTCATAAGTATGGGATAGTCATGATAAAATCCAAATGGGAATTGAGGAAGAACCCCAGAGAATGGATGGAGAGCGGTACTTGTCATCACAAGGAGTGGTTGTGTGGAACAGCGGAGATGCATTTAAGAAGAATCTAGTTGAGTAAAAGCAGCAGAAAGGAACAGGCGTTTATGTCGATAAGGCTGTGTGAAGCAGGATAGGAGGAGACTTCATAGAATCCCCACAGCGTAGAAACAGGGCATTCGGTTCAACAAGTCCACACCATCCCTCTGAACAGTATCCCACCCTGGCCCATCCCCCTACCTTATCCCTGTAACCCCTGCAGGACCCGTAGCTTAGGCAGCTAACGTACGCATCCCTGGACACTATAGGGCAATGTAACATGACAAATCCATCTAACCCACACATCTTTGGACTGTGGGAGGAAACCTGAGCACCTGGCAGACATCCACGCAGATACAGGGAGAATGTGCAAACTCCACACAGACAGTCAGCTGGTGGTGGAATCGAACTCAGGTGCCTGCAGCTGTGAGGCAGTAGTGTTAACCACTGAGCCACCATGCTGCCCCTGTGAGGAGCAACATCAGTGGTACTAGTTAGACAGTATGGCCTTTGGCTGTGTTGTCCATTTTATATAATTTAATCCATTCTTTTTCGAATGACGTCTGGGTTAAGTTCTGCCTGTTCCACAGACATGTCATACCATCTCTGATTATCATGTACCTATACCAGAGATCTCACCCACAGTTCAGCAAAGTCATGGTTATACCCATTAAGTTGTATCCTTGCTGCAAACTGTCTGCTCTGACTTAGCCATTTTCCTCACATATCATTTCACTGGCAGGGCCAGGTCTTTTAGTAAATGTGTCCATTCCAGAATTGGAACTGAGAGAAAGTGAGTACTGCAGATGCTGGAGAGTTAGAGTTCTGTATGGTGACATCTCTGTAGGATTGTACAATCAGACCCCACCATCAGAGATATATTTCCCTCCCCAACCCTACCTGCATTCTATAGAGACCTTTCCCTCTGCGACTCCTAATGACTCCCTCATTAGGTCTACTCCCCCACCAACCTACCCTTGACTCCTGGTACCTTCCCTTGCCACCGCAAGTGGTGTAAAACCTACAAACACACCTCCCCCCTCACCTCTGTCCAAGCCCCCAAAAGATCTTTTCACACCTGGCAGATATTTTCCCGCACATCTACTCACCTCATCTACTTCGTCCGTTGCTCTCGATGTGGTCTCCTCTACATCAGGGAGACAGAACGCCAACCTGTGGAGCATTTCAGGGAACATCTCCAGGACACCCGTACCAAACAGCCCCACTGCCCTGTGGCCGACCACTTCAACTTCCCCTCCCACTCCACCAAGGACATGCAAGTCCTGGGCCACTTCCACTGCCAAACCCAAGCCACCTGAAACCTGGGGGAAGAACACCTCATCTTCTGCTTTAGGACGTTCCCACCACACGTCATCAACGTCAATTTCCACTTCCCCCCACCACATCCAGACCCAGCCCTCCAAGTTGGCACTATCTTGACCTGATCTACCTGTCTATCTTCCTTTCCACCTATCCACTCCACCTCCCCATTGACCTATCACAATTATCCCCCCATACCCATCCCACCTACCTTCCCCACAGCCCCAGCAGCCCCCTCCTATTTATCTCTCAGCCCTCCCTTCCCTCCCCTACGTTACTGATGCAGGGCCTATGCCCGAAATGTTGGATGGCGGCTGATCTGCTGTGCTTTTCCAGCGCCACACTTTTCAACTCAGCACTGGAAACGGTTTGGAATAGGTCTTGGTGATAGGTTGGGGTAGAAATCTCATCACACATCGTCCTGATGTTTGCTGAGTGTGATCTATTTGGGTGCTTTCAATTGCCCACGAAGGAGGGGAATTTTCTTTCTCTTGTTCTTTGGAATTGTTTGGTGTCTACCTCAGGAGGTGGTGTGAATGCAGGGGTTTGGGGTTGGTCATAAATTACTGGTCATTTTAATATTGCAGTAGGCTTGGTGGGGACTGGGCCTTCATCTGTTAAAACAAGCTTTCATAAGTGAAAACAAATTCCATTAACTCAAAACACGGCAATGTAAAATACCTTTGTCCACATTTTGATGATTAGAAAGATAGACTCGCCTTGTCAGCCATTTACAATCGTTGGATAATCACATTGTTGGTGGGACTGAGGATCTGGGGATGTTTGGAGGTAGTTGGAGATTATTTGTGCCAAAGTTTGTTTAGTAACGCCATTTTGTGGGCAAGGTGGTTCGGTGGGTCAGTGGTTAGCACTGCTGCCTCAGAGCACCAGGGACCTGTGTTCGATTCCAGCCTCAGGCGACTTGTTTAGTAAATTTGATTAGATTAGATTAGATTAGATTAGATTAGATTACATTACAGTGTGGAAAGAGGCCCTTCGGCCCAACAAGTCCACACCGACCCGCCGAAGCGTAACCCACCCATACCCCTACATTTACCCCTTACCTAACACTACAGGCAATTTAGCATGGCCAATTCACCTGACCTGCACATCTTTGGACTGTGGGAGGAAACCGGAGCACCCGGAGGAAACCCACGCAGACACGGGGAGAACGTGCAAACTCCACACAGTCAGTCGCCTGAGGCGGGAATTGAACCCGGGTCTCTGGCGCTGTGAGGCAGCAGTGCTAACCACTGTGCCACCGTGCCGCCCATTTGGAGTTTGCACATCCTCCCCATGTCTGTGTGGGTTTTCTCCGGGTGCTCCAGTTTCATCCCGCAGTCCAAAGATATGCAGGTTAGGTAGATTGTCCATAGTGTCCAGGGATGTGCAGGCTAGATAGATTAGCCATAGGAAATGTTGCGACATAGGGTGAAGGTGGTGGTTGGGTGTGATACTCTTCACGGGATTGGTGTGGACTCAATGGGCTGAATGGCTTGATTCTGCATTGTAGGGATTCTATGAATGGTCACCTTAAAGGGCTCCAAGTGCTGTGTGTATACAATATTATGCCTGGTTCTTAGCTGTTATGGGCGTGCTTTGCAATCTCAGTCTTTTGTCAGCTGCTGGAAGGTAGGCTCTCCCAGTTCTTTCACTCAATGGATTTGATTCTTGAGCTATCTGCAAGGGTAGCTGCACATCAACTGATCACCCTCGACCAAACAGCACACTCCTGCACAAAACCCATTAGCTCGGTTCACAGCTCGGTTCTTGTCACAGAATCTCGAGAGACTCCTTTGTGTGATCTCACAATAAAACTTCTTCAATCATTTGGCTGACCATAGTTTTGTTCTGGTTCGTTATCCCTGCTCTCACCCTGTCTTCAGATTTTGGCCACTCGTGATGGTACTTCCTTGTAAATGTGATTTCTTTACTCCAGTTTTCGATGGAACTTTACTCGGTATGACACACTGCACATTGATGCGAAAATCTAAATAAATCTGCAGCTTATCTAAGCTATGGAAAACAGAAAATATAGCCAGTATAATTTATTAAAACTGATTTAAAAGTCAACGCAAGTTGGCATTTATATAGCAGACTCTCACTTCCCTTAGATAAATCCCCAGGGTTTCCCATTCTGAATTACATTGATATACAGTTCTTCTTGAGTGTATCAATGGTGCAGCTATATAGCATGAGGTAAGATCACACAATCACCGCCAACCTGTTAATGCTTTATTACCAATGCTGGTTGTGGGGGAAAAGAAAGACTTGCATTTCTATAGCACCTCGGAACATCCTAAAGCTGTTTGCATCCTTTTGAGGTGCAGTAGTCCTCCTGTATCCGCGGGGTGGGGGGGGGGGGGGGGGTTTGGTTCCAAGACCTAACGCAGAAGTTTGAAACCGCGGATGGTAACGACTCCATTCATTTAAATGGGAAATTTATCCCTCAGCAGCCCCCTGACTCCTGGTTCTGGAATGTTCCATGTAATATTTTCGGGCCGCGGCAAACTGCGGATGACTGAAACCGCGGAAGCCAATTCCGCGGATATGGTGGTCGCCCTGTACTTTAAAAATGTGATCACTGTTGTAATGTTGGAAACACAGAAGTCAATATGCCCACAGCAAGATCCCACAAATAGCAACCAAGCAACCTATTTCAGTGATGTGGACTGACAGGCAAATTGACCAGAATTCTGGAGTGAACAGCTTTTTTAATCTTCAAAATAGTTATTTTACTTCCATCTGAGGGGGTAGATGATGTCCCTGTTCTAAAGCCTCATCTGAAAGAATGCTTCTTCTGGCAATTCAGCACTCCCTCAGTACCGTTTCTGGGTAAGACACATCCTCAGCTTGCTGACTCAGATTTGATTAGAAATCTGAGGGCTTCTTTCTCCGTGTGGTTATTCATTTTCAGTGAAGTGGGGAAGACAGTGATTTACCTTAATTAGGATTTGGCAATGCCACCTCCCTCAGAGTTGCCCCCGTTTATTTAGCCGCAGTGTGTGGGCTCTGAAACCTGAACCTTGCGATTCAAAGGCAGCCAATCACGTCAAATCTTTGGAAAAAGTTAACAATCTGTTTTCCCTCAGTTCCCAGACTTTATTGAGACTCGAATCAAGACCAAAACCATAAAACCATCTGCAGTATTCTGCTTTTGTACCAAGAGCCATAACCTTGAGACAAATAATGGATTCAATTTCCTGGGACAGCAATTTATTTAATTTTCCATGATATTCCATTAAAATTCGCACCATGAAATGTATTGCATGCACTTTATTTTCCAGACCAACAGCACTCAGGAAGATTTAATCACATTGCACCCGGATTTTAATTTCGTAGTGTGTTAATGATAAACACCCTCTGTACTCAGTGCTTCTCTCTGATCTTTGTATTCAGTATACACATGGTGGCATTTTAACTCCTACCTTCTAACAGGTAAGATGTTCACATGCCAACAACAACAACACCAAAAATAAATGGATTTAAGGAACAGAGTTAGGATGCTCCCATGAGACAAATTAAAATGATTCCTTGTGTGGTACTGGTTTGTACATGGACTGACTGTTTAATCATTCTCTGTGTCCCCAGAGAGGTGGCATTAATGCTTGACATTATGCTTCAGTGATTTTCAGTACGCCTGCCATTTCTTTTTACCTTATGATAATTTGCCTTAAATCAGAAGTGGGGGAAGAGGAGCCCTTGCACTTCTCTTTTTAAAATTTTACTCCCTTAGCTTTGGCAGTATCTTGGAAGACTGACTTGCTTTAAATCTTCCACAAACTGAAGTCACAGGTCGTCCCAGTTGTAGAGTAAATAAAAGAGATGGATCGGCCTAATGAAAGGAATCCGGGCAGGACTGGAATGCAAGGCATCATCAATCATTCAGCATCATTTTATGGCATTTAAACTTGCTCAATGTTGTGAAGTTGCAGCATTACTGTCATTGCATGTGTCTGTGCGAGACGCCTTAGCTGAGGTAAAAAAAAGCAGGGCAGATTGTTCAAGGCAGTTTCAAACCTTCCCCTTGTCTTTATGCCAGCAGTGGTGACATAAAAGCAAGGGGGGATCAACACCAAGCAACAATAAAAAATATGTTTTCAGTTTGTCGCTCAATCTGTATCCTGTCTGTCCGTTTCTTGCCATAGTCAGAGGAATTTCCACATCTGAATGCGGAAACCTAATTCAAAGCAAGATACTGTGGATGCTGGAAGTCCGTGGCAACCACAGATATTTCTGGAGAAAGTCAGCAGGTCTGGCAGCTTCTGTGGCGAGAGAGACTGAGTTAATGTTTCATGTCCGCTATGACTCCAAATCTCCCTTAGAAGATTGAGGAAATTTGGCATGTCAACGATGACTCTTACCAAATTTTATAGGTGCACCATAGAACGCATCCTATCTGGATCCTATCACCGCTTGGTATGGCAACTGCCCTGCCCAAGACTGCAAGAAATTACAGAGAGCTGTGAACACAGTTCAGTCCATCAGGAAAGCCAGCCTTCCATCCATTGGCTCCGTTTGCACTTCCTGCTGCCTTGGGGAAGCAGACAAAGATCCTCCCCACATCAGTTATACTCTCTTTTACCATCTACCATCTTTGAAAGGGTGTACCAATAGAATCTAGAACAGCTTCTTCCCTGCTGTTATCAGACTTATGAACGGACCTCTCATATATTAGAATTGATCTTTCTCTACACCTTCTCTCTCACGGTAATACTATATTCTGCATTCTGTTCTATAACACAGATGTACTTATTGTAAGGTATGATTTGCCTGGATAGCATGCAAAACAATACATTTCACTGTATCTCAGTGCATGTGACGATAATAAGTCAAATCAAATCAAATCAAATCACTCTTCTTCAGAATTGAAATGAGTTTCTGTAAGGAGTTTCTGAAAGGAGAAAAGTCCCATGAACAAATAATGAAAAAAATGCATGCTATTCACACGTTTTGTCGGGTGTCTGCTTCAGTGTAAGCATCTGTTCACCCAGTGTTGACAAACCCACTGGTGAACCAAGCAGTATCTCTGACATACAACATGCAAGATCGTCACTAGGCTGCCCAATGTTAATGATCCAGGCAAATGGATAGGTCTTTTGGAGGGACCAAATGTTTCTCTGTGCGTAGATGCTGCCAGACCTGTTGACATTGGCAGATTAGAGAATATAAAACTGGTTCAGAGGTATGTCACGAAATAACTAAACAGGTTGAGTTAAAAATAGATAAAGGTTGCAGGAAGCCCGGGTGTTTTGTTAGAGGTATTGCACCGAAAGGATTGCACTTAGTAAGCAATTAGAGAGAGGTGGGCACCATGGGAGTTGGAGTACCCCCTCCAACTTGGTTTTAATTTAACATCTTCCTCTTTCCCCACCTGTCCCCTTTGTTATTGTTGCACTGCCCTAGTGGGCAATGTTTGTAACTTATTGCTTGTTTTAGATTAAATGATTGGGTGAGTTGGTGGTGGGTTTAAAAACAAAAGGATACTTAGTGCAAAAAAGACAGTAGGACTGCAAAATTGTTGAACAAATTTGATTTGCTTTTCAACAGATGCAATGCTCATAGACCCTATTATCTTGGCTTGGTTGATAGAGAGTTCATAAACAAAAGCAAAGATTGCTGGAGAAACTCAGCAGGTCTAGCAGCATTTGTGTGGAGAAAGCAGAGTTAAGGGTTTGAGTCTGGTGACTTTTCAGAAATGGTGACGAGTCACTGGACTCGAAACATTAACGCTGCTTCTCTCTGTGCGTAGATGCTGCCAGACCTGTTGAATTTCAGATTTCCAGCATCTGCGGGTTTTTTTTGCTTTATTTCACTGAGGGTTGAAGTCCCACTTTAAAAGTTGAGCTTTTACTCCAGTGCAGCATTGATGAGGAGATGGACTGGGGAATTGTGGGTGCAATGTTGAATCAATTTCATGCTCAAAGTTTTCACAAAACTATTCATAGGTGACAAAAAGGTCATCCTCTACCATTTGATACTTTACCTTCAATCAACGTTGTGAGAGATAGGGTGGCAATCATCACATTGCTTGTGGGATCTTCCTGTTCACAGATTGGCTGCTGCATTGCTTTTATATGCATCACAGCTTGATATGGCAACTGCTCTGCCCAGGACCATAAGAAACTACAGAGAGTTGTGAACACAGCCCAGTCCATCACACAAACCAACCTTCCATCCATTGACTCTATCTACGCTTCTCGTTGTCTTGAGATCATCAAACGCCCCTCCCACCCCAGTTATTATCGCTTCAAACGTGTTCTGTCAGATGGAAGATACAAAAGCTTAAACACACATACCGACAGATTCAAGAACAGCTTCTTCCCTGCTGTTATTAAACTTCTGAAAGGAACTTCAAGTTTTAAATTTAATGTTGACCTCGTTCTTTGTGCATCTTCTCTGCAGCCATAACATTGTATCCCTCACTCTGTTCTGTTACCTTAATGCACGTTGTACAGTATGATCTGCCTGTACTGCATGCAAAACAATTTTTTTCTCTGTATGTAGGTACATGTGATAATAATAAACCAAATAAAATCAAAAATCAAAGAATTGGCATTGAGGTAATGCATTTGTGAAGCTGTTGCATATGGATGAACTGGTCCCTCAGCTTTCATGGCTGTTTGTTTTGAAGTCTGAGATGAGACTAAAAATTTCAATGTTGTGATTCAGAGACCAGAGGGCTAATTGAACTACAGGCAATGTTGGTTACTTTATCATTCTAGCCATAAAATGCAATGATCTCCTCTACCTTGTGAGCAAAATTGTTGGCCCAAAGAAAATAATGGAGGAACGACTGCTTTAATCTGCCACAGGAGCTGTGCTTGTATTTCAAACTAAATGTTATTTTCCCAACAGGAACTGATTGTTCTTGTATTTCAGAGAGGTTTATGACAGATTACATTCTGATTATATATCTAAAACAGATAAAACACAGTGGGTGATGATGGGATGTTCAGGAGTCACACTGTGTAGTTTATTAAACAAACAAATTCTCCTCACCCGATTCATTTTTCTTAAATAGGTGGCATTCCGTTTGAATATTGTTGAAAAGAGAGATACGTTGTTGAAGCTTTTTGTCTCATTCTCATCAGGATAAGTACAAGAATGCCAAATTATTTTACAGAGGAAAGAGATACTGATTGGTTGACAACTTGGCTCTGATTGGCTGAGGTACTGCCCATTGAGAAAGTAACAGTGAACTCAAAGGGATATCAGGAAGTGCACTGAGTGCACCAATAGCTAAACTCGCAACAATTTAAGATGGAGTCAGAGTCATAGAGCTGTACAGCATGGAATCAAGTCCTTTGGTCCAACTTGTCCATTAATTAATCTAGTTCCATTTTCCAGCATTTGACCCATATCCCTCTAAAACTTTCCCATTCATATACCCATCCAGATGCCTTCTAAATGTTGCAATTGTACCAGCCTCCATCACTTTCTCTGGCAGCTCATTCCATTCACACACCACCTTGTGCATGAAAAAGTTGCCCCTTAGGTCCCTTTTACATCTCTCACCCCAAAGGTATGCCCTCTAGTTCTGGACTCCCCCACCACAGATAAAGACCTTGGCTATTTACCCTATCCATGCCCCTCATGATTTTATAAACCATGATAAAGTCACCCCTCAGCCTCCGGTGCTCCAGCTGAAACAGTCCCACCCTATTCAACTTCTCTCTGTAGCTCAAATCCTCCAACCTTGGCAACATCCTTGTAAATCTTTTCTGAACCCTTTCAAGTTTCACAATAGTCTTTCAATTGCAAGGAGACCATGACTGCATGCAATATTCCAAAAGTGGCCTAACCACTTTTGTCCTGTACAGTGACTTCTCAACTCCTGTACTCAATGCATTGATCAATAAAGGTTTAACTCATTTGTGCTTGCAAGAGGTGGCATATGTTTAATATCAGGGAATACATCCAAGTTTAATGATCTGATTTTTCCTCCATGCTAACATCTTAGTCATTCCAAGTGGACCAGTCACACCCTTTTCTCCTGCGGCATATATTGTTGTGATCATTTGAGATTTGGCATTCTTGTATTTGCCCTGACTAGCACAGGATTAAAAAGCTTTGACAATATATTTCCCTTAGCTGCTTGCTCCTATCTTCTCAGGTCACTCCCAGTGCTGTGCATGTCGTTCTAAGCTTCCATACCAGTGTTATTTTGAACTGGGTGATCAATTTTCAGACTAGATTACCTGCCAAAATGTGGTTTTGCTCTCCCTCTCGGTTTCCTTGCTCCGTCTATTGATAGCTCACATGGTCTGAAGTACAGAACCATTGCTGTTGGTGGGCTAGCTGGGCTGGAAGAACATGTCAGAGGGTCTGAATACTGAACTTTAACCTATGTGCATTCTACACTGGGTAGAGATCTGGTAGCTCTCCTGATGAAGGGCTTTTGCCCAAAACGTTGATTATCCTGCTCCTTGGATGCTGCCTGACCTGCTGTGCTCTTCCAGTACCACACTCTTGACTCTAATCTCTGGAATCTGCACTTCTCACTTTTGCTTTCCAATGATCTGGTAGGTAGATCACAGCCTCCACAGCCAAAGGGAGGCAACGATTTTCCTGCTCCTTGGATGCTGCCTGACCTGCTGTGCTTTTCCAGCAACACTCTAATCCAGACTTGGGTTTCCAGCGTCTGCAGTCCTCGTTTTTACCTAATGACCTTGTAGTTGCTGGGCTATTTAAGCCAGAGAGCCAGATAACATTCTGGGCACGTGGGTTCAAATCCTGCCATGGCGGAATTTGAATTTAATTTAATTTAAAACAAATTCTGACATTAATCTAAACTAATGGAGCCCATGAAATCTTGTTCACTAATGCTCTTGCGGGAAGGAAACTGCCATCCTTTCCTGGTCTGGCTGACAGGTTGTAGGTTCACTGACACACACGCATGAGCTCATAATTCAGGCTAACACTGGCAGTGTTTCACTGTTTCAGGATGTGCAGGTTCTTGGGCACAATGTTAAACCTTGTAGTTCACCTTTCATGGGATGTGGATGTCACAGGCAGGATCCAGTAAGTATTGACCATCTCTTTGTGCTCTTGAACTGAGAGGTTTCCAAGGCAATTCCAGAAGGCAGATGAGTGTAACTCAACATTATTGTGGGTCTAGAGTCACATGTAGGCCAGACCAGGTAAGGATGACCGGTTTCCTTCCCTAAAGGGCCTTAATGAACCAGATGGGTTTTTAAGTAAATTGACCAATACTTATCCCTCAATGACTGTATGTTAAATAAATTAAATGATCAATTAGCCCATTGCTAAATGGGTCTGCCTTATGTAGGATTGACCGCTGCTTTCTGTAGTGTAACAGGAAATTAATAATGAAAGAAACTTAATTTGGTCAGCCGTTTTATGGCACATTCCAAACAAGGTGGGACTTGAACCCTTAAACAAGAAGATTAGAGAAACTGAGGACTGCAGATGCTAGAGATCAGAGTTGAGAGTGTGGTGCTGAAAAAGCACAGCAGGTCAGACAGCATCCAAGGAGCAGGAGAATCGATGTCTCGCGCATAAACCCTTAATCAGAAATCATGATGAAGGGCTTATGCCCAACACATCGATTCTCCTGCTCTTCAGATGCTGCCTGACCTGATGTGCTTTACCAGCAACACAGTCTCGACTACTGAAGAAGGCGTTTGGCTTCCTTTCCTTTATTGGTCAGAGCATTGAGCATAGGAGTTGGGAGGTCATGTTGCGACTGTACAGGACATTGGATAAGCGACTTTTGGAATATTGTGTGCAATTCTGGTCTCCCTCCTATTGGAAGGATGTTGTGAAACTTGAAAGGGTTCAGAAAAGATTTACAAGGATCTTGCCAGGGTTGGAGGATTTGAGCTATAGAGAAAGGCTGAATAGGCTGGGGTTGGTTTCCCTGGAGCATCGGAGGCTGAGGGGTGACCTTATACAGGTTCATAAAATCATGAGGGGTATGGATAGGGTAAACAGATTTAGGGCATAGGTTTAAGGTAAGAAGGGAAAGATTTAAAAGTGACCTAAGGGATAACATTTTTACGCAGAGGGTGGTGCGCGTATGGAAATGGGACAGGATTAGGTTGCATATCTGGCTGGCATGGACGATTTGAACTGAAGGGTCTGTTTCCATGCTATACGTCTCTATGCCTATGATTCTATTTTCCTTGAATATGATTTCCAGCTTCACATGAGAAATTTCTGACTGGCCATTTTCTAGAGAAAAAGGGAACATGTGGATTTCTATAGCATCTGCTTATGATCTCAGAATGCTCCAAACCCCATCACAGCCAATTGAGTACTTTTTGATGTAGTCACTGATGTAACATGCAGAAATATGGCAGCCAGATTTACGCGCAACAAGATCCCCCAAACAGCAGCATGGTCCGAAGAAGGCAATGATGTTGTCTGAGGGCTAACCATCGGCCAGGTTTCTGGAATATTCTGCTGGAGACAGATCCAAGAGTAACTCTAAGAGTTAGGTTATTTTTGCTGGGTGATGGAGTTGAGGGTTATTGTTGGGGTGGGTTGGGGGAGGGGTAGGAAATTTGGCAGATATGAAAGTGGAGTTGAGATCACAATCAGATCAGCCATGACCTTATATTTAAAAAAGAATCACTCAAGAGCTGTAGGAGTCAGTGGTCAGGCCAACATTTGCTGCTTATCCCTCAATGCCCAGACGTTAGGTAAGAGGCTGTGGCCTGGAATCTCATGTAGCCCAGCCCAGGTAGGGACAGCAGTTTCCTTCCCTAAGGGACATCAATAAACCAGATGGGTATTTCCCCAACAATTAAGTTGATAGAAATTAATATCATTCATTTCAGATTTTTATCAAATTCAAATTCAGCCATCTGCTGTGTTAGGATTTGAACCATGGTCCCCAGTTCATTATCTGGATCTGTGAATGAATAATTTGGTGATAATACCATGTAGCCATCATCTCCCCCTAATGGCAAAATAGGCTTAAAGGGCTGAAAGGCCTACTGTTTCTCTTAAATCTGTCATTCCTGTACATAATTCCATCAAACGATGAAGCCATGTTCAAATGGAGCATGGACAGAGAATTTGGGACACAAACAGAAATTGCTGCAAAGATTGAACAGGTCTGGCAACATCTGTGGAGGGAAATGAGAGTTAACGTTTTGGGGCCAGTGACCATTCTACAGAACCAGGCCTGAAACTATAACTCTGATTCCTCTCCGCAGATGCTGTGGAGGCGCCAGTGTTGGACTGGGTGGACAAAGTCAGAAGGTACACAACACTGGGTTATCGTCCAACTGGTTTATTTGATTCCTGTTTTCCAGCATCCGCTGTTTTATTGGTCTTTATTGAGAATTTGTGAGTCAGTTGCAGTATTCTTTTGGCCATTGGCCAACACATAAGAGAAAAAAAATCTTTTGTAATAGCTGTAAAGCAGCAAGGTAAGGGTTAAAAAAGATAACAGAAGAATTCTGAATTCTCTGAACTCCCTGAACATACTGCAATGTTTTGTAACTGGTTATGTTTCTCATACAGAACAGACATTCTGTACTTTTATATCCAACTCAAGTAATTCAACGGTGAAGGTTAGTTTATTTTAAATTGCAAAATGTAGCATTTGTCACGATTGTAAATTAGAAGCAACATGACAGTTCTGACAAATTTCTAGGATTATTTTTCTTTCGCTGTCATGTGTAAAATGATCTTCTGCGTCACTAATTGTTCAAAGGTTGCAATGTCTTGCTTTATTTGCTGGAGCATAATTGCATTCTGTAACAACAGTGGGTGAGGCCTTGCCACTTTTGCTCAGTTCTCCATTCGCTCTGATTTAAACAAGGGGGTTTAAAGGGTTAATCCAGCCTCTATAATGCTGGTCAGATGATTTTTAGGTACCTGATGCATTACAGTGGCAAAGTTAACTCAAACTGTAAAGTGTATCCCCTAAGCATCTAACTCTATTTAAATGTATATTCACAGGCAGAAAGAATTACATTTATATGCCATCTTACACAACCTAATACTTTTGTGTTTTTATTCCAGTGGGTGTCACTAGCTCAACCAGCATTTATTATCTATCTTTACTTGCACGTGAAAAAGTGATAATGAGTCCCCTTCTTGAAGCACTGAAGTCCATTGACAGATAGACCCAATGTCACTTAGGGAGGGTGTTCCAGGATTTTGACCTCGCCACACTTAAGGAATGGTGATATATTTCCCAGGAGAAAGTGAGGTCTGCAGATGCTGGAGATCAAAGTTGAAACTTTATTGCTGGAACAGCACAGCAGGTCAGGCAGCATCCAGGGAACAGGAGATTCGACGTTTCGGGCACAGGCCCTTCTTCAGGAATGGAAGAAGAAGGGCCTGAAGAAGGGCCTGTGCCCGAAACGTCGAATCTCCTGTTCCCTGGATGCTGCCTGACCTGCTGTGCTGTTCCAGCAATAAAGTTTCAACTTTGATATATTTCCCAAGCAGGATGGTGAGTTGCTTGGAGGGGAACTTACAGATGATTGTGTTCCTACATATCCTACACACCCTTGTTCTTCCAGGTGGTAGCAGTTGGCTTTGGAAGGACTGATTGGAGGAGCCTCGGTGAGTTACTTCAGTGCATCTTGTTGATGGTAGACATTGCTGCCACTGAGTGTCGGTGGTGGAAATTCGAGGATGTTGCTGCCAATTAAACAGGCTGCTTTGTCCTGGATGGTGTCAATCTTCTTGAGTGTTGTTGGAGCAGAACCCAACTGCAGGTGGGGAGTATTCCATCACACCCCTGACTTGTGTGTTGTTGAACATCAAGCACAGACAGAACCTCTGTCCAATAACATAAACTCACATAATAGCATATAAAACAGCACACATGCACAATAAAACACAAACAATGCATGTATACATAACAGCATGCATTACAACATAGACAAATTAACACAAAAACATAAAATAATACATACATAATACACCCAAAATTATCCACCTGTTCACATATGTACATAATTGCAATCACACATACAAACATATATATTAGTCTTCATCTCTTTGACATATCTTGTAACTAATGGGGCTTATGTCATAACATTGTTCTGTACAGTAATGTAGAAATGGCTCCCATATCCTATTGGAATGCCGCTGAGAAACCTTTCTGTTGATTCTGAGGGAGAGTTATTGAACCCAAAACGTTAACTCTGATTTCTCTCCACAGATGCTGCCAGACCTGCTGAGCTTTCCCAGCAATTTCTGTTTTTGTTTCTGATTTACAGCATCCGCAGTTCTTCCTGTTTTCTCTACATTGGCATTTCTTTAAGTGTCAAATACACCCAGTTTCCTTGTTTTTACTGACAATCCAAGAACCACAGGGCTACAGGAAGGAGAACTCTCTTTAAGTTTTTCAAAGAAAAAAAAAAATGTCTCAAAGACGCTTTGGAATATGTAGCTAAATATCATCAACAAATTGTCAAAGTCTCCATCGTGCTACTGAAATAACTAACTCTTTATATCGCAGTCACGCATGGAAACATGAATAGAAATATTGCAACTTCCTGGAGAGAAAATATGTTTGCAAATTTTAATCAGCGTTAAGTTAGAAACTCTGTTTCTTAGCAAGCACTTCTTGAAAAAAATCATTAATTTGAAATGTGTAAGTAGTATTCTTAATTATCATGATCATGAAAAGTCGTGACATTAATTTCATCAGTGATGTTCTACAGAAACCTGAGCCAGTTGCTAGGCCTGTGGCAATGAACTATAAGATTACAAAATTAAATATACAGTTCTTTTATGTAATATAACAAGTATGCATCTCATTAACGTTTGGAATAAAAGGTATTTTTTTTTGCTCTTCCGTGGTGTGTGACATTCTGATTTACAATAATGCAGAGTGGGACTTGTTGCTTTAATTGGAAATTACAGAGTTACATTAAAACCAACTACCCTTTGTCACTGCCGCAGCCTCCTACTTAGGCGGCATCTCTGATTCTCTGTTAACTGCTTGCAGTGGAGTGTGAAAGCTTTTGGCTGTCTACATGAGAGAGGAACCAGAGAAGATTTTAAGTGTCAACTGTAGCTCTGTGCTTGAGTCCATCATGTCTGAAGGCACTGGGTTCAAGTCCTCCACTAACTCTCAAGTTACAACAATCTGGGCTACTTCCCCAGTGGGATATTGTAGTGATTGGAACCAAGTGGATCTTGTTGACTATGAGGACCTTGATTTGTGTTGTTAACCTGTGCCAGTTGGGAGGTCCTGGCTGACCAATATAAACAGGGGAGCTACATTTGAGCCCAGGTGTCCCTGGAGAAGGAGCCCACAGTGCCTACCAACTCCCTCAAGCTGTTCAGGGACAGGTGGGCATAATGGTTTATTTTCCATTCCAATTCTATTTTGATTTAATCCCTGCCCTCTCCTTCACTTTTTTGATCACGCAGCATTGCCCTCTGGGAAGGGGACTGCTTGTCATTGGCTACTTGATGTTTCTTTCTTTCTGGTGGTGGAATATGAATAAAGATTTATACACTCATTGTTTTTCACTGTATCCTATGCCTGCAAACATGGGTGCTGGGGAATGAATAAACACTACTGCTGTTAGGCGGTAGTGTGAGGGTTTAAAAAGCCGGGCTTGGAGTGATTCAGCTATGAAGAGAGATTAGATAGACTGGATTGTTTTCCTTCGAGCAGAATTTGCTTAAGGCAGGGAAGGGTGACTTGATTGAGGTACATAAAATCATGAGGGGCATAGATAGGGAGAAACCTTTCCCTTGAGTTGATGGGCCAATAACGATAGGTTTAAGGTAAGGAGCAAAAGGTTTAGAGAGGATTTGAGGAACAAACTGTCACCCAGAAGATGATGGGCACCTAGAAATCGCTGCCTGAATGAATGGTACAGGCAGGAAACCTCAATTCATTTAAGAAGTATTTAAAGAAACACTTTTGAAACACCATAGCTAAAAGGATAGGGCGAAGTGTTGGAAAATAGGATTGGAACAGATAAATGTCTGATGACCAAAGCTGACACTATCAGTTAAAGGGTCCTTTATCTGTGCTGTGAAAACTTAACGAGCCTGAGTGATGGCATAGAGATAATTTCACTGGCCTAGTAATCCACAACCTCCAGGCTAATATTCTGGTGACATGGTAAATGGAGGATCAAATTTAAGAAAGATCTGGAATAAAAAGCTAACCTAAAGCCAGCAATTGACATTAAAAACCCTTTTTGTTGGCTGTGTCTTAATAGCCCCCTGGGCAATTAAAGATGGTGGATGAATGTTGATTTCGCCAGTGACACCCATGACTCAATTTTTAAAAACTCCCATGGTACGTTACCAGAATTTTAGAGAGCAAACATTGGATATTGACCCTTCACAGAAGGTATTAAGACAAACCAACAACATTTGGTTAAAGATATACTTTTTTTGAGCATCTCAGAGAAGGATGAGAAGTGGAGATTTTAAGGAGAATATTCTGTGGTCTGGGTCCCCAGTATTATGGATAAAGGGAGTGAGGGCTATGTAATATGGGTGGCACGGTGGGAAGTGGTTAGCACTGCTGTCGCAGGAACAGCAACAGGAATCCTAGTCTGATTCCAGCCTCGGGTCACTGAATGTGTGGAGTTTGCACATTCTCACCGTGTCTGCATGGGTTTCCTCTGGGTGCTCCGGTTTCCTCCCACAGTCCAAAGATGTGCAGGTTAGTTGGATTAGCCATGGGAAAATGCTTTGTAGTGTGCAGGCTAGGTGAGTTGGCCATGGGAAAGATGGGGTTATGGTAATGGGAGACGGGTGGGTCTGGATGAGATGCTCTTCAGAGGGTTAGTGCAGACTTAATAGGCCAAATGGCCTCTTTCTGTACTGTAGGACATCTATATCAACATTGGAAGGAAGCAAAATTCTTAGAACATTGTAAGGTTGGAGGAGATTTTCAATATTGTAAGTCCCAAATGATGTAATCTTATGCCTCCAGTAGGGTATCTATACCAAACCTGGTGAAGCTCATTATAGCCCCCATAACGTAAGAATGGATGTGGATAACGTGGTGGTGAAAGATTCAACTGGCATTTATTACAGCTTCAGGCATATATTGCATTCACAGGCACTTCAGTGTCTAGGCAATTGCTAAGCTACTTAGTTAAGTACAGCCTCACACTTTCATCAGCATGCCATGCTTCAAGTGGCCCCAGTTAAGACTGTGCTTGAGATATTTACACCATTATGCTATGATACATGATGATATCATGAACGTGTCTATTAAAGGTATACAGCATGCTAGCTATAAGACAATACTCACTACAATTCTCTAAACACCCTGACAGCATTCAACATGAAGCCTTGCTTATTTGGTAGGTCTCACTATTAACTAGTCCCAGTCACTGCTGGAGCCATATTATCAAACTGGGATGCAAATCAGAGCTCCATGTGACATGAGATGATGCTTTTAAATGTCAGCTGTAGTATCTGAATTTTCTAGTCATTACTATTTCGACAACCTAGTCTCAGGGAGCATTCAATTTGCATAGTGTAAAGAGAAGCAAGATTATTCTCCATCAATTGCCCTGGAACAAAATTGGAAATTCTACTAAATTCTGCCACCGTGTTTCTCATTAAGGACTGTCACTCTTCCTGCATGACACAACTACTGATAAGGTATGTAGATTTGTTACTGGGTCAGAGGTCAGCTGCCTTGAAGGCCTAGATCATGTCATGCATACAGATAAGACGAAGACTGCTGATAATGTGACAGAATATTGAAACAGTTGCTGTGATAAAATTATAGTATTTGAGCACATTGATCTCGTCAGGTATATATGACTGAGCTTCAGTTAGAGACTTAAGGATGGAGCGCTGAATTCCATTCTCTTCAAATGAGAACATAAGTTACAATTTCTCTATGCAAAGTACAGTTTATATAGCAAATATATCTAAGGCATTTTTTAACAGCTTCAATTTTTCTTGTTAAAATCTAATAGGAGAGAGTTGAGAATGGGAACAAGGGCAGTGTAATGGGAGAAAGTAATGACTGCAGGTGCTGGAGGTGAGAGTCAAAATGCGTGGCGCTGGAAAAGCACAGTCGCTAAGGCAGCATCTGAGGAGCAGCAGATGCGGCATTTTGAGCATAAGCCCTTCTTCAGGAATGGGGTGGTGTGGGGGTTCCAAGGGGGCTGAGAGATAAAAGGGAGGGGGGGGGCGAAGGTAGCTGGGAATGCAATAGGTCGATGAAGGTGCGGGGGTGATGGTGATATAGTTGCAATCTGTTGCACAATACTTTTCAAGCTGTGCATCTGAGTTTTGTGATGAATAAAATGGTGGGAAATTTTACGGGCTTTTGTAGAGTTGAAGATCGAAATCGAAAAGTTATTGAAGTGCTGGAATTAGAGACATATAAGAAGAACATGGTCTAGATGTTTACTGCATGCAAATTGACTCCCTGACATAAGCTTCAAACAAAATCCTAATTGGCTGTAAAGTACTTTCTGGGGTCATGCAAGGTTGTAAATGCATTGGAGCTAGTTCTGAGGAGGTTTGCTAGATTGATACCTGGAATCAGCAGGTTGCTTTATGAGGAAAGTTGGATAGGCTGGGATAGGAGTAAAAGCCTGGTGCCTTCCATTCCACACTAGGATTTGGCTGCTAAATAACCTCAGTTCAAATTGAATCTCTTCAATTTTGGTTAAATTTCAGTGAAAACATTTCCAATCTTGAAAAAGTACATCGAGGTCCTGCCCTTTTGCTTGGGGAGTCAGAAGTAGGATGGACTCTACTGGGGCAGAGGGTTGGACTCCTGATGAAGGGATCTTGCCCGAAACATTGATTCTCCTGCTCCTTGGATGCTGCCTGACCGGCTGTGCTTTTCTAGCACCACACTCTTGACTCTGGTCTCCAGCGTCTGCAGTCCTCATCTTCTCCTAAAATCTACTATAGCTGCAGAGCCGTTCATAGCTAATCTTGTAATTTTGCCATGATTCCCTTGTCAAATACCTAGGACAGACGTCACAGTTAGTTTCAAACTTAATGGACGACTTGACGGCCAACAGTTAGATTGAGTTCAAAAATCAGTGACGATTGTAGGATCCGATTGTACATTACTTAGATGGAAATATTGGCACTTCGTATAATGAAATGGCAGCTTCTGAGACGATCATGCTAAATCCTTCAAAGTGGTTCAAAGAATGTTAGATTCCTTTTGATCATTCAATTCATTTTTATGATAAAGATTTCTGAAATCTCATTTAAATCATCAAATCATTGCTTTCTAGTTGATCTTTCCTTTCAACCTTTTTAATCTTGATAGCTTTCTGCATTGCTCCTGTTGGGTTGACTATTGTGGTTAGCACTGCTGCCTCACAGCACCGGGGACCTGGGTTTGATATCAGTGGTAGGTGACTATCTTTGTGGAATTTGCACATTCTCCCCGTGTCTGTGTGGGTTTCGTCTGGTTTCCTCCCAATGTCCAAAGATGTGCAGGTCAGGTGGATTGGCCATGAGAAAATATGGGGTTGGGCCTGGGTGGGCTGCTCTTCCAAAGTTTGGTGTGGACTTGATAGGCTGAATGGCCTGCTTCCACACTATGATTCTCTGTCAAAAAAGCTGTGTGCACCATCTATTTGATGTAGAGCTGTTTAAGTGAATCTTAAAGAATCACATGTCAGCATGAGAATTATGGAATCATCCAGCACTGAAGGGGGCCATTCAACCCATCTTGCCAGTTCTAGCTCTTTGAAGGAATTATTTACTTTGGCCCACCCTTCTGACCTTCACTCAGCGACTTGAGATGTTTTCCCCTTCACCTATCTTATCCAGCACCTTTGAAATCAACAAAAGAGTAGTGAACATGTGGAGGCTGCAATCAGGGCCATGCGCCCCTTTCTCAGACTGTGAGTGAAATTCCAATGTTTGTACTGCAAGTGTAATGATGCTTTCGTGAATGTGACTGAACTGTACGTGAAATCCTTGTTACAGGAGAGAGTAATTGTGTGGTTGCCACCACAGACATGTTCCTAATTGGTTTTTATGCTTTGTAATCCAAGATTCAAAGTTTAAACTGATTTTATGGACAGCAGGCTGCCCCAATCGAGCCTCCGTCTGTCACTCCATTTTTCATTTCTTTTCCAAGTTGGCTTGCAATGCGCCAATCACCCAATTAATTCATTGTTAGATTTTGATTTTTAAACGAATGCTTATAAATCCAATTTGCTTAATCATTGTCATGTTCCCTAGTAACAAAATACCTCAACACAATGTCAGCGCGACCGCTTCCATATCCGAGCAGACTTGCATTTAAGTAGCACCTTTCTCAACCTTAGAATGTTCCAAAGTACTTTTCAGCCACTGAGGTATTTTTGAAGTGTCGTCCCATTGTGCTCCACAAGAGGTCACTATGCCTTCGGCTGATCTCTGTGATTCCCTCCATAGAGCACATGGTGGTTTGGTGGCTACCACTGCTGCCTCACAACCCCAGAGACCTGGGTTCGATTCCAGCTTCGGGTGACTGTTTGTGCATAATTTGCACATTCTCCCTGTGTCTGTGTGGGATTTCTCCTTCAGTCCAAATATGTGGAGGTTAGGCGGATTAGCCATGGGAAATGCAGGGTTATAGGATGAGTCTGGATGGATGCTCTTTGGACGGTTGGTGTGGGCTCAATGAGCTGAATCCTTCCACACTGTAGGGTTTCCATGATTCCCACCCTCCGTGCCATGGTGTCCATAGTATGGGCTGTGGGTAAGGCACTCAAACACTGACCCACCCTCAGACTAACTGAGAACATAAGATATAGGAGCAGAAATTAGGCCATTCAGCCCATTGAGTCTACTCCGCCATTCAATCATGGTTGATAACTTTCTCAACCGCTTTCTCTCCATAACCCTTGATACCCTTAATACTCAAGAATCTATCTATCTCATTCATAAATATACTCAATGACCTGGCCTTCACAGCCTTCTGTGAAAATGAATTCCATAGATTCACCACTCTCTGGCTGAAGAAGTGTTTCTTTATCTCCATTATAAAAGATCTTCCCGTTACTCTAAGGCTATGCCCTCGGGTCCTAGTCTCTCCTACCAATAAAAACATCTTCCCAACTGTCCAAGCTAAACAGTATTCTGTATGTTTCAATTAGATCTCCGCATATCCTTCTAAACTCCATTGAGTACAGACCCAGAGTCATCAAATATTTCTCATATGTTAAGCTTTGCATTCCTGTGACCATTTTTGTGAATCTCCTCTGAAACACTCTGAGTCCAGTACATCCTTCCTGAAATATGGAGCCCAAAACCGGCAACTGCCCAATTGTCGTACACTTAAAACCACTAATTTCCCCCCACCTCCATAATAAAACCATTAATCTGTCCCAGTTCCATAATAAACCCAATAATCTGCCCTTGCTTCCACAATAAACCACTAATCTGCCCTCGTCTCCATAATAAACCCATTCATCTGCTCCTGCTTCCATAATGAAACCACTAATTCGCCCCCCACTTCCATAATAAACTCACTGATCTGTCCACACTTCCACAATAAAGCTATTAATCTGCCTTTGCTTCCATGATAAACCCACTAAGCTGCCCTCGCATCCACAACAAAACCATTCTTCTGCCCCCACATCCATATTAAACCCATTACTCTACACCCACTTCTGTAATAAACTTACTAATCTGCCCCTACTTCCATAATAATCGAGCAAGAGTAAGGAGGCAGAGTTTGCACCTGATTTGATGTGAAGCGAGGAACGGAAGGTACATTAATTGGAGGAAGATGTCCCAATTGTTCTTCATCCCCTTCCCCACCACCACATCCTTTACCCCTGGCTTTCAAAACCCAGTCATCGCCTTGCACTGTAGTAGGCTCAGCAGCACCTGCTACTGAATCCTAACCAGCCAGATCGGATGGTATCGTTAAGCAGAAAGGATTAGGTTCCCCGGAGGAGCAGGAGTGCCCTTTAATGAACCAACTGAGGTGGCACAATATGCACTCTTCTGAAGAAACGTCACAATAAACTCAAAACATTGACTTGGTTTTTCTCTTGACGGATGTTCCCGGACCTGCGAGTTCCTCCAGCATCCTCTGCATTTTGTTTCAGATTTCGAGCACTCTCAGGATTTCGCTGTTATTTGAAAGTTTGGACCAAGTTTGAGTCTGGTGGCTTGGCAGAACCATCTAACCTTCCCAGCAGCAATATATTCTGCAAACATCATGCCAATCCTCTCGTGAGGAAAAGAAAATTACATACGCTGTTTTTGCCTGGGAAAGTGATAGTGTGGTTTGTGAGGCAAATGTAATAAGATCCAGCCCACTGTGTAATAGCAGTTCATTGTAGTTTGCGTTTTTGTTTTGATGCAGTTATGGTGAAGTCTGACTGTGTGATATTAGTAACGAATGTTATTACACAGTGGGTTGAAATTTCTTCTTTTGCATTAACTCACTCATATGAAGTTCCTGTCATATTCTCAATAAAGACACTTCCTTTAATGGAGTGGAATCGTTATTACAATGGGTGCACAGAGGAATTGCAGACAAATGTGTTAATGTGCTCATTACTGATCTCACATAGCGCCATTTCAGTCTGGGTGTTTACTAATCTCTACTTTCCCCCTTTCTCACTCTTACATTTGTGGTTTACATTTCAGTAATGGGGGAGATCAGAATCGCACCATGCCAAAAGCATGATCAGCATATCTCTTTCGCATGTTCCACTGCTCTGCTACAACTATTTTTCTATCTTCCTCAATGAAAAGTTGCTCCTTCCACTTTTGGGTGATCGCTCACACATCCTAGTAAATCAAATCCATGCTCTTCATTGCCTTCGTCATTCATTTCCTCCACTGCGGACATATGGTGGCAGCAATGGGTACCATCTAAAACATGGACGCCTCTTCGTCAGCACCTTCCAAACTGATCAAAAATCCCCCTTTATAGACACCTCACTGCCGTCTAGTGAGAATCTTGACAATACGTCTAGAAATTAGCATGCTAACGTGTCGGTCCCAACATCAGAAGAGGCCTCACTGCAATTCTGCCACATTTCTCAAAACTGCCCACATTATTCAGACCCCGAAAAGATTCCACCCCTAATTCTCTTCGATTGGATCTGAAGTTGGCTAACCCTGAACACACCAGATCTCTCTGGTCCACTGCCCACTGTTCATAAATATTGACTCAGCAAATGTCTACCGCTCAGTCAAATCGAGCAGACCTTCTAAGTGGTGGTCCTCCCCTGCATATTTTGCTCTTGTCATTCTGAGCGGGGGAAGTTGCGTAGAAGAACTGCTTCACAAACCAGCCATCCAGCCAACTGAGCTAAATCAACCTCCAGGACGGGGGATACAGCGGTTCAGTTGCTGCCTTTATTCTGACTCATCTCAAAGTTTGTTGGCTCTTGGAATCTGCAGTTTAGTGAGCAGTGGAAAACATTTCTGCCAAACCAGTATAGTCACAGTTTGCCATCTCATTGACAATGAAACGAAAAACTCATTCTAACATCATTAACCTCAGCAAATTCTGCTTTTTGTTTAGGTTTTACCATGAACGTACGGAACCCTGTGAAATCATCTGCCAGCTGTGGCTTGACAAACTGTTTTTGTTGTTGAACTCCTTTCTGCTCTGAAGTTAGTGGCACATTGGCTTAGTGGTTAGCACTGCTGCCTATCAGTGCCAGAAACCAGGGTTGAATTCCATCTTCGAGCGAGTCTCTGTGTGGAGTTTGCATGTTCTTCCTGTGTTGGTGCAGATTTCCTCTGAAATCCAAAGATGTGCAGGTTAGTTGGATTAGCCATGCTATAGTGTCCAGAGATGTGGATTGGCTATGGGGAATGTAAGGTTACAGGGGTGGGGTAGACTGCTATTCAGAGGGTAGTTGCGGACTTGATAGGCTGAATGGCCTGCTTCCACATTGTAGGGATTCAATGTGCACTTTTCAACTTAGAAGTGAGAATTCTATTTATGAAAGTCCATTGTGTACGAGGGTAGGCAACTTCTGATCAAATGAGAAGAGTCCTCTAGAGTAAGCAAAATACAATTTATTGCATCTGTATGACTATGCAAATTAGTACGAGGAAAGACTGGGTCTTTCGAATCTGTATTCAAAGGTGTTTAGAAGAATGGCCTTAAAACGTATAAAATTCAGACATGACCGGCCAGACTGGATGCAGAGATGAAGTTACTGCTGACTGAAGGGTCCAAAACAAGGGTCACAGTCTCAGGATGTGCAGTAGGACATTTCAGACTGAGATGAGGAGCGATATTTTCACACAGAGGGTGGTGAACCTGTGATATTGTTCACCACAAAAAGACTGTGGAGCCGGAGTTGCTGAATACATTCAAGAAAGAAAGAAATTTTCAGAAGCCATTAATATCAACAAGAGGTCGGAAGCAAGATGGTGAGATTATCAGTCAGTCATTATCATATTGAATGGTGCAGAGTGCTTGGTGAGGTGTATGCTCTACTCATGCTCCTATTTTCTGTATTTCTATGTAACCATTTACAGGTTACATGGACAGGCTCCGCATTACTACAACAATAACCATTAGGAGGACAAAGCTTTAAGTCTGTCTTCCACTAGATAGGGTATGACCTTATAGAGATTTTAAAAATCATGAGAGGCATGGAATAGGGTGAATAGTCAAAGTCTTTTTCCCAGGTTATGTGAGTCAAAAACCAGAGGGGCATAGGTTTAGGGTGAGAGGGGAAACATTTAAAAGGGACCAAAGGGGCAACTTTTTCACAAAGAGGGTAGTGCGTGTGTGGAATGAACTGCCAGAGGAAGTGGTGGAGGCTGGTACAATTGCGACATTTAAAAGGCATCTGGCTAGATATATGAATAGGAAGGGTTTAGACGGATATGGGCCATATGCTGGCAAACGGGACTAATTAGGATGTCTGGTCAGCATGTTGAACTGAAGCAAAAACAGAATTTGTTGGAAAAGCTCAGTAGGTCTATTAGCATCTGTGGAGAGAAATCAGAGTTAACAGTTCAGGTTGAGTGACCCTTCTTCCGAACTGGACCGAAAGGTCTGTTTCTGTGCTGTACATCTCTATGATTCGACCGTTTATCCCCACTGTTCTTTTGATACCATCACCAAAGATGGTGCTTATTTTGAAAACTCAAATACTAACTCTTTCAGATCCATGCAAAAAAGAACAGAAAACATCTGCAGGAACTCTACAATCTCAGATATTTAGTGGGTTTGACGAATGGATGAATTATTTTGTGTTCTGGCCTTGAGTAGTAAATGAAGCTTAACTGATGTGCCTTCATGCTTGGACCCTGAAGCATCTTTGACTCAGCAAGCAGCCACAACGTTGGACAGAGGCAAGTCTGCTGTAATTTGACATTATTGCTCCCAGAAAGTAGTAATGGTCGAATTGATTTGGTTAAAGGGAATTGCCGTGGGTGCACTCAAACTACAAGCCTGAGAAAGATGAGAACATTGCCCAACCACTATATTTTGTTAATGTGAATTAACATATCTAAAATAAATGAACATACATAAATTAACATAAGCAGCATAAATTAACACATATTACACCCAATTGCAAAATGGCTCATTGATTCTCAGACCTTTGCTGAACCATTTCCTGGAACTGTCCTCAAAGTGTTGCAGGACAGAGGACATAAATCAGGAAACAAGCTGGAGCAATACCAGTTGAGTTCAACGCCTTCAGGTTGTGAACCCACCTGCATTCTCTCCTTTTCTTTTAGCTTTATTTGTTACATTCTCTGTCACCTTGTCCTCTCTCCCCTTCCCCCACTTCAGTGGGACAGTCTGTCCTTTTCAGTTTGGCGGTTAAGACAGACCATTGCTCTCCATTTTCATATTCCGATCACTTGATCTGCTGTATCAGCACCCTTTCTCCCCAGCCCTCCAACTATTGCATAAATGCTGCCTCCCTCCACACTTCATGTTGACTCTGATGAAGAGGACATCTTGACTCGAAACATTAGCTTGCTCTCTCGCCATGGATGCTGCCTGACTCGCTGTGATCTCCAGCAATTTTTCTTTCCAGCACAGATTCCAGCATCTGCAGTCATTTGTTCCTCAATAAACTGGGCAAATCGATACAGAGAAAAGGTCATTGAGTTGCAAGCTGGAATATGTTGTCTGAAAGGCTGGAGGAAGCACATGAAGAGTGACTTTCAATGGAAATTGGATATATCATTCAAAAGGACATAAAGAAAAGAGATGTAGGGAAAAGCAGGATAGTTTAGCTGATTCGTTCAATGAGTTATCATAAGCATGATGGGTGAATGGCCTCCTCCTGTGCTGTATGATTCTGTGATGCTCATTCCGTTGAGCTTGGTACCTGGGAAGGCTAAATAGTAACAAACACAAGGGAAAGGATTCAAACCCTTCTCACTACCGAAAACAGAAATATTCAACGTTTAAACGGACCCTAGTAGAGCTCTATAAAGAACCAAAGTGTCGGAGGGAGAAGGGAGTAGAGAAGGTTATGATTTTAGATTTAGCTGAGGAAGAAAAGGAAGGAGGTTTGGGTGAAGCATGGACACCAGAACAGACTGGATGGGTTGAATGGCCTGTTTTGGTGTGTTATGGTGTATGAAAAAGCACTTTGAATGTTTGAATGTTCTCTTGTGCTACGACGGCTAGGATTGAAAACTGCCACTGAGCCACCGTTCCTAATAGGAAAATAGTGCAGGAACTTCTCAATTAGAATCCTTGACCAAGACTCTCCACAGTCAGACTCCGATGTCAAGGAGATAGTGGGGAGAATTACAGAGAATGTCAACACATCCCTACTGTTGCCATGGTGATATCCAGGCTGCAAAGAATGCAGCAGCTGGTCATGTGCTTTTGTTTTGTTTAAGGTTTCCATGGTATCTGTCATTCTCATTATGTATCCGCTCCCTACAATGCAATGTGGCTATCAATGATGGGGTAGGTTTATTCCCAGGTGTCTCGTGCTTCTCTCTGTGAAATGACTTGCCAATGACAGAAATATCTGGCTTCATTTTCTCCTTTTATCCCATCTTGATATTGTGACTTTGCATTCAATACGGTTGGTGTTTAGCAGAAGATTTCACTGAGAGTCATGACCTCAGCCTAGGCACTCCAGCCAAAAAGAGAGTTACCGTGGTAACTTTGCTTTCCTTCGTGTTTCTATTGTATCTGCCCAAGCTCTGGCAGATTGCACCGGGATCAATTTTTAACAAAATTATTCTTCAAAACGTTTTTACAGCATGGAAAGTGGCCCTTTGACCCATCACTAATGTGCTGGTCATCAAACATCTATCCCTTCTAATCCCATTTTGCAGCACTTAGCCTGTCGTCTTGTATGCTCTTGTGATTCTGATGCTTACCTTAATATTTCTCTAAAGATTTGAGGGTTCCTATCTCTATTATCCTTTCAGGCAGTGAGTGTCAGATACCCACAACCACCTGAGAGAAACTTTCTATGGCAAATCTTTGACTAATTGGAATCAACATTCCATCCATTCTCCTATATCATAGAATCCCTCAGCCTTTCAGCCCAACATGTCCACACCTACCCTCTGAAGAGTAACCCACCCTGACCCATTCCCCCTGCCCTACGTTTACTCCTGACTAATGCGCCTAACTTATACATCCCTGAACACTATGGACAATTTATCATGGCCAATTCACCCAACCTGCATGTCTTTGGATTGTGGGTGGAAACCGGAGCAAACCCACGCAGACACGGGGAGAATGTGCAAACTCCACACAGTCAACCAAGGCTGGAATTGAACCCTTTTCCCTGGTGCTATGAGGCAGCATGCTAACCAGTGAGGTCACCGTCCCTCCCCAGTAGTATAAATTGTTGGTCCATTTCAAATTTAGTATTAATACATTTTTGCCATGGGTACAATAATAGAAAGGGTTTAGAGGGATATGGGCCAAATGCTGGCAAATGGGACTAGGCGAGATTGGGATGCCTGATTGGCATGGACGAGTTGGACCAAAGGGTCTGTTTCTGTGCTGCATGACTCTATGACTTTATCCGTCTTGACGAACAGAAGACAAAAAGTTCTGAAGGCACATCTTTTCCTTCAGGATATCAACACAAATATATTATTTGTGGGATTGACTTGAAGATTCAGTTCATCAACGTAGAAATTAGGGAAGGCCAATAAATGCCATTGATGCCTACAGCCTGTCAACAAAAAAAAAATATGAAAACAAATCCAATCAGTTTACTTGCTGACCAAACCACACACTCTTCTCATACAGTTGACATGTTGGCCTTGTCTTCCCTGGTATTCTTGGGCATTGTTCTGATGAGTGCATGATGTAAAGTTTCAACAAAGTGTCGTTTGTTCTCAACAATACTCAAGGTCTGTTCTACCAAATAACTATTAATAACCAAAGGCGATGGCTCCTGGTATTATTGCTGGACTATTAATCCAGAGACCAGAGTGTGGTGCAGGAAAAGCACAGCAGGTCAGGCAGCATCGGAGAAGCAGGCAAATTGATGTTTTGGGCATAAACCCTTCCCCTGCGTATTACTCTGGTGACCTGCATTCAAACCCTGCCATGGCAGATGGTGGAATTTGAATTCAGTAAAATTTCCAAGGAGTTGGGAGTCAAATGATGACTGTGAAAGTGTTGGCGATTGTTGTAAAAACTCATCTGGTTCACTGATAGACTTTAGGGAAGGAAACCGCTGACCTTACCTGGTCTGACTTAGATGTGAAATTAAAAAAAACCTAAAGAACTGCAGATGCTGTCAATCAGAAACAAAAAAATTGAAATTGTTGGAAAAGCTCAGCAGGTCTGGCAACATCTGCGGAGACAAGTCAGAGTTAATGTTTCGGGTGAAGGGATTCAACCTGAAACATTAACTTTTGATTTCTCTCCACAGGCCTGCTAAGCTTTTCCAGCAATTTCTGACTTATATGTGGTTAGACTCTTAGAACCCTAGAAATGATACAATGCTAAAGGGTTCCATTCGGCCCATCTTGTCCATGCCAACCCAAAGATAACCAGATGCCCTTTCTAATCACATCTTCCTGCATAAAAGTGATGCAGCACAGAAAGGCTTAATCCACTATGGCTAATAAATGTTGGCCTAGTCCTGTGAATGAACAAAGAAAAAAAATGGCGAGTTACAAACTAGGCTCATGGGTCTGCCTGGGAGTCCACAGAGACTTGTCCAGGCGGTGGGGTGGGCTTTTGCAAAATAAATGGGAAATGGGAGCCTGGAGCTCAGTTTAAAATGGGGCCATCAAATGGACAGGATAGAGTTAGCTGGTTGTCTCACCAAGGAGGGAAGGCGTAGTGGAAGATTGAGTAGAATACAGAGATAGTCGAGAGTGGGGCACTGGAAAAGCACAGCAGGACAGGCAGCATCTGAGGTGCAGGAGAATCGACGTTTCGGGCATAAACCCGTCGTTAGGATGAAAGGCTTATGCCCGAAACGCGATTCTCCTGCTCCTTGGATGCTGCCCTGGCCTGCTGTGCTTTTCCAACACGCCACTTTCGACTCTGATCTTTAGCATCTGCAGTCCTCACTTTCTCCTCCAGTACAGGAAGAGCCAACCCACCGGTCTCAGTAAATAATACCTGCTCTTATAAAAGCACTATGAATACACTCTGAACATACTTACACTTTCCTATTACGACTAATACATAGTTTTATAATTGAGATGAGGGGTGCACCATTACTGATCTACTTATCAAAGAGTCCTTCAACTAAAAACAAAAATTGAGTACCATGACAGAGTGGAAGTATTAAAAAAAAGCCCTCAGAATCGTTTAGGAAACAATCAGATTCTGTGAGAGAGGGGGAAAGTTTTTTTTTACTGGCTTGGCAAACTCAGTTAAGCGAAATGATCTCTCTCTCATTTTGTCATCTAGTGACTGCTCCACCCACTGCTAGATGGTATCAAGCCACCCACTACTCGATACGAACACTTCCATTTGAGAGCAACAAGCTGTCGGTGATTCAGAACCAAGCTGTTTTGAGTAGTGATAAAACAGTATTTATTATTTAGCAAGCAGCTAAATAACTTTCAACCTATTTCAGACAGCGTTTGTTGTTGTGTGATATGCAGGAAGACTGAAGCCGTAATGAAATAAGGTACCAGTGGAGGCTGTTCAGCCCTCTATAGATATCCTAGCTCATGAACAAAACCTGTCTCTTGCTTCCAAAGCTTATGCTTCCTTCATGCCTTTTTCTTGAGCTGAATCTTACTGGGGAATCTTATTAAGGAGGCACAGTAGATAAGTGGTTAGCACTGCTGCCTCAGGTACAGTTCCACCCTCGGGCGACTGCCTGTGTGGAGTTTGCACACGTGTGGAGTCTCCATGTTTGCATGGGTTTCCTCCCCCAGTGTAAAGATGTGCAGGCTGGGTGGATTGGCCATGCTAAATTATCCAGGGATTTGCTGGCTAGGTGGATTAGCCATGGGAAATGGAGGGTTACAGGTAGAGGGGTGGGTTTTCAATGAGATCATTGTGGACTTGAAGGGCTGACTGGCCTGCATCCACACTATAGAGAATGCTGTGGTTCTGTTCGCCGAGCTGGAAGTTTTTGTTGCAAACTTTTCGTCCCCTGGCTAGGCGACATCATCAGTGCTTGGGAGCCTCCTGCGAAGCGCTTCTTTGATGTTTCCTCCGGTGTTTATAGTGGTCTGTCCCTGCCGCTTCCGGTTGTTAGTTTCAGCTGTCCGCTGTAGTGGTTGGTATATTGGGTCCAGGTCGATGTGTTTGTTGATGGAGTTTCTGGATGAATGCCATGCCTCTAGGAATTCCCTGGCTGTTCTCTGTCTGGCTTGCCCTATGATAGTAGTGTTGTCCCAGTCGAATTCATGTTGCTTGTTGTCTGCGTGTGTGCGTCCAAGTACACACACGCAGACAACAAGCAACATGAATTCGACTGGGACAACACTACTATCATAGGGCAAGCCAGACAGAGAACAGCCAGGGAATTCCTAGGGGCATGGCATTCATCCAGAAACTCCATCAACAAACACATCGACCTGGACCCAATATACCAACCACTACAGCGGACAGCTGAAACTGACAACAGGAAGCGGCAGGGACAGACCACTATAAACACCGGAGGAAACATCAAAGAAGCGCTTCGCAGGAGGCTCCCAAGCACTGATGATGTCGCCTAGCCAGGGGACGAAACGTTTGCAACAAAAACTTCCAGCTCGGCGAACAGAACCACAACAACGAGCACCCGAGCTACAAATCTTCGCACAAACTTTGAACTATAGAGAATCTATGATACTGTTTTTGGCTCTATCTGAGTCACATCAAACTTACTTTATAGGTTTTTACCACAAAGCTTACTGAGTTTTCTTGCTTTTTCTTACCAATCTCTCCTTGTCAATTACCTGTCATGTCTTTTACATCTGATTTAAATCCCATCTCACCACGTACCTGTAACTCGCCACTCACTGGATATGCAGGAATTCACTGGCATTCTTGCAAAAGACCTGGAGGTTGTGCTGAATGGGTTGTCCACAGTCAGGACTTTCTCTCCCTCCATGGGCCAGCTGTGGAGGCCATGAGATCAGATCCATGCCACCCTGGTCCATGCCACCCTGGCCCAAGTTTACCACCTGGGTCAGTGTCCTCCTGAGAAATGCGCAACAGAGTAGGAAGAAGGTCAAACCCCTTCTCTGCTACATCGTCATTAGTGATACATCTTCTGTGTGATACCTCACACTCAACTTATCTCTGCTTCTGTACATAGCTCATTTTTATTGATTGATTCCGTGGTTCATGTGTGGAATGAACTTCCAGAGGAAGTGATGAATGCTGATGCAGTCACAACATTTAAAAGACATTTGAATGAGTACATAAATAAGAAATGTTGATTTGATTTGACTTATTATTGTCACAAGTACCGGGGTACAGTGAAAGGTTCTGTCTTGCATGCAGTACGGACAGATCATACCATACAAAGATCAAAGGGTGACTGAACAGAGTGGGAAAACAAAGTTATGGCTGCACAAAAAGCAAGAGCATTCGATTTGAAATTTGAGAGGCACATTCAGCAGTCTAATAACAGCGGGGAAGAAGCTGTGCTTGAACCTGTTGGTACATGTGTTTAAGCTTTTGTATCTTCTGCCTGACAGAAGAGGGTGGAAGAGATTATAACCGGGGTGGGAGGGATCTTTGATGATGTTGCCAACTTTCCGTGGCACTAGGAAGTATAGATGGGGTCAATGGATGGAAGGCTGGTTTGTGTGATGGACCAGGCTGTGTTCACAACTCTTTGTAGCTTCTTACAATCCTGGGCAGAGCAGTTGTCATACCAAGCTGTGATGCATCTGGATAGAATGCATTCTATGGTGCATCCATAAACATTGGTGAGAGATATGAGCCAAGTACAGACATGTGGGACTAGTTTAATTTGGGATTATGATCAGGGTGGATTGGTTGAACTAAAGGGTCAAGAGTGTGATGCTGGAAAAGCACACAGGTCAGGCAGGATCTGAGGAACAGGAGAATTGATGTTTTGGGCAAGAGCCCTTCATCAGGAATGCGCTTGTGAGCCGAGGGGGTGGAGAGATAAATGAGAGGGAGTGGGGCTGGGGGGAAGGTAGCTGAGAATGCCAAAGGTAGATGGAGGTGGGCATAATGTTGATAGGTTGGAGAAGAGAGTAGAGTGGATAGGTGGGAAGGAAGATAGGTAGGACAGGTCATGAGGGCAGTGCCGAGTTGGAAGGTTGGAACTGGGATATGGTGGGGGGAGGGGAAATGAGGAAACTGGTGAAATCCACATTGATCCCGTGTGGACATCCGCACCAACCAATCTCACCACCCCGTGGCTGAACACTTCAGCGATAGTGAGGTTGGTTGGTGCGAGTATCCCGGAGGTGTTCTCTGAAGCGCTCTGCAACTACCACCCCATGGCCGAACACTTCAACTCCCCTTCCCACTCTGCCAAGGACATGTGGGTCCTGGGCCTCCTCCATCGCCACACCCTCACCATCTGACGACTGGAGGAAGAACACCTCATCTTCCGCCTTGGGACCCTCCAAACACACATCATCAACACCTATCCACTCCATCCTCTTCTCCGACCTATCACCATTATATCCACCTCTGTCTACTTACCGCACTCTCAGCTACCTTCCGTCCAGGCCCACTCCCTCTAATTTATCTCTCCACCCCTCCGGCACACTGTCAACCCAGTGATGGTGAATGGATGGAATGCACTGCCAACCCAGCGATGGTGAATGGATGGAATACACTGCCAACCCAGTTATGGTGAACGGATGGAATACACTGCCAACCCAGTTATGGTGAATGGATGGAATACACTGCCAACCCAGTTATGGTGAATGGATGGAATACACTGCCAACCCAGTTATGGTGAACGGATGGAATACACTGCCAACCCAGTTATGGTGAATGGATGGAATACACTGCCAACCCAGTTATGGTGAATGGATGGAATACACTGCCAACCCAGTTATGGTGAACGGATGGAATACACTGCCAACCCAGTGATGGTAAACGGATGGAATACACTGCCAACCCAGTGATGGTGAACGGATGGAATACACTGCCAACCCAGTGATGGTGAACGGATGGAATACACTGCCAACCCAGTGATGGTGAACGGATGGAATACACTGCCAACCCAGTGATGGTGAATGGATGGAATACACTGCCAACCCAGTGATGGTGAACGGATGGAATACATTGACAACCCAGCGATGGTGAACGGATGGAATACACTGCCAACCCAGTTATGGTGAACGAATGGAATACACTGCCAACCCAGTGATGGTGAACGGATGGAATACACTGCCAACCCAGTTATGGTGAACGGATGGAATACACTGCCAACCCAGTGATGGTAAATGGATGGAATACACTGCCAACCCAGCGATGGTGAACGGATGGAATATACTGCCAACCCAGTGATGGTGAACGGATGGAATACACTGCCAACCCAGTTATGGTGAACGGATGGAATACACTGCCAACCCAGTTATGGTGAATGGATGGAATACACTGCCAACCCAGCGATGGTGAATGGATGGAATACACTGCCAACCCAGTTATGGTGAACGGATGGAATACACTGCCAACCTAGTGATGGTAAACGGATGGAATACACTGCCAACCCAGTGATGGTGAACGGATGGAATACACTGCCAACCCAGCGATGGTGAATGGATGGAATACACTGCCAACCCAGTGATGGTGAACGGATGGAATACACTGCCAACCCAGCGATGGTGAATGGATGGAATACACTGCCAACCCGGCGATAGTGAATGGATGGAATACACTGCCAACCCAGAGATGGTGAATGGATAGAATACACTGCCATACCAGCGATGGTGAATGGATGGAATACACTGCCAACCCAGAGATGGTGAATGGATGGAATACACTGCCAACCTAATGATGGTGAATGTCTTTGAGGATAACTGGCAGGCAGTGATGCTCCCCTGCATCTGCTCTCTTGTGGGCTTGCTCTGCCATGCTCACTATTGCCTGCACAATCTCCCCTCACTTCATAGAATCCCTACTGAGTAGAAACAGGCCATTCAGACCATCAGGTCTACACTGCACCTTCAAAGAGCATACCATGCAGACCCACCCCTCTACGCTATAACACAGCAATTCCCATGGCTAACCCACCAAGCCTGCACATCCCTGGACACTATGGGCAATTTAGCATGGCCAATCCACCTACCCTGCATTTCTTTAGACTGTGGGTGCACCTGGAGGGGAGCCACGCAGACATGAGGAGAATATGCAAATTCCCCACGGATAGTTACCTAAAGGTGGAATCGAACCCAGTTCACTGTTGCTGTGAGGCAGCTGTGCTAACCATTCAGCTACTTGATCTTATCAGCCCAAACACCAATGCTACTAACTCTGCGTGGCCTCTGCGCTGCTGACTCCCTCACTTGGGGACACTCCCAACCTTTATCTCGCCAGTATAAGCTGTGCCCACCCACTCTCATCTCCTTGAATAACTGCATCTCTCTCAAGTAAGTGGTGAGCTGTATCTCACTGAATATGAATCAGAGGATCTGGGCTGCTAATAAGGCAATAATGATCCTCAATTGTTATCTGGCTGCTGTTCAGTGAGAATCTCACTATGCTGCTTGTGAAAAGCGTAAGAGATAGAGTGAGATGATTTTGGTGTCAAAACGGGCCCTACTTCATTTGTCACCTGACTCTACCACCAATCTCACCCCATCCCTCAGACCGCATGAGCTTCCACCCATTTACTTTTTGACAAATATTAATTTATTTATTTCCTTTCATTCACCATCAAAAGTTCAAACTGTCTCGTTGTCAATGCTCATTTGAATTCCATTCCATAATCACGTGTTGTGTGGACGACTATAAAAGTGCTATTTAACCTCTCTGAAGCTGCACAATTACACTTTGTCAATCAATGGCAGTGGACATGAGCTAGCATTTGACAAGTTCCAGTCCCTTCTTAGAGAACCTCTTTTTTGACGTATATTATAAGACCATAAGATGAAGGAGCAGATGTAGGCCATTCAGGCCATCCAGTCTGTTGTGCCATTGTAAAAGATTGTGTCTGATCTGCCAATTCTTGATTCCACTTCCTTTTCCCTATAAGTCTTTATTCCCTTCCTGATTAAAAACCTGCCTATCTCAGAGCTTCAAATGCACTTAATAAAACCACCTTGATGGCCTTTTGCAGTAAAGAATTTCGTTATCTTCTGACAGTCATTCAGTCATAGAGATATACAGCACGGAAACAGACCCTTCGGTCCAACCCGTCCATGCCGACCAGATATCACAACCCAATCTAGTCCCACCTGCCAGCACCCGGCCCATATCCCTCCAAACTCTACCTATTCATATACCCACCCAAATGCCTTTTAAATGTTGCAATTGTACCAGCCTCCACCACTTCCTCTGGCAGCTCATTCCATACATGCACCACCCTCTGCGTGAAAACGTTGCCCCTTAGGTCCCTTTTATATGTTTTCCCTCTCACCCTAAACCTATGCCCTCTAGTTCTGGACTCACCCAGGGAAAAGACATTGTCTATTTATCCTATCAATGCCCCTCATAATTTTGTAAACCTCTATAAGGTCACCCCTCAGCCTCCGATGCTCCAGGGAAAACAGATCCAGCCTGTTCAGCCTCTCCCTATAGCTCAAACCCTCCAACCCTGGCAAGATCCTTGTAAATCTTTTCTGAACCCTTTCAGGTTTCACAACATCTTTCCAAAAGGAAGGAGACCAAAATTGCACGCAATATTCCAACAGTGGCCTAACCAATGTCCTTTACAGCCGCAACATGACCTCCCAACTCCTGTACTCAATACTCTGACTGATATAAGAAAGCATACCAAACGCCTTCTTCGCTATCCTATCTACCTGCGACTCCACTTTCAAGGAGCTATGAACCTGCACTCCAAGATCTCTTAAGAGGAAAACTTCCTCCTTATCTCTGTCTTATGTGTGCAACCCCTTATTCTGAGATGATGCCCTCTGGTCCTAGACTCTCCCACAAGGAGAAACAACAGCTCTGGATCTAACTTGTTAAGTTCTGTAAGAATCTTGTATGTTTCAATAAGATCACCTCTCATTCTTTGAAACTCCAATAAGTATAGACTCAACTTCTCCCCCTATAAGACAGTCCCCTCATACCTGGTAACAGCCTGATGAACCTTCTCTGGACAGCCTTCAATGTCATCACATCTTTGCTTTGATAAAGATAAACTGTTCACAGTATTCCAGCTGTGTTCTGGCTAGTTCTGAAGAAGGGTCACTGGACTCGAAACATTAACTTTGATTTCTCTTCACAGATGCTGCCAGACCTGCTGAGATTTTCCAGCCACTTCTGCTTTTGTTTCTGACTAGTGCCTTGTGTAATTAACAAGACCTTCTTACTTTTACATTCCACTCCCTTTGAAATAAAGGACAACATTCTACTTGACTTCACTGTTACCTGCTGAACCTGGATGCTAACTTTTATGCACTCCCAGATTCTCAGTGCTACAACTTTCTGTAGTCCTTCTCCATTTAAACAATATTCAACTCCTCTATTCTTCCTACCAAAGTGTATTACTTCACATTTTCCCATGTTATATTCCATCTGCTGACCTGGATATATAAGAACATAAGAGCTAGGAACAGGCAATTGAACCCTTCTATCCTGCTCTGTTATTCAAGAAAGTCAGAAGTCACATGACACCTGGTTATAGTCCAACAGATTTATTTGAAATCACAAGCTTTTGGAGCGCTGCCCCTTTGTCAGGTAAAGTGAAGTGAAGACACACAGGCACAGAATTTATAATCAGAGACATCAAATTATCATACAAATGGTGTGTCATCTCTTCACTTCACCTGATGAAGGAGCAGCGCTCCAAAAGCTTGTGATTTCAAATAAACCTGTTGGACGATAACCTGGTGTCATGTGACTTCTGACTTTGTCTACCCCACTTCAACACCGGCAGTTGCATATCATGACATTCAACAAGATCATGGCTGATCTCATCTCAGCCTCAACTCTACACTTTCCTTCTCCCGCTCCATCACCCTTTAAAGTGGTTAGCACTGCTGCCTCACAATGCCAGAGACCCGGGTTCAATTCCCGCCTCAGGCAACTGTCTGTGTGGAGCTTGCACATTCTCCTCATATCTGCGTGGGTTTCCTCTGGGTGCTCCAGCTTCCTCCCACAGTCCAAAAATGTGCAGGTTAGGTGAATTGGCTGTGCTAAATTGCCTGTAGTGTTAGGTGAAGGGGTAACTGTAGGAGAATGGGTCTGGGTCAGCTGCTCTTCGGAGGGTTGGTGTGGACTTGTTGGGCTGAAGGGCCTGTTTCCACACTGTAAGTAATCTAATCTAAAATTAAGAATCTGTCTATCGCCTCCTTAAAATTACTTCACATCTCAGCATCCACCATACTCTGGGATAATGCGTTCCACAGATTCATGACCTTTGGAGAGAAGTAATTTCTCCTCATTTCTATTTTAAACCTGCTACCCTGTATTCTAAAAGGATGACCTCTCGTTCTAAGGGATAACTTCAGAGTACACAGATGTACTAGATTCGGCAATGTGGTAAACAGTGGGAGGGGTCAGATAGTCACACACATGACAGATGCAGTTTAATGCAGAGAAGGATGAAGTTTTATGTTTTGTAATGAAGAATGGGGATAAATGATATATTCTGCACTTCATATTAAGCATTTAAAATGTCACAGGAAAAAAAAAGGCAGAGAGTTACACATAGACGTAGCCTTTGGGTTGTGAACGGGCTCTATTCTAAAGTCCATTTGTAAGTCAATTTGTAATCAAGTAGGAACCCAATGAAGGACAATGTAGAGCAGCTATTCTCAAGTATGATAAATGGTCATATGGTGGGTCTTTCAAATTACACTCCAGTATGAAATCATGTCCATAAGAATGAGTGTTTGTATGTCGGACATTTATAAATTGGGGAGCCCTGTACATAAATCTTTAGAGATGGTGGGACATGTTGATAGGGCTTTTAAAGATGACAATATTGTTGGATTTTTAAAGTGACTAACGAGATGTGAGCACCACTGGCTGGGCCAATATTTATTGCTAATCCCTAATTGCTCCATGGAAGGTGATGGTCATCTGTCTTCTTGAACCTCTGCAGCCCCTGGAGGGTAGTTTTTAATCTATTCATTCATGGGGATGTGGATGCTGCTGGATGTGCATTATTGTTATTGCCTGCCCCTAGTTGCCCTCAAGAAGGTGTTGGTGAACAGTCTCCTTGAACCTCGGCAGTCCATGTGCAGTAGGTAGATGCATAATGCTGTTCGGAAGGGAGTTACAGGGTCATATTTTTAAGGTCAGAGAGGGAAAGTTCAAAGGAGATATGAGGGGCAAATCTTATACACAGAGAGCAGTAGGAGTCTGGGACATGTTGTCAGGGGTGGTAGTGGAGGCAGATAGGAGACGGGCTTTTAGATAAGCACATGAATATGCAAAGAATAGAGGGATATGGACCAAAAGCAGGCAGAAAGGATTAGTTTAGTTGGCACCACGTTTGGCACACCACGGTTGGCTGAGGGGCCAGTTCCTGTGTTGTATGGTTCTATGTTCTATGTTTTATGTTCTATTTTGACCCAGTGACACTGAAGGAATGGTGATACATTTCCAAGTCAGATGGAGTGCGATTTGAAGGGACACTTGCAGGTGGTGATGTTCCCATGTATCTGATGTCCTTGTCCTTTTCTGGTTCGTAGACGTCAAGAGCTTGGAATATTCTGTCAAATGAGTGTATAAATGGAAGTATGGAATATAAAAGCTAGGAAACTATCCTAAATATTTATAAATCACTAGTAAGACTGCAGCTGGTATATTGTGCCTAGACTCTGTTATGAAGATGTGGGTGTACCATACCTTTAAGAGAGCTAAAAGCTAGCAGTGACAGCACCAAATGTTCTAAGTAAGAAATAATGTAACATTTGGTTCAGAACAGATAACACGGGCTGAGTTGCTATGAGTCAAAAAGCAAATTTGAATTTGACCAATCAGTTTAAATTATACCCGAAAATACCAAATTCCAATCAAGTTTGAATTGAATATATTGATGATCTTAAAAGCCAATGACACATTCTGATGCTTTGGGGGTTTAAGACTGGGGAAAATTGAACAGTCAAGAGGAGAACTGCCAAGCCAAGACATCTGCGCATTGCCTAGAAAAATAGCTCTCTTGAAGATACCTTTATCTATCATTAACCTGTTGAAGCAGAATCCCCAAGAAGGAGAAAAGAAACAGGAATACAGAGAAAATTGAAAGCTGCTTGGTTTTGAGATAAGTTGTTGATTTTCACTTTAAATAGTTCTTGGCTTCTCCAATTTTCACAGATTATTGCATGGGATAAATTGTTTCTGTGCTGCTGTTTTAAATTAAGCAGCAGGGTTTACCCCGTGTTGTAACAGCACTGCATCAAGCAATAAGCAGGGGAGATCTTTAGGGATGCAGTTATATGGAGAGAATAGGGAAGCTGAGATTGTGCTTCTAAGAGATTAACAGGTTCAGAGGAAATCGTAGAGCCACAGATCAAGGTCAGTTGTGGCTCTCTCTTGCCTTTTCCCTGTAACCCTGCAATTATTTCAATTTAAACCACCTTCCCATTCCCTCTTGAAAGCCTCGGTTGAACCTGCATCCACTACACTTCCAGCCAGTGCATTTTAACTACTCGCTATGTGAAAAACATATTGTTTCGCCTTGCATTTGCAAGATGTAATAGAGAGCATTCCAACCTTTGAAGGTCAAAAGTCAAACGACACCAGGTTATAGTCCAACAGATTTATTTGAAATCACAAGCTTTCAGAGCACAACCCCTTCAACAGGTTCACTTTTCACCTGGTCCACCCTAGTCCAACACTGGCACTTGAAGGGTTTTTTAATAGAGTAAATAGGGAGAGCATAGTCCGACTAGCACAAGGATCCATAGCCAGATTAAGGATAACTAATAGGACAATCAGAGATGAGGGGATTATTTTTTATGACTGAATCTAGAAGCAGATTCCTTAGCAATTTTGAAGAGGGAGTTGGATAAGCACTTGACAAAAAGTTTTTTAGAAACTTGGGGGAAAAGAGCTGAGTGGGGAAGGATGACATCTAAAGGACTTTCATGGGGACAGCACAGGCATGATGTGCCAAATAGTCTCATTGAATCACACAGCACGGAAACAGACCCTTCAGTCCAACCAGTCCATGCTGACCATCATTCCAAACTAAACTAGTCCCACTACCTGCGCTTGGTCCATATCCCTCCAACCTTTCCTACTCAGGAACTTATCCAAATATCTTTTAAAGATTGTAACTGTACCTGCATCTACCACTTCCTCTGACATTTGAAGGTCCAGTGCAGACGTAATGGACCAAATGGCCTCCTTCTGCACTGTAACCCTTCAGTGATTCTGTGATAGTCTCTCTCGGCTGCTGCAGGCTTTCAAGTCAACAATCCACAATCCTTTCATTTCATAAATCAGTCATTTGAACTCGATGTAATTTTTCTTGGTCAGCCTTGCTCAGCCGGCCATGAGTTACCAGCACGCATTGTGTCGAGTTTTCGCACTTTGCCTAAGTGTTTTTGAACCTGTGAATCCAGAACAAGTGAAGGGCAGTGACCTGCAAGTTAATGCGTAAATGTTGGTCCATTCTATACAACAACATTGCAGCTCTGTAAACCTACCTGACCCTTCCTTGTGGGGATTAAATCAGAGCAATGTGTTCACTGGGTAGCCTCGCTCTGGGAGGAGGCTACCACTTCCTCTCACCCACTTTATCACTTATCGAGACATTTATATTTATTTTCTTGCTCTGCTCTTTGCGTTATCCTGTGCTGTACGTCATTTGAATGCTGAGTGAGGTTGCAATAAGGCGGCGTTTGAGCCTCAGTCTAAAGTCAGAACTGCTGTTGTTTTGTTGCTTCTCTGATTATGTACACAAGAGTTTTGTGTTGCATTAAATACGGGGCTGGCTTTAACCTGCTATTTGGCACTGTATGTGTCCTTTCGTTGCAGTTGTTGTCAGTATGTGTTCAAACTCTGGGGAGAAAGAATCTGCATTTATATAGTGACTGCAGTTGAATCACCGCCACTGGAGATGATGTGTCCACTGTACCAGGCGTCACTGCAAGAGAGTCTGCAGGTAACTGCTTGCTTCAGCAACTTAGTGATGGCCAAAGAGATGACAAGCTGAGTTCCCCTGATTGCTCAGTAAGTGCAGTGTGGTCTGTTGAAGAAGATTCTACACTCAACAATAAAAAAGGAAGTACTTGCACTTGGTGGTCACACCTCTTGAAATTTAGCGGGGCCTGGACGGACGTCAGTCGAACAGAGAGAGCAACAGCAACAGGGCCAACCTAGGGGTGTGCAGCAGCAGCATAAATCCCTGAGGAGCGGGGTCAGTCAGACTGATCCGAGGGGAGATCAGGGGGATAAATCCCTGAGGAGCGGGGTCAGTCAGACTGAACCGAAGGGGAGAACAGGGGGATAAATCCCTGAGGAGCGGGGTCAGTCAGACTGAACCGAAGGAGGGAACAGGGGGATAAACCCCTGTGGAGCGGGGTCAGTCAGACTGAACCGAGGGGGGAACAGGGGGATAAATCCCTGAGGAGCGGGGTCAGTCAGACTGAGCCGAGGGGGGAACAGGGGGATAAATACCTGAGGAGTGGGGTCAGAGTGAATCTGGGGATGGACAGGGGGATAATTCCCTGAGGAGTGGGGTTAGTCAGAGTGAACCGAGGGATGGACAGAGAGATAAGTCCCTGAGGAGTGGGGTCAGACTGAACCGAGGGGTGAACAGGGGGATAAATCCCTGAGGAGTGGGGTCAGTCAGACTGAGCTGGGGGGGGAACAGGGGGATAAATACCTGAGGAGCGGGGTCAGTCAGACTGAGCCGAGGGGAGAACAGGGGGATAAATACCTGAGGAGTGGGGTCAGTCAGACTGAGCCGAGGGGAGAACAGAGGGATAAATCCCTGAGGAGTGGGGTCAGTCAGACTGAACCGAGGGGAGAACAGAGGGATAAATCCCTGAGGAGTGGGGTCAGTCAGACTGAACCGAGGGGTGAACAGGGGGATAAATCCCTGAGGAGTGGGGTCAGTCAGACTGAGCTGGGGGGGGAACAGGGGGATAAATACCTGAGGAGCGGGGTCAGTCAGATTGAGCCGAGGGGAGAACAGGGGGATAAATACCTGAGGAGTGGGGTCAGTCAGACTGAGCCGAGGGGAGAACAGAGGGATAAATCCCTGAGGAGTGGGGTCAGTCAGACTGAACCGAGGGGAGAACAGAGGGATAAATCCCTGAGGAGTGGGGTCAGTCAGACTGAACCGAGGGGGGAACAGGGGGATAAATCCCTGAGGAGCGGGGTCAGTCAGACTGAGCCGAGGGGAGAACAGGGGGATAAATACCTGAGGAGTGGGGTCAGTCAGACTGAGCCGAGGCGTGAACAGGGGGATAAATTCCTGAGGAGTGGGGTCAGAATGAATCTGGGGATGGACAGGGGGATAATTCCCTGAGGAGCAGGGTCAGTCAGAGTGAACCTGGGGGTGAACAGGGGGGGTAAATCCCTGAGCAGTGGGGTCATCAGAGTGAACCTGGGGATGAACAGGGGGATAAATCCCTGAGGAGTGGGGTTGGTCAGAGAGAACCTGAGGCTGAACAGGGGGGTAAATCCCTGAGGAGTGAGGTCAGTCAGAGTGAACCTGGGGGTGAACAGGGGGGTAAATCCCTGAGGAGCGGGGTCAGTCAGAGTGAACCTGGGGGTAAATCCCTGAGGAGCGGGGTCAGTCAGAGTGAACCTGGGGGTGAACAGGGGGGTAAATCCCTGAGGAGCGGGGTCAGTCAGAGTGAACCTGGGGGTGAACAGGGGGGTAAATACCTGAGGAGCGAGGTCAGTCAGAATGAACCTGGGGGTGAATAGGGGGGTAAATCCCTGAGGAGTGGGAATGAGAGTCCTGAGTTTGGTACGTAGTGGGTAAGGGTGTTTAATTGATTTCTGGATTATTATCTGTCACTGCTAAGGTTGATTTAGTCGATAAAGTTCACAACGGCAGGAGAGCTTGTCTCCGTGGAATACTCTTCCTGTAATCTGTGGGAAATCTGTGGGAAATCAGAGCCATTTCCAGTCTCCATGGTGAGTCCAAATGCAGGAAGTGTGCTCAGCTGCAGCTTCTGATTTACCACATGGAGCGCCGGGAGCAGTGGAAGGATTCACTATGGAGCGTCCATGAGACTGAGAATGTTGCAGATAGCAATTTAGCGTATTGGTCACACCGCCAGTAAGGGTGTCACAGACAGAGAAGAGGTGGGTGACCACCAGGTAGGAGAGTAAACAGGGCAAGCAGTGCAGGAATCCCCTGTGGCCATTCCTCTATCACATAGGTATTACTGTTTCAGATACTGTTCGGAGGGAATGGCCTCTCAGGGGAAAGCAACAGCAACAGCTAGACCAGTGGCACGACTGTTGTACAGCCGGGAGGCTCGAAGTGGGCAATATTGGTAGGACAGTTGAGAGTTAGGGGCACATATTGACGTTTCTGTGACCACAAACAAGACTCTAGGATGGTATGTTGCCTCCTTGGTGGCAAGGTCAAAGATGTCACTCAGGTACAGGATATTCTGAAGGGTGAGGGTAGTCATGATCCATGTTGGTATCAATGATATCGGCAGATAGAGAGATGAGGCACTGAAAAGAGAGTTTGGCAAGAAGTTGAAAAGCAGGACCTTGAAGGTTGCAATCTCATGATTACTTCCTGTGTCACGGGCCAGTGAGGCTAGGAATAGGAAGATATTACATTTAAATACTTGACCATAATTCTGTAAATTTTAAGCTATTTTTGGATAAGGATAAGTGTAGTCTTCAGGTGAAAGTATTAAATTGGAAGAAGGGTAATTATCACAATATTTATGTGTTGGAGCCAAAGGCTGTGGGTGGAGTCCTTGGCAAATATTTTGCGTTGATATTCACACAGGAGAAGGACATGGTGGACAGTGACTCTCGGGGAGGAGTATTTTGATATCCTGGAACATGCTAACATAACAGGGTGGTACTGGGTATTTTGGAAATTTATTGCTGGGTATTCCTGGTAGACGAGTCTTCAGTACCTGATTTGATCTATCCCAGAATGCTGAGGGAAGCAGGTGAGGTAATTGCTGGCACCTTATACAAAATGTTTGTATCCTATTTAGTCACAGGAGAGATTCCAGGGGGTTGGAGAATAGCCAACATTGCTCCTTTGTTTAATTAGGGTGACAGGTTTAATCTGGGAAATTACAGGCCGGTGAACCTTACAACAGTAGTAGGGAAGTTATTGGACAAGATTGGGATAGAATTTATTTGCATTTGGGAAAATATGGACTTATTAGTGATAGGCAGCATTATTTTGTGTGGGGAAGGTCATATTTCACCAACTTGATTGAGCTTTTTCAGGAAGTGACAAAGATGATGATTGATAATGGTAGATGATGTCTATATGAACATTTGACAAGGTTCCACATGGCAGGTTGATACAAAAGGGATCATAGGGAATCCACAGTGAGCAGGTAAGTTGGATACAGTTGAATTCAGAACTGGCTTAGTCAGAGAGGAGTGGTGAGAGGGTGTTTTTCTGTTTGGAGATTTGATTTGATTTATTATTCTCATATGTACCAAGATACAATGAAAAGCATTGTGTTGCGTGCTAGCCAGATAAATCATAAGTACATCAGGGTAATAGAACAGAATGGAGGAAAAAGTGAGGACTGCAGATGCTGAAGATCAGAGTCGAAGAGTGTGGTGTTGGAAAGCTGGTTAGGCAGCATCTGAAGAGCAGGAGAATCGACGTTTTGAGCATAAGCTCTTCATCAAGAACAGAATGCAGCATATAGTGTTACAGCTACAGAGAAGGTGCAGAGAAACTGTATCAACTCTAATATGTGAGTTGTCCATTCATAAGTCTGATAACAGTGGGGAAGAAGCTGTTCTTGAATCTGTTGGTACCTGTTTTCAAACTTTTGTACCTTCCATGTGATAGAAGAGAGTATAAGCGGGGTAGGAGGGTCTTTGATTATGTTGGCTGTTTTTCCAAGGCAGCGGGATAGAAGGAGTCAATGGATGGAAGGCTGCTTTTCCTGATGGACTGGACTGCGTTCACAACTCTCTGTAATTTATTGTGGTCTTGGGATGAGCAGTTGCCATTCCACACCGTAATGTATCCAGAAAGGATGCTTTCTATGATGCATCTACAAAAATTGGTAAGGGTATCTGTGAACATGCCAAATCTCCTTAGCCTTCTGAGGAAGTAGAGGAGTTGGTGTGCTTTCTTGACCATTGATACCGATACTGTGAGCTGTAACGTTCTGCAGGGATCAATGCTGAGACCTCTGTTGTTTGTAATGTATATCAATGATCTGGAGGAGAATGTAGTAAGTTTGTGGATGATACAAGGATTGGGGGATCTGCTGATAGTGAGGACAAAAGGCCAATTCCTGTGCTGCCCTATTGTTTGTTCTTTGCACTCTGGTCACTGCTTGGCATATGGTGGTGACCAGAGTGCCCTGGACTGAGAAGGGCGGTGAGAAGGATAATGGTGTCTGTGCCTGATAAAGGCGTTATTGTGCTTTCTTAACCATTGCGTCAACATGGGAAGACCAGTACAGATTGTTGGTGATCTTAATGCACTTAACTATATCCACCTCAGCAGCATTGTAGTAATTCAGTGTCAATTATCTAGTGATTCCCCGATCTAATTACTTGTGGTTGAAATGGTGGAATTATCACTTGATCACAAGATGTGGAGGTCAGTGACAAAGCAACCCCTAAGTAGGCTTTTGCCCGAAACGTTGATTTTGCTGCTCGTCGGATGCTGCCTGAATTGCTGTGCTCTTCCAGCACCACTGATCCAGAATCTGGTTTCCAGCATCTGCAGTCATTGTTTTTACCTCGTTGGTTTTAACCCCTAAGTATTGTCTAAATCTCAATTGAAACAAGGATACAGTGATCCATCTGCTTGAACTGCTTTGGCACTTGTGGTGATAATGCTTCTGCTATAAGGTTAGTCAATGAGTTTTGATGAATAGCATGGTGAAGGTACAGGGTTTTCTGTTCTGACCAGGATTTATGGAAGTACAGAGTGCCAGAATACAGAAGGAGGCTATTTGTCCCATTGTGCCTGTACTAGCTCATCAAATGAGCATCATCACCCAGTTCCAACCTCCTACCTTTTCTCATTCGCACTGTTTCTATCCAAATAATCACCCAGTACCCTCTTCAATGCCTCAGTTGAACCCACCTCTACCACATTTCCAGGCAGTGCAATCCAGACCCGAAGTGCTCGCTGTGAGAAAAAAGATCTTCCTCACTCCATCCTTGCTTCTTTTCCTGATCACTTTGAATCTATGCCCATTTGTTCCTTTTATGAGCAGAAATACCTTACCTAATGGCATTCCATATGCATCTACACTTCGTAGACCAAAGGGATTCACCTCCACCACCTCAAGGATTGGGGATTTAGGATGGGTAATAAATTCTGTCTTAGCCAGCGATGTCCACACCCTGTGGCAGAAGAAGAAATGTCTTGGTGAGTTGCTGCAATGTATGTCAACAATATGTACTGCAGCTAAAATGCAGTAAAGAGAGTGGGTTTTGAGATGTTAAATAAGAAAGACAAGCCAGAAAGTGCAGCCAACAAAGAAATGAGCAGAGATTGAGTGGGTCGGTTCTACACTGGAAAACATTGGAATTTTGAAGAATGAGACGCCACCATATTGAAACATACAACATTCTTAGGAAACGTACAGTCATACAGTCATAGACTCATAGCGTCATAGAGATGTACAGCACAGAAACAGACTCTGCGGTCCAACCTGTCCATGCCGACCAGATATCCCAACCCAATCTAGTCCCACCTGCCAGCACTCGGCCCATATCCCTCCAAACCCTTCCTATTCATATACCTGTCCAGATGCCTTTTAAATGTTGCAGTTGTACCAGCCTTCACCACTTCTTCTTGCAGCTCATTCCATACACGCACTACCCTCTTTGTGAAAAAGCCCCACCTTAGGTCCCTTTTACATTTTTCCCCTCTCACCTTAACTTATGTCCTCTAGTTTTGGACTCCCCACCCTGGGGAAAAGACCTTGTCTATTTACCCTCTTCATGTCCCTCATAATTTTTTATTCTCTGTAAGGTTACCCTTCAGCCTCTGACACTCCAGGGAAAACAGCCCCAGCCTATTCAGCCTCTCTCTATGGTTCAAACCCTCCAACCCTTGCAAAATCCGTGTAAACCTTTTCTGAACCCTTTCAAGTTTCACATCATCCTTCCTAAAGGAGGGAGACCAGTATTGTACGCAATATTCCAAAAGTGGCCTAACTATTGTCCTGTACAGCAGCAACATGACCTCCCAACTCCTATACTGAATGCTCTGACCAATAAAGGAAAGCATACTTGACAGTATTGATGCAGAATGATTGTTTCCCCTTGTGGAAATGTCTTAGATGAGAGGGCGTAATCTCAGAATAAGGTGTTGCCCATTAAAGACAGAGATGAGGAGGAATTTCTTCTTTTAGAATGCAGCGAATCTGGGGAATTATTTACCGCAGAGGGCTGTTGAGGTTGGGTCATTAATTATATTCAAGCCTGAAACAGCCAGGATTAATCAAGGAGAGAATCAGAGGTGATAGGGAAAAGACAGGAAGGTGGAATTGAGAATTACGAGATCAGCTATGATCTAATAATGGACCAAACTTGATGGGCTGAATAGCCTACGTCTAATCCTATACCTTATGGTCTTAAATCTCAAATCATTGAAAGACTGATACAGTTTCGACATTTTCACAGATTCACAGGTGACAGAGCAGTGTGGCACATTTCCTGCAAATGACACAGTCGTGAAAAACTCGGAATAAACTAATCTCAATGTGAAAGGAAGTGTTTAGAATCATATAATCCCTACAGTGTGGAAGCAGGCCAATTGGCCCAACATGTCCATACTGGCTCTCTGAAGAGCATCCCTCTCAGATTCATACCCCTACGCTCTCCCTGCACTGTATTTCCCATGCATGGGCCACCTAACTTACGCATCCCTGGACACTACGGGCAATTTGGCCAATCCACCTATCCTGCACATCCCTGGACACTACGAACAATTTAGCCTGGCCAATCCATCAAACCTGCACATCTTTAGACAGTAGGAGGAAACCAGAGCACCCAGAGGAAACCCACACTGACACAGGGAGAACCTGCAAACTCCACACAGACAGTCGCACGATGCTGGAATCGAACCCAGGTCCTGTGAGGCAGCAGTGCTCACCACTGAGCCACCATGCTGGAGTCCCTGCAATGTTAGCAGCCAGGATGCTGATTTGATTTCCAGGACCTGCCATTCTTAGAGGGAGGCCTTTCACTGAGGTCCGGCTCTTTTAGGAAAACCAACCAGACTAGGCCAAACAGATGAAGCCAAGATTGAAATAACTAATTGTTTGGAAACAGGGAACAAATTCAAAGTGACGAGGGCAACATATAATCTTGGAGTAGGTTACTAATAAAACAAAAACCTATAGATCTTGCTACGTAGCTGCAATTGAAATGAATCGTCCTGGGGTACGTTGGATAATCTCCACAGCATTTTCCGATGAACCCCTTTCTCCTTGACTCACGATTTTGATAGGCTTTGCACGCGGTCAAAAGAATTTTTCCATTCATCTGAGGCAAACAATTGGAAGTATGACTGTTAAAGAAGATTGACTGAGCTATCACCATTCTGTGGCCTCTAATATATGTAAACCAGTTGCCTAAAGAGAGGCCTGACCCTGTGAATCTCAGATGAGTCAGTCAGAGCAGCAGGAAGAGCATGTGTCTGAATACAAAGAGATAATTAAGAAATAATAGAACTCCTACATGATTTATGTGCATGGATTAAGTGTCAGATTTGAAAAGTTGCAGGTTAAATTGTGGTGACCTGCTGGAGCACAGCTCAGAAATTTCTCTGTATATCATAACTTCTTAAGTGCGGGTGCCAAATGTGCTCTTATTGTAACACCGTGTTTCCAAATGCAACGACTTGCCATGAGGGTCATTCTTTATAGCTGTGGCACCAAGGGATTGTCAACTCGCTGGTCATGTTACATCGATAACCCCGCTAAAAACATATTCAGTTCATTGTGCATGCATCAGGGTCAATATGTCCTTTGGGGAGTGCAAAGTTTAAGCGTAGAATGAATGTGTTGAATCGCATTGGATTCTCAACAGTGAAACTGGCTGTTTGGCCCAGTCAGCCCTTGTTGGTAATGAGCAGCACAGTGGCTCAGTGTTAGCACTGCTGCCTCACAGCACCAGGGACCTGGGTACGATTCCATCCTTGGGCAACAGTCTGTGTGGAGTTTGCATATTCTCCCCGTGTCTGTATGGGTTTCCTCTGAGTGCAATGGCTTCCTCCCACAGTCCAAAGATGGGCAAGGTAAACGGATCGACTGTGCTAAATTGCCCATAGTGTACAGGGGATGTGCAGGCTAGCTAGATTGGCTGTGGGAATGCAGGGTTATAGGGATGTTGTAGGGGTATCTGCATGAGATGCACTTTAGAGGGGTGGTACGGGCTGAATCCTGCCCCGAGACTGTAGGAATTCTGAATCTAACCATAAGTAGAAGGGTCACCTGAAGATTGAAGGATCTGATATTGTATGTGTGCAGCTGTATAGGTCTTTGTTCATCCTTTTCCAAAGGCAATGGCTTGGGATATGGTCCCTGTGAGTTTCTTAGTTGATGGATGTTTCTGCAACTTTGTACAGACTGGGACAGACCGTGTTTTGATATTGCGCAAGTCAACAGTATGGATGCATTAATCGAACAATTACTCCATCCTTTCTGCTGCTTTTCCTTACGGGTTTATCCACCAGTGTCATTCCTCATGGCATCTTTGAGTTAACACTACACATGTGTTGCAATTTCCTGAACAGCTCCACAGCAGAGTGCCAGTGTAGAGAGGAGAATTCTCCAGTGGCATTCTCATTCTCAATGGATGAAGCTAGAAACAGAATTGCAATATGCTAATCGGATGCACAAAATTAATATTGTCACCGTTCTGATTTCATCTGATACTCACACGCTTGTACTCAAGGACGGATCAGCAATTTGGCCGATTGGTTTGTTTTCTTATTTTGTTCTGTTAACCCCAGGGAACAGAAGCTAATTCTCAGCATGGAGGAGGTCAGCTTATCAGCAGGTTAGAGTGTGGGGATCAAACCGGAGAGACCCGGGTTCAAGTCCCACCGGCTCCAGAGGTGTATAATAACATCTCTGAGCAGGTTGATTAGAAAAATAGGTCAAGCCTGGGATGGCGCTATCTTAAATTCCTCAGTGTTACCCCAGGGAGTGCACTAATGAACAATGCTGGGTGAGCCTTACTGACCAAGCTTTGTAACTGTTGAGAGTCTTTAAACAGCCAAGCAGCAAAACATTACACGGCATTAGAGTACCGATCTTAAAATCAATATTCTTTAGTCTTGGCCTTCAGGTTTATCGAATACTTGTGCAGGTTTCTGAATAAAAGAACAATATAAAAATGGGAATGGGCCTTGTGGTCAATATTTGACTAATGCCAACAGACTTGCTATATACCTTTCAACCATTTAACAAGTGAATCAAATCAGTTCACTGACAAGTCAAAATAGGCTTGCAATCCACAATAAAAGTTTATTTACTCAGATGGCTGATTCACCAATACTGACAATCTACTCCCACATCAAGTCTCACTCTTTCCATTGAGGAAGGTACAAATGACTGAGCATTAGATATAATTGTTGCTGGTATTGCTGTACACATGTGAAATGCATTTGTATGCTTTTGTTAATGGAATTAAGAAAGAACAAAGAACAGTACATTACAGCTACAGACCCTTCCACCCACCAAGCCTATGCTGACACATGATGCCTTTCTAAACAATAAACCTTTTGCATCTCCACGGTCCGTATCATAGAACATAGAACATAGAACATAGAACATAGAAGAATACAGCGCAGTACAGGCCCTTCGGCCCTCGATGTTGCGCCGATCCAAGCCCACCTAACCTACACTAGCCCACTATCCTCCATATGCCTATCCAATGCCCGCTTAAATGCCCATAATGAGGGAGAGTCCACCACTGCTACTGGCAGGGCATTCCATGAACTCACGATCCTCTATTCCTATATCAGTCAAGATGTCTCTTTAATGTTGTGTTGTATCTGCCTCCACCACCTGACTTGGCAGTGCATTCCAGGCACTTACCACCCTCTGTATAAAAAAACTTGCCCCTCCTTTAAACTTACACTTTTTTACCTTAAACCTGCATCTCATGGTCACAGATCTCCAGTCAGGGAAAATACCCTTTCACCTCCACTCACTATCTTCTGTGAATCACCCACCTCTTACCAGATCACTGCATATTCCATATGACTTCACCTTCCCTATCGGCCTGCCATGAGGGACCTTATCAAAGGCCTTGCTAAAGTCCATGTAGACAACATCCACTGCCCTGCCCTCATCAATCACCTTTGTCACTTCCTCTAAATGGATTTTGTTTAATTCATTTATGGGATGAAAGTGTCGTTGGCTGGGTCAGCACTTATTGCCCATCGTTAATTGTCCAGAGAGCAGTTAAGAGTCAACCACATCACTGTGGGACTGGAGTCACACATAGGTCAGACCGGGTAAGGATAGCAGTTGCTTTCCCCAAAAGAAATCAGTGAACCAGATGGGTTTTTCTGACAATTGGCAATGGATACATGGTCATCATTAGACTCTTAATTCCAGATTATTATTGAATTCAAATTCTGGTGTGGTGTGATTCAAACCCAGGTCCCCAGAACGTGACCAAGATCTCTGGATTAACAGTTCAGTGATAATACCACCAGGTTGTTGCCTCCCCTGTTAATCTGTCTACAACAAAATAAATAAATTTGATCAAACACCATTCTGGTTATGCTGCAACATAGCTGACAATAATCTCCACTTTGAGTGTTGTTGATGAAAGAGATGGATTTCATTTTTTTTTATTTTGCCCTTATCAGGACAGCCTCAAGAATGCCAAATTTCACATAGTCACATAGAATGGCAGAGCAGGCTCGATGGGCTGAATGGCCTACTTCTGCTCATGCATTTTTTGTATGTTTCTATGCTCTGACTGGTTCAGACATTGCCATGGAAAATGCACCAGGAAAATACAGTCCTCATCAAGGTTGTTAAATTCAAAGGTGACCCAGTCCCTGGACATGTTCCTTTTCCCTGAAGAGGACAGGTTTAGCTTCTAGCCAATGTAAATTGGTCAGATTAAGAATCTGACTGAAGATCTTAAATGAGTAATCTGTGTAATCTTCAGTATAATTGGTATTGTTTGGTAAGTGCTGTTCCTGAACAGTTGTGCAGTCGCATGTAATGTTAAATATTCCGAGTTTTGGAAGCACAAACTGTTGAGTATGATCTGTACTCTTCCAATCTAAGCAGCCATAGGGATATGCTGTTTGATATAATCTGCAAGTCCTCAGGACATACAGCTTATATACCAGGCATGGCATCACTACAGAAATTCAAATGCTACATTGCTCAGTTGTTTGGTAGGCAGAATATCTATTGAACTGATGGTAACCTCATACTAAGGGAAGATAGTACTTGTTTTTCTATTGAAACCTCTATCCATTTAACCCTTCAAAAGTTATGCTGATTAAATGATTTGCAGTCTGTAACTCTTCGATCCCCTGTTTTTTGTTTATTTCTCCCAAAGTTGTTGGCTTGCACTGGGATGCATTCCACAGGCACTTGACAACACAGTGGATCAGTTGTTAGTACTGCTGCCAGTGACCTGGGTTTGATTCCACCCTTAGGTGACTGTCTGTGTGGAGCTTGCACATTCTCTCCATGTCTGTACATGTTTCCTCTGAGTGCTCCGGTTTCCTCCCACAGTCCAAAGGTAGGTGGGTTAGCCATAGGAAGTGCAGGGTTGCAGGAATAGGGTGGGTCTGGGTGGGATGCTCTTTGGAGGATTGGTGTGGACTTGATGGGCTGAATGGCCTTTTCCCTCACTAGAGAAATTCTATGCTTCTAACATGGGCAGGTTCCAGGCTGTCAAATGGGCTCGATAGTAGAGTCCCAACACCTGTCAAAACATCCAGCCTCCAGCTTTTTATACCTTAGTCTCTCCCTGAACTTAAATGTCACAATCTTTTTGCAAGACAGCTGAGATACATCAACACAGCAAAGACTCAGAATTGAATTGACAAACCCTTTGGTCTTGATGTCACAATTTTGTTATCCAGCAACCAGTTGGGGGAGCTTCGAAACCTTGACCCAGCAAACGAATAATTGAGATCATTTTACATTCATCAGCAGAACAGTCAGCTTGTGTATATGTGTCAGCCTGCCTTGATAGGAAACATTCATTTCCAAGTTAAAAGGGCTGCAGGTTCAAGCCCCACTACAATTTCAGGAAGGCGGTCCAATCAAACATGATGTGCTGAGGAAGTTCTGCATTGTCAGAGCTGCTGTCTCCTTGGGTAAGATGCTAAACTAAGGCTTCATCTACATCTTGAGCAGGTATGTTTCTTTGTGTCATGAGAAACACTTGTCACTCGCTTTGAAGAGACGTTGTACCAGTGAAAGCTATTTTATCTGTTCTCAATGCATCCCTTCTTCCATGTGCAAAAATCTAAACTGTTCACTTATGAACTGAGCCTATTGATGAGGTTCTTCACCAATTAACATTCTTGGACTATTATTCTCAGTGTTTCATCCATGGTTAAGGGATGGACATTTTCACTCGAAGAGAGTTTCCAACTGTAGGCTTAATGTCACGAGGGTTTGGGTTCAAGTTCCTACACAGAGCAAATGGCAAACTTGATTTCAATAAAAATTTAGTTTGATGTCTGAAATAGCTCCATAGAAGCTGGTATCCCATCACCAAGTCATCCTTTATTTAAACATGCATTGTACTTGAGACTAATACAGCTTCCTGTTCAGGAAGGGTAGTAGGGATATTCCAGGCAACTACAGAGCAGTGAGCCTGATGTCAGTTGTGGGAAAGTTGCTGGAGAAGATACTGAGGGATAGGATCTATTTATATTTGGAAGAGAATGGGCTTACCAGTGATAGACAACATGGTTTTACGCAGGGAAAATTGTGTCTTACCAACTTAATAGAGTTCTTTGAGGAAGTGACCAAGTTAATAGATGAAGGAGGGCTGTAGATGTCATACACATGGACTTTAGTAAGGCATTTGATAAAGTTGACCATGGTAAACTAATGGAGAAAGTGATGTCACATGGTGATCAAGGTGTTCTAGCTAGATGGATAAAGAACTGGTTGAGCAACAGGACACAGGGAGTAGTAATTGAAGGGAGTTTGAATGGTAGTAATTGAAATGGAGAAAGGTGACCAGTGGTGTTCCACAGGGATCACTGTTGTTTGTGATATACATAAATGATCTGGAAGAGGGCATTGTTGGTCTGATCAGTAAATTTGCAGATGACATGAAGATTGGTGGAGTAGCAGAAAGCATAGGGAGCTGTCAAAGAATACAGGAGAATACAGGCAGACTGGAGAGTTGGACAGAGAAGTGACAGATGGAGTTCAACCCAGGCAAATGTAAGGTTTTGCATTTTGGAAGGTCTAATTCTAAGAAAACTATACTGTAAATGGAAAAGCCTTAGGAAAAGTTGAGAGATCTGGGAGTTTAGGTCCATTGTATCCTGAAGGTGACTGCGCAAGTGGATAGAGTGGTCAAGAAGGCACATGGTATGCTTGCCTTCTTCAGACTGGATATTGAGTATAAGAGCTTGGCAGGTCATGTTAAAATTGTACAAGACTTTGGTTCTTAGAATACTGTGTGCAGTTCTGGTTGCCACATTACTAAAAGGATGTGGACACTCTGGAGAGAGTGCAGAGAAGATTTATGAGGATGTTGTCTGATATGGAAGGTGTTAGCTATGAAGTGAGGTTGAGTAGGTTAGGATTGTTTTCATTAGAAAAAAGGAGATTGAGGGGGACCTGATTGAGGTTTACAAAATCATGAAGGGTATGGATAGGATGGATAGACTTAAGCTTTTTCCCAGGACGAAGGATTCAATAATGAGAGGTCACGTGTTAAAGTGAGAGGAGAAAAGCTTAAGGGGGGTACACACGGTAAGTACTTTTCTCAGGGGGGGGGGGGGGTAGGTGCCTGGATCGCGTTGCCAGCAGAGGTAGTGGAGGCAGGTATGGTAGATTCATTTAAGGTGCATCTGGACAGATGCATGAGTTGGTAGTGAGCAGAGGGATACAGGTCCTTAGGAATTGGGCGATAGGTTTTGACAGTGGATTTGGATTGGCATAGGTTTGGAAGGCTGAAGGGCCTCTTCCTGGGCTGTAAATTTTCTTTGTTCTTTGTTCCTCAGAGTAAGCTCTCAGCATGAACAGAATCTCTGACATTCCTGTTTACATCTGTCAGCCAGGGCTCCCTGATTGGACCGGGTTAATAGCTCCAATCAAAGAACTCATATTCTATAGGATCCATCTGGCTGACCTTGTTACAACCACTACAATGCCAACCATGTAGCTATTGTCATAAAACCCATCTGATTCTTTAGTATCCTTTTACTTCCTTTACAGAAAGAAACCTGCCATCCTTACCTGGTCTGGCCTACATGGGACTCCAGCCCCACAGCAAAGTGGTCGACTCTTAACTGCCCTCTGAGCAATTAGGGATGGGCAATAAATGCTGCCCTAGCCTATGACACCCACATTCCAAAATGAATAAAAAACAAATGGAGATTAATAGGATTCATTAAAAGAAGGAAATACCTAAAATAATGTTACAAGCAGAAAAATGTTTTCATACAATCCTTACAGTGGGGGAGCAGGCCATTCAGCCCATTGAGTCCACACTGACCCTCCAGACAGAATCCCACCCAAACCCACCCTATAACCCCATATTCCCCATTGCCAATCGATCTAACCTGCACATCTTTGGACTGTGGGAAGAAACTGGAGGAAATCCACATAGACACGGGGAGAATGTGCAAACTCCACATAAACAGTCGCCTGAGGTTGGAATCGAACCCGGGTCCCTGGTGCTGTGATGATCCCTGAGCCACCGTGGTAGCCTATTGCACAGCAGTTTTGCATTTATATAGCATCTTTCATACAGTAAAGCATTTCATAAAGTGTTATAAAACAAACTTGACCCTGAACTACATGAAGGGCTATTAGCTCAGGTGAAGCAAAATGTTTGTGGGTCAAAGAAACGTGTGTCGTAAAGGAAGAGCGAGAGGTCAAGAGACTCAGATTTGGAACTTAGTGCTGGGCAAGCCAATGGCACAAGCATAGAATCGTACAGTACAGAAGACTGCTGATATTGGAGCACTCAAAATCAGTGACGTTCAAGAGGCCAGAATTACAGAAGCACAGAGATTTCAGAGGTAAGAGGTGAGAGGGAATGTACAGTGATTGAGAGCAAAGTTATACATTGCATCACTTTTGAATCAATATTAATATTGATTGACTATCACAGAACTGTAAAACCCTCTGTACACTGAGATTGTTGATTTTTGAACTTCATTATGGATTCTGTATGAGCTTTCATTTCTGATATTTACACGATTTATTGCTCACTGAATGCCTTACCTCAAATAACGCTTCTAGCGGCCATCACAGTCTTCATCTTCATACTACAATGGGCAAACCCTGTTACATTCTCATGGTTTACCCATCAGACGAGGCTCTCACTTGTTGTGGCAGTATTTTTTGTACCAAAGGGTATTTAGGTCTCATCAATGTTTGTCTTTGCTTCTGCTAGCTGCTAAAGATGTTCTGAAACATTCTCGACCTCTTGGATTGGTTGCGATTTCAAAACACTTTTGCTCTCCCATGTGTGACATATTACAATAATAAAATGACTTACATGTATTCTTGAAATATTATGCACATATAGCAAGAAGGCAAAAACTTGAAGTGCAATTTAAACAAACGAAGAGGGCACTCAATGGAATACATATCCTCGGCCATACTGTGTTGAATTCAAGATTATTACAATGAAAAAGCTCTCCATTGAGGATTTTCCCCACTTGGTTGCTAATCAATAGTCACAATGCTGGGAAAGTTGAGAGCTTCCTTCTCACTGAAGAGGTTTCCAGCCAATCCACATTTAGCAACCTGCTCTGAAAACTCTGCTCACATTTTTGACAGATGCGACACAAGTTACAAAATTTAGGAGCAAGATGAGGCCATTCTTTCTGATAAGCCTGCTGTGCCATTTGATAAGATCTTGGCTAATTTGATTATAGCATCAATGTCACTTTCCAGTTTGCTCCAACCCCCAAAACCCTTGAATCCCTTTCTAATCAAAAACCTATCCAACTAACCCTCCAATATGTCTAATGGCCCCAACCCACATTGTACCTCAGTCATGTAAAAAAACCTCTACTTTGAGGCTCCCTCATGGGTCACCTACCTAACTTAGATGTATCTGTTTATCCTGCCGGAGATCCTGACCACCTGGGGCTACAGGGTCTTCAGGTTTAGCCTCCACAGTCCCGCATGCCAGACCACTTTCCTTAAGATCATAGTGTCACACAAACATGGATGGACTACTGGCCTGGAAATATTCCTGACCCTCTATTACTTTCCATAACATTTTCCACAACAGTTTGCCATGGCACAGTGCTTCAATGGTTAGCACTGCTGCCTCACAGTGCCAAGGACCTTGGTTCGATTCCAGCCTCGGGTGACTATCTATGTGGAGTTTGCTTAGTCTTCCTGTGTCTGTGTGCTTTTCCTCCATGTGATTCCGTTTGCTCCCACAATCTGAAGATGTGTGCGATAAATGGATTAGCCATGCTAAATTATCCATAATGTGTAGGCTAGGTGGATTAGCCATGGTTAGTCTGAGGCTATGCGGATAAGGTGGGCAGCTGTATGTGGATGGGATGCTGTTTGGAGGGTCGGTGTGAACATGATGGGCCAAATGGCCTCTTTCCACACTGTAGGGATTCTATGAAAATTCCACCTGATAGCTCTTGGCCAATTGAGGTAAGAACTGGTCCAACAAGTGGCAATGTAATATCTGAGTAGTACTTACTGTGCCCAGACTCGATGAGTAACTATTGGATCTTAATGCCTCAGGGCGTTATTTTTTTTAAATGTCAGCCACGCTCAGCAATCATCACATCTGCTTTATTTATTTTTTGCTATTTATTTGAAGAATAAAATGTTTCCAAACTGTTATTAAGTGAGATAACCTCCGACTGCTCCCAGTTATCTCCAGCAAGGGAAGTCGACCCCTCATGTTGATTTAATGCTTCGGACCTTGGCTTTGACATTTAATCAACACAAGTCCTTCATTGCTTCAAACGTTGCTGACAAACAGAAGTCATTGCTTGACTTCAGTTGAGTAACCGATTTTATACTCCAAGCTGTTTTTGTAAACGCTGGTGACATTCAGAATCCTTGGATTGTGGGCATCGCAACACTACACAGTATTTACACACTGGCCTTAACGTAGAAATGCTTCTCAAAGCTCTTCTGTCAGTCAGAATTTGACACTGAGCCATGCAAGGAAGTCGTCAGAAGTTTGGAGCGACATGGTGGCTTAGTGGTTGGCACTGCTCCCAACAGCACCAGGAACATGGGTATGATTCCACCCTCAGGTGTCTATGTGTGGAGTTTGCACGTTCGCCCCATGTCTGCTCTGGTTTCCTCCCGCAGTCCAAAGATGTGCGGGTTAGGTGGTTTGGCCATGCTTAAGTTAGGCTAGGTGGATTAGCCATAAGAAATGCAGTCTGGGTGGGATGCTCCTTGGAGGATTGATATGCACTGTATGGGCTGAATGGCCTGCTTCCACACTGCAAGGCTTCTAAGTTTTGTGGGATATAGGTAAAGTTGTGTTACTTCTGCAATCATAATTACTTATGCAAGGTAAATGCACTCACACCAGTGTATAATTGTTTCAACCCAAGAGCTGAGTCAACAAGAATGAAAACTATGTGGAGGAAATATATAATTGTTTTTGTATTAGCTAAAATGTGAATGCAAGAATGAAACGTGCCTGCTAACAATGGTAGACAAATAGATAAGGTGCTGTGAGGACGTAGGTTAAGCCAGATATGCTTGTGCAAGCAGTAGTTATAAGCATCTGTTTCCCACTTTTGCAAAAACACAAAAACAAACCCCAATTAAAAGGTCACAAGGATCAATATGGTTAGGGAAAGGGAGGAAATCGCATATGAGGAGGAAATAGATAATCACGAAGAAGGATATACCTAACAAAGGGCCACAGCAGGATGTGGTGAAATGGCCGAGTAAAACTTGTACTTTGTTATGCACAAGGCCGGATAAGGCAAGAGATAAACAATAGTAATGGGCACCGGGTTTGGAGTAGTGAATCCTATATAAGATATGTACTTGCTAAACTATGGGTGCCCTATTCCAGGCACCACGCTTGCAAGTGTATAATAAACATACTGATTGCTTCAGATCTTGTCTCGGACTGAAATTATTGAAGTGAGTGAGCTTTGTTTCTCACAACTGGGGGCTGTCCGGGATGTTCTTCTATTGCCGGGGGGAGTAGCTGGCCCTGGACACTGGGAAGACACGTCCCGTTCCCAATTGATGAGCAGTCTCGTGTCCCGGTTTAGTCCGCTCCCTTGGGCGACTGGTACAAATCCCAAAAGAGAGACATCTGAATCAGACAGTGAAAGGAGGTCGATAGAGCATATGGCAACAAGGGACCAGGCAACTCTGTGCACAGACCAAGGTAAGAAAACTGACTTTTAAGTATTGCCTTGGTGGCCGGGAAAAGGGATATTTAATCGCTGAGGGACTGGCGAGGACTCCGAGAAATGGGGGGGTAGGCAGAGTAATTGTCACGGAGTAAAGGAAGAAAAAGTCCCTGGTAACATTCCTCCTGAAAGTCCGTTGGGGAGGATGTTGCGGGAATGGACAAGTAACACTTGTACAAGGGAAAAAGATAAAAAGAAAATGATTAAATATTGTTGTTTAGTATGGACCAAAGAACCAATCCTTCGCCCGGCTGTCTTCTGGCCAAAGTATGGTTCGGACGAGGATTGGATGTGTCAGTATTTAGATTTGTATGTGAATAAAAACCAACCTTTTAGTCAAGAAGAGGCGGACTATGCATCCTGTTGGAAGGGCAGTTTGGGAATGATGGTAGTAAAGACAAAGGATTCCCCCTCTGCCCCACCCAGTCCCTGGGATCCTCTTGGCGCTTGCCCCCCACCCCGTACCATGAAATCAGATTAGGTGAAAATGGGGGAGGAGGAGAGACAGACAGGCAGGGACAGGGAACGGGATGACCCACAAGAGGAGGACGAAGGGGCGGTGGACGGGGATGTTGTTGTTCCCGACCCTCAATCCTCAACAAAAGAAAGGGAAGATAAAGTAGATGTAGAGGAGGCCTCCGGAGTATCTAAACCAAAGCCTAAGGGGGAAAAAACAAAAAAGGGGGAAGAATGTAAAGACTTATCCCCTTCGGGAGGTACCAATAGGGGACAAAGAGATTGGGTTTGTAAATGCCCCCCTCACCAGTGGGGAGGTCAGAACATTTAAAAAGGAGATGAAGGTCCTGGTTGAGGATCCGGTAGGGTTGTCCGAACAAATTGATCAATTTTTGGGGCCCAGTCTGTATACGTGGACTGAGTTAATGTCTATTTTGAATATACTATTTACTGGGGAAGAAAGGGAACTTATATGAGGAGCAGCCATTAAAATATGGGACAGGGAACATCCCATTGGAGATGGGGATGCTGGACAGGGAGAGACGAAGTTTCCCCTCAGAGACCCCCAGTGGGAAAATCAAAACCCGGAGCATAGAGAAGAAATGAGGGAATTGAAAGACCTGATTCTAAAAGGAATAAGAGAGGCAGTTCTAAAGTTGCAGAATTTGACTAAAGCCTTTGAAGTTAGACAGGAGAAAGATGACACTCTCTCAGCTTTCTTGCAAAGATTAAGGGACTCAATGCGGAAATACTCTGGAATGAACCCTGAGGACCCAGTGGCACAGGGTCTTTTGAAAGTACATTTTGTGACAAAGGCATGGCCAGACATACAGAGATAGATACAGAAGTTGGAAGGGTGGAGCGAAAAACCATTAGATGAATTGTTAAGAGGCACAGAAAGTGTTTGTAAAGAGAGAGGATGAAAGACAAAAACAGAAGGCAAAAATAATGGTAACTACGGTTGAAGAAGTTGTTAAGAAAAGAATGGAACCAATAGTGAGCAATCGGAGCGGTGAGTGGCAGCATGTAGGACAGAGAGGAAGAGGGAGAGGGAGAGGGAGAGGACAAGGGGGAGCATTTGATAGAGGGTTCGGGCGACAGGGGCAGAGATGGAATTCTCCACAGGCAGGATGCTATTATAGCGGAAAGATAGGGCATTTTAAGCGGGAGTGTCCTGATCTACAAAGGGAAGAAAGGGCAATTCCGCTTATGAATTTTGATAATGAATAGGGGTGTCAGGGGTTCCTGCCCCTGGGGACCCACCAGGAACCCTTGATAAACTTGAAGGTTGGGCCCTGTAGGGAAGAGGTAGTCTTCCTAGTAGATATGGGAGCAGCACGGTCATCGCTGAATTTTAAACCAAAGAAAGTAGGAATGTCAACACGGTCAATTACTATTTCCGGGGTAAAAGGGGAAGGATTTACTGTTCCAGTATTTGAACCTATGATGATAGAAGGTCCTAAGGATAGAGTCACAGGGAACTGTTGTATATCCCTGACATAGGAAGTAACTTACTAGGGAGAGATTTAATTATGCTCTTAGGACTGGAGATTGAAATTCAGGAGAAAGAATTAGTTGTACAAATGGCAATGTTGACAGAGGATGTGGAGAGAGAGAGATAGATCCTATTGTATAGGCTAGGGAAGGGAATCGTGGAAAAATACAGATCCCTCCCCTAGAAATAAGTTTAAAAAGGAAAGGGGACATTTTGTGAGCGACAATATCCCATTTCCATAGAAGGTAAACGAGACTGCAGCCAGTAATTGAGGGACTGATTAGAGATGGACTGTTGGAGCCATGTATGTCTCCTTATAATACCCCAATTCTACCAGTGCGATGGAACTTATCAATTGGTTCAGGATTTGAGAACATTGAATCGAATAGTACAGATCAGGCACCCAGTGGTGCCAAACCCCTACACGTTATTAAGTAAGATCCCTCATGACCACAAATGGTTTAGTGTGACAGATTTAAAGGATGCCTTTTGTGCTTGTCCCTTGGCGGAGGAAAGTAGGAATTTGTTTGCCTTTGAATGGGAAGATCCCAAGACAGGACGGAAGCAGCAATACCGGTGGACCGTGCTCCTCCAGGGGTTTATGGAATCCCCGAATTTATTTGGACAGATGCTAGAACAAATATTGGAGAAATGTAGCAGCCCCAAGGGGACTACCCTGTTGCAGTATGTAGACGACCTCTTGGTATCAGGAAAAAGAAGAGAAAGGGTAGTAGAAGCCACTAACAAATTATTGAATTTCCTGGGTCAGCAGGGCCTGCGAGTATCTAAAAACAAATTACAACATGTGGAGCGAGAAGTGAAATACTTGGGACATTAGTTAGTGAGGGAAAGCGAAAGGTAAGCCCGGAACGGATAGAGGGAATAGTGGGGATGCCGCTGCCCAGGACTAAATGGGAGTTACGTAAATTTTTGGCTCTAACGGGATATTGCAGATTGTGGATTGTTTCTTATGCTTAAAAGACTAAGAAATTATATCTCAAACTATTAGAGGAGGAATCAAAGTTGGGATGATGAGGAAAAAGAACTAGTTGAGAAACTCAAAAGAGATCTGATCCATGCCCCCGTGTTAGCCTTACCTTCTCTAGATAAACCTTTCCATCTCTTTGCTACCGTGGATAAGGGAGCGGCTTTGGGAGTATTAACCCAGAGGTGGGGAGGAATGAAACAGCCAGTAGCATATCTTTCGAAGCTATTGGATCCAGTATCCTGGGGGTGGCCTGAGTGTGTGCAGGCCGTGGCTGCCACTGCACTGTTGGTGGAGGAAAGCAGAAAGCTTACATTTGGGGGAGCCCTAATAGTAAGCACCCCACACCAAGTGAGAACGATCCTAAACCAAAAAGCTGGGCGTTGGTTGACAGACTCGTGGATTCTGAAATATGAGGCAATATTAATAGAAAAGGATGATCTAGTGTTGGTCACGGACAATTGTTTAAATCCAGCTGCCTTTCTTTGGAAAGGGGAAGGAGACTCTCCTCAGAATCCAGAGCATGACTGCCTTGACATTATATAATACCAAACTAAGGTCCGCATGGACCTGAGAGATGTTCCGCTTCATGCAGGAGCCCGACATTTTATAGACGGATCATCCCGGGTGACTGAAGGGAAAAGACATAATGGGTATGCAGTCGTAGATGGGATGAAAGGTAGTGTGGTAGAGGCAGGAAGGTTGCCAAATGGATGGTCAGCTCAGACCTGCGAACTCTATGCATTGGAAAGAGCCCTTCGGGCATTAGAAAATAAAGAGGGAACAGTATACACTGACTCTAAATATGCATTTGGTGTTGTGCACACTTTTGGAAAGATGTGGCAGGAAAGAGGACTGATCAATAGCCGGGGGAAGGAATTAGCGCATGAGGAGTTGATTAACCGGGTCTTGTAGTCCCTATTACTCTCTCGAGAAATAGCGGTAGTGCATGTAAATGGTCATCAGAAAGGAAATGAACCAGAAGTTAGGGGGAATAGACTAGCCGATGAAGTGGCTAAGGGAGCAGCCCTGAACCCACAAGAAGTGGTGATTCATTCCCTAAAACCTACTGTCCCAGATCCTTGGGAAGCTCCCACATTTACTGAAAGAGAGGAAAAAGAATTGCAAGATTTAGGGGCTGCAAAAACAGCAGATGGGCATTGGAGGTTACCTAATGGAAGGGAAATGTTAAACAAAATGATGATGCGAGAGATTATGGCCGTCCTACACCAAGGCAGTCATTGGGGAGTACAAGCAATGTGTGATTTAGTTCTTAGGGAATATGGATGTAAAGGAATATATACAATTGCTAAATAAATATGTGAGGGATGTATAATATGCAGAAAGGTAAATAAGAAAGTCTTGAGAAAACAGACCCCAGGAGGAAGAGACCCGGGATTGAGACCCTTCCAGAGTATACAAGTAGATTATACTGAACTACCCAGAGTAGGAAAGCTAAAATATATGCTGGTCATAGTAGTTCATCTGTCTGGTTGGGTTGAAGCAAACCCCCTAGCTACTGCCACTGCGAGTGGGGTGTCTAAAACAATATTAGAGCACATAATTCCCCGATATGGGCTAGTGAACTGTATAGATTCTGACCAAGGAACTCATTTTACCTTTAAAGTGTTACAGGGGGTAATGAAAGGGTTGGGAATTTCCTGGGAGTTCCATACTCCATGGCACCCGCCATCACCAGGAAGGGTTGAGAGAATGAACCAAACACTCAAACCCCAGCTCTCTAAATTGATAATAGAAACAAGACTCCCTTGGAAATGTTTACCTATAGCTCTCTTGCGAGTACGAACAGCCCCAAGGAAAGATTTGGGACTATCCCCCTATGAAATCTTATTTGGATTACCTTATCTGGGAACGAATGGAGAATTGCCAATTCCCGAAACTAAAGACTTGTTCTTAAAGAAGTATATACTGGGCTTGTCCTCCTCTTTGTCTTTTCTCAGGAAACAGGGTTTATTGGCACAGACTCCGCCCCTTGAATTCACCGTTCATCCCATCCGGCCGGGAGATTGGGTCTTAGTATAATCATGGACAGAGACTAAATTGCAGCTGGACTGGGAAGGGCCATATCCGGCTCTTTTGACTACCGAAATGGCAATAAGGACGGCGGAGAAAGGCTGGACTCAATACACACGGATCAAAGGGCCAATAGATAAGGTGCTGTGAGGATGTAGGTTAAGCCAGATATGCTTGTGCAAGCAGTAGTTATAAACATCTGTTTCCCACTTTTGCAAAAACACAAAAACAAACCCCAATTAAAAGGTCATAAGGATTAATGTGGTTAGGGAAAGGGAGGAAATCACACATGTTGAGGAAGAAGTCTGGACAGCTGAATCAATGCAAGACCCGCTGAAACTCAGACTAAAGAGATTTTGAGTAACTGATTATACAGTGGCGACGTGAACATGGGATTATTTCTGTAGGATTGTATATTAAGTCTTTTTGTGCTTCAGCACGTTTTTTTTAGAATGCTAGGGATGTTTAGAGTTATGATGCTAGCCCTCTTAGTATCGGGATTTTGTCAAATATCATTTTCATACGTCTTATTAACGGTTTCTGAGTCTGATAATCCACAAGTAATAGACGCTGATGTATGCAGCTTAGTAAATTGTGGGGATGTGGATAGTCAGAGACAGTACCGCAGCTCTGAGATACATCTTAAGTCCTATGGGGATGGCCTTGGGGATGGTACTTGGTATAATGGACTCGTCACAGTACACCGGGCCCCCTTCTGACCAGTTCTCGATTGTCCCGATAAAAAGTGTAACCCAATATACTTAACGATAAAGAAAACCACATGGCACGAAGCAATTCTGGGAGGGGGGCATCTATGAGATACAATTAAATAAAACATTTGGGAAAGAAATGAAAGCAAACGGGAATGATTTCTCAGGCTGTTTATTTTAATTAGTGTAGAACAGGGAAAACGGGCAGAACTACTGGATAATAAGGTACAATCTTTCACCCCTCCCGATGACCTTAAAGTAGTAAAAGTTATAGAGGTAAAGGACTTAAAACAGACCATTGAAATAGAAACTGGATATGGGGATGCAAATGCCTGGGTTGAATGGGTAAAGTATCCTGTAAAAAGTCTGAATAAGAGCAATTGCTGTGCAAGTGCCTCCGGTAGGCCAGTGGCCCAGGTGGTTCCCTTTCCGCTTGGGTGGAAGCGAGACAGGAAGGGCATGAAATGTATGATAGCCCTGTATCAGGATGAGACTGCATGGAATGATAGGAACTGTACCTTCTTATCTCTGATGTTCCCTCCCTTGGAGAAGAAAGATTCAAAAGCCCCCCTACGTTTTCAGGTGCAGTCGGAAATCACACGTCGTGTGTGCGTAGACGAGGTACAAATTGGTCTAGAGATTTGGGGGAGCTGAAATTATGTACAGAGATTAAGAATGTAATCGAAACGGACAAGGGAGGGAACTACTCAGCACTAAAGGTTCCCCAAGCGGATCTGTGGTGGTACTGTGGAGGCAAAATACTGAGACCCACCCTCCCTCCGGATTGGAGAGGGATATGTGCAATTGTGCAATTGGCAATTCCATTTACCCTGGCATTTGAGAAGGAAAAGATAGTAGGGAAAAAGGGAAGGAGTAAGAGATCACTGTTAGACACTTCTTTCGATGACAGGATTTATCTCGATTCGGTAGGAGTCCCTAGGGGGGGTACCTGATGAATTCAAGGCTCATAACCAGATTGCAGCAGGCTTTGAGTCAGCTCTCTTTTGGTGGGTAACAATTAATAAAAATGTAGATTGGATAAATTACATTTTCTATAATCAACAGCGATTTATAAATTATACAAGAGATGTGGTTAAAGGAATATCAGAACAGCTTGATGCGACAAGTAGGATGGCATGGGAAAACAGAATGGCCCTTGGTATGATTTTAGTGGAAAAATGGGGTGTGTGTGTGATGTTAGGAGGAAGCTGTTGTACCTTTATTCCGAATAAAACTGCACCTGATGGTTCAATTACTTGGGCCTTAAGGGGATTGACTACCTTAGCAGAGGAACTGGCTGAGAATTCAGGATTAGACACATCTCTCACGGGATGGCTTGAATCCTGGTTTGGAAAATGGAAGGTTTCCATCCTTATTTACCTGATAGTAGTAGTCGGGGTATTGGTAGCCATTGGCTGTTGTATCATATCCTGTATACGAGGGCTCACCCAAAGACTGAGGCAGCCTTAATGAAACAGATGCCCCTAAAAGGGAATCAGGCTGAGGAACTTTATCGATTAAATAATGAGGGTATGAGTGAGACCAAGATGGATGAAATCTCCGGAATGATACTTGCGAATTTTGGGGGCAATGCTTAAAAGAAAAATGCAGAAGATAACAAATAGTAATTAAAGAAAAAGGGGGAAATTGTGGGATATAGGTAAAGTAGTGTTACTTCTGCAATCATAATTACTTTGCAAGATAAATGTACTCACACCAGTGTATAATTGTTTCAACCCAAGAACTGAGTCAACAAGAATGAAAACTATGTGGAGGAAATATATAATTGTTTTTGTATTAGCTAAAATGTAATGCAGGAATGAAACGTGCCTGCTAACAATGGTAGACAAATAGATAAGGTGCTGTGAGGATGTAGGTTAAGCCAGATATGCTTGTGCAAGCAGTAGTTATAAACATCTGTTTCCCACTTTTGCAAAAACACAAAAACAAACCCCAATTAAAAGGTCATAAGGATTAATGTGGTTAGGGAAAGGGAGGAAATCACACATGTGGAGGAAGAAGATAATCATGAAGAAGAATATACCTAACAATGGGCCACAGCAGGATGTGGTGAAATGGCCGAGTAAAACTTGTGCTTTGTTATGCACAAGGCCGGATACGGCAAGAGATAAACAATAGTAATGGGCACCGGGTTTGGAGTAGTGAATCCTAAACTCTGGGTGCCCTATTCCAGGCACCACGCTTGCAAGTGTATAATAAACATACTGATTGCTTCAGATCGTGTCTCGGACTGAAATTATTGAAGTGAGTGAGCTTTGTTTCTCACAGTTTGTTCAAACGGATAGGCTTTAGGGAAAGTGGTGGGGAGGGAATTCCAGAGTTTATGTACCAGAAATCTGAAGATGAAAGGATTGACTAAAGTTACATGGGAGCCAGAGGCCGAAAAGACAGTTCCAGGAGGGTCGTAGAACTAAGGGAATGGGGGAAGCCACTGGAGAGATTTGAATGCAATTATAAGACTCGGGATTGGGACCCAAGCTTTGCTGGCAAGTCCTGAGGTGATGAGTCAAAGGATGGTGGACCTAGGTGCCAATTGTATTACCTCTTGTTGCTAACTCGGACTCAAACTGAGAAATGTGGGGAACCTGTACTGAAGCAGTCCACTCACAAAGGAGAGAGTTGAGTCAATGTTTTAAGCCATGCCCTTGCTCAGGACTGGCCTTGAAGACAGGGTGTGCTCCTGGCAGTGAATGAGACCAAAACAAATCTGGGAGGCGACAGCAGATAATACAGGGTGAAGAGTTCAGATGTGCTAATGACTTTCACCAAGCTGAAGCTAATGGATTTAATAAGCTGTGAACACATTTTAAAACACTGGAGACAGATGAAATGAGCTGTGTACTAAGGTCATTCCAATCAAGCTTCTGGAATATTCAAAGTGGGTGGGGGTTGGGTCTTGATGAGAGAGCTACTAAATCACGAAAACTTTGAAAAGTGCACTCACTGAGAAAGTGCTTCTGCAGACGGATTGTGAATCCTGGATCCCAGTTAGCTACAGGCTGTCCAGCTCAAAGAATGAGTCCAAACATGAGGGTCAAGTTAGAAACACAGGCTTTGGGGTAGCACGGTGGCTCAGTGGTTAGTACTACAGCTTCATAGTGCCAGGGACCCAGGTTCAGTTCCAGCCTTGAGCAACCATCTGTATGGAGTTTGCACATTCTCCCTGTGTCTGCATGGGTTTCCTCTGGGTGCACTGGTTTCCTCCCACAGTCCAAAGTTGTACAAGTGGATTGGCCATGGGAAATATCCCTGTAGTGTCTTGGGATGTGCGGGATAGGTAAAGGAGGGTGGGACTGGGTAAGGTGCTGTTTGGAGGGTTGGTGTGGACTCAACACACTATAGAGTTCTGTGAAATTCATGCAGACAGGAATGCAGTTACCGGAGGGCCAAACCCGCTCTGGAGATCTGCATTTGAGATCAGAACTTTATCATCTTGTTTTTAACAACAGTTAAACTGAGAAAGCCATTGAAAAGGCTAGACAAAAGACTGAGATGATTCGAGATGGTGTTATTAATGCTTCAATGCAGCAGGACTTTTGTAGTCCATAATGTAGGATAGTTTGAGCTAGGTGAAGTTAAAGTCTTTAATTGAGTCTTTTAACAGATGAATTTGAATCAAGAACTAAATGTTTTGTTGCAGTGATTTTGAAAGTTTAGAAGCAATCCTCTCCACGTTCTAAATAAAAGCAAATTACTGGAGATGCTGGAAATCTGAATTTAAGCCAGAGAATGCTGAAAAACCTCAGCAGGTCTGGCAACATCTGTGGAGAGAAAGCAGAGTTCAAGTTTCGAATCTGGTATGACTGCTCTTCAGAACTGAAGAGTTCTCTACTATCTGCCAGCTATCAGTGCCATAGAAGCAACAATTGCATGTTTTTTATGTATGTTGGTGAAGAAACATAGAAACATAGAAGATAGGAGCAGGAATAGGCTGTTCGACCCCTCAAACCTGCTCTACCATTTATCAGAATCGTGGCTGATTATCAAGCTCAATATCCTAATCCCACAGTTCCCCCTCAATATTCCTTGATCCCTTTAGCCAAAAGAGCTATATCTACCTCCATTTTTGAAAACACAATGTTTTGGCCCCAACCACATTCTGTGGTAATGAATTCCAGAAGCTCTTCTGGGTGAAGAAATTTCTCCTCATCTCAGTCCTTATCCTTAAACTATAATCCCCAGTTCTGGACTCTCTCCCATATTAGGAACATCCTTCCTGCATCTAACCTGTCTGGTCCTGTTAGAATTTATATAAAATGTCCCCTCATTCTTCTAGACTCCAGTGAATACAATCCTAACTGACTCAATGTCTCCTCAGACTTCAATCCTGCCATCCCAGGAGTTAATTCGGTAAACCTTCGCTGCGTTCCCTCTATAGCAAGAACATCCATCCTCAGATAAGGAGACCAGAACGGCACAAAATGTTCCAAGTGTAGCCTCACTACTATCCTGTATAATTGCAGCAAGATGTCCTTGTTCCTGTTCTCAATCCTCTCACTATGAAGGCCAACACACAGTTTGCCTTCCTTACTGCCTGGTGCACCTGCACACTTACTTAGGACACCCAAGTCTTGTTGAACATTTGCTTCTTTCAATATATAGCCAATTAAATAATAATTTGTCTTCCTATTTTTGCCACCAAAGTGGATAACCTCACATTTATCCACATCATTCTGCATTTGCCATACGTTTGCTCAGGTTTCTATCTCAAAGTGTTTACCTATCCCTATTGCATCAATTTTGACACATTTTGACACATTTTGACTTATGTTCAATGGTTTAGTGTTACATAGCCAGTTTCCATTCAAAAAGAAGGAAGACAAAGAATGTTAGATTGGATTCGATCGATCATGGACAATTTCAAACACTGCTAGTGGATAAATAGCCTCAGCGGAAGTGCAGGAGTGAGAATGAGTTGCCTTGCTGACCGACCATCTTGCACTCCCTGAAAGCTCCTGGGTGAAATTCGCCTCCAGATGAGCCTGGCATGAATGGTGGCATGGTGGTCCAATGGTTAGCACTGCTGCCTCATAGCACCAGGGACCCGGGTTCAATTCCAGCCTGTATGGAGTTTGCACATTCTCCCTGTGTCTGTGCGGGTTTTCTCCGGGTGCTCCGGTTTCCTCCCACAGTCCAATGATGTGCAGGTTAGATGAATTGACCATGCTAAATTGCTTGTAGTGTTCCAGGATGTGTAGGTTAGGTGCATTGATCAGGAGAAACATAAAATAATAGGGGAATGTATCTCGGTGAGATGCTCTTCAGAGAGTCCGTTGTGGACTTGTTGGGCCAAATGGCCTGTTTCCACACTGTAGGGATTCTATGTATCAAAGGTTGATATGTTTCTATATCTAGCAAAAAGGGAGTGACAATGAACTTTGCAATTTTCTAAGTTTGTTTTGATGCTGTTATCCATGTCTGACCTCCTGGATACCTGAACTTTTTCGCTGACTTTGAGTCCAAAGCATTCATGTGTTCAGAACCTACATACACATGTTCAAAAACCTTTCTCCTCTTGTTGAAGTCTCTGGGTTTCTCAGCAATAATGGCAGCTGGGCACAATGGCCTGCATTTGGGTAGCAATTCAACAAGTCTCCTTCAACATCATCTTAAAAAGCTTGTGACCTCTACAATCAAGAGGGATAAGGGCAGCAGACACATGGACACACTGCCACCTGTAAGTGCCTTTCTAAGCTACAGACAGTGCTGACTTGGAAATATATTGCTATTCCTTCATTGTTATTGGGTCAAAATCCTAGATTGCACTCACCACAGGTAGTGTGGGTGTATCTACCCCTCACACAGTCAACAGTGGTTCAAGAAGGCAGATCGTCCTTACCTTGTCAAAGTAATTAGGGAGGGACAAAATGCTGACTTCGACACTGACACCTTCATGATCATCATCAGCATCGGTGGTCCCTTGCAGATGGGGTTGTCTCTCTCCCATTCTCAGGGTGAGTCAGTAGGTGGCTGTACAGACTGATGGGGCTATCGCAGGCTCGGTTACACTGGGGGCAGGTGGTGGTCACAGGAAAAGGGTGGATGGGGTGTTAGTGTGGCAGCACACTCCTTACACTGTTTCCTTCGGCTTCGGCTTTTTCCTGATGGCAAGTCTTGAGAATCTCGATGCCTTCGCGGATGCTTCCCCCCAAGTTTGGGATGGTCTGGAGCCAGTGATTCCCAGGTGTCTGTGGGAATGCTGCACTTCCCCAGTGATTCCTTGAGGGTATCCCTGAGGCCCTTCCTCTGTCCCACCTGGGGCTGGCCTGCTGTTTTGGAACTGGGAGTAGAGCACCTCCTCGGGGAGCCTCATGTCGGTCATGGGGACGACATGCCCAGCCCATCACAGCCAATCAAGGGGAGGTCAGTGCCTCAGTTCTGGAGATGTTGGCCTGGTTGAGCACACGGGTGTTGGCGTGTGTCTTCCCAGCGATTCACAGGATCTTGTATGGGCAGCATTGGTGGGACTGCTCCAGCACCTTGAGGTGTCCACAACTGTCACACTAACACACAGCTCATGAAAGAATAGCAAACAGGGTCATTGATCATTGTGAGGCACCATACATGCAAATGGTCTGTTGCCGCTCATCATTGTGTCCCAGTAATATTACAGTGCTTTCAAGAGATAGTGAGTACCTAACTGTTGAACTCACAGGTGCTACATTTGAAATAGTTTTAAAATATCTCTATTGTTTTGCAATTTTCTCTATTTCCTTCCTTCCTTCCCTCCTTCCTTCTTTCCTTTCTCATATCAGATGAAAGGAACAGCTTTGCTACTTATTGCCCCTGGTAGGGAATCTCAGCAGCTGGGAGGATATAATGGAATTTTGAAAGTGCTAAATTAGCAAACTGCTGCTTTCAGGGAATTCTGGGTCTCTGAGCTTCTTTGGAATTCTGCCAGGTTTGGCTGCTTTAAAATCTTGCACAAGTGCGTGGGAAGCATTGGGAACAGATGGGTTTTGTTGAGATTTGGTGACTCAGCACTTCCATTGCTGGGACATCTACTGGAGACAGTCAACATGTCCAACAAACTAACCAGCACAGAAAAGAGAGGCTTGAACACTACAGGGTGCACTGCAAGACCTCACGATATTCTAAAGAGGTTTACACCTTCAGCAGCACTTCCCCAACCTGTACCATCACCATCTACAAGAACAATGGCAGCCGATACATGGGAACACCACCACCTTCAAGTTACCATCCAAGCCACTCATATCCTAACTTGGAAATGTACCACTATTCCTTCAGTGTATTTGAGAGCACTGAGGGTGTTCCTACTCCAAATATTTTGTAGCAGTTCAAGAAGATGCACACTACCACCTTCATTAGGGTTATTAGGAATGGGCAATAAATGCTGGTAATCCCAGAAACATAAGAACTAGGTATAGGAGTAGGGTATTCAGCTCCTCTGGTCCTTGTACCAGTTACATTTTACCAATTCTAAAATGACCTATTTATCCTGACTCTCAGTTTCCCATTTGTTACCCAAGTATTCGTTTAGAATGGCATCCTGTTTGTGGCAGGTGTGGTAGGCCTCAGGGCCTGTTCCTGTGCTGTATTGTTCTGTGTTCCATCCTGGCTAGTATTTCATCCCAACACTATGAGTTCTTATCTCATGCCATAACCATCCTATTGAATGCCTCTTGCTAATCCAGTTGACTACATCTACTCGCCTCCCTTATCTCCCCTTTTTGTTATATCCTCAAGCAGCTGTGATAAATGACCCAAACACAATTTCTGTTTCAGAGCAAAAACAGAAATTGCTGGAAAAGCTCAGCAAGTCTGGCAACGTCTGCGAAGAGAAATCAGAATCAATGTTTCGGGTTCAGTGGCCCTTTATCAGAAATGGATCCGAAGCGTTGACTCTGATGTCTCTCCACAGATGCCACCAGACGTGCTGAGCTTTTCCAGCAAACTTCTGTTTTTGTTTCTGATTTACAGCACCAGCAGTTTCCATTTCATGAAACTGTGCTGGAATGACACACTACCAAACAATTGATCTGAGCATCTTCCCACTGCAGCAATGATTTAATGATTGGATAATCTATTTCTTTCGTGATGAGAATTGATGGAATGAATTTGGACAATACCTTTCAAACAGTACATACAAACAAGGAACAAGGGTAGGCCCTTCAGCCCATTTGACCCCCCCTTCCTGACATCAATAAGATCATGAATGATCTGATTTTAATCTCAGCTCAATACCCCTGCTTGTTTCCAATAGTCTTTCATCCACTTGGTAATCAAGAATCCACCTACCTCAATCTTGAAATATATTTCAAGATGCTACATTCACTGCATTTTGAGGAAGGGAATTTCAAAAACTCACAACCTTCAAAGAGGAAAGAGTCATGCCATGGGACCCATTCTGAAGAAAAGTTACTTCCCTTGAAATGTTAACTCGCTTTTCTCTCCATGGGTGCTGCCAGATCTCAGTAAAGTTTCTCCAGGAGTTCCTGTTTTCAGGGTAAAGAAATCACTCAGATACAGAACTGGAAGTACTAAAAAACCGAGGCACGTAGACACCAGCACTTTATTGAAGATGCACTGACGATGTCACCTAGACAGTTGTCAAAATATCTGCAGAAAAACACACCAGCTCGGCGAACGAATCTACGACCTAATTTCAGCTTTTGTTTCACTTCTTGACAATTGTTCATTTTATTTTAGCACCATGGGGTAAGGGGTTACCTCAACCTGAGGGAGGAGGCAGGGACTTTAGTTGAATGTCTCATTTGAAATGTAGGCACCTCCAATAATGTAGCACTCCTTTATTTACACACTGTAGTGTTGCCCTGAGAGTATCCCAGTCTCTAGAGTGGTACTTCAATGTCAACATGCTAGCTCAGGGGTAAGAGTGAAACTTAATAAACCTCAGTGAACACCTCACAATAACTCAGTGGTTTCTCCATCAGATCCTTTAGCGAAAGACCTGTGACTCAACAATATTCACTATTGTCTCCCTAATCGGAATTGTGTGGTTACTGTTCAAACTCACTGCCTCGTTACCTTTTATCAAGTGATTTTTAGTTTTATTTGAGTTGTTTTATGATTCCCCTGCCTGGAGACAGGATATTGATTTTTTTTTTCAAACTTATTTGCAGTCAGCGTTGTAACAGACAGAAGCTAATTACTTACCAGAGACAACCTACAGTCAGCTCTATATTGGTGGGAAATGTGCATTTTCAGTTCCAAATATTTCTTACAATTCAAATGAAGTTCCTGATATGATCAGGGATGATTATGAGATCTGAATGATTAGTTATTTGAGCTCGCCTGATCTCACATTTAGAATCATAGAATAGAATAGAATCCCTACAGCATGGAAACAGGCCATTCGGCCTAATGAGTCCGCACTGACCCTCTGAAGGGCATCCTGCCCAGACCAAACCTCCCATCTATCCCTGAAGCCCTGCATTTCTCATGGGTAATGTACATAGCCTACACATCCCTGGACACTAAGGGCAATTTAGCACGGCCAATGCTCCTAAACTGTACATCTTTGGACTGTGGGAGGAAACTGGAGCATCCGGAGAAAACCCATATAGACCCAGGGGAGACTGTGCAAACTCCACACAGACAGTCGCGTAGGGTGGAATGGAATCCAGGTCCCTGGCACTGTGAGGGAGCAGTGCTAATTACTGAGCCACCATGCTACCCAAAGGGCCGAGACTAACCAGAATTCGGTGAATGTCATTTTTGTCATGTTTCATGAGGGTCTATCTCCACAAGGCCTAATGCACTTCCTCACTCTATCATTCAAAACCTCATGGAACTACAAAATCACAGAAGTGTTATGGATCAGAAGGAGGCCATTTGGTCCATCATGAGTGCACCAGCTCATTAAACGAACATCAATACCTCGTGCCAATTTCTGTTTTTTTTTGGCCAACACCCTTGCGTTTTATTTGATCCAAATGATCATCCAGTTCCCTCTTGGATGCCTCAATTGAAGCTGCCCCCATCATGCTTCCAGGCAGCTCATTCCAGACCTCACGAGTCGCCATGTGAAAAGGCAACTCCTCACTCCACCCCTGCCTCTTTTGCAGATCACTTTAAACCTCTGTTCCTCTCATTCATGTTCCTTTCACAAGCGGGAATACCTTTCCCTGTCTACTCTGTCCAGTCACCTCATGATTTTGAAAATCTCTATAGGGTCTCCTCTTATGTTAACCCTTCATGTGAGATGCAGATCTAGGACCCTGCTTGTCCAGTGCTAGCCTGTTTATCCCACTCCCCATGTGTAGAACACCCCAGGATTGTCTTTAAAAGATAGCTACGTACCTGGTCAGGTGCTGGCAATCTGAAGCTGCCCAGCACAGTTTAAGACGGTTCCCCTTAAATGGCAGATAAGGGATGCTATGGATCAGACCAGACCCACTCAAAATATCTGAAAAAGATAGCCTGGACCCTGACCTTTTCTTATTTTAATGGCAAAGAGCCATACGTTTGTTTCTGGATGCAATTTGATTGGTCAAACTACCAGATTTCAAGCAAAACATGTTTTATGCATACACTGTAGTTAAAAATACAACAAAAGAAAGATGAACTTGGGATAACTTAACTCTATTGGAAAGCTTAAACAGAATAATAGATTATTTAACTACTAAGCAGCAATAGTTCCACTAGAGTAACATCCCATAAAAGCACCTTTGGCAAAGGCAAATTCAATAAAATAGATTGTCTCACAGGCAATGCTTCAGTCTAGGATGAAAAAATCTTCAAGAGAAAACTCTGAGAGAGTGTAGCAGGGAGAGATGTGCTGCAGGTTCCAACCCCAGCTGATACACCAGCAACAACTGCTGAAAGCTAAAACTAAAAATTCAGTCGGAACTTGACCACACCCATTCAGACTGCTTTTATTGTTACAACTTTAAATAAAAACCCAAAGCCTCATAAGCTGTTTACTTTATGAGTTTTCAATAGCTCATCACTTCTGTCTTAAAACCTTTCTTCAAATGAAAAGAACAAAATACATCTCTTAAAGCCATAGCATCATCACAGGGGAAATTGGCATTCTACTTTCAGGACAGAGAGTTGGCGGGAGGGGTGGTGCAGTGAATATCCTTCTCTTCCACCAGGACTGCTGTGCTGTAGGAAGGTTATCGACACCTCCTATCCCCACTTGTACAGGGTAAGCGTCACCATCCTCTCTCTGCCACCTCAAATACAATCTACCTCTGCTACTGTGCCACCTCCTGCTAACAGCCGAGCTCTGCCATGCTCACACTCATGTGGAACATCTTCTAGCACTTGCTCTATCACCCAACCAATCCCATCGTTAGAACTAAGAAACCTACGGGCCACCTACTCCCTCCCCTTAGCACACCTTGTCACACTTCCCACACCTGTGCCATCCATTTTCATCTCACTCAATCCCCTCCTCTGTTTCATTCCAAGAGGAAACGTCTCACAGTAAGGGCAGGCAGAGGTCTGAAGTGCCCGACAGCCAGCTCCTCAACCACGACATGAAGTGGACCCTCAACACAACCTGCCCGGAGTGACTGACCGACCGTGCCTATACCCGTGCACTGATACAAAGGCTGCCTATGGTTTACTGAGCCCTGCCTGGTATGTGTCTCCCTTGACCTAACTGGAGACTACTCCCCTTAGTCTTGGAGACAGAAAACCATGAGAAATAGGAACAGGAGTAGGTCATTCAGCTCCTCAAGCCAGCTCTGCCCTTCAGTAGGACTGTGGCTGATCCGACACTCCTCGTATCTACTTTCCTGCATTTCCTCCTTAATCCGTTTCCCCGACTGATCAATAATCTGTGTATCTCAGCTTTAAATTTCACAAGGATTTGACCCTGCCAGAGGAAGTGGTGGAGGCTGGTACAATTGCAACATTTAAAAGACATCTGGATGGGTATATGAATAGGAAGGGTTTGGAGGGATATGGGCCGGGTGTTGGCAGGTTGGACTAGATTGGGTTGGGATATCCAGTCGGCATGGACCAGTTGGACTGAAGGGTCTATTTCCGTGTTGTACACCTCCAGCTCTCTATGAATCTATGATCCCCACAGCTCTCTGTGCCAAGCAGTTCCCAAGACTCTCAACCCTCTGAGAAGAGAAATTCCCCCTCATCTCAGTCTTAAATTGTTGTCCCTTTGTTCTGAGACAACGCGCTCTAATCCTAGACTCCCCCATGAGCGGAACATCCTCTCAGCCTGTACCCTGTCAAGGCCTTTAAGAATGTTGTGGTACTGTAAACTGATCTTGTCGTTCATATTTCCAGCCGAATGCTCTTGGGATGTGGCTTTAAACCCATGATTGGGATTTAAATTAATTTCGTAAATCCAGAGTACAAGACTAGTATAAGTAATGGTGACCATGATCAATTGTAGTAAATCCTTCTGCTCCTAATCCACATGTTTATTTCCAAAATGAATGCCAGGGCATGGTATGGGTTTTGAAAAATCTCTTCAAGTGTCAATTAATTTGTCATGAGCAAACATGGGAATAATCACTGGGGCATTATTAATGTTGTTTTAAAGTTTGTTTTAGTTTTTAGTTGTAAATAGTTTGGAGATGTTGACAAGGCTACTTGACTGGGGTGGGGGGAGTTTAGGAAACTTCCATAGAAGCCCTACAGTGTGGGAGCAGGCTATTTGGCCCATCCAATCCATGGCTACCGTCTAAAGAGCATCCCATCCAGATCCACCCCATCCCTGTAACCCTGCATTCCTTGTGGCTCATCCATCTAGCCTGCGCATCTTTGGGCACTATGACAACTTAGCATGGCCAATCCACCTAACCTGCGCATCTTTGGACTATGGAAGGGAGAAAGGAGCACCCGAAAGAAATTCATACAGACAAGGGGAGAACATGCAAACTCCACACAGGCAGTTACCCAAGGGTACAATCAACCCAGGTCCCTCCTATTGTGAGGCAGTAGTGCTAACCACTGAGCCACCTATGCCAACCACAACTCCAGGCATCCAGAATTGGTTATCTCTGAGCGCACTTGAATTTTTGAATATGATATTTTCACTTTATCACCCTTGCATGTGCACCCTGAAATGTGCACACAGACGTTCAAAGCAGGCAGTGCATGACATTTTAGTAATTGGTGTGCTGCAATGAAATCAATATGACTATAAAGGACAGACAGCTGAATAGTATTGTGAATGTATGTATCTGGTATTTGTATTCCCGTTAGTCATAACTATATTTTTTTGCTCATTTATTGCAAAATAAAATTAATCACAATACTCAGTGAGCTTGTTTTAAAGTGTCAGCTTGGATCAATAGGTACCTCTGTTGCCTTGAAGTCAGAACACTTTGAGTTTCGGCTCCATCCCAGGATCTGAGTGTGTAATGTAACTTTTCATCCTGTGTATGAGCAAGGTGCTGTTTTTGGGGATAATAAGTATGATCCCACTATTCCTGCATTTCAGATTAATGTTAAAGGGCCGTGGGTGGCACTGTGGCTCAGTGGTTAGCACTGCTCTGGCCTCACAGCGCCAGAGACCCGGGTTCAATTCCCGACTCAGGCGACTGACTGTGTGGAGTTTGCACGTTCTCCCCGTGTCTGCGTGGGTTTCTTTCGGGTGCTCCGGTTTCCTCCCACATTCCAAAGATGTGCAGGTCAGGTGAATTGGCCATGCTAAATTGCCCGTAGTGTTAGGTAAGGGGTAAATGTAGGGGAATGGGTGGGTTGCGCTTCGGCGGGTCGGTGTGGACTTGTTGGGCCGAAGGGCCTGTTTCCACACTGTAAGTAATCTAATCTAAAAGACAAAGGAGCTTTCATCAGCTTTAGAAAAAGCGATACATGATTCATACGATCATGATCTGTTCAAGATAGCAGCAGAGTGGCAGTCCAGTGTGCAGACCCCTGCCCAGAGCTCATTTTCTCTGTCTGTATTTACTTTACTTGCGTCACAGCTTTATTTTTTCTTACTTTAATCTAAATACCTTTGTGAGGAGATCGAGCAAGTGTGGGGGACGATGAGACAGTGCAAGGGAGAACGAGAGAGCAAGCCCAATATAGAGGACAATAAGACCATAAGACACAGGAGCAGAATTAGGCCATTCAGCCCATCGAGTTTGCTCCACCATTCAATTATGGCTGCTAAGTTTCTCATTTCCATTCTCCTGCTTTCCCTCTGTAATTCTTGATTGAAGCCATATAGGAAGTGTGAGCCCATCATGATTAAGCACTTATGAAGGACTTTACTGTTGAACTTTTAATTTTATTTCTTTATTTTTCTAAGATTTTGATTTGAACCTAAGTACCTTTGTATCTAAGATGGTGCCGGCAATAGTGTCATAGAGATGTACAGCACGGAAACAGACCCTTCGGTCCAACCCGTCCATGCCGACCCGATATCCCAACCCTGTCTAGTCCCACCTTCCAGCACCCGGCACATATCCCTCCAAACCCTTCCTATTCATATACCCACCCAAATGTCTTTTAAATGTTGCAATTGTACCACACTTCACCACTTCCTCTGGCAGCTCATTCCATACACGTACCACCCTCTGTGTGAAAAAAATTGCCCCTTAGGTCTCTTTTATATCTTTCTCCTCTCACCCTCTAGTTCTGGACTCCCTTACCCCAGGGAAAAGACCTTGACTATTTATCCTATCCATGCCCCTTTATAAGGTTACCCCTCAGCATCCGACGCTCCAGGGAAAACAGCCCTAGCCTATTCAGCCTCTCCCTGTAGCTCAAATCCTCCAATCCTGGCAACATCCTTGTAAATCTTCTCTGAACCCTTTCGAGCTTCGCAACATCCCTCCAGTAAGAAGGAGATCAGAAACTTTTCACTGTACTCCTGTATCCCTGTAAATTGAGTAAAACCTAATTCTCTTTCTAGTTTCAGACTGGGATGAGGAGAAGAGTTTTTGCTCAGAGAGTAATGAGCCAATGAAGTGCTCTGCCCCAGAAGGCAATGGACACCTCAGCCATTGAGGAAGATCAAGACTGACAGCAACATTCATTCTAGATAAAGAGATCATGGGCACTGGAGGGCTAATGTAGGAAAATGGCATTGACAAAGAGGATCAGCCATGATTTCATTGATTCCCAGAAGAAAATACCAACAAAACTTACAAATTACACACACCTTTCTGACTCTAGTCAGAAAAGGAGTTCTTGTACACTCAGTACGTTCGTTCCCAAGTATTACTGTTTTGTTTTACTGCTTTTTCCCGATGGGTTAGAGAAGCAGTCCTGAAGGGTTGAATGGCCTACCCCTGCTCCTACTTCTTATGGTCTTATCTTCTTCCCATCAATCAGCGACGCTACAAAATAGACTTGATTAGACTATCCCTAGAATGCTGAGTATAGATTGGATCTCCTTACTCAAGGAAGGATTTAGCAGCATTTGAGAGAGCTCAACAAGACAATTCCGGTGAAGTGAGGATTGTCTGACAGGAAGAGAATGAGTAGACTGGTCTACAGTGTTAGAAGAATGAGAGCTGATCTCATTGAAGCGTAACATTCTTAAGGAAATTGATGGAGTAAATTCTCAGTTCCTCCTTTATTTGTAGAGCATGGGCTCCCAGATTCAGAACAAGGTACTATCCATCTCAGACCAAAATGAAGAGAAATTTCTTTGCTCAGGGGTTTGTGGATTTTTAAAATTCTCGATATTGGTAGGATGTAGATTCTCAGCCCTTAAACATATTCCAGACAGAGATTGATATATTTTTTGGAACGACCTTGGTAATTAGTTGAAATGTGGAGCATGCGCCAAGTTAGAGTTGAGGCAGACCAGCCATGATCATATTGAATTTTCAATCCCAGGTGGGGATGTTGATGCAGTTTCTGTAGTGTAGTGGTTATCATGTTTGCCTCACATGTGAAAGGTCCTCAGTTCAATCCTGGGTGGGAAATGATCGTATTGAATGGCAGAGTAGCCGTGTAGTGCTGAATGGCCATTCCTGGTCCTATATATTACTTTCGTAAAAGGGGAACTTACCATTAATGAAGTATCATTGAACTGAAATATTTACTATGTTCCTCCTTCCTTAGATTCAGCCTGACCTGCTGCTTACTTCCAGTACTTCTCATTTGTCTTTAAAGTGTGTCATCATTTTCCCGCACACAAAGTATTTGCCGCAGTTGTTTACCCAACAATAACTGGATGAGGAATGGTTTAATTTGTTGCCCACAAGCGATAATAACGCAAGTGCAAGTCCTTCTTTAACCTAATGTCCCACCATGTCAGTGGGCAGGTTCTGAGAATTCTGGGAAAAAAAAACAGGAAGATCAAACAGAACTAAACAGTGACATCATGGATGCAAATGGAGCCAGCCACCTCCATTTGCCTCATGGTGGCCAGTTGATAGGGGTGACATGATGTCTTAGTGGTTAGCACAGCTGCCTCACAGAGCCAGGGACCTGGATTCGATTTCAGCCTCAGGCAACTGTCCATGTGAAAGTTACACTTTCTCCTCATGCTCCAGCTACTCTGGTTTCCTCCCACAGTCCAACGATGTACAGGTAAAGTGGACTGGGAATGGGAAATTGCCCATAGTGTCCAGGGATGTGCAGGCTAGGTGTATTAGCAATGGGAAATAGAGGGGGTGAATCTTGGTGGAATGCCATTCAGAGGGGTTGGTGTGGACTTGATGGGCCAAATGGCCTGTCTACACACTGTAGGGATGCTATAATGATGATGCTGAAATCCTTCATTGTTGCTTGTAGGCCACTGAATGCACAGTTGATTATGGGAAGGTGCCAACTTCAAAGCACTTTCATTTCTTGAGGTCTTTATCAAATTGTCCTGAAGCACGAGGCACATTTGATTAGCGTCACATCTACAAAACTTCATTCCCTCCACTACCGATGCTCAGTAACAGCAGTGTGTACCATTTACAACTTTCACCAAGGCTTCTTAGAGATCATCTTCCAAACAGATGTCTACTGCCATCTGGAAGGACAAGGGTGGCAGATCCATGAAAGAAAAACAGCCCATGCGAGTTACCATCCAAGCCACTCACCAATCTGACTTGGAAATATATCGCTATTCCTTCAGCATCGCTGGGTCACAATCCTGGATAAGGTCCCTCCTCCCAGCATTGTATGGTGTACCGACTCAAAGTGACCTGCAGTGGTTGAAGAAGGCAGCTCACCACCACCTTCTCAAGGGCAACTGGGGACAGGCAATAAATGCTGGCCCAGCCAGTGACATCTCATGAATGAATTAAAAAAAAATGACAGCTGACCAATTAACTCAGTTTGGTCAGAGCTGTCAATTAAGGGCACTCAATTCATCTTTCAAAGATACAGTAGAATCTTAAGCATTCACTTGATGGCTAAGCTATTTGAGCATTAGATTCTCATTACGATGCTTCCAGTTACACCAGGCTTACATTCCCCACATTAAGATAGACACAGAAAAGCTTTATGGATGGCTTACAGATCTGCAAAGTGAATAAAGATCTCTTGGTTCATCAAAAAGTCCCTTCTAGATTTGATTCGATTCTCAAAATTAAATTTGGACTGATCGAATTTGAATATAACATGAGGCATTGATGCAGAGCAGCGAATATGTATAATTCATAATTGCGTGATTTTGAGAAGTGAGGTTTTTTTACTCAACGTTCTAATCCATGTCAAAAGCTTGAGCAACAGCTGCACGTCAGTGTGGTCGGACTAGGAACCATCACATCTCGTATTTCTCCATTCACTCTTTCTCTCTCTTTTCCTGCTTTTCTTTTCTCTCTAACAGCATCATCCACCTGCAACTTTTACAGCTCCCTCCAGGCTGATGGTTCAGAGACAGGAGAGTAGCAGTATCTATTTAAAACCACAAGTGAGATAAAAAGGAAATATTGAGAGTTACTGACGCCTTGCCATCACAACATATGAAAACAAGAAGTGTGTGACCCTGGGACAAGAAAGAAAGGATTTGTATTTATAAAAACCTTTGGGCGTGCAGATTGCTTCATTGGTGAAGACTGGTGTTGTTGCAATGTGTGATAAAGTGATGGCACCTTTTAACAGAAGAGGCTTGAGTGTAGCAGTAATGTCATTTGACTAGTAAACTATAGGACTATAAGGCGTAGGAGCAGAAATTAGGCCAATGAGCCTATCAAGTCTGCTCCGCCCATTCAATCATGGGTGACAAGTTTCTCAACGCCATTGTCCCACCTTTTCCCTGTAACCTTTGATCCCCTTGACAATCAAGAACCTATCTATCTCCGTCTTAAATACACTCAATGATCTGGCCTCCACAGCCTTCCATAGGTTCCCCATGTGAGTCCAGGCTGATGTTCTGATGGCATAGGTTTAAAAGTCATCATGGCAGATGGTGAAATGCAAACTCCAGTAAAAGAAATTAGAACTAAAAGCAAAAGTCTAAAATCACTCGTGTAAGAATTGTTGAAAATACTCACCTAATTTTCTATTGCACTTTAAAGAAGTAAATCTGCCATCCTTACCTGGTCTGTACTCCATGTGACTCCAGACCCACAGCAATGCGATTGACTCATAACTGCCCTCTGAAAAGGCCCAGCAAGCCACTCGATTAAAGGGGCAATTAGGGAGGCAATGAACGTTAGCTTAGTCAATGATGCCCACATCCAATGAATGAATTTTCAAAAAGCACAGCAAGCTCCCATGCACAGCGTGGAAATGAATATGGTGCTGTCCTGTTGGGTGAAGCTCTGGTGGTTTGATGCATTTCAATCTATTCTTTCAAAACAGAGTTTGACAGAATGCCTTGATCAGTGGAACTCTCCAGTTCTTCTACAAATGAGGGTTATAGGATCTTGACGTTAAATGGTTTATCATTCCATTCTAAAGACCAATTACCTGACCACAATGTTGAGGTGCCAGTGTTGGACTGGGGTGGACAAAGTCAGCAGTCACACCACACTAGATTATAGTCAAACAGGTTTATTTGAAATCACAAGCTTTCAGAGCGCTGCTTCATTTCACCAGCGCTCTGAAAGCTTGTGATTTCAAATTAACGTGCTGGACTCTTACCTGGCGTCATGTGACTTCTGCATTTATCCGACAGCGCAGCATTCCCTCAATATGGTGTGGAGCCTGAATTATACAAGTACAGACTTTGGGGTGGGTGGAGGGGGGCAGAGACTTGAATTAGCACCCTTCTGTTTCAAAGGTGAGCAACATATCCATTGAGTCAAGTGTAGTGAGAACTCACTGCCCTCTGATGTCAAAAACAGAACAAGGTTCTGATGCAACTGGGAAACAGAGTTGTATTGCTATTTACTAAAGACATTTAAGAACCACTGTTGGAATAATTCAGGTCATTTACAAATCTAGTGAATTGCTGAATCACAATATTCACTAACTATTCCACTCTGCTGTCCCTGGAGTCCGTTTAGATTACATATGTATATATAGACTAAGAACAGCTCATAATATCAAATTACTGTTTGTTTGATACTGCCTATTGTTGCTCTGGGCAAATAAATGCAATTGTTAATTTTCCTTTCATCCACAGGAGACTGAAAGGAGCTTGGAGGTAATCAAATGTTTTGCATTTTGCAAGATGGGAGTACTGCTTGTCCCGAAAGCAACTTGCAGCCATTATAAAACCTCACCAGGTAACCATTTCGGAAGGAGTTAGCCTGATTGATTAGGTGCTCCTCTGTAATCTCCAGGTTATCTTTTTGTTAGGGCTCCCAGGTGCTCTTCAACGTAGCCTCCCGGTGACTCAGCAATACTATGGGACTCTGAAGTTCTAATTCCTTTTTTTCCCTCCTAACTCTCCCACCTGTGATGTATCCTTTTCTCCTGTCTCTTTCCCTGCCTGCTGTCTGCACATCTCATTAACTAGCCTAATGCTGGGAGCCTTCAAACCATCAAGTCAGTGGGTGAGCAATTAGAAACAAAGGTTCCCAGTACACAGAGGCTTTAACCTTTTTTTTCAGCAGAACGCATGGAGCTGATTTGCAGCTTCAGGCAGTTCGAGGGCGTCGTTTGACTCCACAAGTCACACTTGATAATGCTGGAGACATGAAGAAGAAAATAAAGTGCGTACGCACACATTCTCAAAAACATATACATACACACACTCACAAACACATATACACACAGAGACAAAGACACACACTCCTGCAAACACACACTATGACTCTATGATGTACAGAGGCACAGATACACTCTCACAAATACACTCTCACAAATAAACGCAGACACAGACACAAAAGAGAAAATGCTGAAAAATCTCAGCAGGCCTGGCAGCATCTGTAAGGAGAGAAAAGAGCTGACAAAGCTTTGACAAAGGGTCATTTAGACTCGAAACGTCAGCTCTTTTCTCTCCTTACAGATGCTGCCAGACCTGCTGAGATTTTCCAGCATTTTCTCTTTTGGTTTCAGATTCCAGCATCTGCAGTAATTTGCTTTTATCTAGACACAGACACACTCTCACAAACATGCACATACACACAGGCTCTGACACACTCTCACAATCACACACATACACACAGACACAGACTCATATACACAGATACACTCTCACAAACATGCACATATACACAAGCATGGACAAACTCTCACAAACACACATATACACAGACCCAGACACACACAGACACATACTCTCACAAACACACGCATACACACAGACACAGACACACACTCACAAACACATACACACAGACACAGACTCATACTCTCACAAAAACACACAGACACAGACACACACTCACAAACACATACACACAGACACAGACTCATACTCTCACAAAAACACACAGACACAGACACACACTCACAAACACACACATACACACAGACACAGACTCATACACACAGACACATACTCTCACAAAAACACACATACACAGACACAGACACGCACACACACACATACACAGACACACAAACGCGCACATATACACAGATGTTGTGGTTCTGTTCGCCGAGCTGGGAATTTGTGTTGCAGATGTTTCGTCCCCTGTCTAGGTGACATCCTCAGTGCTTGGGAGCCTCCTGTGAAGCGCTTCTGTGATGTTTCCTCCGGCATTTATAGTGAGTTGTATCTGCCGCTTCCGGTTGTCAGTTCCAGCTGTCCGTTGCAGTGGCCGGTATATTGGGTCCAGGTCGATGTGCTTGTTGATTGAATCAATGGATGAGTGCCATGTCTCTAGGAATTCCCTGGCTGTTCTCTGTTTGGCTTGTCCTATAATAGTAGTGTTGTCCCAGTCGAACTCATGTTGCTTGTCATCTGCGTGTGTGGCTACTAAGGATAGCTGGTCGTGTCGTTTCGTGGCTAGTTGGTGTTCATGGATCGTTAGCTGTCCTCCTGTTTGTCCTATGTAGTGTTTTGTGCAGTCCTTGCATGGGATTTTGTACACTACATTGGTTTTGCTCATGCTGGGTATCGGGTCCTTCGTCCTGGTGAGTTGTTGTCTGAGAGTGGCTGTTGGTTTGTGTGCTGTTATGAGTCCTAGTGGTCTCAGTAGTCTGGCTGTCAGTTCAGAAATGTTTTTGATGTATGGTAGTGTGGCTAGTCCTTTGGGTTGTGGCATGTCCTCATTCCGTTGTCTTTGCCTTAGGCATCTGTTGATGAAATTGCGGGGGTATCCGTTTTTGGCGAATACATTGTATTCTTCTTCCTCTTTTTGCAGTTATGGTGTACTGCAGTATGTTGTGGCCCTTTTGAACAGTGTCTTGATGCAACTTCTTTTGTGTGTGTTGGGGTGGTTGTGGGAAGCCCCACAATCTTCTCCCAAACTTTGAACATATACACAGAGACACAGACACACTCGCACACACATACACACAGAGACATAGACACACACAGAGCCACAGATGCACTCTCATAAACACACACATACACACAGAGACATAGACGCATACAAACACACACACAGACACACACTCTCACAAAAGAACACATAGAGACACACACTCAAACACAAACACACTGTCTCAAACACACACACTCAGAAACACACATGATCTCTCTCTCAAACATACTCTCACAAACACACACCCATGCATGCATTCCTGGTAGCTGAAATAAAAAAAAGCAGAAAACATTAGAAATACAAAATAGATCCGTCAGTATTTGTAAAGAGAAAAAGATCAGTCAGACTCAGAGTCCTGATTTGATGCCTGAATCTGAAATATTAGCTTGTCTTTTCTCTCAACAAATGGTGGCCGACTTCCAGATTGTTTTGCTGGTATGAAACAAGTGCATGTTTCATTTGTTAATACAAGGAATAATGTTAATGTACATCTCTCTCCACAGACAATATTTCGTTCACCCTTCTGACAGTGCAGCACTTCCCTCTGTACTGCAGAGGGAGAATCAGCTTGGATTAAGTTTTTTTTTAAATTGTATATGGAATATGGGCATCACTGGCTAGGCCAACATTTTATTGCCTGTCCCAAGTCCGGTAGTTAAAGGTCGAGCTGAGAGAGTCTAGGGTCACATGTAGGCCAGACCAGGTAAGGGTGGCACATTTCCTTTCTTAAAGAACATCAGTAAATTAGATGGGTTTGTACAACAACTGACTGTAGTTACATAATGGACATTAGATTGGATTGGAATCCTTTAAATTTCAGATCTTCATTGAATTTCAGCTTTGGGGTGGCACGGTGGCTCAGTGGTTATTACTGCTGTCTCACAGGGCCAGAGACCTGGATTTGATTCCACCCTCAGGTGACTGTCTGTGTGGGGTTTGCACATTCTCCCCGGCTTTGCGTGGGATTCCTCTTGTAGTCCAAAAATGTGCAGATTAAATTATACTAAATTACCGCAATGTGCAGGCGAGGTGGGTTAGCTGTGAGAAATGTGGGGTGAAAAGGATAGGGAAGGGGGTTGGGCTGATCTTCAGAGGGTTAGTGTGGACTCAATGGGTCAAATGGCCTGCTTCCACACTGTAGAGATTCTATCATTCTAGATGGGAATTGAACTCATACCTCCAAATTGTGCCTGCAGTTGTAGAGTATGAGCCCAGACACAACACCATATAGCTATCTCTTCCTGGCATTCAAAAGTCTGCTCTCAGGCTTGAACCCATAACTTTTTGATTTGTTGGCCACTGTATAAGTTTGGTTGTTAAGGGTGAACCCATACTGCCGAGCAGCTGGTTGAAACTGGCTACTAAGGTTACTAACCTGATCACATTGTTGTATTCATACCCCGGTCGGGTAGGCCACAGGAAGGATTTGGAGCTTGAGATGTGATACACAATCAGGGAATCTCGGTGCATTAGCCATTTTTAAAAAGTCCTCCCCATAGGTTACATTGCCTCTAAATCAGCATAACGGGAGCCCAGTACGACAGTGCCTTCCAGAACCAGAAATGGTTACGTCCACATACTCACTGAATGCAGCTCCTCTTTGTGGCTGCAGAGGGAACATTGACCATAGTTATATCCAGAACATGATTGCTGTTTCTACAACATCAATGGGGGTTGGGAATGGAAATCCTGTGGAAACCCTGAGGTAGCAGTCTCTGAGTGGATAATCCAGGGAATTCATGATTCCAATAAACAATGAAAATAGTTATTCAAGAAACAGTAGACTATTTAAAACCTAGTCTAAGCTTGCGTAACTATTAAATTCACCCACTCACCCACAACTGCCACACACTGTCTAAAACTGCACTTTCCCCAGCTTCCTTACGTCACACCAGACCCAGAGCTGACACCCTCCTCAGCCCCACAATCTGGCAGCCCCTCCCTCCATCTGGGATCCATCCCCCTCTTCTACTCCCTCTGCCTGCAGGACGTGGCAGTCATAAGACTATAAGGTATTGGCGCAAAATTAGGCTGTTCCACTATTCAATCACAGTTGTTATATTTCTCAACACAACTCTCCTGCCTTCTCACTGTAACTCTTAATCCCCTTGCTAATCAAGAATCTATCTAAGTCCACCTTAAATATACTCAATGATTTGGTCACCACAGCGCTCTGCGGCAATGAGTTCTACAGATTGACCAACCTCTGGCTGAAGAAATCCTGCCTCATCTCAGTTCTAAAGGGTTATCCCTTCACTCTGAGGCTGTGGCTTCAGGGTCTAGTCTGTCCTACAAGTGGAAACATCTTCTCCATGTCCACTCTATCCAGGCCTCTCAGTTTTCTGTAAGTTTCAATCTGATCTCCCTCATCCTTCTAAATTCCATTGAGTACAAATCCAGTGCTTTCATCACTCCTCATATTGTCAACCTCTTCATTCCCAGGATCACTCTGGTAAACCTCCTCTGGACCTCCTCCAAGATTGGCACATCCTTCCTTAGATATGGGATCCAAAATTGCTTGCAATGTTCCAAAAGTGGTCTTCCTGGACCCAACACTCACTATTGACTACCGTGAATGTAGGTTGCCTGGCCCTGACTGTTCTGCAGTTTGAGGGAGCTATCAGATTTAATGTATGGCTCCATATTCCTGGAGAAGCCCCAATCGGAATCTCCTGACAGAAATGTTGAGCTCTTTCTGAATGTAAGGAGCCGAGTAGCAATCCGAATGTGATTCCCATTTCTCGGAAAGTCTGACCCAAAAGTAATCAAGTAGATTTATGATCGATATTCATGATGAGGAGTGTTTGGCTTTTGCAAATCTAATTCCAAGTCATTGATAGAACCTGCTCCTGTTGACGGAAGGAGGCTTGAATCCTGCGCTCAGCAGAATCATGGAATGGTTACAGCACAGAAGTAGGCCATTCCACCCATTCTGTCTTTGCCAGCTCTCAGAACGCACAATTCACCTTGAGTCATTCTGCTGTCTCTGGCTCATAACCTCACACGTCCTTCCTTGGATAATAATCTAGCAGGTCATTCTAGGTCCTGGCCACTCCACATGTTCCTCCTCATGCCTTCATTATTAATTACTTTAAATCAGATTTAGGCTTTGGCCCATACCCCTCGAAACCCTTCCATGCATGTACCCTAGGAAGGGTTCAGAGAGATATAGACCAAATGCTGGCAAATGGGTCTGGATTAAATTAGGATAACTGGTTGGCATGGATGAGTTGGACCAACCATTCTGTCTCTATGCTGTATAATTGTACACTGTATGACTCTATCTACCCTCTCTTGTTTTAATCTATCCATCAAAGGAGCAGTGTGTCCTTATCTACTCAGTCCAGACCCCTTGTGTTATTGGGCACCTCTGGCAGGTCTCCATTTAGACTCCTCTTTTCCAAGGAAACAGTTGCTGTTGCTGCAAAACCGAAGCTCCTCACTGCAGAAGCCATTCTCGCCAATTTAGATGGGTGATTGGCACAGCAGAGATAGCCAGTTCCCAAACTAAGGTACATCGACAGGTATAGGTGGGAATAGACAATCATGAAGGAGAGAATCCAGGGAAATGAGTTGCCGTCTCCCTGCGGGAAGACCAAGAATTCACCTACATCAGCCGAAGGGAAGAACAAAGACAAACTATCACCCCACTTCTCTACTCTATGGGATAGTTTTGGGGTCAGTAAAGTGTTCTCATTTGGGTCCCTTATCTAAGGAAAAATGTACTGACATTGGAGCCAGTCCAGAGAAGATTCATTGGTCATACTGGGTATGGTGAAATTATCATATGAGGAGAGAGTGATGCCGTTCGGCTTATACTTTGGAGTTTAGAAGAATGAGAGGTGACCTTATTAAAATGTACAACATTCAGAGGGAATTTTCTGTCCAATTCTGGTCACCTTCCTGCTGGAAGAATAATGTGAAACTTGAAAGGGTTCAGAAAGATTTACAAGGATGTTGCCTAATGCCGCTATATTAGTAAGGAAGGATGTTACACATGGATGAAAGCAATTAAGAGTAATTGGACACTTTACGTGAGAGAATATCTCATTACGCTTGTTGGAAGATGTGAGCTATAGGGAGAGGTTGAATAGGCTGGGGCTGTTTTCGCTGGAGACTGAGGGGTGACTTTATAGAGGTTTACAAAATCATGAGGGGGGCATGGATAGGATAAATAGACATGGTCTTTTCCCTGAGGTGGGGGAGTCCAGAACTAGAGGGCATAGGTTTGGGGGGGGGGGGGGGGGGGGTGAGAGGGGAAAGATATAAAAGGGACCTAAAGGACAACTTTTCACACAGAGCATGGTGTACGTATGGAATCTATTGGTTGTGATTTTGTGGTAACCAGTGACCAGCAGGAAATTGAACTAAATTTGCATTTTCGGCAGCATCCATGGAGAGAGAGAGCAAGCTAATGTTTCGAGTCTAGATAACTCTTCTTCAGCTCTGATGAAAAGTCATCTAGACTCTAAACGTTATCTTGTTCTCTCTCCATGGATGCTGCCCGACCTACTGTGATCTCCAGCGTTTTTTTTATTTTCAGTAGAGATTCCGGCTGTAATGTTTGCTTCTAAATTTACATTTCAGTGTTTCTATGAACGCAAGGCTGCAGAGCTCTTCCAGTGCAGTGGTTGTATCCCTATCTCTGAGCTAAGAGGCCTGAGTTCAAGTCCTAGTTGCTCGAGAGCTTTGTAATAATGTCTTTGAGCAGGTTATTTAGAAAATGTCCCAAAGCAGAGCTGTTGGAAGCATTACAGGATCAGTATCACAGACTGAAGATTCCTTTCTAATTAGGCTTATATTGCTACTATCCTTAATACAGAGAGCATGATATTCTGGTGGAAGGTGATCCCTTGATAGTCATCCTCCAGACTGTTGTATGGCTGCATTCAACATTCAACGTTCCTAAACCAACAGCAAGCGCAATGAGATATTCTCTCACTTAAAGTGTCCAATTACCCTTAATTGCTTTCATCCATGTGTAACATCCTTCAATACTAATATAGCGGCATTAGGCAAACATTGCCAATTTTTCCCTCTAATTTTCTGAATTAATGAAACATCATTAATCAGTTTAAAAATGAGGTTGGGGGAAAAGAAAGTGTATTTACTTTTTCGGAAGTCGAGCTGATGGATGCTTCTTACGGATGGAAACAATTATGGCAATAGAGCACTTTAGAAGAGAAAATAGCCACAAAACCTGACACAATAATTAAAATTGCAATCGTAAAATTAACACCAGCAATTAAAAGACTTTTACAATTAAAACAAACAAACTTGTTTGCAGTTGTCTTCAGGCAAAACGTAAAGCTTTATAGTGTTACATTATCCTGTATAATTAGACTTGGTCTCCTGAATCCAAATGATATGATTTCATTGATCGAAGGCCACATCTTTGACATGGACTTAAGGTCCCCTCTTTCCAGGCTTCAAGATGTCAGTAACTCCTCATCTGACACTTGCTGTGGCAAACAAAGGTCAGGACGATATTACGGATGCAAAAGTCAAGTTACAATGGGTTCTGATTCCACAAGTAATTTTGAAAGGGAAAGTTAAGAAAAAAGCCAGACAGCACGACTGTTGTTCTCAAGTCATTAACATGTGGGGCTGGAAAAGCACAGCAGGTCAGACAGCATCAGAGGAGCAAGGCAATCGATATTTTGGGCCAGGACTCTCCATCAGGGTTCTAAAATGTTGGAGAGAAAGTGAGGGCTGCAGATGCTGGAGATCAGAGCTGAAAATGTGTTGCTGGAAAAGCGCAGCAGGTCAGGCAGCATCCAAGGAACAGGAGAATCGACGTTTCGGGCATAAGCCCTTCTTCAGGAAGGGCATAAGCCCTTTTAAAATGTTGGGGCTGGAATGGTGGATTAAATGGATTCACTCTACACTGTGACTTCCTATGATTTTAAGAATCTATCACTTGTAATTCTGTAACAGTTTAAATTGATTTGGAGACACCAATGTTGGACTGGGATGTACAAGGTTAAAAATCACAGGTTATAGTCCAACAGGTTTATTTGGAAGCACTAGCTTTTGGAGAGCTGCTCCCTCATCAGGTGATTGTGGAAATTTAAATTGAAGCAAAGAGCACAAGGAACAGATTATCTGCAGTCATTCCTCTGTACCCATGAGAGCTCTGTCCCTGAGAACTCCGCGAATGATGTTACTTGCGAGTGCGGAGATTGTTAAAAATAGGTTAAAGATCGCGGATACGCGCTTTTTGCCCTCAGATGTTGATTTTTGTTGTTATTTACATTTTGGTGTGGACTGGCAAATTCACAATGTTGGATTGTTGGCCAGGGACTGATCACATATAAATGTTAAAAATTGCACTGCACCAGGTTATGGTCCAACAGGTTTATTTGGTAGGGCTACCTGATAAAGGAGGAGCACTCCGAAAGCTTGTGCTTCCAAATAAACCTGTTGGACTATAACCTGGTGTTGTGTGATTTTTAACGTTGTCCACCCCAGTCCAACACCGGCCCCTCCTCATCATCACATATAAAAGAAGCAGCTTGTTATCTCAGTAGCCCGAGGACCAGATCCACTGGCTTGTGTTGGATGGAACCAGCTGGAACTGAGTTGGCTCAGAGGAAATCAAAGCAAGTGACATAAGATACAAATCCTTATTTAGTTGAAGAGTAATGCTTCCAGCGTCTTGGGCCAGAACCTATAATGAAAAGACACAGGCTCGGCAGATGTAAGACACCACAGTTGAGAAGATAAGGAAAAAGGATAAAAATGACGGACTTAGGGCGTGCAGCAAGTGAAAACTCCAGAGGTAAACCTTCGCTGAATTGGAGGAATCTACGTTGGAAACGTGGAAACTACATTGAGGGCCCGAGGATCACCTGGCCAGCGTGAACTCCTATTCCTGAGTATTAGCCTTTATACTCTGTTACTGTTCAGGGAACATCTGAGAAACCTAGTGGGCGTGCGCATAGAGTTTAGTCTTGTGTGAATTATAACCCTTTGTTAACTAAACGGTGTGAATTGTATGTCTATTTCAACTAACCAATAAAGTTGATTATTTTGTTGATAGTCTTGACTCTTTCCCTCTTTGGCCAATAACTGTTGTTGAGGGTGGTTACTGAGCAACAGGATATCGAGGATTTACTGTACCCACTTGCAAATATAATAGGAGCAGAAACAGACCATTCTGCCCCTTGATTTTGCCCATTGAAGAAGATCTTGGCTGATCTTATATCTTGTTGAAAATTCCACATTCCCATCGACGTCTCAATAACATTCTCTTTAGACTGAAGTGGGATGAAGGTCAAAATAGCGTTAAGCTATTTCCTCTGGTGAGTTAATGTTGAAAGGGTGACCAGTTTAACTTTGTCTCCCAGAGAGTGAGGTGAGAGGGATAGAGAAATATGCTGAGGGTTAACGGAACAAGAAGTGCTTTGCTACAGGAATTTTAGCAAGTGTCACAGTAACCACTACAGGAGGCTAGTTTCATATTTCAGATTTACGGAATGCCAGTTTCCTAATGATGGGATCTGAGTCTACTTTCCTTGTACTGGGATTTTGATGCAACAGGCCAGTGATATGGCCTCTTTGCCATCGTCTCCTTTTCTGAGCTGTCTGGTAGTACTTCAGCTTAACTTCTTTCACAGAATAGAATCTCTACAGTGTGGAAACAGGCCCTTCGGCCCAACAAGTCTACACTGACCCATTCCCCAGCCCCATTATCCTGTATTTAACCCAAGACAATGGGCAATTTAGCATGGCCAATTCACCTAATCTGCACAACTTTGGACTGTGGGATAAAACCAGAGCACCAGAAAGAAACCCGCACTGATACGGAGAGAATGTGCAACCTCCACACAGGCAGTTGCCCGAGGGTGGAATCGAACCTGGGCGATGTGAGGCAGCAGTGCTAACCACTGAGCCACCGTGCTGCCCCAAACCTGCATTTCCCATGGGTAATCCACCTAGTCTGCACATCCCTGAACACTGTGAGCAATTTAACATAGCCAATCTGCCTAACCTACACATCTTTGGTCTGTGGATGGAAACGCATGCAGACATGAGGAGAATGCGCAAACTCCATATTGTTGCCTGAGGCTGAAGTCGAACCCATGTCCCTGGTGCTGTGAGACAGCTGTGCTAGCCACTGAGTCACCGTGCCACTCTCTTCTGAAGAATATCCTACACAACTGATTAATGGAGCTAGAAATTCACAGCACTAAGCTTTGTACGGCAATGTTCGAAGGAAGTTTTAGTGACTTTACCAATCTCAACCACTGTCTGTCAAAACCATTTCCCTTGCATCTCAAACTCTTCACAGCTTCAGGAGTGAAGCTGCAAGTAGATGTGATTTAGCATGAATGCAAATTGCATTAATGTTACCCCAGTTTTAACTGATTAATCGCTTGGACCGGTAGCAAAGCCATTGTCTGTTATCACCAGCAGGATTGCAGTGGCCAAAGTGCTTATGGAACAGTTGCTGCACAACACAGGGAAGACTATTAGTTTAAAACGGGCACAGTCTGTCTCAATTGACATCTGCAGTGCACTCCAGGATGTGCTTAAACACCAAGCAAAGAGCCCCATTGCAACTGCGTTCCTTGAGCCTTACAACAGCTAACAGTTTACTGTTAATGGATCTGGCATGTAAATGAATATGGGCATATTCAGAAAAACAAATAGAGAGGCTTGTGTCAGTGACAGTGAGTTAGTGTTATTCCTCCTGGAGTGTGAAGGAGCTATAACTCAGTCACACTGCAGACAGGAGTGAGTGATGATAGCCTTTTGCATTTTACTCAATGGAAAGAAATCAGCAACTCTCAGTCGTCAGTGAAAGATAATTCCCTTTATCCTGCAGGACAGAATCATTTTCGATGAGTCTTTAAAGAGGGAGCACCTACAATGACAAACTTCAAAACGTTCCTACAAATGTGAGGTACTATGGGCACAGTAAGGCTGAAATAAAACCAGAAAATATTGGAATTGAAACATTTATTGGCTCTGACTGTATCTGTAGAAAGAGCAGCAGAATGAATTGACCTGATTCAAACTTCATCTCCTGTGGGTTCAATTCCCATCAATGTTCCAGCTCGCTGATGAGGTGAGCCCTTCTAGAATGCTCTGGTTTTACTTTAAGCATTTCTTTTGCAGTAGAATCAATGGTGGCCAAAGCAGGCCATTCAGCCCATACTGAACCTCCATAGAACATCCTACCCAGAACCCACACCATCCCTAGAACCCTGCATTTCCCATGGCCAATCCATGTAGCCTGCACATCTTCGGACTGTGGGAGGAAACCGGAGCACTTGGAGGAAACCCACGCAGACACGGGGAGAAGGTGCAAACTCCACACAGACGGTCACCCAAGACAGGAATCGAACTCGGGTTCCTGGTGCTAACCACTGAGCCACTGTGCTGCCCCAAAGCCCATGTTGCTATGTCCTGCCTGATATACGATATAACTGATGTTAATGGAGCCATACATTGGGACGGCATGCACAACAATGGTAAATGTGATCTTGTACATCTACAGAAAAATAATTTCTACCTCTTGGTGTATGGACATACCAAGCCACTGAGCTTTATTAAAGCAACGCGTTGTACTTCTTTAGCACCCTCCATGTTGTGCAGCATTTCTCAGCAATGCAACCAGACAATTGACAATTCTTTCCCTCCTCTTTTGGAATCACAGAAACCCTACAGTATAGAAAAAGGCCTTCCAGCTTGCATTGACCCTCTGAAGAGGATTCGACCCAGACACAGCCTGTAACCCCACACATCCCTGGACTCTTTGGGGCAGTTTAGCATGGCCAATCCACCCTAACCTGTACACCTTTGGACTGTGGGAGAACAGAGCATCCAGAGGAAACTCACACAGACAAAGGGAGAGTGTGCAAACTCCACACAGACAATCACCCAATGGTGGGATTGAACCCGGGTCCCTGGTGCTGTGAGGCAGCAGTGCTAACCACTGAGCCATTCTTTTCAAGCAGGGCGGTGCCTTAGCTGAGAAGAACAGGGTTGGCAACCAGCCTTGAGACATTTATTCAGGAAGATAATTTGGCGGGAATTGGGTGAATGTTGCCCATCCACTTTCACCTCATCCTTCCTTTGCAGCCTGCAGATGTTAGTTTGAGATTTTTCTGGACAGCCGAGCAACAGAAGGGAAATAGTGAGTTAGGAATTTTTGGCCATAAGCTGCCATGTTTCCAAGGAGCAGCTCTGATCATAATGACTTGTTCAACTGCTTTATCACTGTTTAACTTTTAAATATAAAACAGATATAAGGATTCACCATTTGCAGCATCTTAATACATTGTGCCACCAATCACCAGAGAATTCACACATGTTTGTTTGCTGTTAATTGTCTGTGGCATAAAATGATCCCTCCACTGGGCAGTGAAATTATCACTCATTCTCTTCAAAGAAAAAACACAACTGTTTCAGTGCTGTTATAATTGCTCAGTTTGACTTCACCTCTCTTTTTAATTTTACTTATTTAGTAAACACAATGCAAAGTCGTTGCAGCATTGCTGAGTTTCAGTTCAAAGCATACACCTTGTTCATCATCTTTCACGATGGGTGTCGGAGCTGAGTAAGAAAGCTGAGTCACTTTTGTTTGAGCTAAACAATGGTTTTCTGAGGCAGCATCAGAATTTCTAATGGGAACTTTCTTCAGAATTTGTTTCCATTTCTTCTGTCATAGGATGTCACTGTCTGGGCTGGTCTTTATTGCTCATCCTTAGCTGGCTTCCAGAAGGTGGTCTTGAGCTTCAATCTTGAACCACTCCTGTCCACATTCTGTAGACAGACCCATAGCACTGCTTGTGAGGGAGTTCCATGATTTTGACCCAGCGACACTGAAGGAATGGCGATATATTTCCAAGTCAGGATGTGTGGGTTTCCTCCGGGTGCTCCAGTTTCCTCCCACAATTCAAAGATGTTCAGGTTAAGTGGACTGACCATGCTAAAATTACCCATAGTGTCAAGGGATGTGTAGGCTAGATGGGTCAGCCATGGGGAATACGAGGTCACAGGGATATGAGGAAGTGGTGGTGAGGGTGGGAGGAGTGTTGAGTTGGGGGAGGAGTGGGAGGGGTGGTGGGTTTGGATGCAATGCTCTTTGGAGGGTTGGTATGGATGGGCTGAATGGCTTGCTTCAGCACTTTAGGGATTCTATGTATAAATCTCCATCTATTTACAGAGGAACGTCGATTATCTGAAGGACATGGGCAATGAGTATTTCGTTCAGTTAATCGAATTCTGGATATTCAAATGTTGGTTAACATAGTTTAGCCAAGCATTGGGACCTCGCAATCTTCCTGGATAATCCAACTTTTGGATAATCAAATGCTGGATAATTGACGTTCCTCTGCATAACATTGATGTGGAATACTGGTGGGCTGGTTTATGATGCAGCATGGGTTCAATTGCCACACCAGCTGACATTACCATGAAGATCATATTGAGATATCCAACTCAATCTTCTTGAACTCCTTTCTCAACCTATCCTGTCCTGGGAAGGGTGGTGACCCACGGAGTAATGACAGTCCAATGCTCAGTCCAATGACAGAGCAGCACAATGATCTGATAAGACAATGGCGACTTTACCTTTCCTAACGGTGGGACAATGCACTGTGGTGAAGGAAGAACAGTATTTATTTTAGGGAGGGGGATTCTGATTGAGTGAGTAAGGTATTAGGAGATGAAAAGTCTCCCATGGGCAGCTATTCTTAATGCAGTTGAATTGCATTGGTTAAATAGACTTGAAAAGAGATCATCATGCTTTATTTAGTTATACAGGGAAAGGCACAAAACACAGCAAAAAGTCTTTGAGGATTTATATTGTTCTGCAGTAGAATGGTCTTGTAATGAGCTTGGTTTTCATTGTACAAAGGATTAACTAGAGTTAATAAGAGCTGTAATTACAGAGCATGTACTGAATGCACAAAGACCTGAGCCAGTGTAGAAATTCCTCCTCAACTTCATCCTAAATTCTCCAGCCCTCACTTTGAGATTGTGTCCCTTGATTCTAACTACACACCCACCTGCCAGCCAGGAGAAAATCCTGCCAGCATCTATTCTGGAAGAATTTTGCATGTTCCAATTAGATCATGTGCCATTGTTCATCTGACCACTGAGGGCAGAAGGCAATGGTGCAAACTGTTACTGGGACAAAGAAAGAAAAGTCATCCAAGGAAATGTCTCAGGAAAAGGCTAGTATCTATCGACAAGGAACCTTCAGTAAGATGGCAGTGGAGTATGGCTTCTGAGCCTGTGGTTCGTCTGCTCTGACAACTTTTTGTTTCTTTCCTTTTTTTCTGTATTCTATTTTATTTTACATACTTCTTGGTGAAGGTCTCAATAGCAGCGGCATTTGGTGTTGGTTAGTGGGCCCAGCAGCGTTCATTTGAGTGGGCCCAGCATGACTCGATGGGCCCAGCAGCATGGACTGGAGTGGGCCCAGCCATGTGACTCAAGTAGAAGCAGACTCGAGTGGGCTCAGCAACGCAGACTCAATGGGTCCAGCAGCACGGACTGGAGTGGGCCCAGCAGTGAGGACTGGAGTGGGTCCAGCAACGAGGATTCGAGAGGGTCCAGCAGCGCAGACTCAAGTAGGCCCAGCAGCGCAGACTCAAGTAGGCCCAGCAGCTTGGACTCAATGGGCCCAGCAGCACGGACTGGAGTGGGCCCAGCAGTGAGGACTGGAGTGGGCCCAGCAGCATGGACTGGAGTGGGCCCAGCAGCACGGACTGTAGTGGGCCTAGCTGCATGCACTCGTATGGGCCCAGTAGCATCAGCTTAAGTGGGCCCAGAGCAAGGAGTCTCGGCGGCAGTGGAATCGTGTTTGGGCCTGTGTGGACCTCAGCAACATCAGTGATGTTAGCATTGGTGAGCTCCAGCGAGGACACGTAGTGGGGAGGGCGTCGGTGGAGATGAGATGGTGCCAATGACCGGGTGACTTTGTCTCCAGCGGCAGCATGGCGAAGAGACTCGTGCCTGACCACCAGGCCTATGGCCAATGGCAGAGCACTTCACAAGAAGGATTGTAAAGTTGGGCACTTGCTTTATTTCTTTTTTTTTTGCCTTTATATTCTGTGTTTTGGTTTGTTTTTCAGTGTTTTAATGTGGCCACACTATACAACACTTTTCACTGTATTTTGTAACAAAATACATGTGACAATAAATAAATGAATTAATAAGAATGCATCCTCCCTCAGGCAGGGCACATGTGACTGGATGAGCAATCACTACAGAAATAGAAAGCCCATGTGGGGCCTTTTGAATCTATGCATGCTCGTGGTGTACCTGGCATCCTCTTTCCAATTGAGTTTGGAAGTGTTTGGAATTCTGTTTTTATACATGTTCTCAAATTTAGAACAAATACAAAAGTTCTTAAGAAGATTTTCTTTCATTCTTCCTTTGGAATCGTAATAGTGAGTAAGCTTGCTCATTGGACTAATGCATTGGGAACTCACAGACACTCCAACGACAGAAGGTTGTGAGCATGTCCATTGTTGCCCATTATGGACCATGAAACACTAGGCCCCTTTGTCACTCCACAACCTCCAAGCTGGTGTTGAGAAATGGTTCATGATATAATTCTGCCTCTGATATTTTACCTGCTGCAAATATGCTGGTGTTTTAGCAACTGGGAGTGGATGCCATGCTGTTGAAGCATTCAAAGGACATACATTACAGCCAAGCACTGTATGCAATGATAAATTCACTGGCGCATCAGTGACTGGGCTAACATTGAGCAATTAGAGCAACAGGAGCAGGATATTTCTCAGAGCATCTTCAAGGGTGTGATTGCACTGGAGGGAGTGCAAAGGAAGTTCAGCAGGATGTTGCCGGGGTGGACCATTTTAGAAGAGAGACCAGATAGGTTGTTTTCTTTAGAGTAGAATCGACTGAAGTGGGAGCTGGTAGAGGTGTATAAAATTATGAGGAGTATGGACAGGGTGGATAGAAAACAGCTGTGTCCCTCAGTTGAGGGGGCAAGAATAAGGTGGAAAGCTTTTATATAAATTTTTTTAGCTAGAGTCCCTACAGTGTGGAAACAGGCCCTTTGGCCCAACAGGTCCCCACCAAGCCTCCAAACAGTAACTTACCCAGACCCATTCCCCCATCCTATATTTACCCAGACTCATTCCTGATGAAGGACTTTTGCCCAAAACATTGATTTTCCTGCTCCTCAGATGCTTCCTTACCTGCTGTGCTTTTCCAGCACCACTCTAATCTTGACCCAAATGCACCTAACTTACACATCCCTGAACACTATAGCGTGGCTAATTCACCTAACCTGCTCAACTTTGGACTGTAGGAGGAAAGCGGAGCACCTGGAGGAAATCCACGCAGAGAATGGGCAAACTCCACACAGACAGTCACCCGAAGATGCAATAGAACCTGGGTCCCTGGCACTGTGAGGCAGCATTGCTAACCACTGAGCCACCACGCCACCCCATTTTTCTTTACTTTTAGAATGAAGGAGGGTTTGTGAGGAGTTGAGGTAAAACCTTTTCACCCAGAGAATGATGGGTTGTCTGAAATGCCTTGCCTGGGAGGGTAGTTGATATGGAAAACTTCAAAACTTTTAAAAACTACTTGGTTGGCCCTTGAGGCATCATAACGTTGAAGACTGTGGGCCTAGTGTGGGCAAATGGGACAGTGTAGGTAGCAATGAAGTTTTTGATAGTGTAGACTTGGACTGTGTGGCCTTTTCTGAACCACATGATTTTATGATGTGGGTTAAGATCCTTTTGCCAACAGGTCACATGGCAATTATGACACAGGCTAAAGGTGTACTGACAAAGTACCAGAGGCATAATTCAACAGTACAATCAATTATATAGCTTTCTCCCCTTTATCTGCATGAGCAATTTAATTGGAAAATGGCAAGATTTAATCTTTGACTTCAGACATGGGCTAGTTAGCTCAGAGTGAGGAGCGGTTAGCGAACTAATAAACAGTATCGATTTTCTAAAAAAGAATTGAGAAAAATATATGCAGTGGGGTTCAAACCAACCTCACAAATCATCATTTCTTGGTAGATTTTTTTAAGTGAAGTTTTCCAATTAGTCATTAACTTTGAGAACAAGCTTAAAACTAAAGCCCTAGAATTGTGTCTGGGTTTTTTTCGATGAATCAGCGTAGCAACTTCAAGAAGAAAACGTGTGAAGCAACGTGCCAAAATTCACTCCTTACTGAGAAATCCTGAGGGCTGAATATTAAATGAGTACTTTTAATTTCCCACTGTATTGAAATAAAGGTCACATCCTGCAGTTTAAGATAATATTCGTCTAAGCCGAGTAATTATTCCAAAATTTAAGTTAAACTAGATTAAAATTGTGACTCCAGGTGATAGCTCTTCCAGTCTCACCTGCATATCCAATTTGTACCTTAGCAATTACATTCACTGATGTGGTTTAACAATGCCCCAAATATTGCATGGAGCGCATTTCCAATGTAACTTCCTGCACCTATGACTCCCCCTCTGCTGCTTCCTGTATCAATGGAATCAGGTCTTAGAATTTGTATCTGTATCTGTATTTGTCGCTGTGTTTATCAAAGGAGAAAATTTTGTAAGTGCTCTGAATGTCAGGTAGAAAGTATGGAGAGCGATGATGATGTTGAGGTGCCAGTGTTGGACTGGGGTGGGCAAAGTTAAGAATCACACAACACCTGTTGGACTATAACCTGGTGTTGTGTGATTCTTAATTAGGGAGAGAGAAGCAGATTTAATGCTTTAGATCGATCACCTCTCACCAGAGCTAGGAAAGTTTAGGAATGTCATGGGTTTTACACAACTCAGATGGGGGAGGGTTTGATAAAGAACAAAAGGGGGGGGGGGCATCAGTGATTGGTAGAAGCCAGGAAAGATTCAATGGGAATAGGGTGGTACAAGGCTAAAAGGATTGGCTGTTGTCCAAAAGCATAAAGAAAAGACATTAAAATCAAAAATAACACATAAATAGTAAAAAACAACATGTTGACAGAGTTCCATTCTGGAAATTGAGCTCAATGTTGCAAAGAAAAGCACCTCATCCTAAGATTAGATTAGATTAGATTAGATTAGATTAGATTAGATTCCCTACAGTGAGGAAACAGGCCCATTGGCTCAAAAGGTCTACACCGACCCTCTGAAGAGGAACCCACCCAGACACATTTCCCTCTGACTAATGCATCTAACGCTGCGGGCAATTTAGCATGGCCAATTCACCTGATCTTTGGAAACTGGAGCACTCGGAGGAAATCCACGCAGACACGGGGAGAATGTGCAAACTCCACATAGACAGTCACCTGACACTGGACTTGAGCCAGATCCCTGGCACTGTGAGGCAGCAGTGCTTATTTTTTGAGTTTCATTGGAGCACAGAAGCAATCCAAGGACAGTGAGGTCAGAGTCTGAGCAACATGGAGGATTGAACTGTCAGGTGACTGGAATCTTCGAGTCATTCTTGAGGCTGGAGAGGAGATGCCCTACAAAACTCTTGTACACCTAGAGTGGTAGTACTCCACTGCATTAAACAAAGTGCATGTAAACCACTTTTTCACCTGCTAGGAGCATCTAGGACCTCAGATACTGAGGAGAGAGGTGTTAAAAGAGAAGATGCAGCTTGTCTCTCTATCATGCTGTCTGAACCTCTGTGTGTCACAGAATTATGGCAAGGAAACAAAGCTGTGAACTCAACAGATCTGAACCATGTTCATGGTTTGAGTTACAAGGAAAGCCCGTGTAGGCTGGGACTATTTTCTCTGGAGCGTAGGAGGTTGAGGGCTGACCTTATATAAGTTAATAAAATGATGAGGGATTAATGGTAGTCGTCCTTTCCCTAGGATGGGGGATTTAAAGATTGGGGGCACATTTTTAAGATGAAAGGGGAGAGATTTAAAAAATACGTGAGTGGCACAGACAGTGGTTCGTGTGTGAAATTAACTTCCTGAGAAAGAGATGGTTGTGGGTATAAATTACAACATTTAAAAGATATTTGGAAAGGTACATGAATACGAAATGTTCGGAGGAATATGGGCCAGGGGCAGGCAGGTGGGACTGGTTTAGTTTGGGATTATGTTTGGCGAGGATAGAGAATTTAGCTGGAAAAAGCACAGCAGGTCGAGCAGCAGCAGAGGAGGAAGTGTGTTGACATTTCAGGTCAGAATCTTCCTTCAGTCCTGATGAGATTCTGACCTGAAACATTGACTCCTCTCCTCTGATGTTGCTCGACTTGCTGTGCTTTTTCTAGCTCATCTCTATCCAATCGGACTCTAGCATCTGCAGTTCTTACTATCTCCAGTATGTTTGGCATGGACTGGTTTGACTGATGGGTCTCTTTCCGTGCTATATAACTCTATTTTCATGGGTTGTCTTCATGACCCCCTTCCCCCTTGGTTTCATCTCAACAAATCTGCTTCTCCTCATAACTCTTTCACCCTCATGTGTTTATCCAGCCTCCTCTTAAATGCTATTCACCTCAACTACTCAATGTAATAGTGAGTTCTACATCTAACCAATCTCTGGGTAACATATTCAACCTGAACTCTACAATTTGCTTATGTGTGGCTATCTTGTATCGCTAGATTAGATAGAGCGGTACAGTGACTCAGTTACCACTGCTACCTCACAGCGCCAGGGACATTAGTTTGATTCCAGCCTCGGGTGACTGTCTGTGTGGAGTTTGCATGTTCTCCCTGTGTCTGCGTGGATTTCCTCCCACAATCCAAAGATGTGCAGGTTAGGTGAATTGGCCATACTAAATTGCCCATAGTGTTAGGTTCCCTAGTCAGGGGTAAATGTTGGGGATGGGTTACTATTTGGCGGGTCGGTGTGGACTTGTTGGGCCAAAGGACCTGTTTCCATACATAGGGAGTCTAATCTAATCTGCTAGCCCATACCATTTGAGTGTGCCTCAAGTTAGAGACTTGCGATCCATGTCTACGCTATCAAACCTCTTTATAGCTTTAAAATTAGGTTGTCAGCTTTCATTTTTCGAAAGTGAGTCAGGCTTCTACAGTTTTTTTTTGTTGTTTATATAACCATTCAATTGTGATATCATTCTTGTAAACCTTTGTTACAGCTTCTCCGATACATTTATATTCTTCTTGCAATATGGAGACCAGAACTGTGCTCAACACCATGCAACAATATTTTTGCATGTTGAGTGATATTATGAAAATCAAGCACAGAGTGTTAGAGCACATTCATTGATTGGTCTGGTCAGCAATCTATGAGAGATAGAGCAGCGAGTCTCTCAAGCTGATTTGACAGCACCTCCCATTTTGGCAATCTCTTCCACCTTGTAGAATGAGGGCAGCAGTCTCATGGGAGAGCTACCTCACTATAAATACCCCTTAAAGTCACATATTATTCAGACTTGGAGCGACAGCAAACTTTGCTTCAATCGGCCTCTTAATTAACCAACTCTTGATAAACTGGCAAAACTCTCAGATACCGTGATCTACAGCGATGTCCGAGTATTTATACTCTAAATACAGTACAACAGTAATGTTGATGTCCCCATGCATTATCTTTCTAATACTTACTGTGTGTTTTCACATCGATTTTAGGAATTGTTTTGATGTTTTTAATGCAGAGTTTTTTGAGTGATGTTCATGTCTTGAAGCTTCGCTTGGTCAGAGTTTATTGTGGCGATGACTATTTCTTGACTATTCGGAATATTTGAGCAACCAGCACATTCCTTGCCCCATAGATGCCAGTTAATAAAAAAGTGTGCTGTATATCGATGTTCCTTTGCTGAGGCTGGGTCAAAATCCTGGAGCTCCCCTCCCTAAAATTGTAGGCCCTACTCACGCCACACGAACTGCAGTGTGACTTCTGAAGAGTAATTGGGGACGGCAATGGGAAGCAGTGCCCACATCTTATACAAACTAAAGTAGATTTATGCTGTCAAATCTTGGTATACAGTACTTCAAACTAGACAAACAGTCACCCACTGCTGACACAAGAATACATTATACTTTATAATATAAATTAAAAATGACATAACATCATCAGCTGTAGATCCTTAAATTATTACAGACTATTTGATCAACAATAATTTTTCATATTTGGAATCAAAGAAGGATATTTGAACTGATATCATTCAGGGTTTCCTTTCAACAATAATAGTGAACCTCTAACACTGATGTGCGTCTAAATGTTTCTTTGCTAGTCTTCTTGTATTTTTGCAAGGACATAGCATAGAATGACTACATCACACATTGACCCCTGAAAGTCCAATTCCATCCAAAAGGGGTGACTCAGTGGTTAGCATTGCTAACTCAGAGAACCTGGGCCTCAGGTTCGATTCCAGCCTCGGGTGACTGTCCGTGTGGAGTTTGCACATTCTCCCTGTGTCTGTGTGGGTTTCCTCCAGGTTTCTCCCACAGTCTGAAGATGTGCAGGTTAGGTGGATTGGCCATGGGAAATGCAGGGTTATGGTATAGGGGAAGGGGACGGTGTGTCTGGATGGAATGCTCTTTGGAGGGTTGGTGCAGACTTGATGGTCCAAATGATCTCTTTCCACACAGCAGGGATTCTTTGATCATGATTATAAATAAAATGCCGCAGATGCTGGAAACCTGAAATGAAAGCAAAAAAAATGTTGGCGAAACTCAACAGGTCGGGTAGCATCCATGGAGAGAGAAAGAGAGAGAGAGACAGGCCGATTTAAGTTTTCAAGTCCAAAGGCGCTAGTTCAGAACTCCCCCAACACTTTAAAGGAGGAGAAACAGTTTCTAGATTGGACATCGAATGAGATGAAAATTAAATGGAACTGGGAACCAGGGCAGCTCTGAGATAATGTGAGGCAGTGTTGCTGGAGAAAGAGCTTGAGAGTGTGCATGTGGTGGATCTTAGCACTGATTCTGGGATTCAGGATGCAGTGGGAACAGCTGTCTGAGCAACGTTGTTTGTTTCAGAGATACCTGTAATCTTGGGTGGGTTTGAAACACAAAGGAGTGAACATCAGTTAGAATACATGTGGAGTAAACCAGAACCAGTGTCAGTCATTAAGGAAGAAGATGTGGTTGTGAAAGTGAGTTTTATCAAACCAATGAATGTGAACAGGCTGAAAAGTTAAAACTTGTTAACTTTCTTGATTTTGATTGTCTCCTCCAATCTTAGCACCTTTGATTTTCCTGTCAATTTGTTTCTTAATGCTCAACATTCTCGTTTTTGCTGATGTTGATCATTCCTAAGATAACGTATTTTTATTTCTATCAGTTATCATTGTCTTCAATCTTTCCCTGACTGTCTTTATTACTCTTCAATCTGCCTCATTCACTCTTTGACTTTGATAGACTTCTCTCCAGTCTCTTACTCAATGTGGTCAGTGCATTGAGTATAGGAGTTGGGAGTTCATGTTTTGACGGTACAGGACATTCCTGAAGAAGGGCTCATGCCCGAAACTCCTGCTCCTTGGATGCTGCCTGACCTGCTGTGCTTTTCTAGCAACACATTTTCAGCTCTGATCGCCAGCATCTGCAGTCCTCACTTTCTCCAGGACATTGGTTAGGCCACTCTTGGAATACTGCATTCAGTTCTGGTCTCCCTGCTACAAGAAAGATGTTAAACTTGAAAGGATACAGAAAAGATTTACAAGTGTATTGCCAGGCTTGGATTATTTCAGGTATAGGGAGAGGCTGAATAGGCTGGGGCTATTTTCCCTGGAGCATCGGAGGACAAGAGGTGACCTTATAGAGGTTTATCAAATCATGAGGGGCATGGATAGGCTGACACGTCAAAGTATTTTCCCCAGAGTAGGGGAGTCCAAATCTCGAGAGAATAGCTCTAAGGTGAAGGGGGAAAGATATAAAAAGAAACCTAAGGAGCAACTTTTTCATGCGGAGGGTAGTGTGTGTATGGATTAAGCTGCCAGAGGGAGTGGTGGAGGCTAGTACAATTACAGCATTTAAAAGGCATCTGAATGGGTACGTGAATAGAAAGCATTTGGAAGGATATGGACCAAATGGGACTAGATTAATTTAGGATATCTGTTTAGCATGGACAAGTTAGACTGAAGCATCTGTATGATCCTATGAATCTATGATGCAATCTTTCAGAGCTTCGCTCCTGACTTTAGCTCAGACATTCTGACTAAAATTCAGGACTTACCAGCCTTCCACTTACTGTGACTTAAGAGCCAATGGTTTGTGTTTTAATGAGCTGGTCTGGTCAGCAATGGCAAAATGATTGATAATGCCATAACTTTGATGAAATGAGTTAGGAAAGTGAAATATTATTTTGTCATCTGAATTTCTACATGGCACTTTGAAACTAATTAATATACAACCGCCTTGTTGGGTCTGATGTCAGAATGTAATCTCTGCTGTAAACATATAATCTGGATAAATGTATTTATGTAACTGGCTCCTAATGTGATAACATTAACTTAATAAGATTTCAGTACGACCTTCTTTATTATTGCTGTGATTTTATCTCCACAAAGTAATTCAATTATATGATGATTTACATCAGAATATCTTAGCTGGAATGACTGCTTAATATTAAATATAAAATACTGTCATTATTTGCAACAGTTAATTTAATATTTCTAATGAAAATTAGAGACTTTTTTGTTCTCATCTTTATCAAGTGAGTCAGACACATTTGATGTTGACTGATATTATACAGTTCAATACTGGCCAAAATGATCCTGATTTTTGTGTTAGACTTCAACTCATGATGGTTGAGGACTTGGGGAAACACTGGAATATCAAGAATGTACTCCTTTTGTCCCTCCAGTGGTCACTCACTTGGCCTAATGGAAGGTCTGTTGTCTATTGCTTTCTCCATGGCAACACCTCAGCCAATCACAGCCACGCTTGCCAACCAATCAGTCCTCTTTTGTCCTGTAGTATAAACTTTTCTGGTCATTAGAAATTTGGCATTCTTGCTATTGTCCTGTTGAGTTCAAAATGACAAGTTTAAGCAACCTGTTTCTCTTTCCAGTGAGACTCTATTCTAATACAGCTGATCGGTCACAGCAGAAGGTGTGTGGGGAGGCATGGTGGCTCAGTGGTTAGTACTACTGCTCACAGCACCAGGGTCCCGGGTTTGATTCCACCCTCGGGCGACTCTATGGAGTTGCACATTATTCCCATGTCTCTGTGGGTTTCCTCCAGGTGCTTCAATTTTCTCCCACTATCCAAAGCTGTGCAGGTTAGGGTGGGTTGGCTATGCTAAATTGCACATAGTGTCTAGGGATGTGCAGGCTACGTGGGTTAGCCATGGGAAATATATGGTTATAAGGATAAGGTGGGTCTGAGTGAGAAGTTCTTCAGAGGGTCAGTGTAGACTTGATGGGCTGAATGGCTTGTATAGGGATTCTATGAAATTTCACAATGCCATTCCAACATATAAGTTCCCAAGATGCCAGTCAGGCTCCTCCTTATATATGTTTTTAGATTAGATTAGATTACTTACAGTGTGGAAACAGGCCCTTCGGCCCAACAAGTCCACACCGACCCGCTGAAGCGTAACCCATCCATTCCCCTACATTTACCCCTTTTCCTAACACTACGGGCAATTTAGCATGGCCAATTCACCTGACGTGCACATCTTTGGACTGTGGGAGGAAACCGGAGCACCCGGAGGAAACCCACGCAGACACGGGGAGAATGTGCAAACTCCACATAGTCAGTCACCTGAGTCAGGAATTGAACCCGGGTCTCTGGCGCTGTGAGGCAGCAGTGCTAACCACTGTGCCACTGTGCTGCCCATGTTTGTTTCTAATCACGCTGTTCAGAGATGTTATAACACACCTCAGATGCAGTTGGGACGTGAATATGGGCCTCCTAGCTCAGAGGTAGGGACATTATCAAAAAATGTGCAGGTTAGATGGATTGGCCATGCTAAATTACACATAGTGTGCAGGGATGTGTAGGTTAGGTGGATGGGAAATGCAGGGTTATAGGGATAATGTAGGGGGTGTGTCCAGGTGGTATGCTCTTCGGCATGGACTTGTTTGGCTGAATGGCCTGTTTCCACATTTTGGGAATTCTGTATTATTAATGCATTACAGTGAATCCTTGGATTCAATTTATAATAAATGTGCTTAATTTGCATAGTAGTGGAGACTATCGCTGACTCAGAAAGAGAGGAAGTCAGAGACGGGCAAACATCTGGCCAAACCAGGTCTGTAATTTATATACCACCACCATTAAGGCTCAAATTCATCATTGCCATTAGGCAGGAAGTTCAGAGTCTCCCCCTTAACTTCCTTGATTCGCACATTTACAATTCTTGTTGCAGATTTAGATGGTGTAAGGAGTCACGCAGTGCAGAAGGAGGCCATTTAGCCTCTGATGTCAGTTATTAAGAAAAGATGTAACCCTACCTAACCTTTGTCCTTTCCCATCGGCGGAGATGGCATCAGTGATGTAGGCCCAGCGGTAATAGATGGCGCCTGGGAATTGGCAACTTCATTGTTTGGTGGGTCCGGTGATGAGGCTGGGCAAAGTGGTGGCAGAGCAGAATCGGTGAACAAAGGGGCCTGACAACTTTGAGGTTGGTTGGGTGCGGTGCTGGTGGCGTAAGGGCATCACGGTGAACTTGACGGGTTGGGTCCAGCAGCGAGAGTTGCAACTCTGACGTCGGTGGGCCTGGTGCAATCAGCGACGAGGTGGTGGTGGTGGAGTTTCGGTTGAGAGTGAAAGATGGTGTCTGAAGAGTGGCGACTTAATGTTAGTTCGGTCTGGTGTAGGCGGAGGCAAGGTGATGGAAGAGCATTGGGGGCAGAAACGACATTGACGATGAGCTGGTTTACGACTGATGGTTCTTGTTAAGCCATAGCTTTCTATTTCTTTTCTTATGGCAACAGTGGAAGAGCTTTTTACTGTATTTTACTGTTTTTCTCAATGTTAAATGCATGTGATAATAAAAAAAATCATTTATTCATTCAAAATCATTCATACATAAACATTACTGGCAACTTCACGAAGCCTGGGACTGGTCATCCTACTAGTGTGATATAGTAACATTTATAAATTATTAAGCTATATACAAAATCGTGCTAAAGCAAGGTTATGTTAGTACTTTTCTCTAATAGCTCTCAGTATGATGTGATTTGTCATTCAGGGGGCATAGCTCTTTAGGCATATCCTCAGCAGCTATATCTGTAGTTAACCCTTTACACTACAATTCATCGACCCGCACAATTTTCCCACACAACTGTTCATCCAATTCCCTTTTAAAAATGGAAATGTCAATGGGAATTTGAGAAGTTTTAAGGATTTAAAAGTGGATAGATATTGTTGAGCCATAAGAATGTTCACTGGAAGAAATGAAACCATCAATACCATAGAACTGAATTTCTTGTTACCAATACTGATGCGTTCAGCATTTGAACTACTATATCTGACTTAGAGATTCCAATTTTATAGACTGCAGTTCCCTCCTGCTAACTTTGCAGCAAATAAAATTGTAATCAATGCAAAAAAATGCAAAGTAAACATTTTCTTATTGACTCACAGAAGGTTGATCAGACTTGGCCTCAGGCGGGGCACGGGCAAAAGGGAAGAGGCAAATAGAACGTGATAGAAATGCTGAGGGTGGTGCCTCAATCAATCTGTAGCCACCACTACAGACTAGTCCATGCTAGAGTCATTCTTAATTGCACACTTGTAGCCCCCATGACACACATGCATCTCACGTATTGCCATAGCCAAAGGCTATTAGACATTGGCATACCAAACAAAAGTTTTGCATTCTCAGGAACGGTACCAAAAGTGCCAACAACGTCATGCCATGCCGGTGTGGCTGAAGCCTGAACATCTCCCATTTTCCACAAGTCTGCGATCAACAGAATGAATCACAATTCCAAGTTGAAGGATAAATGAAAATCTGGCAGGATGCAGGATGAAAATCAAAAGGAATGTCAATACCATGGGGACAGCAACTGCAGCCTTTTACCAGATGACCACTCTGGGCACCTTGTAGTGCTTGCCACCTCTGCCAGCCTGTGGTACTGGATAAGGGTTGCCTGAGGGAGTTAACTGTCACCAACCCTTCAAAGTATCGATGGTGTCTTGAGCCTACCTAATAAACAGTGAAGGAGGACACACCAGCATAGTATATCTTTAGAAAGGGCTCTGACCTGAGGTCACGTGTTCTTTTGCCTCCTAGCCAGAAATACAATTATATTTCAGTCAGGCATAATTATTAGGACCTACTGGGGCTAGTACACATATATTTGCTCCTTCTGAAAGCGAGTGTTGAAACCCTTGTCTCCATTCACAGATTATGTGGGACATCAGTGTAATGGGGCAAATGTAATGTGAACATGAACCCCTTTCAGAACAATTGCCTTGTACAATAAAACTGACAAAAACAAGTAATCTACTGACTGCATACATGGACTTTTATGTCCCTACAAAAACAGTTCTGTAATTCTCTCAAATTCTCATAATGATAGTTACTAATATCAGGAACAAATGGACAGGAGGAGGTCAGTCAATCCATTGAGTCTGTTCCACAATTCCAGTTAGATCGTGCACCTTAACATGAGTGACCTGGCTTGTCCTAATGAGAATTTTCCATTGTATGTTTTAAGCTTTTAGTGATCCTGCCTGAATAGCTTTTTGAGAATGGGATTTCCTCTTCCCTCTGTATATATAAAAAGAAGCGTCCTGAGACCCTTGGTCACTGAGCACACTTGATACTGAAATAGGACACAACAAGATCCTGAAGAAGGGCTTATGCCTGAAACGTTGATTCTCCTGTTCCTTGGATGCTGCCTGACCTGCTGCGCTTTTCCAGCAACACATTTTCAGCACAACAAGGTCATCCAAGGGTTAATAGCGACCTTGCCCCACTTCATCACATGAACCCACGTACAACCCTCATCTTTTCATCCATTGAGAAATGCCCAGTTTACTTGGGATCAGAATCAAGTTTGCTTTCTATTCATTCACAGGATGGGGGTGCCACTGACTAGGTCAGCATTTATTGCCCAACCCCAATTTTCCAGACAGTAGTTCAGAGTCAACCACCTTGCTGTGGGTCCGGAGACACATGTAGGTCAGACTAGGCAGTTTCTTTCCCTAATACACAAGATTTCCTGACAGTGGTCATCACGAGAATCTTGATTCCAGAGTTTTTATAAAACTGAATTCAACGTGCAACACCTGCCAGGGCAGGATTTGAACCTGGATGTCTGAATCGCATGAAATTATAAATTCCAGTGATAATACTCCAAGGGCATCCCCTCCCAAGTTCGGGGGTGTCTCTCAATGCTCCCCTTTATTCCAAAGTGTGATCAGGAACTGAGTGCCTCTAATCAAGGAGCTGCACTGTGCGGTCACATCAACCCCCCCATCATATGCAGCTGGGCTACTCCCAGTGATGGTGGGATGAGGCCTTTCACATAGGCCTTGTTAAGGGCTTGAGAGCCCGGTAAGACCACATGTGAAAGACCCCTACATTGATCAACTGCAATGTAATGTTCTTTGAATATATTTAAGACAGAGATAGATAGATAGGTGTTGAAATATCATGGAGATCAAGGGGTACGGGGAGAAAGCAGAGTTGAGAACTTATCATCCATGATTGAATGGCAGAGCAGACTCAGTGGGCTAATGGCCTAGTTTCTGCTCCTATGTCTTATGGTCTTATGGTGATCTGTTTATGTGGCAGTAATGTTTATCCTTTTTAACTTCATTTCTTATTTTCTAACTCACACTCTGAATAACTGTGAGGTAATGTAACCTTCTTTTCTTCATTTCTCTGTTTGGTACCTAAGACTTGTACCTAGGTACTTCGTAGCAAAGGTGGCACTGTGAGGGGTGACATTGTAAACTTTTCACTGTACTCTTGTACTTCTGTACTTGAATACACTTGGCAATAAAATCTATTCCTAATTCATTGGGAGGCAGGAGTGGAAGTTTGACAAGGGGGGGTAATTCCAACAAAGGGGGAATTAAAACCCAAGACAAAGCACCCATCCTACCTTATCCAATTCTGTCACCAAACTGCAAAGGATTGTGACTTTAATGACCCCCTGGATTCGTGAAGAGGGATCGCAGGGGGAAGGAGTTATAGTGTACCGATAGTTGTGGTGGCAGGCTTTGTGGTCCCTTCCATTACCCTCATTAAACTCCATCCAGAAGGTAGGACATCCTCTTTCATGCTGCACCATTCTATTAGATTAGATTACATTACATTACAGTGTGGAAACAGGCACTTCGGCCCAACAAGTCCACACCGACCCGCCGAAGCGCAACCCACCCATACCCCTATATTTACCCATTACCTAACTCTACGGGCAATTTAACATGGTCAATTCACCTAACCTGCACATCTTTGGGATTGTGGGAGGAAACCGGAGCACCCGGAGGAAACCCACGCAGACACGGGGAGAATGTGCAAACTCCACACAGTCAGTCGCCTGAGGCGGGAATTGAACCCGGGTCTCAGGCGCTGTGAGGCAGCAGTGCTAACCACTGTGCCACCGTGCCGCCCACATAGTGCCCGGTAAACATAGAAACATAGAAGGTAGGAGCAGGAGGAGGCCATTTGGCCCTTCAAGCCTGTTCGGGCAACCAACATGCTCATGGTTGATTGTCCAACCTGATAGCCTAATCCTACTTTCTCCCCATGACCTTTGATCCCATTCACCCCAAGTGCTATATCTATCCGCCTCTTAAACACACTCAATGTTTTGGCATCAACTACTTCCTATGGTAACGAATTCCACAGGCTCACCATTCTCTGAGTGAAGAAATGTCTCCTCATTCCCATCCTAAATGGTCCATCCCGAATACTCAGACTGTGACCCCTGGTTCTAGCCACACCCATCATCGGAAACGTCCTCCCTGCATCTACCCTGCCTAATCCTATGAGAACTATGTAAGGATTAATGAGAAACCCCCCTTCAGTCGGCTGAACTCCAGTGAAGACAATTCTAACCTAGTCAATCTTTCCTCACACGTCAGTCCACACCATCCCCGCAATCAGACTAAATCGTCAGACTCCAGACAGAAATGGAAAAATGAACAATATCCCACTGGCACTGGGGGGAGAAAGGCACATGAGAATTGTAGGAAGAGGACAGTCTGAAAGTAAGAGGGGAGGATTTATTGCTTTTAGTCCACATGAACTTGTTGGAAAGGTGCATAAATTTAAATTAAATTCGTCCACCTATGGGGATGCTGTCACCTTCCCTTGTACAATTCTATTTGGCAATTAGTGCCAGCAATTAGGGGAGATGTATAGCGTTTCTCTACAAACTGGTAATTAAACTAGAACTTCTGCTTGTCATCCTCAAAAGTAACAGATGAAACCATAATTCACTGCCTGAGTTGGATTTCTCCTCCTCCTCCTCTCTCTCTCTTTCCTCCCTCCCCTTCATGATTTTTATACCACGAATTGATTATATTTTTAGAACACTTGCTATTTCATCGAAAGTACCAAGGTCGCTGTGGCAGTTAGCAGGTTCGGAGCTTATAGCTCAACGTGGTGAAACAACAAGCCTTATGTGGCATCAATCAAATATCAGAGCGAACGTTCATATACTGGCATCACATCGTGAGAGCAAACAAAAGCCCCTAATCAGACATCAGAATAGCTGGCACGTTGAGGCATTTACCTACATCACTACTTCCATTTCAGATAAACCATGAGAATTGTCTGTCACGCACACAACTGGATCGGAGCTGCCAACTTTCAGGAATTGCATTCTGTCACATGACAACCATCTGCTTGACAGGAAAATCATTTTGTGTCAATTTGACGTTTCCCAGGGCTGACGGCGTTGCACAAATGAAATGAGAACAAGGCCACAATAATCTGCCTCTGATTTGACTTTCGTTATATTGTCTGTTCCACCCCCACCTCCCAACATTTTAACTTTGCCTCCTCGTTCGGAATTTATTATTTCAATTTAAACTGGGGGAGGGAGTGGGAGAGGGGCGATAAAATGACTCGATTCACCATCCTCTTTCATGGTTGGATTCAGACTCTATTAAACTGTAGTTGTTGAAACAGACACACAAAACTATCAGCAAAGTTTGCCATCAACGTCCTTTCTCCACGTATAAGGTCCTTAATTAGTTTCAACTTGTATTTCAGTTGTACAGATACTTAAGACTGGATCTTTCAAACATGCCAAACCTTTATTCTAGTCACCAATCTATTTTGTGAATTTTAGTTTTTGTATCTTTTCATGCAGCAAGTTAATAAGACCATCCAAATACAGCAAGTAGCCTCGAGCAACTGTCTGTGTGGAGTTTGCATATTCTCCCCATGTCTGCATGGGTTTCCCACACAGACACAGGGTGAATGTGCAAACGCCACACAGACAGTCGCTCGAGGCTGGAAACGAACGCGGGTCCCTGGCGCTGTGAGGCAGCAGTGCTAGCCACCGTTTCTGTGCTGTGGACTCGAGATAATTCTACGTGGCTAGTTTCTGCAGTTTAACAATCCTTATATTTCATCTCAACAATGGCATATTTTCCTATGTTGTTAAAACTCCACTGCAATCAAAGTGCAATCTCCCATTTCTTAACGTGCTATGAACAAAAGAAGGCTCTTGTATTAATGCGAAAATACAGGGTTTGAAATAATAGGGATAGAAGCACACTAGTATTTAATATATGGATTAGAACATCTTTGTTCATTTATGAGGAGAGAGAAATCTGTGAAAGTACATTAAGCGCTTGTATCCTTTCATCTTTTGGAGGAGACTTCAAAACAAAGTGAATTAACTAGGCCAGGTGGGTGTTTACATTCACAGCCAAACAAGAACAGGTAAATTCTGGTGTCATAGCCAGTGTTGAGTTTTCAATCATAATCTGCAAAGCAGAATATCTAGTTATGCATCTCATTGCCATTTGTGGGAGCTTTCTATGCATGAGTTATCTGACCCGTTCCTTGTGACTAAACTTGGAACACAGACAGGCCATTCAGCCCTTCGAGCTTGCTCTGCTGTTCGATCAGAGCATATTTATGTTTTGAATTCCATGTTCCCATCTGTCCCTGATAACAATTGATTTTTTTTTGTCTAACAAGAAAGCGTTCAATGATCCCACCTCCCACTAGGGCACTGTGTTCCAAGTCACACAACACCCCCAAGAGAAAAGAATTTCTCTTGTCTCAGTCCTAAAAGGGCAATCCCAAATTGTAAAATAGTGCCCCCCCCCAGTCCTGAGGACAAGAGGAAACATTCTGTCCCATTCCCATCTTGTCAAGACCACTCAGGATCTTATGAATTTTAACCAAATCACCCTTTACTTTTCGAAACACCAATGAAGACAAGCCCAACCTGTCCACTTTTTCCTGAAAAGACATCCCACTCATTCCAGGTATCAGTCCAGTAAATCCACTCTGAACCACCTCTAATGTATTGAGATCCTTTCTTAAATAAGGAGACCAAATTGTTTGGGACTGAGATGAGGAAAAATGTCTTCACCCAGACAGTGGTGAGCCTCTGGAATTCACTCCCACAGAAAGTGGTTGAGGCCAAAACATTATGTGTATTCAAGAAGGAGGTAGATATAGCTGTTATGGCTAATGGGATCAAGGAATATGAGGGAGTGTGGGATTAGTGTATTGAGCTTGATGATCAGCCATGATCACAATGAAAGATGGAGCGGACTTGAGGGGCTGAATGGCCTACTTCTGCTGCTATTTTCTATGTTTCTGTGTAAAACTACGCACAGCATTTGATGTCTCATCAATGTCTTGTATAACTGAAGGATGACATCCTTAATTTTATGTTCATGGTTCAAAGGCAGAATACAGAGGGCGGTGGTACAAGGTTGTTTTTCAGACTGGAGGCCTGTGACCAGTAGAGTGCCACAAGGATTGGTGCTGGGTCCTGTACTTTTTGTCATTTATATAAATGATTGGGATGCTAGCATCAGAGGTATGGTTAGTAAGTTTGCAGATGACACCAAAATTGGAGGTGTGGTGGACAGCGAAGAAGGTTACCTCAGATTACAACAGGATATTGATCAGATGGGCCAATGGGCTGAGAAGTGGTAGATGGAGTTTAATTCAGATAAATGCGAGGTGCAACATTTTGGGAAAGCAAATCTTAGCAGGACCTGTACACTTAATGGTAAGGTCATAGGGAGCGTTGCTGAACTTAGGCTCTTTGGCCCACCATGTCTATGACCAACAAACTCCAAACTACATTAAGCCCATTTTGAGTAATAAATGTATGCTAGCGAAATCCAAAAAGCTCTTAAAATTCAACAGTAAGTTGAAGATCCTTAAACATCTCAGAAGCTAAGTAAAAGTGATCAACTTGAAAGTGGAGTCGCAGGTAGATAGGATAGTGAAGAAGGCATTTGGTATGCTTTCCTTTATTGGTCAGAGTATTGAGTACAGGAGTTGGGAGGTCATGTTGCGGCTGTACAGGTCATTGGTTAGACCACTGTTGGAATATTGCGTGCCATTCTGGTCTCCTTCCTATTGGAAAGATGTTGTGAAACTTGAAAGGGTTCAGAAAAGATTTACAAGGATGTTGCCAGGGTTGGAGGGTTTGAGCTATAAGGAGAGGCTGAACAGGCTGGGGCTATTTTCTCTGGAGTGTCGGAGGCTGAGGGGTGACCTTATAGAGATTTACAAAATCATGAGGGGCATGGATAGGATAAGTAGACAAAGTCTTTTCCCTGGGGTGGGGGAGTCCAGAACTAGAGGGCATAGGTTTAGGGTGACAAGGGAAAGATATAAAAGAGACCTAAGGGGCAACGTTTTAATGCAGAGGGTGGTACGTATATGGAATGAGCTGCCAGAGGATGTGGTGGAGGCTGGTACAATTGCAACATTTAAGAGGCATTTGGATGGGTATATGAATAGGAAGGGTTTGGAGGGATATGGGCTGGGTGCTGGCAGGTGGGACTAGATTGGGTTGGGATATCTGGTCAGCATGGATGGGTTGGACCGAAGGGTCTGTTTCCATGCTGTACATCTCTATGAGTCTGTGACTCTTTTATCGACTGTAAAATTCTTTGGGATGTCATCAGGTAATGGAAGGTGCTACATATATATAGATTTGCTGATGGCACCCATATCCCATAACTATGGTGCTGCTGTGTCACAAGTGGCCATTCCGCTCATGACAAGGCTGAAACATTTCCAACGATCTTCAGCCAGCAGTGCTGAGTGGATGGTCCAGCATTGTAGATATCGATCATAGAGCCACAGAGTAACTTAGGCTCTTTAGCCCACCATGTCTATGACCAACAAACTCCAAACTACATTAAGCCCATTTTGAGTAATAAATGTATGCTAGCAAAATCCAAAAAGCTCTTAAAATTCAACAGTAAGTTGAAGATCCTTAAACATCTCAGAAGCTAAGTAAAAGTGATCAACTTACCTTTATTCAATAAGGCGATGACTTACAGGTCTCTCAAGAGAATGTTTGCTTATCCCAAGATACACCACCTGAGATGGATTAATTTACACTATGGTAACTCTTCACAACTGAGAGATCTTAAGATACTACTGATCTTGTAGACTTGAGATATTATTCAATTGTCTCTCAACTGCCTATTTGCTCAATCCAAGGCCTACCCATGGTTGCAGTACAGCAACAAACTGAATATGGGAGGAGATGTGTCAGTGGTAACCATTTGGGTTAACCTTATTTGAAAAAAAACACACAAGGAATTTAATAACTAGAAAAACAATCTTGGGTTGAAGTTTTGTATAAGGCAGTTACTAACTGAAAGGGTTAACTGACCTCCCATTATAAGCTCTGTCCATCAAAATATAAAGGATAGGTCCTGGAGGAACTTACCAATTTCTAAGCTCTAGGTTCTAAATGCTAAGTTCCATGTAGCTAAATGGTGAATTATACTAAATCATAATTCTAGTTTGAGGTCTCATGAGACATTTTACACTGATTCAATGTGACTAACTATTAAGCCCTATGTAATGAAAGTGAGCCGCTCTTTTGCCAAGGATGTTGTATGGTACACATCGCCGTGTGGTATCAGCAACTTAGAGTAATGCCCACAAAAGGATTGGTGGTCATGAAGCTATCCAAGGCATCTCAGATGGCACTGGTAGACACAGCAACAAAGATATACCAGACTACACATGTCCTGGCCCAGTCAGCGATGCCCACATCCCATGAATGAATTGAAAAGAGGAGTCCCATACCTCTGCTGGATATCAGTTGAAGAGAGGACTCGGTTTTGTTCCGACATCATTCACTCATAGGTACTCTCAGTGGTGACTGCTAGAGTTCCCACAGGAAGAACAGTAACTTATTTCCAGGTATTTGTTCCTAGCTGATCTCATTCCAGTAAGGGTCAGCACACACTGAGTGAAATGAGTGCTGGAACTTGAGAATCATAAAATACCAGGTTCTTTTGGAAGCCACCTGAGATTGCAATAGAAAAGCATCAATGGAAAGGTTGTGTTGGAAACTTTTGAAAGATTTTTAGGTGCAGGAATGGTGCCAGGAGACTCTAAAGTACATCCAAATCTCAATAAATGAAAGGTTACCACTGTGACCTCAAAAGCCCTAGGTTTGTAAGCTGTTATAAGAAAATTACTGGAATGCAAACAATTCCTGATATCTAGCAAGAGCACAAGCAATAAATCATATTCCGAGCTTCATGAAAAGGCGACCATGCCGAACAAATTTATTGGAATGTTATGAAGACGCAACAGAGTTAGATGACAAAGGCAATGTGATTGACATTAAACAATTGACTTTCAGAAAACATTTGACAAGGTGCTCAGCAAGGGATTTACAGCTAAATATCTTGTCTGGTAGAGTATCGTAAATTAGATAATTAATAGGAGAGGTTATACAAACAGTAATACTAGTTATCAATGCTAGTAGCTGCACTTAAGAAACTGTGACCAGGAGAACCCCATTAGAATGCTGCTGGAAATTGCTGTTTGGTGTGAAATGTATTAATGATCTCAATTAAGAATTCCTTTGTTGAATGATCATATTACCTTGAATAGGAATGCCAACTTTAAATGTATAGGGAATCAAGTAAAATAGGCAAATTAGTTAAATCAATATCTGACTAACCTCGGGAATTTATTACTGATGTTCAATATAATTTTAAAAACACGAAGGAAATGAATTTTTTAAATTCATTCATGGAATGTGGGCATTACCGGCTGGCCAGCATCTTATTGTCTTTGAGACTATGGTGGTGAGCTGCCTTCTTGAACCAACTGCAGTCTACCTGCTGTGGGTTGACTCACAATGCCATTAGGGAAGGAATTCTGGGATCCAGTAACATGAAGGAATGGTGATATTAATTGAAAATAAACTTGGGCTGTCAAGTGGCAGCCACACAAATGACATGCAAAGTTAGGATGGTGAGTGGCTTGGAGGGGAACTTGCAGTTGGTGGTGTTGCAATACATCTGCTGTCCTTGCCCCTCTAGGTGGAAGTGGTCGTGGAAGGTGCTGTTTAAGGATCTTTGATGAATTTCTGTAGTGCACACTGCTGCTACTGAGCATTGATGGTAGAAGTGGAAGCTTGTGGATGTGGTGACAATCAAGCGGGCTGCTTTGTCCTGGATGGTGTTAAGCTTCCTGAGTGTTGTTGGTGCTGCACCCATCCAGGCAAGTGGGGAGTGCTTCATCACACTCCTGACTTGAGCCTTGTAGATTGTGGATGGGCTTTGGGAGACAGTAGATTCACCTGCCCACAGTATATTCACCTGACCACAGAATACCTCACCACAGTATTTCTAACTTCTGACCTGTTTGTGTCACCAGTGACAAGTCCAGTTGGGTTTATGGTCAATAGTAACCCCAAGGATGTTGGAAGTGAGGGATTCAGTGATGGCAACACTATTGAACATCAAGGGGTGGTGATTAGATTGTCTCGTATTGGATGTGGTCATTGCTTGTCATTTGTGTGGCTGCCACTTGACAGCCCAAGTTTATTTTCAATTAATATCATTGTATAATGGAGTATTGGATGTAGGTTTGCTCGCTGAGCAGGAAGGTTAATTTCCAGACGTTTCATTACTCTACTAGGTAACATCTTCAGTGGACATCAGGTGAAGCAATGCTGAAAATTCTGCTTTTCTATTCAAAGTAACCCAAACATATAAATAGAAAGCAGAAATTTTCAGCATTGCTTTGCCTGAGGCCCACTGAAGATATTACCTAGTAGAGTAACGAAACATCTGGAAATGAACCTTCCTGTTCAGCGAGCAAACCTACACCCAAAACTTCAATTTTCTCCAAACTCACTATAATGGAGTATATTCGTAAGTGAGAGAAGATGAGCAAATGACTTACATGCTCAGAAAAATGAAGGTATTATCATGTACAAATGTATATATTGCTTTCATTACAATAAACCTTCCCAATGCACTTCACAAACACATTGCAAATGTTGCAGTTGCTATGTCCAAGTTAAGTAAGAGCATGATACAACTATAACTGGCTGAGAACCTTAAAAGAGAAAGTGAAGACTGCAGAAGCTGGAGATCAGAGTCAAAATGTGGCACTTGAAAAGCACAGCCGGTCAGGCAGCATCTGAGGAGCAGGAGAGTCAACGTTTCAAGCATAAGCCCTTTATCAGGAATGTGGGGGAGGGGCAAGGGGGCTGAGAGATAAGTAGAAGCGGGAGGTGGGGCTGGGGGGAATGGAAGCTTGGAATGCGGCAGGTAGATGAAGGTGGTGGGTGATCATGATAGGGTGGAGCGGATAAGTGGGAAGAAAGATGGACAGGTAGGACAGTTCAAGATGGTGGTGCTGAGTTGGAAGGTTGGATTTAGGTTGAGGTGGGGGAAAGGGAGATGAGGAATCTGGTGAAATCGACATTGATTCCATGTGGTTGGATGGTCCTCAGGAGGAAGATGAGGCATTCTTCATCTAGACGTCAGGTGGCTAGGATTTGTCCCTGTGGACGACCACTTCAACTCCCCCTCCCACTCTGCCAATGACATGCAGGTCCTGGGCCTCCTCCAATGCCAATTTTTTTTTCTTTCTTTCTTTCTTTCTTTCTTTCTTTCTTTCTTTCTTTCTTTCTTTCTTTCTTTCTTTCTTTCTTTCTTTCTTTCTTTCTTTCTTTCTTTCTTTCTTTCTTTCTATCTTCCTTCTTTCCTACCTACCCATCTATCTATCTATTTATCTACCTATCTATCTATCTATCTATCTATCTATCTATCTATCTATCTATCTATCTATCTATCTATCTATCTATCTATCTATCTATCTATCTATCTATCTATCTATCTATCTATCTATCTATCTATCTATCTATCTATCTATCTATCTATCTATCTAGTTATGTATTTATTTATTGCCATGTGTCTCTTGTTATACAATACAGTGGAGAAGTGTTGCATAGCATTGCCACACTTTGGTGCCATCTTATAACATAGAAAACTAAACCAAAACATAGAATATAAGGGCGTAAAACTAAGGAAATAAGGAAAAAGTGTTCCACTTTACAGTCCTTCTTATTAAGTGCTCCACCATTGGCCTTGGGCCTTGTGGCCAGGCATGAGACCTCTTTGCTGCCATTGCTGTTGGAGAGAAAGTTGCTCACTCTTCGATGCCAAGTTGCCTCCACCTACACCCTCATCACTATGAGTCCTCACTGAACCTCGCCAGTGCAGACACCACCAACTCTGCTGGGTACCGCATCAGCCCAAACCTGACTCCATCGCCACCATGACATTGCTTCGGGCCCATGACATTGCTTCGAGTGGGTTCGCCATGATAAATGTTGGGATACGGGGTTGAGATGGGTCTGGGTGGGATGCTTTTCGGAGGGTTTGTGCAGACTCCATGACATGAGTGATCTCTATCTGCACTGTAGAGATTCTATGATTCTAACATCATCTCTATCAGAGAACTGTCTGCCTGCTCTAGTTATCTCCCACCTTCTGATTGCCAGCTTCTCTTGCCTAGAATAGAAGCAAACTCGTGTATATTCTAGTTAAGGACAGAAAAGACTTATTAGGAAGTTTAATAACGTATAGAAAATATGATTAAGAGGAAATAATTGTAATGGCAGTATGAGAATTAATAGGGGAGTTTTAAAAAAAATAATTACAAATTTTACTTCAGATTACCACCTATACATCTCCCTAAAAAGAAAACAAAGAACCAAAGAACTGCAGGTTCAGGAAATTTAAAATAAACAGAGAAATTGCTGGAGAAACTCAGCAACTCTGCCAGCAGTCACAGAGAGAGAAACAGAGTTAATGCTTCAGTTCAATGGTTTACTACTTTAGAACATCGAACAAGATTCTGAAGAAGGGTGACTGGACTCCAAACGTTAACTCTGCTTTCTCTCTCCACAGATGCAACAGGACTTGCTGAGTTTCTCCAGCAATTTCTATTTTTATTCTATATTTTCCTCTTTGTACTAACATATTGCATAAACTGCTTTGCAAAATCATTATCTTCAGTAGCCTCTGCTTGAAGTGGCAGTTGAACAATGATATGTAAATCAGGTTTATTTCTGATAGACTGTTTTTTTCCAGCATTGCAGATGATTATGTAGATCTGGTCGCTTTTCGGTTATCACATTATCTTATTCATGCTCCAGCTCTCACTGCTTCCACTACAGCTGTCTGCTTCAGATCGGATTTAATTTACCTGAATTAAAGAAAATAAAAAGGCTTCTTGTTTGTTTCAAGAAAAGGATTGATTTCCAAAATCTCCTTGAGATAGACACTGCAATGTGCAAAGAGTGTGACAGCCATACAAAGAGACTTAGAGGTGAACAAACAGAAAGAAAGGAACTCTGGCAGAGTGGGAGAGAAAGTCACAGGCAAGTGCAGAAAGATCGCAGAAAGCCTGGGACAGCGACAGGCAGCAAGAGGCAACCAGGAGCAAAGGAGCAGAGCAAGTGTCAGAAGACAGAGATAGAGAAAAAGGAGATGGAGTCATAGAGAGGTACAGCACGGAAACAGACCCTTCGGTCCAACTTGTCCATGCTGACCAGATATCTTAAACTGATGTAGTTCCATTTGCCACAATTTGGCCCATATCCCTCTAAACCCTTTCTATTCATATACCCATCCAGATGCCTTTTAAATATTGTATTTGTACCAGCCTCCACCACTTCCTCTGGCAGCTCATTCCATACACGCACCACCCTCTGCATGAGAAAGTTACTTCTCAGGTCCCTTTTAAATCTTTCTCCTCTCACCTTAAACCTATGTCCTTTAGTTTTGGACTCTGTTTCTCTCTCCTCAGGTGTGGCCAGACCTGATGAGTTTCTCTAGCTATTTCTGTATTTGAAGACAAAGGGTCAACGTCTGTGCTGTAAACTTAATATATTGATATTATATATACCACCACCAAAAATGAAGGATTTCTCCTTGGTTAGCTGATCTCTTTTTTGTTGGAGTGAGCCAGTTCTAGGGTACAGTGTTGCGAGCGCACTAGTAGAACATAACCAGAGATCTCAAATGCCTATACTACATTCTTTTATCAAGTCTCTGTGCATGGTTACACCATGCCATTTCTCAACTCCAAAAATGATGTACTAGTTGATCACACTGCAATACTTCGGAATGTGTGGGAACAGCATTAACATACGAAATACAACGTGGTCCTTTACTGTCCATGGTACAGAATCGTACAGCCATACAGCACAGAAACAAACCCTTTGGTCTAACTCATCCATGCCGACCAGATATACTAAATTAATCTAGTCCCATTTGCCAGCATTTGGTACATATCCATCTAAACCCTTCCTAGTCATGCACCTATCCAGATGCTTTTAAATGTTGTAATTGCACCAGCCTCTACCATTTCTTTTGGCAGGTGGGAAACAATTTAGAAAGCATTATATTAGAGGGAGAGTTACAGTGTCTTCTTCATAATGGCTTTCTTTCATAATAATAGCATGTCACAATATAAAATAGATATGATAATGTGTAATAGTCTTCCACTTGCATCTTTTAATAAGCTCAAACTCAGTTACTCAACCCAAGTTACTCAAACAGAAGAAAATGCGAAATACTTTGGGTGCTGGAGATCTGAATTAAAGATAGAAATTGTTGGAAGAATTCAGCACCTGATAGCATCTGTCGAGAGAGAAGTAGTTTTAACATTTCAAATCCAATTCTTCAGTTCGCTGTAAAAGGTTCCAAAGAACAGTCATACTTAACAGATTTGAAATCACATCAGCACCAATATGGAAAAGACAAAGGAAAATACAACTCGCTTGACCCTGTGTGGTGGTACTAACATCAGGGAGATCATGCCAACATTGGGCGAGGTGCCTTATAGATTGGTCAAGGGATAGTCTGACATAGCCATTCTTGGAGAATCGTACCCTGTAGACAAAGTCCCACACATTCATGTCACCATATCCAGGTATGTCCTGTCCCTGCAGAGGTGACAGTGCAGTTGGTATACTGTCAAAGTCCTCAACATTAACTCCAGAACTCATAAAAGCCAATGGCATCAGGCCAAATATGGACAAGTAAATCTCCTGCTTAATACCATGTTATGCACTTACCTCAGCTGATGATGGGTATTCTATATTGAAGTCAACTTGAAGGGTGTACAGAGGGCAGCAATGACACAGAGAATTCGGAATGTGGTCTTTAATCTCCATCATCAAGAGTCATCAAGTAGCTTCACTACAGACTGAGCTGAAGGGAGAAATAAAGAACATAGCTGTTAGACCGAGCCTGGATAGAAGCTGAGGGAAGCTACAAGCAGGAAGAGTATATCTGGCCTCGCTCCCACTGACAGTCCTTTTGGAGATGAATTCCTGCCTTCACACTGTGATACCCTCCATCGGGTTGTGTGACACTAGCAGCATGCTACATGGGACTGATTTCAAACTGGCATCTCGAAACTGAATATCCAAGAAGCCCTGTGCGCCTTGAGCACCAGCAGAATTGTATGTCAACACAATCTGCAAGCACATGGCTCAGCTACATCCTCCATTATAATATTCCATTAAGCCTGGTGCAATGGACAATGCAGGACTATATGCCAAGAGGATCACTGCACCTAAACATGAGGTGTGAGATTGGTGAAGCTATAACACAGAGGTGAAGCTAACCCTAACCCTAACTCTAACCCTAAGGCTAACCCTAATCCTAACCAGAACCCTAAACCTAACCCTAATCCTACTCCTAATCCTAATCCTAAAGCGAAGGTGAAAGCTAACCCAAAGCCTAATCCTAATCCTAATCTTAACACTAACCCGAACCATAGCCCTAATCCTAACTCTAACACTAACCCTAACCCTAACCGTAACCCTAACCCTAAAACTAACACTAACCCTCACCCTGATCCTAACTCTAACCCTAACCCTAATCCTAACTCTAACCGTAACCCTAATCCTAACCCTAACATTAAACCTAACCATAGTCCTAATCCTAACCTTAATTCTTACCTTAATACTAACCCTAACCCTAACCTTAACCTTAACCCTAACCCTAACCCTAACCCAAACAGAGTAAGCAGCAAGTGATAGGCAGGATAGACAGTAATGCCATAATGAGTGGATCAGAACACAACTCTGCGTCCTACCACATCCAGTTCTAAATGATGGTGGGCAATGAAACAACTCATTCGAGGAGGAGGCTCCACAAATGTTCTCACATACAATGTTAGAAGAATACAGCACATCAATGAAAAGATAAGGCTGATACATTTGCATTATCTTCTGCCAAGTGCCATGTGGATGATCCATCTCAGCCTCCTTTTGGGGTCCCCAGCATCAGAGATGCCAGTCTTCAGCCAATTAGATTTGCTCCATGTGATACCAAGAAACAGCTGAATGCACTGCATATCGCAAAGGTTACGTGCTGTGACAGCATACTGGCATTTACACTGAATATTGTGCTCCAGAATTGGCTATGGCCCACCCAAGATACTCCGGTACAGCTCCAACATTGCCCTTGTCTTGACAACATGGAAATTTTCCTGCGTATGTTTGATTCGGTATTAAGTGGAACTTGCTACCTCATTAAACAGATTATCTGGCCATTAGTTTTCATTGCGAGCTTCCTGTGAGCAAATTGACTTCCTACATTGCAATAGTGGCTACACTTAAGGCCAACATTCTGGGTGTGCGGAGAGCTTTGGGATCAGCTTTGAGATTGTGAGTGGTGCTAAATAAATGCAAGTTCTTTATCTATTTGAGAAGTGAACACCTGCAGGTCAATTTCTCATTATGATTGCTTTTCGAATGCAGCTTATAGCTGTTCTTGACACTAGCATTAGCTGTAATTTTGGATTGCTGGAAGGTGAACCAACAAGATAACAACCATAAAAAAAGCATACTTCTCTGAATAATCTGATGTAATTGCAAAAAAGGTTCGCATATTGTTGTAAAATGTAAAATGTGACTTTTATGTTGATAGGAAGCTTGAAATATGCACTCAGTAATGAACACTTAACGTGTTGGGGTAAGGATAATTTTCCCTGATATGCTTAATCGATCCTAGCCAACTGCATGCTGAACTCAAATAAGATTACATCACCAATAATGAACCCTTGAGGGACTGTAGTTTGGAAGTGACTCATTAGATTTTAGTGAATCTGAAAATATTATGAAACTTTGTGATCCACGTAAAATATGTAGAGAGAATACTTTATTATTTTTATGCAGGCTTGCTGGGAGAGTATTTGCATTGAATAGAAAATCCCCAAGAGAAATTAACATGTGCTTGTCACCATCTACTGTCAAGTGGTGATATAAAATATTCCGACACGTGATATTTAAGATGGAAGGTCATCTAGGCCATCATCGAGTGATTAAAAATTAAGAGATAGCAAGTGGTACAAGATGGAAATGCCTGAGCATTGACTTTGTGTCTCATTTTCAACCATCTTTCTGACAAATTCAGAAAGAGTTGAATTGTCAAAGGAGAAAGTGTAGTAATGGCCACAACGCAGTGCCGAGGGCAGAGCAGAAAACAATTCCATTTTAGAATTCTCAGCTATATCTCCAAATCCCTTCATGGCCTCACCTCCTTCCCTAACTATATCATCTCCTCCATTCTTATTATCCCTGTGATCTTTGCTTTCCATTAATTCAGATTTTCACCACTCTGCCATATGATGTTGCATCTTCACCTGTCAATAATATTCAATTGCACTCTTTTTGACAATGAGAGTAGCTCTCTGTACTTGATTGGCTATATCTGGGTGTGGATTCTGAGCAAAGAAAACAGGCTCCACAAAAGCTATGAGAAAATGAAGAGCAACGAACATTTTGTGACAGCGAAGGTATTTTAAAATTCATTTTACTAATACTGTTAGGAGAAAGTGAGTACTGCAGATACTGGAGATCAGAGTCAAAATGTGTGGTGCTGGAAAAACAAAGCAGGTCAGGCAGCATCTGAGGAGCAGCAGAATCGACATTTTGGGCATGACCCCTTCATCAGGAATGACCTGATGAAGGGCTTATGCCCAAAACATCGCCCTCCTGCTCCTCAGATGCTGTCTGACCTGCTTTGTTTTTCCATGCCATCCTTTTTGTCACTAAAACTGTTGCTCAGTTCATAACGAAGGGCATTTCATTGCTCTGAGATACAGGAAATATTCAATAGCCCTAAGCTCTGGAATTTTCTCCCTAATTCTCAACAACTCTGTGTTATTCATTCAACTGCGGCCCCTCACAGACGGGGATGACTTTCTCCCACCCTCAGGGTGAGTCTGTAGGGGGCAGCTACCCCAGGCTCTGTTACACTGGTGGCAGATGGTGCTCACGGGAAGGAGGTGGGTGAGTGGGGTGCTGGTGGGGCAGTGTGCTCCTTACGCTGTCCCCCCTCCCCCGGCTTCAGCTTTTTCCGAACGGCAAGTCTCGAGGTTCTCGACGCCTTCCCGAATGTTCCTCCCCCACTTTAGGACAGTCTGGGGCCAGTGACTCCCAGGTATCTGTGGGAATGCTGCACTTCCCCAGTGAGGCCTTGAAGGTATCCCTGAGACACTTCCTCTGTCCCACCTGGGGCTGGCCTGCCGTTTTGGAGCTAGTCTCTGTGTCAATGCCTTCCAATAAGCCCCTTCTTCAAACTTACTTTTTGACCAAGCTTTCCATCACTTGGCTTATTGTGTCTGTGTACTGTTAAAATTCCTTTGCTAACACTTGGGAAGGGTTCTATATGAACTTTAATTGTTGTTGTCATTCAGCAGTGCAGCCTACTAATACAAAACCAAATTATTTTAGGGAATGGTTCTCATTCACAGTATACAAATTATGGACAACTTCAGAAATATTTGAATCTAAATGGACTAACAGTCAGTTAGTAGTATGGAAAGTAAATAATGCCGCAACAAAGTCACGTCTTTTTCCAAGCTTTCTGACTTGAAATTAGCAGGACAATTCGCAAGAGTAACAATTCTCTAATGATGCGAATGATACAGCACAGTGACTCAGTGGTTACCACTGCTGCCTCACAGTGCCAGAAACCCAGGCTTGATTCCAGCTTTGGGTGATTGGCTGTACGGAGTTTGTATGTCTGCCCTATTCTGCATGGGTTTCTGCTGGGTGCTCCTGTATCCTCTCACAGTCTGAAAATATGCAGGATAGGTGGATTGGCCATGCTAAATTGCCCATAGTGTCCAGGGATGTGTAGGTTAGGTGTATTAGCCATGGGAAATGCAGGGTTATGGGGGATAAGGCGTGGTGCTATTCGGATGGTCGGTGCAGGGTTGATGGGTTGAATGGTATTTTTCTGCATTGTAGGGGTTCTATAATTCTTTGACAGTGCCTTTGCCAACCAGTCAGCACCCACCCCTCTTAATAAATATTAATTTCCCCTTTGAGTCAGGGTATTGAAAATTGTTGTGATGAACTTCTCAATCAGCCGTAAACTGATGGAAGCATTCACAGTTAGCATAATTAAAAATCTCGAATGTTTGGATTTGCTCGGTGTTTCTCGGTTATTCACTGACAATTGTCATTGAAAAATGGGTTGATACTCATTCAGAAAATGGGTCCAGACATTGGGACACAATGGATCAAATCTCAGGTGCTGGTGTTTAAGTACAATTGATAAACTTTACATTTGGTGATTCTTGTGGCGCAGTGGTTGTGTCCCTACCTTTGGGTCGGGAAACCCCAGGTTTAAATCCCATCTGCTCCAGATGCTAGTTTGCTTGGAAGTACTTATATTTGGGGAACAAATATGTTGGAATTTAAAATCTGTGACCAAGAGCTAGTCTCAGAGATGGTGACCTTGGACTGAATTCTCCCCAGGTTTGGCAAAGTGTCAATTTCAGGGTGTTTTGTGGATGCTTTCTAGCTCCATTAAGTACGTGCCACACCTCCATGGTGTGCTCGCGCACTGTTCAGCAGCAGTCTGAATGCTCGCTGGTGTTGGGAAGTCCTGTTCACCCCATGAGTGCCATTGTGAACTCCAGCTATGTGCTACAACAAGCAATGCCAGCCAAGTTTGAAATAGCCTCCTTGTCCTTGGAACTTGCAATAATGACCTTTCGGCGCTTCGCAAACGTAGGTGCCTGCCATCTTCTCTCTGTTACCTCACACATACCCTCACTCCGTCCTTGCACCCACCTCCCACCAAAACCCCATGCTTTGCCACATTTAATCACAAGCAACATTCTCCCTTAATGGCTTTCATCCACTCTAACCAATCCCCAACCCTTTCTGCCCTCACTCAGGACATCTTACCAACTTTGATGACTGAGGACAGACCAGTTTCCCTGGCTACCTCCCTTGACTAGATGAAGGGCTACTATCTTTAGGCTTTCAGATGTGACCATTGGGTTGAAACAGACATTGCTAACATCACATTAATCTTCCTAACTGTTGACTGAACCTGCATGTTAACCTTAAGAGAATCCTGAACTAGGGCATCTAAATCCCTTTGAGCTTCACATTTCTGACGCCTTTCCCCTGTTGGCGTAGAATAGAACAGAATCTCTACTGTGTGGAAACTGGCCATTTGGCCCCATGAGTCCCCACCAACCCTCCAAAGAGTAATCCACCTTAGCCGTTCCCCTACCCTATTACTCTACATTTATCCATGATTAATGCACCTATCCTATACATTCCTGAACACTATGGGCAATTTAGCATGACCAAACCTGCACATCTTTGGATTGTGAGATGAAACCGGAGCAAACCCACGCAGACATGGGGAGAATGTGCAAACCCCACACAGAGAGTCACCCGTGGCTGGAATTGAATCCAGTTCCCTGGCGCTGTGAGGCAGCAGTGCTAACCACTGAGCTGCCATTCTGAAGTAGTTCCCAATTTCCCATTGTGGTTACGATTCAGAGTGTATTTTATTATTCCCTGGTAACTGATAATGTTTGTTGAAGCTGATTAAACACCCTTCTGTTATACTAAACCACACCAACAACACTCCACACAAACCTTACACCAGCTTTTCTTTTGCTTATTCACGAGAAGAAGCCAGCACTTATCACTCAGCCCTAATTGCCCAAAGACAGTTAAAAGTCAACCATGCTGCTGTGGGTCTGGAGTCAGTTAAAAACCAGACTAGATAAGAATGGTAGCTCTCTTCCTTAAAGGGAATTAGTCAATTAGATGTGTTTTTCCAAACAATCAGCAATGGATTTGTGTTCATCATTAGACTCTTAATTCCAGACTTTTCTTAAATTCCAATTCCATCATCTGCAGTGGTGGGATTTGAATCTGGGTCCTCAAAGCATTAGTTGGGTCCATGGATTAATAGCCCAGTGATAATACTACTAGGCCACTGTGACAAGGTTCACTTTCCAAGTAAAACTATTTATTCTTCCCAAATGTCAATCCCTACTATCTTATGTTTTTGAATACAAAAGTATGACCAGCATGAAGCACAGAGTTTTGCCTTGGGGACAGTTATTTAGAACGATATCGACTGAGTATAGATCTAGTGGAGCTTGGACAATATAGTAATTTCACCTCACTGGTGAAGTGCGCTGTTCTCCATTTGTGTACTCAGCTCCAATTTGATCAATAAGCCATTAATATTTCAATAATATTGTCGCACATCTGGGCTGTTTTTCTATGCATAGCCCAAGACGTCAGTCTCTCCTCTCACACATATGAGATATTGATTTTAAAACAGGTCTTTCAGGGCATGAAACAAGCTACAATGCACTTGCGACCTAGCCAGTCAAGCATAGGAAAAAGTAATGATGAGGTTATTTTTTTAATGCAAAAATCCACCATTGCCACACTGTGGAGATTTTCCATATGCTATAATGAATACAAATATCAATTCTCTCTCAGTTACATTCCCATTTAAGGTGGCGAGCTCTACTTCAATTCAGTTCGGTTCAGGTAGCTGCTTTTGCCAAGACGAAATTGATCAAAGCAGGAGGAGCTCCTTAAGAGACACATTTGTGGGGGAGGGGTTTGAGACATAAGCCAAAACATGTTCCATGTCTCCAACCTATTCTGTTGAATTACAAGTTTTGACCTTAGCAGGGAGAGGAGTTCCATGCGCAGCCATTGGTACCAGGAGGGTTCTCTGGTCTGGAGGAAGTTAGAGGACTCTCAGATTGAGAGCAGCACACAGGGGCAGTAAGGCAAGGTGATTGAGTGGCTGTGTTACAATGAATAGACCTACTTGGCCTTCTTACAATAAAAAATAATCAAATAGAGAAGACAGTTGTGTGAGTGTCATGTGTATGTGCATGCTGTGAGTGTTTCCATGTGTGTGTTTTTTGGTGTATATGAGTGTCTGTGTATTGTGTCTGAGTGTATGTACATGTTGTGTCTGTGCGTGTTTATGTGTCTATGTCTTGAGTGCGTGTGCCTGTGTCTGTTATGCTTGTGTGTGTGTGTAATGCGTGTATCTATATCTTGTTTGTGTGCGCATATGTCTGGTGTGTGTCTGCATATGTTTTGTGTTTGTGTGTTATGTGTGTCTGTGTCAATGTCTATGTGTTGTATGCATGTTGCGTGCGTGATGTGTCTGTGTTGTATGCATGTTGTGTGTTTGTGCTGTGTCTCTGTTGTATGTTTTTCCTATGTGGATGTGTGCTGTGTCTGTGTGTTATATGTTTGTTGTGCATGTGTGCTGTGTGTGTGTATTGTATGTGTGTCTGAGTGTTGTGTCTGTCTTCTGTTTGTAGTGTGCAGATGGTGTGTTGATAGCAGTGTGTGCGTGTGTGTGTGTATGTGCTATGTCTGAGTATTGTATGTGTGTCTGTAATGTGTGGATGGTGTATTGCATGGTGGTGGTGGTGGTATGTGTGTGTGTGTGTGTATGTATGTAATTCCTTCACAGGATGTTCTTTGACTTCATTCACGTTCAGGCACAGAACATCCATAGTCCTGTCTGGCACCCTGGCCAATCCTGGAAGCCTATCACCAATTAACAGTTCCCATTGTGTTGGAATTAATTTCTGCAAATCCCAGTTGCCCTTCTTAAATATTGATAAGACTCGGTTTAATTGCCTGCACTTGGAGGTGGTTGAGCTGAGACATCCCGAGCCAACCTCATCCAAGGTACTTTCAGGCACTCACTCTCTCTCTGGGGCCCAAATGTCCTGCCTCATTTTTAAACAGTGGCTCCAAGGCCTAGGACCTCCCGTAAGAGGAATTATCCTTCCCTTAAGCACTCTGTCAAAATCACTCAGGATACGTTTCAATCCAATTCAGTCAATCGTCAATCCAAACCTTGGCCCATGATTTCCTTGACCTAAGATGAAGTCACTGTCACTCTCTTGGTTGAATGCATACATTACTTCCATGGTTACCACACTTGGTCCCTTCTCGATATCCTTTATAATTTCTAAACTGTGCCAAAGATTACATACTTCTTTAAAAAAATCACTCACAGAGTGGAGTGGGTGGCTCCACCTGGGCCAGCATTTATTGCCCATCCCTAATTGTCCTTGAGAAGATGGTGATGAGCTGCCTTCTTGAATTGCTGCAGTCCATGTGCTGTAGGTAGACCTACAGTGTTTCTAGAGAGGGAACTCTAGGATTTTGAACCAATGACAATGAAGGAGTGGTAATATATTTCCAGTTCAAGATGGTGAATGGCTGGGAGTGGAACTTCCAGGTGATGGCCTTTCCATGTATCTGCTTCCCTTGTCCTTTGAGATGGAAGTGGTCGTGGGTTTGGAAGGTGCTATTGAAGGATCTTTGGTGAATTTCTGCAGTGCATCTTGTAGTAGGGCACACTGCTGCTACTGAGCATTGGTAATGGAGGGAATGGATGCTTGTGAATGTGGTGCCAATCAAGCAAGCTACTTTCATGAACAGAAGTTGCTGGAAAAACTCAGCAGGTCTGGAAGCATCTGTGAAGAGAAATCAGAGTTAATGTTTCGGGTCCAGTGACCCGTCCTCAGAACAAAGCAGGCTGCATTGTTCAGGATGATATGGAGCAAGTGGGTGATATAGCATCATACACCTGACTTGTGATGGTGGACTAGTTTTGGGGAATTGGGAGGTAAGTTATTTATGCAGTATTCCAGCCTTTGCACTGTTAACTTTTCCAGAGTTGTTAGATTTAACTCCCTCACTTTTGCAAGATTTAAATTGTGACACCATCCTATGAAGGACTTCAAACTAGGGGCAGAAGGAGGCCAGTCGGCCCTTCAAACCTGCTCCTCCATTCAATCAGATCCTGGCCAATCTCTTCCTTGATGTCTTTTGAGCTCTTTCCTCTTCCCTTATTCTTATCCAAGTAAAGTGACTGCATCTTAATTCATCACTGAGTACACTTTTATTGGTGTTCCAAGGCAACATATCCAACCCCCCCCCCACCGATCTTCTGTGGAACACTGAAACAAAGGGTATTGGATAGCGTAGACATACTTAAGGGCAGATAGCTGGATAAAAAAAATTTACAGAGAAATGGATAGGAAGACATGTTGATAGGGTGAGAGGAAGAAAGAAAGTGAGGAACTTCATGGGACAAGGGGGACTTAAACACCAGGTTGGACCATTTGGATTGAATGGCTATCTCTGTTCTGTAGATGCTGAGTAATGCTTTCATATTGGCAGAGATTTTCCAAGCTTTGCTGGCCTATATTTTAATCACACCCTTGTTATCTTTGATAAGATTTCACAACATCAGTTAATACCATAATTATGACTAGAATCTTAGACTAAAGACATTGGTGAATGGTGCTCATAAAATTGACCATGTAATGTGACTGGACTGCACACAGTTGCAATGAACGTGTGTCGCTGAGACTGTTTCCTGAACTGTACTTGGCTTTAGTATTGCCACAGGCTGCAATTTGAAACTGCTCATTTGGCAGATTAGATTTACAATTCTATAATTAATTTCTGTAACTGAACGGGAATGAATTATTTCAGAGTGTTTTATTAAGAAGGGTATCATTCAGCATGAAACATTGGACCAAGTGGCTGAGATCCATTGGAACTTTACACTGCTCAGGTTAATGCTCAGTATTATCCATTAAATTATATGTGCAGGATATCAACTTCAGAGGAAAATCAATAAAATAATGTTGTTAAACTGTTTTTCTTTTGTAGAAGTCGAGACAAGTATACAAGCATGTCACACATACAAAGTTCTTCTTCTTTGGCGCAATGCCAGTCTGACCCACAGCATTGTGACCTCTACCAAAGTCAGAAAAGGAAGCAGATCCCAAATATGCTCCAGTCAAAATGGGGATCATGCCCAATATTGATGGCACCAATTTGATCCAGACATTTCAGATGGCTGGGTCTCTACCCAATGTGGTTCTGGATTAGAGTGGTGCTGGAAAAGCACAACAGTTCAGGCAGCATCCGAGGAGCAGGAAAATCGACGGTTCTGATGAATTCCTGATGAAGGGCTTTTGCCCGAAACATCAATTTCCCTGCTCCTCGGATGCTGCCTGAACTGTTGTGCTTTTCCAGCACCACTCTCATCTAGGATTTGGTTTCTGGCATCTGCAATCCTTGTTTTCACCTCTACCTAATGTCCAGATAGTTCTGGAAATACATGCTTTAATTTGCATGTTGTAGTCCTGGAGGTATGGATAGTGTGATGACACAGGGTTAAGCAAGCCAAACGCAATCAGCCTCACTATCACTGGAATCTTGATTTGATTTATTGTAGTCATGTGTACCTTAGTACAGTGAAAAGCTTAGTTTTGCGAGCACTACCAGCAGATCATTGTAAACAAGGACTTACAGATCATGGGGGGCTTAGAGAGAGTGAGCCATACATGATTATGGCTGCACAGGAGGTGCACAAAGCAAGATCAACCTTCACAAGGTCAACGTTACTTGAAATTAGAGAGGTCCATTCAACAGTCTAATAACAGTGGGGAAGAAGCTGTTCTTGAACCTGTTGCTCCGTGTGTTCAAGCTTCTGTATCTTTTGCCCAATGGAAGAGGTTGGAAGAGAGCATTACTGGGGTGTGAGGGGTCATTGATGATGTTGGCAGCCTTTCTGTGGCAATGAGAAGTGTAAATGGACTCCATGGATGGGAGGTTGGCTTCAGTGATGGCCTGGACTGTGCACACAACTTTCTGTAGTTTCCGATGGCCCTGGGCAGTGCAGTTGCAGTACCAGGTCATTACTGCATCTGGATAGAATGCTTTCTGTGTAAAATGACAATGCAGTGAAGGTAGAACATTCAATGACCCTCAAAATTGCTAAATTGTTCCTAATCAGACTTTACAAATGGCAAACCTTAGACATCAAGTTTATAAGTTAAGCAAAGATATTTTTTTTGAAAAAAATTGAGAATGCAACTTTTGCGGAGTACAGATAAACTATTTCTAAAATGAAACTGCGTCTTGTCTCCTACCCACAATCCCAATCTGTGTCAGTTGTCAGCATTCTCTGTAGTTTGTTGGCTAGCACCAATTGACCAATTTCACATCCAACTCGCTGCCAGTCCCTGAGCATAGTGACATCTTGGTGTTAAAATGACTGCAGTATCCTTAGATTAACCTGCATTATCTTGCCAAGCCAGTTCACAATAGTTATCATCAGTCTTTTGTTCTCTCCTCTTAAAACCAAGCTGCCGTTCAAAGTTCAATGTTCAATTCTTAACTTCAACTTACAGTTCCAAATCAACAATGAGAGCAAACAAAAAAATCGAAAAGTAGTGATGATCGAAGATGTAGTGTTTGCAGCAGTCATAGGGGTGCACTCTGGAAGGAAAACCCTAAACTGGTTTCCCCCTCTTGACTCAGAGACATCAAGTCTAATGCAGCTGCAGACAGGTCTGTGAGCAGACGTGGGACCAGGCACAGGGAATGAGCTGGAGAACATCTTATCCAGAGTAGCTCAGACAAACACTGCCTTCCCAGTTGTTAGCTTACATTTAACATGCTGATTCATGAACAACTGCTGCAACTTTATTTTCCAAATCAGTTTATATATCTGAAAATCATTTGCTTTATAATTCAAATGTTTAATAAACGCCACAGCAATCCCCATATAATCATCACATCAAACTTTGAGGCAGCATTTCTCATCTGATAAACACTACTCATTTTAAAGTTAATATCCAGTCAGGATTTAATCATATTTAGAATGTCTGTATTGATTTATTTACCTTTATAATATTCTTGCGCGTTTTGAAAAGGTGTTTATTTGTCATGCTTTGCCACAGATTCATATTTCTCATTGGGGTTGAGTTACAAATTTCAGAGGAAGTCAACAGTTTTATACTGTACATTATTTCAGGATGCATAAGACTGAACATAGGGTACGTAAACAGGCCGTTCAGCCCATCAAGTATATGATTTTGCTCCACTTAGCTGTCTCCCAACTGTTGTTATCTAAATTTACCGTCATAACCCATGAATTGCTTTTCTCTTCTCTTCATTCCTGGGATGTGGACAGAGCCCAGACCATCACAAAAGCCAACCTTCCATCCATGGGCTCAACTTACATGGCTTGCTGCTGTAAAAAGACTGCCAACATCATTAAGGACCCATTGCACCCTGGTAATGATCTCCTACAACCTCTTTCATCAGGCAGAAGATATAAAAGCCTGAACATATGCACCAGCAGCTTCAGGAAAAGCTTCTTCCTGGCTGTTAGTAAACTGATTAATGGATCCTCTAGCCTCAAATAATGCTGATCTTGCTAATGTCACTCTCGCTTAGTCCATGTCCTGTACAATGTAACTTGTATGCCTCTGTCTAAGTCTTTCTGATCTGTACATCCTTGCTTACTATGATTTGCCCATACTGCTTGCAAACAAAGCTTTTCACTGTACTTCAGTATAATAAATCAATCAAATCCAGTCAAATCATAGACTGGATCAGCCTTTATTGTACATCCCTAATTGTCCGGGTGAAGATGGTGATGAGCTGCCTTCTTGAACCACTGCAGCACTGGGATGTTGGGACACCCACAGTGAAGTTAGGAAGGAACTTGCAGAATTTTGAGTTGCAATAGTGAAGGAAAGGTAATATAGCTCCAAGTCAAAATGGTGCCTAGCTTATACTTCAAGTTGGTGGTGGTGCTGCCTTTGTCCTCCTAGGTTGCAGAACTTGCGGGCTTGGAAAGTGCTTTCAAAGGAGCCATGATGAATTGATTCACTGCATCTTATAGATTACTGTTGATGCAGCATCTGTGAATTTCAGTGAGATGTTGAATTTATTCAGACATTCTTGTAGATTGTTGTGAATATAACATCTGTAGATTTTGGTGAGATGATGAGTTGATTCAGTGCATCTTGTAGGTTATTGTAACTGTAGCATCTGTAGATGTTCGTGAGCTGTTTCAGTGCGTCTTGTAGATTGTTGTGACCATAGGATCTGTTGATGTTGGTGAAATGAGGTGTGAGAGGTAGACGGCTAAGCTGTGCTTCTGCCCATGCTCAGTTACTGTGCAGTGTTGCCATTATCAATAAGCATAGGACTGCAGTTGTTCAAGAAGGCGGCTCACCACCACCTTCTCAATGGCAATATAGGACAGGCAATTAATGCTGTCCTATATCCCATGAATGAATAAAAAAGGCATTTTATAAGAGCACTTTCTGAAAAGTGAAATGTGGACTGGGGAAGAAATACAACCTCTCTCCTTTACTCCGTGGCTCATTTCTGAAGAAGCTGACACCATGCGATTTCATACAGTCTGTTAGTCCTTAAATCATTTTATGCAGTCAGTTGACATCGCACTAGAAAGCAGAATAGTAATAAGTTAAGTTTAATACCATACTCTGATGTTCAAAAGACCAACACACAAGCCTAACAACATGATTATACAGGACCAGTGTTTGATCGAACATTGCAATATTAGTTTTTTGACCAAACAGCAGAGTAGTAATATCAATGTGAAAAAGCATTGAAAATCAATTTTGCTGTTTTAACCTGAAGACGAGTTCCGATCCTTTTTAGTAAAAATACCCTGCTGGCAATGTTTTTCATCAGATTTGAAACATGTTATTTGAAATCTACAGAGGCAATCAGACAGTGCTCTACATATGATATTCCTCAACATTTGAGAGGCTAAGTTACTGACTGTCCCTATCTTGGTTACTGTGGTGAAGTTCGAAAAGCAGGACTTAATTTTATTTTTATTAGAAGCCACACTCAAATTATTTCTATCTAGCCAGCTATAGATTGATCTCCCTTGCTACATCAGGGGAAATTTAATCAAGAGTGTTAGCCAGACAATGTTATCACATACATGAATACTTTTACTTGGCTGAATTTTCCCCAGTAAATCATTAATGCACTATGAAACCAAGCACAGCTCTAAAAATGAAACCCTGAATGATTTTTAAGAGGAAGTTAGTTTTATTTTTCTTTCTCTCACCTTGCACAAGCCCTATTGAAATATAGAATTAGTTCAAATGGATTTTGAAGAGGTATCATTAAAGAGATGGTACTCCAGGAAGATTGGTCTGGGAAAGCGTGCAGAGGAATTATAGAGGATTATTAGATCATTAGAAGCAGGAGTTGGTTTGTTTGTCCATTGAGTTTGCTTCAGCAGCTTGTCATTTGAGCTGGCGAATGCCAAAGACCTGTGTGGGAAAACAAATACTGGGTTTATTCTACAAAAACCAGAATGTCATAATTGCTGGAAATCTGAAATAAAACCGGAAGGTGCTGGAAAGCCTCTGGAAATCAAGCAGCATCCTCTAAGAGAGAAACAGAGTCAATGCCCTCAGTGCTGTAGTAATTGTAATGAGGTTGGCTGGATGGCCATCATTGAATATGTGTGGGTTTCCTTCGGGTGCTCCAGTTTCCTCCCAGAATCTAAGAATGAGTAGGTTAGGTGGACTGACCGTGGGAAATTGCCCACAGAGTCCAGGGATGTGCAGGCTGGGTGGGTCAGCCATGGGAAATGCGGGGCTACAGGGATGGGGTGGGTCCTAGTGGGATGCTCTTAAGAGGGTTGGTGTGGAGTTGATGGGCCGAGTGGTTTACTTCCACACTGTAGGGATGCTACGATGATTCCATATGAGTTCCCAGATTCGGGCTGTTAACCTGGTCCAATCAGGGAGCCCTGGCTGACAGATATAAATAGGTGAGTCAGAGGTTCTGTTCATTCTGAGAGCTGACTCTGAGGGAGGTGGATCAGTGTCAAGGACTCTCCATGTGTAAATAAAGGGTGACTTGGTGACAGGATATCGGCCTCTGAGGAGTTATTTCAAGTCCAACACAACTTCTCTGTGGTAATTTAAACAAAGAACTGTGGATGCTGGAAATCTGAAACTAAAACAGTAATGGTTGGAGAAACTCAGCAAGTCTGGCAGCATCCAGCGGAAAAGAAACAGAGTTAACATTTTGAGTTCTGCAGAACTTCTAGTTCTATGAACCTTCTACAGAACTGATAGTAGTTAGGAAAAGGGGGGAATGGGAGTGAAGGAGTCTGTGAATAGATGGAGAAGGAGCCCAGAGAGAGAGAAGGATAGTTAGGAAGATAAAGAAATGGAAGATAGTACATCTGGAGGATAGGAAAGTTGATCATGTGGATGGTAAGTAGAGGACTCTTCATGTGTGACTCACAATGCCAATACTGCCTCTCTTTCTTCATAGTTATTACCAAATCTGCTGAGTGCTCCTTCTCATCCCAGGCACTCTCTATCTTCATAACTGAGCTTATTCTACTTATTTTAGAACTGGTCCTGATATGAAATCTTCCTTTCGGCATTGACACTGACCTTACCAAATGAATCACAACCTCCCACCTTTCACATGATCACGTTGGATCCCAAAGTGTTGTCCTATTTTTGACTTCTGTCCACACCAGCGGTAAAGAAAATCACTGACAATTTAACAGAATGAGGGACAGTAGTATGTGGAGAGACTTAAGCATCTGGTTTTCTCGCGTTCAAGCAGAGAAGGTAAGTGACAGAGTTTACATAATTCATCATCCAGCAACTAGGGGTTACAATTTTAAGATTGTCAGCAAACGAGCCAGAAGCGAGATGAAGAGAAACTTTCTTACTCAGAGAATTGTCGGGATTTGGAATTTTTGCCTGGCAGAGTGGTGGAGGCGGATTCCATAGGAAGTTTCAAAAGAGAATTGGATGTATAATTGAAAGTGATGAATTTAGAGAGCTATGGAGATAGGGCTAGACAGTGGGTAGCTCTTTCAGGAGCTGGTACAGACATAATGGGTCAAATAGCCTCCTTTGTACTGTTAAATTCTATGATTCTATGAAAGTCATGAGTTGCTATGATGGAGCAAGTCATCAAAGACCATTCCCATTGATAGCAGGGTCTTTAACAAAGAGCAAAAGTCATTGGTAGAAGAAGCAGAGAGAAGGTGTTATGATTTGGACCATACTTTCCAAAATGATGGATGCTAATTTGTAATTGGTTTTCAAAAAGGGAGTTGGACAGATATTTGAAGGTGAGAAATTTGGGGGTGCTACATGAGAGAGGAGTAGAGTGAGATAAAGTCAAGGGTTGGTCTTTGAAAAAGCCAGGGCAGACTTCATGGGCTGAATGGCCACTTGCTGTGCTATGCTATTCTACGGTCACATTGGTGAATATGGCAGCTGGGAAAAGTCTTCAGATTTGATGGTCTTCAGCTTCCATAATCTCCTCATGCATAAGTTCTGATGATGGACTGAGCAGGAGGTGAAGTAACAGCTCAGGCAAGCCCCTGGGTATTGCCAGTTCAGCAGCTTCACAGAGAAACATCCCCACACTCCGTTTTCAGAACTAAGAGGGTTTAGCCAACACACTGAGTTCAAAAATTCCATGAAAAGCCAAATGTAACTAACCAGACAGTAGTCAGAAGTGGGTGAGGGGTTGGCTTTGAATGAGACTTTCCACATTGATCTTGCCAAGAATTTATGGATGGGTTTTTGAGTAACTGACTATAGGTTGTTGCCTCATAAAGTTCGATTTGATGAAAGGGTGTTTAACCAGAATGTCTAAAGGTCCCATGAGACAATGTGGCATTCAGCATAATTTCCGTACAATTCAGACTTGGCAGCTCAGTATACCCAGAGGGGCCACCTTATGGTTAACTACTCTGCACAGTCATGTTTCTAACTTCGACACGGTGGCTCAGTGGTTAGCACGGCTGCCTCACAGCGCCAGGGTCCCGGGTTCAATTCCTACCTCAGGAGACTGCCTGTGTGGAGTTTGCACATTCTCCCCGTATCTGTGTGGGTTCCTTCCCACAATCCAAAGATGTGCAAGTTAGGTGAATTAGTCATGCTAAATTGCCCATAATGTTAGGTGCATTAATCGGGGGTAAATTTAGGGTAATGCGTCTGGGCAGGTTACTCTTCGGAGGGTTGATGTGGACTTGTTGGGCTGAAGGGCCTGTTTCCACATCTAAACTACTTGCCTGCCATGCCCATCCTCATTGTGTCACCCTCTGCCCAACTGCCCCCAAGTTCTCATGGCCAATTCAGCAACAAACAGATTCCTTGTGATCCCAAGGAATGATTCTCAATCTTCAATCAAGCAACCTTTTCTTTCCACCATCTACAGTGCTATTAGAAAGAAAACCGTTATAAAAAAAGTGAACAAAAAGGAAATCTCCTTTCTATTCATCTCTGCCTAATTTGCTGTTATTAATGTCATAGAGTCATAGAGTGATACAGCACTGAAACAGACCCCTCAGTCCAACTCATATGTGCCAATCATAATCCCAGACTAAATTAGTCCCATCTGCGTGCACTTGGCCCATATCTTTCCAAGCATTTCTTATTCATGTACTTATCCAAATGTTTTTAAAACGTTATAAATGTACTCACATCCATCATTTCCTCCAGCAGTTCTTTCCACACACAAGCCACTCTCTCTGTAAAAAAAAGTGCCCTTCATGTCATAGAGATGTCTAGCATGGAAACAGGACTTTTGGTCCAACCCGTCCATGCCGACCAGATATCCCAACCCAATCTAGTCCCACCTGCCAGTGCCTGGCCCATATCCCTCCAAACTCTTCCTATTCATATACCCATCCAAATGCCTCTTAAATGTTGCAATTGTACCAGCCTCCACCACTTCCTCTGGCAGCTCATTCCATACACATACCACTCTCTGTGTGAAAACGTTGCTCTGAGGTCTCTTTTATATCTTTCCCCTCTCACCCTAAATAGAAAAAACACACCGGATCATCAACGCCACACTCACAGGAATCCGATTCACGAGAGAAGAAGAAAAGGATAGCCAACTCCCATTCCTAGACGTGATGGTACAGAGAACACCGAATGGAGAATTCACTACAAGGGTATACAGGAAAGCCACACACACAGACCAAGTCCTAAACTATGAAAGTAACCACCCCAACACACACAAACAAAGCTGCATCAGGACACTATTCAAAAGGGCCACAACACACTGCAGTACACCAGAACTGCAAAAAGAAGAAGAGGAACACCTATACAAGGTATTCGCCAAAAACGGATACCAGCGCAACTTCATCAACAGATGCCTAAGAGAAAGACCACGGAACGAGGACATACCAAACCAAAAGGACTAGCCACACTACCATTCATCAGGAGCATCTCGGAACTGACAGCCAGACTACTGCGACCCCTAGGACTCATAACGGCACACAAACCAACAGCCAGGCTCAGACAACAACTCACCAGAACGAAGGACCCGATACCCAACATGAGCAAAACTAATGTAGTGTACAAAATACCATGCAAGGACTGCACAAAACACTATATAGGACAAACAGGAAGACAGCTAACAATCCGCATACATGAACATCAACTAGCCACGAAACGACACGACCAGCTATCTTTAGTAGCCACACACGCAGACAACAAGCAACATGAATTCGACTGGGACAACACTACTATCATAGGGCAAGCCAGACAGAGAACAGCCAGGGAATTCCTAGAGGCATGGCATTCATCCAGAAACTCCATCAACAAACACATCGACCTGGACCCAATATACCAACCACTACAGCGGACAGCTGAAACTGACAACCGGAAGCGGCAGGGACAGACCACTATAAACACCGGAGGAAACATCAAAGAAGCGCTTCGCAGGAGGCTCCCAAGCACTGATGATGTCGCCTAGCCAGGGGACGAAACGTTTGCAACAAAACCTTCCAACTCGGCGAACAGAACCACAACAACAGTCCCAGTCTATGTTTGGAAAGTTAAAATCCCCTACTATAACCACCCTATTATTCTTACAGATAGCTGTCTTTTATACCGCTTTCCCCTCTCACCTTGATCACATGCCCCCTCGTCTTGAGATCCTCCACCCGAGGGAAAAGACACCTGCCATTCACCTTATCTATATTCCTCATGATTTGATAAATTTCAGTTAAGCCACCCCTCAACTTCCCACACACCAATAAGAAAAGTCCCAGCCTATCCAGCCTCTCCCTATAACTCAAACCCTCCATTCCCAGTAACATCCTGATAAAACGTTTCTGAACCCTCTCCCGCTTAATGATATGCTTTCTATAACGGAGCAACCAGAACTGGACATACTACTCAAGAAGAAGACTCACCAATGTTTTACACAACCTCAACATAACATCCCAACTCCTACACTCTGAGCAATGAAGGCAAGTGTGCTAAATGCCTTCTTAATGATTCTGTCTGCAAAGAATTATTTACCTGAACTCCTAGGTCTCTCTTTCCTACATTACTCAGAACCCTACTTTTAATTGTATAAGTCCTGCCCTTGTTTGTTTTACCAAAATGTAATAGCTCACATTGATCAAAATTAAACTCCATCTGCCATTCCTCACTCCATTGAACCAACTGATCTTGTCCTGAACACTGGCATTTAGTTCCTCTAAATCCCAGGACTAAAACATTGATAATCATTTTGTATTTGGAAGGATGCTGATTGTGTGCAGAGGTTTCTTCTCATCTTTATAACGTCTGCCCATTCCAAGTTGGTGAATTTCTCAAAGTTGGCGAACAATGTAAGCATTATTTCGGTTGGCATCATGAACACCTAAGAACGAAAGTTTCAAGGCTACTTGTCACAGTGTGAAGAGGGGAATGAGGTGTGCATTATTAGAATCCTGAGAAACCTTGACAAAAGACTTTGAGCAGAGTACCACCAGACAGTACAAAGCCAGGCAAACCATTTACAATGCTGTTTCCCAACACTCTTAATGTCAATTCTCAGGCTGTCTATATGTAGAGCCCAACGAATGATATAGCAGCACTGAACAAAGTTAATAGAAAATGTCATGTTCAATTAAACCAAAGGGAGCTTTTAAAGGACTATTGTCACAAGGATCTATTGACTTCACAAGCTATGTAAGCAGCCAGCACTGTGGAGTCAGAAACCTCGTGTCTATCACTGCCTGTATGACCTTCACAATTTTTCTTTCTTCTTTCAAAACATTTATTGTTCATCCTTAATTGTCCGTGAGTAGATTTTTCGACAGCACCTTCCAAACCCATGACCACTTCCATCCAGAAGGACAAGAGCAGCAGATACTTGGGAACACCACCACCTGAGAGATCCCCTCCACGACACCCACCATCCTGACCTGGAAATATATCGCTGTTCCTTCGCTGTCACTGGGTCAAAATCCTGGAATCCCTAAGGGCATTGTGGGTTAACTCACAGCATGGAGACTGCAGCGGTTCAAGGTGACAGCTCACACCTATCTTTGCAAGGGCAACGAGGGGATGGGCAACTAAGATCTGGCCCAGCCAGCAATGTCCATGTCCCATGAGCAAATAACAATAAAGGAGGCATGAGGTGACTTCTTAAATCTCTGCCATCCAAGTGGTACAAGGACACCATGCATAGAGCTGTTAGAAAGGAAGTTCCTGCATTTTGAGTGAGTGACAGTGAAGGGTCAGCCAATATGTTTCCATGTGAAGTTTGTATGTGGCTTGGAGGGGAACTTGCAAGTGGTATCCTAGTCTTTCTGGTTTGGCATGTGTTTGGAAGGTACTTATGAAAGGACCTTGGTGAGTCAGTGTAGTGTATCCCGTGGATTGGAAACATCTCCGTGACTGAGTGATGGTGGTGGAGGGATTGAATATTTATCATGATAATTCTGGTAGCAAGCAAGTGGCTTGCTCTGTCTTAGAAGGTATTGAGGTTCTTTAGTTGTGTTCCCTTAAATTTTCATTCTGACTATGAGATCTACACACACGGTGTGACCTCTGGAAGTGGAATTCAATGTTGTGATCGATGTACCAATGCTGACTGCTGTGCATGGATCCCTGTTGCATGTTAATGCAAAGATGCAGCTGGGAGGGTATGTAACTGTTGCATGTTGTTGGAGCTGCACTCATCCAGGCAGGTGGATAGTACTCCTGATTGTACTTTGTAGATGATGAACAGGCTTCAGGGAGTCAGGAGGTAAGTTACTGGGGCGGCACAGTGGCTCAGTGGTTAGCACTGCTGCCTCACACCGCCAGAGCCCTGGGTTCAATACCACCCTTAGGCAACTGCCTGTTTGAGGCTTGCACATTCTCCCTGTGACTGTGTGGGTTTCCTGCGGCTGCTCTAGTTTCCTTCCATAGTCCAAAGATGTGCAGCTTAGGTGGATTGGCCATGGCAAATTGTTCCATAATGACCAAGGATGTACAGGCTGGGTGGGTTAGCCATGGGAAATGCGGGATAATGGGGAGAGGGTAGGGGGCCGGGTGTCAATGGGATTCGATGGGCCAAATGGCCTCTTTCTGCACTGCAGGGATTCCAAGATTCTATACTCAATGCAACTTGTGACCTGCTGTAGTAGCCATTGTATTTGTGTGACTAGTCCAGGACAAAGGTAACCACCATGACGGTGATTGTGGGGAATTCAGGAATGGCAATGGTTAGATTCTTTCTTGTTCAGTATTGCCATTGTTTGGTAATTGAGTGGCATAAATGGGTCACATCATTTAGACAGGGTCTTTAAAAAGGTGTTTGGCATGCTTGCCTTCATTACTCAGACTATGAATATCAGAATTGGGAAGTCAGTTTGAGGTTGTACAGGTCACTGGTTAGGCTTCTTCTGGAGTAATGTCTCTAGTTCTGGTCACCCAGTAATGGGAAGGATATTATTAAGCTGGAGAGAGTTCAGAAGAGATTTATCAGGACATTGAAGGATATGGAATGTTTGAGTTATAAAGAGAGGCTAGATAGTTTGGCACTTTTTTCACTGGAGCTTAGGAGGTTGAGAGACAATGTTATAGAAGTTTATAGATTAGATTTCCTACAGTGTGGAAACAGGCCCTTTGGCCCAACTAGTCCACAATGACCCGCCGAAGAGTAACCCACCCAGACCCATTCCCTCTAGCGAATGCACCTAACTCTACGGGCAATTTAGCATGACCAATTCATCTAACCTGCACATCTTTGGACTGTGGGAGGAAACCAGAGCACCCGGAGGAAACCCACGCAGACACAGGGAGAATGTGCAAACTCCACACAAACTGTCGCCCGAGACTGGAATCAAACCTTGGTCCCTGGCGCCTTGAGGCAGCAGTGCTAACCATTGATTCACCGTGTTGCTCCATTGCATTATGATGCAATTTTCAATAAACATGTTCAGCTGTGTTTTCACAGAATAATGAAAATATCTCTCTGTTCAGCAATATTCAAGTTCTGTGCTACCAAGTGACTGTAACTATGTCAGTGTAAGACCCATCAAAATTCTAAAATGTCTTAAATGTTTGGATATTGTTTTTGCTACTAATTTTGCATTCAGCTGCCTGAAGCTATTGTCATGGTTTCCCAAATCTTCTTTCTCATTGTCAGAAAAAAAAACAAAGTCTTTTTCCCTCACTGCCCTTTAGAAACCAATTCCAGCAATGACTTGTTAATCAATTCAACGACAGAGGAAGGAGTGTCAGACCGGGCCGTAACATAGTCTGTGAATCAGTGTTTCAGTGAAAGATTTCCAAATCTAAATGTTATTTCAACTTGAGTCTCAGTTCATCGCCATAAATGTTGACATAATATACACCTTAAGATTGTATCTTAAAATTGCAGGTATAACCATTAACTAAGAGGCTTTCGAATAATTGAAGGGAAATATTTATTAATAGTGGGCAACATCTGCAGCGTAATCCTGGAGTCTGCTGATCAAATATTCCAATCAAACATTCTGCATAAGACTTAAAAGCTTGTAGAATACAGCTTCAGCAATTGGATAAGACAAGCTTAGAATTATATTCTTTTTCTCATAAGCATTTCTGCAACAAATTTAATTCCCTTTTAGCTTGGATTGCCACTGGCTATTGCAAAGTATTTCATTCCACATCTCTTTTGAAGTTAGTTTGTAAATGTAACCCATGCTGTCTGTAGAATCTTCGGTTTCTTCCTCAGGCTGTGCTGCATTATTAGCTAACAAGCAGGACAGCATTTTGGTCTCAGCACCTCAGGACAAAATTGACGAGAGAAAGAAAGGTCACTTTGGGTACCCGGTCCTGATTGGTCTCCATCAACTTGTGTAGATATAGGGTGAGGCAGGACTGGACTTGGCTCTGATGTCATGTCAATTCAATGATATGGAGGTGCCTGTGTTGGACTGGGGTGGACAAAGTCAGAAGTCACATGACACCAGGTTATAGTCCAACAAGTTTATTTGAAATCATAAGCTTCCAGAACGTGATTCCTTCGTCAGGTGAAGGAAAGAGCAGCGCTCTAAAAGCTTGTCATTCCAAGTAAACCTGTTGGACTATAACCTGGTGTCATGTGACTTCTGACTGTGTCAATTCAAACTAGCCTGGTGACATTTTGCAGATTGCTCATGGAGATGAAGGAGCAGATGGACATTATTCCACAGTTGAGAAAGCTGCAAGAGAAATGGCACTCTGAACAGACAAGGACAGATCAATAGGGTCCAGCTATGAGGTTAAGGACAGAATCATGGAATATATGGGCAGGAGTAGGCCATTTAGCGCTTTGGGCTGCTACCCCATTCAACATGATCATGGCTGGTCATCCAATTCAGTCCCCTGTTTCTGCTTTCTCATTATACCCTTAGATCCTTCCATCCTTACAACTCTATCCAACAACCCATTTTGAAAATGTTCAAAGTTTTGGCCTCAATTGCTTTCTGTGGCGGAGCACTCATGAGAATTCCACAGGACGAGCTGATTTATTTATCAATTATTTTGTTAAGAAGCTTTCTGTTTTTATGCTGCTCCTTTGCTGTTCAATTTCCTAAAGCAGAGGAAACCTTATCAAACATAGTGCTGCTTTGTCGTGTCTCAGTGAGGGACGCTGGAGGGAAAGACTTTCAAGCTGTAACAAGAAAAATCAGAGCTGGTCTGCTGATACCTCCCTTCTCCAACCAAATATCTCAGGATACGTACTCCAGAAGAAATTGAAAACTCAGATTTTATTTACCAATGTTTGGATATTTTGAAAGCTCTGTATGACAGTGACTGAAAACTGTAGGTGTTGATATGGGTCAACTATTGATTGATGGGATGGTTCAACTCCCATTGATGTGGGATGGTAGTTTGCATTGATGATCCTCTGGTTTGGAGTCCTGGCCTAATGCCGTAGTATTCAGAGTTGGCAAATACATAAATCCGTGCCTGCATTTGGCACCCTCTCAATGCATTCCTTGGAAAGCAGAACCTTATCTTTTGTTTTGCACTACCCCATGATGATCTGATTGGTTTGCGTGCAAAACAGGTACCTGTGTGGAAACCCAGTACACTTTACTTTGCATATCTATAATTTCACCTCGCAGCAATGGAAGCAGAAAGGTTCATCTCCTTTTCAATCCCTGTCACCTCTTCCTCACTCAACTGCCCAACCTTCATATGTGGGTCAACATGTTAGTTGAGTGCAGAGAGGATATAACACTATTTTCCAGCAGAATCTGGTTGCTTGTAATCATAGAATCCCTACAGTGTGGAAGCAAATAATTCAGCACATCATGTTCACACCGACCATTCAGAGAGCACCCTATCTACCTTTCCCATAGTCTACATAACCGACACATCCTTGGATTCTATGGGACAACTTACCATGGCCAATCCATCTAACCTACACATCTCTAGACTGTAAGAGGAATCCAAAACACCTAGAGGAAACAGACATAGATACAGGGCGAGTGTGATAACACCACCCAGACAGTTGCCCAGTGCTGAAATTGAACGCAGGGCCCTGGTGCTGTGAGGCAGCAGTGCTAAGCACTGAGTCACTATGCCACCCCATGTACCCTGCATGAACCTCCCCCTTCACTACTCAATAGAGCCATCGCTGTCTCTCTATCCTTTTTGTTAATAGTTGAGCTGTTGGTTCAGCATAGATGAGAGATTAAACCTAGGACCTTTGTAGTTTGCACTCATCAGCTCTGCACTGTTCACTTCATCTACTAAATGAGTCATCAGGGAGCACAAGGAATAGCATTAAAAAGGTGTCTGTTAGACAAAACAAAACATCAATACTAATGCTGTGTTTGTCATGTTATTCAAAGTGCACGTTTGTATGGTCTTGCTCCATTACACCATGCATAAAATCAATGTTAGCCAATGTCTTAGGAGAACTGGGTGGCACTATAATTTAGACACTGAACATTCACTCTGGGATTAAGTTTTACATCCACGCTAGATCAAAGAATCCAGTTCTTACTGTCTACAGGTGTGAGAGGAGATTGTCATCATTCAGCCCAGCTTGCTGAGAATTTGATAATGCTGTTGATGATGGCTCTGGGAAATTCTCCCCTATTTTGATACATTTGCCCAGTGCCCTACTGAGGCATATTGTTCGGGGAAATGCTGTGACAGCATCTCATAATGAACTCGGAGATGATTAATCCTCTTGACTCCCCAAAGCCATTTGCAAAACTCAAATCAGGAGTGTGATGGAACACTCCCCACTTGTCTGGATGAGTGCAGCTCCAACAACAACACTCGAGAAGCTTGACACCATCCAGGACAAAGCAGCCCACTTGATTGGCACCACACCCACAAGCATCCACTCCCTCCACCACCAACACTTAGTAGCAGCAGTGTGTATCATCTTCGAGATGCACTGCAGACTTCACCAAGGTTCTTTGCACAGCATCTTCCAAACTTATGACCACTTCCATCTTGAAGGACAAGGGCAGCAGATACATGGGAACACCATCCCCTGCAATTTCCTCCTTAAGCCAAACACCACCTTCAGTGTCGCTGGGTCAAAATCGTGGAGCTCCTTCCCTAATGGCATTATGCGTCAACCTCCAGCACATGGACTGCGCTGAATCAAGAAGGCAGCTCGCCACCACCTTCTCAAGGAGCAACTAAGGACGGGCAATAAAATGCTGGCCCAATCGGCGATGCCTACATCCCACAGGTGAATGCCAAAAATAAAGTTAAAAGAGGTTGGAAGTGAGGAGGATGCAAAGAGGCATGAAAGAGATTTGGACAGGCCGACTCAGTGGGCAAGAAAGCAGATGGAATACAATGAAAACAAGTATGAGGGATCTATATGTCCTTGTCCATTAATCATTGGAAGGTAAGATGCAGTTGCAGCAAGTGGGTATGAAGGCAAATTGTGTGTTAGCCTTTATTGCAAAGGGATTTGAGTACTGGAGTCTTGCTTTATTTGTACAGGACCCGAATGAGGCCTAAATGAGATGACACTTAGAGTGTAGCACATAGTTTTGCATCTCTTGCCTAAGGAAGGATAAACTTGCCACAATGAGAATGTAGCAAAGACTCTCCAGACTGATTTCTGGCATGATGGCACCGTCCTATATGAGGGATAGAGGTGATTGGGCCTGTATATTCCACAGTTTAGAAAAATGAGAGGTGGTCTCTTAGCAATGTTCAAAGTATTTAGAGGGTACAACAAAAGGCCAATGGATAGGTGGTTCTCCCTGGTTGGGATGTCTTGAATAAGGGAACACAGTCTCAGAATAAGGGCAGGCTGTTTAGCACTGAGATAATGTGATGATGATGTTCCTTTAACAAGGTTATGCTGTCTTTGGCTTTTTTTCTCAGAGAGATGGTAAAGAACACAGACTCGGAAAAGTCTAAGTTGAAGGGCCAGTTTGATTATAGCTAACAGATGCTGCCTCAGGCAACAGACTTCCAAGTTTTTTTAAAAGAACACTTGGACAACGAAAGGGGAGTGGCTGGTTCTCCCAGCTCAGCTTTTCTCTAGTTTTTAGATTAGATTAGATTAGATTACAGTGTGGAAACAGGCCCTTCGGCCCAACAAGTCCACACCGACCCGCCGAAGCGCAACCCACCCATACCCCTACATTTACCCCTTACCTAACACTACGGACAATTTAGCATGGCCAATTCACCTGACCTGCACATCTTTGGGCTGTGGGAGGAAACCGGAGCACCTGGAGGAAACCCACGCCGGCACGGGGAGAACATGCAAACTCCACACAGTCAGTCGCCGGAGGCGGGAACTGAACCCGGATCTCTGGCGCTGTGAGGCAGCAGTGCTAACCACTGTGCCACCGTGCCGTGCCCTTAAGTCTTGAGTTTAGTCTGGCTATTCACTGAAAACAGTCAGGTAGCGGTGGAGCAGCTGGACCCAAAGAAGCAGGTCCTCTCTCTCTGACATCTCTTCTGTAAGACCTTGGGTTTGATTTTACCTTTTGTGCCAAGGGGTGTTTATAGGGATTGTTGCAATTATTTGGAACAGCATCATTAAGTTGGGACGATCTGCTGGGCTTGCAGAAAGGTTAAGTTATTCGGTATACTGTTCTCTTTTGTTTGCGTTTCATTCGGTAATCTTGTAAATAAATTCTGTTTTGTTTAAAACTAAGTGGTTTTACCAGTGGCATCTCTCCTGGAGTATCCACATTTCATCCTCTTAAAACAACTAGCTAAGTTAGGGTCTGGGTTACTTTCCTGAAGTGTTTTGAGGGGATCTGGCCTGGTCCATAACAATAAGGAGGAAGCTTTTCACTCACAGGGTTATGAATGCTTGGAAATCTTTACCCCAGGAAGAGAGAGATCACTAGATTTTTGGCTACTAAAGACATCAAGGGATATGGGGAAAATAACAGGAATATGGTATCATGATTTAGAATGGCTAAGTAGGCTTGAGGGGCTGAATGGCATTCTTCTGCCACGAGTCTAAAATGGATGCAGAATATGAAAAGCATTCTCCATCTAAATGCTAAAATCCCTTGACGACTACAAAAGCCACAGAAATACAGTTACAAAGAAATGTTTCTAAGATAAAAATAATATGCTTCCAACAGCTGACTATTTGCAATGATAAAATTAGGCTGAAGTTCTTTATTGGGATCCAATTAGTCGCACTAGCATTGATTGGCAATAATGCTGACAGTGAATAACCCAAATGGAAAGCTCTTTATTTCCTGGGAATCTAAGCCCAGTCCAAATTGTCATATGAAGATCATTAAAATGTGAGTGTTATAGATCCATTTTCATTGCTTCTTTAATCCTGGGTTTTAATATGTTTTACGGAAAGCTACGTTTTATTTCTTGTTAAAAATAAGGCCTGCAATAGTACATGGAGTGCAAAGAATTAACAACCATTCTCTTAAAAACTTCAGTTGCGTGATGTTCTGGTTTATTTGCAACCCTGAATTTTATCAATCAAAGCAACCTGTTAGGAGCGTAATTGTCTTGGTGCCAGAGTGTTTCCCTATGGCCTACTTAAACAATGTTAAACTGATGAGATTTTTGTTTTGCCTGTGGAGTAGAGGAAAGGTCAGAAAGGGGACCCCGATGTGAAGATTGATCCTGAAATAGCAGAAATGGGGGTGATCATGATTCATTCATTGAGGCTGGAGCTTGAGAGAATGTTTAAAGAAGTTCAGACCCAACCAGAAAGATCAATAGACCTGGTTACGAGAACAGCAACCACTGGAGAAATATCTGGCAGGGTCTGTGGAGATGGAAACAGAGTTAACATTCTTGAGTCCAATGTGACTCCTCTTCAGAAGTGAACCTCTGCTGAGAATTTTCAGCATTTCTTGTTCTTATTTCTAATTTCCAGCACTTATCAGAATAAACTCAGCGTGTAGAGTTTTCCCCGCTCTTGTACGATGTGAGCATTGATGCTAAAGTTATGAGAATTGTGTCAATTCTTAAAAATTCACTCACAGGATATGGGTACCTCTGGCGTGACCAGCATTTATTGCCCATCTCTAATTGCCAAGAGGACAGTTAAGAGTTAACACACTGCTGTGGGTCTGGAATCATATGTAGGCCAGACGAGGTAAGGTTGACAGATTTCCTTCACTGAATGTCATTAAAGAATCAGATGGGTTTTTCTAACAACTGGCAAAGGTTGCATGATTATCATTAGAGTCTTAATTCCAGATTCTTTCTGAATTCAAATCCTACCATGTGCTCTGGTGGGATTTGAAGCTGGAACATTGGCTGAATATCAGGATTAATAGTCTAGCGATAACACTTCTAAGCCATTGCCTTTCCACTGTAGGCAGCGAGGAGCTGTTGTAAGGGAAGAAGCTCAATTTTTCTGTTGAACAGTAACGTGAGATTTTCACGAGTGAATGATAAGAGGCCTATTTACATGCATCCTTATTATTTCGCCACTTCCCATTATTGACACACAGGCTCCCATTCTCCCAATCAGCAGTTAAGACACGACAATTGTTCCCAGCATGGAAACCTGAGCAATGACCTGGTGACTCCAGCTCTCTGCTCAGCTTCTCTGAACTTCCATCCATCACCAACATCTCAGGGTATGCTCCATGGGCAACAAATGTATCCGACCCTCCCTTCAGTCACTGAATCCCTACAGTGTGGGAAGCGAGCCATTCAGCCCATATGACCCTCCGAAAAAGCATCCTACACAGACCCACCCCATTTCCTGTGGCTAATCCACCCTAACCTGCACATCCCTGGACACTACAGACAATTTAGGATGGCCAATTCCCCCTAACCTGCACATTTTTGGACTGTAGGAGGAAACCAGAGCGGAAAATGTACGGACATGGGGAGAATGTAGAAACTCCACGCAGTCACCTGAGGGTGGAATCAAACTCAGGTCCCTGGCCCTGTGAAACAGCAGTGCTAGCCACTGAGCCACTGCATCACCCCAGTCAGACAACTAACACCTTGTTGGCAAAGTAGGGCTTTATATCCTTCTATCCGACTTATCTGGGGCAATTATAACAAGATGCACAGGGCAGCTGCCTTGGCTTGACCAGATGCATAGAAGGGTATTAAAGATGGCTCTGGTGCCAGGGATCCTGGGAGGTGCTGGCAGCATGTCTGCCTGTGGCAAATGGGTGAATACAATGAGAGGGACACGGTCAGGATGTGATGCCTTGTGAAGAAGGTGAGTTCAGGAATATAGGATGAGAAAACATGATTAGATTCCCTACAATGCGGAAACAGGCCCTTCGGCCAAACAGGTCCACACCGACCCTCTGAAGAGTAACCCACCCAGACCCATTCCCCTACAAATTTAGCATAGCCAATTCACCTGCACATCTTTGGATTGTGGGAGGAAACCAGAGCATCCAGAAGAAACCCACACAGACACAGGGAGAATGTGCAAACTCAATGCAGACAGTCGCCCAAGGCTGAAATTGAACCCGGGTCCCTAGCACTGCGAGGCAGCAGTGCTAACCACTGTGCCACCATGCCGCCACTATTAGGCATCATGAAGGGATCACACTTTATGAAACTTGGTAAAAGCAATACTCAGCCAATTTCTGTTAAGAATTTTTAGCCCGATGTTTTATTTTTTTAAAAACCCAAAAGATTTATTTGTAGTACTTAAGGGGAGGCAATTGCCTCATGGTATTATCTCTGAGCTGTTCATCTAGAGACACAGGTGATGTTCTAGGGATCTGGGTTTAAATCCTGTCACGATAGATGGTGGAATTTGATTTCAATAAAAATCTGGAAATAGGAGTCTAATGAAGACTGTGAAACTGTTTCCAAGTGTTGGAACAACCCATCTGGATCACTAACATCATTTAAGGAAGGAAACTTCTGTCCTTACCTGGTCTGGCCTACATGTGACTCCAGACCCATAGCAATGTGGTTGAATCTTAATTGCCCTCTGGGTAATAAATGCTGAACTAGTCAGTGATGCCTTCATCTCGCAAATAATTTTTAAAAAATCAACAAAATATAAAAGGTAGTGGTCAAGCATGACCCAATGGGCAGCACGGTGGCTCAGTGGTTAGCACAGCTGTTTCACAGCACCAGGGAACCTGGGTTCAATTCCTGCCTCGGATGACTGTCTGTGTGGAGATTGTACATTCTCCCCGTGTTTGTGTGGGTTTCCTCCCACAATCCAAAGATGCACAGGTCAGGTGAATAGGCCATACTAAATTGCCATAGCATTAGTCAGGGGTAAATGTAGGGGAATGGGTCTGGGTCGGTTACTCTTTGGAGGGTCAGTGTGGACTTGTTTGGTTAAATAGCCTGTTTCCATACTGTAGGGGATCTAGTCTAATGAGGTAAATAAACTTAACCTTGTTCAAAGTGGAAAGAATGATGTTACTAAAAAATTACTTTTTTTAATCAGATATTGTCATCCCGCTATAATGTTTGGCTTTCACCATTTTAAAAGTCAACAGCATAGAGCAGTCACAATGGCCAAGTGGTCTACTCTCACTTAAATTATAGTTTTATGAAATGTTCCACTTCCTGCGATTAAATGATTCTAACTTGACACAGTAAGAAATTTGTTCTTTGCAATATGAAGCATACCTGCATTGCAATATCTTAACAGATATTTCAATGAAATGTCTGGAACTTTAAAGTGGATTAATTCAGGTTGAGTGATTCAAAATGCATTTAAGTATCTACCACAATCACAATTTTAAGCTTCAGTTACTATTCTCAGGCACTCGTCACGAAAGAAATGGAGCATACAAGAGGCTCTGTTGTATCTAACTGCACACAAGCTGTGGGAGAGTTATGATTGGCACGAGCAAGTTTTCTGACAATGAAACAGGTTACAGTAACAAACCATCTATTTTCCCCATATTGCCATCTTGCTAACTGCCACCTTTCAAAGTTGTCTTGATCGCCTGTGACCATGTACAATGCATATCCTCCCACTCTCAAGCATGGAACCCAAGGCGGATTGGAGGTTATATGCCTTGTAATAGCAGTCATGAATTGCTGATGTTGTGGAAGCGTGCCCAGGCCAATTCATTTGCAAGGAAGCCTGTAAAATGATACCGTGCGAGCGCAAATGTACTAATTACAGCTCATCAGAAAAACCAACATGCACTGTACAATGTGTGCACGCACATTGGCGATGGTGAGATGACAGCCGTAAAATTGAGCATAGCATTTTGTGCTTAAAATGAGCGCTGTTCTATAATGATCAGTTGGTGGGAGTAACAGCCTTGTTTCTGATCTCAAAGTGATAGTCATTAGGCATAATAGACTGCTGTTTCCTCAACAGGAGGTTATGAGGAGCTGACTGTTCCATTGCAAATCAGAAAAATGCCCCACTTTTACGCTGACTTTGAACTAGAGTTGATTGGAGGAACCATAAGAATTAAGGAACTGATAGGGGAAGTGGTGACTTTTCCTCAATTATGTCTCAAAATGCATGTTGGTTTCATGTTTAAGATGTCTCCTTCACTGGTATCCTCTTTATAATGCCAATACAGAAAGAGCCAATATATTGCATTGGGGCAGAATATCTGTCTTTGCCAAGGATAGATGTTCCAATTCCAAGGTAATGTGAATCAAAGCCTCTGGACAGAGAGAGAGAGGGGGGAGAGAGAGAGAGAAAGAGAGAGAGGGAGAGAGAGAGAGGGAGAGAGAGAGGCACACAGAGAGACATAGACAAGAAACTTATGGAAAACTGAGAGAAAGATCTAATGCAAAACCCAAGTGGCCATGCTTACAGATTGTTCTCGATTAGCGACAAGGAAAAATGCTTGGGAGTTTGCCCTTTTGACAAAGAGGCAACCTGCTGAAATTTTGAGCACAAACTGATCTTAATATGGGACTTTACTGCTCGAAGTCTGTTCAGGGCATTCTCAGAAGACAGAGGGAACTGATCTTCAATGGACATTATAAGTTACAACTCAGTAGTATAGGGAGAAAGAAGAGAGCTTGTTGGAAGCTGTCAGAAGTCACAAGGTTATAGCCCAACAGGTTCACCAAGTCACGTCACCCGATCAAGGAGCAGCGCTCTGAAAGCTTGTGATTTCAAATAAACCTGTTGCACTATAACCTGCCTTTGTATGTCTTCTGACTTTGTCCACTTCTGTCATACACTGGCACCTCTACACATTGGAAGCTAACAATAACTTTGGGTGATTCCTGTAAAGGCCGCGATTCTGCTGACAGTGTATTAGTGTAATGTGAGTTATTGATCATATTAAGAGACTAATAAGGCATATTTGATCCATAGTTTAGAATATCAGCTGCTTGCTAAGAAATGTTTATTCAATGTTGATTTTAATTTGTTTGTTACATTAAAAGCTTTAAATCTTGTCATGTGATTTACTTATGTTAGTCACTGGAGAATCTCTTTTTCCTTCATACAATATACATGTTTATTTTCCTTACAGGAATCCATTGCTGGTACAATTCCTGTGCATGACCAAAACAAAAAGAATTAGAATCGAAGAGGTGCAGAGAACAGAAAAAGACCCTTTGTTCCATCAAGTATGTGCTGATCAAGAACTGTCAACTAACTACTTTAATCTCATTTTCTAGCAGTTGACCCATAGCCTTGTAGGCCTTGGCATTTCAAGTGCATAGTTACATACTCCTTAAATATTATGAGCATTTCTGCCTCCCACACTTTTAAAGGCAGTAAGTTCCAGAGTCCTACTACCCTCAGGGTGAAAAATGGTTTCCTCACATCTCCTCCTAAACCTTCTGCCCCTCACCTTAATTCTAAGAGGAAAACCAAAGGGAAAAGTTCTTTCCTGTCTACCCTTACACCAGCAATATCACAACCCGACAGAGCAAAGCCAGGGGGGTCATTGTACAAGGATAAAGTGTAAACATTTTAGGACTGAGATGGAAGAGAAATATCTTCGCCCAGAGATTGGTGAGCCTGTGGAATTCTCTACCATAGAATGAGGTTGAGGCCAAAACATTTTATGTTTTTAAGAAGGAGATGGATATAGCTTTTGTGGCTAAGGGGATTAAGGGATACGAGGGGGAGGATGGGATTAGGGAATTGAGCTTGATGATCAGCGATGATCCTCTCAAATGGTGAAACAGGCTTGAGGGATCAAATGGCTTTCTCCTGGTCCTCTCTCCTATGTTCAACAATCTTAAGTTGCCAATCCGTTAAAGGAATTGTACATTTCTGAACTAATTGTCTCCTCAAGGTTGAAAATGAGCTCTCTCAGCCCTCAGACAGTTAAGATTCATTCCAGCATTTTGACATTTGCATGCGCTACATCCGTCATCGTGGAAGGTTGAAAAGGCCAAATGTGGAATATGGTTAATAAGACTGAATCGATCAGACTGGAGGCTATGAGCTGCAAGAGCTACAATTCCCACAATAGCATCTTCCTAAAATAAAATGCTGTCAGGCACCAGACTCAAGTAAATTTATCAATCCAAAAGTATAACCAAAACACAAAAACTTTGCTTATGCTGCATAGATGTATCAGTAACATATTGAAACATATTAGTCATATGGCAAATGAAAGCTGCAATAGAACCCTTCGATACCTGACCTCCTTTGTGGGAGAAGAGTCACTGGATTTGAAACATAAGAACAAGGAGCAAGAGTAGGCATCTGGCCCATTGAGCCTGCTATTCAATAAGATCATGGCGGATCATTTTGTGTACTCAGCTCCACTTACCCACCTGGCGAAAGCGAGGACTGCAGATGCTGGAGATGAGAGTTGGGAGAGTGGTGCTGGAAAACCACAGCAGGTCAGGCAGCATCCAAGGAGCAGGAGAATTGATGTTTTCTCCTGTTCCTCGGTTGCTGCCAGACGTGCTGTGCTTTTCCAGCACCATGCTCTGGACTCCACTTACCTGCCTGCTCACCATTACCCTTCATTCCTTCCTGTTCAAAAATCTATCTATCTTTGTTTTAAAAACAGTCAATGAGGTAGCCTCGATTGCTTCACTGGGCAGGGAATTCCACAGATTCACAACCCTCTGGGTGAAGACATTCCTCCTCAACTCAGTCAGAAATCCGCTCCCCTTTATTATGAGGCTATGTCCCCCAGTTCTAGTTTCACCCGCCATTGGAAATAACCTCCCTGCTTCTATCTTACCTATTTTCCTATCTAATTTATTTGTTTCTGTAAGAATCTCCCCTCATTCATCTAAATTCCGATAAGTATAGAAGCATAGAGTTATAAAACAGACCCTTTGGTCCAACCAGTCCATGCCGAACATAATCCTGAATGAAATCCCTGCTCCTGGCTCAAATCCCTCCAAACATTTCCTACTCATGTACTTATCCAAATTTTAAACACTATAACTGCACCTACATCCATCACTTCCTCACAAAGCTCATTCCACACACGAACTACCCTCTGTAAAATACTTGCCCCTCATGCCTTTTTAAAATCTCTCCCCTCTCACCTTAAAAATGCACCCCCTAGTCTTGAAACCCCCCCAACCCCCAAAAGGCACCTAACATTAACCCTATGGATCCCCCTTATTATTCTATAAGCTTCTATCTCTCTACCTCCTACAGATTACTCAATCTTTCCTCATAAGTCAACCTTCTCAACTCCGGAATCAACCTTGTGAACCTCCTCTACACCCCTCCAACACCAGTATGTCCTTTCTCAAGTAAGGAGACCAAAACTGTACACAGTAGAGTCATAGAGTAATAGAGATGTACAGCATGGAAACAGACCCTTCGGTCCAACCTGTCCATGCCGACCAGATACTCCATGTGTGGCCTCACTAGCCCTCTAAACAGCTGCGCATTAACTTTGCTTTCGCTCCATAGTTGCTGCCAAACCTGCTGAGTTTCTCTAGCAATTTCTGCCTTTGTTTTGAATTGAATAATGCAGCAGTTTTGACAGGCTGTGTTATCTTCTCCTGCTGCCTGCTACCTGTGGGCTAGCATGATGGCTCTGTGGTTAGCAATGTAGCTTTGCAGCGCCAGAGACCTGGGTACAATTCCAGCCCCAGGCAACTGTCTGTGTGGTGTTTGCATGTTCTTTCTGTGTCTGTGTGGGTTTCCTCTGGGTCTCCGGTTTCATCCCACAGTCCAAAGATATTCAGGCTATATCGATTAGCCGTGGGCAATGCAGGGTTGCAGGGATCGGGTGGGAGTCTGTCATGTGGGATGCTCTTTGGAGGCTTGGTATGGACTTGATGGGCCCAAAGGCCTGTTTCCACACTGTAGGGCTTCAATGATTCCAAAAAGACCATTTGCCTGGAGAATGAGTATAAGCACTATCATGGATCAGTTGGACCAAATGGCCTGATTCAACTGGTAAGCTACAGTGGTGGAGAGCATGTGAAATAGCTACTTAGGTATAGAAGCACTGTATACATGAGTGGAGAAAAAATGTGAGCAAAAGAACAAAGCTAGCCCATCAAAGTGTAGACATTAGAGCCTTGCTCGCTGTCATCAAGTGGATCATCTAGAGCCCATGTTGTTCCAACAGCTACAATGAAACAACATAGCTTAACAGCTCTTTATTTGTTGGGAAGTGTTTATAGGTTAAATTCTGATTAATATTTGTGGAACCCAGCGGTTAATTAACATTTAGAATGAATACATAATAATATTGTCACATTGGATACATGTTACAGGAGTTAATATATACATAAAAACATCATGCTTCAATGGTATGGCACTGTAGCATGACCCTATCCAGGGCCTGCATCATTCAGTCTGCACAGAAGCAAGCATGAAACATTTGGAAGTAGAACATTTTTTTTAAATGAATTTAATGATGTATGTAATGCTGTTCACATTATATCGGAGATGAGCAAAAGGTTGAGATTTGAAAGGCTTCATTAAGTCTGTAATGTTGTGTTTTTTTCTCATTTAGGTTTTACACGGACTGAAAGCTGCCTCTGTCCATCTGTCTGTGGATGGTTCTAAGTAATCTGAGATAAGCCTTTCATTCTCCAGACATCAACACACTGAATTGAGTAGGTAGATTTGTGAAAAGTCCATTGACTTTTTTGATATTAATCTGAAGGTATGAACATATCATAAGTTTGTAAATTATTTGATAAAACGTTGTCATATCCAGGTACAAGGTCATGTGGAGCGAATGACAGAAACAAAGTACTATTCCCTTTAGTTCTTCTCTAGCTCAACATTCTGTTGACTTTAGTTTTCAAAACATTTCCACTAATAAACCTCTGTGGCATTTCTATTTTGCACATCAGCTCATGGCCTCTCTGAAAGAGACCGACAGCTAAGTCAAATTATTATTAAATTGTGGATGATTCGGTGCTATGGACACAAGCTGAATAGGAATTGGATAGAGACTCCCTAATTTCATTTCAGGTAGGAGAGCTGTAGCCACCAGGGACAGGTGTTCATCCCAACAGTCTTGGCCCACCTTGGATTGAGGAGAGGCCAAGTCTGTTCCGACTCACTGTGTTGACCAGTGCAAAAGCAACTTTTCTATTTGTTAGGACCTTCAAGCACCGCTGCAATGTAAAAGCACTTCTAATGGAAAGATCTGCATCTTTATTGCACCTCTTGTGACCACAAGATGTCCATACTCGGTGGCCAATTTAGCACTTTTGAAATGTGGTCATAGCATGTGTAAAGACCACAGCGGCTAAATTTGTGCACAGCAAGCTCCCACACATAACAATGTCATCATGATCATATAATCTGCCCTTGTGTTGCTTATTGAGGGATTGGCTAGTACACCAGACATAACATCACTGCTTTTGTTATCGAGAAGATGTCACATGATCACTAACACATATTGGAGAGTGCAGGTAGGTCTCAGTTCACCTGAAATATGGCACCATAACACTACCTTGACCCTACAGTGGGACTTGAGACCTTTTGTTTATATATAAACAGATGAGAATTCAGGCCACTGCTCCATGTTATCAGCCATGCGCCGCCACCTACTCTAACTGCAGTCAGTCCTGCCCCAGCTCAGAACCACACTTTCCCAGACCTGCAGTGGACCTCTGCGTATCTACATTCTCACAAGGATTCATACGCTCAACAAACATTTTGTCTCCAACACATTGGACATACAAGAAGACAAGTTAAGCAAACTTACATGTACTTCCCTCAATACACGGATTTCCTTGAACCTTCTAGAACCTTCTCCTGGCCTCTGGAAATGCCCAGATGCCATTAGCCAGCTCTTTCTTGGCTGACAGGAAACAAAGAGTATTGATAAATGGCTCCCTTTCGGAATGGCAGGCGGTGACCAGTGGGGTACCGCAGGGATCAGTGCTGGGACCGCAGCTTTTTACAATATACATTAATGATATAGATGATGGTATTAAAAGTAATATTAGCAAATTTGCTGATGATACAAAGCTGGGTGGCAGGGTGAAATGTGAGGAGGATGTTAGGAGATTACAGGGTGACCTGGACAGGTTAGGTGAGTGGACAGATGCATGGCAGATGCAGTTTAATGTGGATAAATGTACGGTTATCCAATTTGGTGGCAAGAACAGGAAGGCAGATTACTACCTAAATGGAGTCAAGTTAGGTAAAGGGACAGCACAACGAGATCTAGGTGTTCTTGTACATCAGTCAATGAAAGCAAGCATGCAGGTACAGCAGGCAGTGAAGAAAGCTAATAGCGTGCTGGCCTTCAAAACAAGAGGAATTGAGTATAGAAGCAAAGAGGTTCTTCTGCAGCTGTACAGGGCCCTGGTGAGACCACACCTGGAATATTATGTGCAGTTTTGGTCTCCAAATTTGAGGAAAGACATTCTGGCTATTGAGGGAGTGAAGCGCAGGTTCACGAAGTCAATTCCCGGAATGGCGAGACTATCTTACATTGAAAGATTGGAGCGACTGGGCTTGTATACCCTTGAGTTTAGAAGGATGAGAGGGGATCTGATTGAGACATATAAGATTATTGAAGGATTGGACACTCTGGAGGCAGGAAGCATGTTTCCGCTGATGGGTGAGTCCCGAACCAGAGGACACAGTTTAAAAATAAGGGGTAGGCCATTTAGGACAGAGATGAGGAGAAACTTCGTCACCAGAGAGTGGTGGGTGTGTGGAATTCTCTGCCCCAGAAGGCTGTGGAGGCTAAGTCTCTTGATACTTTCAAGAAAGAGTTGGATAGAGCTCTTAAGGATAGTGGAATCAAGGGTTATGGAGATAAGGCAGGAACAGGATACTGATTGAGGATGATCAGTCATGATCATAATGAATGGTGGTGCTGCCGCGGCAGCCATTTCTGCCCCAAAGGGCACCATTCACCAAGGAACGGAAGCCGATATCACCGACGTCACTTCTGCCACCAGTGATTTTACCCGCTGAGAACCTAACCAGAACATCGGCCGCATTGCTCGTGACGTCACTTCCGCCCGTGTGGACACAGCTATAAGCCCCACTTCCGCCCCCTTTATGAGCGTCACTTCTGTTGGTGATGTCACTCTTGACCCTATAATCACGTTCATTCAAGTGACTGTCTCCACCACCACCTCCAGCTTCAGTCCCACTCCAGGTCATAGCTCCCATTGCTGCCGAGTGATCACCATTCCCCAGACCTCCCCCTCACTGAGGACAAATTTTTAGTCCTCAGCAAAGGCCTCACCTTTACCCTTCTATGCTCCCAGATTGATGGGTTTGACACACGCTGCGAGCTTGAATGTTTCTTCCACTGCCTCCACCTCAGGGCCCACGTTTTCAACCAGGACACCCGTCCACCCACCAAGGACCCCTTCTCCCGCCTCCAACACACCCTATCTACCTAGACACCCAGTGCTGGCCTGTTACCCGCCCTTGACCTCTTCATTTCTAACTGCCACTGTGACATCGGCTGCCTCAACCTGTCCACCCCCCTCAACCTCTCGTCCTCACAGTGTGCAGGCCTCCACTCCCTCCACTCCAACCCCAACCTCGCCATCAAACCCGTAGACAAGGGGGTTGCAGTAGTAGTGTGGCGCAATGACCTCCTTCTATTGCCCCCTTGATCACGACCTCGCCTCCCATCAGGAAACTATCATCTTCCAGACCATCCACAACCTCATCACCTCTGGGGATTGCCCACCCGCAGCCTCCAACCTCATTGTCTGTGAACCCTGTACTGTCCGATTCTACCTACTACTGAAGATTCACAAACCTGACTGCCTCGGTCGATCCATTCTCTCAGCCTGCATCTGTCCCACTGAATGCATTTCTTCCTATCTTGACACCGTCCTGTCCCCCTTAGTCCAGGAACTCCCCACCTACGTTCGTGACTCCACCCGTGCCCTTCACCTCCTTCAAGACTTTCGTTCCCCGGTCCCTAATGCCTCATCTTCACCATTGACATCCAGTCCCTACACACATTGATCTGCCATGATGAAGGTCTCAAGCCCTCCATCTCTTCCTCTCACGCGGTCCCAACCAATACCCTTCCACTGACACCCTCATCCGCCTGGTTGAACTGGTCCTCACCCTGAACGTATTCTCTTTCCAATCCTCCCACTTCCTCCAAACCAAAGGAGTAGCCATGGGCACCCACATGGGACCCAGCTATGCTTGCCTCTTTGTCGGGTATGTGGAACAGTCCATCTTCCGCAGTTATACCGGCACCACCCCCCACCTGTTCCTCCACTACATCAATGACTGTATTGACGCCACCTTGTGCTCCCACGAGAAGCTTGAACAGTTCATCAACATCGCAAACACCTTTCACCTTGACCTCAGTTTCACCTGGACCATCTCGGACTACTCCCTCTCCTTCCTGGACCTCTCCATCACCGACTCCGGCGACTGGCTAGCCACAGACATCTACTACAAACCCACAGCCCACAGCCCTAGACTACACCTCCTCCCACCCTACCTCTTGTAAAAATGCCATCCCTTTTTCCCAATTCCTCCACCTCCACTGCATCTGTTTCCAGGATGACCAATTCCACTTCAGTAAGTCCCAGATGGCCTCCTTCTTCCATGATCACAACTTCCCTTCCCACATGGTTGACAATGCCCTCCAGCGCATCTCCTCCACTTCCTGCATCACCACCCTTGAAACCCACCCCTCCCAATGCAACAAGGATAGAACACCCCTGGTCCTCACCTTCTATTCCACCAACCTCCGCATACATTGCATCATCCTCCATCACTTCTGCCACCTCCAAATGGACCCCACCACCAAAGATATATTTCTGTCCGTACCCCTATCAGCGTTCCAGAGAAACCATTTCCTCTGCGACTCCCTTCTCAGGTCCATGCCCCCCACCAGACCATACCCCACACCTGACACCTTTCCCTGCCATCACAGGAAGTGCAAACCCTGCACCCACACCTCCCCCCTCATCTCCATCCAATCCCCCAAGTGATCCTTCCACATCTGTCAGAAATTTACCTGTACCTCTACCAACGTCATCTACTGCATCCATTGCACCCGATGTTGTCTCCTCTACATCGGGGAGACAGGACGCCTTCTTGCTGATCATTTCAGAGAACGTCTCTGGGACACCCGCACACACCAACCCCACCACCCCATGGCTGAACACTTCAACTCCCCTTCCCACTCCATCAAGGACATGCAGGTCCTGGGCCTCCTCCACTGGCAAACCGTCACAACCAGACGCCTGGAGGAAGAACACCTGATATTCTGCTTTGGGACTCTGCAACTACATGAGATAAATGTGGATTTCAACAGCTTCCTCATTTCCCCTCTCCCCACATTATTCCAGGCCCAAGACTCCAACTGGCACCCTCTGGACCTGACCATCACTCCCCCCTGATCTATCACCTTCTTCCTCGCCTTCATCCACCTATCGCTTTCTCAGCTACTTTCCTCCCCAGCCTCCCCCCACACCCCCTCTTATTTATCTCTCAGCCATGGCCCACAAGCCTCATTCCTGATGAAGGGCTTATGCCTGAAGCATCGATTCCCCTGCTTCTCGGACGCTGCCTAACCTGCTGTGCTTTCCCAGCAACACACTCTTGACTCTGATCTCCAATATCTGCAGTCCTCACTTTCTCCTAGTTGACTCAGGCCAAAGTGGTCATGTTTTCAAAGTGACCTGTATAATGAAAGGGGAGTGATCAGCCCTCTAGCTGAGCAGTTTAGTTCAGTCTGAACTGATAAGGAGTTCAACATTGAGCTGTGTAGAAACTCTCTCTGTCTGTCTCTCTGTCTGTCTCTCTGTCTGTCTCTGTGTCTCTCTGTCTGTCTGTTATTGTGTGTCTATCTCTCTGCCCTTCAATTTCAACCTGTAAGCATGTGTTCCATCTATACTGGGTTTTAACGGGAGTTTGCTTATTGGGACTATTGTGCATATACAGAACAGCATAATTCAGTCTAGTTTGGATAAGCAGGGGTTCTTTCTTCTGTTCTTTGTGTTTCATTGTGTAATTTTGTGAACAAACTTTTGTCTGTTTTAAAACCTGGTAGCCAACCTTGCTAACTCACACCGGGTAATTTGCACTGTACACTTACCAAAACAAATTGCAAAGATATGGTCTGGGCTGCCTGCTCAAGAATGTTTTGAGTGGTCTGGCCAAGTCCATAACACCGGTAACATCCTGGTATAACTCTTCTGAACCCTCTCCAGTTTAATAATACCCTTTCTATAACAGGGAGACCAGAACTGGACACAGTATTCCAGAAGGTGTCTCATCAATGTCCTGTATAACCTCAACATAATGTTAAAGGTTAAAGGAGAAATTTCAGTCCAGTTTGGAACTTAGTGCTTCTTGCTTTTCCCAGTAAGAAGTTGCTTCTGGGTCTTGTTCTAACTTGGCAACTGTAATTCTGGCATAAGAATTTTATCATTGAAATTCAATCAAGATTTTTAAATTTCTAACAAAAACTTGTCTGGAAAATGCATTTGTAGTAGAGTTTCAGCTATCACACCTCATTGATTTGACCTCCACATGGCAGCTGGTGAAACTTAAATCAGATTAACTTTTAAAATCTGGAACGTTATAGTAGTCTCAGTAATTATGACCATGGCAACATGGTGGCTCAGTGGTTCGCACTGCTGCCTCACACCGCTAGGGGCCCAGGTTTGAGCCCACCCTCAGGCGACTGTCTGTGTGACATTTGCGCATTCTCCCCCTGTTTGTGTGGGTTTTCTCTGGGTACTCCGGTTTCCTCCTACAGCCCAAAGATGTGCAGGTTGGGTGAATTGGCCATGGGAAATTATCTGCAGTGTCCAGAGGTGTGTAGGCTAGGTGGATTAGCCATGGGAAAGGCAGAGTTATAGGGAGAGGGGAGGGGGAGGTAACATGTTCTTTGGAGGGTTGGTGTGGACTCGATGGGCTGAATGGTCTGCTTCCACATTGCAGGGATTTTATGAACTATTCTCTAGAGAAGGAGATCTGCTGTGCTTACCTGGTCTGACCGACATGTGTCTGCAGGTCCCATAGCAACGTGGTCAATTTTTAACTGTCCCCTGGAATTTCCTTAGCCAGCCACTCAGTTCAAGGGCTATTAGGGCTAGGAAACCAATTCTGATTATTGCCAATGATGCCCACATCCCATGGAAGTATAAAGAAAAACAGAGTTGGTATAATTTCGTGTGACACAATAGAAACAGGAATTCATTAGAATAGTAACCAACCATTAATAATGTATAGACTTCAGTTAACTATTTTGGACAGGAAGTGTAATATCTAATCTTCAAAGTAAGAAAATACAAAGTTATTTCAATACTTGATTACCTCAGTGTCTAGTCTAAATAGCAGATTTTCTTAACATCTGATTTCTGAGCTCAGGTGGGTGTTTGATGTATTTTTAACCACATTTCTAGACTATAGTGAAAAGGCACCATCTGGCAACAGTTGTGGGTCTAATCCCTGGATTGCAAGCAAGTACATTATCTAGAGTTATGGAGATTAAGATGTAAACCCCTCACAATAGCAGAGGGCGGAATTTTCTAGACTCGCTCGGAGATTACAAAGGGTGGGGGAATATGGTTGGGCAGAAAGGAAAAATATAAATGACCCCAACATCGGGTTAAAATTTCACTATTAATTTCTCAGAACCTTTCAGGTGGGTGAGCCTCCCTAAGCTTCATGATTGAGAGCCTTTTTCCATTCATTAGCCTGTTGTGAATACTTACCAGTGCCCCATCCTGCTGTATGTTCATGGGTGCTGAAAACAGGGCACACATGCTCACAAAACCAACTATCGACATGCCGTTGTACTTGGCAGGACAGATGTCTTCCTCCAAACTCTGGGAACACAATCCTCCTCAGGTATTTGAGTCCTATGTGACCAAGAGATTCAAGAACAATTTTTTTCCCCCATGGCTATCAGACTCATGGATGGACCTCTCATATGTTAGAGCTGATCTTTCTCTGCACCTTCTTCTGTCGCAGTAACACTATATTCCGCATTCTGTTCTAATACCCAACCTCACTAATGTAAGGTATGATTTGTCTGGATAGGAAGCAAAACAATATTTTTCACTGACACAAAAACAGCAATTGCTGGAAAAGCTCAGCAGGTCTGGCAGCTTCTGTGGAGAGAAATCAGAGTTAATATTTCAGGTCCAGTGTCCCCTCCACAGAAGCTGCCAGACCTGCTGAGCTTTTCCAGCAATTTCTGTTTTTGCTTCTGATTTACAGCATCCACAAGTTCTCTCAGTTTTTATTTGATACTTTTCACTGTATTTCAGTACACCCTTATCCAGCCTGACCTGATATGATTCTGCACCAGTAGCTATGTAGCTGGCCCTTCGAAATGGCCCTAGTAAATCACTGAATAGGCCACTTGGGCATGGGCAATAAACCCTGGCTCAGCCAGTGATGCCCACAACCAATGAGTAAAAAAAAAAATAAAGTTTGGACAGTAAATGTTACTTTCCTGCTGAGGTCTTTGTCAAGAACCAAAGCAATTATTCTATTGGTATTCTATGACTCTCAGATCAGAAATGAATGGACTTTTCTTGATCTTAAAAGAAAAAATCCATAAGTATCTAAAAACTACTCATGACCAATCTGGTCATGTTGAATCAATAGGATTAGCTCAATTAAAATAGTCAATTGATAGACTTTCTCTGGGCAGGTTTCCTGATGAGTCTATTAGCCTATGAGTATTCATGAACCACTGGTGGTCCAGCAAGCTTTAATAAAGTCAATTTTGTTGAATGAGGTGCCCAGATTGTACAATAACATCTCAAATTCACTTCCAAGTGCATCATGTCAATAATATAACTTACACAGGTTCACTGTATTGCAGTCATTATAACCATGATCCTGTTATTAGGAGCAGGTAAAGGCCATTCAACCCTTTCAGACTCCTGTGCTGTCCATGCTCCCTTCACATCCTGTGCGCAAGTACCATATTTAATATAATGTAATGAATCTTGGTCCACAAAGGACCAAAGGCAACTTTTCTCCATTAGAGAGAAGCAATTGATGACATATGGCTGAAAGGTAACCACTGCACAAGAATGGGGTAAGGAAATGAGGTATGTCTTCCTTCATCAACCACAGCTGATAGGGGAATCGAACCCAAGCTGGTGGTATTATTCTGCACCTTGCACTTGTCATCTAAGCTACTCCCCTCTTGCGGTCAATAATATTACCTGACAAATGTGTCCCTTTACTTTCTTTACACTAATTTAGTTGAGATATCAATGCATTTAAGATGAGCAAATTGACACCTTTACTTATAAGCAATTCAGAAAGCCAATGATATATTAACCTTTATTGTAAGAGGAGTTGAATACACGAACAAAATGCTTGTTTTATTCACTGACCGAGTGTGAGCCCGGCATTTATTGCCCAGATGGCAGTTAAGAGTGAATCACATTGCTATGTGACCAGAGTCACATGTAGACCAGATCATGTAAGGACAGCAGTTTCCTTCCCAAAGGGAATTAGTGAACCAGATGGAGTTTTCTCAACAATTGACATTGGTTTCATGCTTTTCATTAAACTCTTATTTCCACCAGTGTAGGCAGCATGGTGGCTCATTGGCCAGCTCTGCTGGTTCACAGCACCTGGATTCGATTCCACTCTAGAGTGACTGTCTGTGTGGAGTTTGCACATTCTCCCCATGTCTGCATGTGCTCCAGTTTCCTCCCACAGTCCAACGATGTGTATGTTAGGTGGATTGGCCATACTAAATTGCCCCATATTGTTCAGGGATGTGCAGGCTGGGTGGGTTAGTCATGGTAATTGTGAGGTCACAGTGATAGCATAGGGTCTAAGTCTGGGTGAGATATTCTTCGGAGGGTTGGCCCAGAATCATTGGGCCAAATGGACTCTTTCTGCATGATAGGGATTTTATGATCTGCCATGGTGGAATTTGAACCCTGAACACACCTAGGTCTCTGGATTAATATTTTAGCGATAATACTAAGGGCAATTGCCTGCCAATAATAGCAGCCTTGCTTCAATTGTAGAGGACACCCGTGAGATGACACATGGAGTATTGTGTGCAGTTCTGGTCCCCTTGACTCAGGAAAAATATACATGTCACAACAGGAATGTAGCAGTCGTTCATGAGATTGATTCCTGGGGTGGTAGGATGGTCCAAAAATGAGAGTTTGAGGAGACCGGATCTGTTTTGTTTTTGAAGTTTAGAAGGATGAGAAGTGATCTCATTGAAAGGTGCAAACTCTGAAAGGGATGGACAGATCGGGTGCAGAAAGGATGACTTCCCTGGTTAAGGAGTTGAGCAACAGGGGACACAGCCTCAGAATCAGTGGCAGGCCATTTAGGATAGGGATGGGGAGAATCCTCTTTGCTTGGTAGGTGCTGAATCATTGGAGTTCTCTTCCCCAGTGATTGATAGATTTCTAGTCACGAATGACATCAAGTGACACAGTGATAATGCAGGAGCATGACATTTTGGGAGATGATCAGCCATGGTCTAGAATGGTGGAGAAGGATTAAGGAGCTGAATGGCCTCCTCCTTCTCCTGTGTTTCTATGTTCCTGATGGACTCAGGAATGTCAGATAGATGGCAGCGTCCAAGGTTTCATTTCTTGGATGGTCGTTAAGTATCCTAGCCTTGCTTGATTGCTTGTGCCTTTTTCTGGACCTGAAGCAGTGAAATTTCTTGTTACTTTTATTCATCTTGCGTTCAGGAAGATCTAGACTCGTCTCATAAAGAGGGTATGTTATTGACTAAGCTATTCTTAGAAACAAGTCAACTAGGAATCAAGTCAGGTTTATACAGATATGAGCAACAAACTGCAAAACCACTGCTCACCATCCTGACTTAGAAATATATTGTTATCATTGCTTCATTGTCATTGGATTAAAATCCTGGAATTCCTTCCCGAATGACATTGTGGGTCAACCTGCAGCAGTTCGAGAAGACAGCTCAACACTACCTTCTTCAAGGGCAATTAGGCATGGACAATAAATGCTGGTCTAGCCAGCAGCACCAACCTCTCAGGAGTGAATAACAAATGACAAAGTTTATTTTTCCCAAAGCTTGTGTTGAACGTTAAAGACTGGATTCTCCATATTTTCAAAAGTGGAAATCCATCCATCAAAAGACAAGATGTTGCTCGGTGTTCAACAAATTCCAATTCAAGTGACAATTTGTCTTAGTTTTCGTTCTAAAGATGGTGGATATGGGGATTGGAGAGGTGTGGTGTGGGAAGTGGGGGCTATGTTTCAATTGTTTCAATTGCATCAGAGTTTGACGAGACTGCACCTGAAATACTGTTTACAGTTTTAGCCTCCTTAACTTTGGAAAAATATTTTTGCCATTGAGGGAATGGAACAAAGGCTCACCATTTACATAAACAGAAATTCCTGGAGAAACTCAGCAGATTGGGCAGCATCTGTGGAGAGAAAGCAAAGTTGATGGTTTGGATCCAGCGACCCCCCTCTTCACAGAAGCTCATCAGAATTGTTCCAGGATAGTACAACAGTCTGATGCTACAAGATGGCAGTGGCGGAGTAGACAGCATATGGACTCGTCTACTCTGTCCACATTTTAAATTTTCTTTTGTTTTTCTCTTCTTTTCCTTTTCTTCTTTGCTATTTTTTTTTGGTGGAATATTATAGGAAGGTGGATTCGTCAGGGTCCGGAATGTGGCAGCAGCTGGTGAACCTGGAGCAGGACCCTGATGGATGATGGTGGGGAGGCGGCTGGCAGAAGGGCGGGCACAGGGGCCCGGTATCTGGTACTACACCGATATCCACGAAGTGGAGGCCGCATCTGCTGGTGGTTATGCTTTGGTATCTTCGGAGGCGTGGCCCAGAATTCCACTGGACAGGTTGGCAGAGGCTTTGGTGATGAGGGTTGGTTTCTCGAAGCTCGAGATTCCACTGGATGGCTTGGCGACCTTGCATCGGTACTGTCTTTTCCTCAACTCAGGAGTGGTGAATAGAACTAAGATTGGTGTTATATTTCTTCTTATCTATGCCTTCTGTCATTAACATAGGTACCCATGGCATGGTGATTTAAGCACAACTTGAAAGGGTTCAGAAAAGATTTGCATGGATGTTGCCAGGGTTGGAGGGTTTGAGCTATAGGGAGAGGTTGAATACGCTGGGGCTGTTTTCCCTGGAGCGTCGAAGGTTGAGGGATGACCTCAAAGAGGTTGATAAAATCATGTGGGGCATGGATAGGATAAATAGGCAAAGTCTTTACCCTGAGGTGGGGGAGTCCAGAACTTGAGGGCATAGGTTTAGGGTGAGAGGGAAAAGATATAAAAGAGACCCAAGAGGCAACTTTTTCACCCAGTGGGTAGTACGTGTATGGAATGAGCTGCTAGAAGAGGTGGTGGAGGCTGGTACAATTGCAACATTTAAAACGCACTTGGATGGGTATATGAATAGGAAGGGTTTGGAGGGATATGGTGGGACTAGATTAGGTTGAGATATCTGGTTGGCATGGACGAGTTGGATAGAAGGGTCTGTTTTGGTGCTGTAAATCTCTATAATTCTATGACTTGCATGATACTTTTTTGTAAAAAATACAATTCACAATAAATAGCTATTCTATGAAGACAGCTTGGGGAAACTGAATCTGTATTCTCTACAGTTTTGAGGAATGAAAGGAAATCTCATTGTAACTTACAAAATAATTAAAAGTAAATGTGGGTGAGATATTTCCTCTGTTTGGGGAAGCAAGGGGTAAAATTAAAAACTAAGAGAGAAGCCACTTAGTGCGAGATGAGGAGAATTCTTTTTACTCGGAGGGTTTTGCGCCTTTGAAATTCTTCACCTCAGAGAGCTAAGGAGGCTCAGTCTTTGAGTTTGTTTAAGGTAGAGATAGATTTCTGATTGGATCCTGAGAAGGGTTCGCCATGAAGTGTAAAGTCACAAAATCATACAGCACGGAAACAGACCCTGCATTCCAACCAGTCCATGCCAACCATAATCCCAAATTGAACTAGTCCCACCAACCTGTGTTTGGCCCATATTCCTCCAAACATTTCCTATTTATTAACTTATCCAAATGTATTTAAATGTTGCAACTGTACTTGCATCCATCACTTCCTCAGGAAGTTCGTTCCACACACAAACCACTCTCTGTGTAAAAAAAAATTCCCCTCATGTCTTTTTAAAATCTTTCTCCTCTCAGCTTAAAAATATGCCCCCAGTTTTTAAATCCCCCATCCAAGGGAAGAGGCACCTGCCAATCACCTTAGCTACACCCCTCATGATTTCATAAACCTCTGTAATGTCACCCCTCAACCTCCTATGCTCCAGTGAAAAAAGTCACAACCTATCCATGGAATATGGCACAGGATAGCAAAACAGGTATTCCTTTAACAAAACAATATTTATCAATATTGCCCAGCAGGTCTGGCAGCATTTGTGGAGACAGAAAAACAGAGTTTACATTTCGTGTCTGGTATGATTAGTTTACTATTGAAAAAGAGTTCTATCAGATTTTTAATTCTGATTTTTTTTACTCCGTCAATGCTGCCAGACCTGCTGCATTTCTCCAACATTCTCTATGTTTGTCTCAGATTTACAGCATCAGCAGCATTTTGCCTTTATTTGTTTGTCAAACCTGTTTTTATTGGGGACCGGAAAGTGATGAATCATTTTTATCACAAGGGCATCATTTGCAAACAACACGATCTTGAATATTTCCACATTTAAATCACTGTGCTGTGTTTCTATAGAAGTCAATTCCTCGCAAATGTTGTGGTTTCTAAAAAAAGATGCTTTAGTTTCAGGTAATTAGATTCACAGAAACCTTTAACAACTTCCAAGTATGCTTCTTCAGGTAATAAGAGATGACCCACCAACTGAAAAATAGAAATATAATTGTAAAAATAGCTGTAGGGTTTACAGTATGTGAACCTTTGAGATTGTAATATATGGTTGCAGTGTTACTAATTTTTATACCTAGTTGAAAACAAGCACTTTAGGTTTTGACAAATACCAGCAAAGGTGAAGGCATTTGAATCATAGCTTCAATCAAATTCCTAGTTGAAAGTTGCAGTACAGATAAGAATCTGTTCAAAGAAACTATTGTCTTTTCTGAGCCTCTTTGTGGCACTCCAATTGAATCACCATAACTGAAGGCTCTCTATTGCATGGGATACACTCATAGGCCTTACTTTTTGTTTGCACGATTTATTCATCATTTTCTGTCAACATTTACCATTCATTTTGTCACATTGTGGTTGCAGGGTCAGGCCACTATGGGACTCAGTCAAACAGGTATCTGGCACACTTATGAATTGAGTGACTGACGCCATCCAGGATTTGATTGGTAGCACATCCACAAAAATCAACTCTCTCTATCACTGAACTCCGTAGCAGCAGTTTGTATTATCTATCAGATGCACTGAAGAAATTCACCAAAAATCCTTGGACAGTGTCTGTCAAATACATGACTACTTCCATTTAGAAGGGCAAGTGGAGCAGATATGTGGGGCCATTACCACCTGCACATTCCCCTCTAAGCTATTCACCCTCTTAACGTGGAAATACATCCTTAGCGTTGCTGGGTCAAAACCTTGGACCTTCCTCCCTGTGGGCTAACCTACACTAAATGGACTGCAGCGGTTCAAGAGGGCAGTTCAACACCACCTTCTCAACAGCAACTAGGGATGAGTAATAAATGCCCAGCCAACGACACCCACATTCCATGATTCAATAATAAAAAACAGTGCTCATCATGGCCTCACCACATGCTGCTGGCGTGGGAGCTGATAGTGTAAAGGTCTCAGCATCCATTTTATTGAGTCCTTTTGTAGCATGACACATATTTCATACAAGTGGTGGCACAGTGCCTCAGTGATTAGCACTGCTGCCTCACAGCATCAGGGACCCAAGTTCGATTCCACCCTTGAGTGACTGTCTGTGTGGAGTTTGCAAATTCTCCCTGTGTTTATGTGGGTTTCTTCTGGGTGCTCTGATTTCTTCCCACAGTCCAAAAATGTGCAAGTTAGATGGATTGGCCATGCTAAATTTCTTTAGGGAAGGAAATGGCCTTACCTGGTTTGGCCTACATGTGACTCCAGACCCACAGCAATGCGGTTGACTCTTAACTGCTCTCTGGGCAATTAGGGATTGGCAAGTAAATGTTATCTTAGCTGGTGACATCCATACCTCATATGAATAAAAAAATTACTTCACTTTAACGCAGACATGTACGTGGCTGTGATTGGAATATATCTAGATACAAAGTTATAGTAAAGATCTATTAAAACCTTCAGATCAATTTTGTCCATGACTCTTTCATACTTTATGGGGAGCTAACATAAGTGTCATCTCAAACAAACAAACAGAGAATGCTGGAGAAACTCAGCAGGTCTGGCAGCATCTGTGGAAAGCAAAACAGAGTTAACATTTCAAATCCATTATGACTTCTTCAGCAGGGGAAGGAGTTGGAAAACATTTTTGCAAGAACTTTAGACACAGGCAAAGGCTCTGTGCAAAAGACAAAGGGTGCTAATGGTGGACAAAGAGAAAAAGATGTAAAATGAGTGTACATTAAAGTGCAGAAGGGTGGGATTTTGAACTCTGTACTGAAAGCATGCAAGGTCAGAAAGAAACACAAGAAAGGATTGTGGGTGAGACGTCAGATACATACAATATTTGAAGTTACAGAATTCAATACTGAAATCTTGAGCCTGTGAAGTACCAAAGTGAAAAATGAAATATTGTCCTTCAAACTTGCATTGCCCTTCATTGGAATGGTGTAGCAGGCCCTGGAGACAAAGGTTATCATGAGAGCAAAGTGGTTTATTGAAGTGGCAAGCAACTGGGAGATCAAGGTCATTCTTAATGGCCAGAACGGAGGTGTTTTGCAAAGTTGTCACCAAGTCTGCACTTGGTCTCACCAATGTAAACAAAACCATACGTGTCATCTCATCGAGTACAAATACTCTGCTGAAGGTACAAAATAAACATTTACAGGAGATCATGAGGGGCAGAACAAAACTGGGCTCACAACGTTGGCCATTTATAAAGCAAGGTCTCCTAATAACATATCGTATCATGTCAGAGATGGAGTGAATGTTCTCCATTGACTGCAAGTGAATCTTCCAGTCTCTCTCAAACACGTCAATGCAAGCTGAGCGACAGATCTAGAATTAGAATCCCTACAGTGTGGAAACAGGCCCTTCGGCCCAACAAATCCACTTCGACCCTCCGGAGAGTATCCCACCAAATCCATTCCCTTTTACTCTACGTTTACCCCTGACTAATGCGCCTAACCTACACATCCCTGAGTGCTGTGGTCAATTCAGCATGACCAATTCACCTAACCTGCACATGTTTGGATTACACCTGCAAATTTATAATATTCATTAAATACATGCGACTCAGTTCTGAAGGACATCATTTACATTAGGATTTCCAATTCAAATTTTCCAGATGTTGCACTTTACAACATCATCTGTGCAAATTCAGTAATGATTGAAGTCCTTTTTAATCACGCCAACTAATTATAAATGTCTTAAATACACACTTTGGCATTATGGATTTCAAACAGCCTGACATGAGTACTAACTGAGAAAGTTATTTCGAAGAGCAATACAATTTTAACTTTCGTGTTCTTTATTTAGTCAGACAGTATGGAGGGATTTTGAGAGATTTAAGTTCAATGGGCTTAGATTGATTTGAATCAAAGATCTAAAATACAGCTGCTTCACAGCACTAATTGAAATGGCTTTGTAAGAGTGTCTGCCAAACATTGGCGTGAGATTCTTGTCCCACTTGTTCTGCACCAAACGCATCTTTCACTTATTCAAATTAAAACTAATTAAAATCGATGTAGTAATCCAAAACAAAACTATCAGAATTGACGACAGAACATCCCAGGTGAGGAGCGGAACCATCCGGAAGATTGTTCCCTTTTATTTCACGTCAATGGTTTTGTTTAAAAAGGTAAAAAGAATATATGCCTACAGTGTAAATGTTTGTGGGGCAAGGGGAACGATGCAGTGGACGGGATTAGTGGTAGCTCTTTCACAGTGTTGACACACATAAGTTAATGTCCTCTCTGAGGCAGGTTTGGAAGTGAGCGAGCAGCTGATTGGTTGGTAGAGGGGGTGGGGTTGGGGGTTGGTGCCAGGAGGCTACCTTCTTACCTTTACAGTGAACAAACTCAAGATAGAAAAGCTGATGGGCGGCCTACAACCCTGTCCCAAATTCAGGCACTGAAGGGGGCAATCAATGCCCAATAACTCATATTATCCCTCTTCCAATGATATTCAGCCAGTGGTTAGTGGGGCAGTTGTCTTGACGATGGATCAGAATGCCAAAGTATTTATGGACATATTGAATTTTTAATTCCCTCAGGAGTTTCTTTTTTCTTCTAGAGCTAAAAGATAACTGTGGAGGTAAATTCATTATCTGTTCAGCAGAGCCCGGAGGCCTGCACAGAGTCAAAGAAACTTTAAACAGAAAGGCTGAAAAGCTGGAGATAACTAAGGGCTGCCTACCGACCCCTTTTCATTTGGAAACCATCTCCTGCAGACATGTTTATGTTTTACTCTTCCAGAGATATACAAACCAGGGGTTGAAAACTGAAAGCAACTATGGGTTCTTCTCTGGAGGCCAATCATTCCAGTAAAGGGGCTAACATGGTGTGAAGGTTACAGCTTGTGAATAGCCATTAAACACCCCTGCTCTGCAGGTAGAATAGAAAAAGATAGTCTCTCTCTCTCTCTCTCTCTCTCTCTCTCAGTGCTGCATGTCAGCCGTTATTAAAAGGAGCCAAACCATCGAATTACAATCAATCAGTGAAAGTAAGGATTCCAAAGTCAACCACTCAACTGCCAGCATCAATGCTATCAGCACCATCTGATACAATAGTTGCGATATTCTGCTATTTGTTCTTCACAAATGACTCAGAGACCGATCTGTATATCTTTTCCCTCATTTTAGACTCACTTCTTATTTCTAATCTGCGTGCATGTAAATTGTGTGATTGTTTCTTCTTGGAATTGTTTGACTAATCAGTTCACTCTTTTGTTAACTCAAGAAATTAGCTCCTTTCAAAACACAAATGCATTTGCAGAGCCATTGCAGACATATTGGACTGAACAGCCACCTTGTGTATGTACATAAAGGTAGATTTATGGATAAAGATATTTTTGCAGTAAACAAACTTGAATCAAATAGCAGAAATTGCTTTAGCGGCAAGTTGGTTGAATTTATGAGGGTAAAACAATAGAAAGAATCATAGAATCCCTGTGAAAGCAGGCCATTCAGCCCATCAAATCCACACTGACTTTCCAAAAAACATCCCAGCCAGACCCACCCAACAATCCCACATATCCCATAGCTAATCCACCAAGTCAGCATATCCCAAGCTGCTCCCAATGGGTAATTTAGCATCTTTGGACAATGGGAAGAAACTGGAACCTGGAGGAAACCGACACAGACACAGGGAGAATTCTGCATTGTCAAATGAAGGTAGAATCGAACCCAGTTTCCCTGGTGGTCTGAGATAACAGCACTAACTACTGAGCCACCATGCCACACTAAAGGGTAGAATAGAATAGAATAGTAATTTGTCATTTGTTTTTCTGATTAAAAAAATGCAGTGAAAGTGTTTACATTGCCATATCATGATGCCTATATTAATAACAGGAGGCATTGTTAAAACAAAATTCCAAAAATTAAGACAAAGTCCATTTTTGTAAGTTAGGTACAGCAAGGTGGGAGGATGCGTTCGTGGAGTTTAAATGCAACCATGAATCTGTTGGGCCGAATGGCTTATTTTTGTTCTGTATGTTCTATTTGTTTCCGTGTAACATAATTCTAACTCCTTCACTTCCAGATTATCAAGCTGCTCTTCGCAGCATGGCTATAGTTGCGTGCCAGAGCCAACTGGCAATCATCTTGACATGTCTGTTGCAATGAAGTTAATTTAAACCTCGAGGGTTTTTCTCTCCCAGGCAAGATTTGCGAAGGCAGCTCTGATCGAGAGTCGGAAGGTACGAGCATCAGCGAGGACATTCAGCATTCAGAACGAGAGACCGAGATCCGCACATCATCTTGCCTTCAATTAGAAGGAACCCTGAGTCTTTTGCCTTCGCCCAACAAGTTCAGTCATTGATTTGGCTGAATGCCACAAGCTGAAAGCGACTTTAAGGAACAGCATCATTACAGTTGCCCAGCAGTTGTCAAGTCTCTTATTTGCAGCTTTGTTCTTTTATCATTTCACACATTTGCTTTTACTCAGTCTGTCAATTAGACAGCTGTCAGTTAATGTTAATTGGTTCCAAAATTTTCAAGAACTATTGACAAGCATCACCCGTTCCTTTCAAGTGGTAGTAAATGAATTGGCTTGTGCCTATTGATCCCCAATATGCTGTTTACACTTGAAATCTGTCCACTGTTCCTTATAGACCTGTCCTTCTTAATTAAAACTTATAGACGTTTCAGGCTGTTGGATAGAATTCAAATCGAAGATTGTTTTTTTTCCCATTCTACCTTACTACATGTGAAAACTGATTAATAATAAGGTTGAAAGGCTTTGAGTTGAACCAGTTGTCCAATAACAACCACTAAAAATCAGTGGTTGGTGACTCTTTCTTTCTTGGACTATGTTTAATGCTTTTAAGCCCATTCATGTCCATAGTTACCTGCATCAACATGGTTCCCTGCAAATTAATGGTATAGCCAGCAAAGATGAAAGTGAACAATTATTCTACAATGCATATTATCCCAGTGCTAGTCAGCTCGATGATGTTGCTTTCTTTAGGAACTGAAGGTTTATTTGATACATGTAGGGCATTGGTGTAATCATCTTATTGCTCAAATCAAGTTGCTAAAGTTTGAGCTTTCACCTAACAAAGCTTGATGTGAATTTTGTTAAACATAACTCTTAATGTTCCACACTCTCACCGTGAGCCATTGGATACCAATCCTACAAGTTACAATAGCAATATTGCCGATTCCTAACTGCCTTCTGGCAATTAGGGATGGGCAATAAATGCTGGCCTAGCCAGAGATACCATCCCATGAATGAATAAAAAAGCAATCCATTCTTGTGTCCTAGATTGTGATCTTAAACTGCATTCCGGAGATTTGAGCACATAATTGAGACTGGCACTTTGGTCAGAGGTGGTTTTTATTTCAGATGAGATCATGAACTGATCTCAGGGAGATGTTAGTTTTGATAGTGCTGTTCAAAGGAGAACAGGAGAGTTCTCCTCAGTGTCCTGGCTGCCCTTTATCACTCAATTAACATCTAAATTGCACAATTATTTTTGGGAGCTTGCTGTGCACAAATTGGCTGTTAAGTTTCCTTTGCTAAACAGTGACTACACTTCAAATGTACTCTATTGGTCATAATGTATCTTGGGATGTCCAAAGGTTGTCAAACGTGTTGTAGAAAATTAACCTTTACCTCCCTCTTTCCTTATTTTTCTTTTCCTGGTCTCTGTCTCCTTTCTCTTTTTTCTCTTTCTCTCCTTCTCTGTCTTCTCCCTCTCAACTCTTCTCCCTTTCTCCTCTCTTCTCTTCTTTTTTCTTCTCTTGCTCCTTTCTTCTCTCTAGTCTGTCTTCTCTTCTTTTTCCTCTTCTTTCCTCATAAAACTCTTGAACATTTTCTGTATCTATAGCTTCTAGAATTGGCTGTTCCACATTGTCCCCTCTCTTTGAATTATTTGGATACATTTTCACACAGCTCTTTGCAAGAACATATCAGAAACATCCGAGACCCATTGAAATCTTTACCACCACTTTTCCATTAACAACAGCTTTCTTAATACAACACCTTTAACATATTACAAGGTGCCACGAGCAATTATCAACACAAATTTGAAACTGAGCCAGGAGCTTTTGGTGCAGTTGACCAAAAAAGAAGCATTTTAAAAGAGAGGACCATAGAGAGACAGAAAGGTTTAAAGAAACAATTCCAAATATTTCCAACTATTGCAAATATATACATTCACTCATTGAGTAAATAAAATCCTCCAGATATCTGTTCTGAAATTACTTTCACTAATTTCCTTTTATATTCTTTTGTCCTGTTTTTAGAATCTGTTAGCAGTAATGGATATAATTTGGTGCATATTATCATTGCTACCCATGCGTGTTATAAACTTCGAAAGGTTTTCTTTTGAACAGGGCCATTATTTTAAGAGATCAAGAATAAACCCATCATAGATTTTCATTATAGACTATCTCTTTCAGCAGAGAGAAGCTCCATGCTCTGGTTCTAAAACTCATTGTGATAATTGCAAACTGCAGCACCCATTATAATTCTTATCAATTAATAGAAAATTGGATCAAGGTTTCTAAGCCTTGTCAGACACCAACAGCAAAATTCAACCACTATAACTTTGAAAAGCAAAAGAATCCAGATATAAAAGATTGAAATACTTTGAAAACATGGAATTTCAATCTTTGATGAGCATGTAGACTAAAGTAGAAGCCCTCTAACATGAAAATCTTATTGATTCTAAAACAAAACGTAGGCTCAATGAATTATAAGAAGAGGCTAGATAGGCTGGGACTGTTTTTCACTGGAGCATTGGAAGTGACCTTAGAGAGATTTATAAAATCATATGGAGTATAGATAAAAGGAATAGCAAAGGTCTTTTCCGTAGGATGTGGAGTTCAAAACTAGAGGGCATTAATTTAAGAGGAGAGGAGAGAGTTAAAAGGGCCCTGAGGAGCAAATTTGTCATACAGAGGGTGGTTTATATGTAAAATAAACTACCAGAGGAAATGGTGGATGCAGGTATAGTTACTATATTTAAAAGATATTTGGTCAGGGGCTTGAATAGGAAGGTTTAAAGGGATAATAGCCAAACATGGGCAAATGGGATTCGCTTAGTTTGGGAAACTTGGTTGGCATGGACGAGTTGGAGCGAAGGGTCTGTTTCCGTACTATATCACTCTGTGACTCTATCATTATAACTCCCCAAAAAACTTCTTTAACTGTCATATTGTGAGTTGTACAAGAAAGTGCAGATTAGACACAAGGTGTTACTTGTGTACAAGGAAAACATTTACCTTTCCCAGAACATTTCAGAGAATCTGATTCAACTGAATAAGGAGAGTCTGTTTCTTCCAGCTCAGGAGACAGTAATAACAACCTATCAATTCTAATTTACCACTTAGAACATCAGTTGAAAGGAACGAGGTAAATCTTCCCATACAGAATGGCAAAAGTGGCATCGGGGTGGGGGTTTGGTGGTCATTCGATCTTTCAATGGAAAGCCTAAAAAGGGAAGGAAATGTAGGGCCATGGGAATTTTGGAACAAGGACCAGCGCACAGCAGGCTAATTGTCCATCTGCCATGCAGGTTTCTTAGCAAACCCTAACCACAGATGGCTAGGGTTCTTCAACAAACTCAAATGACAATTCCAAGGAATAATTCCTCACAGAATTGTGTTCTTTCTATATTTATAGAGCCCCTTCTGGTGTGCAATGATTAAATTGTGGTTGTCAATCACCTTAGGTACTTATCTCTCTCTCACTCTCTTTCTCTCTCCCTACATAATAGAGGTCATGGAAGTTTACAGCATGAAAATAGGCCCTTCAGCCCAACTTCTCCATGCCATCCAGTTTTCACAATGAATCTAGTCCCACTTGCCTGCGTTTGGTTCATATCCCTCCATGGAGAAAGTGAGGACTGAAGATGCTGGAGATTACAGTCAAGATTAGAGTGGTGCTGGAAAAGCACTGCAGGTCAGGCAGCATCCGTGGAGCAGGAAAATCAACATTTCGGGCAAAAGCCCTTCATCAGGAAGTGCTGATGAAGGGCTTTTGCCTGAAACATCGATTTTCCTGCTCCTCGGATGTTGCCTGACCTGTTGTGCTTTTCCCTCCATGCCTATCCCATCCATGTACCTGTCTAGATGTTTCTTAAATGACAAAATTGCACTCATATCCACCACTACCTCTGGCAGCCGATTCCAGACACTCGCCACCCTCTGTGTGAAAGAATTGCTCCTTTGGACTCTTCTGGATCTCTCCCTTTTCACCTTAAACCTATGCTGTCTAGCTTTAGACTCACCTACCCTGGGGAAAAGCTGTTGGCTAAATGCCTTATTTATGCCTATCATGATTTTATAGTCTTAGCTGAAGTGGCCCCTCAGTCTCTGTTGCTCCTGGGAAAGAAGTCCCAGTCTATCCAGCCTCTCCTTATAACTCAAACCTCCAGACCAGATAGCATCCTAGTAAATCTTTTCTGCCCTCTTTCTAGTTTAGTAATATCCTTTCTATAGCAAGGTGACCAAAACTGCACATAATACTCCAAATGTGGCCTCACCAAAGTCTTGTACAATTCCAACAAGACATCCCAACTCCTATACTCAATGCTCTGACCAATGAAAGCAAGCATTCTTCTGGTAATGCTAATGGCGCAGTCAGAAACACTATAACCAGCCCATGGTGCAGTGATGGCTTCCGTCGATGTGACAGGAGCAAACCAAGGCAACATCTCTTTGTCAGAACTCCCAGGGAAGACAGTAGAGACTTAAACATCTTACCCAAGGCATTCAAAGGAGCTGACTTCTCTGGGCTATCAGGCAAATTACAAAAAAAAAATTCTTCCTTTGCTCTCGAAACAAATCTGATCAGTCATGATCTCAGTGAATGGGAGAGCATACTTGATGGGCTGAATCGCCCACTCCTGTTCCTCTATCTTAAGGCAAATGGAAAGACTGCACATGCTGGAACCCGTTGCTCTGGTTGTGCCTGTGATGGTTCTCCCTGAGTAACTGACTGACTCATTTTTCTTAAAGAATCGCCCTCTCCAGAGACGTTATGACACGCCTCTAGACCAGGTGGGCTTTGAACCTGGCTCAGAGTTAGGGTCATGACCACTGGACCACAAGAGCCCTTTTAAATATCATGGGTACAGTAGCACATTCTTAAAAGAGTGGAAGTAGCAATCATTATTTGTGATCAAACAATGTTCACATGAGTTACGACACAGCCCTGAAGCAGACAAGACTTGAACGGAGGTAAGGACACTATCATTAAACCACAAGACCCCTCCTCCTTCCCTACTTTTATAATCCCAGTAAATTGTCCATGGATACTAGTCAGCTTTAATGTGGGGGAGACCTGAAATTGCAATGCTACCCCAGGAATGGATGGCCTCGGAAAATATATGCATATTGCGGCCAAACAGGTTAGGCATCAGCCTGTCAATCCTTTCAACACACGCAGAAACAGTCAGCAAGAGGAGGAGAGATTCCTGGTCAACCACGTGATCAAAAATAAGTTGGAGTGCTATCGTTACTATTTATACCTCTAGACCGTAATTACAGAATACTGAGAAGTCTGGATAAATAGAACATGGAGAAGATATTTCCACTAGTAGGAGAGGCGAGGACCCAAGGGCAGAGCCTCAGAGTGAAAGGACAGCCCTTTAGGACTAAAAAGAGGAAGAATTTCTTCAGCCGGAGGGTGGTGAATCTGTGGATGATAGAATAGGGTTGAGAAACATATCAACCATGATCGAATGGTGGAGCAGACTCGATGGCCTAATGGCCTAATTCTGCTCTTATATCTTAAGATCTTAACCTTAGTGAATGCTGCTACTTCCACTCAGATGCCTAGAGAGATCCATAGCACACTGATACCTGACAGAAAGTTGGGAGACAACAGAATCTAATTTTGAAGATTTGACCCCATCAGATGGTAGTTCACTCAAAACCCAAGTGGTGTTCAAAACAAGCTAAGGTTGTTTGTACTGCCTGCAATTTAAGTTAGCATTGTAAAGTTATGTAACAAATGTTGACTTGAAACTGTACAATGCAAATTGAAAAATGTAGTCAAGGTTCAGAACATCGGGAAGTGAGTCTTATGTGTCAGAACTGCAATTTTCATAAGATCTTTGATAGCAAAAGAATGTTTAGGGCTGATTCAAGTGGTTGATTTAGACCTATATGAATCCTCTCTCCCTTTTCATACATCAACAGATGATGGATCAGACTGACTCATTTTCAGCATCTTATGATATGACTGAAGCCTGATAAAACTGATGAAGTGTAGGTTGGAACAAAGCATTCAGGAATCATTCCTTCAACTCTGAGAGGGTAGACTGTACATCTTGCCAAATGCTAAGACCACAAAATCGGTAGGACTGCATAGCATAAACTTGCACAGCTACATCAAAGCATAATTTTCAACTGTATTTTTCAAAATTCTTTCAGTGAATGCCAGCAAGACCAACATTTATTGTCCATCCTTAATTGGTACAAGCATAGAGGGCATTTAAGAGACAAGTACATTTCTATGGTTCAGAAGTTAATTAGAGTCATAGAGATGGATAGCATGGAAACAGACCCTTTGGTCCAACTCGTCCATGGTGACCAAATACCCTGTATAAATCTAGTCTTATTTGCCAGCACTTGGCCCATATGCCTCTAAACCCTTCCTATTCATCTACCCATCCAATGTATTTTAAATGTTGTACCAGTCTCCACTGCTTCTTCTGGCAGCTCATTCCATACACCCGCCACTCTCTGCATGAAAATAATTCCCCTTAGGTCCCTTTTGTATCTTTTCTCTCTCACCTTAAACCTATGCTTCTAGTTTTGAACTCCCCCATCCCAGGAAAAGACCTTTATCCTATCCATGCCCCTCAAGATTTTATAGACCTGTATAAGGTCATTCCTCACCCTCTGACGCTCCAGAGAAAATAGCCCTAGCCTTTTCAGCCTCTCCCTATAGCTCAGACTTTCCATCTTTGTAAATCTTTTCTGAACCCTTTGAAGTTTGACAATATCCTCCCTATAGGAGGAAGACCAGAATTTCATGCAAGAATCTAAAAATGGTTAAACCAATGTCCTGTACAGCTGCAAAATGACATTGTAGCTCCTGTACTCAATGTATTGACCAATAGGGGCAAGCAGATCAAATGACTTCTTCATTATTCTATTTACCTGAGACTCTACTTTCAAGGAACTATGGACCTGCACTCCAAGGTCTCTTTGTTCAGGAACTCTTTCCAGGATCTTACCATTAAGTATGTAAGTCCTGCTCTGATTTGTTTTCCAAAATGTAGCACCTCACATTTGTCTAAATTAAATTCCATCTGCCACTCTTCGGCCCATTGGCCCATTTGATTAAGATCCCATTGTACTCTGAAATAACCTTGTTCGCTGTCCACCACACCTCCAATTTTGTGTCATCTACAAACTTACTAACTATACCTCCTATTTTCACATCCAAATCTTTATATAAATGACAAAAAGCAGTGGACCTAGTACCAATCCTTGTGGCCCACAACTGGTCATAGGCCTCTAGTCTGAAAAGCAACTCTCCACCTCACTCTCCTTTTTTCCACCTTTGAGACAGTTCTGTAACCAAAAAGCAATTCGCCCTGTATTACGTGTGATCAAATCTTGTTAACCAGTCTATCATAATGAGCCTTGTCAAATGCCTTACTGAAGGCCATATAGATCACATCCACCACGCTGCCCTCATCAATGCTCTTAACTACGTCTTCAAAAAACTAAGTCAAGTTAGTGAGAGAGTATTTCCACACACAAAGCCATGTTGACTATCCTGAAACTGTCCTTGCTTTTCCAAATGCATGTAAATCCTGTCCATCAGGATTCCCTCCAACAACTTGCCCATTACAGATGTCAGGCTCACTGGTCTGCCGTTCCCTGGCTTTTCCTTGCCACATTTCTTAAATAGTGGCACATTAGCTAACTTCCAGCCTTCCAGTATCTTACCTACAGGTATCAATGATACAAATATCTCAGCAAGGAGCCAGTAATCTCTTCCCTCACTTCCCACAGAGTTCTGGGGTACACCCGGTCATGTTGAGGGGATTTATCCACCTTTATGCATTTTAAGATGTCCAATACCTCCTCCTGTGTAATATGGACATTGTTGAAGACTTCACTATCTATTTTCCCATGTTCTGTCTTTTCCATATCCTTCTCCACAGAACACTAATGCAAAATGCTCACTTAGTATTTCACCCATCTCCTGCATTCTGCATGTAGGCAAGCTTCCTGATCTTTAAGTGGCTCTGTTCTGTCCTGAGTTATCCTTTTGTACTTAATGTATTCGCAGAGTCCCTTTGGATTTTCCTTAACCCTATTTGCCAAAACTATTTCATGTCCCCCTTTGTCTCCTGATATCCCTCTTTAGTATAATCCTACTGCCTTTATATTCTTCTAGGAATTCACTCAATCTCTGTTGCCCATACCTGACATATGCTTCCTTCTTTTTCTTGACCAAAACTTCAATTTTTCTCATTATCCAGCATTCCCTATACCTGCCAGCCTTTTGTTCACCTTCCCAGGAACATACTGTCACTCCACTCTCATCATCTCATTTTTGAAGACTTCCCATTTTCCAGCCATCCCTTCACCTGCAAACATCGTCTCGAACTAACTTTAGAAAGTTCTTGCCTAATGCCATCAAAATTGGCCTTCCTCCAATTTAGAACTTAAACATTTTAGATATGATCTGTCCTTTTCAATCACTATTTAAAAATTAATAGAATTATGGTTCTGGATGTAAATTTGCTTGTTGAGCTGGAAGGTTCGTTTTTCAGACCTTTCATCACCATACTAGGTAACATCATCAGTGAGCCTTCGGTCAAGCACTGATGGTATGGCCCACTTTTTATTTCTGTGTTTAGGCTTCCTTGGGCTGGCGATGTTATTTCCTGTGGTGATGTCGTTTCTCTTTCTTTTTCTCAGTGGTAAATGAGATCCAAGTCAATATGTTTGTTGATAGAATTATGGTAACAGGCCCCAATGATACCCCCCCTCCACCCGCCACTGACACCTCAGCCAGCCGCCTTGCCTTATTTCCTGAGAGGAGGTCAAGTTATTGAATGGCAGAGCAGACCCGAAGGGCTGAATGGCCTACTTCTGTTCTTATTTTCTATGCCAGAAGGAACCAAACTCTGGTTTTGGGACACTCTGTCTGGAATGGGTGAAGCTTTGCAACTGATTATTTGTAAAGCAAACTAACAGGTGAAATTTGCCTCTCTAACTGCCGAGACAGATGTGAGAATTACAGCATACAATAATTAGACAGTTTCATGCTTAGTCATGAGCCATAATTAGTGACAAGGAATCTTTGAAGACTGTTTCAGTACTGATTTCCTTTACCCTTCAGGGATATTTATTTGCTAGACTCATTAGGTCACCTATTCAGAGAAAGTAATTATTTTTTTCTCTGCACTGACTGTTTTCGCTGGATCTACTCAGAAGTAAGGATTGTGCCTAAAATAATCACTGAATTATATACAGAGTTTAGCCTAACCAATGTGGCAAAATCCTGATATTTGACACAATGCAGAATGACATTTCAACAGAGAAACATTGTGACTGCACAAATATTTTCATCCGTAGATTTAGGATAATTCCAAATTAATTAATGGTATATACAATAAAATATGGGGAGTTGTTGGCTGGGCCAATAATGATTGACCATCCTCAAAGGGAAATTAAGAGTCAATCACATTGCCTGAAGTCACATATAGCCCAGATAACACACTTACTTCCCTAAAGATAATACGAATGATCAAAATGCGACTTCACTGCATCAACAGTCATCATTAGACTAGTTTTTAATTCCATATTTTAGTTGAATTCAAATGTCACCATTTGCCATCATAAGATTTGAACTCATGTCCATAGAGGTTTAGGACCTGGGGTCTGAACCCCTAGTCCAGTGACAGCACCACTACCTCCACATTACTTGCACAATCATTAATTTTTTACTCATTCATTTAATTTCGGGTTCATTACATTGGCCAACGTTTGTTACCCATCTGGAGTTGCCTTAGAGAAAGTGATGATGACCTGCTTGTTTCTGCCCCTGCATCCATTTGAGGTTGGTTCACTCACAAAGCAGTTCAGAAGGGGCTTCCAGGATTTTGGACTCAGTGATCCTGCAGGAATGATGATGTAATTCCAACTCAGGATAGTGTGAGACTTGGTGATGATGCTGTTCCTATGTTTCTGCTGCCCATGTCCTAATGGGTGGTAGAGGTCACAGGTTTACAGTGTGTTGTAGAAGGAACTTTGGTGAGCTGCTTGGAAACTTGGATTGGTTAATAACTATCATAATCAGCTTTTAAAAGACATTGTGGATAATTTTAGATTAAATCATACAGTTCTGACTTTTAATGTCTTATGGAAAATATCACCCACACACACTTGACCAGAAATATTCACACTGCCCAGGATATTGTCATTTCCAATAAGATATAATATAACCACCATCCCCTGACATATTCAATGGACTTCCATTACTGAATCCTCAGTATTAACATCCTGGGGGTTAAACTGACCAGAAGGAAAACTAGGACCAGCCATTATAGATCCAGTGGCTACAACAGCAGGTCAGAAGCTAAGAATACTCCAGTGAGTAACTCACCTCTTGACTCCCCAAAGCCTGTTGACCATCTACAAGACACAAGTCAGGAGTGTGTTGGAAGACTCCCCAGTTTCCTGGATGAGTGCAGCTCCAACACTCAAGAAGCTTAACACCATCCAGGACAAAGCAGCTCGCTTGATTGGCACCACAACCACAAACATCCACTCCTGCCACCACCAACACTCAGTAACAGCAGCATGCACCATCTACAAGGCACACAGCAGAAAATCTCCAAAGTTCCTTAGACAGCACCGTGCAAACCCATGACCACTTCCAACTAGAAGGACAAATGTAACAGGGACATGGAAACACCACCCCTTCCTCCAAGCCACTGAACATCCTGACTTGGAAATATAATGCAGTTCCTTCACTGTCACTGGGTCACAATCCTGGAATGCCCTCCCTAAGGGCATTGTAGGTCAGCCCACAGCAGGTGGACTGCAGCAATTCAAGAAGGCAGCTCACTGCCAGCTTCTCAAGGGCAACTAGGGATGGGCAAAACATGCTTGCCCAGCCAGTGATGCTCATATCGAATGAGTGAATGACATACCATTACAGACTCATTTATTATTAGTTTGACCATTACAGGCATAGCCATTATGATCTTGACCATTGTAATATAATTTTCAATAAACATGTTCAGTTGACACACCTCAGGATCTGGTGGGACTTTTTCCTAGGCTTTCTTGCACTGCAAGAGCTACCAAACTTCCCATTGCACCACCCTGTTAAACTTAATCTTGGCACACCATTTAAATTTACTGGATCTCTATGGTACTAAAAGAATCTAACTCTGCCAATCCAGGTCCTCCCATGGGTTTCCTGTATGTACCTGCGATCACCTAAATTAATACCATTCTCATCAAGACAAGTCTAACCCATCCCTCCCCATCTAGAAATGAGGTCAATGGGAGATTGGAAAATACAGATCAAGGTCACAACCACTTGGTAATAGAACCTACTTGTATTATCAAAAGCACAGAGTGAGATTTGTGGATGATGTTTGTCAAACAAGGTGGTGAGATTTAGTACTGCGTTTTGCAAACTTGTTCCAAATTTTGTCACCTTCATCATTCCAAACAGTGGTGAACAGTTACTTCAAAACTAATACAATCCCTGAATATATACAACATTTAATCCAGGATGTAGGGTTTAATTTTTAATGTTTCCTCAATCTGAAATGGAGACTTCATGCTCTTAACCATTCCATTTCTCTCGTCTTTGACATCTTTTTTGGGACAGTCAGCCATCCGTGATTTGCTGTAAAAGTGGAAGAAAGAGAGCATGAACCTTTTACAGGAGAGCAGTGACCTATAACTAATGGTGTCTATCCTACCATTAATCCTTTTCTCAACATCTTAAAAGCCAACAAAAGAAGATGAAAGTTCCTACTCATCGAAACGTGCTAAAAGTTAAATGTAAGCTGATGAGCTAGTAATGTCACCCAAGATTGCAGATGATCTAATGACTATTAAAACAACTTTCGGTCCAGCCTTAAATTAAACTATTCTGAGCTATCTTAAATTAGGTGTTGTGCCAAAATTATAATGGTCAAGAATATGATGTTCAAGACTGTATAAACTAAACTTGTAATTTTTAAGGTTATAATAGGTAAGAATTTAATGGCCAATTCTTTTAGAAACAATCTTGTAATGGTCAAGGTTATAATGGTCAAGTGTCATGTGTTGAAGAACTTAATGGCTAAGTCTATAGTGGTCAAAATTATAATAGTCAATTCTCTAATGGTCAGCATTATAATGACCAAATCACTAATTGTCAAGTGCAGAGAAGGTTTATGAGGATGTTGCCTGGTATGGAAGGTGCTAGCTGTGAAGAGTAGTTGAGTAGGTTAGGATTATTTTCATTAAAAAAAAAGGAGATTGAGGGGGGGCCCGATTGAGGTCTACAAAATCATGAAGGGCATAGACGGGGTAAATAGAATAAGCTTTTTCCCAGGGTGAAGGATTCAATAACGAGAGGTCACACTTTCAAGATGAGAGGTGAAAAGTTTAAGGGGGATACACGTGGCAAGTACTTTACACAGAGAGTAGTAGGTGCCTGGAACGCATTGCCAGCAGAGGCAGGCATGGTAGATTCATTTAAGGTGTATCTGGACAGATGCATGAGTAGGTGGTGAGCAGCGGGATACAGATGCTTAGGAATTGGGCCACAGGTTTAGACAGTGGATTTGGATTGGCTGAGGATTAGAGGGTCAAAGGGCCTGTTCCTGGGCTGTAACTTTTCTTTGTTCTTTTGTTCTTTGTTCTATTTTATTGGTGAAACTTGTAATGGTTGACATTATAGAGGTCGTGCCTCACATTGTTAAGATTTAAATAGTTAATTCTCTAATGGTCAAGATTATATTGGTCAGTCCTGAAATGGTCAAGGTTGTTGCAACGTTTATGAAGGTTTGCAGCTCAGGTTGAGGTTTAGAGTGGAGGTTTGCTCGCTGAGCTGTCGGTTTGATATCCAGACGTTTCATTATCTGGCTAGGTAACATCATCAGTGGCGATCTCCAAGTGAAGTGAAGCTGTTGTCTCCTGCTTTCTATTTATATGTTTGTCCTGGATGTGGTTCCTGGGGTTTGTGGTGATATCATTTCCTGTTTGCTTTCTGAGGGGTTGATAGATGGTATCTAGATCTATGTGTTTGTTTATGGCGTTGTGGTTGGAGTGCCCTCGGAATCCTAGTAGCACACAAACCCACCAACACTCTCAAACAAAACTAACAAACTTAAAAGACCCAGTACAACCCATGGACAAAACCAACGTCATCTACAAAATTCCATGCAAGGACTGCCACAAACACTATGCGAGACAAACAGGCAGAAAGTTAGCCACCAGAATACACGAACACCAGCTAGCCATAAAAAGACACGACCCTCTCTCCCTCGTAGCCCTACACCCGGATGAAAAAAACCAACACATCGACTGGGACAACACATCTATCCTGGGACAGGCTAAGCAAAGACATGCCAGAGAATTCCTAGAGGCCTGACACTCCAACCACAACGCCATAAGCAAACACATAGATCTAGATACCATCTATCAACCCCTCAGAAAATGAACAGGAAGTGACATCACCACAAACCCCAGGAACCCCATCCAGGACAAACGTATAAATAGAAAGCAGGAGACAACAGCTTTGCTTCACTTGGCAGTCACCACTGATGATGTTACCTAGCCAGGTAATGAAACGTCTGGATATCAAACCTACAGCTCAGCGAGCAAACCTACACCCTAAATGGTCAAGGTTATAGTGGTCAAGCCTCCAATGGAAAGGATTTTAATAAGTAAACCTGTAATGATTAAGATTATAGTCGTTAAGTGTAAAATGCTGAAACTGCAGTGGTCAAACTTATGATTCATACATTAATTAATTCAGATCAGAAGCTCATCGGTAAAAAATGGTTGCAGTCAGGACAGAATAGCCAAACCCGTAATAGATAAATATCACGGTCAGGACACTCACTTTGTTGGAAAAGATGAGATGAATCTGCAAGATGATCCAGGGACTCCTGCTTCCACTCACTATAGGCCCGGAGCAGGGACTCCTGCTTCCACTCACTATAGGCCCGGAGCAGGGACTCCTGCTTACACTCACTATAGGCCCGGAGCAGGGACTTCTGGTAATTGGTGATGTGGCAGCAGCAACTGTGCCAGGGACTCCGGGCTGCGGGGTAAGAGTGGGTTCAGTGGCATCAGTGAGGTGGGCCCAGTGGCAAAGAGATGACGCCTATAGCGTGGCGACTCCCACATTGTTGGGTCGAGCACAGACAGCGGTGAGGCAGTGGTGGTCTCTCTTTCGGTTACTCGAGGCTAGGTGCCGCCGTGGACTGGTTTGGAAAGATTGTTATCCTGCATTATTATTACCGATCCTATGATCTTTACTACTGGACTTCTTATTTCTTTATTTTTCTAATTCTTTTATCCCCGAAGAATTTCTTCTTAAGAATCTGTACCTAGGTACCTTTGTACCTAAGATGGCGGGCAATGTGGCGACTTGTAAACTTTTCACTGTCCTCACTTGAGTACATGTGACAACAAAGCTAATTCAAGTGCTGTTTCAGCGATACTAAGCTTGGGTTACAAAAAAGAAGCTGGAATGTACAGGAAGAAGGTGAGCTCTGAGGTTCTGGGAATGAGCCACAAGGAACAACTCTACCTCAGAGGCAACAAGAATAGGGTAGGAATGATGGTTTTTGGATTCCGTTGAAGCTGATTGTTTAGATGTTGCTGTAAGGGCTTCGAACAAGATGAACCAACTGTTAGGCTAAGCTGCATTCAAGTCTATGCTTCAAAGCTCTGCCTGGAAATGATATGGGGGCAAGAGGAAAAAAATATGAATTGAATTGAGTTGAATTTATTGTCACATGTACCGAGGCACAGTGAAAAGCTTTGTCTTGCGAGCAATACAGGCAGATTACATAGTTATGTAACATGGATAAGTAAATAATAGGTGAACGCAGCAAAAACAAAAATGCACGTACGGGTGAATGTTTAGAGTTTGTGAGTCCATTCAGTATTCTAACAACAGTAGGGTAGAAACTGTTTCGAAACTGGCTGGTGTGTGTGTGTTCAGGCTTCTGTACCTTCTCCCTGAAGGTAGAGGTTGTAGGAAAATATTGCCAGGGTGGGATGGATCTTTGAGAACATTTTCCGGTGCTGTTATCCGTCATCTTAATAATTTCCCACAAATATTAGTGGAACGATGTTAAAACACCATTCTGCAGAATCACTGAAAACATTGTGATGATCCCCAGTAATATATTGTAGCTTTATTAGCAATAGACTTGACATATTATACCACAAGTCGGCAAAAATAGGATACCATTTCTTTAATTGCAGACTTATCCTTGTGGTGATAATGTCTTTCATCTCCACAGTAGTGATAAACTCATAATGCGTTCATATATCTCAGAGAAATTTTTTCATCTCTGTCCAAGCCTGTTGTACATTTTTTTCTCAACCTAAGCCAGCTTGTCACCTTCCATCTAAGTTCAGTGAGGTCTGAAATCAATACTAGTTCAATAGTAATTTGCTCTGCAGGCTCAGACACTGGTATAAGTCTGTGTGAGGATTTCTGCACTCTGTCCAAAGCAGCTCCTCAATTCAACAAAGTCAATGCCCTTCCTTGTTTAGCTTTGTAAAATGGCCTTAATATGGCCAAGATTAAAAATTAAGTATTGTCTCTTTCATTCTCCCCCAGCACCAAGTGCCTGGAGTCCTTTTGCGGTGCCGTATCCAGTGTTACATGGCATTTCACAGCAAAAGCTGCCATATCCTGCATTGATTTGGGACTGAAAGACAGAGAGTGCTTGTCAAGTATCGAGCGACAGTACAAATGATGAAGAGTTCTTAAAAATCATGCTGCAAAAACTCTTACACAAAATGTGGCTAAAATTAGTAGCCAGTTTCCACTGTGTGTCAAGTCCTCTGTGATCCATGTGCAGTATTTAAGGATCTGAGTTGGGTATAAATGATGGTTTTGTTTTTTTTTCTGACTTTAGCACATCAGTAAACACTGAGCTCTCTGTGGCAATTATTAAATATGTTAAAGCAGAAAACTGATATTGTACCATTTATCTTTGTTGTGAATACTCCTTGCACAAGGTGCTGACTATTGAATAAAAGACTGCTTTGACATTATTTATTCAACTCAGTGTTTAATGTGGGTTTTCTTACCTTCCAATTACCCCATGGAACTGCTGGAGTTAATGTGCTGAAAACGGTATTTTCCAATAGTCGAGTGAACAGATTAACCTGATTTGCCTTGTCTACCGATACATTGATGGTTATCTTAAACTGAAACCACATGCATTCCTTTCTGCTTTTTTTATTATTTAAAAGCAATTCATTTTCCCTTCCTCCATCTCCAAACTGAGCTTTGCTTTCTTCTCTAATTTTCCCATTCTGACCAAAGATGTGCAAGTTCAGTGGATAAGCCACGTTAAATTGTCCATCGTGTCCAAGGACATGCAGGCTCAGTGGATTAACCATGTGAAATGCGGGGTTACAGGGATAGCGTAGAGGGTTGGATCTGGGTGGGATGCTGTTTGGAGGGTTGTTGCAGACTTGATGGGCCTAAGGGCCTCTTTCTGTGCTGCAGGAATTCTATGATTCTATGATCCCTGAAGCATTGGAGGCTGTGGGCTGACCTTATAGAGTCATAGAGTCATAGAGATGTACAGCATGGAAACAGACCCTTCGGTCCAACCCGTCCATGCCGACCAGATATCCCAACCAATCCAGTCCTGCCTGCCAGCACCCGGCCCATATCCCTCCAAACCCTTCCTATTCATATACACATCCAAATGCCTCTTAAATGTTGCAATTGTACCAGCCTCTATCACATCCTCTGGCAGCTCATTCCATATACGTACCACCCTCTGCATGAAAAGGTTGCCCGTTAGGTCTCTTTTATATCTTTCCCCTCTCACCCTAAACCTATGCCCCCTAGTTCTGGACTCCCCAACCCCAGGGAAAAGACTTTGTCTATTTATCCTATCCATGCCCCTCATAATTTTGTAAACCTCTATAAGGTCACCCCTCAGCCTCCGACACTCTAGGGAAAACAGCCCCAGCCTGTTCAGCCTCTCCCTGTAGCTCAGATCCTCCAACCCTGGCAACATGCTTGTAAATCTTTTCTGAACCCTTTCAAATTTCACAACATCATTCCAATAGGAAGGAGACCAGAATTGCACGCAATATTCCAACAGTGGCTTAACCAATGCCCTGTACAGCCGCAACATGACCTCCCAACTCCTGTACTCAAGACTCTGACCAATAAAGGAAAGCGTACCAAACACCTTCTTCACTATCCTATCCACCTGCGATTCCACTTTCAAGGAGTTATGAACCTGTACTCCACGGACTCTTTGTTCAGCAACACTCCCTAGGACCTTACCATTAAGTGTATAAGTCCTGCTAAGATTTGCTTTCCCAAAATGCAGCACCTCGCATTTATCTGAATTAAACTCCATTTGCCACTTCTCAGCCCATTGGCCCATCTGGTCCAGATCCTGTTGTAATCTGAGGTAACCCTCTTTGCTGTCCACTACACCTCCAATTTTGGTGTCATCTGCAAACTTACTAACTGTATCTCTTATGCTCGCATCCAAATCATTTATATAAATGACAAAAAGTAGAGGACCCACCACCAATCCTTGTGGCACTCCACTGGTCACAGGCCTCCAGTCTGAAAAACAACCCTCCACCACCACCCTCTGTCTTCTACCTTTGAGCCAGTTCTGTATCCAAATGGCTAGTTCTCCCTGTATTCCATGAGATCTAACCTTGCTAATCAGTCACCCATGGGGAACCTTGTCGAACACCTTACTGAAGTCCATATAGATCACATCTACTGCTCTGCCCTCATCAATCTTCTTTGTTACTGCTTCAAAAACTCAATCAAGTTTGTGAAACATGATTTGCCACACACAAAGCCATGTTGACTATCCCGAATCAGTCCTTGCCTTTCCAAATATATGTACATCCTGTCCCTCAGGATTCCCTCCAATAACTTGCCCACCACTGATGTCAGGCTCACCGGTCTATAGTTCCCTGGCTTGTCTTTACCACCCTTCTTAAACAGTGGCACCATGTTTGCCAACCTCCAGTCTTCTGGCACCTCACATGCGACTATCGATGATACAAATATCTCAGCAAGAGACCCAGCAATCACTTCTCTAGCGTCCCACAGAATTCTCGGGTACACCTGATCAGGTCCTGGGGATTTATCTACCTTTAACCATTTCAAGACATCCAGCAATTCCTCCTCTGCAATCTGGACATTTTGCAAGATGTCACCATCTATTTCCCTACAGTCTGTATCTTCCATATCCTTTTCCACAGTAAATACTGATGCAAAATATTCATTTAGTATCTCCCCCATTCTCTGCGGCTCTAGTTATCCTTTTGTCCTTAGTATATTTGTAAAACCCTTTTGGATTCTCCTTAATTCTATGTGCCAAAGCTATCTCATGTCCCCGTTTTGCCCTCCTGATTTCCCTCTTAAGTATACTCCAACTTCCTTTATACTCTTCTAAGGATTCACTCGATCTATCCTGTCTATACCTTACATATGCTTCCTTCTTTTTCTTAACCAAACCCTCAATTTCTTTAGTCATCCAGCATTCCCTATACCTACCAGCCTTCCCTTTCACCCTGGCAGGAATATACTTTCTCTGGATTCTTGTTATCTCATTTCTGAAGGCTTCCCATTTTCATTTTCCAGCCGTCCCTTTAGCTGCGAACATCTACCTCCAATCAGCTTTTGAAAGTTCTTGCCTAATACCGTCACAATTGGCCTTTCTCCAATTTAGAACTTCAACTTATAGATCTGGTCTATCCTTGTCCATCATTATTTAAAAATGAATAGAATTATGGTTGCTGGCCCCAAAGTGCTCCCCCACTGACACCTCAGTCACCTGCTCTGCCTTATTTCCCAAGAGTAGGTCAAGTTTTGCACCTTCTCCAGTAGGTACATCCACATACTGAATCAGAAAGTTACCTTGTACACACTTAAGAAATTCCTCTCCATCTCAACCTTTAACACTATGGCATAACTACCCTATTACTCTTACAGATAGCTGAGATCTCTTTACAAGTTTGTTTCTCAATTTCCCTTTGACTATTGGGGGTCTATAATACAATCCCAATAAGGTGATCATCCCTTTCTCATTTCTCAGTTCCACCCAAATAACTTCCCTGGATGTATTTCCGGGAAATATCTTCCCTCAGCACAGCTGTAATGCTATCCCTTATCAAAAATGCCACTCCCCCTCCTCTCTTGCATCCCTTTCTATCCTTCCTGTAGCATTTGTATCCTGGAACATTAAGCTGCCAGTCCTGCCCATCCCTGAGCCATATTCCTGCAATTGCTATGATATCCCAGTCCCATGTTCCTAACCATGCCCTGGGTTCATCTGCCTTCCCTGTTAGGCCCCTTGCATTGAAATAAATGCAGTTTAATTTATTAGTCCCACCTTGTCCCTGCATGCCCTGACTGTTTGACTCACTTCTGTTCTCAGCTGTAGCCGTCTCAGATCGATCTCTTTCCTCACTATCTCCCTGGATCCCACTCCCCCACCGTACTTGTTTAAATCCTTCCAAGCAGTTCTAGCAAATTTCCCTGCCAGTATATTAGTCCCCTTCCAATTTAGGTGCAATCCGTCCCTCTTGTACAGGTCACTTCTACCCCAAAAGAGATTTCAATGATCCAAAAATGTGAATCCTTCTCCCATAAACCAGCTCCTGAGCCATGCAGTCATCTGCTCTATCCTCCTATTCCTGCCCTCACTAGCTCGTAGCACTGGGAGTAATCCAGATATTACTACCCTTAAGGACCTCCTTTTTAAAGTTCTGCCTAACTCTTTGTAATCTCCCTTCAGAGTCTCAACCTTTTCCCTTCCTATATCGTTAGTTCCAATGTGGACAATGACCTCCTGCTGGCCCCTCTCCCCTGTGAGAACATTCTGCACCCTCTCTGAGACATCCTTGACCCTAGCACCAGGGAAACAACACATCATTCTGCTTTTTCTCTGCTGGCCACATCATGAGGGGCATGGATAGGGTGAATACTCAAGGTTTTTTTTCCCAGGGTGGGGGTGTCCAACACTAGAATGCATAGGGTTTAAAATAATAGGGAAAAGAATCAAAAGAGACCTCAGGGCCAACTTTTTCACACAAAAGGTGCTGTGTGGGGTATAAGCTGCCAGAGGAAGTGGTGGAGGATAATACAATTACAACATTTAAAAGGCATCCGGATGGGTATATGAATAGGAAGAGAATAGAAGGATATGGGCCAATCACTGTCTAATGGGACTAGATTAGTTTACGATATCTGGTCAGCATGGACGATTGGACTGAAGGGTCTATTTCCATGCTGGGCAACTCAATGACTCTATGATTCCACATGCCCAGGCATTTAAATACTGAGCAGTTTACCTTTGGATTGATCTCCTCTGGTGCCTTTCAGCTCTTGACATTGGTTGCACTATATTTGCAGTTGCTCATCAGTGAAAGAGCGCTCAGAGGCACTTAAAGTCTTCCATCAGTCTTCTCATCCTTGTTTCCGAGGGTTGAGCCATTAACTCCCATTGCATTGGTCATGGTTACTGGCAGAGTACCACAGTAGGTTAAGCCACTGCAATCCACTGGATAAAATAGAAAGAGCTGCAGATAATGGAAATCAGAAACAAAACCAGAAATTGCTGGAGAAACTCAGCAGGTCTGGCAATACCTATGGAGAGAAATCAGAGTTAACGTTTCGGCTCGAGTGACCCTTCCCAACATGGATAATCCGTCTAATCTACACATCATTAGACCTCCTATTTTATACATGGGTCCGCACACGGTCTGAACTACGATTTGCTTTGATCCCCAAATTGGCTCATAGTCAGCAGGTTAAGGTGGACTAAGGGGCTGTTGTGGTAGGGTTTGATCTAGGAGACCTGGGTTTGAGTCCAACGTGCTCCAAAGGTGTGTTGGAGCACGTGTGAATAAGTTGGTTAAGTATATTCATAATGAAGAAATTTGTTACCTGTATGAAGACTGGCATTAATACATATTTTTATAACATTCCCACTGCTGGAAAATTACACTGGAAATTTAGATTAACCCCATGACCTCCTTTTCAAAAGTACGTTTGATGTCTGGTCTACGTTTGTACATTTAAGCTTCACTGAAGAGATTTTTCAGATGACAAACTGCTCCCCAGTTGGATTTGAGTTCCACACCAGGCTTGAAGTTCTGTTTGACTGGCAATAACTTGAATTTATATAGTGCCGTTTAGAGTCCCAAGATATTTCACAGGAGCATTATCAAACAATATTTGACAGCGAGTAACTTGAGAAACTTTTAGAGCAGGTGACTAGAAGACTGGCCAAAAAAAGCAGCATCTGGAAAGGGGTGGGGAGAGTTAAAGATAGAGGGAAAGGTTTCAGAATTTAAGAAAAGTCGATAGTGGAGCGATGAAGGTCAGGGGTGCGAAAGATGCAGTCGGCCCAATTTAAAGGACCATCAACTTCTTGAAAAAGAGCCTGATCAATTATTCTTCACCATTGTACGCAAGTACCTTACAATGACATACATCATTTTAAAAATGCATCTTTGCATTCGGCATACATGAAGATGTAGATGGCTGCATTCTGTGGGAAAACATCATGTCTGGCAAATATGTTTCCATAAGTACAACACCTCTAACATTTCTGAGAAAGGGTCACTCGACCCGAAACATTAACTCTGTTTTCTCTCCACAGATGATGCCAGACCTGCTGAGTTTTTCCAGTAATTTCTGTTTTTGTTTCTGATTTACAGCATCCACAATTCTTTCAGTTTTTGCCGCTAACAATTAGTCCTTTTTACATACTGGTGCCTAACGACTTGTCACAGTGGCTCACTTGTCCATAAGGCATCCCATTCATACAAGATCAATAAATCACAACAGAAAAGCTGACCAAATGTGTCACAGTTACCAACGTGGCAATGCAATGGTGGAGAATTAAAATACAGTGGCTTATAACAATTAGAGCTTTCTTAAAAAACAAGTGTGTCCAATTAGATTGAACTTTAAAGAGCTGGCACGATGGGCTGAACATCCTCCTTCAAGGCCTCAATGTTCTGTAAGAGGTAATTGTGTATAAAGTGCAACCAAACCTTGACTTGAAGAATAGCCACTGAGCATGTGTGTAAGGAGTTATGTTCATAGTGATGTTAGATCGTTAAGCTGACAGGGAGGTGGTGTACTGGCGATGGCATAGAGTCATAGAGTCGTACCACTATGGAAACAGACCCTTCAGTCCAACCAGTCCATGCTGACCGTAATTCCAAACTAAACCTTTCCACCTGTTTGATCTTGTCCCATATCCCAGCCTTTCCTATTCATAAACTTATCAAAACGTCTTTTAAACATTGTAACTGCACCCACATCCATCACTTTCTCTGGCAGTTTATTCCACACATGAACCACTTTCTGTGTAAAAATAGTTGCCATGCATGCCTTTTTAAAAGCTTTTCCCTCTTGCTTTAATAATGTGCCCCTGAGTCTTGAAATCCCCCATCCTAGGGAAAAGTCACCTGCCACTCACTTTATCTATACTCCTCATGATTTTATAAACCTCTCTCAAGTAATCTCTCAACCTCCAACGCCCAGTGAAAAAAGTCCCAGCCTATCCAGCCTCTCCTTATAAGTCACACTGAAGTAGGAGTGAATAGGGTTTCTTTTGTTTTGCTGTGAACATGTAGCCTGATCACCAATGAGTGCAACACCATGGTTGGCACTTGACTGAGTAACATTATCCAATAATTGAATAGACACAGGACAATACAGGCCAGCTATTTCAAATTGAATCACTTTTAACCACTGAATATCCAGGGAGAAACCATTGATCATATTGAAGCAAAGGCAAGCATTCTGCTCTGTTTTCTCATCCACAAGTTATTGTTTACTTTCTCATAAGGGCATTAAGATTATTGACTGGAAAGTGAGATTAGAACAGGCAGCTCGCTTTTTTCCAATCCAGCACAGACACAGTAGTATGAATGGTATCTTTTCTTCTCGTAACTTTGCTATGGTTTTGTTTACATCTAATAGGGTAGTTTTGGGCTGGTTCTTTTTGTGCAACACTTTATAAACTCTTCCACTGACGACTGTTGCAAATGTGCACTGCAGGATAAATGTTTACATGATTCACTCTCCATTTTAATTAAACCTGGTCTTAAAAACCATCAGGCAGAATTAATACACTCAAATAACTGTCCCTTTAACTGTAAATGCTATTTTCTACACTATTATCACTTCTCCATGAGGTGCACTGGAGAGGTCTGAATAGAATGTGCATTATTAATTTGGTGAAATTATATTTTTATAATCACTTAAAGAGCACAGTGTGATATTTGCTTTGATTAGATTCTAGCTCTGAACAAATAATGAGGACAGTAATGAACAAGAACTTGGTTTGAGACTCGGTGTTTGAAGATGCTGTTGACTAATGTGTTGTGAGGAAAGAACAGCCTGGATCTTAAAGTGCATCAGCTGTTGCAGTTGAGATGAACACATCAGCCAAATTGTGCATAGCAAGATCCCACACACACATAATGAACATTTTTGAGCATTTTGATTGAGTTTTGGGGGCTGTTTGGAGTGCCTTTGGGATCATTTCTCATTAGTACCACAGGATTCACCTGATTGAGCACTAAGAATAAGCATATCCTCTCACTCAGGATTCCCACTGTACTCTGAACTGCCTTTCAACCCAGAAGCAAGACCATTACCAAGTACCTCAAATGGCCACCTTGGTAATTTATTTTTAGTTGCAATCTGATTCACTTCACAGCAGTTCTGATGCAAAACAAAAACACAATGGGTAGCTCAGATACTCAAATCTGTACTAGGCACTTAACAGCTAATTTTAGACAATAATTATCACTTAATCTTGTTGCAAACACTGAATAAGTTAAGTTTATTTGGATTTTATATATCGAATGTCAAAAATGGAAATGATCTCCAATCCATTTGAAATCGTTCAGTCTACAAAATGTAATTGTTGCCTCTCACCTTTCTGTCAGTTCCTTTTCTAACTTCAATTGTTACATCCATATGTTTAAATGGAAATAGTCTATGTAAACCTGTCATGCTGCAGTTACACTCTTATACCAGATTTGGCACCATAATACTTCTGAGTTGAAGCCCCTTGCTCCTCATCTGTTCACTTGCAGTACCATAGAACATTGAGATTCCCTCAAACAACACTTTAAAGCAGACTATCTGATCATTGTTGCTTATGGGAGCTTTCTATAAGGAAATTGACCGCAACATATCTGTGACAACTATCACTTTATTTTGTCTTGGTTTTGTTTCTGAAGTGAGGCACGGAACTGTCTCTCAGAAAGTAAATGATTTCTGAGGCCTTGGGGTTATTTGTAAATTAGACCAATGGAAGCAGACTGGGTGTGGCCAGCTCCCCCAGATCAGGCTTTCTCATTTTTTTTTATTTTTAGGTTTAGGTTAAGAGCAGAAGTCTTTGGGGGTCTCAAAAGAGCCAGAGCTTCAGTGACTGTCTCCTGGCTGCTACTCATCTGAATTTTCTCTTGATGTTTTCCCTCCTGGATTGGAGAATTGCATGCAAGAATCTGTGTCTGAATTTGCCTTTTTGCCAAGGGATGTGTTCGTAAGATGTTACTATATTGGAACAGTTAATTAGTAATAGGTACTGTATCTATTATTCAGTTATGTTTTCCAGTAGTTACGTTATTCTAAATTTCTCTTTCTTTGATTGTATTTTAACTACAGTACTTAAATAAACTGTGTTTTGCTTAACGTCAAGTAGTTTGACAAGTTGCATCCTATCTGGAACAGCTGCTTATGATCTGCCTTCAAAATAAGTAAAAGTTAAGTAGCTAGGCTACCTTCTAAAATATTTTGAAAGGGTTTGGTCTGGACCATAACATATCATACATTACAACGGGATGTCAAAGGCTTCAAAAATATCTAATTGTCTGTGACACGTTCTGGAACATGCTATTATCATAAAAAGCACCATGTTTTCAATTGATCTCACTTGTTACTCTAATGAAATTTTAAAACTGGTCTGTTTTAAGGAGGTTATCAATAGGAAAATGGGGCTGGTAGGAGCACATCATTGTATGACAGGTTTCTGTATGAAGGCTTTAATTCATGGACTTTTTTTACTGTAAAAAGCAAATGAGCGTAATCCGATAGAAGTAAGCGCAATAATTCTGGGCATTTTAGTTAAGTGAAGTGGAATTCAATTTGTCTGTTTTCATCTGAAGACAGCAAACCCTTTTGGTCAATTCAGATGACTATTGACGCCATTACTGATGTATAAAAAATGAGCTAAGCCTGTCAGAGTTGACATTTTGTGACCTATTTAGAAATGAAGTGCACAACATGGAATTAAAATAAATGCTCACAACAATGGAAAAGCAAATTTGAATAATTAATGGTTGCTTTTTTAAAATTCAATGGCTCATCCCACATTACCCTTGCAAAGGTGGTGGTGGGCCATCCACCTGCCCCACTGCAGGCCCTCCTGAGTAAGTAGACCCATCGTGTTTTTTTCAGCAGCAATTTGATAGACCTGATTGGCTTGTGGGCACGGGCATTTAAGAGACAGCCACATTACTGAATCTTGTGAAGACCAGACCACATAAAGAGAGCCAACGGTTTTCCACCTGAAGACAACAGAGAACCAATTTAAACAACAATGAAATGGCTCCATTAACAAGACCAGCATTTTATTCCAAGATTATTTTGTACACTTGAATTTAAATTCTCCCAGTTGCCATAGCAGGGTTTGAACTCAAATCTTTGGAGTTTTGGCACATAGGAACAGGAGTAGGCCATTCGGTGAGATCATGACTGACCTGTGGCCTTACTCCAAATACCTGCTTTTTGCCCATATCCCTTATTATCTTTACTCAGCAAACCAAAATCTATCTCAGATTTAAAGCAAACAAATCAACCTGTGCTCACTGCTCTTTGTGGAAGAGCGTTCCAAACATTTACCACTCTTTGTGTATACACGTGCTTCCTAACATCGCTTGTGAATGGAAAAAAAATCAAAGAAATGCAGATGCTGCAAATCATAGAATCCCTACAGTGTGGAAGCGGGCCATTTGGCCCATTGAGTCTGCACCAACTCTCCGAAGACCATCCCAACCAGACCCACCTCCATCCTATGCCAGTAGCCTTGCATTTTCCATGGCTAGCCCACCTAGCCTACACATCCCTGGACACTGTGAGCAATTGAATGTGGCCAATCCACCTAACATGCACATCTTTGGACTGTGGGAGGAAACCCATATAGACATGGGGAGAATGTGCAAACTCCACACAGATGGTCACCTGAGGGTGGAATCGAACCTGGATCTCAGGCATTGTGAGGCAACCATATTACATTTGAGCCACCATGTCACCTAATCAGAAGCAAAAACATTGATCTGAAATGTTGACTCTGCTTTAGTTCCTCAGATGCTGCCAGACCTGCTGAGTTTTCCAGCAATTTCTGTTTTGGTTATCTCTCTTGAACCGTCTGGTCCTAATTTTCAGACTGTACTCCTAGTTCCTGATTCCCTAACCGATGGAAATAGCTTATCTTTATCTATCCTGCCTTTTCCTATTAATATATTAAAAACTTAGGACAAGGCCATCAGATTGCTAGGACAATAGCACTAGTTAGGTGGTTGTTATTGACTGGCAAAGGCATGATGGGTTAAAGGGCCTTTCTCTATAGATCTCAATGACTCTATGACTACTCTGCATTCTGTCTTCTCATTGCTTCTACTTTAGTTACATTGTGTCACTTTGTGTGAAGCCAAGCAGAAGTAAATCAAGCACTAAAAAAACAAAGAGAATGGGGTGAGGACTGAAATTATCTGGCTAAAGAAGACAAAATCTCTGTATGGAGTGATCTGAAGCAATAACAGATGAGAGACCCCATGAGAGAGTGTTGCAAATTCAGCAGTTAACACAAAGAGCAGAATATAAGGGAATAAGTTGTAATGGGATGACATGGGTTGGTGGTTGCTGAACACCTTCAGGAGGTAAAGACCATCTGTGAAACATGGTGAACCAAACTCATCTCAAAACTTAGCTAGGGTTGGCATGACAGTGATTGGTTATGAGTGTACAAATGGATTAAAATGTTCATTTTTTAAAATAAAAGATATGTTGTGTGTTGATTGATTGTTATGAAGTGACTACACAACATTCAAAGCCATTAGCTGTTGTTATGCTTGAGTCCCTGAAGTTTAGTTTTAATTTTCTGCAATGGATCTAGAACTCGTTCTTAAGAAAAATAACAAATAGATAGTATGGACTGAAGATGCAGCTATGGGGTTGGATGAATGCAGGGCATCCCTCCAATACATCCTGCTAACTCCATGCTGTTGAAGTCTCTATCTACCACACACAACAGTGACAGGACAAGTGCTTTGTCCCATTAGCACACTCTGTGGCTAGAGAAATGGAGAAGGAGGACATTTTTAGAGAATCTGTGACAATAATTGATCAACAGCCATAAACATCCACCATGGGTACTTTGTGGCTGAAGCGTGTACCATTCACAGATTGAGCTGCTGTCAATTGCCATAGCTAATTTTTCAGAAATACTTTCCAGACCCATGTACTGTACCGTCTATAAGGACAAGGGCTTTGAATCCATGGAATATCACCAACTCCATGCTCCTCATCAAGTTTTACACTATTTTAATTTGGAGTTACAGTGCCATTCCTTCATTCCCATTGGAATAATCCCGGAGCTCCCCAAACCACACAGACTGCAATGGTTTACAAAAGCAGCTCACCTTCTTGGGTTACAAGCAACGAAAACAGGAATTGCTGGAAAAACTCAACAGCTATGGAGAGAAATTAGAGTTAACGCTTCGGGTCCGATGATCCTTCTCCAGAATTTCTGTTTTGTCCAGCAATTGTTTCTGATTTCCACCATCTGCAGTTGTTTTTTTTATTCAGTGGGTTACTATTTTTGTTTTTGTCAGTGATGGCCACGCCGTAAGATTAGATTAGAATCTCTACAGTGTGGAAACAGGCTCTTCAGCCCAGCAAGTCCACACCAACCCTCCAAAGAGTAATCCACCCAGACCCACTCCCCTGTGTTTGACCCTGACTAATGCACCTAACCTACGCATCCCTGAACACTATGGGCAATTTAGCGTGGCCAATTCACCTGACCTGTAGATCTTTGGATGGTGGGAGGAAACCGGAGCACCCGGAGGAAACCCACGCAGACACAAGGAGAATGTGCAACTCCGTACAGACAGTTGCCAGAGATTGGAATTGAACCCAGGTCCCTGGTGATGTGTGGCAGCAGTGTTAACCACTGAGCCACTGTGCTGCCCCATAAGATTGAGTTAAATAGAAAACTGTAGGTAACATACCAGGGAAAGAGACTTGCAAGCAACATCTGCATAAAGGACAATTTAACCTCCCTCAGTTGGGGAGGTGACATCATAATGGATGTGTTATTGGACTAGTAATCCAGGCTAATGTCTTGAGATACAGATTTAAATCCCATGGCATAAAGTGAAACTTGCATCCCAGACATATCTGGAATAAAAGCAAGCCTAATGGTAACTGTAATGATTGGAACATTGACTCTCATTGACTGTGAGGCCCTTGATTGGGGTTATTAACCTGGGACAATCAGGGAGCCCTGACTGACAGATGTAAACAGGCGTCTCAGAGATACTCCTCACTCTAGGGACTGACTCTGAGCTGGCCGCTCAGAGCCCATGTACTGTGCACATGTAAATAATGGGTGACTTAGTGACAGAATACCAGCATCTGTGCTGTTATTTCAGCGGAGATAAGAGAAAACAATATGCTTCTGATGAAAATTCCTTGTCAGCCATGGTTGCCTCATTCTCCCCCCACTATGCTTCTTCTTTCTTTAGATGAATTAGTGCTGTGCCTCTCAAATTACCCCAGAAACTGCCATTGCTGCTCCACTGTCTTCCCTGCTAGGCTCCCCTTGCAATATACTCTGGCCAGCTCCTCCCTCATGTCTTTGTAGTTGCCTTAATTCAATTGTAATATGGTTACATCTGATTCCAGTTTCTCCCTCCCAAACCGCAGGGTGAATTCTATCATATTATGATTACTGCCTCTATGGATTCCTTCACTTTATGCTCCTCAATCATGCCTGCCTCATTACACATCACTAAATCCAGGATTTCCTGTTCCCTAGCAAACTGTATCACAAGCTGATCCAAAAAAAGCGATCTTGTAAACATTCCGCAAATTCCTTTTCTTGAGATCTGCTACCGACCTGATTTTCCCAGTCCACCTGCATAATGAATTCCCCCATGACTTCAGAACCGCAGCAATGTGGTTTTGACTTTTAACTGTCCTCTGGGCAATTAGGAATGGGCATTAAATGCCTGCTTAGCCAATGATGCCCACACCCTGCCAATGAATTAAAAAAAGCATGCTTAAGTGAGAGCTGTCTTAGATTGCTCTATGTTTATATCTACCCATGGCTTTTTGTCTATCAAAGCCTCTCCATCATTTTGAAGACCTCTAACGGGCCACTCTCCTTTTCTTACAGACAATAGAGCCTCAGACTGGTCAACCTTTCCAAGTAGGTTCCACTTGTTTAGCGTAGAATGCAGCCTCCTCTCTTGTTGGGAGGGACTGCTTAAAAACAAAGTCCAGCGAGTTGATAGGTTACGATTGGCAGCACACAAAAGCTGTGGGCCACTCCTTATTTTTCTGCCTCGTACCTAAGATTTTTTACCTAAGGCGGTACGGTGAAAGGCAATATTGTAGACCTTTTTGTGCACTCTATCCCTGTATTTGAATAGATGTGACGATAGAATCTAATTCTAATTCAAATTCTAAATTCTAATTCTAATTCTACATTCTAATTTTAATTCTAAATTCTAATTATATTTCTAATTCTAAATTCTAAATTCTAATTCTAATTCTAATTCTAAATCTAAATTCTAAATTTAATTCTAAAGTCTAATTCTAATTCTAATTCTAACTCACATTCTAGAAAAAAATTGACTTTCAGAAACTGTGGAGAAGACCCATTGGCCAGAGCGATTGCGGAGCACATTGGATTGGAACTGCTTTGAATGCTGTTCCCTTTGTGTACCAGCCTTGCTGGGGGTTGGGAAATCTTTCATTTTCCTTTGCACGCTGCCTGAACCAGGAATACAGTACCTACACTGTGGCTGGCGACTGGGTAAGGTCAGTGGGGGTGTTCCTCCTGGGGTCAACACACATCATTTGAGGAATGCAGTGGCAGATCGAAACCACCTCTGGCTCAAGTAATAAGGACAATGCCTTGTGATTCATTACTGAAGGACATAAAGCAAGGGAGAGTGCCACTTCTCCCCATCATCCGTCACTTTAATGAACATCAAAGAGGGAAAGAAACATTACAATATGACAGAGAGAAAGAAAACCTGTCTCTTTATATGAACAAAGGTGGATGTAACAGCCTTCACATCATTGACTTTCTCATTCGAATCCTTCTGAGGCAGGTGGTTTGTGGTTTCACCGTTTGATGGACTGGGATAGAATTTGCCTTAAATTGCAGGACTGTGTTGCGGGAATGCAGATAGGATCATCCATCACACAAACTGTTATCGATAGGCAGAATTTGGATTCGCAGATCTACATTAATCCGTGTGTTCGCTGCAGGAGAGATATCAGCTGATTTCGCAATGGGGGAAAGCAAATGAGGGATGAGGGACTAATCACGCTTTGGACCTCTCCTCCCATTCAGTAATGGTGAAGAATCACTGGGAAGAATACAATTCACAAAAGGAGCCTCTGAACAGCCACAGATTTGTCAACCGCTGTTTATTGATCGCGTTGATCTCTGTCACAATAATGGCTGTTGGTTTATTAGAAATTATTGCCATTTTTTACAAGAGTGTCAAGCTTGTAGCTTTCATTAAGCTTGGCAGATAATAGATTTAAAAGACCAGAAAGAAAGATTGCTTATTAATTGAAGAAAAAAACATCAATATCCCTGCACGCAAGTAAGCTGTGAAAAGAAACAAGTTTCCAATTTTAGTTACCCTGTGTGGGCTGCGTTTAAAACCACATTTTCAATTTTAAGCTTTCTATTTCTTAGAGCCCATACCCTTTCTCACCTAGTGCATGATACTAAATATAACTTTCAAACACAAATGACCAACCAAATGCCCAAAAACCTGATGGCCCTCAAACTCCTGTCAATTTTGTTGCTTGAACATCGATGCAATGGGGTAAATCTCTCTGGAGTGTGCCACCTCAAATTGTGCATTGATAGCCTTGACCACACTCCCCACATCCTGCAGCCCGAACATACTGTAATGGAGGACTGAGAAAAGGGTTGATTAATAGAATTCTTTTGGGCAACCTAAGTAATATCTCTCTTTTAAATTAAAAGAGAACATTAATAACTGCTGTCCTCATGTCCCACGACAATAACACATTGTTTTATTACTTGTCAAAATGGATTCACTTCACATTATTAATTGTTGCAAGCCGCAATTCTTGGACAAGCTAATAATTTAAATCAAGAAATGATGGAAGTTTTGTCATGACAGCTGTGTAAAAATAAAAAGTGCAATAGATAATATTAAAAATAGCCACACAAACAAAACGAGTGATATATTTTCAATGAAGACATTTTGATTGTTGCTTTGTGCGAAGTGTGTGTGAGTTTCTCACCAATGGTGGCCTAATTAAATGACATCGTGTTAATGCATTAGAGATTATTTGCTGGGTTGGCAGGTCCACCCTGTAAGGAGGGATTCAGCAGACTGGGGTCTATTTTCTCTCTAATTTGTAAGAATGAGGCGTGATCTTATTGAAAGTTAAAAGATTCTTGAAGGGCTTGACAGGGTAGATACAAAATGGATGCTCGCCCCCGGTTGTGAGAGGCTGTGGGGCAATCCAGAATCAGGGAACGGACTCTCAGAGTAAGGGCTAAAATGGAGCAGCATAAATAGGCCATGCAGCTCATCCAGTCTTCTCCACCATTCAATGAGATCATGGCTGATCTGATATTCCTCAACTCCACTTCTCTGCCTTTTGCCCATAACCCTTGATTCTCTCACTGATTAAAATATTGTCTATCTCAGTTTTGAAAATAGGAAGCAATCCAGCCTTGAGAGCCCTCTTGTGATAAAGAATTCAACAGATTTTGAGAGAAAAATATTCTTCTCATCTCTGTGTGACTCCTCATTCTGAGATTATGCCCTCTGATCCGAAATTCTCCCGTAAGGGAAAACAACCTTTCCATATCTACTTTGCCAAGGCCCCCTAACAATCTCATATGTTTCAATTAGGTCTCCTGTTATTCTCTTAAACTCTAATGATTTTAAACCCAACCTACTCAACCTCTCCTTATAAAAAATCTTTCCATATCTTAGTTTGTAAAAGATAGGAGCAGGAGAAGGCCAGTTAGTCCCTTGAGTTAGCTCAGCTATTTTGTATAATCATAGCTGATCATTGAGCTCCATACCCTAATCCCAACATCCCTTAATTCCTTTAGCTACAAAAGCTATACCTACCTCCTTCTTTAAAACCCAGTATTTTGGCCTCAACTACTTTCTATGGTAATGCATTCTACAGGCTCATCACTCTCTGGTCATCTCGTCTCAGTCCTAAAAGGTTTAGCCCTTAGCCTTAAACGAAGGCCCCTGGTTCTGACTCCCCCACCACTGAGAACATCCTTCCTGCATCCAACCTGTCTAGATAAAAACCGAAAGAACTGCGGATGCTGTAAATCACAAACAAAAATGGAAATTGCTGGAAAAGCTCAGCAAGTCTGGCAGTATCTGTGAAGAGAAGTCAGAGTTACTGTTTCTGGTCTGGTGACCCTTCCTCAAAACAGTTCTGAGGAAGGGTCACTGGCCCTGAAACATCAACTTTAGTTTCTCTTCACAGATGCTGCCAGACCCGCTGAGCTGTTCAAGCAACATCTGTTTTCGTCTTGTTAGAATTTTATAGGTAACGGGGTTCAACCTGATGTACTTGCCCTAGAATGTCTTGGAGAAAGTGAGGACTGCAGATGCTGGAGATCAGAGCTGAAAAATGTGTTGCTGGAAAAGTGCAGCAGGTCAGGCAGCATCCAAGGAACAGGAGAATCGACGTTTCGGACATAAGCCCTTCTTCAGGAATCCTTCTTCAGGAATGCCCGAAACGTCAATTCTCCTGCTCCTTGGATGCTGCCTGACCTGCTGCGCTTTTCCAGCAACACATTTTTCAGCTAGAGTGTCTTGGGTAGGGACATCAAAACTGGTTACTGTATTCCAGCTGTAGTCGAAGCAGTGTCTTGTGCAGATTCAGCAAAACCTTTCTATTCTTCTACTCCATTCCCTTTGAAATAAAGGCCAACGTTCCATTTGCTTTCCCTATTACCTGCTAAACTTGGAAGTTAGCTTTTTGTGATGGGTGAGCAAAGACCTCTATACTCCTCTGTTCCTCCAGTCTTTTACAACATTTCAGTTGTAAAATGAACAGACTAAGTCAATGTCAATGTTTAGGCATATTTTACAGAAGGGACTAAGGTTACCAATCCTGTGGTGGGTAAATCCTGTTTGGGCGGCACGGTGGCACAGTGGTTAGCACTGCTGCCTCACAGCGCCAGAGACCCAGGTTCAATTCCCACCTCAGGCGACTGACTGTGTGGAGTTTGCATGTTCTCCTCGTGTCTGCATGGGTTTCCTCCGGGTGCTCAGGTTTCCTCCCACAGTCCAAATATGTGCAGGTTAGGTGAATTGGCCATGCTAAATTGCCCGTAGTGTTAGGTATGGGGTAAATGCAGGGGTATGGGTGGGTTGTGCTTCGGCGGGTCGGTGTGGACTTGTTGGGCCGAAGGGCCTGATTCCACACTGTAATGTAATCTAATCTAATCTAAATCTCAACAGGGACTGTTTGGGACAAATGGCATGTTTTCATGTTGTAATTGTTAAAACCAGCCAAGGAATTTTTCATGCGTTCTCAAGAGCTCAAGAGTAATGAAAAATACTGGTGGCTCTTTGTTAGATAAAATGTTCCTTGTATAGCTGTTAAACTTTGAAAGATGGCCCACCTCGTATTGATCTAACGAGAAACCTCTGAGTCAGCAAAGCTGTTATTCTCCACTAATGGGAAACTCTGTTTAGTTGTCCTTCTTACTCAGTATTTCCACCTCAGTGTTGGCTCTGTGTTGCTTCAATCTATCTTTTTTGTCTTTGTCGCCCAGATTTTGTACTTGAATTGATTGTTGGAACAAAATGAGTGGACGTGGAATGATACAGACTTGCTATTTTAAAAAAAATTGTCTCCCTCTAAATGCCATCTTATTGTCGCACTCAGCAACACTCAGCAGCAGCAGTGTGTACTATCTACAAGGTGCACTGCAGAAGTTCACTAAGGCTCCTTTGAAAACACCTTCCAAACATATGGCTACTCTCATCGAGAAGGACAAGGGCAGCAGATGCAAGGGAACACAAGCAAGAGGTGGTTCCCTTTCAAACAACTCACCACCCCGACTTGGATGTATATCACTTTTTTTTGGTATCACTAGGTCAAAATCCTGGAACAACCTCCTGAGGGCATTGTGGATGTACCAATAGCATATGGACTGCAATGTTTCAAAAAGGCAATGCACCACTATCTTTTCAAGAGCAACTATGGATATACACGTCCGACGGACGAAGGAAAAAATATACTCAACACGGATGGTCTCATTCACATCTTTGTCATGTCTAGATTCCATTTTTCCAGTACATTCATGCCTGGTCTCCCACATTCTATTACCTTTAACCTTGAGATAACTTACAGCAAGTCTCAATTCTGGTCACTGGATCTGAAATGCTAACTCTAATTTCTCTTCACAGATGCTGCCAGACCTCTTGAGCTTTTCCAGCAATTTCTGCTTTCTTTTTTACCCTGTCACCCTTGTGCTTGCTAATCTATCAACATTGGCTCCATCATCATTCGTAAGTCCTCATTTGTATTTTCAAGTCCCTCTATGGTCTCACCCCTTCCCTATCTGTAATATTTTGCTCATTCCTGCAATCTTCCACCGTATCTGTGCTCCGCTAACTCTGGTCTCTTGTCATGTGCGGTACACCTAAGGGAAATCTTCAAATGCCCATCACTGTCACCATCATGTAAATGTTAGATAGCTCCAGCAGAAACTATTTGAGATGCCTTGGAGATTAGGAAATACTGGCTAAAATGGTAAAACATTTTTATTGGATATTATTCTGTACAAAGTTTGTGAGAAGATTTGTAGCTCGGGTGCTCGTTGTTGTGGTTCTGTTCGCCGAGCTGGGAATTTGTGTTGCAGACGTTTCGTCCCCTGTCTAGGTGACATCCTCAGTGCTTGGGAGCCTCCTGTGAAGCGCTTCTGTGATCTTTCCTCTGGCATTTGTAGTGGTTTGAATCTGTCGCTTCCGGTTGTCAGTTCCAGCTGTCCATTCCAGTGCCGGTATATTGGGTCCAGATCGATGTGCTTATTGATTGAATCTGTGGATGAGTGCCATGCCTCTAGGAATTCCCTGGCTGTTCTCTGTTTGGCTTGTCCTATAATAGTAGTGTTGTCCCAGTCGAATTCATGTTGGTTGTCATCTGCGTGTCATCTGCGTGTGTGTGGCTACTAAGGTATTACTATTATAGGACAAGCCAAACAGAGAACAGCCAGGGAATTCCTAGAGGCATAGCACTCATCCACAGATTCAATCAATAAGCACATCGATCTGGACCCAATATACCGGCCACTGGAACGGACAGCTGGAACTGACAACCGGAAGCGACAGATTCAAACTACTACAAATGCCAGAGGAAATCACAGAAGCTTTTCACAGGAGGCTCCCAAGCACTGAGGATGTCACCTAGACAGGTGACGAAATGTCTGCAACACAAATTCCCAGCTCGGCGAACAGAACCACAACAGTATTAGGTACGGATATAGTCAAAATTTGCCAATCATGCCACATATGTGGGGAGTGGCAACACCTTTAGCTCCAAAACTAGCTTTTGAGGAACTGTTCAGGAGGATCTTCCTAGTTTGCTTAGGGCCCCGATCTAAAACTAAGGAAAGGCACTAGTATTTTATATGCTTATGGAAGTTCCTGCTTGATTTGCTGAAGCAATGCATTTGGGAAAAGGCTATTATAAAATCAGTTTGTGGGGTAGTTCAGGACAAAACTGTTTTGGCTACTCCAGATGCTAATGTGGAAAGTGTATTATAGACTCATTCTAGAAATATTCACTCAAGTGAGAAAAGAGATTAAGTTTATGATGGGCAAAGACATCACTGAACTGTATCATAGTAACTGTAACTCACCTTTTGTGATAATGCCGAAACCAAATGAATCACAAAGATTTTGATTATTGCAAAGTCTTTGTGGTGACCTGTCATTGGAATTTCATGATCCACTTGTAAGTTTCATTATGATAGACAGATGGACCTGTCACTTTATGGACGACTATCCATTCCTCAGGCTGGTCCTTGAAACTCCTCTTGTAACATTTCTGTTTATTCTGCCTCCATTGGTTGTTAAACCATCCTTGTTAAAGCCAATGTTTTTGAACCTGCCAGATGATTTCCTCACAGTAAAGTAATTCCTTCTATAGGCATTTGTTCTATTACTCCCACTATATTTTTTCCATTTACTAAGTCATTCTCTAATCCAACTCTATATAATGGGACTGGTTTCATTTCACTGACTTACTGACAAGCCTGGATAGAGTGGAGGTGGAAAAGATGTTTCTACTAGTGGAAGAGACAAGGACCCAAGGTCTCAACCTCAGAGTAAAGGTTTGACTCTTTAAAACTGAGATGAGGAGGAAATGTCTTCAGCCATGGGATGGTTAATCTGTGGAACTCATTGCTGCAAAGGGTTGTGGACGGCCAACCGAACTGAGTCTACTTAAGTTAAAAATCACACAACACCACACCACCAAAAATCACATCGAGCCCTCCACTATCACCTGATGAAGGAGCGTCGCTCCGAAAGCTAGTGTGCTTCCAATTAAACCTGTTGGACTATAACCTGGTGTTGTGTGATGTTTAACTTTGTACACCCCAGTCCAACACCGGCATCTCCAAATCATGAGTCTATTTAAGACAGAGATAATTAGGTTATTGATTAGTAATGGGGTCAAACGTTATGGTTAGAAGGCAAGAAAGTGGGGTTGAGAAACATATCTGTCCTAATTGTATTGTGGAGAAGACTTGATGGACCAAATGCCTAATTCTGTTCCTATATCTTATGGCCTTATGACTTTGCACGTCTATGTGTCCCTTCAATTTGTAGTTCCTCTTTCATTAAACCCTTTGAGAAGATACATTGCATCATCAGCCAGCATCTGTGCCTGAAGTGTTCCAATGTCTTGCAATATCTTTTTTTTATCTTCCTTGATTTATAGCAAAAGGAAATAGCTTCTCTTTAGGGATAAAATACTCAGAATGAAAGCTCAGAAGAATGATCGGATTCCCTTTGTCGATATTCTAAGTGATTTAATTTTAGTAGCTGCTTCTTTCCCTGATGCCTCCTTTTCTGAAGATTCCTGAAATGTTCCTACAACTGCAATTGATCTTTCATTTAACTTCTAGCATTTGGCTTTGTTATGTCAAATCTTATTATAAGGGAAACCTGTTAGCTTCTTGATATCAGTTTTTAGGTCCAACCTTTCTTTTTTATATCTTGAGTGCCTTTCTCTCTTTCTCTAAAACTAGTACCTACCATTTTTGCTCTAAACTGTTTTATAGCCAACTGAAGTTCTTTCATTTCCTTATCGCAAGGAAGCTCAAATTTTTTTACAATTCTATCACCCACGCTTTGCCTTTTTCCTCACTTTCTGTTTTGTTTCTGTTTATTTTGTACAGTCATAAAATATACTCTCCAAGTGCGCTCTCTCTCTCTTAGACTTTTCAAATATTTTAATTTCAATTGTTAATAATTTTTTATTTTTTTGAAGTGAAACCTCCATGGCTACAGAAATGCCTTCAACTTAATCATTAAACCCCTTCAGACACACAGACCTAACACATATGTCACTAGATCAAATCCAAACTCTAAAACAAATCATATCAAAATCTAGATAAATAAAACACTCTACATCACACTTTCAAATAACTGGTGAATTTCCCTGAAATACATGCAGTAGTTAGCTTCACATTCTAACCATTCTCTTGCTAAAAGATATTTCTCATGAATTTCCTATTAGATTTATTAAAGACAATCTTACTTTTATGTTCCCTCAAAGTCATCTGGAAAGATCTCCTCTCCGTCTGCCCTAATAAATCCCTTCATAATTATAAAGTCCTCCATCAGGTCATTCTGATAAACATGCTAGATTATGAACTTTAGCCAGCTCATAAAACATGTTTTTGCTCAGTAGACTCAAAGGGTACATTTTGTCCTTAATAGAAAGTAGCACAGGGCATTGTTCTCTCATAGTTGCAGTCCTCTGTGGTTTATTTCCTGACTGATTGAATTTAACTGACAACAGAACATTTACAGGGAATAAAAGACATAGGGAAGAAGCAACTTTTAGTATTGAACCAAAAGATATTGCACACACAAGTTGTCATTTTTGTCCCTCAACTCTAAGTTCCTTCCCCTTTTGCTCTAGCGTGCTGTGCTAAACATACATCCTTCTCATCCTGTGGCATGGCTTTGGTGTGTGGATTCTACATGGTTGTTCACAAGGGCACTCTCCCCGCATTCCTTCCTCAATCCATTGCCCTCCTCCTCTTAGTCCCCACTCCTGATTATCACCTTTTCCTTTCCTTTTAGTGACTTTTTTGGGGGAAGTGCGCATCATGTCAGGTTTAGTGGTCTGAAACACAGAAAAAGTCCCTTCGGCCCATCTGTGTCAGTCAAAAAAATGACCACCAAACTATTCTAATCCCATATCCAACACTTAGTCTTGTATGCCTTAGCACTGCAAGTGCATATTTAAATACCTGTTAAATATTATAAGGGTTTCTGCCTCTACCTCTTTGTAGGAAGTCAGTTCCAGATTCACACCAACATCTCAGTGAAAAAAAAATCTGTCCATCACCTCTAAACCTCCTGCATCTTTCTAACTCTACGTCCCCGGTCAATGATCTCTCCCTTCCCGCTTGCCACCTACAACCCTCCCCCTCCTTCTCTTCTGTTCCAAGAAAATTAATCCCAATCTTTGAAATGAAAAAACACACACCAGGTTATAGCCAAACAGCTTTATTTGGAAGTACAAGCTTTCAGAGTGCTGCTCCTTCGTCAGGTAGGTAGTTGTGTGATTTTTAACTTTGTCCACCCCAGTCCAACACCGGCACGTCCACGCCAATCTAGGAGGGTAGTGTATTTCCCTGTTGATGGAGATAGAGCAGATTCTACGCTGCGGGGCATTCTGGGAGGTTGATCTGCCATTTATCATCTAATACTAAACCGTTTTCCATACACCCAAACCAGCATTGAGATTGGTCACAGTCCCATATCCGCCAGAGACCTCCAGAACCTGCAGCCTGCAACTGCGATTGGGAGAAAGAGGAAGACAGAGGGGGAAAGAAATACAATTTAATACTCACAACGACCTGCAATCCCCCTACATTGCCTGGATAGGGAGGGAGACAGTTCAGAAGCACTGGTGGAATGATTCTCAATGCTCGATTTCTCGTCATGTCTTATCAAACTCACGTCATTCATTGCCATTTGAGCCCTAGTGGAGAAAAAGATGTCGGATTTCCACCCCATCTTAACATGAGCCAGAGTTCCTGGAGCAACTTGCCAAAGTCAACGCAATCTCAGCGGTCTGGGGGGCATGCCCAGCACTGTAGGAAGAAGGTGAATGTCCTTCTCCACTGTGTCAACACAAGTGCCATCACCTTTTCTCCGCTATCTCACACTCACTCTATCCCTGTTACTGCATCCAGCTCCCATCATGCTCTACCACTCTCGGTAATGAACGCGCCATCTTCCTCATTCACCCTCACCACCCAAATAACAGACACTGCATGTCCTCTGTGTGGCCTAACCGCGCACTCACACATTCACTCATGCACTCACTCACTCTCTCATGTGCTCACTCACTCATACGTTCACTCACACTTATGCACTCACTCACTCAGGCACTCACTCACTCACTCATCTACTCACTCACTCACTCACTCATGCACTCACTCGCTCACCCATGCTCTCACTCACTCTGGCACTCACTCACTCAGGCATTCACTCACTCACTCATGCACTCACTCGCTCACCCATGCTCTCACTCACTCTGGCACTCACTCACTCAGGCATTCACTCATTCACTCATGCACTCACTCGCTCACCCATGCTCTCACTCACTCTGGCACTCACTCACTCAGGCATTCACTCACTCACTCATGTACTCACTCACTAACTCATGCACTCACTCGCTCACCCATGCTCTCACTCACTCTGGCACTCACTCACTCAGGCATTCACTCATTCACTCATGTACTCACTCACTAACTCATGCACTCACTCGCTCACCCATGCTCTCACTCACTCTGGCACTCACTCACTCAGGCATTCACTCACTCACTCATGTACTCACTCACTAACTCATGCACCCACTCGCTCACCCATGCTCCCACTCACTCCGGGAACCTCACCACCCACTGTGCCTCCCACAGTTCATGTTCTGAGTCTATCATTTCTCTTCTTCAATGACTGCTATACCCTTACGCTACTCATCAGGGATGACGCTGGATTACCAATGTTAACCGGGGCATATCATCCGTCTAAGGATGGCGCGGGCTAAGGACTCTGGTCTTTCGGAGGCCGTCCGCTGAGTGGTGAGTTGTTTTGGGAATGGGCTGGAGCAAATTGGGGAACGGAATCACACAAAATACGCAACGTGGGGTGGGTAGTTAATGAGACCAGTTTAGTAAGATAGGGCGAGAAATCTTGCTTATGGTGAAAAACCCTCCAAAAATAATCTCGATCTCTTTGTCATTTAGCTGACAATAAGCAAGCTTCAGCCCAATGCAAATCCAAGTGTGAACCCAGTACCTCGAAGTCCTCAAGATCACTCCCATGGCAGCGCATGCTGCAAGGCTACAGTATACTACTGAGTTTTTGAGCTACAGTCGCTTTGAACACAACCCCTTTAAATTACGAATTTATCTCAGTCTCATAGAACTGTCTACCATCCATATCTTATTCTTCCATACAAGACCAAAGCTGTGAACTCCTCACCTTCTTCGATCTGTGATTTATTAAAACCAAAGTTATCTCTGTTTTCATCATATCTTTTTGAGCTTTAATTTTACAATCATATTGCCTCCTTCTTACTATGAAACAGCAAGCTCTTTTTTCACACGTCAGATCTGAACACTACCTCACAAATACCAAAGCAAGCAACTTATTAACCCTTCAATGAACAACACGGCTTCAGATACTCTGGGACATCTCTACAGAGATGCTGTCAAAGTGGGCACTCATCAATTCCAGTTAATTGCTCTTTAGCAGGATGCAACTGACAGAACTTGTAGTGCATCACACAACACTGTGAGCTGGAAAAGAGAGCAGTTATCACACGGGGGCTCTGGTTGAACAACACAGAATTAATCTGAAGTCAACCATGACCTTACTTTAAGAGAAGGATTAATACACTCTAAAATGCAAAACTATTGTGCTGATTGCTTCTCAGCTAGGAAACTGAGAGACGGGGAGTTGGAATTGACACATTATAGACATTTCAGTGCACAGTGAAGATGACGACACACCATTAATGGCTCAATGGGACTTGATTTTAACCGTTGCTCTAAAACAGGGTGAATGTTGTTCGCTTGTGAAATCAGTGGAAAAGAACATTCGTTACGCTTTTAAGCGAGTGGTCAGTTTGATAGCATCCACTTCACATTGATCCCAACGTCCAGTTAGCTAGAATAAACTGGAGCAACATGACTGGTTCATGAGCCTTCTCAGGAAAAAAGAATGGGCATGATTGTTCCTGACCGCTGTGCGTTGATCCCATCAAAGCGTAGATTGAAGGGAGAGAATAGGGCTCATCAATGGGACCGTGCACAGTCCGACAAAATGTTTCTGTTTCACAACCAGGTTGCAAAACGTGGGGCAGCTAGCCTGAAAGAAATTTGTACTTTTTTATTCACAGGATGAGGGCAACACTATCTCTAATTGCCCTGTGGGCAGTTTGAGAATCAGCCATTTTGCTGAGTCCGGCGTCATATGGAGGCTAGACCAGGTAATGATGACAGTTTCCTTCTCGTAAGGACTTTAATGAATCAGATGTTTTTTTCAGACAATTGACAATGGATTCATGGTCACCATTAAACCCTTAATTCCACATTTTTATTGAATTCAAATTTGCTGTGCTGGAATGCAAACCCAGGTCAGCAGAACATTACCTGGGTCACTGGATGAATAGTCTCGCATTAGAAAAAAGGAGATTGAGGGGGGACCTGATTGAGGTCTACAAAATCATGATGGGTAAATAGAGAGAAGCTTTTTCCCAGGGTGAAGAATTCAATAACGAGAGGGCATGCTTTCAAGGTGAGAGGTAAAATGTTTAAGGGGGATACGCGCGGCAAGTACTTTACACAGAGGGTAGTAGGTGCTTGGAATGTAGGTAGTAGGTGCAGAGGTAATAGAGGCTGGCATGATAGATTCATTTAAGGTGCGACTGGATAGATGCATGAGTAGGTGGGGAGCAGAGGGTTAGGGATGCTTAGGAATTGAGTGACAGGTTTAGACACTAGATTTGGATTGGCTCAGGCTTGGAGGGCTGAAGGGCCTATTCCTGGGCTTTAAATTCTTTTTGTTCTTGTTCTTTCATAATAGATTATAATAGACCATTGTCTATCCTAAATGGGCTTACATAGCAACGTTTGCTACCTCAGATCATCTCAAAACACTGTAGAGCCAAAAGAAACCTCTCATTAATGTTAGCCACTGCTGTCTTGTAGAAATATGGCAATGAATTGAGGCACAGCAAACTCCCACAAAATAACATGAGACAAATCAAAATGCCTTGCTTTCAGTGATGCAAATTGAAGGTTACATGTTGCCAATATAAGTTCCCCTAAATAATATCACAGAATCTTGTGCTCCCACCTCAGAGGCTGTATGGAGTCTTGATTTAACGCTTTATAGCAATAGCACAGATAGAGAGTGCAGCTCTTCCTCAGTATGACACTGGCATTATCAATCTAGCTCCTGTGCTCAACTCTCCGAGCCCAGAATCAACCGACTGAGGACTGCCCATGAGTTATGGCTGATGCCGTGGAGTGTAGCTCTAGCAGCAGATGGGGAGAATCTGACAGAAAGGGAAACAATGGAGGCAATGACCTAATGGCATTTCTGCTGGATTGTTAGTCCAAAGATTCTGGGACCTGGCTTTGAATCCTGCTGTAATGGATGGTGGAACTTGAATTCAATGAAAAATTTGGAATTAAGAGTCTAATGTTGAGCATGAATTGATTATTGGGAAAAACCCACCTGGTTCACTTGACCTGAAATGTTAATTCTGGTTTCTCTCCACAAATGCTGAGCTTTTCCAGCATTTCTGATTTACAGTATTTGCAGTTCTTTCAGTTTCCACCTGGGAGGGAAATGTCATCCTCACCCATTCTGATCTAAATGTGACTCCAGACCCACAGCAATGTAAGTGATTCTTAAACTGCCCTCTGGGCAGTTAGGGACGGACAACAAATGCTGGCCCAGCCAGCGATGCCCTCATTCTGTGAATGAGTAAAGGAATAAAAGAGGTTGGGCTGGAAAATGAAACGGCCGTGGTTCCATTTCCTTATATTGATTTGGCAGGTTTGGATGGACGGATTGGTGGCGATAGGGAAATTATTTATAGAAGCAATCTGCTTCATTCTAAACCCATTCCCTCATTGGTATGACTGACAGTGGAGACAAGATTCATGTCAGCAGGCTTGTCTGTGTTGTTAGACCATGTTTCTTCTTACATTCGACGCAGCCATCTTTTTAATGATCCCTATTGATCCTGGTGCAGGGCACTGCCATTTACTTGTAATTGAAAGGCAGTAAAGAACTGAAAACAGGCAATAAAACACATTGCAAAATGCACTGTGCCAGATTACAATGTATTGCTGTGTTTTGGACATATTTCTTGGGTCTTTTTTAAAGGAAATCTTTACAATTAAGGCAGAGGAGAAGATCTGGCTAGGTATCGATCCAGGGACAAGGGATTCTGGGATCTCAATCATTAGGAGTCTGTTTATCTCTGAAAGCAGGAGCTCTTCAGCAACCGATTAATCTACACCTTCAAATTCTATTTAAAAATAAATGTTTCCCTTATTCGAGAGGTAGGCTGGTAATATAAAGGCTGCAGCAGCACAAAACAAAAGGAAGCAATGTTTTTCTTGTTGGATTACAAGAATTCATTAATTACAGCTTCTTGTGATTGTAATTTTTAAAGGCAGCTACATATTTTAGCTGGTCTGCCTAGGGTGGGGGATTTCAAGACTAGGGAGCACACCTTTACGGTGAGAGGAGAGACATTTAAAAAAGACATGAGCGGCAAATTTTTTAGACAGAGGGTAGTTCACGGGTGGAGTGAATGTCCTGAGGAAGTGGTGGATTTGGGCACAATTACAATGTTTCAAAGACATTTGGATAAGTACATGAATAGGAACGGTTTGGCGGGATATGGGCCAGGAGTAGGCAAATGGGTCTAATTCAGTTTGGGATTATATTCGTCACGAACCGGTTGGATCAAAGGGTCAGTTTCTGTGCTGTATGACTCAGTGATCATGACTAGAGCATGCAGACAAGGGAAAGGCACTGAAAAGCTGGCCATCTGAAACTGGAGGAAATGTTCAAAATGTTCAACCAAAAATCTGAAAGGGAATGACAAGACAAATGGTTTAAGGACACAGGGAAGTGCAGAATTTCACTTGTTAAGCCCCTTCACTCAGAGAACAGGTGTTATGGCACCATCAGACATGTGCCACATTTCCCTGACCTGAATTAATACATAGAATCTGGGAGCTGGTGGCCTATTGATAATATCATGAGACCAGCAATGCAGAGACCCAGGCTAATAATTTAGAACCACGGTTCAAAGTCTACGGATATAAGTAGGCCATTTGGGACTGAGATGAGAACTTGCTTCACTCAAAGAGTGGTGACTCTGTGGAAATCTCAGCCACAGAAAGCAGTTGAGGCCAAAACATTTTTCAAGGAAGAGATAGATGTAGTTTTTAGGGCTAAAGGAATCAAAGAGTATGGGGAGAAAGTGGAAAGTCCTTGGATGATCAGCCATAATGATCTTAAATGGTGGAGCAGGCTCAAAGGACCAAAAGGTTTTCTCCTGCACCTTTTCTCGATGGTAGAAGTCCCCAAAGACATGGTTTTAGGACACACTGGCTAGAATGGAGCAAAGCATTGCAATTGATTGTTTGCAAAGCAAACTATCAGGAGGAATTTGCCCATTTAACATCTGAGACAGATGTGGGAATTAAAGTAGTGCAATAATTCTGATTCTAGGAGAAAGTGTTTGAAATCTACCATGGTAGATGGGTGAAATTTGAATTTAATAATATGTGGATAGCCTATTGGCAACCTTACAACTATTGCTGATTGTTGTGAATATTCATTTGTTTACCATATCATCCAGGGAAGAAAAGCTGCCACCCTTACCTGGTCTTGAGTAGACAAGCAGCAGGCTGGAAAAACACAGCATCAGGAGGTGAAGAAGTCAATAGATAATCCTTGAAGAGAAAATGAGGTCTGCAGATGCTGGAGATCAGAGATGGAAATGTGTTGCTGGAGAAGCGCAGCAGGTCAGGCAGCATCTAGGGAACAGGAGAATCGACATTTCGGGCATTAGCCCTTCTTTCCTGAAGAAGGGCTAATGCCCGAAACGTCGATTCTCCTGTTCCCTAGATGCTGCCTGACCTGCTGCGCTTCTCCAGCAACACATTTCCATAATAGATAATCCTTACCTGGTCTGGCCTACATGTGGCTCCAGACTGACAGCAAGAAAACCGCAACAAAGGTAAAATGTCACTAACTCCAACGGCCTTTTGATAGCCTTTCAACAGAAGGAGAATTCATGATTCAGGTTGAGATGATCTTTCATTGAAAGTGAAGAAAGATAAAAATGTGAGATGTTTTTAGAGTCAGTGAAAGGGGAGGAGGGAGCAGAAAGAACAAAAATGGAATGCTTGGATAGTGTGGACAGCATGTTCCTGGACACTATGGGTAATTTAGTATAGTCAATCCACCCTAACCTGCTTATCCTTGAACACCATGGGCAATTTAGCATGACCAATCCATCCTAATCTGCACATCCTTGGACACTATGGGCAATTTAGCATGGCCAATCCACCCTAACCTGCATATCTCTGAGTACAATGGGTAATTTAGTACAGCCAATCCACCCTAACCTGCAGAACCCTGAGTACTATGGGTAATTAACATGGCCAATCCACCCTAACCTGCATATCCCTGAGCACTATAGGTAATTTAGCATGGCCAATCCACCCTAATGTGCCCATTTCTGAGCATTATGGGTAATTTAGCGTGGCCAATCCACCCTAACCTGCACATCCTTGGACTGTGGGAGGAAATCAGAGCAGGTTCAATTCCTTGGATGACAGAAGCTGGAACACCTGAAGGAAACCCACACAGACAAGGGGAGCATGTGCAAACTCCATACAGACAGTCACCCGAAGAATTGAACCTGCTCCGGTTTCCTCCCGCAGTCCAAGAATGTGCAGGTTAGGGTGGATTGGCCAGGTTAAATTACCCATAGTGCTCAGGGATGTGTAGGTTAGAGTGGATTGGCCACACTAAATTACCCATAGTGCTCAGGGATGTGCAGGTTAGGGTGGATTTGACATGTTAAATTACCTATAGTGCTCAGGGATGTGTAGGTTAGGGTGGATTGGCCATGTTAAATTACGAGGAGAAAGTGAGGTCTGCAGATGAAATTACCCATAGTGCTCAGGGATGTGCAGGTTAGAGTGGATTGGCCACACTAAATTACCCATAGTGCTCAGGGATGTGCAGGTTAGAGTGGATTGGCCATTCTAAATTCCCCACAGAGTCCAGGGATGTGCAACTATGTGGATTAGCCATGGGAAATGCAAGGTTACAGGGATAGATGGGATGGTGGATCTGGTTAGGATCGCCTTCAGAGGGTTGGTGTGGACTCGATAGGTCAAATGGCCTGCTTCCACACTGCAGGGATTCTATGATTTTGTGACTCTATGAAAGAATAAATAACATGAAGGACATTATGAAGAAACAAAATTGTCTGGACAAGGTGTGAATAGCTCCATATATTTCAGCAGACACTGTGTGAATTTAACATGACAGGATGAGGGAGAAAACAAGAAGGCTTAGTCTCTATGAACGCAGAAAGCTCAGAGGATTGTGTGCTTTGAGGAAATTACAAGAATAGGGTGGAACGGGTCCACAGGGGATTTAAAAAGAAGGATGAGAGTTTTAAAATGAGGAGCTCACTTGAACAAAAGCCAGTGTAGGTCATAAAGCTCAGGAGTAATGGAGGAATAGAACTTGTAGCGAGTTAAGACATAGGTAATAGAGTTTCAGTTGACCTCAAGTTCCCTAATTTACTTTAGATTACTTTAGATTACTTACAGTGTGGAAACAGGCTCTTCGGCCCAACAAGTCCACACCGACCCGCCGAAGCGCAACCCATAATTGAGTTCTATCATTGCCAAAGAGATCCTAAACTTTCCATTCTAAAACTGAAACTCTGCAATCTACTTAACTCTGGATTCCGCACATTTCATGGACACAGATTTTCATTCACGGGATAAGGGCACTCTGGCTAGGCCAACATTCAGTGCACATCCGTAATTAACCAGAGGGCAGTTAAGAGTCAGCCACGTTGCTGTGGGTCTGGAGTCACATGCAGGCCAGACTGGGTAAGGTTGGCAGTTTCCTTCCTAAAGGACATTAGTGAGCCAGAAGGGGTTTTCTGACAATCGATAATAGATTCATGATCATCATTAGACTCTTAATTTATTGAATTCAAATTCCATCATCGGGATTCATACATGGGGTCTCAGAACATTGGGCTGTTAATCCAGGGACCCAGCTAGTAATACTAGTAAGTTATCACCTCCCCCTTTGCAAGATTTCCTGGCTTCAATGATATTCTGAATAAAGCCCAGTTTCAGGTCTCCTGTAATCGACCTGTACAGATTGTGAGTTGCAAAGGCACTCTGTACTCAAAGGCAGTGATGCCTTCTTGATGGCGAATCCAGAATGTGCAAACCATTTATTGAAAATATTCAATTGCATTCCAGTTGGATAATGCAAAACAAAACACCAGGCTGACAGAAAAATGCTAGCAATTAACAGGAATCTGGCTCATTTCTGTTTGCTCATTGAGAGCAAATCCTGGGAACCAGTACCTATTGTTACACCTGCTCAAAATGCTTATTCCCAGTGGCAGTAGCAAGATCATGCCTTCCACGTTGATGACAAAGGCACATGGGATGGTGCGCAATTTTCATGGGTTTGGTATTCAGGGACATCTTTGGTGACTCCCTGCCTATCAGAAGATTTTGCTTCTTTAAAATTCATTAATGGGATATGGGCATCACTGGCTGGGTCAGCATATATTGCCCATTGCCCAATTGCCCTCAAGAAGATGGAGATGAGCTGCCATTCTGAACCACTGCAGTCAACATGCCTGTACGTTGATGCACAATGCTCTTAGGGAGGGAATTACAGGATTTTGAATCAGTGACAGTGAAGGAACAGTGATATATTTCCATGTGAGAATGGTATGTGGCTTGGACAAGAATGTGCAGGTGGTGGTGTTGTGATGGTACGATGAATTTAATAGTGTATTTGGTCATTTTTTAATGCAGAAAGATTGGAACAGGGCATTGAGCTGTCTGCACCAAAGCTAATAAACTAAACAGCTTGCGAGGTCTTGTTTTTTCTTTCTAAAGTCCGAACAATAAAAGCAGCCTGAATGGGTGGGTCAAGATCTCACACAACCAAGTTCTTTACTTTTAGTTTTTCAGTAAGTGTTGATGCTGGGGTCTTGAAGCTGGGTTTAGAAGGTGTTTCTCCTCTCTCAGTTCCAGCTAAAAGCTGGGATTCTCTTCCTGCTGTGAGAATTGCCTGTGAGACAATCTGTTTTACTGAATTTGCCTTTGCCAAGGGTGTGTTTATGGGATCGTACTAGACTGGAATGGTTATTGTTTAGTAGTGAAATAATCTGTTATTCTGTTCAGTTTTCCAATATAGTTAAGCTACTCCAATTCTTTCTTTTGGTGTATTTTAGCTAAAGAATTACTTCAAGACTGGAGTTTGACCCAATTGAATTGGATTCAGAACACAATGCTTGGCACTTGCCTTTAAAATAAGAAAATGTTAGAGTCAAGGCTATCTTTTTCGTATATTTCGCGTAGTTTGGTCTGGTCCATAACAGTGTTCCCATGTCTCTGTTGCCCTGTTCTTCTGGATGGAAATGGTTGTGGGTTTGAAAAGTCCTATCTAAGGATCTTTGATGAATTTCTGTGGTGCATCTTGTAGATAGTACACGCCACTGTGACTAAGTGTCAGCGGTAGATGGAGTGCCTGCTTGTGGATGTGATGGCAATCAAGCGAGCTGTTTTGTTCTGGATAGTATCGAGTTTCTTGAATGTTGTTGGGGCTGCACCCATCCAGGCATTTGAGGAATTTTCCATCATCCTCCAGACTTGTGTTTTGTACATGGTGGACAGACTTTGGGAGTCAGGAGGTGAGTAATCACTACAGTATTCCTAGCCTTTGACCTGCTCTTGTAACCATTGTATTTATGTGGTAAGACCGGATTATTTCTGGTCAATGGTAGCCCCAAGGATATTGATAGTGGGAGATTCAGTGATGGTTACACCATTGAATGTCAAGGGGCAGGGGTTAGATTGCCTCTTATTGGAGATGGCTATTACTTGACATTTGCCTGTCCTCCCAGCTGTCAGCCCAAGCCTGGATATTGCCAAGGTCATGTTGCACTTGACAGAGGACTGCTTCAGTATCAGAGTCGTGAATAGTGTGGAACATTGTGCAGTCATTGGCAAACATCCCACTTTTGACCTTATAATGGAGGGAAGATCACTGATCAATCAGATGTCTCTTAGCAGTATCTCAGCCTTGCTGCTATTCTCCTCCACAAATCCCAACACCCAGAGCTGTCTGCCTGTGCCTCCTCAGTAGTTTCTTCCATTATTTGTTGCATTTGAAACATGTGGGCATGCAACAAGGTCTTTTCACAGTGCGACCAGATCTTGGTTGTTGATAGAAAGATGGCTCATACTGTTGTCAGTGAACAGTAACAGTCTTTATTGATCATACCTTGATGCACGAGATGGCAAGAAGGAACTTCTCTGAAACCCTATTATATCCAATCCCAGGTCTATGTAATCTGATATCACAACAGCTTCTGCTCATGCTCAGTAGTTATTATCAGAATAAAGTTAACCCTTTACCCCAAGGTTTTCAGAGATGTTGGTTTGTTGATGGATAATGCCTAATTTGAAACTGGAAGTTCAATTATTGGCAACTTGATAATTAACATGAGTAAAAGAACTGCTTCTCAGCTTATTCTTTAAAAGCAAAACACTGCAAATGCTGGAAATAAGCAAAGAGAATGCTGGAGAAACTCTGCAGATCTGACAGCATCTGTGGAGAGAGAAACAGAGTGAACATTTCAAAACCAGTGTGAATCTTCTTCAGAACTGTGGGAACTTCAGAGCAGATTTGGAAGAAGAATTTCATCCAACTTGAAATGTTAACTGTTTCTCAATCCCCAGATTCTGCCTGGCCTGCTGAGTTTCTCCAGCAGTCTTTGTGTCTGTTTTCATGTGTCTTTTGGTTTGTCAAGTTTCCCCCCAATCCCGCTTTCCGTTCCAAGAAGAACAATACTGCTCCTCCAGTTCTTCCTCAAGATGAAAGTCACGGTATATCTCCTCAACTCTCTCTCGGGCTTGTATGCATATTTAAACAAAACACAATTTATAATTGCAGGATGGCCCTGTAACTATCATTGTATGAGCCAAAGTGACTCAATGGAGATAAACCAAAAAGGAAAACAGGGATCAAACCCCAATGTTTCATGATGATGCATAATCTTTGCCATATGACAGTGTTTTTCACTACTTGTGGAGTCATAGAGTCATATAGCAGGGAAACAGACCCTTTGATCCAACCATTCCATGCCAACCATGTTCCCAAACTAAACTGGTCCCACCTTCCTGCGCTTGGCCCATATCTCTCCAAACGTTGTCTATTCATGTCCTTGTCCAAACACCTTTTAAACATTGTAACTTTACCTACATCCACCACTTTCTCTGGCAGTTCATTCCACACACAGACTGATTGGCAAGATATTAGATATCAACTTCCTCAAGTCTAGGAACTATTAACCAAAACTCCCTTGAATCAAGGAAGCTATAGAAAGCAAAACTCAGCTGATTTTTGTTTCCAGTCAATGATGTTCAGTTTATAGCATCAGGCTACTTTGTAAATATTTAACCCAACTTGAAAACAGGAGGAATTGAAAACTGCCCTTGGGTGATGGCAACTGAGTCAGCTGCAATCTTCCCAAACTTATTTTACTTTGAAGAATTTACAATAGGTGGCCCTTCACTCTAGTTTCTACACTGTTCTTACAGACCATGGATTTGCGATTATCCACTGATGGTTATTGTGTTGCTGAAAACAATATTTAAATTGTACTACAATTGTCATGGTCTATGTATGATAGATAGCCAATAGTACAAACTTTAATCTAACAATGCATTGAAATTATTTTGTCACCCGCATTTGAGGGTGAAGTTGCTTGGAGTATAGCATTCAACACAAAATTGTGCACAAACTTATTTTATTGCATTACTTAAGTTATACTTCTTCCTCATGCACTTTTGGAATATACAGTCTAGCGGTTTAACATAGACAGTATTGACTGAATCTTACTTGGAACTCAATCATGGAAGGAGACTCACAAAGGAAAATCCAGGGGGATGTTCCCAAAGCCTCGTTGAAGAGGTCACACTTCTCTGCCAACTCACGGCAGACCTTGACTTATGGCTGACCGGAATGGTGAAGGTTCAATCACTGAACACAATGAGAGGATTTGTCAGGAATGTGCAAGGGAGAAGTCAAAGCATAAGAGGGAGCACACTAACTTCCAAATAACCTGCCTTACCCACCCTTCTAGCACAGCCTGCCCTATTTGTGACAGAATCCACACATTGAGCATTGTACTCAGCAGCTATCTAAGAATCCTGCAAACCAAGGTGAAAGATCATCTGCTATTCTGTCAATGTTTGTTAGAAGGTCAAATGTCACATGACGCCAGATTATAGTTCAACAGGTTTATTTGAAATCACAAGCTTTTGGAGCGCTGCCCCTTCTTCACTCCACCTGATGAAGGAGCAGTGCTCCAAAAGCTTGTGATTTCAAATAAACCTGTTGAACTATAACCTGGTGCCATGTGACTTCTGACTTTGTCCACCCCAGTTCAATACCGGCACTTCTTAATCAGTGTTTGTTGCGGAACCAAACTTGGGCCAGGATACGGGGGAGAAGTTATCTCTTAAAAAGTAATCAATGCTAATTAAACCAGACTTTAAAAAAAAGTGTCAGCTGCATTTATAAACTCTGACCTTTGACTGAACTCTTCCAGGAACCACAAGTCTGTGATGTTCCTTTAACACTGGAAGGAGGGTCCCATGTTGTTTTGGGATTACTTATCTCCACATCAGTTTATTCACAAGAAAACTGTCAGTGGAGTTCTTTCCTTTTATTTCTTTTATGTTTTTGGTTACATGACTGCTTTTGTTGTCAAGAAGCCAAGAAGGGTCTTTAGACTTGAAACATTAACTCTGTTTCTGTCCTCAGACCTGCTGAATTTCTCCAGCACCTTCTGTTTTCATTTCACCTGCCACTTATAATCGCCATGCTTTTAATGCCTTGATATTTCCAAAGGGGCATTTATGAATCTAGTTCATGGAGCAGTTGAAAGCATCACTTCTGAGCATGAAAGAAAATGATAATATTGCAGTATTAATTTCACTTTGAATGGACTAGTCTCAATCTGATTGCGTTTCCTTCCTCACTGGATTAATCTTTGTATTTATCTCAATTTTCCAGACTGATCTACTCTCACTTCTTTCCATCCCGTCTATTCTGTTTTGTTTTTACTAACTTTCATTCTGTTTTCACGCTTAAGTTTATTTTGCCATTGTCCCCAGTGGCCCACGTTATCCACCTGCCTGGCTCTATTTGTATCATTGCACAAGTGTATCCATCACCTACCTTTACTCCTGCTGAAACGATTTGAATTTCAAAGTGGAGTATTCTCTTAGTCATTGTATTTATAAGGCTAGTCCAGGTCAGTTTCTACTGCTTCAGACCCTTCTTTTTAATAAAATGAAGAACAGCAGTTTGGGAAATCTGAAACAGAGACAGAAATTGCTAGAGAATCTCTGCAGGTATGGCAGCATCTGTGGAAAGAGAGAAACAGTCAACATTTCGAGTCCAGTCGCTCTTCTCTCCTTTCTTTATTTGAATTTATAGCATCCTGGAAGGCAATGCTTCTGCGATGGCCTTGGAGTCAGAACCTTTCTATCTTACTCTACTTACCTACCTGTTCACAGAACTCATACTGCAAGGGGAACAGGCCATTTGGCCCATTGACTCTCTGAAGACCATCCCACCCAGACTCACCCCATCCCTGCGTTTCCCATGGCTAGTCCACCTGAACACTATGGGCAATTTAGCATGGCCAACTCACCTAACCTGCATATCTTTGAACTTTGGGAGGAGACCCACGCAGATACGGGGAGAATGTACAAACCGCACACAAGCAGTCCCCTGAGGGTGGGATCGAACCTGGGTCCCTGGTGCTGTGAGGCTACAGTGCTAACTACTGAGCTACTGTGCCATTCTTCAGTCAAAATCTCCTTTCAAACACTGTGAATCCCTTCTGAAATGCTTAGTGTTACTAGCCCGAGCTTTAGACATGCTGCAGCTCAGAAGTGTGACTTTAACACTGTGTCTATCATCTGGAATTCACGGAACTTCAGTCTTATGATTGTGGTTTGACTAATTTTCTCTGTTGGGGCGAGTATCATTCTATCTCAAAGCCTCAACGTCCCGCTCAAGGATTTAACCCTTGGATCACTATCAGGTGTAAACTTACACTGCTCTTATTGTTGCAGAAAACACCTGTGTCTATCCGGCACTTCATTATTCTTTGATGCCTTCGATCTGCTGTTTTCATCACAAGAATTACAAACTGTTTCCCACTTTCAATGTGCTGTTGCCAACAAACTCTAAGGTGTAGATTGTATCGTCTGATTCTTTATCTGACATCTCTGTAATACCCCCACATGATTTATCAGAATCGTTATCTCTGCAGACGTCTGTTTAACGGTCGTATCGATAGACTTTACAGTCTTGATGGCCTATTTCTTAGCTGAACACTTGTGTCCAAAGTACAGCCCTTCACATTGCTCCTTTGCAGAAAATAATCTAATTTCCTCTTGAGTCCTCAACTGAACTACCTCCCTCTTCATGCTCCTCCTCCTCCTCCCCCTTCAGCCTCATTCCTGATGAAGGACTTTTGCCTGAAACGTCCTGCTCCTCAGAAGCTGCCTGACATGCTGTGCTTTTCCAGCACCCCACTCTCGACTCTGAACTGCTCCCACTCCACTCTCAGGCTCTGTATCCCAGATGGTAACTGTCATCTGCCTGAAAAAAATTCTCATTGTGACTCCATTACTTCATTTACATTGTCAGATAGTTACTTTATTGCTGAATATCTTGCTACTGATCCCTAGCCAACAATTCCATGAGTCTTCCTTGTCAGCCAAGGGACCATTAGAACCTGCAGCCCCAACTACTTAAAAGGACAAGACTGCAAAAAACATGAACTGCAATTTTCCTTCCAAGCTACACACCATCTTTACTTCGAACTAGATTAGCATTGCTTCCCTATCACTAGATAAAACTCCTGAAATTCCCTTGAGGTCTACACCAGTTGAAGAAGGTGGCTCACCATGGTCATGTCAGGTTTTCAAGACCCTGGAGCAATGTTGTGGTGATGCCACAGAGCCAACATCACTAAGCATAAATACTACAGTACAGGCAGAGTTAGAACACACTAGAATATGAGAACAAAATAAGAAATTGCTGGAAAAACTCAGCAGGTCTGGTAGCATCTGTAGGCAGAAATCAGACTTAACGTTTTGGGTCCAGTGACCCTTGATTGGAAGACACACAAGATATGAACACACAAAGATTAGTCCTTACCGACATCCGTGCTTACCATGCACTGTGACATTTTGAGTTAATGTGTGATAGTGTTATTTTGAAGTCTAAGCCTGCTGGGAGTTCCTGACTTTGTCTTCTGGTTGACTAACTTGTACAGAACTAAAACTCACAGTGCGATTTGAGGCACATGACTTCTGCATCCTGACTCCAACTCTTAACTTCATACTAATTCCTTAACATTCTTCCTGAGCTTTTTCTAACAGCCCAGAGCCATACAACTTGCCCTTGATTCCTTATTTCAGCTGCCTTCCCAGCTCTCTAGCTAACTGTCATACTCCTTAAAAGAAAAATCCAAACGCTTTGACTGGATTGCCTGACAGTGAGCTAGCCATGCACTTAATGGACTGAAGGACCTCCTTTGGCAAGCTGCGATCATGTTAGAGAGCAGGCTGCCTCCTTCCTTGACTACAGTTCTTAGATGGTGCAGAAAGAACTCATAAGAGAATATTACAAAATGATTAAAAACTTTCAAACATGTTTTTTTGAGAACACATTTGCTCTCATCTATAAATAATCTCTATTACTACCATTAGGAAATGCCATGTGCCTTTTTAATAGCATTTGGGAGACTGAGCACAAATATTTAGCTTATATGTTGTTTTCTTCCACACATAACCTGCTTTTCATACTGGTTAGAAGGGACACAATGATTTACAGTCAATTCTGTAATAGGATGATGTTTCTGTTACAGGTTCAATGGCTTAATTCTGATTAATTTTCTTCTAAAAAAGTTATCAAGATTGTATTAGTTAAGGGACAAAAATGATACATTTTTGTGAGCACCCTAAATAAGTAAGAGATTGCAAATCTTGTAAGGTTCTACATTTTAGAAATAAAATGTAATTATTTTTTCATTTATCAGATATTCCTGGAGCAGTTTTGCGCTGTCTTTCCTGTAAGTAATGCAGTTATCATAGACAACTTACAATATCTTGGCAGAAAAGTTTGGGGAGGTACCGTGACTCAGTGGTTAGCGCTACTATCTCAGTGCCAGGGACCCGGGGTCAATTCCACCGTCAGGTGACTATCTGAGTAGAGTTTGCTCATTCCCCTGTTTCATCCCACAGTCTAATGGTGTGCAAGTTAGGTGGATTGGCCGTGCTAAATTACCCTGAAGTGTCCAGGGATGTGTAAGTTAGGTATGCTGGAAATGCAGGGTTCCAGGGATGGGCCTGAGTGGGATGCTCTCTGTAGACTCGGTGTGTGTTTCCACACTGTCGGGATTCTATTCTGCAAGGACAGCAGTCTATAAAGAAATGAGGTGCTGTGTGGAGGAGAGTGACACAGGTACTGATTCTAATTAATACGAAATATTAAATATCTACCGCTGAAAACACAGTTGCAAACATCTTGGCAAAGCAGAACTATTTTCCTGTTAACTTATAAAAAATAACAGCTCATGTTTAAAGCTCATCTTTCTCAGCTCTCCCCCTTATGACCACCAACCCTGTAAGGGTGACATGAAAGCTAACTACACAGCATATGATTTAATTTTGATTCAAGCGAAGCAGGTGCTTTGATAATGAAATCCTCAAAGGGTCCCACTCTGTTCCTGGATCTTCCAGCGCAAATAAAGCTCTCAGACCTCTTCAGCAAGAAAGGATAAATGTCCCTTTGATGCTTCTTGAGTTGGGCTGAAAGAGCAGTCAGCATTTTCAGACATCAAAAGGTTTTCAGCTTCTATCGCATTCACTCTGCACTTCATTGGAACTCATAAATAAATATATAAAATAAATATCAAAGCTCCAGCTTACAAAGTCATCATTGTGTTGCAATAGAAAGCAATATCCACTATACAAGCACACATCCAAAATAATATGCATGAATATTAAAAATCAAAATGTATGCTTGCAAATACATTTGACTCAGTCTGTCATGTAGAAGTGTGAGACGGTAGTCCAGTTGAGTAACGTTCTCAATCTGACTACAAAGTTTAGAAAGATCCTCAGAGAGCACCTTCCACGTCGGAGAAAGTGAGGACTGCAGATGCTGGAGATCAAAATCGAGAGTGTGCTGCTGGAAAAGCACAGCAGGTCAGGCAGCATCCGAGGAGCAGGAGAATTGACGTTTCGGTCATAAACCCTTCATCAGGTGTATGCCCGAAATGTCGATTCTCCTGCTCCTTGGATGCTGCCTGGCCTGCTGTGCTTTTCCAGCAGCACACTCTTGACTCAGCATCTTCCACAACCACGTCCACCTTGAAGCTCAAGGGCAGCAGATACATGGGAACACCACCACCTTCAAGTTCCCCTCCAAGTCACTCACCATCCTGACTTCATTGGATCTTGATAGTGTGGAAACAGGTCATACGGCCCATTGAGTCCACATTGACCCTCTGGAAAGCATCCAACCCAGACCCCCCCCCCCCCCCCCCCCCCCCGCCACTCTATCCTGCATGCCCTATGGACAATCCACCTAGTCTGCATATCCCTGGATATTATGGGCAATTTAGTATGGCCAATCCACCTAACCTGCACATCTTTGGATTGTGTGACGAAACCCAAACAGACACAAGGAAAACGTGCAAACTCCTCACAGACAGTCGCCCCATTATTAAAACAAAGCTTAAAAATGAGTAGAATTTCATTCTAGTTAATAAGATGATCTGAAATTAAAAAGTGGGCAAACTACTGCAAAATCCCCCACAGTGTGGAAGCAGGCCATTTGGCCCATCAAGTCCATGCCAACCCTCCGACGAGCACCCCACCCAGACCCATCTCATCCCTGCACTTCCCATGGCTGACCCAAACTAGCCTGCACACTATGGGCAATTTAGCATGGCCCATCCACCTAATCTGCACATCTTTGGAGTGTGGGAGGAAACTAGAGTCAACTCCATGCAGACGCAGGGAGAATGTACAAACTCTAAAAAGATAGTCACCCCAGGCTGGAATCAAATCCAGGTTCCTGGCACTGTGAGGCAAAAGTGCTAACCATTGAACCACTATACCAGCCCAGTAATTTACTTCCTTCACTAACATTCTTTCCCTGTGATTCCAGACTGACAGCAATGTGATTGACTCTTAATTTCACTCAAAAGGCTGTGGGTGCAAAATTTTAAAATTTTTGAGGCAGAGGTAGATAGATTCTTGGTTACTGGGAGGTGAAACATAATCAGGGAGGGAAGTAGAGTTGAGTTTAAAAACAGATTAACCATAATCTTATTGAGTGGCCGACACTTGTTCCTTGTTCATATGTTTGCATTCTTTCATTGACCCTGATTCAGAGTCTTGGAAGTCCCTGCCTAATATCACATGAGAGCACTATTGCCAAAGGAGGGCGGCATTTCATAAGAACATGGACCATAGGAGTAGGTAGGTCTTTCAATGTGAAGACTCACTACCAATTTCTCAAGGCGATCAGGGAATACAAATAAATAATGCTCACCATTTCTCAGGTAAGCACATAAGAGGCTAAAATACTCCTGTTTAAATTTCTTTCCACCGTTTATGCATTCATAAGTGATATTAAGCCAGCAGTTTTGATACATCTCAAATTGTCCTTGAGAACCACCTTCTTGAATTACAACTGTCCATGTGATGTGAAACTTCCATTGTGCTGTTAGGAGGGAATTCCAGGATTTTGACATAGCGACACTGAAGGAAGGGTGACATATTTCCAAGTCAGGGTGGTGAATGACTTGGAAGGGAACTTGCAGGGGATGGTGTTCCCATCTGTCTATTGCCCTTGTCTTTCTAGAAGGTAGAGGCCATGGGTTTGTAAAGTGCTGTAAAAGAATCCTTGGTGAGTTGTTGCAATATATTTGGTGGATGGCACACTGTCCAAACACTGTGTGCCAGTGAAGGAGGAAGTGAATGTTTAAGTTGTTGGATTGGGTGCCAATCAAGGGGCTGCTTTTATCTGCATGGTGTCAAGCTTCTTGAGTGTTATTGGATCTGCACTCACCCAGGTATATGGAGAGCCTTCCACCACACTCCGGACTTGTGTATTGTTGATAGGGAACAGGCTTTAGAGAGTCAGGAGGTGAGTTACTCAGTGCAGAATACCTCTAATCGAGTTATGTAGCCACAGGATTTATGCAAGTGGTCCAATTAGGTTTCTGATCCGTGATGACTGTTAGGATGTTGGTGGCATATGATTGGGTGATGGAAATGCAACCAAGTATCAAGGAGAGGTGACTGTATTCTCTCTTGATGGAGATGGTACATGTGTTACCTTAATATTGATTACCCCAAAACAACCCAAACATAGGCATTGTCCAAGAACAGCTGAATTAGATTCCAGACTGGAAAAACCGAGTAACAAAGATTAGACAACACAAAATTTCAATCAGAGCTATGTTTTAATGTCATGACACTCCTTTCAAGTCATGTCTGTGGTTTTGCAGTCAGTTGTCAAACATTGTAAGGTACAGAGTTAATGACTGGCTATTCCGTGCTCTCAGTGTTCAGCAATCAGTATTATCCAATTCATTGGTTGCCTGGCAACTCAGACACATTAGCATTGAAAACAGCCAATACTAGCTCTTAAGCAACTTTTGACTTAATTAATCTCGAAACAAGAGTGTTGATACAAAGAGAGTCCATCAAAATCGGAAAATCCCCCATTGCCACTGAGTGTGAGCCTGTCTGTTATATAGCTTGATTTGTATTGCCATGGGCAGGATTGACATCGTAGAGAGATGGTAGCTGGCTCAAAGAAATATAGAGATGACTTAAAAATGTCAGTTATCCCACCTTTCTGAACTCAGAAAAAAATAGAATGTAGTTTGTCACGCAGGGTGATGCCAACAGCATGGGTTCAATTCCTGCCCTGGCTGAGGTTACCATGAAAGACTCTCCTCCTCAACCTCTCCCCTCATCTGAGGCGAGGTGACTCTGAGGTTAAACAACCATCAGTCATCTCTCTGCTATGAAGAGAACAGCCATAGAATCATACAGCACAAAAACAGATCCTTTGGTCCGACTCATCCATGCTAACCAGGTTTCCCAAACTAAACTAGTCCCACTTGCCTGCCTTTCACCCATTTCCCTCGAGGAGAAAGTGAGGACTGCAGATAATGGAGATCAGAGTCGAGAGTGTGGTGCTGGAAAAGCTTGGCAGTTCAGACAGCATCCGAGGAGCAGGAGAATCAACGTTTTGAGCACAAGTCCTTCATCTACCCATGTCTGTGACTGTCGGTGTGGAGTTTGCGCATTCGCCCCGGGTCTGCGTGGATTTCCTCCAGGTGCTCTGGTTTCCTCTTATAATCCAAAGATGTGCAGGTGAGGTAATATGGCCATGGAAAATGCAGGGCTATTGGAATAGGGTAAGGGGGTGGGTCTGGGTGAGATGCTACTCGGAGGGGATGGTGTGGACTTGATGAATTGCATGGCCTGCTCCTACACTATAGGGATTGTATGATTCTACTTACTGTGTAATATGTCAAAGGCGAATGAAAGTCAACATAGTCCTACCAGACCATAGGGCTGCTCTCTCATTAGAGTGGTGCTTCAACATGAGAGTCATCACATCTCAGGAGAGGTGGAGAAGGCAGGATATTCTGTGCTCGCAACTGCACCAACTTTAGCACCATCAAATTGCTGTGGTTCTGTTCGCCGAGCTGGAAGTTTTTGTTGCAAACGTTTCGTCCCCTGTCTAGGTGACATCCTCAGTGCTTGGGAGCCTCCTGTGAAGCGCTTCTGTGGTGTTTCCTCCAGCATTTATAGTGGCCTGTCCCTGCTGCTTCCCGTTGTCAGTTTCAGCTGTCCGCTGTAGTGGTTGGTATATTGGGTCCAGGTCGATGTGTTTGTTGATGGAGTTTGTGGATGACCTGGACCCAATATACCGGCCACTACAGCGGACAGCTGAAACTGACAACGGGAAGCAGCAGGGACAGGCCACTATAAATGCTGGAGGAAACACCACAGAAGCGCTTCACAGGAGGCTCCCAAGCACTGAGGATGTCACCTAGACAGGGGACGAAACGTTTGCAACAAAAACTTCCAGCTTGGCGAACAGAACCACAACAACGAGCACCCGAGCTACAAATCTTCTCACAAACTTTGAACACCATCAAATTATGAGACACCATTCAAACTGGTCATTGATGCCAGTGACATCAGAGTTAATGTTTCGAGTCCAGTGACTAATGTCTGGGTGTGTTCTGAAGAAAGGTCACTGGACTCGAAATGTTAACTTTGCTTCCTCTCTGCACAGATGCTGCCAGACCTGCTGAGTGTCTCTAGCAGCTTTGGTTTTTGTTTCAAACCTTCAGAATCCCACAGTGTTTCTGTTTTATTTCAGTCCGATTACATGGCAGGGGTTTGGCTATGGTCAGTTCTGCAGGTCAACACACAGTTGTCTGTGAATTTCAGGTTGGTCCATCAGGATACTGTTGAGACATCAGTCTGAAGTAGGGTCTGACTTGATCAGAGAGCAGGCATCATGATCAGCTGAGGCTGATGGTTTACCAATACGGAGTGGCTCCTTCTTCCTCAGGTGGCTCAGGAAATTTGGCATATTCATAAGGACCCTCACCAACTTCTGCAGATGCAGCATAGAAAACATTCTATCCAGGTGCAGTAATAATCTGCTCTGCTCAGGACCATCAGAAACTACAGAATGTTGTGTGCACATCCCTGGCCATCAAGGAAGCCAACCTCCCATCCATGGACTCCATTTGCACTTTGCATTGCCCTGGAAAGGCTGCCAGCATCATCAAGGATCTCTCCCACCCTGGTAATGCTCTCTTCCAACCTCTTCCATCTGGTAGAAGATACAGAAGTTTAAGCACGCACCAACAGGTTCAAGCGCAGCTTCTTCCCCGCAGTTATTAGATTGATCTCGAACCTCAAATCTAATGTTGATCTTCCTTTTCTGTATCCTCTATGCTGCTATATGTTCTTGTTTGTTATGATCTGCCTGTACTGCTCACAAAACAAAATGTTTCACTGTACCAAGGTGCATGTGACAACAATAAATCAAATCAAATCTATATTAAATTTGTCCATTTGTGGGAAGCGGCTGTCAGTGGCTAATGCAGCATTCATTGTTCATCCCTCATTGCACTTGAAAAAGACCTTTAGGCCTGCAGGGAGTGACATTTACAAGGGATATGTTCTCTGCAAAGAAAAGCAAACAAGTTGATACCTCAAGTCATTTTGAAGACTGTGAGTGCGCGGAGCCAAAATCCCCGATTGTTTTCTTCATACCAATGCTTCAATAAATCAGTGGTGACTTGGGAATGAATCAGCACCCTTTTCTCCTGCAGCATAAATTATTGAGATCATTTGAAATTTAGCACTCTTGCATTTGTTCCTGAGGAGCCAAGATGGAAAGTTTCAGCAACACTTCTTTCCTTGTAGCACTCATTTTATGTACCTTCAATGATTTACCTAATGAGCATTTAATGTGCACTGACATATTTTAATATACAACTCTTTTCAATACAGTAAGTTGTTATCACCTGGAAAACATTACCTGCAAGCAGATTCGATCATAGTGTCCCAAATAAAATTGGATGGTTACAGGGAGGGAAAAGGTTTGCAGGCCTTCAGGGAAAGAGCAATCAAGTCACTTACAGACACAATGGACCAAACAGCTTCCTATTGCACTGTATGATGCATTTCCCAAGAAAAAGGGACAAACTACAAATAGCTCAAGAAATTGCACCAAGAGGCGAGCACATCCATCCTCACATTCAAAGTTTGAGCATCTCCAGAAATTGTTTTGTCTTCAAGGCATTCAGTTGTAAGCTTCATAAGGTAAAGCAGTGTATGGATTAGCACAGACTATCCTGAGGAAAATTCAGAAGGGACACAGCTACTGGATGGTTCAATTTGTCTTGGGCCCCTATATCCAGGCAGGATGAGCAATCTGCACTGTCATTTATTAAAAACGCAAACAGGTCTTGGAGCTAAGCGGAAAGTGCCAATGAATTTAAAACTGCTTGCAATTCAGGTTGCTTAATTAAACCATTAATTATTTCATTGTATTCAGCTGGGCTACATGTGTACCTACATTGACTCACTCATCACACACATTGACAAGTCAAACCTGAGATATTACAAACTTATGAAATGCCCACTCATTTCCATCTTACAGGTGCAAGATCAAAATAGAGTCAGAGAGGAATACAGTACAGAAATGGATCCTTCGACCCAACCAGTCCATGCTGAAAATAATCCTCAAACTAAACTAGTCCCACCTGCCTGCACTTGGCACATATCATTACAAACATTTCCTATTCATGTACTTATCTAAATGCCTTTTAAATGTTGTAACTGTATCTGCAACCATCACTTCCTCTGGCAGTTCATGCCACACATGAACCACTCTCTGTGTAAAAATATTGCTTTTTGTGTCTTTTCAAATTCTTTCTCCACTCACCTTAAAAGTATGCCCCCTCGTCTTGAAATTTCTCCATCCTAGTGAATAGGCACCTGCCATACACCTTATCTATACCCCTCATGATTTCCTAAACCTCTATAAGGTCACCCCTCAACCTCCTATGCTCCAGTGAAAAAAGTCACAGCCTATCCATGGAATATGGTCCAGGATAATAAATGTGCATTCCTTTAACAAACCAATATTTACCAAACCTCAAGGAATGTAAGTAACACACTAGCATCTGTGGAGAGAGAAAAGCCTCGTGATTTTATAAACCTCTATCAGGCCACTCCTCAGCCTCCCATGCTCCAGGGAAAATAGCCCCAGCCTACTCCAAAACAAATGAGGCCACAGTGAATATACAGGGGACCTAGCTGTGGAAACCTTAGAGCACAGCAGGCATTCCTTGCAACCACTACCTCCCTGTCACTTCACATCCCTATGTGGCCATGATTCATTTGATTCCTGGAGGGAATCTACAGGATTCAGTGAGAAAAGTCCCAGCCTTTCCAGCCATTCTTTCTAACTCAAATCTCCAGTCCTCGCAACATCCTGGTAAATCTCTTCTGAGCCCTCTCCAGCTTAATAATATCCTTCCTATAACAGGACGACCAGAACTTGACACAGTACTTCAGAAGATGCCTCGCCAACGTCCTGTACAATCTCAACATAACGTTGATAAAATGATAATGTCGAACAACGTTTTGGTCTATGATACAGGCTTAAACTTTATTCAGTGAGAAATGCAGTGAGTCTTTCCTCCCTTAGTGCTGCCATTTTGTGTGAGAATGCAAATGGAACTCCACATCCTGGGGGCACCCTGAGAACCAACTGCAACCAACCAGACCATACTTGTTGGATGCAACTCTGAAGCACATTGAGTCCTGATATAAGTGTGATGTTTGCTTTGAGAATGATTGGAGGCGGAGCTTCAAAACCACCTTGAGACTCCGTTAATCTGAAGTGAACAGCTCACAGTGCGAACTACAGGATTCAAAGGAACCAAGGCACCATGGGGATGTGAAGATCCAGGGAGGCGGTGGATAACTAAAGGCTGCAGTGACTACAAGGAGTGCCTGCTGTGCTTTAAGGTTTGCACAGTTGGATCCTGTAACTCACTGTTACCTCATTTGACTTGGAGTAGGCTGGGGCTATTTTTCCTGGAGCGTTGGAGGCTGAGGGGTGATCGTATAGAGGCTTATCAAATCATGAGGGGCATGGATTGGGTGAATAGCCAAGGTCTTTTTTTCCCTGGGTACAGGAGTCCAGAACTAGAGGGCATAGGTTTAGGGTGAGAGGGGAAAGATTTAAAAGGGACCTATGGGGCAACGTTTTCATGCAGAGGGTGGTACGCGTATGGAATGAGCTGCCAGAGGATGTGGTGGAGGCTGGTACAATTGCAACATTTAAAAGACATCTGGATGGGGACATGAATAGAAAGGGTTCAGAGGGATTTGGGTCAAATGCTGACCAATGGGACTGGATTAATTTAGGATATCGGGTCAGTATGGACAAGTTGGACTGAAGGGACTGTTTCCATGCTGTATGACTCTGTGACTCTATGACTTTATGTCAGAGATAAGGACAAAAAGTGATACAGTTAGAGGTCTTACCACCCTATTTTTCCACCCTTTACTGCTTCCGTGCTGATGATTTTGTGTAGGTTTGTGAGAGGTAGGCCCTCGTGTCTGTTTGATACTTCAGAATCAAATTTCTCCCATTTGTTTTATAATTCAGGAATTTGAGGGAAGAAGTGTGTAATATTTGTGACAGCTAATTTCATCAAAATTACTAAAGTAACGAGACAAGTTGACAAGTTAACAAGACTTGAATTGGGACCTGTCAACAAATATGAAAAGCTTCCTGGCTTTGTTGATGCTAAACAGCACGACAAGACAAAAGTGATATGAACCTGGTCATTCTGGTTGTGGGGGCAAAACAAAAAGCGCAAGGCGAGGTACTGTAAGGCATGGACACTGAGAGCATCCAAGTTAACTCAGACTCTCACTATGAGAGTCAAAAAGTCACACACCATGGAAACCAGTCCATGCTGACCATAATCCCAAACAAAGCTATTCCCACCTAGCTACGCTTAACCCATATCCCTCCAAACATTTCTTATTCATGTACTTATCGAAATGTCTTTTAAACATTGTAACTGGACCCACATCTACCACTTCTGAGAGTCATAAGAGTCATAGAGATGTACAGCATGGAAACAGATCCTTCGGTCCAACTCATCCATGCCGACCAGATATCCCAACCTAATCTAGTCACACCTGCCAGCACCCAGCCCATATTCCTCCAAACCCTTCCTATTCATATACCCATCCAGATGCCTTTTAAATGTTGCAATTGTACCAGCCTCCACCACTTCCCCAGCAGCTCATTCCATACACGTACCAGCATCTGCATTAAGTTGTCCCTTAGGTCTTTTTTATATCTTTCCCCTCTCACCCTAAACCTATGCCCTCTAGTTCTGGACTCCTCCAGCCCAAGGAAGAGACTTTGGCTATTTATCCTATCCATGCCCCTCATGATTTTATAGTCACCCCTCAACGTACGACGCTCCAGGGTAAATAGCCCCAGCCCCAGCCCATTCAACCTCTCTGTATAGCTCAAATCCTCCAACCCTGGCAACATCTTTTCTGAACCCTTTCGAATTTCACAACATCCTTCCAATAGGAAGGAGACCAGAATTGCATGCAATATTCCAAAAGTGGCTTAACCAATGTCCTGTACAGCTGCAACATGGCCTCCTAACCCCTATACTCTATACTCCGACAAATAAAGGAATGCATACCAAATGCCCTCGTCACTATCCTATGGAAGTTCATTCCACACATGAACACTCTCTGTGTGTCTTTTTGAAATCTTTCTCCCCTCATCTTAAAAATATGCCTTGAACTCCCTGGGCAAAAGGCTTTTGCCAATCACCTTATTTATGCCCCTCATGATTTTATAAATCTCAAAAAGGTCACCCCTTGACCTTCTATTCTCCAGTGAAAAAAGTCCCAACCTATTCAGTGTCTCCCTAGATCTCAAACCCTCCATTATCGGCAACATTCTAGTAATGTTTTTCTCAGCCCTCTTAGGATATCGGGTGCCACAACTCACCTCAGGGTGGAAAACTAGGCTGGTAAGACCTCTAACTGTATCATTTTTTGTCCTTATCTCCGACATAAAGTCATAGAGTCACAGAGTCATACAGCATGGAAACAGTCCCTTCAGTCCAACTTGTCCATACTGACCCGATATCCTAAATTAATAATATCCTTCTTATAATAAGGTCACCAGAACTGCACATAAGGAGCACAGAGATATAGCCTGGTCCTTTAGGGTGGTATGGTGGCTCAGTGGTTAGCACTGCTGCCTCACTGCACCCAGGACCTGGGTTTAATTTCACCCTCGGGCGACTGTCTGTGTGGAGTTGGCACATACTCCCTCTGTCTATGTGGGTTTCCTTCAGGTGCTCCGGTTTCCTCCCACAGTCTAAACATGGATATGTGGATTGACAATGCTAAGATACCCATAGTATCCAGGGATGTGCAGGATGGTTGGATTAGCCGTGGAAAAGGCGGGGTTACAAGGATATGCCGGGGGATTGGGTCTGGGTCAGATGCTTTTCGGAGGGCCAGTGCAGACCTGATGGCTTCTGTCTGCACTGTAGGGATTCTATCATAGCATGGTTTGGCCAAAGTGCCATTAACAGTTTCAAGTATATCTACAATTCCATTTTCTAAGTTGGGCATCTGTCCCTGAATAACCCAGTGTCCTTGCTGCAGCATTATAATGAGAGCTACTGGTACAGCCTGAGGTGAAGTATTGAAGTGTACAAGTGTTCTGTAAGTGGATCAGAGATGTGCTTTGAATGTTTGTAGAGGATATTGGATACCAATAAGCATGGATGTGAGGTGCACATGGCCAGTGCCCATGGAGTGTGCCCTGAGATGTTGGTGCCTGTTTCCAGTATGGAAGTTGATTGGAGAATGTGGTAAGCTGAATTCACCAGGTACCTGCTTGGATTTCCTTGCTGAGATTTCTCAATATCCAGCCTGTTGGACGAATTTAATGGGTGGAAGGTGGAAATTACTGAGGTGAGTTGTGGCATTAATGAGGCGTTTAAGAGCAATAAGTGCTGTCATTTGGAATCTTATCACTGCCCAACAAGAATCACATCACAAAATGAAAAAACTGCAGATGTTGGAAGTCAGAGATACAAACAGAAATTGCGAGAAAAACTCAGCAGGTCAGGTAGCATCGGTGAAGAGGAAGCAGAGTTAACATTTCTTATCAGTGACCCAAATTCAGAATTACATTACGTTGCTGGTGAAGAGCATAAAAGGTGAAGTGATTTCTCCCAACTTCGAGGTGAGGCTTCTCTTCCGATTCTGCCCCACATCTTACCATGGCCTACATCATTCTAACCCTGATAAGAATCTCCTGGGTGAATCCTGCAAGTAGTCAGAGTAAATCCATATGTTCCTATTGACTTAGGGCGTCTGAGATGATGCGGCCACATACACTTTGTAGCCCAGAGCTACGACAATTGAGGCTCTGACTTTCATTCCATCACATGGCTGACCAGGAACCTCTCTTACCACAAGGGAAGGATTCGTAGATTGATTCTAAACCTGTTTAGCCACATTATGAACAAAACTTCCTTGTCCATCAAAGGACATGAGCTGAACACAGAACTTCTGTCTCAAAGATAGGGACTTAATTCACTGCACCCCAAGACCTCCCCAGAGCAAGTGCCTAACGGCATAAATGCCAAAGTCAATAAGTTCTGTGACTATTTGGTTATGTTGCCTTGTAATGTAGATGGAAGACAAATCTTCTGTACCGATCTAAATTTCCAAATGCAGTGCAAGGAAGGAGAAAGGGGTAAATTCTGCAGTTTATTTTGATCTCTTTCATATTTATTAAATCATTTCTAGAACATTCCCTCAGCTGGTTAAATGTTTGCATAGAGAGAAAATCAGAACTTGCGTGCGACTTTGCATGATCTCTGGTAATCACATTACATCTGTCATGTTGAAGTGACTTCCCAACGGTAAGTTGGTATTACACTAGAAAAACCCTTGACACTCAGCCAAATATCTATATCTCCAAGATAAAACAACAACGAACTAAAGAAAGAATGAAAGCTATTGCGGTTATAGTTCATCTTGTACGGCTTGTGATGGTCACTGTGTTAACTTCGGTTTTGAACACAGTGAAACAGCATTGGAAAACATCCAATCAGTAGATCCGAAGAATTGATATCTGGAAGCAAGGTTAGTGTTGGAAGTGTCAGCTTCCTTTTGTCAATGTTTATAAGCTTGGCAGAGACCAATAACTTTTACTTTGAAGAAAAAATAAATCTGAGATCTCAATTATTTACTAAAAGAATGAAGGTCCCACAGTTTACAATTAACAAATATTCAGTATACAAGAGTCAAATAATGCAAACATTATCTTAGATAACCTCCAATTCTCTAACATCCAGAGGAAACATGAATTAACAGGCAAATTGCATTTGATTGTCAACTCTAGATGGCAGATGCAACAGGAACAGATCTGATAAATTGGTTCAGCAGTCCATACAACATTTCAGTCATCAGATTCAGTCACAAAGTCCTTCAAAGCTCTGGATTCCTTGCAAAGAATTTTAGCTCCCATCTGTTTGTGAGCGAGTCTGATGAGCTGTTAGCAGTTCACAAACAACCCGAGCTCTGTGGGTCTGGATTTTCACCAAAAGTGGCACAAGTCCTCCATACCTCCTCTAGTCAGTCAGTGTGGATCTTCAAGTAAGATAAAGATGGGCAGAAATATTCTCAGCTTCGGGAGCTGGTCCTCCGCCTTCATCAGCTCTGCCTGTACTAATCCACTGGATTCACCCGACAGCTGTGATTGAGTTCTGGTCACACTTTTGTCCTTTTATATTGCCTCAACTGGTTTCAGTCCGCCCAGACATTCTGGTGTTCCAAATCTCAGTTTTGGTTTTCTCTTCCTTCGATGCTGGGAGGATCAGTTTCCTTTCTGTGGTTTCACATTTCAGTTTCTGTTTACAGTTAGGGGTCTACCTCAGAAAAAATAATGTGAATCTTTGATTCCATCACCCTTAAACTGTGAATGGCAGCTGATGAATACTGTGCATATTCTGTATAGTGGGCATACACCATGTATTTAATAGAGATATTAGTGCACTTAGACATTTGAGATGTAAGACTGTCGATCACTGTAGCCTACCTGCTGTTGTTTAGTGTGAGCTTGTCAGTTTCGGTTCATGGCTTAAGATGGAAGGCCTTGATTGACACAATCAGTTCACTCGCTACACATCTTCCACAGACTGATCATGGAGGAGAGCGAATATGCCAAAGCCTTTGGCCCAGATAATCAGAGTTTTCTGGCTGGAGGTGATTGCATTGGACTGAGCAGCATCTACGGGGAAATATAGTCAGAGCTTAAAGGGAAAAAAAAATCAGATTCGAAAGATGATTTTTTTTTAATATGTACTACATCACTGTCAGAGCTTCTGTGAAGTTATAGTTATTCCGCTCAAAAATGAAGATTGAAAAAATGTCACAATGTTTTCTGTGACATACTGAAACACTGACTTGCCTTGTGTGCCCGACACTGTGTGCCTCTTTGAAAATGGCTAATGTCTCTTGGGTGGCAAAGGTCAACAGGCACTTCAGTTGCAAACCTGTCTCTTTGGATAAACTACATTGGTTACGATGACTATTTATTCTGTGCTTGATATATGGGCTTTCCATTGAATGCCTCTTTGATAGGACATGGGCTGACATCAGATTTGCCCACGGATTGTGAGCTCACGATTACACTGTTGGAAGGAGGTGGATGGAAATTGGAAAATGGAAATGAGTGTTAATGGAAAACACCCATCCTGTACAAGGATGCCACTGTAAATGTTAAAATACACCTGAGAAACCCTTGCCTTAAAATTGACAAGAGTATCTGAAATCCAAAGGTAGGTTTAGCTACAAACTCGTTGAATGGTGGAGCAGACTCGATGGGCTGAATGGTCTACTTCTGCTCCAACAACTTACGGTCTTATGGTTCGTAGATCTGGTAAATAGAAAAAGATTGCTCCTACGTGATAAAGGTTATGCCCTGGACAACATTTACCTGCCCTCCAACAACAAAACTTAGAACCTCATCATTATTGCACTGTTATTTTGAAATCTTGCTTGGTTTCTGTGTCTCTGATATGATCACAGTGATTGATTTTTCCTTCCTGGAGGTGGCAGGAAGGAGAAATATTTGGGTGAGATTCACCCCTTTCTCACTCACTCTGCATTTATGTTGCGATGGGAGGGTCTATGAGTGATCTTTGTCATATATAACACCTTAATGTGGCCAGTCAATAGCCACTCAAGACCGTCTACTCCAAATACCACCTCCCCGGTCACTTTCCCCCACCCCAGTGGGCGAGAAAGGTGGCTACTCTCCCAAACAGGAAATAATGACAACCCAACTACCAAGGAGGCCTGCAGTTACCCCTTGGATAATGGGAGGCATAGCTGATGGAAAAAGGGGGTAGTCTCTGTAAGCCAATCGCTGCTGCTGTCTCCAATCCCTTTGAACCTACCCTGCCCTGCAAAGCCCATCCACAAGAAGAAAAATGTCTATCTATCCTTTTGCTGGAAAAGCTCTTGCAGAACGGGTTACTCTTCGGTGGGGTCATGTGGACTTGTTGGGCCGAAGGGTCTGTTTCCGCACAGTTGGGACTCTATATAAATGCAGTAGTAGTGTCCCTACTACAAGTCAGGAGGGCCGGGTTCAGGTCCCAACTGCTCCAGAGGTGTTTGTAAAACCTCTGAACAGTCGATTACAAAATGATATAAAGCAGACCCTTGGGTGCAATTGAAATAGCTCTGTTAAAGAGGTACTAGACTGGAAATGTAATGCTCCTCTGTTCAACCCAAGGAGTTAGCAAAGAATAAACAATAAAGGCTTTTATGGCGCAGTGGCAATGTCCCTACCTCTGAGCCAAGAGGCCTGGGTTCAAGTCCCACTTGCTCCAGAGGTGTGTAATAATGTCGCTGAATAGGTTGATTAGATAATTCAATAAAGTCGATCTCTCTCACCACCCCCCCAACTCCATTTATGATTTATCTCCTTCCCGCTTTGCATGTACATTTCTAATCGGTTACGTGGGTGATTTACTGGTGGTTGTTAATAGTTTTAAGAAGTCACAGGGATTTGGTGGTGAGAAAGCTGTTCAGTTGTATTTCACCACACTTCTGGATACACAAAAAAAGCAGACCCTAGGGATGGCACGATGGCTCAGTGGTTAGCACTGCTGCCTCACAGCGCCAGAGACCAGGGTTCAATTCCTGCCTCAGGCAACTGTTTGTGTGTTTGCACATTCTCCCTGTGTCTGCGTGGGTTCGCTCCAGTTACCTCCCACAGTCCAAAAATGTGCAGGTTAGGTGAATTGGCCATGCTAAATTGCCTGTAGTGTTGGGTGAAGGGATAAATGTCTGGGTGGGTTGCTCTTCGGAGGGTTGGTATGGACTTGTTGGGTCAAAAAGCCTGTTCCCACTTTGTAAGTAATCTAATCATGTGTTTGAAGAGCTGTTTGTCCCTGATGGGACTAACCTGGGCACACCATGAGTAGTAGCTCTACCTTGATGCTCAACAATAAACGATGTTCCTTTCCAGTCGGGTTTCTTGAGTTAATACAACTAGCCAACACACTCATGTATACCATGTCCAGCTTTTATACTTTTTCAAATCTGAGTATTATTGAAAAAAATACATTGGTCTTACAACATCAGGGCAGAATCACAAGAATGCCAAATCTCAAAGGGAGCACCATTTCATGTAGTTTTTGCATGTCAGAGGTATTGCTAAGATCCAAATCTATATATTCATCCTGAATCTCTACGTAAATTTATTTCACTCATGTTCTTCACTGGCTGGGTCGGCATTTATTGCCCATCCCCAGTTGCCCTGGAGAAGGTGCTGGTGAGCACTTGTTGAACCATTGCCATCTATTTGGAGTAGGTACTCCTGACCGTGCTGGTAGGGAGTTCCAGGATTTTAACCCGAGACATTGCAGGAAGGGTGATGAAATCCCATGTCAGCAGATTATGTAGCTTGGATGGGACATGTCAGTGGTTCTGTTCCCCTTTATTTGTTGCCCATGATCTTCCAGATAGTTGTGGTTGTGGGTTTAATGTCCCTTTCATATCCAGTCTTGTCCATAAAACAAGGCCCAACAATCATTGGTTGTAGTGCATCTTCTCTAGATTCACTAGCCAGCACACTCATATATATTGTGTCAAGTTTTTATACTTTTTCAAATTTGAGTATTGTTGAAAAAAACAGCAAGCTTTTGGTCTTACAATATCAGGGCAGAATCACAAGAATGCCAAATCTCAAAGGGAGCACCAATTTACACTGCATGGTTAAAAAGGATACTGATTGTCTCCAAGTGGACTCTACTTAGTTGAGGCATTGATGTGCAAATGTACCAACAATTAATCACCTCAAAAGCTTTTGTTTAAATGCAAAAAGGACAAGTCAACTCTGGCTTGCTGAGATGCGCCATTCAAGAGGATCAAAATCTTGTTCCTTTTGAAATTTGGTATTCTTGCACTGATCCTGAAGATTGTGAGATGAAAATCTTTGACCACATTTTTTATTCAGTGATACTGAAATTAAATATATGGTACATGAGTACTGGTTAGCTCAGTTGGCTGGACTGCTCGTATGCAATGCTGAGTGATGTCAGCAGCATAGGGTCAATTTCCATATCAAATGAGATTACCATGAAGGTTCTGCCATCTCAACCTCAGCCCTTGCCTGAGGCGTGGTGACCCTTACATTAAGCTCACCATTAATCACTTTAGTGAGAGAACAGGACTGTGAAGATTTTAAACTAACAACACATAAATTTAATTTTTAATCCTTCCTAAGTACTGAACATGACAGTCAATCACCAAGGTCAGTCTGCAATTCTGCCACCTTCAACTGTATTTTCCTGATCTCTTCCTTGGTTGTTACCTCAAGTGTGTTACCATTAGAGCTGTAGAGATGTGCAGCACAGAAACAGACCCTTCCATCCAACTTGTCCAAGCTGGCCAGCTATCCTAAATTAATCTAGTCCCATTTGTCAGCATTTGGCCCATTTCCCTTCAAACCCTTCCTATTTATTTATCCATCCAGATGCCTTTTTAAATGTTGTAATTGTATCAGCTTCCATCACTTCCTCTTGTAGTTCATTCACCACCTTCTGTGTGAAAAGATTGCCCCTTAGGTACCTCTTAAATCCTTTCTCTCTCAGCTTAAATCTATGACCTCTAGTTTTGGATCCCTCTCCCCTGCGGAATAGGCTTCGATTATTTATCCTATCCATGCCCTTCATGATTTTTTAAACCTCTGCAAGGTCACCCCTCAGCCTCTGATGTTCCAGAGAAAATAGTCCTAGTCTATTCATCCTCTCCCTATAGCTCAAACCTTCCAACCCTGGCAACAGCCTTGTAAATTTTTTCTGTACCTTTCAAGATCATGCTGCTCATGCATCTACCTAATTCTTCTACACCTTTATATTCATCATTTATCTATCACCTCTCTGTGCTAATTGTTTGAGACTGCCCACATTGCTTTCAATTATCATACACTCACTATGGCTGGTAATTTTAACGTTTCCCAACATTCTGCCCACTGCGTCTTCCCCAAGTATTTGAAATAGTTCCTGATATTCCAGCACCTCATATAGTCTACCATCAACTTACAATTCAGTCCAGCCTCACGTTTTCCAAATTTGACTCCTATTTCTTGTAAAGCTGCCTGTTAGTTGAAATACGCCAAATACCTTGAAATCCAGGTAGGTCACATTCATTGCCTCTACTTAACATACACTCCACAAACAACTCAGCTGTTGACCTGCCGGTCTACTTGTTCTGATCCCATGCGGACTTCCTGCTAACAGACCCAGCATTTCCGGATGTCATCTCACACCAACTCTCATAAAAGGCCACGGTGCTCATGATCAAAGTTAGGCTCACGCTTCTGTGTTAATGTCTTTTGTTTTGTGTTGTAACCTTTCAAGCATTCTCCAGTTCTGAAACTGGGGTGTATTTTACTCTACTTGCCCATTGTTCAGACCCTGCAGAATAGATTCTACACCTTTTTGTTTAAAGGGATGTTAAAAGCAGAGGCACTGTGCCATGCCAAATGTGTTTTAAGCTCTGAATACCACTGACTGTATAAAACACTTGGGATGGGCATCAAATGCCGCCATTGCTAGCAGTGTCGGCTTTCCACACATGAATGAAAAGAAAAGGCGATATCATTTCCTAGAAATAAATTTCTACATAGGCATGGTACCCTGGCATTCTCTTCATACCTGTCTAGTCATGGAGCTCGCATTTTAATTGAATCCTTAAGGAATTTCCTGGGCCAATCCATTAAATTCACTATAATATTATTGTTGCAGATGTTTGTCAGTCCATTAACAAAAGAGGACCATGCACATTGTCCCATCAACAGCAGACCATGAAACGCTATCTTTCACCAATATTCTGTCCATACTCTAGACCCCTGTTGTCATTCCATGTAGTGTTTCCTGCAGCTAGGCTTCTTAAATAAAAGGCACCTGCATTTGCTGATTCACTGGAGCATGGATAACTGCGCTTGTAATTCCTACATAATCTAACTACTGAGCCGGGTACGTCTTTCAGTGAACTCTGCCTGGCGTTCCCTCTCACTGGTCATCAAACATGAGGCAGTTTATGAAGTCCTGCTGAAAGACAACAAGTGAGGAGACCCTAGTTTATTCAAAACCCCGACAGTTTCGCCAGCCGGCAATATTTGTTGTTACTTATCCTTTTTTCTTTGTTTATCAATTGCCAACACCTCCTTATGATTCATAAGAAGCAGCAGTAATTTTTCGAGTTACTCAGTTTGACCATGCTGCTTAATACATTATGGATTCATTCACTGCCAAAGTTCAGAAAACAGCAAGAATAATTTCTCTGTTTTCGCTGAAAAGCCGAATGCATAAATATGCAAGATTCACAGAGATTCATGCAAGAACACTTGTTTTAAGCTACCTCTGGGCTGTGTGAGGGCTGTTTTAGTATTTCTGTCTCGTCCACTCGCATTGTAATTGAGACCGATAGATGGCACAGTCCCAATGCTATATCCCTTCTCCCCACTCATATAATAAACTCTTCTATATTTTTTTGTTTTCTTGCCCGCGTGAAATGCCAATTTCCGCAGCAATGAAATTATCAAAAAATGATTGTGAAATGATATATATCACATGAGACTTGGTGCAATTAAATCACACAGCAGGCTTGCATGATATATAGTCTAAAACCCTATCAATTGTCACATTTGCATTGGCAACAGTAGAAGAGATTTCAGATGGATCCCAGTGTCAGGATATGGGAAGCAAAGATACAGTTAATTGAATACAATCCAATTAAACAACTGCACTGCATTCCATCTCCAGAGACTTGAATTCAAACACAGTCCCGAAATAAGTGATAAAGGACCACACTCACTGATGGTTATTAAAGATTACAGGTAAAGTGAGGAGTTGCTGCTCTCAGTCATGTCCCCAGTGTGTAAAGTTCAGAGCAGAAATATTATACTAATTCAAAGGCTGAGAGTCCCTGATGGGTTTGTAGTGGGGGATTTGATGCTGCTGGATAATGACATATTTTACAGTTGAAGCTGATGGTAATACTAAATACTTTTGCATCAGCCACTGTATGGATGGGCCAATGGAAATATTCTTTGCCTCTCCTGATCCAGTTGTAGCGATTCTCAGAAGACCATTCCATTTAGGAAAACGTGAATTAGAAGCAGGAGTAGGCCGTTCAGCCCTTGAAGAGAGTGCTACTGTTCAACAAAATCCTGGCTGATCTGATGTCTCTGCATTCCTGCCTCCCCTCCACTAACTCTGTTTCTCTCCGTGCAGATGCTGCAAACTTGCCGAGTTTCTCCAGCACTCTCTGTGGTTATTTATCTATCAAAGTTGGACTGCATTTATGGTGCTCTTGAACTTTAACCATACCTTGAGTGTAACTATATCCTTGTTGCATCAGAAACTAATTTGAAGAAATATACCACTTGATCCCTTACCCAAAGCAGTCCTGGTGCCTTTAGGTAAAATCACCATAATCTTGCTGTCCCCAGCAGAATTACAACACTGGTGCCTTGGTTAAGGGGAGAATGTTGAGAAGGAGAGTCCTTTATGACAACCTCAGCCACTTCAGGAATGGAACCCACACTGCTGGCATCACAAACCAGCCAACTGAGTTAATCGACCACCTCCCAGCAGCTCCTATATATTAAGCTACTCACGGCTAGAGTCTAATTGCTTCCGAGGGCAAGTCTAATTGCTTCCGAGGGGGTGAAAGGGGAGTTGGAAATGTGGACAGTAAATGTGGATGTTGAGGGAGAGAATGGGATCAGACTTTCCTTATATATTTTCGTTGGACACAGAGCTTAATGACTGCCTGAAGAAGGACTTACACATTAATGCTTTCAGGATCACAGAGCTTGCCCAGGGTCTCTACAGCCAAGGAAGTGCAGTCACTACTGCAGCAATAGGAAACGTTGGCCAATTTTCACACAAGATCCCACGAACAGCAGCTGAAATGAAGTTTCCATTGTGTTTAGTGAAGGTTCTGTTGAAAAGTCAAGGATTTAGAAATGTTAACACCATTTCTCTCTCCAATGAGGCTGCCTGACCTTCTGATTGTTTCCAACATTTTTTGTTCCTATTTATGTTTCATTGAGGTCCCAGTTGCATTGATTGAGGGATAAATATTTTCCAAGAGAATGTGTCTGCTCCTCAGAGATTTGTTTACGTTGTTATAGAGGCAGACACAAGGGCAGGCAGTAATTTGGTGGCAATGTCACTGAGCTAGTAATCTGGAATCTCAGATTAATGTTTACAAAGAATCCTTATAGTGTGGAATCAAGCCGTTTGGCCCATCAAGTCCACATGAAACCTCTGAAGAACACACAACAACCCTATTCTATCCTATCCCTCCTATCCCTCCATTTCCCAAGGCTCATCGACATCACCTACACATCCATGGACAATACAGGCAATTTCGCATGGCACATCTTTGGACTATGGGAGTAAACCCACACAGACACAGAGAGAGCATGCAACCTCCACATGGACAGTTGCACGAGGCTGGAATTGTTAACCACTGAGTTACCATGCTACCCCTGGGGTTTTGGGGGTATGGGTTCAAGTTATGCATTCTGATTAAGAGTCATACCAGACTTGAAATGTTACTTTTGTTGCTCTCTCTCCATGGATGCTGCCAGACCTGCTGAGCTTCTCCAGAATTCTGTTTGTTTCAAACCCCACCAAGGTAGATGGTGACATTTACATGCAATAAAAATCTGGAATTAAAAAGTTGGCCCTATGTTAAGCACAGTTGATTGTTGTAAAAGCCTATTTGATTCACTAATGCCCTTCAGGGAACAAAACCGGTTGTCCTGGTCTGGCCTACATGTGACTCCAGAGCCACAGCAATGTGGTTGACTCAACTGTGCGCTGGACAAAACTGGCCAGCCAGTGACACTCACATTCTGTTAATGAACATCAAAAAAAACATGGAGTTAACATCTCAAATATAGATCCTCACAAATGTGCACCACTCCTACACTATTGCACTGGAGTGAAAAACAGTATGTGAGTGAGTCTTGATCTGAGGAAGCGATCCACCTGATGAAGGAGCTGCGCTCCAAAAGCTAGTGCTTCCAAATAAACCTGTTCGATTATAACAACCGCTCCTCCACATCTTAACCTTACAATCTTCTAAATCAGAGATAAGACTGCTGCCTACTGAGACACACCTGACATCTACACTTATCTGTGAATGATCAAGATGTTAGGGGGTGCTGTGATGAGCAAGCAAGGACTAGACCATCTGAAATGTTGCCTCTTAAACTGGTCTGCAAAAGATACCAATAATGGAATACTGCATAAAGTTGTGGTTGTCCTTCTATAGGAAGGGTGTTGTGAAACTTGAGAGGATGCAGAAATGATTTGCAAGAATGTTGCTGAGATTAGAAGGTTTGAGCTATAGGGGGAGACAAAATAGGCTGGGGCATTTTTTTCATGGAGCATCAGAGGCTGAAGGGAGAAGGTTTATAAAATCATGAAGGGCATAGATAGGGTGAATAACCAAGGTCTTTTTCCTAGTGTGGGAGGGGTTCAAAACTAGAGGGCATAAATTTAAGCTGAAGGGGAAAGAGTTAAAAGATACCTAAGGGGCAACATTTTCATGCAGACGGTGGTGCGTGTATGGAACAAGCTACCAGAGGCTGGTACAATTCCAATATTTAAAAGGCATATGGATGGGTATATGAATAGGAAGGGTTTAGAGAGATATGGGCCAAATGCTGGCAAATGGGACTAGGTCAGATTGGGAGGTCTGGTCGACGTGGACAAGTTGGACTTAAGGATCTGTTTTCGTGCTGTGTGACTCCGTGACTTCACATCTTCATATCACTGCAGAATACTTCAAACCACAGCCTGTGCAACAGAGAATAGTTACTGATGGGGTGCATAACATGTTCCTGCCTTTTAATTTTGATGTCATTTTACTTAATCGCTCTTCTGTGAATCGAAGACATAATTTTCAAAAATACCAATTGGGAATTAAATGAACATATTCTTGAATAAAAACATTGATATTGATCTCGCTTTGGAACAGTCATCAATCCTTCTGAGCACCGGGATAGATTCTCCCAGTCAACAGCGAGTCTGGTGTTAGAGATGATTCTAGCAGTTATTTAATTATGGCTCGTTGCAGAAGGAAAGTCGAGTTGAAATGGAGGTCATGGGCGCATGGAAGTGAATGGCCAGCAAGTTGGGTGAAGGCTTATTTTTTCAGAGGGTGGTGAGCATGGTAGTGGATTGGTAATGGGTGGAATCCACGCGGTTGTAGGAGGTACCAGGAGATTCAGGGGTTTGGGATGCAAGCATAGGATTCCTGGTGTTGGGGGTGGGGGTGGTTAGGGGTAACTGCTGCCTGTTATTGTTGGGGGTGGCAGGAGGGACTCAGTGTGGAAATCCTACCCACTGGCTGCAGGATATCAGTTAGGCTTATTAACGAGCCAAGTAACAGTGACCGTTCCTGAGCCCAGGGCAGTTCAATGTTGGCTGAAAGATTCAGATTAGATTACTTTACAGTGTGGAAACAGGCCCTTCGGCCCAACAAGTCCACACCGACCCGCCGAAGCGCAAACCACCCATACCCCTACATTTACCCCTTACCTAACACTACGGACAATTTAGCATGGCCAATTCACCTGACCTGCACATCTTTGGAACTGTGGGAGGAAACCGGAGCACCCGGAGGAAACCCACGCAGACACGGGGAGAATGTGCAAACTCCACACAGTCAGTCGCCTGAGGCGGGAACTGAACCCGGGTCTCTGGCGCTGTGAGGCAGCAGTGCTAACCACTGTGCCACCGTGCCGCCCATTCAATGGGACTTGTCTTGCTAAACCTCCCAAAGGATGACTGACACCAAGCTGGTATTGAACCCCACACTGCGAGGCAGCAGTTCCAACCACTGAGCCACCATGCTGCCTTTCATCAGGATGTGAATGGTGGGGAGAAGCAACATTATTTAAATGTCCTAAGACACCAAAATGGCCAACACTGGACATTGTCAATGAGGGCCTGTAGTCTGATGCAATTGCGATCATTGACAGGAGCTTGATACCTGATCAGAAGATATGGCATTGGGTTGTTTAGGGCAGGACTGTGTTTTTCAATGCTAGCCCTCCTGCCTTTGCCTCTAACGCCACATGCCTAAAATTCAGGTGTCATTCATCCCTGCTCCACTCACTTGCATCCAGCAGAAATCCTATGGCTTGGCCTTCAAATCTTGCCAATAGTGACCATCTGCCCCTGGGTCACTGTTGGCACCAGCTTCAGGTGACCGCCTGTGTGGAGTTTGCACATTCTCCCCGTGTCTGTGTGGGTTTCCTCCGGGTGCTCTGGTTTCCTCCCACAATCCAAAAATGTGCAGGTTAGGTGAATTGGCCAGGCTAAATTGACTGTAGCGTTAGGTGAAGGGGTAAATGTAGGGGAATGGGTCTGGGTGGGTGGCGGGTCGGTGTGGACTTGTTGGGCCGAAGGGCTTGTTTCCACACTGTAAGTAATCTAATCTGAAAGTTTGCACCGAACCTTCAGAGAGCATCCCAATCAAATCCACCCTATCCTTGTAACCTTCATTTCGCATAATTATCAAATCGTACCTTGTAGCCAAATTTCTAGTCTCCTTGTCACCGGCATTGGCATCCTCTGTCTAACTGACAGGACAGACCCGGCAGGGGTGGCAACCCAGTGCTTGCTGATTGGAAACGAGTGACCCTTGGAGTGCTCAGCATTGGCTCAAAAGCCCACAAAGTCTCATAGTCAAGCATGGGCAAGGAAACTTGCTGATTACCACCCCCTTCTCTCCATCAGCTGAGGAACCAGTGCTCCTCTATATTGAAGATTGCTTTAATGAAGCATTGAGAATATATTCGCCAGCCCATCATTAAGAGTAACTCAGGAGAATAGCAAACAAGTTGACTGAATTCAGAAAGGCATATCTGCCAACATTGGCTTTCTCCTGCGTAATTAACTCATGCGATATCGCCATCATTGACTGCACCAGAACTTTCTGCCTAACCCTAACTGTCCTTGAACTAAATGGTTGACAGTTTGTTTTCAGATGGCAATTTATTGTTGTTGGGCTCGGGTTACATGTGAGCCAAGTAAGGGCAGCAGATTTCCTTCACTGAGGACATCAATGCTTACTATTGACAGCCAGCCTTTCAAATCCAGAACTTTTATTGAGTTCACATCAGGATTTGCGATGATCATAACCAAATCTATGTATTCAGAATATTAGTCCAGATCGCTGAATTACTACTCTAGTGACATTACCACTATGTCACCTCCTTCCCAGTTTTGCTGAAGGTGACAAGAGCATCAACACAAGGGGACCTTGCTCTCACTACGCAAATTGTCACAGGCACATCTGTGCATGACTACATAGTCCTTATGGAAATGAAGTCCCTTCTTTGCATTGAGAATCTCCAACTTATTGTGTTGAATAACTGCCGTGTGAAGTAGGACTAACTCAGAAGAGCTGAAAATGTGTTGCTGGAAAAGCGCAGCAGGTCAGGCAGCATCCAAGGAGCAGGAGAATCGACGTTTCAGCAGGAAACCTGAAGAAGGGCTCATACCCGAAAGGTCGATTCTCCTGCTCCCTGGATGCTGCCTGACCTGCTGCGCTTTTCCAGCAACACATTTTCAGCTCTGATCTCCAGCATCTGCAGCCCTCACTTTCTCCTAACTCAGAAGAGATCCAGCAGCTCAAAACCAGGCATCCAAGGAATACTGTGGGCCATCATCATCAGCAGAATTACAATTTAAATGCAATCTACATCAAGTCCATATGCCTTAGTATTGCTCCTGGTTCTTACATTCACTGGAGATACCCCAAAGCCCACAGCGTTGATGACTTTATAAAACCTCAATTGTTTATCCTTGCTGACATCAGCTAAATCAATGTAATCATTCAGCCTTCTCCATATTATTGGTATGCTTATTTTATTTTCTTTCATGGGCACTGCTAACAATTGTTGTCCACCCATAATTGACCATTGAAGGCAGTTAGGAGTCTTTTTTTTTTATATTAGATTACAGTGTGGAAACAGGCCCTTCGGCCCAACAAGTCCACACCGACCCGCCGAAGTGAAACCCACCCATACCCCTACATTTACCCCTTACCTAACACTACGGGCAATTTAGTATGGCCAATTCACCTAACCTGCACATCTTTGGACTGTGGGAGGAAACCGGAGCACCCGGAGGAAACCCACGCAGACACGGGGAGAACGTGCAAACTCCACACAGTCAGTCGCCTGAGTCGGGAATTGAACCCGGGTCTCTGGCGCTGCGAGGCAGCAGTGCTAACCACTGTGCCACCGTGCCAAATTGCTATGAATCTGGTGTCCCATGTAGGCCAGACCAGGTCAGGATAGTTGTGTGCTTCTCTAAACGGCATCAGTGAACCTGATGGATTTATACGATTAATGTTGCTCATCGATGAAGATTTCATGGTCACTATTACTGAGAGTTTCACTCCTGATCATTTGTTTGATTAACTTAGCCATCAGCTGATGTGCAAGAGTTTGAACTAGTGTCCCCAGAGTGTTAATCTGTGCCCCTGGATTACTGGGTCAGAAATGTCATCACCACAGAATTGTCCTCACTCTATCCACTTCAAAAATGGTATCTTTATTGACCTGGGACATTAGACTGTCAAATCTAATGCAATATCCACACTGTCAATCTTTCTCTTCAACACTCTCCATCTGCCCACATTACACTCCTGTGTATAATATGGTCACTCACTATATCTTCAGTTGGTGCGTTTAAATGAAGATGGATTTAGGAACATAAAAGGTAGGAGCTGGAGCAGCCCAGGCCACATTGAGACCTGCTTTGCCATACAGTAGGCTGCAAAGATTCATGAAATTGGAGAGATCCCAGCGCAAGAGGCCATTTTTTGACTCATTGTTTGTGCCCCATTTCGTTACATCCTGTCAGAGATCCAGTTAAGAACTTGTTCTGGAGGCTTTCATCTCATTAATATATCCAAGTGGAGGTGATATTCTGAGATTAAAAAAGAGCAAACAGTTCAATAGCAAGTTAAGTAGACCGTTGCCATAGTTAAATATTACCATCAGACATTGGAATCGAAATAATATAAAAAAACAATTCAGGTAAAATTAAGTGCACTGATTTTCTGTTCTTTTCTATTTTCCACTTGAACTCTCTGTTCCAGTGCCTTATTTATAATTACCTCCCTTTCCTTTCCCTTTAATCATTTTTCAGTTGAATGTATACATCCACGTCTTCTGGTGATTTCCCAAGCTCTAGTCTGCATCATTGCTTGACCCAATCGTGTAATTAAACATCTGTCCTGGTCAATCCTGTCCACCTTTTATCTGCTTTACATGTTAATGGCAGACAGCTCAGCTCCTCAAATCAATACTTCCCCACACTTGAACATATTCTTTTCAGCCGCTTTAATGTGTTCCACATCCTTGAACTCGAGTTAATCACAATTCTTTCATACTGAGTTTCGTGCACTTCCTGGCCTGTTAGGTCCTTAAATGCGCTTGTGTTAATTGCAGCCTGTAGCTTATGCAGCTGTTAAGTCTGTTTCAATCCCTTCCTTACTCTTTGGCATGGGGTGACGTTAATTTCTATTTCTGAAGTTTCAATAATTAAAGTTGCACTATGCTGCTTCTCTTTTGCAAAGCAGTAAGTCGTTTCATGTCAAGCTTTCACTTGAGTTGCCTTGAATTTGCTTCCTTCTGGTGTAATCACAGTGTGCGCTTTGAGGGACAGTGATTCAAAGAAAGTCCCATTCGATGAACTCATTGCTGTATTCACAACTTGTCAAATACCTCCTTAATTTGGATTGCCTTAAAGAATCTTTCCCCTTTGAGCCATCAGTCCTATTTCATAATTAATTAAATACATGTCCATATACATTACTCAGTTGGAGCATTCAAATTTTTAATGGTACAGTCCACTAATTATCCATGTGGTCAGCAGAAGAATGTTTCTCTTGGGAAACAAGCTTTAAGGCATCCATTTCATGCTTCTAAATAGCACATTGCAACACTTGGCCAATGTTATATTCACCTGATGAGTGATTAAATGCCGAAAATTGAATTTAAAAGAATATTCGAGATGTAATCATGGTTTAATTTCATTTGACACTTGTCCCTTGATCTTTGCTTCTTGGCATTTTGCACAACTTCTCTTTTGTCATACTTAACTCCGTCCTTTAGAAACAAAATGAATTCTATTTTTCTTCATTATTTGTTCCCGTCAGCTTGCATTCTCTGAACTGTTCAAAAACTCCACTGAAGTATTGCCAGATAAATACGCACGTTGTGTGCAGCCCAACATTATTACATGGCCCAGATGTCAATCCGGGACCTTGTTAGAATTGACTGACCTCTCCTGGCCATCTCCTGTCTTAAATCTTACATAAACTTGAGCTCATTCAAACATCTGTTGCCTTGTATTAGACGTTAACCACATTGCTGTAAGTATGGAATCACATGTAGGCCAGACCAGGTAAGGACAGTAGTTGCCTTCCCTAAAGGAAATGTGTTTTTCCAATAAAATATCATGTGTATTTAAGGAGTGGCATAGTGGCTCAGTGGTTAGCACTGCTGCCTTATAGCGCCAGGGACCTAGGTTTGATTACAGTCTTAGGTGACCGTGTAGAGTTCGCACATTCTCCCCGTGTCTGCGTGGGCTTGTTTTTGGGTGACACGGTGGCTCAGTGGTGTCTCACAGTACCAGGGACCCAGGTTTGATTCCCACCTCAGGCGACTCTCTGTGTGAAGTTTCCATATTCGCCCTGTGCCTGCGTGGGTTTCCTTCAGGTGCTCTGGTTTCCTCCCACAGCCCAAAGATGTGCAGGTCAGGTGAATTGACCATACTAACTTGCCTATTGTGTTAGGTGCATTAGTCAGGAGTAAATATGGTGATAGAGTCTGGATGGGTTACTCTTTGGAGGGTCAGTGTGGACTTGTTGGGCCAAAGGGCCTGTTTCCATACTGTAGGGAATCTAAACTGAAATCTAATATGATATTAAAACAGGCTGATTAGAAAATACTTATAAATTATTGAAACTATCAGGAACTAGAAAAGAGATATTTTCCCTAATTGGCACTTTGTGCTAGATTACCTGATTCTTCAACACAAAGACAGTGCAATATCACCAGTTTGGGTGGATTTCAGTGTTACATTATCTCTTTCAGCTCATTCAGATCTCTGTCAACTTTCTCGGATGAACTGCATGCATCCACGTCTTCCAGATCCCTCCTGTCATGACCAATGGCCAACACTGAATCCTGAGCTGGCAATGTCTTACAGTGACAAAGTTTCCACCCTTCCCTTGACAAAAAAACTCTTCATTATTGCATTCCTCCTTCTCTCAGTAACTTCCTCTAGCGCTGAAAAACCGAAGATCTGTCTGTGTTCCTCCAGTTCTGATCTTCCTCCTGATATTTAGATGGCTTCACCATTGGTGGCAGTGCCTTCAGTTCATAGAATCCTCACAGAATGGAATCAGGCCATTCAACCCATTGAGTTCACACTGACCCTCCAAAGACCATTCCACCCAGACCACACTCCTTCCCTGTCCCTGTTACCCTGTAATCCACCCTAACCTGAACATCTTTAGACAGTGGGAAGAAATTGGACCACCCAGAAGAAACCCAAGCACACACAGGGGAATGTGATAACTCCGCACAGACAGTCGCCTGAGGCTGGAATTGAACCCACTGCTCTGGTGCGGTGAGGCAGCAGTGCGAACCACTGAACCACTGTGCCCGTAAGACCAAAGCCTGAGTTATATCATCCTTATACAGGGAAGATGTCTTTTCTTTCACTTTCCAGTGTTCTATCACACAAAGAGGTATTTATGAACATATACATCATTATAGAGCAGAGCCAGAGCACAGTTTATTACTAAGGTGGTATATCAAATCCTTTTCATTGCCAGAGAACATGCAATGTCCAGCATTATTTAGCATGTCCAGCATCAGAAGAGAGAAAAATATGCAACTTGCATAACTATTAAACATGCTACCACCCTTGCAGTGAATGAAATACTTTTGATTAGGTTACTTACAGCGTGGAAACAGGCCCTTCGGTTCAACAAGTCCACACCAACCCTCCAAAGAGTAACCTACCCAGACTCAACTTGACTAATGCACTTAACACAATGGACAATTTAGCATGTCCAATTCACCTGACATGTACATCTTTCGGAATGTGGGAGGAAACCCACACAGACACAGGGGAGAATATACGAACTCTACAGGAGAATATACAGACAGTCAGCCAAGGCCAGAATCAAACCCAGGTCCCCGCTGCTGTGAGGCAGCAGTACTAACCATTTGCCACCATGGCAGCAGCTCTGCAGTCAGTCAGCCGTGAGGTGCAGTCAGTCTTACAATGAAGGAAACATGGCAAACAACTTATGCACAGCCAGCTCAAACAAATCTTAATTTGAGAAACATTGGTTGGGATACTGGGGCTAACTATCATATTCTTCATCCAAATTATGCCATGGGAACTTTAACACCCACGAGAGTAGACAAGTGGGGTCATTGAGTCAAATCTCAATCTAAAAGACAGTACCTTTGACAATGCAGCACTACTTTTAAAAATCATTAACTGGACATGGGCATTGTTAGCTGGGCTAGCAATGTCACCTAATTAGGGATGAACTACATTTTAATCAGACCACAGCACTCATCCTATCAGGTGGAGCCTTGACGTGTATGAGATGGTGCCAAGATCCCGAAGACCAAAATGGGGTTCAATCAGACAAGGGACTGGGATTTTTTCGATGTCCCTTAGTATTCCCTGGGTGTGGAGTCACACTTAGGGTAAACCAGATAAGAGAACTTGAATGTGAATGACATCAGCTAACTTAATGGGCTTTCCCAACAATGGCTTCATGGACATGTTAGATTCATAATTCCAGATTTTTAGTGAATTCAAAATCCGCCAGCTCCCAAGGCAGGATTTGAACCCAGGCTTCCATCACATTAAATGTGTTGCTCGATTCATAGTCTATTAACAACAACATTAGGCCAACACTTCCCCCCCATTGCCATTAAAATGGCAGCCCTGGTTTTCAGCTCAAGCCCCACAACAGGACTTGAACTCCAAGCATTCTGGATAACAGGTGGGCATGCTACCAATTTGATGACAGACTGCTGCAAAACATAATTCGTTATTTCATAAGTTTGGGCAACTAATTTTAATCAGACCACAGCACTCGTCCTTTCAGATGGAGCATTGATGTGTATGACATGGTGCCCCAGACTCCAAAGAGCAAACTTCAATTCAATGATATTGCCAAGGTCGGAGGATTTGAGCTTTGGGGAGAGGCTGAACAGGCTGGGATTGTTTTCCCTGGAGTGTCAGAGGCTGAGGGGTGACCTTATAGAGGTTTACAAAATTGTGAGGGGCATGGATAGGATAAGTAGACAAAGTCTTTTCCCTGGGGTGGGGGAGTCCAGAACTAGAGGGCATAGGTTTAAGGTGAGAGGGGAAAGATAAAAAAGGAACCTAAGGGGCAACTTTTTCATGCAGAGGGTGGTACGTGCCGGAGGAAGTGGTGGAGGCTGGTACAATTGCAACATTTAAGAGGCATTTGGATGTGTATATGAGTAGGAAGGGTTTGGAGGGATATGGGCCAGGTGCTGGCAGGTGGGAGTCGAATGGGTTGGCATATCTAGTCAGTATGAACGGGTTGGACCGAAGGGTCTGTTTCCATGCTGTACATCTCTATGACTCAATGAGTGAAGAGTTTGGGATTATCAAGATCAAGTCCACTTCATTGCATTCTCCCTGCAAAAAATAATGTGGTATTCCTTGCTCCACTTCATATGTCTCAACTGATAGTCTACTGGCACTTTGGAGATCTGACGCTAATGTTATGCAGAGATTAAAGGGTTAGGCTTGTGTAGGTTTCCTCGCCCATTGCTTAAACAAAGCAAAACAGAAGTCAAGTCAAACAGAAGACGTTTATTGGAGCATTCCTTCCAGTCTGAATAATGCAAGGAGCTAGATTTAGATAAGCTTGCTTTCATTCAGTAACAACTGACTCATACGTGTCAGAGGATATGCCAGCATGTGATACTCTCAAACCAACGCAGTTTAGTTAGCCAAGCCACCTCCTTCTGCCAGAAAAGGGAAAAATACATGACTTTCTCAAGCTGAGATCTAAACATAGATGAAATCGCAATGAAGGAATAACATTTGTTCAAGTTGAGGAAGTCACTGAAAATTAGTGACCTTTTGATTTTAAATTACTTTAGCTATTTCTCAGAGGGGAAGCCAATTCTCTTCAGTGTGTCTAAGTGAGAAATGCTGTCTCTCATGTGAAGTGGAGCAAGGAACAGTGCATCATTTTTCCAGGTAGACTGGTAGAAGGCAATGGACTGGGGAATACTAAGTGACCTCGAAAAATCCCAGTCTCTTGACAGATTGAATCCCAGTTTGCTCTTCGGGGTCTTGGCACCATCTCATACACGTCAATGGTCCACCTGATAGGATGAGTGCCGTGGTCTGATTAAAAATAATTACCCGTCCTTATGAAACAAAACAAAATACTTTCACTGCTGTCCATCATCAATCAGGATGTTAGATTAATGATCCGATCATTACAGTCACAGGTTCATAAGACACTGCCTGAGATAAAGAGCCTGTTTTCCCTCAGTCTGAAATAACAATTCTTAAACACATGTGCTATTTTATTCTCCAATTTCCTCTACAGCTTCCCCCCCGAGAGTCTGGATTTTCATCAGGATTCACGGCCACTTGCTTAAATGGCTGTTCATGGTGTGTGAGTTGCAATATGCTATTTGACTGTAAAAGGCAGCACTGTTGCACGCAGTTCTGACCGCAGGCATTTTCCAGCAGAGCTTCATTAAATAGCAAATAAGACCAGGAAATGTGTCTCATTTTTTTGTTGCTCTCTTGCCTTAAGGCCAAATGCAAACCCCAGCTGTTGCCCTGGCATGAGCTCAGTTAACTCAGCACAGATTAGCAATTGATTTTCCAGTCTGGACGGTTTAGTACAAACAATTTACTATTTCAATGATCCCAAGTTGTCAGCACAAAAAAAAAGAAGGTTTTGTTTCGTGGAGTAGGTTCGTTTCTGGAAATTGCGTTTGGCAAACCCTTGTTAATGCAAGCTCGCAGGGGCACAGACATTAGTCTTTGTCAGCATTTCTTACAAAGCTTTGTAACAAATTGCCCCATTTGCTTGTCCGTCGAACTCAAAGGAAAAGAAAACTGAGCACGATCAGCTAAAATTGAGCAGCCAATTCACTTGTTTGTTATGATGGAAGTAGTCCATTCTCACCAGAACTATGCTTTTCCATGGCCAGTTATGCAACACTGGCAAACAACACCAAACCACTTTGATTTTCATTTCAGGAGTGGCACAGCGGCTCAGTGGCCATCACTGCCATCTCACAGCGCCAGGGACCGGGTTTCAGTTCCACCCTTGGATGCCTGTGTGGGTTTCTGCCAGATGTTCAAGTTTCCTCCCACAATCCAAAGATGTGCAGGTTAGGGTGAATTGGCCATGCTAAGTTGACAATCATGTCTAGGGATGTGCAGAGTAGGTGCATTAGCCATGGGAAATGCAGGGTTAGGGGGGATAGGGATCGGGGTGTGGGGGTGAGTCTGGGTGGAATCCTCTTCGGACAGTGGATGGACGAACAGCCTCTTCCCACAATGTAGGGATTCTATGCATCAACACACACTATGTTGTATAAATTACTTGGGAAGTTTAACAAATGAAGCCGTGCATGAGTTGTCAGCCGTTCCTCTGTCTGGTAGCATTCTTACTTCTGAGTCACAAGTTCTGTATACAAGCTACATATTTGGTCTTCAGTACAAAGATCAATGCTGACAGTTGTGAAGCCCAAATCCTGAGAGTAGAGATTGAGTAGCTGGGAAGAAGAAGTTGTTGGCAGCTATGTGGCTAAGGTAATGGGACCATGTTGTGCGTTTAGACACTGAGGTGCGGCCTGGAAAAACAATAGAAAGCAATCTCAGGAGTGGTTAGCTCAGCTGGAGAAGAGAGCATAGAATGCTCTTTTGGATTGCAAGGAAATTCAGGACAGCCCCAGCACAGTGAAGCTATCCATCTGGTTCAAAAAAGACTACATTGTGCCAAGAATTATGTGCTTGTGAGCAACCTCAGGAATCCTGGGGAATGTGGTCTTAGGAAAAAAGATTGAACTATCAAGGAGTAGTCATCATGGAGACAAACTTTCGCAGAATAGTTTTGAGAAAGTTTCAATGCTCGCTCTTTGAAAGTGAAGAATTGGAAACCCTTGTAAAGGAAACAAAGTTTTAATGTTAATTGGTAATTACACAGTCTCACTAAAGTCTCGGTAGGTTGATTGATGGGTTCTGTATGAGCAACATGCGCTGCTTAATATACTCTGTGTAGTGTTCAACCCCAGTTTTTCTGTTAACTCATATTTACCTCCTGTTAATAAGTTTAGATTACTTACAGTGTGAAAACAGGCCCTTTGGCCCAACAAGTCCACACCGACGACTCCGAAGAGCAACCCACCCAGACCCATTCCCCTACATTTACCCCTTCACCTAACACTTTGGGCAATTTAGCATGGCCAATTCACCTAACCTGCACATTTTTTATTGGACTGTGGGAGGAAACCGGAGCACGTGAAGAGAATGTGCAAACTTCACACAGACAGTTGCCTGAGGCGGAAATTGAACCCAGGTCTCTGGCATTGTGAGGCAGCAATGCTAACCACTGTGCCACCATGCCACCCACAAGTTGTGCACATATATAGCAGGTAGTTTTATTTTTCTAACATTTTACAGTATAAAATGTTTATTCCGTTTGTTCAGAACTGTGGAATTGCAAACATTTGGCAGTCTCATCAGGGATTGTAGATTAAAGGGTCTAGACACATCATAGCTTCAGATGCGATATAAAACTGAGGTTCTGACTGCTAACATGTTAGATTAAAAGGTCATTTTGAAGAGGAGCAAGGAAGCTGTCGTTCGTGTCCTGGATGCCATTCATTCCTTAAGCAACATCGCAAATGCAAGTTATCTGGTTATCATCACATTTGTGAGAATTTGCAAAGTTCAAATTGGCTACTCTGTTTTTCCTTCTTTCCAACAGTGACTGCACGATGTATGTATTCGACTGGCTATAGTGAACAAACAGGTGGCCATTACAAATGTTCTATAACTGCAAGTTCAAAGCTCATGTGGTGCAGTTCTAGTTGTCCCTACCTGAGCTAGAAAGTCTAGGTTCAAGTTTTACCTGCCCCAGACTTGTGTTTTCCGTCTAACAGGTTGATTAAAAGTACCTATAAATGCATATTTTTCTTTCTGCCGTAAAATAATCCCAAGGGTTGTAGGACACTGGAAAATCAGTGTTGCTAGGGTTTCGAAAAATTTATGATTAATTTTTCCCATGTCAATAATGACTGTATTTTTGCGACATTTAAATTTTAATCAGCATTTGGACAGAGGCAGGTTAGGTTCTCCTTGAGTCTGTAGATAAACATGCTCTGCCCAGGAAATTGCAATACATCTGATTCAATGTTTTTCTTACTCCACTGCATGGACAGCAGTGTCAAATTATCTTCTGCTAAGTGCTGCCTGTGTCTGAACACATTTGAGTCATTGCACCTTTAAGACTACTCCCTTCAAGTTGTGAACAAATGGAACTTTTCTCTTGTTCTAAGTTTTGCAGGTGTCAGTAAGAAACAGCGATCATCTTCGGAATCGAATTTGCTAATAAATAACTTGGCAAGCAAAGACGTTTCTCATGAAGGAGTTTAATACGAGTGCAAGGTTTACAAAAGGACAATGCAATCTAAGAGAATATTGCACTTCAAAAGCTGAAGAGATGATGTAAATTCAGGAGCCAGATATGTCTGAGGGTACACTTGAATTTCTATTAAAATTAAAACCAGATCCCTTGAGGATATGAAGTTACTCATTCATTTTCTTCAAATACTTTTGCTGCATGTGGCATGAGAATATGGGGTTATATGTGTTCAACGCTGGTGAGTAAAAAAAATCATTGTTGGTGTAAGTCCGAAAGAAAGAACTTTCATGACCCCAGAATGATTCAAAGTGTTCTACAGCCAATTAATTTTTTTGTTTGATGCTTAGTCAAAGTTGTAATGTCAGGAATGTGGGAGCTACCTTCCAGATCTATGTTCTACTCTATTCATGTCTAATGCCAAATTGGTTGCTTGTTTTCAATGCAGGTCCAAATTGTGTCTCTGCTTTTCCCCCTCAAAGCTATACAACTTTAAATATTCTGCAGGCATGTTACAAAGATCGTGAACCGAGATAAGCTATTTTTGCAAAATGTAAAGCGAATGTTGAAGATCTGAAATAAATACAGAACACGCTGGAGAAAATTATCAGTCTAGCGGTAGAGAGAGAGTTAATGTCCTGAGTCCAACATGACACTTCTTCAGAATTCTAAGCCATGTTGTTTCAGGGAAAAATTTCAAATATGACTCAGAAAGAAGTCTCTTGCTCGTGTTCAAAATAGTGCTATAGGCTGTTTTATGTCTAACTCAATGCTGAGATCGGTCTCAGTTTAATATCCATCCATAAAACTGGATTAGATTTGCAAATTATGAAGCAGAACATCCGCTGTTGAATAAAAGTGATTACTTTTTTTCTTTTATGAAAATGTTTTGCAAAGAGCAAGCAATGCACCTTTTATTAAAACTCATGAAGTGACTAATCAGGCTGTAGTGGTTGGTGTGGGGAATGAAACAAGGAGCTGTAGACCTGCTCCTTTGCATTTCCTTCTGCCACTCGAATGGCTTGCTCTATTATGCCAGCCAGACTTGCTGATGGACAGCACTGAATTAGACTGATTATAACGCATATATTTTTAGTTGTAGTTTGAGGCAACATCTCTGCAGCTATACACGCCATCAAAATGATCTCCACCTACTGAACAGCAGATGTTGCATGATTTTTGAGGGAAAATATGAGACACAAGCCGAGTTTCTGAACTTCATCAATAGAAGCCACTGGGATTTGAGATGAATAGAACAGAACATAGATCAGAAGAACGGGCAAGAGAATTCTTTAATCTGTTCTCTAAAAAAGCACCTCATTTGAACACTTGCAGTCCAGAGGTGTAGCCTCAACACTGCTAACTACATGTGGTGGTCAGTCATTTTATGCCTGAGGTATTATTAGATGGGGAAATGTAAATCAAACTTTGCAAATGAGGGAATGACACCTGAAAGGCCTAACGGTCGTTTTATCTTCATTCACAAAGCATACAGTTTACAAACCATGCAGTTATGCTGGAACACGTTTTAGTACTCTTTCCGTCATTGGTCAGTGCATTGAGTATAGGAGTTGGGATATAATGTTGCAGCCGTACAAGACATCGATGAGGCCACTTTTAGAATATTGTGTTCAATTCTGGTCTCCCTGCTATAGGAAAGATGTCATTAAATGCAAAAGGATTCAGAAATGATTCATGAGGATGTTGCCAGGGTTGGAGGGTGTAAACTATATGGAAAGATTGAATGGGCTGGGCTTTTTTCCCTGGAGTGTCAGAGACTGAGGGATGACCTTATAGAGGTTTATACAGCCATGGATAGGGTGAATATCCAAGGCTGTTTTTTTCCAGGGTTGTGAGTCCTAAATTAGATGGCATAGGTTTAAGGTGAGAGTGGAAAGATTTGAAAAGGACTTGAAAGTCAACATTTTCAGACAGAGGGTGGTGTGTGTACGGAATGAGCTGTCAGAGGGAGTGGTGGACGTGGGTATAATTACAACATTTAAAAGGCATCTGGATGGGTACATGCATAGGAAGGGTTTAGAGGGATATGGGCCAAAAGCTGGCAATTGAGACTAGATCGGTTTAGGATATCTGGTCAGTGTGGATGAGTTGGACCGTAGGGTCAGTTTCCATGCTACATAACTCTATGACTCTTTCACTCTATAACTGTATAAAACCTATACACGCTATATACTGCAGTTCTGAAATCCACATTATAGGAGGCATGTGATAGCATTGGAGAGGGTGCAGGAGAGAATAGCTAGGATATTGCCTGGGCTGGAGAGTTTCAGTGAGATTGGATAGACTAAGATTGTTTTCCTTAGAGCAGAAGAGGTTGAGGAGGACACAATTAAGATAGATAATCTTATGAGGAGCATAGATAGGTTAAACAGGAAGAAACCTTTCCTTGATAGAGGGAGCAATGACCAGGAGGCATAGATTAGATTAGATTAGATTACTTACAGTGTGGAAACAGGCCCTTTGGCCCAACAAGTCCACACCGACCTGCCGAAGCGCAACCCACCCATACCCCTACATTTACCCCTTACCTAACACTACGGGCAATTTAGCATGGCCAATTCACCTGACCTGCACATCTTTGGACTGTGGGAGGAAACCGGAGCACCCGGAGGAAACCCACGCAGACACGGGGAGAATGTGCAAACTCCACACAGTCAGTCGCCTGAGGCGGGGATTGAACCTGGGTTTCTGGCGCCGTGAGGCAGCAGGAAAGGAGCATACAATTTGGAGGAGATGTGAGGAAAATATTTTCCACCCAGAAGCTGATGGGAATCTGGAACTCATTGCCTGTAAGGGCAGAAATCCTCATAACGTTCAAGAAGAATTTAGATGTACGCTTGTGATGCCAAGGCACACAAGGAAATAGGTCAAGCACTGGAAAATGGGATTAGAACAGTTGGATGGCTGTTTTTGATTGGCCACAATAAATGCATTCCTTCAAACCAGATCCTTTTTACTTGCATCACCTCTCCAGGTGTAGTTGATTGTCTGTCTCCTCTGCATGAGTTCAAAACGTTAGATATTCTTATATTTTTGTGGTCACCCACCTGAACCAGCTGGAATTTCTTCAGTAGATTTGTTTCCAACAATTCTGCTTTTTGTTATTAGTTTAGGCTACTGATATCATGAGAGGAAGGATGATCCAATGGAGTCACAGAATTGTTACAGGGCATAAGGAGGGCATTCAGCCCATGAGCCTACACCGGCTCTGACATCTACAAGCATAGAATCCCTACAGTGTGGAAACAGACTATTCATCCCAAAGAGCACTCATTGGCCCTCCAAAGAGCATCCCCACCTGGAATCACCCCTGTCACCCTGCATTTCCCATAAGTAATCCACCCAATTCTCACATCTTTGGACTGTGGGAGGATGCCAAAACAGACATAGGGAGATATACAAACTCCATAGACAGTCACTCGAGGCTGGAATCGAACCCAGTTCCCTAGCACTAAGAGGCAGCACTAAGATTGAGCCAACATGTCGCATTGCAATTTCTGTATTGGTTTCTAATTTCCAGCAAGTGCAGTCCTTTGTTTTATGTTATCCCCTCCAGATGTCGCATGTTTCAAAAGAATTGCCTTTCCTTCTTCTAATATCCCCTGAGGAAAGGCCTAACATGCTCAGCCTTTCCTCATAAGACAACCTCTTCATCCCAGGAATAAGTCACAGGAACTTCTTTTTAAAAATGATTCTCATGCACTTCTCAAGTAAGTGGGCGCAATGATCACCAACAATCTGTCTTGGTCCAGCCACGTCGATGAAATGGTTAAGAAAGCACAACAACGTTTGTACCTCCTCTGGATGCTAAGGAAATTCAGCATGTTCAAAAAAGATACTTACAAATTTATGTTTGTGCACCAAAGGAAGTGTCCTATCTGGATAAATCACAGTGTGGTTTGGTAACTGCTCTTCCCAATCTGCAAGAAACTACAGAGAGTCGTGAATATAGCCCAGTGCATTACAGAAACCAGACTTGCATCCACTGAACTTCACGTATACTTCCACTACCTCAGGAAAACAACCAACATAATCAAAGACCCCTCCACCCCAGTTATACTCTCTTCCACCCTCTTTAGTCGGGCAGAAGATACTAAAGTTTGAATACCCACTTGAGCAGATTCAAGAAAACATTCTTTCCCACAGTACGCAGCCTTTCGAATGGACCCTTCAAATGTTAATGCTGATCTCTCCCTCTGCATCTTCTCTGCGGCTGTAACACTGTATACTGCAGGAGCGGGTACTGCAATGCTGGAGGTTAGAGTCAAGATTAGAGTGGTACTGGAAAAGCACAGCAGGTCAGGCAGCATCCGAGAAGCAGGAAAATCAATGTTTCGGGCAAAAGCCCTTCATCAGGAATCCTGATGAAAGGATTTTGCCCGAAATGTCGATTTTTTTCCTGCTCCTCGGATACTGACTGACCTGCTGTGCTTTTCCAGCACCATTCTAATCTTGACACTCTATACTGCACTTTGTTCTACCACTGTGATATACTTTGTATGGTATGATCTGCCTGAAGACCACACAAAACAACTCTTTTCTCTGTAACTCTGCACATGTAACAACATTAAATCAATCAATCAATCTAAGAAGGCCAAAACTGCACCCAGAAGAGGGAGGGTAGAGGTGAGGGCTGAGATTTTTAAAATGTAACTACTTTCCTAATCCCAACTTTACCTGCTTTTTGGGACTTCCAAAACCTAGCCCTTACTTTCTTCAATTTTCTTTACAAATTCTCAAAGTTTTGGAGATTTCCGCCTCCTCCTGCCCTTGATATCGAGGTGACAATTCTTCCTGTAATATATATTTTTGCAGTATCCTAAACAGGGAAAGTGATGGCACTGAATCAGCTTTCGTTTGTAAAAATAATTTCCATCTGCTAGAGATAAAGATAATAAATGCATCATCCTGAGATAAGTTTTAATAACTCCCAATCGTGATGTACTTGGAGTCAAATCATTTACAGTCATTGAGATCTTTATTCAATCTGAAGCTGTGGGAATTAATGCTGAACATTATGTAACTTTACCAAGATCCTTTCTAAATGACATGCTTTGAGGCTCCGTGCTTTCAACTTAAACATAGTCTTTTGCCACTACCAACTCAGCAATGTGTACCATCATCAAGGTTCCTTCAACTGCGCCTTCCAGATGTGTGACTTTTATCACCTGAAATCTTTATTACCCATCCAGTCCCCTCCAAATCACACACCATCTTGATTTGGAACCGTATCTGTTGTTCCTTCATTGTCACCGGGCCAATATCCTCAGACTCCCTTCCTAACAGCACTGTGTATGTCCCTACACTGCCTAAACTGCAGTAGTTCAAAGTGGTGACTCATCACTTTCTTCTCAAGGGAGACGATGGGATAGGCGTTGAAAGTGTGGTGCTGGAAAAGCACAGCAGGCCATGCAGCATCCAAGGAGCAGAAGAATCGAAGTTTCTGGCATGAGCCCTTCATCATGAATGGCTTATGCCCGAAATGTCGATTCCCCTGCTCCTCGGATGCTGCCTGACCAGCACCAGAGTCTTGACTCTGATCTCTAGCATCTGCAACCCTCACTTTCTCCTGGATGATGGATAGGCAACAGGTTCCAGCGTTTGTAATATGAAAAAATAAAAAGAAAGACACAAACTTTGCAGTAGTGCTAAATGACATTAGCCCCTTATCTTTCTTACGGCAAATATAAATAAAATAGAAAGAGTAGAGAGTAGTAAGGATGTGGAATGTCCTGCCTGCAAGGGTAGTAGACTCACCAATTTTAAGGGCATTTAAATAGTCATTGGATAAATATATGGATGATAATGAAATAGTGTAGGTTTGATGGGCTTCAGATCAGTTTCACAGGTCGGTGCAACACCTAGGGCTGAAAGGCCTGTACTACACTGTAATGTTCTATGTTCTATGGCAGATTGCTTGCGATTTCCTTGGATTAGATCATTGTTGTTCCAAATTCTCCTTAAGTGAGAAATTGTTCCAATTCTCTCCGTACTCCAGACTGTAATGATTCCTATTCCATTACATTATTTTATACTGGTATACAATCTCTCTTTTCCCCATGGATGTTCCCTTTGAGAATCCTGGTACCTCCAGATGACTCAATAATGGGCAAAAGACTTCAAACTGGATACTACGACATTGAAGAGAAACTCCTCCTATTTGCCACTGGAGAGAGGGAGTCTCAGAATAAATGCAGGTGAGATGAGGAGGAATTTCTTCCCTTTGAAGATGATCCATCTTTGGCGTTTTCTACCCTGGAGGGCTGCAGAGACCAGGGTCATTGAGTACATTCAAGATGGAAATTGCTAGGTGTCTACATATTAAAGATATCGATGGACATAGCGATAGTGCAGAAATATGGTGGTAAGGTAGAAAATCAGCCAAGACCTGGTTGAGTGGTGGAACAGGCTGGAGGGGTTGAATGGCCTACACTGCATATATTTCCTGTAACACAATGGGCAAAGAGATAATCAGGGAAAGCAATCCCCTAATTCCAGCAGTAACCATAAATGACTCCCCTTTCAACGTGCTCTTTAGATTTCAGGGGCAATGGTGGCATAACCAACACAACAGAGGGATAATAGAAACCCAGCTTAATCAGTAAAACCGATACTGTAAACATTTCCTGTCCAATAAAAACAGGGAGCCCAGAAATTGTAGGTAGCAACTATTCAGGAGTTGATGATACATCTATCAACTCAGCCTTTGCACATATGACTCCATATTTCATGCACAATTCATGAAGTTCAGTGTGTCAGGGGTAAAATCCGTCAACCTTCCATGCATGTAAAAGTAAAGTCACCATATTCCTGCTGTCTCATTAGTGATACAGGCAACTGGTGGCTTTTAACCTGAGGATCACCATACCTCAGGTGAGGCGGGGGGGGGGTGAGGGGAGTGATATTGAGAATGATGGACCTGCGTGGGTGTCCTCAGCTGGTGCAGGAATTGAACCTGCATTGGCTTCACTCTGTAGCTGTCCAGTGAATTAAGCTTCCCAACTCCTGTCCTGTCAAATTATTGGAGTCGCACAGGCATCGAAGAGCTTGCCTTGTCAGTGAAATGTACAGAGGAATGTGAAATGGTACACATTGAGGAATGTACAGTGCCAGCTACAATTAACGGGTTGTGGGAATAAGGGCAACAGTTGGAACTAACCTTTCAAGGAGGTGGTGCAAGGACAATGGGCCAAATAGCCTCATTCTATGCTGTATCATTTTGTGTTAAAGACTATTGAGCAGCATCCAAATCAGAAGATAGGGCAGAATTTTCTCTATATACATTTTTTCAAAAAAATTTGAGCAGGCTCATTAGCTCTTGGCTGTAACTCAGCTGGCAGCACTCCTGTCACTGAAGTACAAGGTGATGGATTCAAGCCTTGCTCCAGTACTGAGGGAATGCTGCACTGACAGAGGGGCTGGCCTTTAGAAGACACGTAAATCAAGGACCCATCTGTCCTCTCAAGCAGACAGAAAGGATCCCACCAGACTATTTTAAAGAAAATCCCTGATGTTCTGCAAATATTTATTCTGCAACGCGTGTCAGTAAAAGAGATTAGCTGGACGTTATTGCATTACTGTTTGTTGGAGTTTACTGTGCTTTGTACATTACAATATCAATTTGCTCTCTTATTAGAGGGAGATGAGACCAACGCTATTTTCTTTGGGGGGTCGGAAGCTGAGGGGTGACCTTATAGAAGTTTATAACATAATAAGGGGCATGGATAGGGTGAATAGTCAAGGTCCCTTCCCCAGGGTAGGGCAGTCCAAACCTAGAAGGCATAGGTTTAAGGTGAGAGGGGAGAAATTTAAAAGGGATCATTTTTTCACGCGGAGGGTAGTACGTGTATGGAATGAGCTGCAAGAGGAAGTGGTGGAGGCTGGTACAATTACAGCATTTAAAAGGCATCTGGATAGGCATATGAATAGGAAGGGTTTAGAGGCATATGGGCTACATGCTGTCAAATTGGGGCGAGATTAATTTAGGATAGCTGGTCTGCATGGGCAAGTTGGACTGAAGGATCTGTTTCTGTGTCATACATTTCTATGGCTGACCTCAGGGTCACCACACCACAGGTGAGGAGAGAGTTGAGAAGGAGAGTTCTTCACACCCAGCTGGTGTGGGAATTGAACTCACAATGTTAGCATTGCTCAACTTTGGCAAATGAGTCACCCAGCCACGTGAGCGGAGCTACCCCCACAGAATCACAGCCACACCATGGGACATGGTGCTATACACTGCCAATCTCTCTTGCACGAATCAATTCTCTTTTAGTAGTGAATGTCCAATCCTTATTCCTTCCACTTCGTTCGGTAGTTCTGAAGTGCAGTCAGTTAAAAATTGCAATATGGAATAGCTGCAATGTGAAATAAAAAAGGAAGGAGATTAAGAATAGCAATTGTGAATGTAGCAGAAAAGAGACTGAAATAAATAAAGTGTGGCACTTTCAACAGGCTCCTGAGAGAGCTGAAGCCAATTCGAAAGAAAGATCAGAAAGAATGGTGGAAGGAAAGCGCAAGTCGATGATCAGGGTGTTTGTAGGATAAGGTGATAATGGTGATCACTCTGGGGCTATGACGAAACCTCAGGCAAATGCAGAGAGGGTGCCAGACAGGACAGTAATCAATCAGTTCCTTCAACCATGGCGAGGAGCATCCGAAGGGAACAGAGGCAGCAACAATAGCAGAAGGAAGTCTGTATAAAGAGACAGTCATCACACAGACATTAAGTCGCAATGGAGGTCAGAGCGTAAATGGAGTCACCAAACAAGTGGACTGCAACCCACTGTGCAAATATGAGAACCCATTCCCTCTGCTTTTAATATTAAGACCACATTCGGAAGCTGTATTAACTCTATGGGAATTACCTTTCTGAGAATTATGGAATTATTGGAATATATGAAGTGCTGACATGCTGATAGCATCTGCATGGAGTTTATAATCAGTGCAATTAATATTCATGTGAATAAGTGATTCCCAGAGTGATATGACTTCAGAGAATAGCAAGCAATAAATGTAAATTTTAAGAGTTAGTGAGAACTGTACTGGAATAATAAATTACTCAACACACGCTGTCTTTGTGGCTGAATATTTGTAAGGAATGATCGGAAGTAACAGATGATTAGAAGCAACAGCAGTTCCTCATAAATTTCCCCGTAACGAACCTGAGTGGGAATCAACTGTTGTCACAGGTTGAAGCCCATTCTCCCCTTGGTGGTGGCTCTGCAAGATCTTCCTTCTGCAAAATCTCCTTCAGAGGAGATATTGTATGGGCAGGTTGAGTAGCATCGCATTAGATTACTGAAGACAAAGAGAGGTGGAACCTATTCATCAAGTACAAAAACCCCAACAATGAGCAGAAAGGCACCAATGACGTGCCAAACTCATTTAGTTCAGGACTAACACAACTCCATGACTCCAATGTTTGACTCAAAATGACAGCTACCCTAGGATGGCGAGGAAAGCCACACCATCGGACCAACATAATTTAAGTCAAAGTTCACAACACAGGGCACATGAACGTAATCCATCTTTCCATTTTAAAGAGAAACTAGTATGTGCTGCAAATTGAATAAACACATTAAAAAAATACTTTGACGTGCTTTCAAGGCTGACTTAAAAAAATAGATGCAAAATTAGACACCCCATAATAAAAACAATGTGCAGGAGAAACTCAGCAGGTCTGGCAGCATCTGAGGAGAGAGACACAGAGTTCACATTTTGGATTAACACTTCTTCAGAAGAGTTTCAAATGATTAACTCTTCAGCCCTCAAGAAGAGTCATGTTATACCTGAACCATTTACTCTCTTTTACTGCCCAAGAGACTGCCAGATGTGCTGAGAAACAAAGAAAGTAGGAGCAGGAGTAGGCCCTTTGAGCCTACTCCACCATTCAAGATTACCATGGCTGATCATCCAACACAGTACTGCATTCCCACTTTCTCCCCTTTGACCCCTTTAGCTCTAAGACCTGTATCTACCTCCTGGAAAATGTTCAATGTTTTGTCCTTAACTGCTTTCTGTGGCAGAGAATTCCACAGGCTTCCCACTCTCTGGGCGAAGAAATTTCTCCTCACTCAGTTCTAAATGGCCTACCCCGTATCCTCAGCCTGTGAACCCCTGGTTCTTAACTCCCCAGTCATTGGGAACATCCTTCCTGTATTTACTCTGTCTAGTCCTGTTAATATTTCATGGGCTTCTATAACATCTCCCCTCATCTAAACCCCAGTCAATATAGTTCTATCCAATCCAATCTCTCTCTTTGCTAGGAAATAGTAAGGACCGCAGATGCTGGAGAGTCAGAGTCGATAAAGTGTGGTGCTGGAAAAGACATAGCAGGTCAGGCAGCATCTGAGGAGCAAGGGAGTCAACATTTTTGGCATAACCCTCCATCAGGTGCAAAATGTCAACTGTCTTGTTCCTCAGATGCTACCTGAACTGCTGTGCCTTTTCCAGTGCCACAATTTATCAACTCAATATCTCTCCACACTCCAGTCCTGCCATCCCAGGATTGACCACTTTGTGTTTTTATTTCGGTTTCCAGCATCTGCAGTACTTTATTTTCATTACAATTATAGCCCTTCAGTTTGTGGCCAGGATGTTAGAGAAGAAGTGAAATAAAATCTATGAGAGATGAAAATTATTGGCAGAGGTCACTGATCGTAATAAGAATGCAATGGAGACCAAGGCGTTTACATTGAACTGCACTTTCTTGAAGTGAATGGCAAACTTCGCCAGATTGAGCCAGGGCATGTTATTATAATGTGAGCACTGTGCTGTTTTCACAAGTGCAGAGAACACTGTGATCAGCAATGGGTTGGAGTGAAAACTCAGAGCTGGGCAGCTTTTAAAGGGCTGAATCTCCCACGTCAACTGGAATTTTATTTTGGCTACATGAATCAATCAAAGCAGCAAAGAACAACAGTCATAGAGTCATAGAGCTGTCCAGCAAGGAAACAGACCCTTCGGTCTAACTCATCCATTCCGACCAGATACCCTAAGTTAGTCTAGTCCAATTTGCCATCATTTGGCCCGCATTCAAAACCATTTACTCATCCAGATGCCTTTTAAATGCTGTAATTATACCAGCCTCTACCACTTCCTCTGACTGCACATTCTATACACACCCCACCCTCTGTTGAAAACATTACCCCCTAGGCCCCTTTTAAATCTTTCCCCTCTCACCGTAATCCTACACCCTCTAGACTCGGACTTCCCTATCCTGGGGAAAGGGCCTTAACTATTCACCCTATCCATGCCCCTCATGATTGTATAAACCTCTCTAAAATCAGTCTCCGATGCTCCAGAGAAAACAGCCCCAGTCTATTCAGCCTCTCCGTTTGGCTCAAACTCTCCAACCTTGGCTACATCTTTGTAAATCTTTTCTGAACCCTTTCAAGTTTCACAACATCTTTCCCAAGGCTGGGAGACCAGAAATGAAGATAGTATTCTGACAGTCAGCAATGTTTGCCCAAATGATCCAGATAGTTTTGACTATTTATCATTGAAGGTGGAAGAGTATTATGGACAAGACCAAACCCTCTCAAAATATATGAAGAAGTTAGCCTAGACCCTAACCTTTTTTTAATTGTAAAGGCAAGTGCTAGGCATTGCATTCTGGATGCAATTGAATTGGTCAAACTACCAGTCTTGAAGCAAAATACACATTATTCATACAGTACAGTTAAAGTACAACAAAAGAAAGAAGAAATGGGAATACCTTAAGTTGACTGGAAAATTTAACAGAATAATACATTATTTCATGACTAAACAGCAACTGTTCCAATATAGTAACATCCCATAAACACACCCTTGGCAAAAGGCACATTCTGTAAAACAGATTGTCTCACATGCAACTCCAGCATTAGGAAGTAGCTGTAACTGAGAGAGAGAGAAAGTTACGTCCACATCTTCAACACCACAGCAACAACTGCTACAGACAAACTAAAACAAACTAAAAATCCTGGTTCTGTGGAAGCTTGCCCCAGCCATTCAGTCTGCTTCTATTGTTCCGATATGAATAAAAACCCAACGCCTCCCAAGCTGTTTACTTTATTGGCTTTCAACAGACAGCTCTATAGCTCCTGTTTACAACCTCTCTTCAAAATAAACCAGGATGAAATACATCTCGTGATTAGATTACTTACAGCCCAACAAGTCCACACCGACCTCCGAAGAGCAACCCACCCCTACCCCTAACACTATGGGCAATTTAGCCCAGCCGATTCACCTAACCTGCACACTTTTGGACTGTGGGAGGAAACCGGAGCACCCAGAGGAAACCCGCTCAGAATGTGCAAACTCCACACAGACAGTTGCCTGAGGTGGGAATTGAACCCAGGTCTCTGGCGCTGTGAGGCAGCAGTGCTAACCACTGTGCTACTGTGCTGCCCTTAAAGCCATTGCATCTTCACCCAAGGCTTACATGGATACTTTTTATCCAGTGCCTAGTGTAGGATAAGTATCTTCTGTCAGGTCAGAGAAAAGTCCTCATGTGATGTCTTCATGACCAATGGATTTGAGAGACAGACCTGACTCAACAATGTGTTCCCAGTCCCCTTCCTATAAATGCCTTGGAGCCTTAACTCTGTGTCTACCTATTTCATTTGAGATTATTGCCTCCATCACTCCACCCAGAGTGGAATTTCACACGCCAACCACACTGTAGAAAATACGCTCAGTGAGGAATATTCGTTACTCTTGGTAATTGTGTCTTTAGTCATCTGAGCCCAAGGTGCTGGAAACTCCATCTAAAATCTCTCCTTTATTTTACATGAAGACTACCAGAAGGATGTGAAAATGCTTTGAAAAGGGTACAGAAAAGATTTACCAGGATGTTGTCTGATATGGGGGACTTTAGCTATGAAGAAAGGTTGTATAGATTGGGTTTGTTTTCACTGGAACGCAGGAGGTTGAGGGGCAACCTGATAGAAGTTTATAGGATTGTGAATGGCATGGATAGAGTGGAAATAATGAGGCTTTTTCCCAAGGTGGAGTGGTCAATCACTCGAGGACACAGGTTCAAGGTGTGGCTTTGGGAGGGTGGGGGTGGGGGGTGTAGTTGAAAAGAGATATGTGAGGCATGTTTTTCACATAAAGGGTGGTGAGTGCCTGGAACGCATAGCCAGAGGAGGTGGTGAGAGCAGACACGATACAGCATTCAAAAAGTACCTGGATGAATACATGACCCGGAAGGGAATAGAGGGATATGGATCCTATAAGTGAAGACAGTTTGAGTATGGAAGGGCAAAATGTGACAACACAGGCTTACAGGGCCGAAGGGCCTGTTCCTATGCTATAGTGTTCTTTTTCCTTTGAATTTAAACCCCACTTCTTTGGCAAAATGTTTTGGCCATGTCTTCATATCTCCTCTTGCTTATTATGGGTTACCTTTCTCCGAAGCACATTGGGACATTTTTACATGTGAAAAAATATCTGAACAAAAGTTGTTGCTATTTTGGTGCAGTCACTGGAAGAGTGAAAAAAAACAAACCATGGTCTCTGTAACCAAGAAGGAGCATCAAGTTCACTTAACACTCCACGTTACAAAATTAAGCTCACTTAGATGTAAGTGTTTTAAGCAAAATAACAGAGTACCCAATATAAAGGTTTGACAACACTGCCAAACTAGCAATGATATTGTACTGCCAGTTCTAATCCATTATTATCTTTTTCTATGTTTTCTGACAAGATTGGAAAAAAAATAATTCTGGGTAGATAATTGATATGGGCCTGTATAATGCATGCAGATAGTGTTATCAAAAGTGTCAGGTGAAAAACTCAAAATTTACATTTCTGTATAATGAAGGCTGTCAAGTGTCTTATTTCTTATCACATATTTTATGAATGCACCCTACTGAAGAAATGTTTGAACAGGACTGGTATTTGCAGCATTCATAATAAAGAGCTAAAAGAAATAAATGCAATTCTTTCTTGTATATATCCAGCCATTATCAACTGACTGAGGATAAGTGTGTACATCATGGATAGAGGATAGGTTGACTGATGCCCGACAATGTCAATGGCTCTTGGGAGTTTGAAAGAAGGGTGAAAAGGAACAAGGCACATTTCACAAATAGGTGGCTCAGTGGTTAGCACTGTCACCTCACAGCCAGGGGCCTGGCTTCGATGCCAGCCCCTGGTGACTGCCTGTGTGGAGTTTGCATGTTCCCCCTATGTCTGCATGGGTTTCCTCCGATGCTCTGGTTTCTTCCCGAAGTCCAAAGAATACTGTGTCCACTTTTGGTCACCCAGTTATAGGAAGGATATTATTAAACTGGAGAGGGTTCAGAAGAGATTTACCAGGATGTTGCTGGGTATGGAGGGTTTGAGTTATAAAGAAAGGCTGGATAGGCTAGGACTTTTTCACTACTGTATAGGAGAATGAAGGTGACCTTATAGAAGTTTATTAATTAATGAGAGGCATGGTTAGATTTAGTGGTAATTGTCTTTTTCTTAGCATGAGGGATTTTAAGACTGGGGCATATTTTTAAGATGAGAGGAGAGAGATTAAAAAAAACTACGCAGGGGAGTTTATTACACAGAGGGTGGCTCGTGTGTGGAATGAACTTCCTGGGATTGAGGTTCACGAGGAGGAGGTGTTAGTAAGTCTGGAAAATGTAAAAAATAGATATGTCCCCTGAGCCAGATGGAATTTATCCTAGGATTCTCTGGGAATCCATGGAGGAGATTGCAGAGCCTTTGGCTTTGATTCTTATGTCATCAGTGGCTACAGAAATAGTGCCAGAAGTCTTGATGATAGTAAATCTTGTTTCCTTGTTCAAAAAGGGGAATAGAGACAGCCCTGGCAATTATAGACCAGTGAGCCTTACTTCAGTTTTGGGTAAAGTGTTGGGTAAGAGATAGATTTATAATAACCAAGAAAGGAATAAGTTGATTAGGGATAATCTACACAGTTTTGTGAAGGGTAGGCCTTTTGGGAACCTTATTGAGTTTTTTAAGAAGGTGACCAAACAGGTAGATGAGGGTAAAGCAGTTGATGTGATGTATATGGATTTCAGGAAGGCGTTTGATAAGGTTCCCCACAGTAGGCTATTGTACAAAATCTGGAGGCATGGGATTGAGGGTGATTTGGCAGTTTGGATCAGAAATTGGCTAGCTGAAAGAAGACAGAGGGTGGTGGTTTATTGGAAATGTTCATCCTGGAGTTCAGTTACTAGTCGTGTACCGTAAGGATCTGTTTTGAGTTCACTGCTGTTTGTCATTTTTACAAATGACCTGGATGAGGGCATAGAAGGATGGGTTAGCAAATTTGCAGATGTTACTAAGGTCAGTAGAGTTGTGGATAGTGCAGAAGGATGTAGCAGGTTATGTGGGATATAGATAAGCTGCAGAGCTGGGGCAAATGGAGTTTAAAGCAGAAAAGTATGAGGTGATTCAGGAGCAACAGGAATGCAGAATACTGGGCTAAGGGAAAGATTTTTGGTAGTGTAGATGAGCAGAGAGTTCCTGGTGTCTATGGAGGTAGATCCTTAAAAGTTGCCACCCAGGTTGATAGGGTTGTTAAGAAGGCTTACATGGTATTAGATTTTTTTAGTAGGGGCATTCAGTTTTGGAACTATGAGGTCATGCTGCAGCTGTACAAAACTGTGGTGCAGCCGCACTTGGAGTATTGCATGCAGTTCTGATCGCCACATTATAGGAAGGAAATGGAAGCTTTGGAAAGGGTGCAGAGGAGATTTACTAGGATGTTGCCTGGTATGGAGGGTAGGTCTTACGAGGAAAGGGTGAGGGACTTGAAGCTGTTTTTGTCAGAGAGAGGGTTGAGAGGTGATTTAATTGAGACATATAAGATAATCAGAGGGTTAGATAGGGTGGATGTTCAGAGCCTTTTCCTGGGATGGTGATGGCTAGTACGAGGGGGCATAGCTTTAAATTGAGGGGTGATAGTTATAATGCAGATATCAGAGGTAGTTTCTTTACTCAGAGAGTAGTAGAGGCATGGAATGCTCTGCCTGCAACAGTAGTAGACTCACCAACTTTAAGGGTATTTAAATGGTCATTGGATAGACATATGGGCGAAGATAGAATAGTGTCGGTTAGAAGGGCTTCAGATTGGTTTCACAGGTCAGCGCAACATTGAAGGCCGAAGGGCCTGTACTCCGCTGTAATGTTCTTTGTTCTATAGTTTATGTACTCCATGTAGCTCCCCATGGTTTCAATGGGGAAGGGCACTGCAGGAATGCAACAAGAAAGGGGAGCTAACTGATACAGTAGATTGAGAAAGGTTTTCCAATAATCAGCATGATTAATTTGTGCATCATTTCTGCATGAAGTAAACTGAACTTGTCCCATAAGACCATAACAAATAGAAACAGGAGTAGGCCATTTGGTCCTTCAACCCTTCTCCAGCCTTCAAAAGGATCATGGGTGATCTGACATCCCTCACATCTACTTTCCTGCCCTCTCCCCGTATCCCTTGATTCCCCAACTGATCAATAATCTCTCTGTCGTGGCCTTAGGTATACACAAGGACTTCTGCCCCACAGCTCCCTGTGGCAAGGAACTCCAAAAACTCTGAGAGAAGAAATTCCTCCTCACCTCTGTCTTAAATTGTTGTCCTTTATTCTGAGAGAGGTCTTCTGGTCCTAGACTCTTCCCATGAGGGGAAATCCCCATTCAGCATTTACCCTGTCAGGATCCTTAAGAATCCCAAATGTTTAATGGGATCACCTCTCATTCTTCTAAACTCCAGCGAGTAGAGACCCAACCTGTTTAGCTTTTGCTCATAAAGACAATCTCCCCTGTAGCAGGGATCATCCTAGCAAATGATGATGGCTATGTCTAAGGCAATAATTTTGTTGAGGTAATGCAGACACAAAGACCAGTGATTGCTCTAGGGCTAATCTAATTTGAAAGGCTGGGGAAACATGAATTAAGCTTAGAGCAGAGAGGAACGAGGGATCAGTCCCATACATCCAAAATTTTAACCAATTGCCGTCTCATATTTCGAATTATAGAGTCATAGAGTTGTACAGCACGGAAACCGACCTCAAAGTCCAACTCGTCCATGGTGATATCTCAAACTAACTTAGTCCCATTTGCCAGCATTTGGCCCATATCCCTCTCAACCCTTCCTATTCATATATCCATCCAAACGCCTTTTAAATGTTGTAATTGTACCAGCCTCCATCACATCCGCTGGCAGCTCATTCCTTACACGCACCCTTAGGTCCCTTTTAAATCTTTCACCTCTCACCTTAAACCTATGCCCTCTAGTTTTGGACTCTACCAATGCCCCTCATGATTTTATAAATCTCTATAAGGTCACCCCTCAGCTTCTGCAACTCCGGGGAAAACAGCCCCAGCCTGTTCGGCCTCTCCCTATAGCTCAAACCCTTCAGCCTTGGCAACATTCTTGTAAATCTCATCTGCACCCATTCAAGTTTAACAACATCTCTCTTATAGCAGGAGACTAGAATTGAATGCAGTATTCCAAAAGTGGCCTAACCAATGTCCTGTACAGCTTCAACATGACCTCCCAACTCCTATACTCAATGCACTGACCAATAAAAGTAAGATAGTCTCTGTGGGAAATCTGGAAATACTGCATAGAAGGATGCCTTTTGGCCCATCTTTGAAAGAGCTATCTAATTAGTCCCATGCCCTTATACCTTTCCCAATACCCTGTGCCCTTTGCTTGTTAATAATTTATCCAATTAACTCTTCTATCACCACCAAAGTTGTACATTTTAAACCAAAGAAAAATGTTATCTCCCTCTGGTATTTCTTTTGTCAATATTATACAAACTTATATCCTTTGAGTTGTTGATCCCTCCACCCCTTATCAGTGGATACAAACTATCTCTATGTGCTCTTGTCAAAAACCCTTACCACTTTCAAAACCTTTAGAAGGTCACCCCTCATTCTCCGACTCTTCTGGGAAAACAGCCCCAGCCTATTCAGCCTCTCCCTATAGCTCAAACCCTCCAAGCCTGGCAACATCCTTATAAATCTTTTCTGCACCCTTTCAAGTTTCACAACATCCTTCCTATAGGAGTGAGACCAGAATTGAACGCAGTATTCCAAAAGTGAGGGATATGGGCCAAAGGCCGGCAAATGGGACTAAATTGGTTTGAGATATCACCATGGACGAGTTGGACTGTGGGGTCTGTTTCCATGTTTATGACACTAAAACTCTAAATATCAGATGGCAACTGGTTAAAATTTTGGATGTATGGGACTGATCTGACTATGTATAAAAGCTAAGTACTTTTACCTCTCATATTTCAGCCATTAATTTATCGTGATCTAATGAACGTCTGCACATCTACACATTGACCCTAATTTTTCACATGATCATTCAGGAGACAGCAGTCTGTGTGTCACTGCCTTACAGCAGTTCAGACAAACAAATCCCAGCACCATTCCTTCAAGTTCCAAAGAATCAATCATGTTTGCATACTGTAGGTAGAGGGACAAATGAATTTACCTTCTGCTCTCAAATACAAACATTAAACTAAAAGCATCAGCCTTGACTGCGTTGAGGGTCATTAATTCCAGCTAGTTTGCTGTTGAGATGTAGAGCAAAAAAGAAGTGTCAATCAACAAGGGAAGTGAAAGCATACAGTCATTTTCTCTCTTTCCATCCCAACCAGAGACTCCTTCACTCTGTCTTGGAGCTAACATGGGTTAAGTAAAGGACAGCACCGCAAACCCAGTAAATCACCAATTCAAAATGTCAAGACAGAACGAAAAACATTATCACCGACGTGGCTCGATGCTGCCGGCTCCATCAGTTGCATTTCTTTAGCCTCATGAATTCTGGAATCAGAGAATCATGCAATATGAAAACAGACCCTTCGGTCCAACTTGTCCATGCTGACCCGGATCCTTAAACTGAACTCGTCTCATGTGCCTGCATTTGGCCAGTATCCTTCTAAAGCTTTCCTAATCAATGTACCTGTCCAAATGTCTTTTAGATGCTGTAATTGTACCTGCTTCGACCACTTCCTGTGGCAAATCATTCCATACTTGCCCTGTGTGAAAATGTTACCCCCCCAGTCCCTTTTAAACCTGCCCCTACTCACCTTAACCTATGCCCTCTAGGTTTGCACTTTGCTGTTCACCTTACCTATGCCCCTCACGATCTTATAAAGCTTGATAAGGTCACTCCTGAACCTCCTCCATTCCAAGGAAAAATGTCCCAGACTATCCAGTCTCTCCTTATGACTCAAACCCTCAAATCCCAGTAATGTCCTGGTAAGTCTTTTCTCCGCCCTCTCTAACAATATCCTTTCTCTAACAGGGCGATGAGAACTGGATATAGTTCTCCAGAAGTGGCCTAACTAATGTGCTGTTCAATATATGTCTTGGTTTTCTGCACTTACAGCCAACGTTGTGCCCAGTGGGAAGTTCCATGTTTCCTGAGATGAACACTAAGCTTGTGTCAGGACAGGATAGTCTCGACCGCACTTACTGATATGCCCATTAAAAGAGGAATTGCTACTGTTAGCACTTGTGTTTTGATTTCAAATTCAGCTCTCAGTGAGAAAAATAATTCTGATAGACATTTGCATTCAGTTTGACATCAGTATGGGTTCTAATTGTTTGTATCAAAGGTAATGGAAGATTTGTCTACCTCGAGTGACCTGGTGGGGTTATTAAACTTCATTGCACATTGTTACCAGATGGACTGTACTCTGTCCATGGCATTCAGAGTGACTGCTGTTTACTTGTGTTCACCTTGAGCAGATCCTTGGGGGAGAATCTGACACTGCTGCATCCCACAGAACCAAAACATTCTCCCACCGACTCCGACAGAAGAGGCACAGATGCCTGACTGCATCGAAAGCAGAAAAGAAACCTGTCATGTTTAACCCAAAAGAATTGGCATCAGGAAATAGGACACCTCCCAATCACTTTCCAGCAAGCTGGTTTACAGGGATAACATGTGCAGGGGGTGAAGGGATGAAAATTCTGCTGGTTTATTCTGCCTGTGCAGCTGTTTAAATAGTCTTTGCTGTTCTGCATCTTGTGCTGTAAAGTTACAGAGAAAACAAAGAGGTTTGCAATAATGTAAAAGGAAAAGCGCTGAAGATCTGAAACAAACATCGAGAATGCTGGAGAAACTCAGCAGGTCTGGCAGCACTTGCAGAGAGAGAGAGGAACAGAATTTAATGGTTTGAGTGTAGTATGACGTTTCTTCAGAGCTGCTTGGAGTGATTGATATCAACCTGAGAGGGCCTCAGTTCAACATCTCACTTGATAAGCAGTGCAGCCCTCCCACAATACTCTGAATAAAGTCATCCTAGCCCTGGGAGACCATAAGGCTGATCTCTTATCAGAGAGAGACAACTGTCAGTGATTTAACCTGAAGATCACCACACCATAGGTGAGCGTAGGGTTAGAGAAGGAGAATCCTTCATAGTAACCTCAGTAGTGCAGGAATTACATCCACGCTGTTACTCACTAGTCAGCCAGACAGGTGAGTCAACTGACCCTCACAGAGTAACAAAAACAGAAATGGTTGGAAAAGCTCAGCAGGTTTGGCAGCATCTGTGATGAGAAATCGGAGTTAACGTTGCAGGTTTGGTGATCCTACCTCAGAACTGATGGTAGCTCAGAAAAAGTTGGTTTTATGCAAGAAGAGAGGGTGTGGGAGGGTATAAACAACAGGTTGGATTGACCCCAAAGAGAGAGAAGAAGAGTTGGACAGACAAAGGACTGGATAATGATCAGCCTAGGAGGGTGAATAGCTGTTAATGGAGACTGTTCGTGGCTGACAATGGGTTGTGTAACAGCAGACTAGGTGATCATAACGGCTGGTGTGTGGGGTTGGGGGCTGGGATATAGAAGAGTTCAAGCCCTAAAATTATTGAACTCAGTATTGAGTCCAGCAGGCTGCAGGGTCCTCAAATGGAAAATGAAGTCCTGTTCTTCCAACTTGAGCTGAGCTTAACTGGGGCACTGCAGCAAGCCTGAGACAGAGATGGTGACCAAGGTGGTGTGTTGAAGTGGCAGACAACTGGAAGCTCAGGGTCATTTTTGCGGACAGAACGTGGGCATTCTGCGAAGTGGTTACCCAGTCTACCCTTCTTTTCCCCCCCGTTGCAGTGAATGCAGTCGACTAGATTGTGGAAAGTGCACCTAAAGTGCTGCTTCACCTGGAAGGTGTGTTTGGGTCCCTGGATAGTGAGGAAGGAGTAGGTAAATGGGCAGGTGTTACACCTTCGCGATTACAAGGGAAGGTGCCATCAGAAGCGTGTTGGGAGTAAAGGAGGAGTGGACCAGGGTGTCTCAGAGGGAACGGCCCCTGTGGAAAGTGAGACAGAAAAGGTGGGGGAGGGGTTGGAAATATGTGTCTGGTGGTGGCATCTCGCTGGTCATTGGCAGAAATGGTGTCTGAAGTTCCTCTGGATGTGGAAGCTGGTGGAATGGGTAGCTAAGGACGAGGAACCCTATAGCTGCTGTGGGAGGGAAAAGGGAGAGAAAGCAGAGTTCATGTTTTGAGTTCGGTGACCCCTCCCTAGTCCCGATAATAACTAGGTAAAAGTGGCATCCTTAGACTGAAGAGACCATCTGAATTTTCTGTTTATATCTGTCAGCCAGTTCTCCCTGAGGTTAAGCCCCCCCCCCCCCCCCCCTCAATTAGGGATTTGATTAGATTAGATTTGATTCCTTACAGTGTGGAAATAGGCCCTTCAGCTCAACAAGTCCACACTGACCCATTGAAGAGTAACCCACCCAGACCCATTCCCCATATATACCCCTGCCTAATGCACCTAACTCTATGGGCAATTTAACATGGCCAATTCACCTAACCTGCACACCTTTGGGCTCAATGAGATTCACCTGGCTCTGGAGCCACTGTAGATAGATTCTTGCAAAGCAGGGGAATTGACGGATACAGAGAGAGAGCAGGAAAGTGGACGTGAGGAATGTTGGATCAACTATGATTGGCAGAGCAGGCCCGAGGGGACAAACGGCTTCCTCCTGTTCCTTATTTCTTCGATTCTTATGAAAGGCAAACCTGACAACTCAGGGTGACCAATGCGTGACCAATTTGTTCACGGGCTACATGAACCAAACACTGCTTGGAAAATCTGAGTACCACCCTCTGCATCATTCCACTTTGTCTTCCCTTGACTTGGAAGAGAAGTGACAACTGCCTGGAGCTTGCAGCCTCTTAGAGACACCCAATACTGCGCGAGCCAGATGAGAGAAAAACACATGGTGCACACGGCCACAAGGCAGAGTGGGTAAGCTTTCCAGATCCTTGACGAAAATACCTGCTGATGTTTCTCCCTGTTACTTCCAAGTGTTGGTTGAACACCTTACCAACAAACTGGGGGAGAGTGGGGTGCTACCTGTGACAGCCAGAAAAGATTCCCAGTTTCAGCTGAATTACCTGTTAGATCCCTGGGTGGAAAACAGTTGTATCTAGTCGCTTTTCGAGTTAACATAAAAAAATTGCAGTGCCAATCTGACAAAAACAATGAGGTAGAGAGAAAGAGTGCGAGAGAGAGAGAGAGAGAGAGAGACATCTGGTGCCTCTCCTGGGTTCCTATTATCTTTAAGCAGCAGGATCTTAAAATCAGTTGCTGGGTTGCCTGAAGGGAGATTCAACATGAGACGTTCAAGGAGAGTAACGCTTTCTGACAATTTCAAATTGTAACTTTTCATTATCATAGATTATGTTCGAAGCTTGGCATGCCCTCATATTACACTGGTAACTGCGCATTGAGGGATCCAGCCACACCGAGTCCCATCTGTGACTGTCACTATTGCTGTCAGCAAAGTCTGAATTTATTTATGTTAGCTGGTTGTCTGCTCAATGTATAAATCAGTTCGGAAAATGTAAATTGCTTCCCAGATGTTTAGCCGATGATGCCTTCACAGTTTGGCGCTGTAAAAAAAAACTTGTAAGCAGACAAATTACAACCTTGAAACCTTTCCATTGTACAGCCAATGGATTCCTGTGATTAAACCAGCAAGATTTTTTAACCAATATGTTTCTGGTACTGAAAGGTTCCTTCTCTTTGCCACTAGTAAGTGTTATGAATAGTAGTTGACCTTTTCCCTCCCCACACCAATTCCACAGGGTGGGTATGTTTAAAACTGAGGCTTGAGCTTAGGCTGGGACTTTTTTCACTGGAGCGTAGGAGATTGAGAGGTGACTTGATAGAAGTTTATAAAATAATGAGAGGGTTAATGGTAGTTGTCTTGTCCCTAAGATGGGGAATTTCAAGACAAGTGGGCACATCTTTAAGGTGAGAGGAGAAAGATTTAAAAAGGACATAGAGGCAAATGTTTTACACAGAGGGTAGTTCAATTGTGGAATGAGCTTCCTGATGAAGTGGAGGATGTAGGTACAGTTACAGCATTTATAAGACATATGGATAGATACATTAATAGGAAGAGTTTGGAGGGATATGGGCTGGGAATAGTCAGGTGGGACTAGTTTAGTTTGGAATTATGTTCAGCATGGTTGGACCAAAGGGACTGTTTTGTGCTGCATCGCTCTATGACTCTATGACCTGCTCCAACATACAGTGCCATTTTACCATCATCCTCTCTGATATTTAAATGTACTGCACTTTTCTTAAATTACATGACCATTGAGGCACAGCTGAAGATGTAAGATGAAGAAGCTGTTCACTCAAGTGAGAGGCTCAGAAATACTTTCCAAAGGTTTAATCAACAGATTCAATGATGGGTTGGCAAGCCAATCACATCTCTGAGTCCACTGGCACTCTGGCATACAGAGATGCTACAGTTCAGTAGTTAGTATCTTTGTCTCTAAGCCAGATGCTCAAGGTCCGAATCTCACTCTGGGATTTGATAGCCATGGGAAGTCAACACATGATGTGACAAAAGAGGCTGAGTATCATCCTGTAAATGGTTCCAGCATGTGCCATTGGTAGGTGGTAAGCCTGGGACAACTGTCTTTTTTTTCATTCATTCATGAGACAAGGGAATTGATGGCTAAGCCAGCATTTATTGTCCATCCTTAATGGCCCAGTGGGCAGTTAAGTGTAAACCACATTGCTATGTGTCTGGAGTCACTTTAGACCAGACCAGGTAAGGATAACGGTTTCCTTCCTTAGGGGCATTAGTGAACCAGATGGGTTTTTCCAACACTGGATTCATGGTCGTCATTGGAGTCTCATTTCCAAATTATTGAATTCAAATTCCACCATCTGCCATGGCTGGATTTGAACCCAGGTCCTTGGAACATTCATTGGGTCTCTGGATTAACAGTCCAGCAAAAATATCACTCGGCCATCACCTCCCATCATGGTTGGCCTTGTTGATGTAGCCTCTACCATTACTCTACCATAGCTCTAAATACAATGAAACAAACAAAAAAGAGTAGGCCATTTAGCTCTGTCCAGATTACAATATTTACATAAAAGTCCATCATGCCAGAGCTCTTGGGACTCCCTGAGTGCTCGCCATCAAAGGTAAGGCTATTGAAAAAAACAAGGAAGAGGGAGAGTTAGAGAGAGTGAAAGCTCGGCTCAGGGAGACAATAGACATTGTTCTGCCGGTTCCTTTATTTTTAGCTTCCTCCTTCATTTCTTGGATTCACCGTTCAGCTGTAAGTTTCCATTTCAGCATTGCTGGTTTTTGACCTCCATCACAAAGCCCCCATAGGTGTGTGCAGAAGCAGGTTTTGTCACCAGTGATGGAGTTAAATTTCTTTCGATTCATTTGCCACTTCATGGAACAAGTCTTCAATCTCGGACTGCCTTGTGTCTGATCGTTTATTGTATTTGATCTCCCACCCAGTTCCTCGGAAGAAGACTGGATAATTCTCTCAGGCATCTTTCCATAAATGTTTTAATAAAAGCAACTAAACAATTTGCAGTGATGTGGTATTGTAATAAAACCAAGAAGATGTCCAGAGACTTGGAATGTGCTCCTGGGAGCTTGTTTAAGTAGAATGTTTGGAGTAAGAATGAGTTTTAATTAACACTATGCTTGTAACTCTGTAGAGGAGGAAGTCTCTCTGTTATCTGTGCCCCTGAACCAGAATAACACTGTCCTGTATCATTGAAGATTCCACACATTGGATTTTGCCGTTGCACAGCAAGCTTAATGGTCTTGATTATTCTTTTCTGCCCTCCCCTCACACTAGGGGCAGCACAGTGGCTCAGTGGTTAGCACTGCTGCCTTACAGTTCCAAGGATCTGGGATCAATTCCAGCCGCTGTGTGGAGTTTGCACATTCTCCTTGTGTCTCCATGGGCTTCCTCTGGGTCCACTGGTTTCCTCCCGCAATCCAAAGATGTGCAGGTTCGGTGGATTGGCTATGCTAAATTGTGCATAGTGTCCATGGATGTGCAGGTTGGGTGGATTGGTCATGGGAAAAGTGCAGGGGGAGGATTGCTCTTTAAGGGTTGGTGTGGACTTGATAGGCTGAATGGCCTGCTTCCACATGTTTCTAGCATAGAAACAAGGACAAGTTATTAGCAACCATCTCATTCGTTTCCTTTTGTAGATGCTTTTTGTCTTGGGTTCCTTTCTGACATCCTACTTTTCTAACAAATCTGGTTTGAAATTCTCACTTTCTCCCATGAAGGGCATCAGTGGGAATAACTGGAGCTCAAACAGGGCATGAATTATACATTCTGAGTCACCCCTATCAATGCTATGACTTTGTGACAGAATGGAACATTTCCCAGTTGACACTCACAGCTTCAATCTCTGCAATGGCACAAATGTTTTTGTTTAGTGTTCTTTTTATTGGAAATGGGGGAGGGGGAGGTTTTGTTGTGCCAATCAAAGTGAGAGACATTTGTGCTACGAATGGAACATGTTTTCTGCTCGCTGTTGGTACACCATAGGTCAGATGAAGGGCAATGCTTCTTTGACAGTGAAGCAGGAACATGTCTTAACCCCCGACACCCCCCCAGCAGAATTTCCCTTTTATGAAACTGGCCCCCTTTGAAGGGAGTAATGGCTTTGTGCAATGGATTTCTGTGGCAAGTTTTTGCTAGTGCAATAAAGATTTAACATGGAATAGTCCATTAGAAGTGTGCCTAAAGTATAATATTATGATAAATCCAGGAGGTACATGTTACGCTGCTCCAAATGGAATGGTCTCCCTTCAGTTTTGTACCAAGCTGGGACACTGCTTGAGCTGAGGGCTCTGGGTAGTTGAGGTTGAGTGCAGCCACAAATCCTATTCCTACCATTTTAAATAATAAACAAACGCTAGTGGAGTATACAGCCACTGCGCAGGCACTTTAGCAAAACTAAATCTATGCAACATGCCCTCGCAAACTGCTTTTGGCATCACCCTTGCGATTCCGGACCTGCCTTATGCAGAAGGAACAATGGATAAACGATCAACAAAGATGGAATTTGTACCAACATCTTGCAGAAATCGGTGAATTAGAATTACTCTCTTGCCCATCTTATCACTCAATTTCCCTACTGTGTCTAATTATCAGGAGTAGAGGATAGACTAGTGTTGAGCCTTACTAAGTCCAAAATGATGTGGAGGTGCCGGTGTTAGATGAGGGGGATGAACAAAGTTAAAAATCACATTTGAAAGTACAAGCTTTTGGAGTGCTGCTTCTTTGTCAGGTAGCAGGAGCAGTGATCCGAAAGCTTTGTACTTCCAACTAAATCTTTTGGACTATAACCTGGTGTAGAGTGATTTTTAACTTTATACACCCCAGTCCAACACCGGCTCCTCCACATTGACTCTTAACAAGAAGAAGCACTTAGCTCAATAACTTGAGGTAATGTATTGCATGGTCACAAACATTATATTGACTGGTTTGATACGATGACTTCAGGGAAGTGATGCAGTAGCAGCATCCCTACATATGGGCCAGAAGACCAAGGCTCAAGTCCCACCTGCTCCAGATGTGTGTCATAACAGTTCTGAGGAAGTGCCACTGAATTCAAAACATTAACTCGGATTTCTCCCCACAGATGCTGCCAGGCCTGCTGAGATTTTCCAGAAATTTCTGTTTTTGTGTCACAGCAGATTGATTAAGAAAGCATCTAGAAATACTTCAAACTACCAGGAGCCGGATGTGACTTTTCTATCCTCATTGCGAGCTTGTATTAAATGATCTAGGTTCACCAACCCAAAGACTGTGTTCTATTGTCTGATTGGATAGATCTCAATGCTACATTAACTCTTTCAGAACTGCAGTGTTACCTCACAAGCATTATGTTCACACAAATATCAGTGTTGTACTACAACTTGGGAAGGTCATGTTTTTGCATCCAATAATTGTCAACTCCATACCAACTTATAATAGTTCAATTGCATTGATGGAAACAAGCTAACTGCAGCAAAATTGAATCCTAAAGGTTGCTCTCTCACTTTCTGCCTCTGATGATAAGACTGAGCCATTAGTCTATGGATCAACATGCCACATAGGATACAGATACAGATGGATGGGCTGTACACAGAACAGCAGAGAAATTTGCTCTATTAAAGCATGGGAAGAGTAATTTAAAGAGTGCTTTCAATGCTCATCATTAGTCTTCCTCTCAGAATTTGACAGAGCACAGAACACATTTGAATAGAAAACAATTTGTTTAAAAACATTTTCGAGAATGGATTTTCATAAATGTTTCATAACAGGAAAGCCACTCATTAGGCTGGATCAGGGAGGAGGTGGTTTAGTAGTAATGCCACAAGATTAGAGATCTGGAACCCCAGACTAATATTCTGGGGTCATAGAATCCCCATAAGTGTAGAAAGAGGCCATTCAGCCCATTGTATCTGAACTGACCCTTCAAAGACCATCCCACCCAGATTCAGCCCCCTTCCCTTACCCCATCATCCCATGTTTCCCATGGCCGATCCACCTAACCTGCACACCTTTGGACTGTGGGAGGAAACTGGAGGAAACCCCCACAGACACTGGGAGAGCATGCAAACTCCACACAGACTGTTGCCTGAGGGCGGAATTGAACCTGCGTCCTGGCACTGTGAGGCAGCAGTGAGCCACCGTGCCACTGAAATCAAAAGACAAAAAAAATGTGGATGCTGGAAATCTGAAATAAAAGCAGATAATTGTGGGTAGACTCAATAGGTCTTTGATTAGATTACCTACAGTATGGAAACAAGCCCGTCGGCCCAACAAGTCCACACTGACCCTCTGAAGAGGAACCCACCCAGACCCATCTTCTGCCCTATATTTACCTCTGACTAATGCACCTAACACTATGGGCAATTTAGCATGACTAATTCACCTGACCTTTGGATTGTGGGAGGAAACCGGAGGAAACTCGCACAGGCAAAGGGAGAATGTGCAAACTCCACACAGACAGTCACCCAAGGCGGGAATTGAATCCAGGTACTTGACGCTGTGAGGCAGCAATGCTAACCACTGAGCGACCATGCAGCATCTGTAGACAGAGGAAAAACAAAGTTAACACTTTGAATCTTCCTCAGAGCTGAAAGGAGCTGGAAAATGATGAATGTTTTATATACTGCAGACAGCAAGGAAGGAGGAGTGAGTGGAACAGCTTGCGATGGTGCCCAGAGGCACAAAAAGTTGACTCTGCTTCTCTCTCCACAGATACTGCCAGAACTGCTGAGTTTCTCTAGCATTTTCTCTTCTGAGGGCATGGGTTCATATCCAACCATGGCAGATGGTGAAATCTGGAATTAGAAGCTAACCTAATGGTAATCATGTAGCTATTGCTGATTGTGTAAAACTCATCAGGTTCAATAATCTGCTTTAGGGAAGGAAATCTGTCCTCCTCACCCAACCTGCCTTATAGGTCATTTTAGACCCCGGCAAAGTGACTGACCCTTAACCTTCTGAAGTGACATCGAGTGTCTGGGTTTGGGAAAATCATACCAGCCTTGCCAGTATGCAAGGATAAAATAACCCACACAATTCCTCATGATTCTAACACATAACATTTAAGGTGCATTTGGATAGGCACATGAACAGGCAGGGAATAGAGGGATAGGGTCCATGTACAGACAGATGGGACTCATTTAGAATGGCATTATGGTTAACACAGCCCTGTTGGGCCAGCCTTTTCCTTTGTTCTACTCTTCTATGTTCTACATGTTCCAGTTCCCATGAGTTATATTGTACTTTATTGCGAATGATTGTTTTCAAAAAGGAGTTAGGTATAGTTCTTAGGGTTAAAGAGATCAATGCATGTGGGAGAAAGTTGGAACAGGGCAGAGTTGGATGGTCAGCTGTGGTCATGGTGAAGGGCTGAATGGCCTATTCTAGTTCCTTTGTTTCTATGATAAGCAAATGGGGCAGCACAAATAAGGACTGGAAGAGCTCAGGGACATGACACAAGAGAGAAGCTTGTTTATAAATCACAAACTCTAAACCTTGATTTGAAGCTTCAGACTTAAAGAGTACGTAATACTTAAAAAAGGATTAAAAACCAGGTCTAGGAGAGACTTGCGATCTACACGCAGACTGACTGGGTTGCTAAATCCATGGAGATGCAGAAGCTAGATCTGAATTCGCTTGGCCAGACTGAGTTAAAGTCAAAAGGAAAATGCTGGAAGTGCTGGAATTCTGCAATAACATTGGAAGGGGAGGTGATGGCTTAGTCGTATTATTGCTCGACTTAATCGAGAGACCCAGGTAATGTTTCGAGTTAGTTGGGAACTAAGCACTTTTGAAGAGGTTATTGCTGTATAAGTGTCACTTGAAAGCCATGTCAGCAACACTGTCCATTACTAGTCATTGAGTTTAGTCACATATAAAATAACTGCATGAGCAGGCCATTCAGCCCTTCAAGTCTGCCATTCAAATGATAATGGTTCTCTCTTTTTCACCATTCCCTTTGATCCCTTTAGCCCTCAGAACTATATCTAACTCTTTCTTGAAAGTATTCAAATGTTTTGGTTTCAACTGCTTTCAGTGGCGGAGAATTCCACTGGTGACGGAATTTCTCCACATGTCATTCCTCAGTTGCCTAACCTGTAACCTCAGACTTTAACCTTAGTTAGGGTTGAGAATCGATACTTCCTTCCTGCAGCAAAATTCCTTGCAACCCACCTTTTGACCTGCAACAGATATTTGATGAGAAGACTGCAGAGGCCAAGTCATTGAATATTTAATAAATAAATAGGTAGATACTAAAGGTGCCAAGGGGTGTGGGGAGAGAGTGAAAATTTGTGTTGAAATTGAGAATCAGCCATGATCAATGGCTGAGCAGGTATGATGTCCTACTCTTCTTCTTAATTTCCAGTTTTCCTGAATATTCCTTCTGATAGGCAACAAACAGCTTATTTTGTTCCTAATGGCACCTCATAACAAAACTTTGTGAACCAAATGATGTTCGTCATTGCTGTCAAAAGTCCTCCAGATTGCCATGCAGAGATTAATTGCAAAATTTGCAAGGCAATTAAAACAGCGGGTCCCTCTTGAAAACAGCTGGAGTGGCAGAGTTTTAAATAAATGAAAATAATTGTTTTTTTTTCTCAGAAATCTATTGAAGGTATTTAGATGCCACTCTAGGTACTGAAACACAGATGGGTACCAGTATCACAGTGTATAACAAGGCAGAATAATCTTATTATCAGAATACCAACAATAATTCACTGACAGTTTTGTATATGTTGTCTCACAGGATTAGACACACTTTTCCCATAAATTTACAATAAAAGCAGCAGCTGTTCAAAAATATGAAATTGAAATCTTAAATTTCGCATGAAAATCATTTAAAGTGGAAATCTGTGCTGAGTTGAAAGAGTATTTACTTGCGAATTTCAAGTCTCTGTCTCGAATACATTCCACTATTGGGTATTGGTAAAATGATTTTGCAGATGTGACTGTAGCTAATTATTTATTTGTGATGTTACAGATTTACAGAAAAATAAACAGAAAGACCGAAGTACAGCAACACAGAGGACGAAGGGAATCTAATCCAATCTAATCAAAAAGAGGCAAATCCTACAGAATGAAAGAAGATTATTTCTTGTTATTCATGAAAATTATTGGGGAAGACTTTCTCCGTGGGTTGGGAAAGATTTTCTCAGTTTTCCAGGGAGAATTTTTCATGTTTATTGGAGTAAGTCTCTTTATGTTTTGGGGATGATTTCCTCATTACTGGAGAGAACATTTCTCTGTTTTTATTGGGGATAATTTTCTCTTTATTGGGAAGAACATTTCTCTGTTTATTAGGGACTTCTTTTAGGACAGTTTAGTGGAAGAATGCTTGGGTTTATTGGGGAGAAGTTTCCTCAGTTTATCAGGGATTATTTTCTCTGTTTTGGAGATTATTTCCTTTTTTGCGGGGACTGGTGGCAGAACATTTCTCTATTTATTGGAGATGATTTTCTCTGTGTTTTGGGGATAATTTCCTCTGTTCATTAGAGAGAATTTTACTCTGTTTTTGGGGATGGTTTTCCACTTTAGGGACTAACATTTTGCTTGTTTGTCTTGTGAACTTGTACGTTATTGTTGCACATACAAGTTCCCCTACAGCTCATAATGTTTGGAGGGCATTTCATAAAATGTACAGCACTGAGAAGGCCATTCAGGCCAATGAGTCTATACTGGTATTTAAGCTCCACACAAGCTTCAGCCCACCTTACTTCATCTCACCCCATCAACATGCCCTTTTTCTTTTCACGTTTATATCTTTCTTAAATCTTATATCTTTTCGATTGGGACTGAGAGCATTATAATGATATTGAATTATGCCTGACAGACTATACACCTTGAAGAGTCATACACATAATATCATCACTCTATCAGAGCATCTGCCTTGATGGCACCAAGGTCACATATTCCGCCTTACCTTGGATCACTTGAAGCATGTCACTCTGCTTGAACCATCCTGCTTTGTTGTAAATTAATAGGTTAGTATTAACTCAGCTACTTAAGTACCTGAGGAATATAGTGCTTGTATATTCCTCAGGTAATGAAGAATCCTGTTGGATTCTTCATTACCATGATATCCTGGGCCCAGTTTCTTATATTATGGGAGATAATGTCTGCATCAGGTAAAGCACTCAGAGAGAAAGACAATCTCACATCATTTGGTAAGACTCTTTTTTGGAAATTGCCAGTTCCACAACTGGCCCAGACTATCCTCAAAGAGCCAAGCCAAGTCCAGTCAATGGAAAATTAGATTTGGTTGAACCCGGCCTAGTCCAGACCTGCAAAGCTTGAACCTCATCAGTTAAATGGACCTCTCTCTCCTCATTCACCATGAACCTTGACACTGCCCTCCAAATAGCTATTGGAAATAATACTCACTTACACCCCCATCTTACCTCCCTGTTTCACCCAGGCCACCACTCTTTCTGGTTATAAAGTCTGTAGGTCTCTCCATAGGCCTGGTCTTCCCAGGACTGCTTTAAATCCCATCAATGTAGGATCAATTCTAGAAAGTAAAGACATACCAAGGCACTTATTATTCTCAATTGTATTAATCTCAAGCCTGAGAAGAGTGTGCAAACTCATTTGAATAAAATATTCTCCCATATCATGATCAAACTTTATGGGGATTAAAACAGAATAGTTGAGGACTTTAGTTAGATGACCACAGGCCTTCAAAATCCTTGTGATCAAATTAAATATGGTTTATAAGCATTAATGTTTCTGACAGAATGTGCTGGAGTTTTATACAGGCTCAGCCATAAGTGGACTCAAAGAAATTATCTCAATTCTGATTCATCCATTGATATCCCAGTTTCACAGGAAAATGAACAGAATTAGCCACTTGGTAGAATAGAACTTAAGTCTTGGGTGGCATGGTGGCTCAGTGGTTAGCACTGCTGCTTCACAGTGCCAGGAATCCAGGTTTGAATCCAGCCTCAGGCGACTGTCTGTGTGGAGTTTGCACATTCTTCCCGTGTCTGCGTGAGTTTCCTCAGTCGAAGGATGTGCAGGTTAGGCAGATTGGCCATGTGAAATTGCCCGTAGTGTTCAGGGATATGTAGGTTAGGGGCATTGGACAGGGGAAATGTATAGTAATAGGGTAGGGGAAAATGGGTCTGGGTGGGATACTCTTCACAGGGTCGGTGTGGGCTTGTTGGACCAAATGGCCTGTTTCTACACTGTGGGGATTGTATGAAATTCTACAAAAAGCCATATGCTGTCAAGGCTTTCCATCTTGCACTTAACAGGACACATGCAAGAATATCAAATTTCAAAAGGAACAACAATTTATACTAAATAAGAAAGGGGTAACGTTTTCCTAAATGTGATGAGAATTATACTAACTGTTGTGGTTCTGTTCGCCGAGCTGGAAGTTTTTGTTGCAAACGTTTCATCCCCTGGCTAGGCGACATCATCAGTGCTTGGGAGCCTCCTGCGAAGCGCTTCTTTGATGTTTCCTCCGGTGTTTATAGTGGTCTGTCCCTGCCGCTTCCGGTTGTCAGTTTCAGCTGTCCGCTGTAGTGGTTGGTATATTGGGTCCAGGTCAATGTGTTTGTTGATGGAGTTTGTGGATGAATGCCATGCCTCTAGGAATTCCCTGGCTGTTCTCTGTCTGGCTTGCCCTATGATAGTAGTGTTGTCCCAGTCGAATTCATGTTGCTTGTTGTCTGCGTGTGTGGCTACTAAAGATAGCTGGTCGTGTCGTTTCGTGGCTAGTTGATGTTCATGTATGCGGATTGTTAGCTGTCTTCCTGTTTGTCCTATATAGTGTTTTGTGCAGTCCTTGCATGGTATTTTGTACACTACATTAGTTTTGTTCATATTGGGTATCGGGTCCTTCGTTCTGATGAGTTGTTGTCTGAGCGTGGCTGTTGGTTTGTGTGCCGTTATGAGTCCTAGGGGTCGCAGTAGTCTGGCTGTCAGTTCTGAGATACTCCTGATGTATGGTAGTCTGAATTCGACTGGGACAACACTACTATCATAGGGCAAGCCAGACAGAGAACAGCCAGGGAATTCCTAGAGGCATGGCATTCATGCACAAACTCCATCAACAAACACATCGACCTGGACCCAATATACCAACCACTACAGTGGACAGCTGAAACTGACAACCGGAAGCGGCAGGGACAGACCACTATAAACACCGGAGGAAACATCAAAGAAGCGCTTCGCAGGAGGCTCCCAAGCACTGATGATGTCGCCTAGCCAGGGGACGAAACGTTTGCAACAAAAACTTCCAGCTCGGCGAACAGAACCACAACAACGAGCACCCGAGCTACAAATCTTCGCACAAACTTTGAATTATACTAACAATCCATTTAAATTTATCAGCCAGATTTGCAATATAGCTCATGTACTCTGGCTAGAAGTCACATATATTGATGTGCTGGGAGCTGTCCTCTGTAAACAAAAGGGACATGTCCAGGTGTTGCATCTTTTGTTTTAAATTAAATTAAAGCACAGTGGCTCAGCCATTGCCCCACAGCACCAAGGACCCTGGGTTTGATTTCACCCTCAGCTGACAGTTCGTGGGAAGTTTGCACATTCTCCCCATGTCTGAGTGGGTTTCCTCCGGGTGCTCCGGTTTCCTCCCGCAGTCCAAAGATATGCAGGTTAGGTGGATTGGCCATGCTAAATTTCCCGTAGTGTCCAGGGCTATGCAGGCTGGGAGGATTAGCCATGAGAAATGTGGGATTAGGGTAGGGGAGGTGGATGTGGGTAGGATGCTCTTCAGAAGGTCGGTGTGATCTCGATGGCCATAGGCCCGGCTCCCACACTGTAGGGATTCTACGATTCTTGAGCATGGGGATAATAGATTGCTTAAACATTCTCTGTGGCAGTGTCCAGACCAAGCAGAGTTGTCTGGTCAATCAATTTGCACCATTCCCTCATAAAGTTTGCTTTCTATGAATATAGTTACCGAATATGGCCCCCTCAGAGCTTCTGGGTGTCCTGGGAAATTTGTTTGGCAGAAACAGGAGAATTGGACCTCTGGATTCACTGTAAACTTATGGCTCTGATTATGAATGGATGTATTCATTGAATGCAAATGCTCATTCCAGAACTTCATAATAAACCAGGAGAGAACTGTGCTACACTGTGCTATACCTATGGATCTGAACTGCAGTCACCGCTTTTCAGTGGGAAGAGAGTTCCCATACTTAGAGAATCAAGTTAAGCTTGAGTGAAGGTAAGTGTTAGCTGTGTTCAACTATTGAGATTGAGTGGGTAAAACATTATTTCAGGTATGGCTCACTTTAGCCTAGCAAACAAAATATCAAAGATGATTGAACAGAGAGTTTATTTCTATGGTAGTATAAAGCAACATATTCCAGTTCACAAATCATCTCCAGTGCTCTCTGACTCATACTGATTCCTAGTCTACCTCTTACCTTACTGGTGGTGGAGACTGGTACAATTATAACATTTAAAAGGAAGGGTTTAGAGGGATGTAGGCCAAATGCTGGCAAATGGGAATAGATTAATATTGGATATCTGGTTGGCATGGATGAGTTGGATGAAAGGGTCTGCTTCCATGATGTACGTCTCAATGACTCTGCAATCACCTCCTGCTCTGTGGTCATCTGACATCTCTGTGTTTCTGTAATTTTACCCTCTTGGGTCTCCTTGATTTTTGTTGCATTGCTCTGGTGCCTGGGCTCAAAGCTCTGAAATACCCCCCCTCAACTTAAAAGCAAACCTCTCCATCCAACGGTCGTAATAATTAATTCTCAAACCAAGCATAAGTCACCCATTCTCATATACCATCTTTGGTAGCTCTGTGCCAAATTCTGTTTTTTCCTTACTTCACTCACAGGATGTGAGCATCTCTGACTAGGTCAGCACTTATGATCCAGAGGACATTGCTGTGGGTCTGGAGTCACAAAGAATCATAGAATCCCTCCAGTGTGGAAGCAGGCCATTTGGCCCATTGAGTCCACACCAACCCTCCAAAGAGCATCTCACCTTGACCCAAACTCCCTACTCTTTCCCTGTAACCCTGCATTTCCCATGTCTCGCCGACACATCCCTGGACACTGCAGGCAATTTAGCATGGCCAATCCACCTAACAAGAAGGCCAGATCAGGTAAGGATGATAGATTTTTTTCCCTAAGGGGAATTGGTGGATCAGATTTTTTTTTATCCCCCTCAACAATTTTTTCATGGTCATTATTAGACCTTAAATTCCAGATTCCTTTTTAATTCAAATTCCACCATTGACAATGACAAAATTTTAACCACAGTCCTCAGGACATTAGCTGACTTTCTGGATTAACAGTCTAGTGATTTTACTGCTAGGCCAGTGTCTTTCCTATTTGACACTGCTCCTCTGTAAAATGTCTTGGAATGTGCACGGTGCCTTATGAATGCAGGTTATTGTTGTTGCAGTGCCTAACTCACTTGCAATTCTGATAGAAGTGAGTTATGTGTCCTTTACACTTGCAAGAGAATGTCGTTAACTTCTTGTCACTGGTGAGATATCCTCTGTGTCTCTGACCATTCTGTCTACCCATACTTTTAGACTCAAGTAATCAGGCTGTGGGTATAAATCCAGAGCGAGCTGTCTGCCCTTTCAAATGGGTTGCTTGACAGGATTGTCATTCCTGAGTTTCCACAGAATGAATAAATGATGCGGCGAATTCCTTTCATTGTCATTTTCAATTTGCCTGCACCTTCCACCTCCACAAGAGAAGACGAAAAAAAAAGCCCGAACCGCGACAGCGAACATCAAATGACAGGACTTGCAGCGAAATGATGCTTCCTTGGGAGAAACAGTTAAGACAAGCCATTTAACAAGCCCGTCACTTTGAAACAGAGCACATCGGGCTGCTTTCTGAAGAGCTGTCCCTTGCAGATTTCACGGAATCTTGAAGTGGACAAGGAGGCTATTCAGCCCATCACGTCCGCTTTGTCTTTTTGAAAGGTATTTCCCAATTTAGTCGCAATCTTTCCAGCTCTTTACCCTAGCCCTGCAATCATTTTGCTTTCAATTATATCATTGTAGTGCATTGTAGTTCTAGGCAGTGCTGCACGCTGGCTCAGTGGTTAGCACTGCTGTGTCACAACACCAGGGTCCTGGGTTTGATTTCATCTTCGGGTAACTGTCTGTGTAGAGTTTGCATGTACACCCTGTGGCTGTGTGGGTTTCCTCCAGGTGCTCCAGGGTTTCCTCCCACTGTCCAAAGATGTGCAGGTTAAGTGGATTGGCCATGCCAACTTGTTCCATAGCATCCAGGGGTGTGTAGGCTAGGTGCATTAACCAGGGGAAATGCAGGTTTATAAGGAAATGGGGTGAGTCTCATTTGGAGGATTGGTGTGGACTCAATGGGCTGAATGGCCTGCTTTCACACTGTAAGGATTCTATGATTTTAATGACCGGGCTGGGGAGGAAAGAAAAAGTGGTCACAGTCACAGGGATACAGGGTAAACCATTTCAGACTGAGATGAGGAGAAATTTCTTCACTCAGAGGTGTGTGAACCTGAGGAAGCTTCTGCAAAGGAAGAGGTCAGAGGTCAAGACATTGACTACATTTAAGAAAGAAATAGATGGTTATCCAGTGCGTAAAGGCATCAAGGGGGTTGTTGAATTGCCTCAGAGAATCAATCATTATCATACTGAATAGCAGAAGATTGAGGTGATAGCCCAGTGGTATTATCATTGTTAATCCAGAAACTCAGGTAATATTCTGGGAACACGGGTTTGAATCCAGCCACGGAAGATGGTGGAATCTGAATTCAATAAAAATTTTGAATTTACACTCGAATGATGATCATGAACCAATTGTCAATTGTCAGAAAAATGGGTTGAGTGATGTCCTTTAGGGAAGGAAATCTGACATCCTTACCTGGCCTGGCCTACATGTGACCCCAGACCCACCGCAATGTGGCTGACTCTCAATTGACCTCTGGGCAATAAATGCTGGCCCTGTGATGCCCACATCCTGTGAATGAAAACAAAACAAATGCGATGGGCCAAAAGTCCTACACCAATTCCTATTTGCTATGGGCCAAATCTTACATTTTCTTGCTGACTAAGTCAAAGTTGCGTCCAAATTTTTTGAGAGGTTTTGTGCCATGATGACTGGCGAGTTCTCTCACCCTACTTCACCAAGCCCACCTCATTAATTGCTTACTATGCCACCTCAACTATCCAATTTCCACCCCTTCTAACCCGTTCCTACAACGACTCACTGCTTGGTGGGTATCCACCCAAGGACTGGCAACTCTTGGGCATGCACATCTGTATAACAACTGGCATCTGCCTTTCTCAGTCATTGATGGAGCTACCACATGGCGGAAGAGAGGAAGATGGCACCGAGATTTTCTGATGGAGACTTGGTGGTCCTGGTGGAAGGGGTATGGGGTAAAGGAAGGGAATCCCCTTCCTGCACAGGGCTGCAAAATCTCCGCCAGTCGCTGATGCACCCATCAATGCAAGTCTGTGTTTCCAGAGCACAAGGTCAGCAAATAGTAGCTTTGTCAGGATTCTGATGATGCCCAAAGAGGTGGTGTGCTTGAACCTGGGTTGCCCAAGGATTGTACCCTGGTCCATAGATTGGCAATTGGTCGATCGGAGCAAGCAGTAAGCTGACTCTCTACACCCTAGGCCCCTCCCAAGGACATGACCTGCTTTCCCTTGTGAGTTTTCACAATGACTCACTTCTTTGGAAAGTTTGGTAAAATGTTATTATGAAAAATAAATGGAAATGAATATTAATGACTCAAAGTTGGGCTGTTAACAACGTGTTTAAGAATCAATAATGATTGTCAATTAGCATCTGGCCGCTGCTCGGTGAGAATCTCATAGTACTGCTTGTGAAATGTGTAAAAGACAGAATCCCTACGATACAGAAAGAGACCATTTGGCCCAGCACATCTGCATTAACCCTCTGAAGAACATCTCGCCCGGAGCGCCAACCAATCCTTGTAACCCCTGCATTTTTTCAAACCATGGCTAAGCCAACCCGCCTGCATATTTTTAATACATCCAATTCACCTCTCTTGCATACCTTTGGACTGTGGGATGAAACCAGAGCATACCCACAAGACACAGGAAGAACATACAAACTCCACACAGACAGTCATCTGAGGCTAGAATCAAACTCAGGTCCCTAGTGCTGTGAGGCAGCAGTGCTAAGCACTGAGCCAGAGTGCGGCCCAAGATGGATTGAGATGATCTTGATGTCAAGAGGGACCTACCCGCATTTGATGCCTGATTCTGCCAAATGCCTCGCTTTCTCCCCCTTCACTGAGATCCCTACGAGATTCCACCCATAGTTTCCGACCATCCAATTCTCTCTCCAAAATTAAAGAAGAACCTGCTTTCTCCACATTTACAAACATAGAACTTCTGGTCTCACCCATGGCTTGTGTTGGCAGTCACATTTCTAACTCTACTCCTTTGTGTCTTTGATTCTTTGTGTTTTCCTAACAAGTTTTTTTTCTTAAAATCACTCATGGGTCATGGGCATCACTGGCTGGGATGGCATTTATTGCCCATCCCTAGTTGCCCTGGAGAAAGTGCCTTCCTGAACCATTGCACTCGATGTGTTGTAGGTAGACCCACACCTATCATTCTCTGTGTTTTATCCTTTTGTTTTACATTTGGAGCAGATGGCTTTCTGAGCGTCTGCACCAAATGTAAGTAAGATTCAGGAAAACTATCTTTGTTGTAATTAAGGTCATTCCTTTTCTTCACTTGCGGCTCTGACAAATACAAAGGCGTAATTAAAAATTTGAGCAAATTTTTTTGTTTGAAGAAAAGGCAGCATTTCAATTTAAAGTCCCTTGATCCAGCTCGTGTTTGTCAAAATACATCAATCATGAAAATCTTAACATTATTAAACCAGCAGATATCCAGATCCAATACAAATACAATCAGAATTAAACACTGAAATAGTGATTTAAAAGCTTAGTTCAAGTTTATTATAACAATCCTTTTAGTAAAGTCAGTTATGTGCTGAAGAAGATTTAGAGTTTAAAGTCTCCTAAGCATTAAATCCAACATTAAATGGCTGGGTGCTAGAGTTGCCATAGAAACAGAGTGAGCATGTATATTCCAGGCTCCTGAGCCATTGACAGCATTTGATGACACAAGCAGCAACACCACAGATTGATGACTCATGGTTGAACTATCTAGAATGCGCTAGCACAGCGGGGCTCAAGCTGTTGTCTTGCAAGATGGCATAAATGTGTACCTCAGGGCCATCTAGAAAGTTTATATTCATGTTGCCATTAATTGGCATTTGTCTCAAGTTGTTCTTACTTGGAATGAGACAGCTGGCTGAAACCAACTCTTCCCTAACCTCCAGGATCCAAAATCAAATGCCCTGGGACTCTTGTAAGAGAAAGGAATGAAGGATAACTTGAGAGGGTAGGAGGCAAGGGTCATATGGAGTTCAGACACCTGCATGGACCAGCTGGGCTGAATGGCCTGCTGCTACTGTAAAATACCATGTAACTGCGGCAGAAGTAAAGGCACAAAGTGAATTTTGGTACTTGCAGGTCAGCCATGAAATTGGAGCAGGTCTGTTGACAAAGTCAGCTATTTCATGGTGTTATAATATTTTTAGTTCTTGCACAGTATGCACACACACACACACACACAAATACAAAGACACATGTACACACAAGCACACACCCCTACACAAGCATATCCACACACAAAGCTATGTTCTTCTTATTGAAGAACTGCTAATCCAGACACCCAGGAAATATTCTGGAGACCTGGGTTTGAATCCTGCCACTGCAGATGGTGGGATTGGAATTCAATAAAAATCTGGAATTAAGAGTCTAATGATGACCATGAATCAATTATCAGGGTAAAAACCCATCTGGTTCACTCCTTTGGGGAAGGAACCTGCCATCCTTTCCTGGTCTGACCTACATGTGACTCCAGACCCACAGCAATGTGGTTGACTCTTAACTGCCCTCTGGGATAGTCAATAAATGGTGGGCTAGCCAGGAAACATTGTGATCTAGTGAATTTAAAAAATATGCACATAGACAATCACCTCAGGCAGAACACAATTAAATTTGAATTGTTCACATAGTACTTAACAGCCTCAGAACACCTGCAACTTTGTTTTTCCTCAGTCAGATGCGATCACAGTCGGTAACAGCTCTTGAAACTTTTCCATGTTCCAGGCAGAATGCCCGCAAAATGGATGGTACAGATTAACCCTTTTGAGATGGAATGTCTCCTTGAAATTCTGAGCTTGTTTAGTGTCGAAAATAATGGCATTGTAAATTAATTTGCAGCATTGTTCAACCATGCTGTTGGGCTAACCTTCAACGCTCACCTTTCTCTTTCACTTAAGTGTGACTGTGCTTTCAATGTACAGGATTCATGACTGACACCAGCTCAGATGTGGAAGTGTTGTGTAGTCCAAGATTGGTGATGTTTGGTACAAGCATTCAAATCTCCTGGAGGTTCCAGGATTTTTGTGCTAATACTTTTGCGCTACCGCATCCTCTGTGACATTGTCGTGTCACAAAAGGCCACACATAATGTTGCTGCTCTGGAGGACCTGTGCACAAAATTGTCTTTCATTTAGAGGCCACAAAATCCAGTTCTGGTATACAGACCCTATTGTAAACTCAGTGAGATTTCTTTTTTATTCACTCGTGGGACATGGACGTAGCTGGCTGGGTGACCATTTATTGACCATCCCTAATTGCCCCTTGAGAAGGTGGTGGTGAGCTGCCTTCTTGAACCACTGCAGTTCACGTGCTGCGGGTTGACCCAAATGCCACTAGGGAGGGAATTCCAGGATTGTGATCCAGTAACAGTGAAGGAATGGCGACATATTTCGAAGTCAGGAGTGGCTTGGAGGGGAACTTGCAGGTGGTGGTGTTCCCATGTGTATACTGCCCTTGTCCTTCCAGAATGGAAGTGGTCATGAGATTGGAAGGTGATGTCTAAGGATCTTTGGTGAATTTACATCTTGTAAATGGTACACACTGTTTCTTCTGAGCGTTAGTAGTTTAGTCCGACAGAGTTTTAGAATCAGAATGCCAGTTGCAATGTATTTGAAAAATGAGAGAATGTAAAGCAGCCATTTTGTATTGGCAATCATTAGAGATTAAATGATAGAGCTACCGTATGCTTACTGGCCTGCTCTCTCATTGGAGAAAGAGGACTGATAATGGTTTAACCTGAGGGCCACCACAATTCAGGCGAGGTTGTGTAGGAGAATTCTTCATGGTAACCTCAGCCAGTGTGGGAATGGGACCCATGCTGTTGGTGTCAGTCTGCATCACAAACCAGCTATCCAACCAATGGAGCTAAACAGAAACCCATGCAGATTATCTACAGCTAATGAAAACGTTTTCAGCTCTGTAAATCAGTGAAATCCTCTCACTAATAACAACTGAACTCCATGTGACTACCAACTCCTGCCCCTGCATTCACATTACAGGTAGAATTTACAGCCTCAGCGGGACAGGCCAACTGAGAATTTAAATTGTTCTTCACAAAGGGTAAGGACAACTACCATAATTTAAAAAAAAATTAACATGGACGGGGACATCACTATTAGGGCCATAAAGCCTAATTAGGAGAAAGTGAGGACTGCAGATGCTGGAGACCAGAGTTGAAAAATGTGGTGCTGGGAAAACACAGCAAGCCAGGCAGCAACCGGGAAGGAGGAGAATCGACGTTTCGGGCATAAGCCCTTCTTCATAAAGCCTAATTATCAGGGAAGAGTTAAGAGCCAACCCCATTTCAGTGGATCTGGAGTCACATGTTGCCCAGACAATGTAGAAATAGCAGATTTCCTTCTGGAATAGGAAAGATGGGTTTTTGCAACAAACTAAGCCATTAAATCAGCCTTTTCTTAATTCCACATTTTATTGAATTCAATTTATTCCTATTCATTCAGAGAATGTGGGACTAGGCCACCACTTATTGCCCATCCATGATTAGACAGTTATGAATGACCACATTGCTGTGGGTCTGAAGTCATATGTAGGGCAGACCAGCTAAAAATGGCACACTTCCTTTCTGAAAGGACATTATTGACCCAGATTTTCCTTTCAACAACAATCAACAGTGCTTACATTGTCTCTATTAGTTGAGACTTATTATTTCAGATTTTTAATTTTAAATTTCAGCACACTTATGGTGGGATTTGAACCCATGTGTATGAATCATAGAAAATTAGTATTCATATACAGCAAGTAATCGGGGAAATAGAATAGAACATTTTATTGTGAGGAGAATTAAGTGCAGGAGTAGGGAGGTTAAGTTTTAGTTATTCAGGATGTGGGTTGCTGGCATTGGACTACGGTGGACAAAGTCAGGTTATAGTCGAACAGGTTTATATGAAGCATTCGGGTCGCTGCTCCTTCGTCAGGTGAAGCCTTCAAATTTGTGATTTTAAATAGACCTGTTGGACTATAACCTGGTGTCGTGTGACTTCCGACTTCAGAAATACAAGGCATTGGTGAGACTGCATCTGAAATACTGTGGACAGCACTGGTCCCTGAACTTGTGAAAAAATGTTAATGTTTTTGGAATCCATGCAGAGAAGGTTCAATAATTTAATCCCTGGAATGAGAGCCTGAATCCTCTGGAATTTAAAACAGTCAGAGATGACTTCACCATGTGGAAATGGAATGGAGATTTCTTCTTGTAAGAGAGTCGAGACTTAGGCACATTGGGTTAAAAATAAAGGGATGCCCATTTAAGATGGAGTCAAGGAATTTTATTTCCCTCAGAAGTTTGTAAGTCTTTAGATCTCCCTCAAAAGGAGGTGGATGTAGACTCTAAATATTTTTAAGACAGAGGTAGATAGATTCTAGATTATCCAGAGGGGTGAAAAGTTATCAGGGGATATGCAGGATTGTAGAGGTGAGGTTAACATTGGATCAGCCATGATCTTATTGGATCAGGCTTGAAGGGCAGAATGGTCTACATTTGTTCTTCGCTTGTATATTGCCAGAATATTATTCTGGGGTTCTGGATTACTCAGTGCAGTGACAGTACCAGTACATCACATCCTCCCTGCAAGAAGTAATTCTTTGAATTGAAAGCAACCTCATGGAAGATCTCCTTTAGAGGGGTAGTTAGAGGCTTGTGTGGGCTGAATGGCCTGCTTCAGCACTGTAATTTGCAATTTAATGTGAGATGATTGAGTTTCCCTTTGACTTTACTCTGCTTCTGTTTGTGATACGTTCCCTTCTTAAGTACCAACAAGCTCCTCTAGAGACCAAATTACAGTACTCTTCCTTCGCACAGCATGGTATCCTCCAATCATCCTGTGACTAATAACTAGTTTACGGCTAGTCGCAGGGTGCAATTTTCCACAAGTGGGTGGCAAGGAGTTATCAACAGTTTGTTTTGTTCTTCCTGCCCCTCTCTCCCCTGCTGCGGAAATTAATATGTAAATATTTTGCATAGCAAACAGAATTGATGCTCAGTAAACTGTCAGCTGTCCAAGAAAATAAAATCTTTTCTGAAAGATCCACCCCGATCCACCCCCCCCCCCCACCCTATCCCCATAACTCCGCATTTCCCATGGTTAACCATCTAGCCTGCACATCCCTGAACACTATGGGGCAATTTAGCATGGCCAATCCATCTAACATACACATCCGTCGGACTGTGGGAGGAAACCAGAGCACCCGGAGGAAATCCACGCAGACACGGGGAGAATGTGCAAACTCCACACAGTGGAATCGAACCCAGGGCTCCTGGCGCTGTAAGCCATCATGCCAAGATGCAGAGGACAATGTTTTTGACTCTGGGTCAGTGGGTTCTGAGCTCAGTGACTTCCTGATCTAGGTTGAAGCTGTAGTGTTGTGCTGAGAGAGTGCTGCATTGTTGGAGACACAGAAGATCCCATGCGACTATGTTGTTAAAAGACCAAAAAGATTCTCTCCAACAGAGTCCGCCTAGTCAACATTCATCCCTTAACTAATGCTGAAAACAGACTATCAGGTAACTTGGTATCTTGCTTTTACTCCATTACATCAGTGGCTGTGCTACAACGGTACTTGACTGGCTGTACACCACTTTACGGCACAAATACTTAACAGCTTGGGAGTCCTCATCTAATAAAAGACATGCTGGCATTGGAGGCAGTCCAGAAAAGTTTCACTAGGCTGATCCCAGGCATGGACTGTCTTATGAGCAGAGGTTGAGAGGATTGAGCCTATACTCATTGGTGTTTAGAAGAATGAGAGGCAGTCTTATGGAAACATACAAGATTCTCAGAGGACTTCACAGGATAGATGCAGAAAGTGGGAGAGAGCTCAATCTCAGAACGAGTGGTCACACCCTTATGACAGGGATGAGAAGGAAGTTCTTCTCTCTAAGGGTAATGATTCAGTGGAACTTCTAACCACAGGGTCATTCAGAACATTGAAGGCTGTGATAGTGTTTTAATCAGTAAATGAAATCAAGAGTTATGGGGAAAAGGCAGGAAAGTGGGGGTGAGGATTATCAGATCAGTGTGGAATGGTGGTAGAGTCTCAAACAGCTGAATGGCCTGCTTCTGCTGCTATGTCTTCTGGTTTGAAACACCTGGCATAGTTAGTCCAGAGAGAGAAACTGGTGGGAAACAACTACACTTGGAAATGAACATACTCATTGTTCTTATCCTCCATTTTGCGGTTTGCAACATGAGTTGGACGAATGAGTTTCATTCGCTTGTTTTACTGTTTTTGTTTCCCCTGAATGTCATTGGATTAGCAAACTAGAAGCCTTGACTAATGCTCTGGGGATGGAGGGTCAGATTTTACCACCAATGTTCTCTCTAAGCTGAACTGCTGCACTGATGCAGGGAAGTTCCATGCGTGTCGATTGCATGTTGATGCATTGGATTCCATTTATTTGCACCTCTGCCGACACAGATTGAGGAGCTCTGTGCATCAGAAGAATATTGAGACCAAGCGTTGAATCTCACCACGGTAACTAGTACAATTTGAACTCAATTAATAAATCAAGCATACAAAGCTAGTCTTGGGCTCATGTGATTAGATTAGATTACTTAGTGTGGAAACAGGCCCTTCGGCCCAACAAGTCCACACTGCCTCGCCGAAGCGCAACCCACCCATACCCCTCCATGTACCCCTTACCTAACACTACAGGCAATTTAGCATGGCCAATTCACCTGACCTGCACATCTTTGGACTGTGGGAGGAAACCGGAGCACCCGGAGGAAACCCATACAGACACGGGGAGAACATGCAAACTCCACACAGTCAGTCGCCTGAGGCGGGAATTGAACCCGGGTCTCTGGCGCTGTGAGGCAGCAGTGCTGACTACTGTGCCACCGTGCCGCCCACCGTGATGGAGTTGTAATGTCCCTACTTCTAGGCCAGAAGATCTGGATTCAAGTCCCACTTACCGTTGAAGTGTATAATAACAGGTTGACTGCAATAACTATAAGGTTGGTCTGAAGGGGCTCTTGAGGAACAGTGATAATGGCCCTGCCTCTGAGCCAGGAGGGTTGGGTTCAAGTCCTACCTGCTTCAGAAGTGTGTCATAACATCGCAGAATAGGTTGATTAGAAAGCATCTGTAAACGTAGTCTCAATTATCATCAACTGTCACAAAAAATTAAAAATCACACAACACCAGGTTATAGTCCAACAGGTTTAATTGGAAGCACACTAGCTTTCAGAGCGACGCTCCTTCATCAGGTGATTGTCACAAAATCATGTCACAAAAAATAAATTTGACTAATTTTAAGGAAGGAAATCTGCCATCTTTAACTGGCCTGGCCTACACGTGACTCCAGATCCACAGCAATGTGGTTGAAACTTTACAGAAAGAGCCTTCTGAAATGGCCTCAGCAAGACAGCAATCAAATAGGGATGGGTAACAAACACTGGCCTGGTCATACAGTCCAAGGAAGAATAAAGAAAGAAACATAAATACAAGTTTTCTTAGAACTGACTTTCAGAAATAGCCATACATGCATTTACCGTATGACTTAAAACATATTTAATTATCCGTGACATATTTTGAGATGTCTGTGCAATCCTAACCTTTCCGATCTGCCCTGAAAGAAAAACTGAGATAATATGTGTAACTGCTAGCAATTAGAAGAGGCAGTCATTGCATTGAATTTCCAATCCTTCAGTGACTCAACTCCTTACTGAACAGCTGACTGTGACTTTCCAAAATCTCAGTTTTAGATAAAACAAGCAGACTTGTAAATGGCTAAGTACAACATTCAGACTCACTGAAGTGCCTGGAATAGTCAACTTGCTTCAGAAATTAGGAACAATGTTGTAGTAATTGCAATGAGGTCAGCCAGATGGTCCTCATAGAATATGAGTTCCCTATTAGGATTCCCCATTGTACAGAGGACCCTTGGCTCCTGTCGCGACGCTACAGATTTCTTACAGAAACTCAGCACCCACAGACCAGTGGAACCAGGAACATTTCTTGTCACAATGGACGTTTCGACACTACACCAGCATCCCACACGATGATGGCATCGCTTCAACAGCCTCAGTCCTCAATACCAACAACTGCCAATCTCCAGGCAACATCCTATAACTTAATCAGCTTCATCCTCAACCAGAGCACCATCAATTTTGACAACCAGTTCTTTATCCAGACACTTGGAACAGCCATGATAACCACATTGGCAACCGAATATGCCAAACTTTTTTTGCACAAATTCAAACAAAACCTCTTTGCTGCACAGGACCTCCAACCAACACTGTACAACAGATACATCTCTGACATTTTCTTCCTCTAGAGCCATGGTGAGAGTCACTGAAACAGCTACACAGTGATATCAATACGTTTCATCCCACTGTCAGACTTACCATGGACTGCTTTTTAAAATCAGTCTCATTCTTGGACACACGCATCTCCATCAAGGACAGGCACCTCAGCACCTCACTCTATCGCAAAACTCACAACACTACACTTCTCATATTAAAACAGACATTCCCCACAGACAAGCCCTATACATGCATCGGATCTTTTCAGATGAGGAGAAACATGACAGACACCTGAAGATACTTATGGATGCCCTCAGAAGAATAGGATATGATGCTCAACTCATAGATCGCTAGTTCCGACGTGCCACAACGAGGAAGCACAATGACCTCAGGAGACAGATACGGGATGCAACTGATAAGGTACCCTTCATTTTCCAGTACTTCTTGGGAGTGGAGAAACGCTACGTTCTTCGCACCCTGCAACACATTAACGATGAGGATGAGCACCTCACCAAGACCTTCCCTACACCTCCACTTCTCACCTTTAAACAACCGCCTAACCTTAAACAGACCACTATTCACAGCAAACTGCCCAGCCTTCAGGACAACATTGACAACAACACCAGACAATCCTGCCATGGCAACCATTGCAAGATTTGTCAGAATGTTGACATGGATGCCACATGTGCAGTAAGTACTCGTGTGACATGGCCAACATTCCATCTCATATGCTGCAAGTAAGGATGTCCCGAGGCATGGTACATTGGCAAGACCATGCAGACGCTATGACAACAGATGAATGGATACTGCGCAACAATTACCAGACAGGGGTTCCCTCCCAGTCGAGGAACATTTCAGCGGTCAGGAACATTCAGCCTCGGATCTTCAGGTGACCATCCTCCAGGGTGGACTTTGGGATACGCAACAATGCAGAGTCACTGGGCAGAGGCTGGTAGTTAAGTTCGGTATTCATGAGGATGGCCTCAAACGGGCTCCTGGATTCATGTCACACTACAAGTGAGCCCAATACACTATAGAGTCTCTTTCTCTCTCTCTCTCTCTCTCTCTCTCACACACACACAAACACATACACACACATACTCTAACACACGATCACACGTAGACTGTCTCTCATACACACGCTCACTCAAACGCGCATATACATGCTCACACTCATACACACACCCTCTCACCGGCATATCCTCCAAGTCACTCGCACACACACGCTATCAAGCACATTTACACACTCTCACACTCACATCCATGGTCACACACTCTCTCCCTCACACATACATGTACACATGCACGCACACACATCTAAGTCTATGGCATGAATTTGCATTTGCAGATACATTCTATTTTGTTCAAAAAGCACACAATCTACAGGCAGTCAGTCCATGTGACATTTTATGTATTCTTACTTTGGAAATAGAACCAGTCTGACTCAAGTATGGAAGATAGACAGACTCTAATCTCACACCTTTAATGCACTGTCTGAGCTGAGATGTTACCTTTTTTTATAAAACCTTAAGCTATCTTGGAATGTGACTTGAAAGAAAGTCTGGGATTTACATATTAATGAATTGTAACCTGCAAAAAAAAAGATGAAGGAGCAGCACTCCAAAAATTGGTACTTCCAAATAAACCTGTTGGACTATAACCTGCTGTTGTGTGATTTTTAACTGATCAGGATTGGTTCAATCAGGGAGCCCTGACTGACATACAAACAGGAGTGTCCGAGACCTGGCTCTGAGGGAGCTGAACAAGTGTAGTTAGTGCAAATAAAGGGTGACTTGGTTACAAGATACCTATCTTTATGGAGTTATTTCAATTATTGCTGTAATTGATTCCCAAGATAACATTTAACACGATGAAAAAAAGGGACTGTGTGACAAGTCTGAATGTGGTAAGACATGATAAAAAAGGATGGGAGAAAGTGAGGACTGCAGATTCTGGAGATCAGAGCTGAAATATGTGTTGCTGGAAAAGCGCAGCAGGTCAGGCAGCATCCAAGGAGCAGGAGAATCGACGTTTCGGGCATAAGCCTTTCTTCAGCAATAAAGAAGGTGTGCCAAGCATGCTAAGATAAAAGGTAGGGAGGAAGGACTTGGGTGAGGGGTGTTGGGAATGCGATAGGTGGAAGGAGGTTAAGGTGAGGGTGATAGGCCGGAAAGGGGGTGGGGGCGGAGAGGTCGGGAAGAAGATTGCAGGTCAAGAAGGCAGTGCTGAGTCCGAGGGTTGGGACTGAGGTAAGGTGGGGGGAGGGTATCCGGCCTCTTCTTATAACTCAAACCCTTCAGTCCAGGTAGCATCCAGTAAATCTTCTCCGCACTCTTTCTAGTTTAATTATATCCTTTCTTGAGGACCACCCTTGTTAAGTTCCTTGCCTGATGCTGGGTCTGGCATACAACATGAAATCCTTCACCACAAGGGGACAGATCATGATGCCAACCTCATTGTGGAACAAACCCTGTACTTTTGGCATCAGTCTAATCCAAACTAGCCATCCAGTCAACCAACTCTGCCCTAGTTGCTGTGTTAACATGCACTTTTGCATGAACATGAACTATTTCCCTGAGCGTATGAGTGACGAGTTACCTTATAGAGTAAAATCATGAGAGGATAGATAGGGTAGATAGCCAACAGCTTTTCCCCAGGGTAGGAAAGTCTAGAACTGGAGGGCATAGGTTTAAGGTGAGAGGGGAGAGATACAAAATGATTCAGAGGGACAATTCTTTTCACACAGAGGGTGGTGAGTGTCTGGAACAGGTGGCTAGAGGTGGAGGTGAGTACAATTTGTCATTTAAGAAACATTTGGACAGGTACATGGAATAGGAATGGAGGGATATGGACCAAATGCAGGCAAATGGAATTAGATTAATTGTGAAAACTGGGTAATATTGGCAAGTTGGGCCAAAGGGCCTGTTTCCGTGCTGTAAATCTCTATGACTCTATGACTCTAAGAAGGTGTTGGTGAGTTGCCTTTTTGAACCTTTCAGTCCATGTGGTCCATTCTGCGTTTCACTTTGTGCCTAAAGGAAGCTTTGCAGACAATTCCTTTTCAGCAGAGGATGAATCAAGGAGAAAATCCATTTTCAGCTTCCTCATGCACCTTTTGATGCCAAAGATTGCTATAGGTATCTTTCGCTTGCATAACAATAAAGACCCGTATGCAAACTGATGACATAAATATGAAACTTTTTAAAAAAACATGAAAGAAAGGGAACTAAGATTTGGATTTTCTAAAACAAAAACCTCCAATTTTACAGCGATTTTTCCAGTCTCAGAGCATCCTGAATGACTTTATAGCCAATGATGTCATTTGTGAAGTGTAGTCACTGTTGGTGTTATGTAGGAAGTGCAGAAGCCTCATTTTGCACAGTGAGCTCACATCAACAGTGATGTGATAATGGCCTTTTAGAGATGCCGATTTAAGGATGGATAATGAGCTTGAGGCATGATACACTACTGGAAATTTAGTATGGACTTGCTCACATTGCACATGACCATGAGAGAGTTTGTCTCTGAAACTGAATGCAGGACTAGTGAGTTTGACAATGCCAAAATGGAAAAAAAAACAAGTTCAGGCTGGGAAATCAAGTGGGTTCTAGCCAAGTAGGTCTTTGAATTAAGAATTTCAAGCTCCTTTCTTGCAGCTGCTGTTTGATTTCAGCCTAATGAAGCAAAGCTGCTCACGTTGATGTTATTGCCACACATACATGTTAAAGTGCATCTGCAAAGCGATAGTTATACAACATACTTCTTGGCCGTGTCAAAGTAGCTCACTTGTCACTGTGGGGGCTACAATTCATTTGAAATTGCCTCCTGGGAATATAAAATGTGCTTGTTTTAAACAGGTGCCTGCCACAATAGGATCTACGTATTCAAAGTCAATGTCTATCGACATTAACAGAGCTTTTGGGGCCTGAGGGGGGGGGGGTTAGGGCCACTGTTGTTGCATCCAAATATTTGTCTGCACCAAGTTTGTTGTAATGGGAGCTGACACTTGCTTAACCTCAGTGCTACATCTTCAATCTCCTCTGAAAGAAAGCCTGTGCCAATCATCAAGAATTGAATGCAGACAGAAAGTAAAGCAGAGAGGAAAGGGAAACAAGAAGAGGACAATTGCGCAGATTGTTTTGAGATTCACTTAGCCTGTAGGCACCATGGCTTGAGTGGACCTATCTCTGGTCAGTCCAAACTGTCATATCATATTCATTGGAACACAACAAGGATCATTAACTGCAATTTGTTTTTGAACCCTGTAACTTGGGTCCAGTCAGGTCTTTTTGTCTTTACCAGTTGGGTGCCCACCGACATGACAGTTATTTGGAGAAATGCAATTGGACTGCATTATCCAATGCAATCCAACACTTGTCTCTGGCCTGTTGTGGTGGTTTGACCTCTGCTGTAATTTGCTTTTACTTTCGTTTTTAAAACATTGCTCGGAACGGGACTTCAGAGGCTGAGAATGAGAGAATTTTCAGAACTGTAAGAGAGGCCAGCTACTGTAGAAAACCAGATTCAAATCGTAGTCTACAACTTTGAAATTTTGACTGAGTCGGATGGCTGTGCCTGTTCTACTCCCTGCTGCTATGGAAACGAAAGGATGCATGATATAAAATCAGAATTTGTTGCAGTCTCAGTGTCAATAATATGAAATGGCAACTGAATTGGATTTTTTAAAAAGCAAATAAATGTAGCCACCCTATTTAGAGTTAGGGCAAAATAGTACTACAAAAAACATTACACTCTACATCTCACCAAGAAGCAGAGAACCAATGTAGAAGACATTATGAAGACTTTGAAGACATACTTTGAGCCTTCTATTAATGAATGCTGTGTGCTCAACATCAGAGCGCAGAAAGAGACAGAGATTATTAATCAGCATATTAAGCATTGAGACAAAGAGCCATTTGTGCATAGTCTCATTAGTGATAGTTTGTCTTAGGTATAAGAGATCGCACCATGAGATCATGTCTGTTGAGAGAGGGGAAATTTATTCTCTGGGCAAGTGTTAATATGTGAAACAGTTCTGAGGTTGTCAAGGACTCATTAGAATATGCTAACAAGGGAATAGACAAGGCCTCACAATATCTCAAGAGATATTTCTGGCAGAATGAAAACTACATACTTGAAGCAAGGGCAGAAAAGGTTTTTTGCAGAAAGGTCAGGAGAAAAATAAAGGCCAGAGGTCAGGATATATTGTTTTAGTGAGCATTGTATAAATGAAAAGAAAACATGTCCTGTTGTAGGAAGGATATTATTAAGCTGGAGAGGATTCAAAAGAGATTTACCAGGATGTTGCCAGGTACGGACAATCTGAATTATCAAGAAAGGCTGGGTAGGCTGGGACTTATTTCACTGGAATGTAAAAAGTTGAGAGGCGACCTTATAGAAGTTTATAAAATAGTGAGGGTGTAGATAGGATTAATGGCAGGTGTCTTTTCCTTAGGACGTGGCATTTCAAGACTAGGGGGCACATTTTTAAGGAGAGAGATTTAAAAAAGAAATGAGGGCAATTTTTTTTACACAGAGGATGGTTTTCAGGTGGAATGAACTTCCTGAGAAAGTGGTAGATATGGGTGCAATGATAACATTTAAAAGACATTTGGATAAGTACATGAATAGGAAAGGTTTGGAGGGATATTGTCCAGGGAGAAGGCGGGAGGGACTAATTGAAATTAGGATCATGTTCGGCATGGACCGAAGGGTCTGTCTCTGTGTTGTATGACTCTATTTCCAATATGGGGAAAACAGTGCTGTGACTGAAAAAAATCTATATCATTTTGCACACAAGCATTTAACTGGAAAGAAGTAAAACAAGCCAAGAAAGATGGCTGCAGGAAAGATGTCAATGGGTGATTCTGACAAATCACTCTGTAACTCACAAAATGTCAGCATCTACTGCTGTAAATTGTTTACGGCTATCAGAATGAAGACTGCAGGATGACAGTATCAAATGAATGTGTAGTACCAGCTAAACACTGGTGCTTCATCCAACATCAGGAGCTTCACAGACCTTTGCAATGTGGTTTGAGATGTTGACCCAAAAATGAGGCCTTTAAAAAATAAGAATGAGACTATGTGATGGAATGATACTCATCCCAAGAGGATAAATTAAGCTGAGAGCTCATTGTAATGGGAACAATGGAGTTCCAAGTAGAAGACTCTAATCAAGCTCTGTATGGCTCAGTTGAAGCTGGTCTAAAGCTTGGACTAGGAACCTTTACATGCCAGAAGAAATGTGAAGCATTTCACATGCCACTGAGCCATTGACAGTTGAATGCATCCTGAAAGATTTCAAAGATGTTTTTACTAGTCTTAGAAGTCTTTGTGGTGAAGATCATCTTGAAGTGGATGAGAATGTGGGAGAAAGGAAAGTTCCACTTACCCACAAGTCAGTCCTGAAAGAGAAGGTAGAAGAGCTGGAAAAGAAGGCAAGCATCAAGAAAGTAACACCTAACTTCTACAGACAGGATTAACAGCAGAGTAACAGGGAATAAAACCTGGAAAACCGAGGTGTGGAAAGTCCATAAGACTTTGAAGAGACCTCACCAGCTCATTCCAACCATTGTAGAAGGTTTGTCACAATTTGACAAGGCAGACATATGTGTTACCCTTAACCTAAAGGATGGTAACTCCAAGTAAGGTGCCAAGATGAAGGTAACTGCTATTTGATGCAATATTCTGAGTAGCTACAGACGTTTGGCATTTCCATGGCATCAGTGCAGACAACACAAGACTATTAGTGATATTCATAGAGTGGATGCTATTGTTGATAATCTGCTAATCTCTAGATGCAGAGAGACAATTGAAGAAGCCATTGTAAACCATAGTCAGAACTTATTGCAACTGCTGGAGACAGCTCACCAGGCAAAGATGAACAATATGCAATTGAAGATGCCTGAAGTCAAGTACATAGATCATCTGCTGATGCTGGCAGAATGAAAGCTGTAGCAGAGGGGCAGCTGCCGAAAGATGTGAAAGCAGTATGATGATTTGTTAGGCTTGTGAGCTATCTAGCAAAGTTCTGGACTAATTTGTCATCAGAGTGTGAACATCTGCACAAGAATCTTTGAGGATATCTAATAAGATTGAGGCACTGAGTAAGAAGCAGCTTTCACTAAAATGAAACTGAGTAATGCCAATGCCAGTACTGTGACTTCAGCGATGGAGACACCTTGCAGTGTGATGCCAACAACACAGCATGTAGAGCAACCCTTATGCAGCAAGGGCAGCCAGTTACATTTGCATGTAAGGCATTGATGCAAACTGAACTATGCCAAGTTCAGTTTTGGGAAAGAGCTCCTGACTGCTGTCTTTGTTTGTGAGCATTGCAATCACTACTAGTTAGTGAGAAACAAGGCAACTGTTGAGTCTGACCACCAGCCATTTCAAAGTGACTTTCTAAAACTGCTTCTATCCGCTCCAAAGTGGCTACACAGAATGGGTTAGGGTTAGGGTTTGCAGACAATGTGCAAGCAAGTACAATGCTGATATGCTGTTGAGAGGGGCACTCCCTATGAATCAATTTGAGGATGCTAAAACAGAGTATGAAATTGTCTAGATTCAAAGAGAGAAACAGTTTGACATGATCTGGAAGTCATCAAACCAGCAAAGAAATTGAATCTGAAGGACAGTGGCTTGCTCATATCAAGCAAACGATGTACCAAGGCTGAACACTCCAAGTTCCACAGAGTGTAATGATGAATGGAAGACCTGAAAACATCAAGGTCACATCAGCAGCCATTGGAGAATATTGAGGATGTAGAGATGAAGTGATTACCTAAGGTGGCAACTTGAACAAAGGAAATAGAATCATTATATCTGAGTTGATGGGAAACAGATGCTGAAGTGTGAAACGCCAAAAGGAAGAGTCTAAAACAATTAATACTGAGGTATACCTTAAGCACCACCCACAATGATAATCTCATATGGATTTGGTGGCAGAAGAGATTACAATTTTAAAGGAATAAGACCCACCATGTGGGTCTTTCTGATAGTTTCTGTAATATCTCTATAATATTAGCGTAACATGTATTCAGTTGCTATCATGTGATAATATGCATCTTGCTTAAGACAAGGAGTCTCTTCGCATTAAACAACTAAGTTGTTTTCCTTCAACACACTGGATCCTTATCAGCAAAGAAGTTAGTGACAGCAAGTCTCACACAAAATAATGAGCACTGGTCAGGATTCACTGTAACAACCATCAAAGAACTGAGAAAATGAGGAGAAATGCTCTATTGCCCGATCAGGAGCAATGAGATTAAAGACCACATTAGCCAGTGCTGTGTTTATAACAAATACAATAGGAAGCCAGCTGAAGAGCTGCTTGTGATGTATGACATCCCAGACAGACCCTGGAAGAAGCATGAAGTAGACCTCGTCACTGTTGAAGGAACTGATTATCTTGCAACTGTCAGCTGCTATTTTCATAACTGGGAGTAAGACCAGTTAATATCAGAGACGACCAGTGAGACTGTAGAATGCCTGGATGCACACTTCAGTCATTATGATAGTCTGGACATTGTGATGAGCGATAATGGCCTTCAATTCATGAGTGAAGAATTCAGGTGCTACGTAAATGATTGTGAAATTCAACATCATACATCATCTCCAGGCTATCTCCACTCAAATGTAAAGGCAGTAGTAGCAGTGAAAATCCTCAAATGAATCAAACAAACCGGGTAAACAGAATACAGACATGTGCAAGAAACTCCTTAGGTGAAGAAATATGCCTATTGAAAACATAGAAAATAATCCAACTCAACAACTTTGTTTTATTGATTTGTTGGATGTGGGCATCGCTGGCTGGGCCAGCATTTGTTGCCGGTCCCACGTTGCCCCTTGAAAAGGTGATGTTGAGCTGCCTTCTCGAATCGCTGCAGTCCACCTGCTGTGGGTTGACCCGCAATGCTATTAGAGAGGGAATTCATGCAGTAACTGATGTCATGTCATTCCCAAGCTACTCCCCCAAATGTTAAAAACAACTGAGCGCAAAATCAAGGTGGAATGAGAGGAAGCCAAGTTTCACTTTGAAAAGTTGCCAGGTCATAGAAACATAGAAAATAGGAGCAGGAGTAGGCCATTCGGCTTTCAAACCTGCTCTGCCATTCAATACAGTCATGCCTGATCATCCAACTTAGTCCTGCTCCTGTTCCTGCTCATTTAGCACTGAGGCAAAGAGAAATGGGGTAGTATGGTGGCTCAGTGCTTACCATTGCTGCTTCACAGCACCAGGGACCTGGGTTCAATCCCAGCCTCAGGCGGGTTGGTGAATATTCACCGCGGCACATTCGCCGCCGCCGATTAGCCACTGCCGGTTTGCCACCAGCATTCCCCCACTGGGGTTGTTTGACCTCTGGGAGACTATTCGCCACCAGAAATATATATATGTACCGATTGTTTTCCCTCCCACCTGTTCTATGAAATTTTTCAGTCCCTTTTATGTATACAACAACATAGTACATATTGATTAAAAAAAGAGGTGAAATAAATATCATTTTATTGGTTTATACATAAAAATGAGTTACAAACACTTGTGGTGGCGAATCGTCCTCAGCGGCCAATGGGCGGTGGCGAAGTGTCCTTGGTGGTGAAAGGGCGGCGGCGGCGAATGGTCCCATCCCGGCCTCAGGCGACTGTTTGTGTGGAGTTTGCGCATTCGCCCCATGTCTGCGTGGGTTTGCTCCGGTTTTCTCCCACAGTCCAAAGATGTGCAGGTTAGGTGAATTGGCCATGCTAAGTTGCCCATAGTGTTCAGTGATGTGTAGGTTAGGGGTAAAAGTTGGGGAGTGGGTTTGGGTGGAATACCCTTCAGAGGGTCAGTGTGGACTTGTAGAGCCAAAGGGCCTGTTTCCACACTTCAGGGATTCAAAAAGAAAGTCTTTACTCAGGAGGTTGAGGGTCTTTGGAATTCTGTATCCTGGAGAGCATCAACGCTTTCAGTCCTTGAGTATGTCCAAGGATGACAGATTGTTCAGAACAAAGCGATATGGAGCCACTGGAGTCATAAAATCACAGAGATGCACAGTATGGAAACAGCCCCTTTAGACTAACTCGTCCATGCTAACCAGATACCCTAAATACATTTTGGCCTATGTCCCTCTAAACCCTTCCCATTCATGGATACATCCAGATGCCTTTTAAATGTTGTAATTGTACCAGTCTCCACCACTTCCTCTGGCAGCTTATTCCACACACGGACTTCCCTCTACATGAAAACATTTTCCCTTAGGTCCCTTTTAAATCTTTCCACTCTCACCTTAAATCTATGCCCTCTAGTTTTGGACTCCCCCATCCCAGGGAAAAGACTTCGACTATTTACCCTATCCATGCCCCTCATGATTTGATAAGCCTCTATAAGGTCATCCCCTCAGCCTCTGATGCTGCAAGGAAAATAGCCCCAAAGTATCCAGCCTGACCCCATAACTCAAATCCTCCAACCCCGGCAACATTCTTGTAAATTTTTTCTGAACCCTTTCAAGTTTCACAACATCTTTCCCATAGCAGGGAGACCAGAGTTGCACATAAATGGGAGAAGGTAGAGTTGAGAAAGCAAATTCATGCAGCAGGCGTGATGGGCAGAATGACCAACTCCAGCACTTCTTTATTTTGTTTTTGAATGGTTGGTTGAATATTGTGATGGCTAGCTTAACAAGAGATGTATTGCAGCAGTGCTAGTATAATAATTCACTGTTTCAGCCCAATATTTTGAAACCTCTGATAAAACACAGGCCACTTAAGGCATCCTAAACATTTATTATCAGCTTGAAAAACTGAAGATAACCTTTTCCCACTGTGACCACGATTGCTCCATTGGAGATTGACAAATTCATTCGACTCGCAGTCCATCTCCGATTGGAAAAGACTGCTACAGAAGGAGAAACTGTTACAAGCACAGCACTGCTGTCACCTCTAATCTGCTCTGACTCATGCATCACCTTGCACTAACAGGCAGCAGTAAAATATATCAAATAGAAACAAGTAACGCAGCCAAAGTGGACAATGGAAAAAAAAATGGTATTTACATCATTTCGGTTCTTATCTTTCCCAGTCTGCCTTCCTTTTATTTCTACTGCAAAGGGAGTTCATGAGGTAGCCAACATACCATCAGAAATCATAGAATACAGTATGAAAGCAGACCATTCAGCCCACTGAGTCCACACTGACCCTCTGAAGAGCTTCCCACCCGGACCCACTCCCCCTATCCCTGCAACCTTGCATTCCCCACAGCTAATCCACCTAGCCTGAACATACCTGGACACTATGGAACAATCTAACATAGCCAATCCTACTAGCATGCACATCTTTGGACTGCAGGATGAAACCAAGCACCAGAGGAAACCCACACAGACGTGGGGAGAATGATCAAACTGTACACAGATACTCGTCTGAAGGTAGAATTGAACCCGGGTCCCAAATTTGTTAGGCAGCAGTGCTACCACTGAGCCTGCAATCAATTCCACAAGACAACAATTACAAAATATTAGCAGTGTTCAGGTTCATTTCTATAGAATGAGATTTGGCCATTTCTTTCTGTGTTAACAGTTGCTCGGTCAGTTGGCTGCTTGCAATGCAGAGTGATGCCAACAACTTGAGTTGAATTCCCACAAGGATTGAGGGTTCCTCATTGGGGGAAATAATAATTCAACCCAGCATAGGTAAAAGAATGGCGAGTGAGAGACAAACAAATTTCCAGTACATGCAGCATTTTGCCTTTCTGTAGAAGAGCGAGGGAATCTGATGGATTAACCTCTTCAGTGTCAAAATGAACTGATGCTGGGATTGAAAACAAAAAAAATTTTGGAGATCACAGTGGATCAGGCAGCATCCTAGGAGACAGAGCAAGCTAACGTTTCAAGTCTAGATGAGTCTTCATCCCTCAGCTCTGATGAAGAGTCAACTAGATTCGATACGTTAGTTTGCTCTCTCTCCTTGGATGCTGCCTGACCTGCTGTGATCTCCAGCGGTTTTTATTTTCAGTACAGGTTCCAGTATCTGCAGTAATTTGCTCTGACACTGTGCTGGGATTGCTTTGTAATCTGCAAGCTTCCTTACAAGAGCTAATGCCAATAGCTGTGTGTAGCACATAAGTTAATGGATGCAGGACCACAGAGACTTTTAAATTGGTGCAAATCCAAAACCTATACCATTAAAAATTAAATGTGCATACATTATAATACATAATGACTAGCTGGAAGGGAGCTAAAGGCAGGAACACAACTATAGGGTTTGGATAACTTATGTAAGCAATTCAGCTTTGTGTTCTGACAGTTTATGCCATATGATGTGAACCCCACAGTTGTGCTGCTTTTGAAATGATCACTTGCTGCTCTACAGTTTGGTACATTTCAGTGAGTAGATATGACTTATCATTCTGTGCAAGTGCACACTGCTGTTTCCAGCCTGTGACCTAACCAGGATTGAAAGCTGTTTGCGATGTCCCTTGAATTTGTTGCTTGTTTAGTGCCCAGATTGAACATGGACTGAGAATATGTTATTCAAGGAGGAAGATTTTACATCTCTGATTTGACTGGGAGTGTACATTTGGTACATGTTACTTCAGACAAGAGTGCTCCAGTATTGATCTGGAGTTAATTGAGAATTGCGAAAAGCTAATGTTGGATAAGTAGCTATATTTAAGGGCTGTGTTAGGCTGTCTTACTGAGGCATGTTTCTCTAAGCGTGGATAAATGCACAGCCATTTGACCTCACAACTGGCTATTGCAGACATCAAAGCCTGGATTTTTCAATTGTAACCCTCTCATTTTACTGGAATACTGTCGGCATTGTTTTTAGTAAACATGGCCCTAAATATTATTCCTTGCAATTTGTTCCACTAGTCAAATGTTGGAGAGGAATAAATATTCAAAACAAGAGGAGTTTAACAATGTAACTGCTTACTATCCTCTACTTTTGTTCCTCTATCCATCCCTTTCAGACGTTATGAAAGCTCACACTTTCTCTCTCCCCTATTTGTTACAAGTGTTCAGAATAACAGGAGCTCATACATTAATGGGTTCAGTGAGAATATGGCAGATTAACGTTTTTGCAGAGGGGAGAAAAGAGAGAAGACTGCATTTTTATGGTGCCTGTCAGGACGTCAGGATATCGAAAACAATGTACAGCAAATTAATTACTTTTGAAGTATTTTAAAAAACTGCAATTGCTGGAAATCAGAAATTGCTGGAAAATCTCAGCAGGTCTTGCAGTGTTAATGGAGAGAAAACGCTTAATGTTTCGAATTGAGTGACCCTTCTTCAAAGGGTTCCGAAATGTTAACACTGGTTTCTCTTTACAGATTGTGCCAGTGTTTTTCCAGCAATTTCTGCCTTTAGAAGTGCAAATCACTATCGTCATGTAGTGCAGAGTGTTGGTCTGTCTCACCATAATCCTACTCTCTCATTAACAAGGGACGACCAGTGATGGTTAAACATGAGGATCACCACATGGCAGGCAAGGGGATATCCTTCATGGTAGCAGCAGCTGCTGCAGGAACTGAATCAATGCTGCTGGCATCACTCTATATCAGGGACCAGTCATCCAGCCAACTGAGCTAACCAACCCTCAACTTGTTAATACCGTATATACTTGACTAATAGTTGAATGCTTTTGACTACATTTTAAGGTTAAATTTATGGGGTTGACTATGACATGGATACTATTTCTGAAGGGCTGAAATTCATGCCCATCAAGATTCATATTGTATCATTAGCAGACGCTTGTAAACAAATAAAGAGGAAGAAAGGAGTTATTATAACTCTGAAAACCCAGACTGGAACGCAACAGCCAGTGGTCTGGGAGACCAGGAGTGGAGCTGAACAACTGCCAGATTGGAAAACTCATAACCGTTGAGCTGTTATCTGTGAAGAACTAGGGATGACTTTTACATGAGATACATGGAGAATTCCAGATTATTTGACCAAAAATAGGAGGTCGACCTTTAAGTGAGATCAACTATTACTCCAATATTTATGGTATTTCTTAATGACACAACCTGATTGTAGCACATTCCTTTAGTGATGTTGGCAATGGCAAGCCTGAATTTCCTGCCCACTCCTAGTTCTCGTGGTCACGGTGCTGCCAATGTTGGTGTGAGGCGAGCAATAGATTTGATGAACAAGGTTGGAAATTTGTGACTGCTATTACCCAATTAAGGCAGTCATCTATTCATAGGGAGTTTTCAGATAGTTTTTGCAAATTTGTCAAGATGCTTAGATATGTTACATTAGTTAATTAGACAAAATACAAGTGCACAACCCATGAAAATTGAGCTTGGGTTGCTGATTCTAGAGAATGAAGAGACAGTTGCAGTCAGGAGTGCTGTAGCAGCACTTACATGAGGTCTCAAGCTACACAGAAAATACTAGAAAAATTCTATAAGATGTGCTTCAATGCTGTGTCAATGTTTTACAACAAAAGGACAAAAAAACAGTCTTCGAGCCCCTAAATTCCCTCAAAAGCCCCATATACAAGCTCCCCATGTATCATCCATGCTACATTAAGCATCCATCCCCCAACCAACCCAGCATTGCCCCATTCCCTCTGTGCCAATCTATGCCTTTTTACACATCTTTATAAGCATTTTCTTTTAGCCCTTGTGGCAACTTATGATCTCCACCTTGTCCACTCCAGAACTGCCTGGAGTGTTAAAGTAATTCATTGCTTGCTGACATAAGACCAAACATAATCTGTGGTAATTGTCATGAAGTCAGCCAGGTGGACCTCATAGGATCTGAGTTTTGTGATTGAGATTGTTAATTGGGACCAATCGGGGAGCCCTGGCTTACAGATAAGAACAGAATTGAGAATGCGATGCTGAAAAAGCACAGCAGGTCAGGCAGCATCCAAGGAGCAGGATGATGAAGGGCTTATGCCCGAAGCATTGATTTTCTTGCTCCTCAGATGCTGCCTGACCTGCGATGCTTTTCCAGCACCAGACTCTCGACTCTGATCTCCAACATCTGCAGTCCTCACTTTCTCCTACCTGACAGATAAGAACTGCTGTGTCCAGGATTTAAGGAACATCCTCTTTTCCCTGAGAACTGTTAGTGTGGTGGGGTTTAGGGGTCTGGCTTTGCTGCCCATTTCCCCTTTAAATTGCTGTTCATTGTTAACTGCTTGTTTGTAATTTGTTCTGTTTAATAAAATTTAAAAAAGAACAGTTGTGTCTATTCTGTTAGTGATGATTCTTACTCTGGCTCCCAGTAATTGCATTTCATTTTGTAAAAAAAGGAACAGTTGTGTCAGACATCTTGTTTGCTCTGAGAGCTGGCTCTGAGGGAGCTGGATCAGTGTCAAGGACTCACCCTGTGTCAGTAAAGGGTGGCTTGGTAATGGGATCTCAACCTCTGTGGAGTACTTTCAATCATTATTGGATTAGTTCTATAAGACAGATTTCACAACCTTCCATTATCACAGTTTGATTGCCAGCTGCTAGTGAATGCAGATTTTTTAAAAATGACACTATGGATTCCAATGGCTGTTTTAATAAGGGATAAAGCACTTGAATAGGGAACACTTCAAACATATCTAGAAACTCAAGACTAGGATCTATCAGGTCTGTGGGCCATCAGCAGCAGCAGAACCATACTCCAATATACTTTACAACCTATAGTAAGAAATAAATGTTTGAGCATTCAAAACAGTTTTTTCTCCAAGACTTCAAAGTGCAGGAGTTTCAAATGTTTTGACAGCTTGGCAGCCTCTTCTGATAGTCACTTCTAATAGTTACTTTTGCTTCCAATAGTTCTTATTGATAATTTATTTTGACACTTTTGATTGTTGCTTTTAATTGTTTTTATTGAGAATTCCTAGTGTCAATTTTGAGAGTTCCTTTTGGTAGCACTGTTTACAGTTCCAATGGGCCTGACTGTTAATAGTATGGATATTCATGTCAGAGCTTTCACAATATCAATAGGCAACTTACTTCTCCCAAGATGTCCCTGCACTATGTCAAAACATCTATCCTACCCCAGTCCAACTGAGGACCCAACAAAGTTTTAAACAGTTTCTATCAAGACTGATAAGTTTAAACTTGATAAGTTTAAAACGCATGAGCGGAGACAATTGCTTCCACACAAATATATGTGTAAGACATGGCATCATTCCCTGTGCTATCACCCACTCACCCCCTGCAGAAAAGGCAGGTGCTATGTTCAGAGGTGTGATTTCCAGATGTCAGCTTCCTCCAGTATTCTCGTGATAACGGAGAAGTCTCCACTTGCAAAAAGTCTAGGCTTAAGTCCAAGGATTGAAATTAGAAAGAGTGATTGAAAGATCAGCAATAAAGATGGGCCTTTAAGAGATTTTGAAAGGTCTGGGAGAGAGCCTCAGACAGAAGGACTGAGGCAGCTTAAGTGATTGTGTCCTGCACAATTTTCCATTTGTTATTCATGATGGTCAATAAGCAACAGAATATCATACAGAGTAGAAACTGAGATGAGGAGAAACTACTTCCCTCAGAGGGTTATGGAGCTGTGGAATTCAATGCTTCAAAGTGCAGCAGAGTCAGAATCAATCAGCAGAGTCAAGAAATAAATAGATATGCAAAGTAACTCCATGGAGGCTGGTATCCCATCACCAAGTCACCCTTTATTTACATATGCACAGTACATGGACTCTGACCAGCCAGCTCAGAGCCAGTCCCTAGAGTGAGGACAATCCCTGACCAGAGCTCCCAGATTAACAGCCCCAATCCGAGATCTCATACTCAATAAGATCTCCCTGGCCAACCTCATTCTAATCACTAAAGTACGTTTCTAATGAAAAGTGGAATGAAGGGCTATGGGGAGCTGGCAGGAAAGCAAAATTGAGGCCAAATATGAGCAGCCATGATCATGTTGAATGGCAGAGCAGCTCAAAGGGCTCCCACTTTTAATTCTTATGTTTCTATACTGGAATCTCAATGCCTCAGGTTGTGGTTTGTATATCTGCTGTGCACTAGCTGTGCTAATTCTGAGAGTCTACACACTTGAACTGGAAGACAAAGCTTCTAGTTACATTCAGTCTGAGTCTCGTCACTGAAACTGCAATCTTCAGGGAACATTGAAAATCTGACTTCGCTTTGGAAGCTTAAACCTGGTGAAATGACATTATTCAGTCAATTCCCTAAAGACACTCTAGCTTTTTGGGTGTGCCTTAAGTATGTTTGTAAGTTTTTCGATAATAGACATAATTCTACCTTCAGCAGAAGTGGGGGCATCAGGGGAGGGTTCAACTCTGAATTAAAACGATGACATATTTTTGTTTCCTGTATCATTAGTACTTGCCTACATCAGGCAATTATTCTCTGCAATAAGTGTTGTTAATTGCTCATAATTGCCTCTGGATTGGTATGATTTTGTGATCACTGAATTTTTCAGAACGCTTGGGACTTGGCATTGAAATTTGTGTACTTCATAGTTCTTCTGTGAAACCTGCTGAGACAGTGCCTAACTGGTGACATCTTTCTAGGCTCTATTAAGCTCAGATAGCCATTTCACTTCCTGCAAGGAGATTATTCAAGTCTACTAAGGCAAAGTCACACATCACTTAGTTAATTCTACTCCTTAAATATAATTGTTCAAATATTAGAACTGATTTCCTATTTTGAATATTCTCTGTACTGTTGCTTGATCAGCGTTGGTGCAAACACTTAGAGTAATAAAATATTAAAGCACAAAAGCAGACCCTTCAGCCCATCATAGCAGTGCCAGTCATCAAGCATCTATCTACTTCAGTCCCATTTTCTAACTCTTGCCTTGTGCACTTTTTTTTTCTCTCTCAAGAGGCACCAGGGGTGGCATGGTGGCTCAGTAATTAGCACTGCTGCCTCACAGCACCAGGGACCTGGGTTTGATTCTAACCTTGGACGACTGTCTGTGCGGAGTTTGCACATTCTCCCCGTGTCTGCGTGGGTTTCCTCCAGGTGCTCCAGTTTCCTCCCACACTCCAAAGATGTGCAGATTAGGTGAATTGGCCCATGCTGAATTGCCCACAGTGTTAGGTGCATTAGTCAGAGGTCTGGGTGGGTTACTCTTCGGAGGGTTGGTGTGGACTTGTTGGGCTGAAGGGCCAGTTTCCACACTGTAGGGAATCTGATCTGATCTTGTAAGTGTTCAGCTAAGTACTTTTCCACTTCTGTGATAACCATCCTCTGAGGCACTTCAGTTCAGACTCCAATAAATCCCCTCTAAACCTCCTGCCCCTTATCTTAAACCCATTTCCCCCCTTTATCGACTCCTCTACTAATGGGAAAAGTTTCTCCCCATCTGTCCTGTCTGTCTATGTCCCGTAGAACTTGTAGATCTCAAAGAGTTCCCCTCTCAGCCTTCTCTGCTAGAAGGAGAACAATTGCAGCTTATTCAATCTCTCTTCGTAGGCAAAATGATCCATCCCAGGCGACATCCTGGTGAATCTGCTCTTCACCCTTGCCAATGCAATCACATCCTTTCTATAGCATGGCTTGCCAAACTGCCCACTGTACTTGAGCTATGGGTTAACTAAAGCCATGGACAGTTTCTTCATTGAGACATAGCAATCTATGGGATGGGTTGATTAGATCAGTTAGCTGCATAACTGCTTTGTAATGCAGGGTAGCACCAAGAGCATGAGTTCAATCCCCGCACTGGCTAGTGTTACCATGAAGGACTCTCCTCCTCTCACCTGAGGCATGGTGACCCTCAGGTTAAATCACCACCAGCTGTTTCTGTCTAATGAGAGAGTGGCACTATGGTCCAGAAGGACTTTGGGACCTTTACCTACCAGTTTACAGCACAGAGAAAGGCCCATCAACTCTGGGTTGGTTAAATACAAGCACCTATCTATTCTCATCCCACTTTTTAGCACTTAGCCACTCGTGTTCCTTAGCACATGCAAATACTCCTTCAATGTTACGAGAATTTCTGCCTCTACCACTCTTACAGGCAGTTCTAGATTCTCACTACCCTCTGTGTGAAAAAAGTTGCTCCTTAGGTCCCTTTTTTTCTCCCCCTCTCACCTTGAACCTCTACCCTTTTAGTTTTTGACTCCCCGATGTTGGGCAAAAAAATCTTGACTATTCACCCTACCCATGCCCCTCACAATTTCATAAACCTCTATAAGGTCATACCTCAGAGTCTGATACTGCAGAGAAAATACTCCTAGCTTATTCAGCCTCTTTTTGTCATTTGAACCCTCCAACCCCAGGAACATTTCTGTAAATCTTTTCTGCAAAGATTAAATGGAAGACTCATTAAAATTATGGACTTAAACAAGTTCTCCAGTAGAGCACAGCGTTAGATCAGTATGGCTTCCCCTGTTTCAGCTAAAATCGATGATCCGAATAATCAATTATCTGAACAAAATAGTACCCGCCTACCTCATTCAGATAATCGAGGTTCCTCTGTACATGGTATGATTTGCCTGAGTAGCACGCAAAACAATACTTTCTATGCGTCACATTACATATGACAATAATCAAATGAAATCAAATCAGAAACCAATTAAACTGTTGTTGTCAGGCAGTTGTCCCTTCACTTGGTAACCAACCAGTAATATTCTGTCAGCCTTCTCCTTTGCTGCTCCAGGGAACGATAACATTTTATATACAACTCTCAATGCTCCAGTGAACTGGATTTTAAAACTGCAAATACCTCTTTAAACTTCTTTGGTTTAAAGCAGTGTCTGTTCCCATTTTTAGTCCATCATCCAGTAACAAATGAAAGTGGACATTACAGTACTCCTTTTACTTCAACTATTCTATCCATGTGATGAAGGTATGGCAGGGTGTCCATGCGTTTAACCTGGTGATAATGACTTACCTGCATGGATAACAGAAACTGTATCACCTCAGATACCTCTTGACACCTCGCCTCCAGCTCCACCACCCCCCAACCCCGAATTTTCCTGTTTGCTGAGAAGCTGCAGACAGGGCACAGGAGGCTTGGACCAAGACCCCCAGCTCCAGAGGTTTGCAATAACATCGCTGAACATGTTGACATAGAAAAATTTCTGTACGTGTGTCTATGGTGCAGTGGTAGTGTCCCTACCTCTGAGCCAAGGGGCCTGTGTTCATGTCCCACCAGCTGTAAAGTTGCGTGTTCGAACACCGCTGAACAGATTGATCAGAAAATATTTGTAAGTTCATTTGTGAACAATACTTGTCCCAGGTCTTCCCTGCCAATGTTAACCCTAACATACTTTGTGCTCCTGCATGCATCTACAAAAGGGAGGTGACAGCCTAGCGGTTTTATCACAGGACTGTTAATCCAGAGACCCAGGCAACGACCCAGGGACCTGAATTAGAATCTTATCACGGCAGATAGTGGAATTTGAATTTAATAAAAATCTGGAATTACGTGTCTAACAAAGACCACAAACACTATCAATTGTCAGAAAAATGTTTCTTCTGAAGAAGTCACTCAACCCAAAATGTTAACTCTGATTTCTCTGCACAGATGCTGCCAGACCTGCTGAGCTTTTCAGAAATTTTTGTTCATGGTTTCCTTCGTCCGCAGTTTGTTCGATTTTTATTTTGACAGAAAAGCTCATCTTGTTCACTAATGTCCTTTAGGGAAGGAAACTGCCATCCTTACCTGGTCTGGCTTACACATGGCTCCAAACCCACAGCAATGTGGCTGACTCCTAACTACCCTCTGGGCAATTAGGGATGGGCAAGAAATGCTGGTCTAGCCAGTGACACCAACATCCCGTGAATGAATGAATAAATAAAAGGCCCATTGCCTTATACAATCTAAGCTCACTGCTTTGACCAGACATCATCTCCAAATTAGCATCACATAGGATTGGAAAAAGTTCCAAACTAAGATTAGACCAAAGGATACCAAGGTACTTTCTATTACTATGTCTTGCCAGTTTTAAAAGTGGCCACTTATAACAGCATGCCCTACCTCCTGTGATGGATTGATGGGAGTGGAGAGGAGATTGGCTTTTATTGCTTAGCCAATGTTCAGTTTGAGCTGTCAATCTGAGCAAAACTTGCGAGGCAAATTCAAATCTGAAAGGATGCAGAATGAAAGACAGTTCTTCAGACTCAAATTTTGTCTGCTCCTGGTCAAATGCCTTTTCCACCACTGCAAGTCGGGAGGGAAATCAGCAGGTGATCAACTGGAGGCCAATTAACAACTACCCTTCTTGTGTCCCAGTTAAGGACAGTTGTGTGTATTAGCATGTGTACACAAGCAATGAGAAAGGCTCCAAACATTGAAGGTTAAAAAAAAAACAAAAAATGCTGGCGAAAACACATTAATTCAGCCTAATTTGCAGAAGGCCGGTGGAGAATTAGAAGTGTATGAGAGCAGTAATACATTCAGGGTGAGAGAAAGGGAAAAGCAGACAAACACAGACAGGAAACATGACTGGAAGTGGGGAATTATATAGTGTAGAAGGAGGCCATTCAGCACAATGTGCCCGTGCCAACAATAACTTAACCACAGAAACTACCCTTTGTATGGAACAATGCCCCCACAGTAATGTTATCAGCAGACTTTGAAAGAGATGTGCATCCCCACAGCCCCACAAAAATTTCCTTTACAATGATCAAAAGTTGAACCAATTCCTTCTCACTGAATCTTCCTTCACAAGCCTTTTCAGCTTTTTGTCCATGACCTCAAACCCATCTTCTCTTGTTCCTAACCCTTCTATAGCTGGGAATTAATTCTCCCTTCACCACTCTCTTTGTTAGTTAGAACAATTGAGTCAAACACTGAGCAGTTTTAGAAAGTACCATGAATCTCATCACTACCATCATCTTATGGACGTATGGAGATCATTTGGATTGTCTCAGGTAAATTCATCACCACGAGTTCTTCTTATTATTGTTAATCTAAGTTACTAACATGATATTCCCTCAACAGGGGATATATTTTTAAGGTGAGGGGGGAAGTTTTAAAAAGGACATGAGGGGCAATTTCTTTTTTACCCAGTTCATTTGCGAAATGAACTGACAGAGGAAGTTAGGTGCAGGTACAGTTCCAAAATTTAAAAGACATTTGGATTGGAACTGTGTGGATCTCATTGATTATGAGATCCTGGTTAACCTGGACCAATTGAGGGATCCCTGGCTGACTAACATAAACAGGGGATTCAGAACCTTCTCACTTCAGGGACTAACTCTGAGCTGGCTGGCCACAGCCAGTGTACTGGACTTGTGTAAATAAAGGGTGACTTAGTGATGGGTTACTGACCTCTGCGCAGCTACTTATGTGGGCGGCACGGTGGCACAGTGGTTAGCACTGCTGCCTCACAGTGCCAGAGACCCGGGTTCAATTCCAGCCTCAGGCGACTCTCTGTGTGAAGTTTGCACATTCTCCCCGTGTCTGCGTGGGTTTCCTCCGGGTGCTCCAGTTTCCTCCCACAGTCCAAAAATGTGTAGGTTAGGTGAATTGGCCATGCTAAATTGCCCGTAGTGTTAGATGAAGGGGTAAATGTAGGGGAATGGGTCTGGATGGGTTACGCTTCGACGGGTTGGTGTGGACTTGTTGGACCGAAGGGCCTGTTTCCACACTGTAAGTAATCTAATCTAATCCAATCTATTTCAGACAAATACATGAATAGGAAAAGTTTGGAGGGATATGGGCCAAATGCAGGCAGGTGGGACGAGTTTAATTTGGAAATATGATCAGTGTGGGTGATTTGGACCGAAGGCTCTGTTTCCATGCTGAATGACTCGATGACTCTATTTGGGGAAAGATGCACATACAAAATAATCAGCAGAAGACAGGCTCAATCTTGTTGAACATTAAGTAGGCTTATTACTTATTAATTAAGAGATAATTAACATTACATCTGAGATACATGACACTCTCTTGAGAGACATCAGGCTCAACCCAAGAGTGAGCTCACAATGCTATCTTGGTTGCGTGTGATTATGACTAAGAGTAATTACTGAAGCACTGGTAGGAGAACATACAGAGAAAATCTCTCATCTGCTCCTGGAAATAGTACTTTATCTCCTGATGGGTGGAACTCATTGATAACAGTTAACCCTTGCAGGTTCTCACTGCCTCTTGTAACAGACAGAAACAAACTGAAGAATCAAAGAGCAAGTAACTAGCCAAGGAACCTAGGTGACAGGAAAAGTGGAAGCTAAGGGAGAATTTTAAAAATCTAGGAATAGAACATAGAATATACAACAGTACAACACAAGAACAGGCCCTTTGGCCCACAGTCTTGTGCTAAACCTGATACTAAATTAAACTAACCCTTCTGACTGCCTATGGCCCACATCCCTCCATTTCTTGCATACTCATCTGCTGACCTAAAAACCCCTATTGTATCTGCCTCCATCACCCGGCCTGGCAGTGCATTCCAGCCACCTCTGTCATAAAACTTGCCCCTCACCTCTCCTGTGAACTTTCCCCTTCTTACCTTAAATGCTTGCCCTCTAGAATTAGACTTTTCAATTCTGGGATAAAAATTCTGACCATTAACCCTATCTGTGCCTCTCCTAATTTTATAAACTTCTATCAGGCCTCCCCTCAGTCTCTGCTGCTCCAGAGAAATCAACCCTAGTTTGTCCAGCTTCTCCTTGTAGTTTGTGCACTCTAATCCAGAAAGTACCCTGGTAAACCTCTTCTGCAAAACCTCTACCACATCCTTGTTGTAATGTGGCGACCGCAATGATATTGAGCTCCTTGAGGGCTGCTGGAAATGTTCCTGAAGAAGGGCTCATGCCCGAAACATCGATTCTCCTGCTCCTTGGATGCTGCCTGACCTGCTGCGCTTTTCCAGCAACACATTTTCAGCTCTGATCTCCAGCATCTGCAGTCCTCACTTTCTCCTAATGTTCTCACATAGGCAAGTGAGAAGTATTCCATTGCACTCCTGATGTGTGCCTTGGTTGAGAGTGGGTGGATGGTTCGGTTGAAATGGTGATGTGGGATATCTGTTAGTCAGATAAAAGGAATTTGGTGAAATATGAGACTAGACAGTGATTCTTTTCTTGATCAGAGGCTTATTTGCAGAATTCAGCATAATTAATCTCAAACATCTCCCAAGACCCCCCAAATGCCAGCATTTTCTTTTCATATGTGCTCAAGATAGTTGATCAATGAATATGCTCAATCTATTGAGAGTAGGTTGCATAATACAATTAAGAATATTTGGTGCTTACCTGAACAGACATGTTATTCTGATTGAGGTCACATCTCATCCCTCCAATAATTTGGGCGATCCATGCTGGGGAGTCAACCCACAGTGGAGAGGGACATGAAAGCAAAATACTCTGTCTTAGAGACAAGACCGCTTCTATCCTGCTTCAAGCAAAGAGTTATCTGACATTTGTGTTTTCTTGAAAAGAAAGCATCTCACTCCATGTGCATCTGAAAAAAAAAAGCAGGGATTAAATTAATAAGCCACAAAACAATCTTTGAAGCAATTCTATGAGATTTCTGTCCAAATGCAAGTGTAAATTCATATAATCGAGCATTACACTGTAAAATAACACAATCAGGACATCATCTTTTAATACATTTACTGTGCAGTCTGAATTTCCAATTAAGATTATATCTCAGTTTATGTATCAATGTTAAATATATATTAACAGGGTCATTGTGTAATTTTTGCATGGCAAATTGAATATGCCGCTTAAATGGATGCAAAGTAATAGCATGATAACAAAATGTTATTAAAATCTAATCTTATCAGACACCATTGCCAAAAGAATTAGACTCTAGTAAGCTCTACCAAAGCACTTACAAGAGAGAACATATGTCATGGTTGAGTGTTTATATTCTTTACCTGCGGACTTAGAAGCACACAAATCCAATACATTTTGCAATTTGTTATGGATTCTTATTCAATCGTTTTGCAGTTTCACTGTCTATCCACTTCACCCCCAGCACGCATATCCTCCCCCCGCCTACTATCCTCCTTTCCCTTTTCTATATTTTCTCCATCCTTCTCAGTCCTTAGTCACCAAGACCAGCTGTGGTTTTGTTAAATAGGCCCAAGCCAGAAGTTAAAGCATGAATCTGGACACCGATCCTTTGCCTTGATAATTGGCTAATTCCTAGAACTCCTCCGACATAACTAGCCCTAGTGTTCCAGCAGGCCCTGGCAATTGGTTTGCTAAGCAGCGTGATGCCAACAGTGTAGGTTCAATTCCCATCACTCACAGAGGCTACCATGAAGGACTCTCCTTTTCAACCTCTCTCCTTTCGCCTGAGGCATGGTGGCCCTCAGGTTAAATCACCACCAGTCATCTCTCTCCAATGAGAGAGCAGCGCTATGATCTGGTCAGGCTATGGCCACTTGACTTGACTCCCTTGGGTGAATGGCCTGTGAGAGGTGTAGCTGGGGGGAGTTTGACAATGATGAATGACCAGACCAGATTTAGTAGTGTTGGTTGAGCAATAAATATTGGCCAGGACATCAGAAATTAACCTCCTGCTCTTTTTCAAAATAGTGCGATCTTTTAAATCCACCTGAGTTGAACAGCTTATCCCAATATTGGCACCTTCAACAATGCAGCACTTCCCTCGGTTCTGCAATGGAGTCCCTACCTGGATTTTCTGCTCAAGTCTCTGATATCAAATCTCTGGAAAATTGAGTTTCATACTTATTAAGGTATGACGTTCAACAACAGAGTATCATCATGCATTGTGATGTGTTATCTGTCAACATCTTCTTATAAGGGTTTGAGGCCTATGATCAGAAGCTTTATTTCTGGTGCCTATATCTGTTGCCCTTGTCTAATTTTACCTCCTGGACCCAGGAAAGAGTAATGACTGCAGACAACATAGTGAAATGCAATGTGAAGCATGAGGTGACTTACTGAACTGAGGCCTGGCTCTAATGTGACATTTGAAAATTAAGTATTTGAATATTATGGTATACTCTCTAGTCAATACCTTATTTATTCTCTTAATTTGGGACTCCCAATTTATAAAATCCTTGAACAGCTTCACAATTTGCAAGGGGTAAATTTTGTTTCATCATTGCCTTCTGGCCAGGGAACCTAATCTGTACTGAGAGATGGAGAACGGATCCAATTGATGGCCACAATTGAATGATGGAAACACAGTGGCCTTCTGCTGTCTTGCTGGAGGACAGAATAACCTCTGTTGTAAATGGCATGTTGGTTTGAATTAGCACAGCCCTGCAGGTAAGCTGCTTGAATACGGAGGACCTGTGCTGCCTGAGATGGTTCCAAATCCAATTGTCCTGCAGCTTTGATAAACCTCAGGATGGCAATCTACTCAGCAAGATAAACACTCGAGACTTTGTGAAGAATAAAAAGAAAACACATGAGAAACTGCAAGCAAGCCCTGTCAGACAAACCAGTCCCCGGAGCAGATTGCAGTCCAGCTGAAACATTCAGAGCAGATTGCAATCCTGTTCTTGTGACACATGATGCAGCAGATCGAATATCAGTGCACAGTGCTCTACAAGCTCAGCCTCTCCCAATTTGGTTCAAGTCCCTTCCAATCTGAATTCCAATGCAGGCTTATTGCACTGCATCACCTGTTGGATGTACCTGACTCCACATTGACAATGTCTGCAACAGTAGGTCCATGCTTCAAGGTAGTAACACAAAATTGAATGGTAACAGTCTGCTATTTGGGGTCTTTATTAACACAGGACTTCCCAAAAAGTGGGGATCGAGCTTTGAGGCAGCTTATTTTCTGGAGAGTTCTGACTGAGTTATACCAGTCATGCACGGCCCCTATCAACTCCCAATTCTCACACTTGCCTGCTCAACTTGCATTGTTCTGACTGAGGGGTCACAACAGCTTTCAAGCCCTGACAAAGAGCTACAGTCCGAATATAGAGTCATAGATTCATAAAGTTATACAGGACAGAAACAGACCCTTTGGTCCAACTCATCTATGCTGACTAGATATCCTAAATTAATCTAGTCCCATTTGTCAGCACCTGACCCATATTCCTCTAAACCCTTCCTATCGACATACTTATCCACATGCCTTTTAAATATTGTAATTGTACCAGCGTCCACCACTTCCTCTGGCAACTCATCCCATATACACACACAACCCTCTGAATGAAAAGGTTGCCCCCTAGGTCTCTTTTATATCATTTCTCCTCTCACCTTAAACCTGTGATGTCTAGTATTTGACTCCCCTACCCTGGGAAAAAGACTTTGACTAGTCACTCTATCCATGCCCCTCACAATTTGATAAATTTCTATAAGTTCACCCTCACTTTTGGATGCTCCAGGGAAAACGGCCAGTACTAATTCTTCAAACATTCAAACGGATAATTGACCTGCCACCATCGCTCAAGCAGGGTGTTTGTGCCTGATCTAACTGGTAAGCCTGATCTAACTTATTCCTGCAATGTAAGAACTAGATGTGAGTAATGTGGTCTGGAAAGATTCAACAGGTGTTGATTACAGCTTCTGATGTATCCAAAAACCATAGTCACATTTACAAATATCCCAGTCAGTTTCAGTTAATGTCACCAAACATTAGGCTTATCAGTTCCAAAGACTGGCAAGCTTCCAGCAGCATGTCATGCTTCAAGTGGCCCCAGTTAGAATGGAGTGTGAAACTCTCCAGTCACATACAGTGATGATATCACCACATGTCTCTGAAAGATATCGTGCATACTAACTGTGAGACCTAACACAATAATGATTAGTAGTGTTGTGGATCTTCCTGTGCAAAAACTGGCCACTGTAACATTACCACAGCGACAGAACTCCAGTGGCTACAGTGTGCTCTGAGTTTGCAAATAATACACCTGACTTGAAACCTATTCTCAGTCTTATTCTTCCTTTCAAAAGATACGGGATAGAATCCAGAACTGTTCTGTTCCTCCATTGAAGGAAATTGGTAGACTTATGCAATTAAAGGAGTTAACATTTTGTCTCTTCTTCTCTATGTTTAGTCTCTCACAAGCCACAGCATTACTGAATTCAGACAAAATAGACGTTCAGAAACAATCCTCAAGTATGGACGAGCAAAAGAGGAACTCTTTACACATAAAAGATGCAAGAATCTAATGTTCTTGGCACTAACTGTTTGTTCCTGATGTTACAATCCTCTATAGGTCTATGCTTCACTTCCATGAGTCGTCCCCTCGAGCAGTTTGGCCGACAACTGACAAAACACATCACACAGCTCTGAGGTTGAGCAGACCAGCAAGGATTTAGATGCCTGGCTTATCCCAATCTAAAACATTGCAAATGCATTGAACCCTAAGCCAGAATTGGATGAGAGAGTGCTAAGTCTCGCCCACCCGATATCCCTGCAGCTAATGTGTTTCTCTTATCACTGATCCTGTGTTTCGTCAGTATTTAAGCCACCACAGTTGCAGGATACAGATCAAGCAGGAATACTTTCAGGACTCAGCTGCATCCACGACAGACAAGCGCACAGACACACACAAGGCTCTCGTTGTGATCTTCTGTTCATTTGCTAAAGCCTCAGGATTGAGTTGACTGCAGTTTTGATTAGTGGCACATTTGAATGCAATCAGAAAATTTACATCAGCCGCAACCCACCCTCGCGTTTTGACTTCATTCTTGAGACCTTGTCATATTGACTGGTCAGGATGCAGTGGAGATTAGTGAGCATGTTCACAAAACTATTACCGTGCAGAAGGAGGCCATTGGGCCCATTGTGTTTGCACTGGCTCTCCAAAAGAGCAATTCATTTATTACTCTTGCCAGGACTTTTGATTTTTAATTGACATTGTCATGAGAAAATGGTTTGATATCTATTGTTATTAGTTCCTGGGCCTCAGTGGGTGAATATATTGTGTAACAGAGTATAACACCGATGTCATGTATTACTGACAAGAAGGTTGCAGATGAGACTTAGAGTCAAACTGCACAGAAACAGACATTTCGGTCCAACCAGTTCATAATCCCAAACGAAACTAGTCCCAGCTGCCTGCCCCTGGCCTCTGTCCCTCCTTTCTGATTCATGTACTTATCTGTGGGTGGCACGGTGGCACAGTGGTTAGCACTGCTGCCTCACAGCGCCTGAGATCCGGGTTCAATTCCCGCCTCAGGCGACTGACTGTGTGGAGTTTGCACGTTCTCCCCGTGTCTGCGTGGGTTTCCTCCGGGTGCTCCGGTTTCCTCCCACAGTCCAAAGATGTGCAGGTCAGGTGAATTGGCCGTGCTAAATTGCCCGTAGTGTTATGTAAGGGGTAAATGTAGGGGTATGGGTGGGTTGCACGTCGGTGTGGACTTGTTGGGCCGAAGGGCCTGTTTCCACGCTGTAATGTAATCTAATCTAATTGTCTTTTAAACATTGTAACTGTACCCACATCCATCATGTCCTCAGGAAGTTCATTCCATATGTGAACCACCCTCTGTAAAAAATTTGCCACATGGTCTTTTTAAAATTTTTCTCCTCTCACCATAAAAATTTGCACCCTAATCTTGAAATGCCCCATGCTAGCTACTATTAACCCTATCTATACCCCTCATGATTTTATAAACCTCTGTAAAGCCACTTCTCAACCTCCCACACTCCAGTGAAAGAAGTCCCAACCTATCCAGCTTTCCTTTATGACGCAAACCTTCCACGCCTGCAACACCCTGGTAAATCCCTTCTGAACCTTCTCCAACTTAATAATATCCTTCCTGTAACAGGGCGACCAGAACTGCACACCGTCTTCCAGAAGAGGCCTCACCAACTGATATCAGCCTGGAACTCAGTTAAATCATTACAGTTTGAATGAAGGAGAGGAACAATCAGGATTCCTGTCCTTGATTTTTTAAAAAGTTGTTCACTGTGGGCACGGCCAGCATTTATTACCCATCTTTCATTTCCCAAAGGGCAGTTCAGAGTCAACAGCATTGCTATGGGTTTAGGAGTCACACAAAGGATCTGGTAAAGGTGGCTGATTTCCTTCGCTGAAGGACATTTGTGAACCAGATGGGTATTTTTTTATAACAATGGACATGGTCACCATTGTTCCAGAAGAATGAGAGTGGATCTCATAGAAACGTGGGAAGAATGTTCCTGAAATTGGGGAAGTCCAGAATTAGGAGTCGCAGTCGAAGAATAAGGGGTAAGCCATGCAGGACTGAGATGAGGAAGAATTTATTTGCTCACACGGTTGTAAATCTGTGGATTTCTTTTCCACAGGAAAGCTGTTGGGGTCAGTTCAAAAGGGAGCTGGAGGTGGCTAAAGGGGTCAAGGGGTATGGGGAGAAAACAGGAGTGGGATGCGATTGCATGATCAGCCATGATCACATTGAATGTGGTGCAGGCTCGAAGGGCTGACTGGCCTACTCCTGCTTCTATTGTCTATGTTTCTGTGTTCCAGATTGTATTGAAATTTCACCATGGTGTGGGGATTTGAATCTTTGTCCTGAGAACATCAGACTGGGGTTGCTGGGTTATGAGTCCAGCGCCATGAGCTTGACATCAGTGCCTCCCCTTGGAATCAAATCCTATGATTTCTGCAGGGATAAAAGCACATGCGAGCATTGGCCGAGTGTAATCGCCTGTAATCTTCCAACAATCGAGTTACAGAGTGACAGCCGAAAAGCCTGCCACTTGAAAATTGACAACACAGCTCAGTGCTGCTATTGAAGAGGCACAATCTCAGAAAGAGAGGAATGGGAGGGTGAGGGAGGGCGAAATGTTTTTGAGAAAATATTTCAGAAAAACACGCACCGCATTGAAAAGAAGTAAAACTCTTGTGATAGAATGTACTGCATTGATATTGGAAGTCAATAGGCTAGTGCGAGCCAGAGCTCTGATCAATTGCTCAGCAAATGAAGGCATCAGGATGTGTATTTATCCTTGCAGGATGCGATGAAGCCTCTAATCTACAATACGGTCCCTTACTAAACTCTGCCTCTCTGATTAACACAGGACAAATTAAGTGGATTTCTAAAGTTTTGCACAACTTCCCAAATTATGGGTTCATCCTTTGTAACACCACATGCCTCCCTGTTCCCCCACCGACCCAAGGCTGGTATTAATGTTTGCAATCGTTCAGAGACGAGGGATGGGGCGTGCAAAGAATAGCAGGATGATTGCTTCAAGCTTGACTCCTGGCCAATGCTTCAGGCTTCTTGGGCAGATGTTAGACACTCAAAGCTTGACCCACAGCCAAATAGAACGGCAGCACCAGGGACCAAGCTCAGGCATAGTAAGTTTCACTGGCAGCTGGTGGTTCAGCCTTGAAAAATGAATGTTTCAAGAATTGCAAATGCAGACCACAGGGCCAAGGGATAGATGCCTGGAGGCTGCTGCAAATGCAACAGATGCTTCGACTGCCTCAGACAAACAATACTACTGGGCTATAACCTGAGATAGATAACTTTCGATCTGCATTCTTTTGCTGGCAATTGTTGCTTTGGAGGTCTGAAGTCAACACGTTGATGCCAACATTGTTTTCACCAAAGGGGTATAACTAGCTTGATGTGGTACTCAAAGTTATGAGCAGTTTTGATAGAATGGATAGGGAAAAAAACTGTTTTCGTGGGCAGTCAGTAACCACAGAGTCAGGAGGGAAGGTATGGGGAATATCTGCTTATAAACATAGCACATTGTTACAATCAGAAATGTAATGCCTGAAAACAGATTCAATCAGAATTTTCAAGTTTGTATTAAACAGACTCTTGTGTCAAGGCGGAAAATAAAACAAAGCAGGATTTGTAAAGGAGCAGAGGAGTGGGATTAATGCTCAAAACAGATTAATCTCTTCCTTCACTGTGTGATTCTCTGTCAACACCAGATTTGCACAAAGAGCCAACCATGTGAAGAAAATACTTGCTCCTCTGAACTGGGTTGTGTAAAAGTTTTCTGAATTCTTTTGCCAAAATGTAAGAATATTTCTGTCCAAAACCACATATTTATGACTCAGATGCTAGAAGTAAGGTTCTTGGCTGTGGTCTGGAAAGTGGCATGAACAACTTTAATGACTGTTAACAATGCAATGAAACAGTGCAAACCTGCTGGTCTTTACAGATGTCATGAAAAGCTATGCACTCATTCATATCACAAAACCAAGGAAGATCTATGTATTGAAATAGGCCCATTAGAAATATATTCTCACCACATGATAGGGGATTAGCCCATCAGATACAAAGCACGGTAATTCTAATGAGATACTCCCTCTCATTAAAAATGTTTTCGAACAAATGCTTTATGTTGATTGAACATTTGGTGCCATGCTGTTAATCTAATTTAGTTTGTGGAGATCAATATTAACCAGGTTGTTGGGATTTCTGGCGAGTAAAATCTAGTTAAAGGATGAATTGGAGGAATTCAGAACAGCCAAGATTATTGACTGCATGACCGTGGACATAAGCACACCATTTACAAGGCTAATGGGACAGTGGATCTGCAGAAAAGACAATACAATCAATTAAGGGTCTGGGGTAGCTTTTGAAAGTATTGGGAGTAGGAACAGAAAAGAAACATTCTTTAAAAGTCCAATTCATGCTCTCCATGGAAATCTTTAGGGAAATGTAAAAGATTTATACGATCTGAAGAGAAACCAGAGTACCTGACTGATTACTTTCAAAAGAGATAGGGGACCTATTCGTAATGTGGGATCAATAAGTAGTTTGGAAGGACGTAAGACAGAAAACATTGGAAACGGTGGTCAAATCAAGCAGCCTTTGCAGAGTGACAAGAATAATTAATATTTTAAGTTGATGTGTACCACAGTTGTATTAGCCCTGTCTGCAGAGTGGTCCATGGAAGGCAAATGTAAACAGCTCATTGCAACCCCTCTTCAATTTTTGAATGTTCCACTTTAAAAATAATAAGCATTAGTTTTAGAGCATATCAAAGGTTAGATTATCACATAATTATTGCAAACAGTTATTAAGTTAAGCATACACAAACATTAAGGTGGCTCAGTGGTTAGCCCTGCTGCTCACAGGTCCCAGGTTTGATTCCAGCGTCGGATGACTGTCTGTGCGGAGTTTGCACGTTCTCCCTGTGTCTGTGTGGGTTTTCTCTGGGTGCGTCGGTTTTCTCCCACAATCCAAAGATGTGCAGGTCAGGTGGATTGGCTGTGCTAAATTGCCCAGAGGGTTAGGTGCATTAGTCAGAGTGAATTGGGTCTGGGTGGGTTACTTTTCAGAGGGTTGGTGTGGACTGGTTGGGCTGAAGGGCCTGTTTCCACACTGTAGGGAATCTAATCTAACCTTGAAAGCTACTTACAAAGATGCATAGATGATCAGTCTGTTATTGTTGTAGGCTTGTTACTTGCTTTGAATGCTTCTCTTTCTGAAGTGAAGCTGTTGAAAACCTGAGGTCAGAATTCATGAATGGCTTCTGTAATTGAATAGTAGGAGGTTGCTTGTACAGGTAGACTCAGTGGTACTGCAGGATTTGGGAGAGTGAAATAGAGAAAAATTGATCCTATTTCCTTACTAGCTCTGTGGTTGCACAACTTGCAGATTTCCTCAACTCTTTCAATAGAACTGCTGTTGATTTCTGAAAGTCCTTTACACTGTGCTGTCATTGCTTGATAACTCTCTGGTGTTGTCTCAGAGTCTCAAAATGGCATCTTGAAGAATCTTAAAATAGTACAACAATTGCTGACTTGCCACCTGAGAGGGTGTTAAATGTTTAAAGCTGCATTTGAAAGGTAGTGCTTCTGTCAGGACAGCATTCCTCATTCTGCAATACCTTTAAAAGTTACCACCACTGGTTGGCAGTTTGTTCCTCACATCCACTTGCCTTGTTAATGGTGTACTTATCGTGGTGGGCACTGAACACCTCAAATTCATCCTGTTATGAACCAGGTCACAACCCTCAGAATATTTTAAGAAGGTAGGGTGGACCCTAATATTTTCTTATTTTAAAGGGAAATGCTGTGTTCCAGATATGATGTGACTAGTCAAACTACTCAACATTAAGCAAATCACAATTTATTTAACCCCTGTTGTTAAAAGACAAACAAAAGAAAGAGGTGCCTAGAATGATTTAACTTTATTGGAAAACATAACCGAATAATGAATACAGTACCTATTAGTAATTAACTGTTGTAAATACATTCACATCCCATAAACATATCCCTTGGTAAAAAGGCAAATTCAGACATGGATTCTCTCATGCAGTTCTCCCATCCAGGAGGGAAGAAATATCAAGAGAAAATTCAGCGCGTATAGTAGCATGGAGACATTCACTGACGCTTCCAATTCTTTCCAGATTCCAAAGGCTTCTGCTTAAAACTAAACCTAAAAACTAAAAAAAACTAGAAAGCCTGGTTGGTGAGAGCTGGCCACACTCAGGCTGCTTTTATTGTTGCAACTTTTAAAAAAGGGCTCAAAAATGGTTTACTTTCTTAGAGACAGCTTGACACCTCTGCCTCAACAACCTGTCTTCAAAAAAATCCAGGACAAAAATAATCTCTGAAAGTGACAGCAGAGTCGCAGTCCTTTAATTAGGTTTTACCCTTCAGAAATCCAACAACCTGGTCACTACTGATGTGAACTGTACTAAACTGGAGTGTCGGCTTGGTTTTGAGTGGGACTTGAACTTATGATCTTCTCTGTTGGTGAACCCTCTGCCTCTGGGGCCTAGATTCCAAAGAAAGACCAGCCAGTGGCCTTGTCATTGCCTGATTGTCTTGTGGTTTGGTGGGACCACTTGAAAATTAACAGCATACGTGCCTTGCTGGCTCTCCAAGTCATAGCTGAGATCCTCGTTAGTCCAATAAGATTCTGCCATTATTTATACTAATACTTTTCACATTCTCTGAATTTGAATGGCGAATTGAATTTATATTTTGCAACTGCGATGATGGGATTTGAACCCATCTGTTTCTGGATCATCGGTCCAGGTCTTCAGGATATTAATCCCTCAACACTGACTCTACTAACATGTATTTTTATTCCTTTCTCCTTCATGTGTATATCTAGCCTCCTCTGAGCTTCACCCAAGCTACTTGCCTCAATTACTCTGGGTGGTAGCAGCTACTGGAACATCAATTGGCATGGACGAAGAGGAGAGAGGAATTAAGGCCTCGAGTTAGAATTGTACAGAACCTTGTGCGTTAATTTATACTGTTTACATCGCTATTTCTACTGAGCTTCCTGCTGCAAAGAATGATCACTAATTGCCTTGGGGGGATTGCTGACAAACTCCTACCAATACAGTTCTTTAAGAAGGAATAAAATAGACATTTATTTGAAGACCTTCCTCTGAGTATTCCTACTGCATTTGATTACATTAATGCATGGCATAAACAGCATCACTATCCTTCAATTTGAAGGACAGCTCCATCAAAATAATTATGCGCCCAATTTTCTTGCATGTAGCGGTGTTGTGAATGTTGGTAATTTTCACACAGAGAGCCAAAACGTCTGACAACAGCTCCTTTGTGGCCTGACCTAGATTCTCGCTTCAGAATTTGGTTCTGGAACTTTCTTTGGAGGATCGGAAGTATTGTCAATGTTTGCAAAGCACTCTGGGGCATCCTAAACTGGTGAAAGGCACTACATAAATGTAAGACTTTAAATGTTTGTTCCCTCAAGTTGTGATGTTTTTCACAAATACGGTACAATGTCCTGGGCTAGCTGTTTCTAACATTTCCTCTTTTTGTGGGATTATTAAAAAGCAAAGTAAGAGAATGCTATGAGTTGTTTTAAACTCACAGTTGCTACATACCATAGGTGGGAGCTATTTTGTTGAGGGCTCCTCTCAAAGTATTTCACCTCCTTAGGGAAAGTTCCAAATACACTGACTCCCTCAAAGGGATTAAAGTACAATGCAGGATATCCTTCATTCCCACATCTTGAGAGACCAAACCTGTTCTTTGGTATTCTGTAGCAAGACCCAACTCTATCCCTCATAATCAGTCAATAAGTGGAATGAGATTTTATCTTTCCTTAATATACCATATGCACCTATCTTCAGAGGGATGAAAAGGAAGATCAGCCCTATTTTCCACAACTTACTTTCTACTTTCTAGAGTCTTGTGGGACTGTGGTTGCATCCCTGCCTCGAAGGCAGGAGCTCCAGGTTCAGGTGCCACCTGCTGCAGAGGTGTTGCATAACATCTCTGAACAGGTTGGTCAAAGATGTAAAAGCAAAATACCATGACGCTGGGAAACTGAAACATACTCAGAGAGTGATGGAGAAACTCAGCAAGTCTGGCAGCCTCTGGTGTGAGAGAGAAAAGCAGTTAACAGAGCACAAGGATCCATTATCAAATGCTTCAGATCTCTGTGTGAAAATTGCCAATTTTCACAACGTTTCTACATAAAAGAAACTTGGGCGAATAATTATGTTGATGGAGCTATCCTTCAAATTGAAGAGTCTTGCAAAACTCTTCTTCAGGAACAAATTCTTCAAATGAATGTGAAGGTCTCTGATAGGTATCATTCTAAAGGAATGTTTTCCATTGGCTGGTCTCAAGCTTCTAAGAGTGTTGTTGGAGCCTTGCTCATCTGGGCAAGTGGAAGTGATTCTGTCACACTCCTGACTTGTGTCTTGTAGATGGTGGACGGGCTTTGAGGAGCCGAGAGGTGAGTTACTCACTGCAAAATTCCAAGGCTCTGATCTATCCACTGTATTTATACGGCTAATCCAGTTCAGTTTGTAAACAATGGTAAGCCCCTTCAAGGTATCGCTGATGGAGGATGTAGCGATGGTAATGTCTTTGAATATAAAGGGGCGATGGTTGGATTCTCCCTTATCTGAGATGGTCATTGCCTGGAACTTGTGTGTCATAATGGTGCTTGGATGGGGTAAACAAAGTACATCTGAAGCAGCCACAATTCACAGAGGTTGGACATAAGAATTGGCAATGGAATTAGTTGCTTAGCTCCCAAAAGCATTCCTTGTTGATGGGGCGGAGATTATGAAATCATCCAATTTAGGATTACAGAAACAGAGAGAAAGAAAGTGAGGAGAACAAAAATAAAGAAATAACCTTCCTAGATATACCTTTCTCCACATCCTCAGAATATACTGATTTTGTTTTTAGACAATCACTGTTGAGTAAGAAAACGTGGTAGGCATTCAGAATGTGACAAGTTTGCACAAAGTGACATTGAGAAAATGAACAGTTATTTGTGCCTTCCTGACGATTGAAAAGTAAGTCACACTATTTTCTAAAAAAAATAGACTTGTGTGACTTTGCAACAGATTCAAGAAAGCTAAGACCTTCTTCCTCGAAGCAATGAGGATTGAAGAGAGATTTAATAAGGTTTTTGTTTAAAACGATTAAGGCTTTTCACAGAATCAACAAGGAGAAGCTAGTAGCTTTGTTAACCAACACCCACAGACTTTGGATCATTGATAAAGGATCCTGAAGGGAGATAAAGAGATTAGTTTTATGCTGGGAGCTGTGATCTGGAACATGCTGACTAATGGGTCAGTGGAAATAGATTCAATAGAAACTTTCAAAAGAGCTAGAGAAATACTTGAGGAGAACAAAGTAGTAAGTACTGTGGGCAAAGAGCAATGGCGAAGGATTAACCAGAGAGAACTTTCAAAGGGATGGCAGAGGCAAGATGGGCTGAATAATCTCGTTCTGTGTTGTGTGATTCTATGATTTCATGAATGAGATTGATTGCAGTCACTTAGAATCATGCAACATGGAAACAGACCCTTCGGTCCAACTACTCCACACTAACCATATTCCCTTAAAACCTTTCCTATTCATGCACTTATCCAAATGTCTTTTAAATCTTGTTAACTGTACCTTCATCCACCACTTCTTCTGGCCGTTCATTCCACATACGGAACACTGTCTGTGGAAAAAAAGTTACCCCTCATATGAATAGACAGATATGATCTTGTTTTAACATCTCATCTGAAATGATAATTTTATTTCGAGCATGTTATGTCGTGCATTTGAATTGACAACATATGCAGATTTTTAATCCAAGAAATGCTACTCGGTTCGATCATGTGTGTAGTTTTTTTACATTAAAGTGGTCCTATTGTACCATACAGTTATTGAAAGCTGATCTCTTGCAGCAAGTCTTCTATTGGGAATAACCAGTTCAAAATGTGCTCACACATTCTATAGCAGTAATAAGTCAAAACTAGGTACAACACAAAACCCAAACTGAATAGTCAGCAGCTTTTCAAATATAAAAAATGGAAAATGGAAAAAAAAAGAAAAACTTGCAATTGTAGAATAAGATTCACAACCTCATGATATCCTAAATCATTTTAGAGTCAGTATGGTACTTCTAAAGGGTGGGTCGCTATTGTAGTGGGGAAACTGTGGCAGCCAATTCATGCACAGCAAGCTCCCGTAAACAACAGTGTGATCATGACCAGATCATCTACTGTAAGTAACAGCAAAACATGGTGAGTACTGGAAATCTGAAACAGACATAGAGAATGCTGGAGAGGACATAGAGGTCTGGCAACATCTGCAGAGACAGAAACAGAGTTAACATTTTGGGTCTGGTATGATTATTCTTGAAAGAGAAACAGAGTTAATGTTTTGAATCTAACATGAACTCTTCTCCATTCAAAACATTACCTCTGTTTCTCTCTCGACAGATGCTATCAGACCTGCTGAGTTTCTCCAGCAATTTCTGTATTTGGTCATCTGTTTTAAGTGTTGGGTGCCAGACAAACATTGACCAGGACTCCAGGAAAGTTCCACCATTATTGTTCAAATTGTGCCTTTGGGACCTTTTATGCCTGAGAGAATAGATGGGATCTCGTTTAACGTTTCATCTGAGGAATGGTACCTCTGATAGTATAACTGCCCCTCAGTACTGCTATGAAATTTAAGTCTAGATTATGTAAGTCTCAAGTGCAGGCTTTTGTGACCACTGCTGTATTTACAATTCTTTAGAATATCTACTCCATGCTTCAGATCTAACTTCCAAACTCATCGCCAAACTCCGAGACCGAAGACCCTGCTCCCCTCTCTGCAACTGGACCCTTGACTTCCTGACCCGCAGACCGCAGTGAGTAAGGATAGGCATCATCACCTCCTCTACAATAATCCTCAACACCAGTGCCCCACAGCGCTGTGTACTCAGCTCCTTACTATACTCACTATAGACTCATTACTGTGGCCAAATTCAGCTCTAACTCCATTTACAAATTTGCTGATGGCATCACCATTGTGAGTTGAACCTCAAACAATGACAAGACAGAGTACAGGAAAGAGATAGAGACCTTAACGGCATGGTGGAAAGGCAACAAACTCTTCCTCAATATCAGCAACATGATGGAACTGGTCATCACCTTCAGGAAGTAGAGTTGAGGACATGCCCCTGTCTGTATCTAGATCTCTTGACCAAGCTTTGTCCGGAGGCTCACTGGAGATGTTACCCAGTATGGTGATGAAACGTCTGACAAAGAACCTTCCAGCTCAGTGAGCAAACCTACATCCAGAATCTCAACCTGAGTTACAAATCTTCTCAACACTCACTAATATTATCACAATGCTACAGCCTCTCCTGCCTGAAGACTGAATTCTGTCAGCAAGGGGTTATGCTGCAGCACTATAGAGCCTTGGTTAGACCAGACTTTGGAATATTGTGTTCAGTTCTGGTCGCCTCATTATAGGAAGGATGTGGAAGCTTTAGAGTGGAGCAGAGGATATTTACCAGGATGCTGCCTGGATTGGAGGGCATGCCTTATGATGAAAAGTTGAGAGAGCTAGGGCTTTTCTCATTGGAGCAAAAAGGGATGAGAGGTGACTCGATAGAGGTGTACAAGATGATGAGAGGCATTGAAAGAGTGGATAGATAGAGACTTTTTTTCCAGAGCAGTAGTGGCTATCGTGAGGGGGCATAATTTTAAGGTGATTGGAGGAAGGTTTAGGGGAGATGTCAGAGGTAGGTTCTTTACACAGAGAGTGGTGGGTGTGTGGAATGAACTGCCAGCAATGGTAGTAGAGTCATTAGGGACATTTAAGCAACTCTTGGATAGGCACATGCCAGATAGTACAATTAAGGGTATGTAGGTTAGTCTGATTTTAGAGAAGGATAAAAGGTTGCCACAACATCGAGGGCCTGTACTCTGCTGTACTGCTCTGAGTTCTAGGTTCTAAACTATTTGGTTTATTTTGATCTTAGGACCCACTACAGGCAAGGCTTCAACAGAGAGATATTTTTCCCCGGTTTTCCCTTTAACAGCTCCTTTCCAGGTGGAGAAATCCCACTAGCAGTAACAGATAACAGAAAATTCCTGGTATCACAATTATTTTGTCACACTTTGACTTCTCCTCAGACTCATTACCAGCATCACCACAGAAGATTTGATAATATGTCACATACAAATTTATCCTCTGGCGAGCACACACTATGAGGTAACCTTAACACTTTTGTAACACACTGATGTATTTTGCAAAGAAATATCTTCTCTCTTCAACCATCTGAGCAAACCTTGATGTTATGTTTTATTTAAAATGTTTAATTTGTTTTCATGGGCTGTGCTCATCATGCTAGCTTGTTGCCTATCCCTAATCGCCCCTGAACTTGGTGGGGCATTTCAAAGGGCAGTCGAGAGTCAACCACATTGCTGTGAGTCACATGTAGACCAGATCAGGTAAGGATGGCAGTCTCCCTCCGTAAAAGATGTTGATGATATGGAAGAGCAAAATGTGGCAGTGCAGGCTTGACAGGCCGAAGGGCCTGTTCCCACGCTGTATTGTTCTTTTTGTTCGTTGAATCAGGTGGGTTTCCACCAACACAAAACAGAAATTGCTGGAGAAATTCAGTACCTCTGGCAATATCTATGGAGAGAAAGCTGGGTTAAACTTTTGGTTTCAGTAGTCTGAAGAAGGGTCATAGAGACACACAGCACAGAAACAGACCCTTTGGCCCAACCAGTCCATGCCGACTGTAATCCCAAACTAAAGTGTCTGCGCTGGTCCATATCCATCCAAACATTTCTTATTCCCGTACTTATCAAAATATCTTTTACATGTTGTAACTGTACCTGCCTATTCTATCCTAATCTATTCCTACACATGAACCACTCTCTGTGTAAAAAAATTGCCTCTCATGTCTTTTATAAATCTTTCTCCTCTCACCTTAAAAATATGCCCTCTAGCCTTGAAATTCCCCACCTTAGGGAAAAGACACCTGCCATTCACCTTATCTGTACCCCTTGTGATTTTATAAACTTCTATAAGGTCACCCCTCAACCTCCTACCCTCCAGTGTAAAATGTCCCAGCCTATCCACCATCTCCTTAGAACTCAAACCCTCTATTCCCAGCAACATCCTGGTAAACCCCTTCGGAACCCTTTCTAGATTAATAATGTCCTTCCAGGAGATAGTGATGCAAGGTTCTGCTCGAAATGTTGCATCTCCTGCTCCTTGGATGCTGCCTGGCCTGCTGTGATTTTCCAGCGGCAGACTTTATTGACTCTAATAATATCCTTCCTATAACAGGAAGACCAGAGCTGGACACAGTACTCCAGGAAAGGCCTCACCAATGTTCTGTACAACCTCAGCATAACTCCTTATACTCAGAAGTCTGAAGAATGAAAGCAAGCATGCCCCCAAATGCTTTCTTACAACACTACCCAGGGCCCTACTTTTAATTGTATAAGTCCTGATCTTGTTTGTTTTACCAAAATGCAGTATCTCGCATTTATTCAAATTAAGCTCTGCTGGATCACCTGATTCCAAAACATTAACTGTGTTTTACTCTCTCCACAAATGCTCCCAGACCTGCTGAGTTTCTCCAGCAATTACTGTTTTTGTTTTAGATTTCCAGCATCTGCAATTCTTTGTTTTGCTTTAGGCATTTTCAATGACAATTGATGATAGTTTCACAGTTGCTATCGCTGAGATGGAATTTTAATTCTAGAATTTATTAATTGAATCTGAATTCCACTAGCTGCTGTTGTTGGGATTCCAGCACTACTTTTGATTCAGCCTCTAGACTGCTTGTCCAGTGACGTTCGAACACTATCTTGCCCCAGATTTACTTGCTTTTTAAACAAGCCTGCAATCAGCGCTCCGAAAGCTAGTGCTTCCAAGTAAACCTGTTGGACGATAACCTGGTGTTGATTTCTAACTTTGTCCACCCCAGTCCAACACTGGCACCTCCAAATCATCAGAAATCACATCAGCCTATGTGGTCGCTGTGCTGAAAACATCCCCAGTTTTTTGTTTCAAAGCATAGTTTATAGGATCGCATTAAATTAAAAAAAAATTCCAGCACTTCCTTTATTGCTGAATAATAAAAAGATTACGAGGTGAAAACAATTAATCAGCTCATTCAAGATAATTATGTTCCTTTAAAGTGATTGAATTGATTTGCAATTTGATACAGCTTCTGTCGTAAATTTTTAGGCTTTATTTTGTCAATTTCAGTGTATCCAGTTTCTCCCTCAGGTTGCATATTTCTTGTGGCAAGGTGTCAGTTAAAAGTATCCCCTGGGCCTGCACTGTTAGTTTCCTCTCAGTTGTTAGTGGTGCTCTCGGAGTGTCAGGGCACTGCACAGTTTGATGACAAGAGCTTGGACATTTTATTGATCGCTGCTCTGCCTGTGAGGCTGAGTTTCCAGGACCGCATTAAAGGCTGCCATGGATCCCCTTGCAGACAGACCCTCCCTGGCCACAGCCTTCAGGTAAGCTAGAAACAGGACAGCCATCAACCAGAGCAAAGTCTGTGTCCAGCAGAGATCAACCCCAATTTTTAAAAAATTCATACAAGGGTATTGCTGGCTAGGCTAGAGATCCAGGTAATGTTCTGGGGACCCAGGTTCAAATTCCACCACAGCAGATGGTGGAATTTGAATTTAAAAAACGGGAATTGAGTTGTAAACATGAATCAATTGCCAGGAAAGACTCAACTGCTTCACTCTGCATTACAAACAGGCCATCTCAGTAAAATGTGACTCCTCTGTCACATATACAAGTGAGGCACAACTTGAGAAAATATATCCTTTCCTGCAAGCCCTATATCCAATAGATTTTCACTATGCTACCCATTAAGTAGGATTTGTACCCACAACTTTACAGAGCAGCATGATGGCTCAGTGGCTGGCACTACTGCCTCACAGCGACAGGTTTCGATTCCAGCTTTGGATGACTGTCTGTGTGGAGTTTGCACATTCTCCCTGTGTCTGCGTGGGTTTACTCCGGGTGCTCTGATTTCCTCCCACAATCCAAAGGTGTGCAGGTCAGGTGAATTGGCCATGCTAAATTGTTCATAGTGTTCAGGGATGTGTTGGTTACGTGCATTAGCTGGGGTAAATGTAGAGTAATGGGGATTGAGTCTGGGTGGAATACTCTTTGGAGGGTCAGTGTGGACTTAGGCCAAAGGGCCTATTTCCACACTGTTAGGATTGTATGATTTACTGTGCTTCTTATTAGGTGGGGCTAGAGCAGCCAGCCATGAGTCCCCTTGCCGCACCCACTGGATCAGGAACTGCCAAGCTCCAATGCCATCTTGCTTCCATTGGTGCCGTGATCATTAGTCTTCGTTGGACCTTGCACTGGACCCAAACCCGTAGTCATGGGTTATGACGTGCAGCATAGAGGAAGGTTGAAACAATTCTGGTCTCCCTCCTATCGGAAGGATGTTGTGAAACTTGAAAGGGTTCAGAAAAGATTTACAAGGATGTCACCAGGGTTGGAGGGCTTGAGCGATAGGGAGAGGCTGAATAGGCTGGAGCTATTTTCCCTGGAGGGTCAGAGACTGAGGGATGACATTATAGAGGTTTATAAAATCATGAGGGGCACGGATAGGATAAATAGATAAGGTCTTTTCCCTGGGATGGGGGAGTCCAAAACATGCAGAGGGTGGTACGTGTATGGAATGAGCTGCCAGAGGAAGTGGTGGAGGTTGGCACAACTACAACATTTAAAAGGCATCTGGATTGGTATATGAATAGGAAGGGTTTAGAGTGGTATGGGCCACGTGCTGGCCAATGGGCCTACATTAATTTAGGATATCTGGTCGGTATGGACAATTTGAACCAAAGAGTCTGTTTCCGTGCTGTACATCTCTATGATTCTAGACTCTATGACCACAGTCAGATCAGCCACAATCTGCTCGAGTGGAGGGCCAGACTCAATGGACAGAGTGGCCTGTCCTGTGCTTCTACTTCTTCTGTCCTTTTATGTTTGTCGTTGGCTGTGAACTGCTCTTGCAAGGTGCCACATAAATAAAGTCCTTTTTTATCATCTCTTTGAGAAGCGCTGTTCTGTTAGCAGCGTCATATAAGTGCAAGGAGTTGATCGTAAAGCAATACACAGGGGGGATAATTTAGCAGTGCAATAAAAAGAATTGTTTTCCACACAGACACGCTCTGATTATTTCCAACACTTAGGAACCTCAGTACAACATCGAGGCCCGTGGAGCAGGATGGTATCTGCTCCAAAGGTGTGCACCAAACAATTACAATAAATCATAGGTTGGTGAATAGATGACACTGAACATTACTTTGAAGATCCTGAGAAGAAATATGATGGATTAGGAGGCATTGTGGTGATTTCCATTTAATATATATATATATATATTTCAAAGAACTAGATGCTGACTTAAGGAACATGAGAAACTGTGCACTAAAATTCCCGAGGGGAATACTACTGGTGAGTCCAAAGCAAGCCGATCATAGTGGAGTCAACAAAATAGGAAAATTGATAAGGTGAAAAACAATATTAATTAGAAACCATCACCGAAGGAAGAGTTTTAAAAGAGTAGGTAAGGAGGAGCTGTAAACCAGAAGATACAGTTTTATGGTCATTGTCAAAAGAACCAGGGGCTCAGATAACGATCAAACCCCAAATCAACAGCGGATACTGGAAACCAGAAACAAAAACATACATTGCTAGAAAAGCTCAGCAGGTCTGGCAGCATCTGTGGAGAGAAATCAGAGTTAACATTTCTGGCCCAGTGACCCTTCCTCAGAAATGATAGTAGCTGGGAAAATGTCCGTTTATATACAGAAGATAGGGTGTGGGGGAGGGGTTAAGGAGTAAATGAGAGATGGGGATAGAACCCAAAGAGAGAGAAGAACAATTGGACAGACAAAAGAGTAGATAACAATCTGGCTAGGAGGGTGAGTAGATGTTAGTGGGGACTGTTAATGGCTAACAATTGTGTGGAATAGCAGACCATGTGATAACAAGGCCTGATGTGTGGGAGTTGGGGTAAGGACACGGGAGAGGTTCAAGCCCTAAAGTTGTCAAACTCAATCTTGAGTCCAGAAGGTGTGGGGAAATAAGGAAACTTTTCTATACCTAGCGAGTTTTTAATTTTTTCTTTCATGGGAGACTGTGATGTTATTGAGTGGGCCAACATATGTTTCCCACCCCCTTGATCCTGAGTGGATTGCAAGACTGCTTCAGAAGGAGCACTTATTGCTGTGGGACTGGAGTTACATATAAACCAAACTATAAGACTGTAAGAAGTAGAAACAGGAATAGGCTATTCTGCCCCTCAAGCCAGCTCTACCATCCATTTAGATCCAACACTCTTCACATTCGCCTTCCTGCATTTTCCCCATAATGCTTGATTCCCCAACTGATCAGGAATCTATCTAAAGAATCCTTACAGTGTGGAATCAGGCCTTGGCCCAACAAGTCCACACCGACTTTCTGAAGACTCACTGCCAACCCTTTCCCTGTAACCCAGCATTTCCCATGTCCAATCCACTTCACCTACACATCCCCAGATACCTTGGGTAATTTCCCATGGCCAATTCACCTAACCCGCACATCTTTGGACTGTGGGAGGAAACTGGAGCACCCGGAGAAAACCCACGCAGACACGGGGAGAATGTGCAAACTCCACACAGACAGTTGCCCGAGGCTGGAATTGAATCCAGGTCCCTGGCACTGTGAGGCAGCAGTGCTATCTATCACAGTCTTAAATCTACAGACTTGTGGAAGAATGACAGAGTTCCTTTCCCTGAAGTAAATCTGATAGCTTTTAAAGATAATAATTGTTGTCGTGGTCACCATGATTGAAATTAGGTTTACATTCCAGATTTATTAGCTGAATATCTGCTGCTGTGGGCGCTTTGAGCAGCAGAGAGGTGAGGCATGAATCTGGGCTTTGGGATCAGTGAGATGACCACCCTATCCCCACACATTTAGATAGTTCCTAATTGTCCTGTACAGGAATACATGCCTCTGGAGCAGGTAGGACTTTAACACAGAGGTAAGGACACTACCAATGCACCACAAGAACCACTCACATTTTACAGGAGAGGACTGCCTGAGAATTGAAGCAGATTCAGTTGGAAAGTTTCAGAAGGAAATGAGCAAAATTAATTAAGAAGGAAAATATCGGTTCAAGTGAAGGAGCTGTGGAGAGGGATCAGTTGGAAAGCTCTCTCTGAAAGGACACAGTGAGGTTGAAAGTCCTCCTTCTGAGCAGAATAATTGTCTAATATTCTTTTTATGAGCCTCCGTTGCTGAACAGACTGCCACATCACTGAGGTACCAATTCCACAAGCTCTCTCAAGGCCGTTAAAAGATTGGGTACATTTGCCGCAAGCTCACCACCAGAAGAAAATCAGCCAGTAGCACACAAAAGGCATGAACAGTGAATTAGGACCAGGAATCAATAAACGTGAAGTTTCTGATCATTAAGATTCATTTTCAAATTGAGCATTTTATTCCAAACTTTTTCTTCAAAATGGAATGGATATATCCATAACAGAATAGCTCCGAGGGATTAATTTCTCATCATGGATTGATCACAAGGTTTGCAGAGCTGATTAACCCAGAACCACGAGGACTGCACAGTTTGTTTGTTAAGCAGCCCGGCGATGTAAGGAAATGCACAAGAAAGCAGCCCTTGGTCTGAAAGATGGAATTCCAGCTTTATCCAGGCTCACAGCACATTTTTCACCGGAGTGGCACAAAGCAAGAATTAAAGATTTGCATTCTGTGAGTGCATTTCAAAGCTCCCACCAGTCAATGAGCAATTTTTTCAAGTGTAAACACAGCTGTAATGTTGGAAATGCAGATATCAACATGTCCTCAACAAAGTCCCACTAACATTAATATGATTATGACCAGATACTGTGATTTTTTGCAATGTTGATTGAGGGATCAGTATTGACCAGGACACTATTGACAACTTACGCTACTTAGGGTGGCACAATGGCTCAGTGGTCAGCACTGCTGCTTCACAACACCAGGGATTGGAGTTCCAACCCATCCTCGGGTGACTGCCTGTGTGGAGTTTGCATGTTCTCCTTGTGTCTACACAGAGTTTCCTCCCTCAGTCCAGAGATATGATTTTATTATTGCCACATGTACCAGGATACAGTGAGAAGTATTGCTTTGCATGCTATCCAGGCAACTCACACCTTAGGTAAGTCCACCACGGTAATAGAACAGAATGCAGAATATTGTCTGACAGCTACAGAGAAGGTGCAAAAAAAATCAACTCTAATATATGGGAGGTTCATTCAAAAGTTTGATAACAGTGTTCTTGAATCTGTTGGCATGTAATTTCAAACTATTGATTGAACCTCTCAGATATTAGAGTTTTTCTGCACCTTACCTTTTCTGTACTTACCTAAGGTGTGATTTGCCTGGAGAGCAAGCAAAGCAATACTTTTCACTGTATTTCGGTATATGTGGCAATCATAAAATCATATCTCTGGACTGACGGAGGAAACTCTGTGTAGACATAAGGAGAACATGCAGAAGTTTGATAACAGTGGGGAAGAAGCTGTTGGCACATATTTTCAAACCTATGTATCTTCTGCCCGATGGAAGTGTGTGTATAGAGAGTGTAACTGGAATGGGATGGGTCTCTGATTATGTTGGCTGCATTGTGGCGGCAGTGGGAAGTATAGACAGAGTCAGTTGAAGGAAGGCTGGTTTGTGTGATGGACTGGGCTGCATTCTCCACTCTCTGTAATTTCTGACCGTCCTGAGCAGAGAAGTTGTCATATCGAGTTGCGATGTATCCAGATAGCATGCTTTCCATGATGCATTTATAAAAATTGGTAAGAGTCATTGTGAACATGTCGAATTTCCTTAGCCTCCTGAGGAAGGAGAGATATTGGCGTGCTTTCTTGACCCTAGCGTCGATATGGATGGACCAGGACAGATTGTTGGTGATAATTACTCCCAGGAACTTGACACTTTTTACCACCTCCACCTCAGTCCCATTGATAGACTGAGGCATGTTCTCCACTCCACTTCTTGAAGTTGATGGCCAACTCCTTCATTTTGCTGACATTGAGGGAGAGATTGTTGTGCTTACACCATGCCACTGATCCATCTCTGTCCTTTCTATACTCTGTCTCATCGTTGGTTGAGATCTGACCCACTATGGCGATGTCATCAGCAAATTTGTAAATGGAGTCTGAGCAGATTTTTGGCCACAGAGTTGTGAGTAATCCAGGAGTATAGTGAGGGGCTGAGTACGCAGCCTTGAGGAGCACCAGTATTGAGGATTATCATGGAGGATGTGTTGTCACCTGTCCTTACTGATTTTGGTCTGTGGGTCAGGAAGTCGAGGAACCAATTGCAGAGTGGGAGCAGAGACCTAGGTCTCAGAGTTTGGAAATGGGCTTGGTTGCAATGATGGTGTTGAAGATAGAATAAAGTCAAGAGATAGGTAGGTGTCCTTGTTATCCATATGTTCCAGGGATGAGTGTAAAGCCAGGAAGGTGGCATCTGCCGTAGACCTATTGCGACAGTAGATGTATTGTAAAGTATCAAAGCAATCTGGGAGGCTGAAGTTGATGTGTGCCAGTGCTAACCTCTCAAAGCACTTCCAAATGATGGATATCAGAGTCATTCGATGATAGGCATTAAGGCACATTGCCTGATTTTGCTTTTGCACTGGGATGATGGTGGTCCTCTTGAAGGGGTGGGAATCTCAGATTGGAGTAGGGGGAGGTTAAAGATGTCTGCAAGTGCTCTCACCAGCTGGTCTGCATAGGATCTGAGTACACAGCCAGGGACTATGTCCGGGCCTGCTGCTTTCCTTGGGTTCACCCTCCAGGAGGTCGATCTGACCCCTGCAGCTGTTAGTGTGGGTACAGGTACACCCGAGGCTGTGGGGGCAGGTGACACCAATTCACTGAACGTCTGTTCAAAACGAGCATAGAATCCCATCAGGGAGGGATACACTGTCGTCAGCAATTCTATTCAGCTTAGCTTTCTTGCCCGTTATATTGTGTAAGCCTTACCACAGTCGAACTGTGTGTGTGTGGTTAGCCTGAGACTCTAATTTAGTTTGGTATTGTCTCTTAATGTCCCTGATGACTTTGGGAAGATTGTATCTAGATTTCCTGTATGGGTCAGGGTGACCCGACTTGACCGCCTTAGACATGGACTTCAGTAGGGAGTGGATCTCCTAGTTCATCCATGGTTTCCAATTGGGGAACATTCAGATTAAATTCTATAGCACACAGTCCTCTACACACTTACTGATGAAGTCTGTGACCGTAGTGGCATGGTCATTTAGGTTGGCTGCTGAGTTCTTGAAGATGGGACAGTCCATCGACTCTAAGCAGTCACATAGGAGCTCATCCGTTACCTCAGACCAGTGCTGTACACCTTTCTGTACCAGATCCTCACGCTTCAGCTTCTGCTTGTGAGCCGGGAGAAAGAGCACAGTCTTATTGTCTGATTTACCAAAATGTGGGTGGGGAATAGAGCGGTAGGCGTCTTTGATGGTTGTGTAGCAATGGTCCAGGGTGTTTGAGCCACTACTGGGACAGGAGATGTGTTGATGGTACCTTGGTAGCACACACTTTTGAGGTTGGCCTGGTTGAAGTCACTGCTACAATGAACGAGGCCTCAGGGTATTCATCTCAAGGCTATTTGTGATGGTGTACATCTCATCAAATGCGCTCTTCACTTCCGCATGGGGTAGGATGTAAGCTGCTGTCAGGGTAGCAGGAGAAAACTCCTGCTGCAGCTAGTATGAATGGCACTAGGTCTGGGGAGCAGTGGATATGCAGGTTAGGTGGATTAGCCATGGCATTAGCCCACTTGATTGGCACCACATCCATAAGCATCCACTCCCTCCACCACTGACGCTCAGTAGTAGCAGTGTAGAAATTCACCCCAACATCCTGAGACAGCACCTTCCAAACACATGAGCACTTCCTTCTAGAAGGACAAGGGCAACAGATAAATGGGAACGCCACCACCTTCAAGTTCCCCTCCAAACCACTCAGAAATTGACTTAGAAATATATCGCTGTTCCTTCACCGTTGCTGGGTCACAATCCTGGAATTGCCTCCCTAATGGCATTGTGGGTCAACCCACAGCAGGTGGATTGCAGCAGTTCAAGAAGGCAGCTCACCACCACCTTCTCAAGGGGCAGCTAGGGATGGACAATAAATGCTGGCCCAGCCAGCAACATCCACATCCCACAAATGAATCAAATAAATAATAGGGTTACGGAAATAGGGTGGTGTGGGTGGGAAGGTCTTTGGAGGGTCAGTGCAGATGTGATGGGCTGAATGGTCTCTTTCTGCACTGTGGGGATTCTACATTCTCTTCAAAATAGTGACCTGGGATCGTTTGTATGCACCTAAGCAGGCATTGGGGGCCTCAGTTTAACATCTCATTCCAAAAGCCTGCACCTCTGACAGTGCAGCACTCTGTCAGAGTGTATCCTTGGAATATATGTTTAATCTCCAAAGTGGGACTTCAATTCTGATCAGCTGAGTGACAGCTGACACATAAAATGATAGCATTGCTGAAGCAACTGTGGAATTCGGTTAGATTTTGCCGTGCTGATGCTGAGCTCCTGCTGGTCAGTGTTGTGAGTGACTGTGGAGCTTTTTTGCGTACTTTTGTGAAAGATTCTTATCACTCACTAACAAGCACAGTAACACTGTCATTACAGTACTGGACTAGCCATACAAAGGTTGTGAGTTCAAATCCCAACATAGCAGCTTGAAGAATCGAATACAATAAATCTGACATCTGTGTGCTGACACTGGGGAAAGAGACAATGAAACCTACAGGATTGTTGCAAAAATCCATCTGGTTCTCGATTAATGAATGGAGCCTGCCGACACGAACTTACGTGCGATTCCAATTCCCACATGATCTGATTAACTCTTCAAGCCCCTTGCAGAAACTTAGCAAAATTACATGGTGGTAAACAGTGCTACCAGCGTCAGTACTAATTGGATGGGGCCATCCTAACAATGCTGGAAAACACGGCAGGATTAAGGCAATTTCCTATGCGAAATCTATTGAAACAAGCAGCTTGAGTCCATACATTGTGTAGTTCAACACAAATTGCAAAACTGCCTCTCTGGTGTTAAATGAATTGTATGCCATCCTAAACTGCTTAAGGCATCTTCATTGTACCACCAATTGAGAGTGATTGACAATTTCCTTTCGACATTAAACTCTTACCTCTTCATTCAGGGTTTTATATATTTAAATCCAGTATTGCTTCAGAAAATCCCATGTCTTTTCAGAATTTGATTCCTGATGAACATTTATGCCTGGTATCTATGCGCACTGCGAGACCTCATCCCTCTCATGAATTTCACTCCGGTTCCAGTAAAATTTTTCTTTACGACGATGCCTCACCAACTTGTCGGGTCCCTGAAGGATTAGCAAGCAAGAATATAAACCATGAATTCTCTAAGAACTCGTTTAATTTCGGTGGAGTAGTAAATTCCTATGTGCACCACAGAATGAGATGTTTAGGAACCAGTGCGTGGATGGTGCATTTACATATTTCCACTGATGCCATATTTCCACTGAGAAACATAGAAACCTAGAAGATAGGAGCAGGAGGAGGCCATTCAGCCCTTTGAGCCTGCTCCGCCATTCATCACCATCATGGCTGATCGTCCAACTCAATAGCCTAATCCTCCTTTCTCCCCACTTGCTATATCTTGCCTCCTCTTGAATACATTCAATATTTTGGCATCAACTACTTCCTGTGATAATGAATTCCAAAACGTGCACACTGCACTCATTCAGCCAGTCTTTGATTAACCAAGAACACACCCACTCTTGGATGTGATTCTGTGATTGGGTATCTCTTACTGAGCAATCCGGCGTGTGCTAATGACTACGTTAACAACTAATTTACGATAATCAGTTGAGTTCACAATGGATGTGGATGAAAGCACCACCAAAGGTTTAGAAGAATGAGGGGGATTCTTATAGAAATGTATTAAATTATGAAGGGAGTAAATTAAGCTGGGAGGTCATTTACACCATTGGGTGAAACTAGAACCGGGGCATAGCCTCCAAATAAGGGGGAGCAGATTTAGGACTGAGTCAAGGAGGAATTTCTTTACCCAAAGGGTTGTGAATCTGTGGACTTTCCTGCCCAGTGAAGCAGTTGAGGCCACCTCGTTGAGTATTTTTAAGGCAAAGATAGATAGATTTTTGAACAGTAAAGGAATTAATGGTTATGGTGAACGGGTGGGTAAGTGGAGCAGAGTCCAAGAAAAAAATCAGCCATGATCTTATTGAATGGTGGAGCAGGCTCTATGGGCCAAAAGGCCTATTTCTTATGTAACGTGTGTCGCTAAAATTGCTCATGACACAGAGATTGATGGCAGAGTAAATTCCGAAGATGCATAAAGGTACTGCACAAGGATGTGGATAGATTAAGTGAATTCAAATATCTGACAATTGAAACATAGTGTGCGAGAGTGTGAAAACTGAATAAAAGATGTATTATCTGAATGGTAAGAGACTGGAGAGTTCTGAAATACAAATAAGCTCGGTCTCCTTGTTTATATATCACAGAAAGTTAAGATGTAGGTACCAAAGGTAGTTAGGAAGGTTAATGGAACACTATTGTTTATTGCAAGGAGAATTGATGACAGATGTGGGGAAGTTGTGCTCCAATTATAATAATCAATGTGAGAGACCACATTGGGATTGCTGTGTGAAGCATTGGTCTCCTTTTTTAAGGTTGTATCTAAGTACATAGGGAACAGATCAGAGAAGGTTTACTAGACAAATACCTGAATGGATGGTTGTCTTATGAGAAAAGATTGGATAGGTCAATCTGCTAACAGGAGGAATTTAGAGGAGTGAGAATTGACTTGATTGAAACCATGCATGGAATGTCATATCACTTTTCCCCCAAACTTGCATTCTGACTACTGTTATTGCAAAGGACACACCACTCTGTAGTAACACTAATGTTACAGTATAAAAGCATGAGGGTTATAGTGTGCACAGATAAAGTTCTTCTCCATACTATTTTTGCTTAATACTGTGTTCAGTTTAAAGTAAGAGTATTTACCAATTTGTGACATAAAGAAAGATCTTGCATTTATGTAGCACCCTTCATTATTTTAAGAAGGCAAGAAATGCTTTTCAGAAAGTACTCCGTGGATTGTAAGGTAGTCTCTGTTTTAATGTTGCAAACACAGTTTGTGCACAGCAAGCTCTCACAAATGACAATGTAGTAACGACTCAGTGATCTGTTTCTTCGGTGTTCATCAAAGGTTAAATATTAGTTGGGAAACTGCAAAAAGACTCCTTCAATCTTCCAAAATGTGCAGCAGAATCCTCTAAGTCTACCTGTGACTCCAGATTTGATGTATCTCTGAAGGACACTAAATGATACAATTAGATGATCTTTCACCGAGTCTCCCGAACTCAAACTCATTCATAAGAAGGACAGCAGCCCAGAGAACTTTACAAAGGCTGGCTGTGCCTTATCGCTCCATTCCACCTACATGAACTATCCTCGCATTTCATCAGTTACAAACTGTAAGTGCTATCTGTTTTACTGCTCTGAAGCTAAAATAATTGCATGTCAGTCAGCCTGTTAAAATGGGCTCTGGGTCCTAACCTTTGCTAATTATCATGGTGAGAACCCTCAGTAGGAAGGCAATGACAGCCCCATATGCTGGAAATATTTGATGACAATCGACACTGTGGTCTTGTTTGTATAATTGCCTCTTTAAAAAAAAGCTTTAAATTATGGAAAGACAGAAACCAAATGTCGGTTTAAGGGATGGTCTTTCAAGATTACCATTTTCTCAATGTTGTCACGCTGTGCATTTTTGAGGGAGGCCAAGCTAAACTAATTTTCTGGTTGTTGGGTTAATCTTGAATAAGAATGAGCCGTACAGATGTAATTTCTAAAGGCGAACTTGATTCTAATTAAAATAACACATAAAGGCTATTTGCTCCTATATTGAGTTGTATGATATGGGTCACATTTTTTATTCCAGAAATAATCACGTTTTCATTACCTGAAAATGAAAAGGAAGAAGGAGATTGCAAATATTTTTATCCCAATTTGTAATTCATTTCTACAATTCCACATTCTTCAATATTAAATCTCAACTTTTTTTTGCTTTGTTTAAAACATTTAAATAACCAGACTGACATCCATATTAAAAATACCAGTTAAGCAAATATGGTAGTAAAATATCTTATTCCTAATGTCAGTGGATTAAGCAAAGCATCTCCTGTATTTTACAGTAATCCTTCTTTACATTAATTATAAAACCGTGACTTGCTTATTCTTGAGTTTCCTGTATTTTAATTCATTCACAAAATGTGGGCAACATTGGGCGAGGTCAGCATTTATTGTCCTTCCCTAATCACCTTTAAGAAAGTTTGATTTGACTTGATTTGATTTATTATTGTCATACGTACCCAAGTGCAGTGAAAAGTTTTGCTCTGCGTGAGGTACAGGCAGATCATACCATTGGTACACCCATAGTGCTGTGAGGGAGCCAGCTGTGAGATCTTGACCCAGCCACAGAATAGGAATGGCTATAAAGTTCCAGGCCAGGATAGCATGTGGTAAGTGGTGGCATTCCCATGTATCTGCTGCCCTTGTTTACTGTGAATTTGGAAAAAAGCTGTTGGAAAGAATGTTGGCAAATTATTCTAATGCATCTTCTAGATGTTATACCCTGATGCCACTGGAGGTGGAGAGAGTGAACATTGAAGATGGTGGATGAGCTACCAATCAAGCAAGATGCTTTCTCCTGGAAGATGTCAAGCTTGTTAGGAGATTATACACTTAATGGTAAGGTCCTAGGGAGTGTTGCTGAACAAAGAGACCTTGGAGTGCAGGTTCATAGCTCCTTGAAATGGAGTCGCAGGTAGATAGGATAGTGAAGAAAACGTTTGGTATGCTTTCCTTTATCAGTCAGAGTATTGAGTACAGGAGTTGGGAGGTCATGTTGCTGTACAGGACATTGGTTAGGCCACTGTTGGAATATGGCATGCAATTCTGGTTTTCTTCCTATCGGAAAGATGTAGCGAAATTTGAAAGGGTTTAGAAAAGATTTACAAGGATGCTGCCAGGGTTGGAGGATTTGAGCTATAGGGAGAGGTTGAACAGGCTGGGGCTGTTTTCCCTGGAGCGTCAGAGGCTGAGGGCTGACCTTATAGAAGTTTACAAAATTATGAGGGGCATGGATAGGGTAAATAGACAAAGTCTTTTCCCTGGGGTGAAGGAGTTCAGAACTAGAGGGCATAGGTTTAGGGTGAGAGGAGAAAGATATAGAAGAGACCTAAGGGACAACTTTTTCACGCAGAAGGTGGTGCGTATATGGAATGAGCTGCCAGAGGAAGTGGTGGAGGCTAGTACAATTGCAACATTTAAAAGGCTTTTGGATGGGTATATGAATAGGAAGGGTTTGGAGAGATATGGACCAAGTGCTGGCAGGTGGGACTAGATTGGGTTGGGATATCTGGTCAGCAGGGATGGGTTGGACCGAAGGGCCTGTTTCCGTGCTGTACATCTCTATGACTCTATGTTGAAGTCATACTCATTCAGACAAGTAAATCTTATCTTTTAGATGAGGAGTGTGCCTTTTGGAATGTGAAGGTTACTCAATTGCTGCTGAGTTCTCAATCTCTGATCTGTTCATGTCACACAGCATTCATTGTCTTTATGTGGTTGGCCCAGTTAGGATTCTGGTCAATGTTAATTCCCAAGACGTTGATAATAGATGGAGACTTGATGATAGTCATGATATTAAATGTCAAGGGGAGGTGGTTTAACTTGCTTCGTTAAAGACAATCTTGGACTTGGAATGTTACTTGCCATTTGTTAGCCCAAGATGCAATGTTGATCCTAACATGCGCAGACTGCTTGAGGAAGTGAGGAATTGCAATTGGGATTGAACACAATGTAATGATCAGCAGAAAACCACACTTCTGACTTTATGATAGAGGGAAGATCATTAATGAAGACCTTTGGGCTTAAGACACTATCCTGAGGAACCACTGAACAGTGTCCTGGAACTGAGAGGATTAACTTCCAGTGAACATAACCAGCTCCGAGTGTGTTAAATATAACTCCAGCAAACAGGAAATGTCCCCCTCACCTCCAATTCTCAATGATTTCAGTTTTTCTGGGGGATTTCATGGTGTCATACTTAGTTAAAAGCTGCTTTAATGTCAAGGGCAGTCACTCTTACTCACCTCTGGACCCCAGCTCTGATCTCCATGTTTATGCTGTTGTGGTTGCTTCTTATTACTCTTTAGTACAAGGAGTTGACCTCAACTGAATGTTACAGACTCACACATTCCAAGGTTTGATTTATTGTTGTCACATATATCAAGATACAGTGAAAAGTGTTATTTTGTGTGTTTTACAGGCATATCACACCACACAAAGTGTATCAGAGTAGCAGAACAGAGTGCAGAATACAGTGTTATAGCCACAAACAAGGTACAGAAAGACAGATCAACATTAACATTTCAGAGGTCCGTTCTGAAGTCTGATAACAGCAGGGAAGAAGCTGCTCTTGAATCTGTTTGTATGTGAATTCAAACTTTAATATCTTCTGCCCAATGGAAGATGGTGGAAGAGAGTTTAACCAGGGCAGGAAGGGTCTTTGATTATGTGAAAGTGAGGACTGCAGATGCAGGAGGTCAGAGTAAAAAAGTGTGGCGCTGGAAAAGCACAGCTGATTAGGCAGCATCTGAGAGCAGGAGAGTCCACGCTTATGCTCGAAACCTTGACTTCCCTTCTCCTCGGATGCTGCCTGATTGGCTATGCTTTTCCGGGGTCTTTGTTGATGTTGGTTGCTTTCCCGAGGCAGTGAAAAGTGTAGATGGTTTCAGTGGAAGGAAGGCTGGTTTTTATGATGGACTGGGCCATGTTCACAACTCTATGTGGTTTTTTATGGTCTTGGGAACAGCAGTTACCATACCACACTATGGTGCATGTGGACAGGATGCTTCCATTGGCACATCTACAAAAATTGGTAAGAATCTTTGTGGATATGCGGAATTTCCTTCGCTTACTGAGGAAATAGAGACATTGTTGTGCTTTCTTGACTGTAACATCAAAATGATGGCGATAATTACTGCTGGGAACTTGATACATTGATACATGTCCTTCAGTCTGCTTCCTGAAGTCAATAACCAGCTCCTTCCATTTTGCTGACATTGATGGAGAGATTATTGCCTTTACTGCATGCTACTAAACACTCAATCTCTTTCCTGTACCCTGCCTCATCATTGTCTGATGATCCAACCTACAATGGACTACATTGTAGGTGCAGGACTATGTTTTGATTAGATTCCCTACAGTGTGGAAACAGGCCCTTCGGCCCAACCCATCCACACCGACCCTCCAAAGAGTAACCCACCCAGACCTATTCCCCTCTGACTAATGCACCTACAGGCAATTTAGCATGGCCAATTCACCTGACCAGCACATCTTCAGACTGTGGGAGGAAACCGGAGGGAACCCAGGCAGGCCCAGGGAGAATGTACAAACTCCACAGACAGTCACCCAAGGCTGGAATCGAACCTGGGACCCTGGTGCTGTGAGGCAGCAGTGCTAACCACTGAGCCACTTTGCCACCCAGGGATACACTAAAGCTTGCTGCCACGACCATCATCTAAGGTCTTTCGGCCAAAGTCAAAGGGTGGTCTGTTCAGTCATTTGACCCTCACAGTACCTCAAATATATGTAAGTAGTATCTTGTATGAGTAAGAAATGTCTTGGGTTTGTTTGTTGGAACTGTCAGGAAAATCAGACTCCAATGTCTGTCTGTTTCTCCATATGCAAAGACCGTACAGATCTGAACCACTTTAGTGACTGTGCACGTATAGAAAGTGTTTTTGAAGAATAAAGTATATTTTTGATGTAAATAAAAGGTTATTTCAAATGTTTGACTGCAAGAGTATTATGTACACGTTTTCGAGCATTTGTTCATGTTTGCATAGGGAAAGTCCACCGTAGCTAGAATTAAAACTCTTCTAATGATGAAAAATTCATCAAGATATACACTTAAAGCCACCTTTGAGGATGTTTGTGGAGCCTCTTTCACCTGTTAATTGCTGAGTTTTCTACCACCATTGACAGCTGGTTCAGGGGTGACTTTATAGCAGTTTACAAAACAATAAGGGACAGTAATAAAGTGAACAGAGGGGACATATTTTTAAGATGAGAGGAGAAAGATTTAAAAGGGACCTGAAGTGCAACATTTTCATGCAGAGGATAGTGGAATGAACTGCCAGAGGATGTGATAGGTGCAGGTACCATTACAATATTTAAAAGACATTAGGACAGACACATTGAAAATATGTTTAAGATGAGAGGAGAAAGCTTTAAAAAAGACATGAGGGGCAACGTTTTTTAAACGGCAAGTGGTTCATGTATGGAATGAACTTCCAGAGGAAGTGGTGGATGTGGGTACAGTTATAACATTTAAAAGACATTTGGAAAAGTACATGGATAAGAAATGTTTGGAGGGATAGTGGCCAAGTGCTGGCAGATGGGACTAGTTAGTTTGGGAAACTTGGTCAGCATGGACTGGTTGGACCGAAGGGTCTGTTTCAGTGCTGTATTACTCTATGACCCTATAACTGAATGTGGCTGACCAGGAGAACTTTGAATGGATCCACTGGTTGGCGGGATTGTTCGGGTCAGTCTGTAACATGTTGTTTCCATTGTTTAGTGAGAAAGTAGCCCTACTACTTTACCAGGCTGACAGATTTTAAGCTCCAAAGTGCTCTGGATATCATTGTGATTTTAGGGAGGGGACATCAAAGTGGTAACATGTTCCATTCAAACCCGCATACAGAATGACAAGATTAGTTTTTTAAAAATTCATTCATGGAGGAAGGTGTTGCTAACATGGCCATCCCTAATTGCCCAGAGAGGAATTAAGAATCTCTCTCTTTGGGTTCTATCCCCACCTATTGTTTGGTCCTTACACCCTCCCCACTGCCCTATCTTCTGCATAAAAACTGACACTTTCCCAGCTACCATCAGTTCTGGGGAAGGATCACTGGAACCAAAATGTCAACACTGATTTCCCTTCACAGACACTGACAGACCTGCTGAGCTTCACCAGCAACTTTAAGAGTCAACCACAGAGTTATAGGTCTGGACTCATATGTAGGCCAGACCAGGTAAGGATGGCAATTTCCTTTCGTAAAAGGCATTCAACCAATCAACAATGATTTTATGATCATCATTAGGCTCTTCATTTCAGGTTTTTGCTTGAATTCAATTTCCACCACCTGCCATAGGGTGATTTGAACCCAGGTCCCCGGAACATTACCTGGGTGCCTAGCAATAATATCACTCGGCCGCTGTCTCCCCCAGCATTCCATGTTTTTATTAAAAGAATCAATACTGTAATTGGTAGGGATTGAATACAAATTACTGAGTCACCCTGGAGTGCTATCACACTTTCTTAACAGCTGCCTCATGCTTAGCCTGACAGAAGGCTGGAAGCAGGTCATCCATCCAGACTCCAGGCTTTTGCCAATAATGTGTTGGAAAAATGGTGTGCAAAACAGCCTGTAGGATAAAATCAAGTAAGGTAATGGAATAGTATTATTCTTTTGGGAGGTTACAGGGAAGATAATCACGATGGCCAATTGCAAAAGTTCAGCTCAAAAGATGTAATCTCGGATACAGAGACATTATCGATATATATTATCCCTAGCCATTTATATGTGCTTTTCAATAAGTTTAGATGCCCATTCCCTTTCAATACATTGAATTCCTGCAGTGTGGAAGCAGGCCATTTGGCCCGTCGAGTCCACACCAACCCTCTGAAGAGCATTCCACCCCCTACTTTTGTAAGCTCGCATTCCCATGGCTCACCCACATACCCTGCACATTCCTGGGTACTATGGGCAATTTAGTATGGCTAATCCACTTGACCTGCACATCTTTGGAAGGAAATCCACACTTGACATGGGGAGAATGTGCATACTCCACAGAGACAGTCACCTGAGGATGGAATTGAACTCAGGTCCCTGGTGCTGTGAAGCAGCAATGTTAACCACTGAGCCAGTGAGCCACCCCAAATTCATTCGGTGTTGTTGGGCTTGAATGTTAGCGCATGTGTTTGAAGGTTTTCATGCAAGGGATGTAACAGTGGCTTCAACTTCACTTTCTAGTGAAAGCATTGAACGTCATGATGTTGGGTAATGATTGGAGCTGGAAACAACATGTTAGACTGAACTTCAAAATGGAAAAGTGGTTTGCGGTGCTACAAGACTTGTGGCTTGGAGCTCTTTTCTATGAAATGTAAAGATGGTGACTATACCTACTCAGAGATGTTACTACACACCTACGGACTTCATCCCAGACCTCCTATCTCAGAAGCAGGGTCAATATCACACTGCGCTTCTTTATGGTAGTGACCTGTAATTTTGTCCCCCTTACCTAATACTGACTGCTATCAGACTCTGGTAGGTTTCTGCAAACTATATTATAGACAATTGTACAAAGTACCATCCTCTGTAAGTACATCTCTCATCAGTAGAACCTATTTCATTTATCGTGATTGGAACAAGGTCAGCCAGCTGGACCTCATAGTATGAGTTCCCTGATTGGGCTATTAATCTGGTACAATCAGGGAGCCCTGGCTGACAGATATAAACAGGAGTGTCAGAGGTTCTGCTCATATCAACTAGCCACAAAAAGACATGATCCACCCCCACTAGTATCCTTATATAGGATGAGGAATTTGACCACTTCGACTGGGACAACACATCCATCCTAGGACAAGCCAAACAGAGACACGCACGAGAATTCCTGGAAGCATGACATTCTAACTGGAACTCGATCAACAAACACATTGACTTGGACCCTATTTACCACTCCCTGAGAGAAAAAAAAACAAGAAATGACCAGGAAATTACATCTTTGAAGAGAAAATGAGGTCTGAAGATGCTGGAGATCAGAGATGGAAATGTGTTGCTGGAGAAGCGCAGCAGGTCAGGCAGCATCTAGGGAACAGGAGAATCGACGTTTCGGGCATTAGCCCTTCTTTGGGCTAATGCCCGAAACGTCGATTCTCCTGTTCCCTAGATGCTGCCTGACCTGCTGCGCTTCTCCAGCAACACATTTCCATCAGGAAATTACATCACCAACCCAAGGAAACCTAAACACATAAATAGAAAGCGGGCCATGCGACCAACGCTTCAGCCAGAGGTTCACTGATGATGTCACCTAGTATGGTGACGAAACATCTAAAAACAAACCTTCCAGCTCAGCGAGCAAATGTACATCCAGGTTCTGCTCACTTCAGGAGCCAGCTCTGAAGTAGCTGTGTCGGTATCATGTCCTACGCATGTGTTAATAAAGGGTAACTTGTAGACAGGACACTGGCCTTTGTCGAATTATTTCACCCTCCTTTCTTCAGTGTTTTGCAAGCGACTGTTGATGTCATTGTTACATTATGATGTACATCTCACTTTCAATACCGTAGCCATTCTCAATGCATGGTAAGAAGTAAAAGTCATTATTGAATGTTTGACACAGATTGTGAGGACAGAACATGACAGTGTTTGTATTAATTGATATAGAAACATAGGAAAGGAAGTGTACCATTCAGACCCCAAACCCTCCATTAGGTCATAGCTGCTATGTGGTCTAAGCTGATTCTTCAGAAAGGGCCTGTAAGTTTCTGGAAGAGCAGGTCGTGAGAATTTGGCTGAATAGGATTTTAGGATCGAGGAAGCAATGGATGCTAGGTTATTGCTAATCAATTTGTACAGTGATGTTATAATGGCTCAGAGGAAGAGATATTAGCATTGCACCACAAGAGGCCTAGTTATACTGCTATATGGGATATCAAGAAACAGCTGGAGGCACTGGATATTGCAAAGGCAATAGGCCCTGAGAACATTCCGGCAATAGTACTTAAGACTTGTGCTCCAGAACATGCTGCTTCCCTCACCAAGCTCTTCCAGTACAGTTACAACACTGGCATGTACCCGACAATTTGGAAGATTGCCCAGGTATGTCCTGTACACAAAAATCAGAACAAATCCAACCTGGCCAATTACAACCCAATCAGTCTACTCTCCATCATCAGTAACCATCTCTGATCTTGAATGGTACAGTTGCTGTACCAGGTTGTGACACTTTCAGACAGAATGCTCTTGCTGGTACACCTATAAAAGTTGGCAAGGGTATTCGCCATCATGCCAAACTTTTTCAGCTGCCTGAGGAAGAAGGGATGTTGTTGGGCCTTTGTAACCAGTCCATCCACATGAAGAGTCCAAGAAAGCTTGTTGTGGATGACCACTCCCAGCAGCTTGACACTCCCCACTCGTTCCACCTCTGTGCTGTTAATGTGTAAGGTGGAGGGGGCATGAATAACATCCTGCCGAAAGTCAATAATGAGTTCCTTCGTTTTGCTGGCATTGAGATCTAGGTTGTTCTCAGTGCACCATTTTCCAAGTCTTCCACCTCCCATCTGAAGTCTGTTTTTTCACCATCTGAGACTCGACTAATTATAGTGGTGTCATCAGCGAACTTGTAAATGGCATTAGTCTGGTATTTGGCGACGCAGTCATGGGTACACAGTGAGTACAGTAGGGGGCTGAGTACGCAGCCCTGGGTGGCTCCAGTGTTGAGTATTAGTGAGGGTGAAATATTGTCCCCAATCTTCACTGTTTGTGGCCTGTGGGTCAGAAAACTAAGGATCCACTTGCAGAGAGTGGGGCTTAGTCCGATGTCGCTGTTCCTTCATGTTGTCAGCTCAAACTCCTGGAATTCCCTCCCTACCGGCATTGTGTGTCAACCCACAGCAGGTGGACTGCAGCGATTTAAGAAGACAGCTCGCTACCACCTTCTCAAGAGCAACTAGGGATGTGCAATAAATGCTGCCCTCCCGTCATCCCATGAATAAGTAACAAATCAGAGATGAAGAGTTATCTCAGCTCGAAACGTTAGCTTGCTGTCTCTCCATGGATGCAACATCACAAGGTCTTTTTGTCATTTTCCATGTGGAACTTGTGACCTTAGCAATTGAAACCATCACCTCTGATAATCAATTTCCCCGAATCGTTTTCTCCCTCTGCCATCTTGAAAATGTCTCCACTTTTCAAAAAGAGATGCAACTAGTGGTTAGGCCACAGTTGGAATATTGCGTGCAATTCTGGTCTCCTTCCTATTGGAAAGATGTTGTGAAACTTGAAAGGGTTCAGAAAACCATGTGGGCGGCACGGTGGCACAGTGGTTAGCACTGCTGCCTCACAGCGCCAGAGACCCGGGTTCAATTCCCGCCTCAGGCGACTGACTGTGTGGAGTTTGCACGTTCTCCCCGTGTCTGCGTGGGTTTCCTCCGGGTGCTCCGGTTTCCTCCCACCATCCAAAGATGTGCAGGGTCAGGTGAATTGGCCATACAAAATTGCCTGTAGTGTTAGGTAAGGGGTAAATGTAGGGGTATGGGTGGGGTTTCGCTTCGGTGGGTCGATGTGGACTTGTTGGGCCGAAGGGCCTGTTTCCACACTGTAATCTAATCTAAAATCTAATCTAATCTAAAAGATTTACAAGGATGTTGCCAGGGTTAGAGGATTTGAGCTACAGGGAGAGGCTGAACAGGCTGTAGCTGTTTTCCCTGGAGCATCAGAGGCTGAGGGGTATCCTTATAGAGGTTTACAAAATTATGAGGGGCATGGATAGGGTAAAGAGACAAAATCTTTTCCCTGGGGTCAGGGAGTCCAGAACTAGAGGGCATAAGGTGAGAGGGGAAAGATATAAAAGAGAACTAAGGGGCAACGTTTTCACACAAAGGGTAATACATGTATGGAATGAGCTGCCAGAGGAAGCAACATTTAAGAGGCATTTGGATGGGTATATGAATTGGAAGGGTTTGGTGGGATATGGGCTGGATGCTGGCAGGTGGGACTAGATTGGGTTGGGATATCTGGTTGGCATGGACGGGTTGGACCGAAGGGTCTGTTTCCATGCTGTACATCTCTATGACTCTATGACTCTAATAACTGGCTTATTCTTTCCTTCTGCTGCAAGCTCCCACGATCTGGAATTATCAAATGTCACTCACCTCTGTATTTTCTAATGGGCAACAATATTCCTTCGAGACCAAATCTGTGCACAGATGGGCAGTGTTCTATACTGCAACCATGCAACCACTGTTGATATCATGCTGAGTAATCACTTAATAACACACGAGGACCTCTGATCTTTGACACCTCCGCAGACCACAAGAAAGTACACTGTCAGTAAGACAAGGTTTGGGTTAATGAGGTGCTCATGTGCTGATTTCTAATATTTAATTCACCAAATTTTCACAGTGAAATCGACATGAATAACTGCAGTCATACACGACTCAACTAATTTACATCCTGCTGACAATGTAGCAGCATGTACTGCTCCATACCCATTGTAACACCTTGTCTGTCAGCACAGTTCCTTTAGACATACTGCTGCAGTAACTGGCTGACTTTGCCATTAACTTCCATACCAGATGTCTGTGTCTTCATCTACACAGACTAATTCCTACCTCGTCCTAAACCTGCCGCCAATTTCACCTTCCGAGAGACTGCTTCCTATTTTTCTCTACTGAGTCCACTTTTGCTTGTCGTTTATCTCAGTGATTTGGATGAGAATATAGGAGGCATAGTTAGTGAGTTTGCAGATGACACCAAAATTGGTGGTGGCGTGGATAGTGAAGAAGGTTATCTAAGATTGCAAAGATCAATTGAGTCAATGGGCTGAGGAGTAGCAGATGCAGTTCATTTTGGATAAATGTGAGGAATTGAATTTTGGTATTACAAACAAGGACAGGTCTGATACAATTAATAGTAGGGTCCTGGGTAGAGTTGCAGAACAGAGAGAGTATATAATTCTTTGAAATTTGTGTCACAGTAGACAGGGTTGTTAAGATGGTGTTTAGTCTTCATGGCTCAGACCTTTGAGTATAGGAGTTATGAAATCATGCTGAGGTTGTGCAGGACATTGGTGAGGCCTCTTCTGCAGTACTGTGTCCAGTTCTGGTTGCCCTGCTTTAGGAAGTATAAGTATTACTAAACTGGAGAGGATTCAGAAAAAGATTTACTGGGATGATGCTGGGAATGGAGTGCTTGAGATATAAAAATAGACGGAAAGACCGGGACTTTTTTCGCTGAAGCATAGCAGGTTGAGGGGTGATTTTTTTCAAGGTTTATAGAATCATGAAGGGCATAGATAAAGTGAGTGACGATACAGCAATCTCTCAATAATGCACAATAGTGTCAGCGTGTATTGAATGGTCCAAGTGATGCGTTGAGATTAGGATCTACAATTGTCATGAATGCCATCTCAAATCTTCTTCAAAATGTCAGCGGCTTCTTCCTTTGTGCTGACCTACTGACCAGGATCACCTTCCCCAACTGGGTCTAAACACTCAAGAGCTTTAATCACAGGTACCTCACACAATTATGATTGGATCTGCTCACCCTTAAAGTAGTGAGCTCTTTCCACATTCAATATTTTAAAACCAGCCCCGGAACAATTCATTTTCCTTTCTTGAAAGGTGAATAATTCAATGGAATGAACAGAGCATGAACAAGAAAAAAAAAACTCTCACCTCTGAATTGTGTACATTAAAATTAATAAATCATTAACAAACCTTATTGCAAAATAGCTTTCTCTTCCTATTCAAGTGCTTAACTGAGCATTAGAGGCACAAGATAGATTAATTAATAAAATAGTGAAATGCAAATTAAAGCAAAATGGGAAGTTTTCAATCTCAGTCTGGTTATTAAAGGAAAGATTGAGAAAGAAAGGACAAGCAAATCCAAGGAAAATTTGAGCATTCCAAACTTTTAGGGATTGGGATGGGGAAAGGTCACCTCTCTAACGTCTTGACTGGCTATTGATACACAGCTCAGGGGTTATCTAGAAGTCAAACGAGAAAGTGGGCAAAGTGAGGAAAGCTCGAGGGAGTGGTATGATTTATGTTTCCAATCATAGCTTTGATTGTAGCTCACTCAGGAGTTTTTTGTCGCCCATGAACAATCGCGTCAGGTCACTTTGGGAATATAAATCATTTGTCAAACCCCTCCAGTCAATGTCTCCCTTTATTGCTGTGTTTGATTTGCAAATTTCGATACCGCCATTCCAAAATGGCACCTAGGTCTCTTGTCATCACCTCTGTTTATGAACATATCTCCCACATATTTTATTTCAGTAATCTTGTGATCTTCATCCTATGGTGACGTTGCCACCCCATTACAACTAATTTGGCACCGAGTCAAAGCTGGCTGCAGATGAACTGCAGTGTGCGATATTTCTTCGGCCTGTACTTAATGGCCCAAAACTGACCTAGAAAGGGCTGCATACATGCTCAGAAATTATTTGGCTCTCGCAGCTGTCTAGATGTAACAAAGTTTTCCAATATATTATATGCTATCAGGAGAGGACAAATCTCTGTGATGTCAAAAAGGATAGAATTCAGGCTATCATTTCAGGCAGGAATTTGGTTTTGTTCAGAGGCTCCTGTAATCAATGCCTGTCTTCCTCACTGACACAATTTCACATTGGGATGTTATCAGTCAGAGAGAACAGGCAATCACATCGTGGAGTCAGATCGAAATGCATAAAACAGGAGCGGGGCTGGAAATGTGAACTGAAACAGATAACGCTGAAAGCTCTAGACAGGCCAGGCAGCTTCCATGGAGAGAGAGAGAGAGAGAGAGATGGAAAATTAATGTGTGGTGTTAATATTCTATCTGATGGAAAAGCATCAACTGAAAATGTTAACTTTTTCCCTCTATTCACAGTTGCTACCTGACATGCTGAGTCTTCCCAGCATGTTTTCTGTCTTCCTTTATGAAAAGGTTTTTGTATGATCTGGATTCATTTTTCTGAATTACCAGGCAAGGCTATTTGGCCCTTAACTAATGGCTTGCTTTCCACCTTCTAACCCCTCCACTGTGGAATTCACACCTTAAACTGTTCCACCGCTTAGCTTCCTTTGAAATAAAGTGCTTGCACTTGACAAATAGCTGTTTTCATCATCCGATAATTCTCAACAGCTATATGTTTCCAGTTTTTAATTTCTACATGTTTTAAGTCGTTCAGTTGAGAGTTTACGCATTACTGACTTTGCAACTCTGACAAATTCTTGATTTTCAAAGAGTTGTTTCAAAGAAGATTAGCTGGGTTTGTTCTGCAGCATCTTATCTCATGGTCAGTGTGTCTTTAAGAGAGACACCATGATATCATTGCATGTAATCTGAGGGGATCAAGATCTCATTCTCCAATTTACCATTAGCTCACTTGAAACATGACATTCTACAAGAAACATTCTCATGATTTGCAAGGCACTCTGAGGCAACAGTGGCAGAGGTCAGAGGTAATATCCATAATTCCCAGTGATGACTAACTGTATTCAATAATATCTTAAAATGGAGCATTCAGTTTATTGTCTCACCGAACCTTGTGTGTGAGTGGTGCATTCATGTCTGGAAGGAATATAACACCAACAAGTGAGCCTGTCTGTCACCAGTGCCCGATTTCCAGGTGGTGGCTTCTAAGATTTGTACCCACATCAACCAACTAAGATGCCAATTCAGAGCCAGCTGACCAGCAGCGTTTTGGGATCCCATGGATGAAACGGTGATGGACTTCTGAAAGCAAGGGGAGGCAGAGGTTTACTGGTATTATCTCTGAACAATTAATCCGTAGGCCCAGGGAATGTTCTGGGGACCCAGATTTGAATCCTGCCTCAGCAGATGGTGGAGTTTGCATTCAATAAAAATTAAGAATCTAATGATGACCACGAATCCATTATTCATTGTTGGAGAAACCCATCTGGTTCACTGATGTCCTTTAGGGAAGGAAACTGCCATCCTTACCCGCTCTGGCTGACACGTGACTCCAGACCCATATCAATGTGGTTGACTTCTAACTTCCCTCTGAGCAATTACAGATAGGCAATAATTGCTGGCCCAATAAATGCACCCTCATCCTGTGAATGAATAATAAACAAACTTCTGGGCAACAGAGAGCTGCAAAGATCACAGTCATGATCACAGACCATCCTGTGCAAGAGTTCTTCTTTCACTATGTTGGCATGGCAACTGTGCCCTGGCTATATTTTGTGCTATTTGTTGGTCTTCCAGAAGGCACAGCCATCTTGAGGTGCCCCCTTGTGGTCTCCTATGTACAGCAGCAGTGCCCCCATCTTTGCCACCAAGATGCTGTCAGTAGTCCTCTAGACTGAGAGCCAAACCATCATCCTGAATGGGATGGGGCTCTCCGAGATAACCAACGTGCACAAAATCCCCTCCAGGGTCCACTTGCAACCACAACTTATCTCCACACCTAGAATCCAGTTAGGCACTAGTGTCAGGACCCTGGAACTGAAATTCAATCTATGAGTTTCAAACCTGACTGTACTTTGCCATGACACAAGTTGGAAGTATAATTGCTCTCATAAAAAATTATTACATTTACTTCAAAAAGGCTGACATGGCAAACAAAAAGAAAATAATTATTGAAACTAAATCAAATAATGTACAACAGCAATAACATAGATTTAGACCCAGCATAAAGCTTCACTTACCCTTGAGGCCAAATAACAGCTGACGGGAAAGTGCTGACAGAGACTAATAAGAGTGTTTGAAAAGCATCAGACCCCTTCTAGTCGTTTCTTCGTACGTATATGGAAATCTTGGGAAATTGGCAGAAAACTGAGTGAAGACTGTTGAACAGGAACGTGGCATCTGTCCTCTTATTTACCACTGAATACTGGCAGCTCAATAAAATTATCAGATTGATTCTACAACACTTGGGAGAACAGACGTGTCCAACTAATTCTAAATGTTTATAGAATCCTGTCAGTGTGGAAGCAGGCCATTCAGCCCATAGAGTCCACGCTGACCCTCCGAACATCAGCCTATCCAGACCTACTGCTATGCCTTTAACCCTGAATTGCCTATGGCTAATCTACCTAGCCTGCACATCTCTGGACATTATGGGGCAATTTAGCCTGGCCAATCTACCTAATGTGCACATCTTTGGACTATGGGAGGAAACCAGAAGGTCTGGAGGAAACCCACACAGACACAGGGAGAATGTGCAAACTCCACACAGACAATGGCCCAAGGCTGGAATCGAACCCAAATCCCTGGTACTGTGAGGCATCAATGCTAACCACTGAGCCCAGAAATTTATAGTCGAGAGTGTGGTGCTGGAAAAGCACAGCAAATGAGGCAACATTCGAGGAGCAGGAGAATCGATGAGGAGCAGGATTTCTGATGGAGAGCTTATCCCCAAAATGTCGATTCTCCTGTTCCTCGGATGCTGCCTGACCTGCTGTGCTTTTCCAGCACCACATTCTCAACTCTGATCTCCAGCACTTGCAGTCCTCACTTTCGCCCAGGAATTTACAGCCAAAGTTGGTAACAGTCAAGGTCACTGGACCTTTGAACACTCATACACTCATCTTGGCTGTTATTGAACTTTAAAAGCTAAAATGCTTTTCAAGGAGGTTGTTGGTAAGTACTCCATTTCAAATATTTCTGGAATTTTTGACCGAGGTAAAATCTGTATCCAGTGGAATTTAAAAGAGTTGGAGATGACTTGAAAGAAACATAGGAGATTCTGAGGGGGACTGGACAATGTCAAGGATGTTTCCACATGCAGGCTAATCTAGAGTTAGGGGTCACTGTTATTGAAAAAAAAGGTTTGCCCATTTATGACAAAAATGAAGAGGACTTTTTTCTGGACAGAGAATCATAAGTCTGTGAACTATCTTCCTCAAAAACAGAGTCTTTGAATATTTTTAGAGATTTTTGATTTAGGGAAAAGGCATGGAAGGTTAATGGAGGTAGGCAAGAATGTGTTTTAATGATCATTGTAATAATCTTACTGGATGACAGAGCAAGGTCAAGAGGTCAAGAGTCCCACTCCTGCACCTAATTCGTACATTCCTTCAGCGTTCGCAGGTTAAGGGGTTGACTTAATTACAGTGTTGCAGTTGATTAAAGGAGTCGATAAAGTAGACGCAGGGAAGCTATTTCTGCAGAATGCAGAGTACAGGATAAAAAAGCATAGTCTTTTAATTAGAGCTCAATCATTCACAGGCAATACTAGGGAACACTCTGGACACAGAATTGTTGAAAATGTCCATTTTGACCACTCCCAGAAACCTTTTTGACTGGACGCAGGGAGTTCAATTGAAAATGTTAAAGGAGTTTGATCGGTTTTTGGTGAGGGGGTCACAGAACCAAGGCAGATAAGATACCAATCGCTCATGCTCTGGTTAAATGGCGGAACTGACTTTATGAGTTTAATAGCCTCCTCCTGTTCCTATGGAAGGAAATCGGTTTTAGGTGAGTGACTGAAAATATGTGGCTTCTGTACACAGATCAACCATTTTGCAAAGCTTGGCATCAATATTTATTTACCAGGTACTCCCTGCAGTGGGAGCAATGATAATGTGTCAGACTTCATTGATGTCCTTTGAATCAAGTCAGGCTTTCACTGGGGTCTGGGGCAGGCTGCAAATTCATGAAAAGGTTGGGCTAATTCTAAAGCCGCTTGTGTAATAGCTTTATCATCGCAACTGGATAAATTTTAATGAAAGACATATAAAAATGTCACAATTAATTTGCTTTCATAGGAAAGCAGAATGTTAGCTTTAATCTCTATCAACACAGCTGTCATTTGGAATCGGAATCAGAATGGCATCTGTCAGAGTACGTCAGATTTGTAATCCTAAACTAATCACACCTCTTTGCTCAGCATTCTCCTGGGCCACCAAATTTACATTTTTAATTCTTTTTTGTATTTTGAAATGTCATAATTTATTATTCACCATTTGGCTTTCAATACATTGCTATTATTGTAGCCTAATTGGGTTGGGCTACATAATGACAAGCTAGACGAGCCTGCTGTCTGGAGCAGAAAGCAGGATTGCCCTGAGCTTTATATTGCTTGGCTACTCCTTCATCAAGCCTGTCATTAGGCCAGAAGCCCCCAACAAAAGCCTGGGTACAAAACTATTAAAAAAAAACAATAGACAGATTACTGATGGCCCAAGCCACTTGCTTGTGCCTGCGAGATTTCTTTTCATGGAAAACAAACATTCTAACTAAGGTCTGAAGTGAACACGTGAGATTTTTTTTTCTCCGCCAGGGGACGACTTGTGGTAGCACTACGGCAGTCCAGCTCTGCCCACCTCCTTTGACCTCTACCCAACAACAGTGTTGCACAGTTGGCGCAGTCTTTCTGACATTAATAGCTGCAGTTTTAAGACAGAAGGGTATTACCATTCACAAGGAGCATTGCAGAGTATCTGTCGAAGGTAACTAGGCCTGTACTGATATCTGTGATTGGGTTCCCAACCTGATATTCTCAAAGAAAACCTTTTGTTTTGACCTCTCACCTAAATCCTGGTGAAATAAAAATATTGCTAAAACCTTCATGTTTTTCTGCATTCACAACTAGCATTGAGGCCTTTTCCTGCCTATGCATTACCTACATCGACCTAAACAGAGTCGAAGAGCTGTAGAGAAAGGAACAGACCCTTTGGTCCAACTCATCCGTGCTGACCAGACATCCTAAATTAATCTAGTCCCACTTGCCAGCATTTGGCCTGTATCCCTCTAAACACTTTCTATTCATGTACCCATCCAGATACCGTTTAAATGCTGTAATTGTACCAGCCTCCACTTCCTCTGGCACTCATATCAAACACGCACCACCCTTTGTGTGAAAAAGTTGCCCCTTAGGTTCCTTTTCCATGTTCCTCTCTCACTTTAAACCTATGCCCTGTCGTTTTGGACTCCCCAACCTGGGAAAAAAGCCCTTGGCTATTCACCCTATCCTGATGCCCTTGGCGATTTCATAAACCTCTATAAGGTCACCCCTCAACCTCCTCCGCTCCAGGGAAAATAGCCCCAGCCTATTCAAACTCTCCAGTAAGTCTTTCTTTGCACCATTTCCAGATTAGTAACATTATTCCAATAGCAGGGTGACCAGAATTGTAAACAATACTTAACTCGAACAATAAGTTTAGGATTAGGTGTTAGAGAAAGGTAGTTGAGTACTTTGTCTGCAAAATGAACGTTTCCAAAGTGAGTACTGTTATGAGCAGGTGAGAGGGGAATGACTGGCTCCCCCTGTTTAATTGGCTAAGATAAAAGATAGGGAGGAGGGACTTGGGGGAGGGGCGTCGGAAATGTGATAGGTGGAAAGAGGTCAAGGTGAGGGTGATAGGTCAGACTGGGGTGGGGGCGGAGAGGTCGGGAAGAAGATTGCAGGTTAGGAAGGCGGTGCTGAATTTGATGGATTTGACTGAGACAGGCTGGGGGGAGGGGAAATGAGGAAACTGGTGAAATCCGAGTTCATCCCTTGTGGTTGGAGGGTTCCTAGCCGGAAGATGAGGCGTTCTTCCTCCAACCGTCGTTTCGCTGTGGTCTGACGATGGAGGAGTCCAAAGACCTGCATATCCTTGGTCACACTCCACCAAGGATATGCAGGTCTTTGGACTCCTCCATCGTCAGACCACAGCGAAACGACGGTTGGAGGAAGAACGCCTCATCTTCCGGCTAGGAACCCTCCAACCACAAGGGATGAACTCGGATTTCACCAGTTTCCTCATTTCCCCTCCCCCCAGCCTGTCTCAGTCAAATCCATCAAATTCAGCACCGCCTTCCTAACCTGCAATCTTCTTCCCGACCTCTCCGCCCCCACCCCAGTCTGACCTATCACCCTCACCTTGACCTCTTTCCACCTATCACATTTCCGACGCCCCTCCCCCAAGTCCCTCCTCCCTATCTTTTATCTTAGCCTGCTGGACCAACTTTCCTCATTCCTGAAGAAGGGCTAATGCCCGAAACGTCGATTCTCCTGTTCCCTAGATGCTGCCTGACCTGCTGCGCTTTTCCAGCAACACATTTCCATCTCTGATCTCCAGCATCTGCAGACCTCACTTTCTCCCCCTGTTTAATTCCCTTGCTTGACTGCAACAAAGTTTTAAGTTCTTTTTGCATAAGGCTACAATGAACTATTTATGCAGTGACCATTATGGAGCCATTCAACAAAGTTTTCTGTGTTTGTATCACTGCTAAAGGAAAGAGCATTAAATTTAATAAAGCAATATAAAACATACAGCCTTTCTGCAGTGTTTTGAGCCCAAAAATGCATGAAGTTAAAGGAGATCAATGTCCAAGAGAAAGGAAGAATAAAGAACATACATTTGTTGAGAGTCATTTGACTGTCTTTGATATGGAAGGTCCATCACAAAAACCTGAGGTCATTGTTAATGGATGTTTTTTGTGGAGGTTAACAATTAACAATCCTATCAATGTTTATAGTTGCACTATAGAAAGCATCCTATCTGGATGCATTACAGCTTCGTTTGGCATGTGCTGTTCCCAAGACCATAAGAAACTACAGATTGCTGTGAACACAGCCCAGTCCATCACAAAAACCAGCCTTCTATCCATTGACTCCATCTATACTTCCCACTGCTGCGGGAAAGCAACCAACATCATCAAAGACCTCTCCCACCCCGGTTATGCTGTCTTCCATCGGGCAGAAGATATAAAAATTTGCATACACATACAAATAAAGTCAAGAACAACTTCTTATCTGGTGTTATCAGACTTTTGAATAGACCTCTCAAATGTTAATTCTGATCTCTCTCTCTACACCTTCTCTGCGGATATAACAGTTTATTCTGCACTCTGTTCTATTACTGTGATGCACTTTATATGGTCTGATCTGCCTGTAGAGCACACAAAACAACACTTTTCACTGTGTCTTGGCACATGTGACAATAATAAATCAATCAGTAGTGAGTTGTAGTGATTGTTGCAGTTACTGGAAGTTTTCAGTTCCTTCATGATTTTTCTCCTTTGCTATTCCCAAGGGAATTGAATACCAACCTCTTCAAGCGAATTTAAAAGAAAAGGCAGTGGCTTCTCTTCAATCATCTGACATACTTGCAATATTGGTTTCAGGATATATTTCCAAGAGACTGTTTGGGTGAGCCTGATACAGCACAACCAGTGCTTCCCATTTCTTAATATCCTCCTGAGGCTACGATATGTTTCGATGAGAGGAAACCTGTCTCTTCGCTCAAATAAGCACAATCCAAAACTCAAGCACCTAGGTTTAAGGTGAGCAGAGAAAGAATTAATCGGGACCTGAGGAGCTACCTTTTCACACAGAGGGCTTTGCATATGTGGAACAAACTGCCAGGGTAGGTGGTAGAGGCTGGTACAATTACAACATTTCAAAGACATTTGGATAGATACACAAATAGGAAACGTTCAGAGGAATATGGGTCAAATAAAGAGCAAAGAACAAAGAAAACGTACAGCTCAGGAATAGGCCCTTCGTCCCTCCAAGCCTGAGCCGATCCAAAACTACTGTCTAAACCTGTTGCCCAATTCCTAAGCATCTGTATCCCTCTGCTCCCCACCTACTCATGCATCTGTCCAGACGCATCTTAAATCAATTTACCGTGCCTGCCTCTACTACCTCTGCTGGCAACATGTTCCAGGCACCTCCCACCCTCTGTGTAAAGTACTTGCCGCGTGTACTCCCTTAAACTTTTCACCTCTCACTTTGAAAGTGTGACCTCTCGTTATTGAATACTTCACCCCAGGAAAAAGCTTATCTTTATCTATCCTGTCTATACACTTCATGATTTTGTAGACCTCAATCAGGTCCCCCCTCAATCTTCTTTTCTCTAATGTAAACAAATCTAACCTACTCAACCTCATTTCATAGCTAGCACCTTCCATACCAGGCAACATCCTCGTAAACCTTCTCTGCACCCTCTCCAAAGCGTCCAAATCCTTTTGGTAATGTGGCGACCAGAACTGTACACAGTATTCTAAATGTGGCCGAACCAACGCCTTGTACAATTTTGACATGACCTGCCAGCTCTTAAACTCAATACCCCAATACTCAATACTCAATACTGGCAAACAGGACTAGTTTAGTTCAGGAAACTTAGAGGCATGGAAGAGTTGGACCAAAGGGTCTGTGTCCTTCCTGTACAGCTCTATGACTCTTAAATAAGTCACTTACTTCACCTTTATCAATAATTTGCTTTATTTTCACAACAGCTCAATGCAAGAAGCTAAACTCCCTCTGATATAATTGCCTAAATTTTGAGCCCAGCAAATACCCTATAAACACAGATACTTGAACTTTTGCAGTCCAGTGAAGTAAAAGTGAATAGTTAATGGAACTAACTCAGAAACTCATTTCTGGAAACTACGTATTTGATTCAAGGTGGTCATTTCAAATCAAATTGCTTATTATTCCAATTTATAAATACCAAATGTAAAGGGATAAAATGTACTTCTCTCTGTGTGTATTATATATAATATATACAACTGCATTTTAGTTCTAACACTGCAGCTTTCTTGCAAACTTGGCAGGTGATGGATTAGAACATCTTTGGCACCCTCACATAACACACTTTTCACTTCCTCCTACGCTAATTAATCTTTTGCAACATATTAGAAATGTTAAGAATTTTTAACCCTCCCAGTCAACTCTGTTGACAACAATCTTTAACTTTCGAAAAGCCAAGTGTCACATCACCTTGTCATCTTGTCTTATCATGTGCACATAGAGTCATAGAGTCATAGAGATGTACAGCATGGAAACAGACCCTTCAGTCCAACCCGTCCATGCCGACCAGATATCCCAACCCAATCTAGTCCCACCTGCCAGCACCTGGCTCATATCCCTCCAAACTCTTCCTATTCATATACCCATCCAAATGCCTCTTAAATGTTGCAATTGTACCAGCCTCCACCACATCCTCTGGCAGCTCATTCCATAGATGTACCACATGTGAAAAAGTTGCCCCTTAGGTCTCTTTTATATCTTTCCCCTCTCACCCTAAACCTATGCCCTCTAGTTCTGGACTCCCCAACCCCAGGGAAAAGATTTTGTCTATTTATCCTATCCATATGCCTCATAATTTTGTAAACCTCTATAAGGTCACCCCTCAGCCTCCGACGCTCCAGGGAAAACAGCCCCAGCCTGTTCAGCCTCTCCCTGTAGCTCAGATCCTCAAACCCTGGCAACATCCTTGTAAATCTTTTCTGAACCCTTTCAAGTTTCACATTTGTGTAGAATTTATAATTCTGACTAAGAAGCTTCAACTCCCAGTTGAGGACGTAAGGATACAATCTAGGCTGACACTACAGTGGAGTTCACATAATCCCTACTGTGTGGAAGCAGGCCATTTGGCCACCAAGTATACACTAACTCTCCAAAGAGCATCCTGCTCAGACCAATCCCCTACCCCTGCATTTTCCATGGCTAATGTGTCACCCTGGACATTATGGGCAATTTAGCATGACCAATCCACCTTACCTGTGCAATTTTTGGAGCAGGGGAGGAAACAAACACGACATGGGGAAATAGTGCCATAGTTCCACCCCAGGTCTAAGGGAGTGTTGATGTACCACCATTCAGATAGCAAATCGGACATTTCTCCTTCAATCGTAGTATGTGTGCATTGTGGGGAAGGCCAGAATTTATTTCCTATTTCTAATAGCCCATGAGAAGATGCTGGCAATCTTTCTTGAACTGCTGTTGTCCATCTTATGCAGATACTTCCATAGTACAGTTAGGGTAATGGAGGTGAGATTCCAGGATTTTCTCCCTGCAGCAGTGAAGGAATGGCCATATATTTCCAGGTCAGGATTTTGGAGGGGCATGTGTAGTGCTGATTTTCCCAAGCGCTTGCTGCCTTTGTCTTTCCAGGTGCTTGAGGTCATGTGCTTGGAAGATTCTGGGTCTTGGCGAGTTCCTGGACTGCATCATGTAGATGGCACACATTGTGTATCAAGGCACCATCTTCGGTATCCCATGAAAGAGTGTGTCCAGCCTGCAGCTCATCCCCTATTTGTAGGTCTAGGGGATGTACAGTTTTGCAGCAGCATAGTCCTACAAAACTAATGCATTAAAAGTAAGGTACAGGTCATTCTGCTATAACACATGCTTCGTCAACGCGAATTCACTGTAAAGTGATTGACAAATTGAGGATGCTGTTTTAGAATATGTGTTGACTGTAACGCGTTTATAGAGCCAACACTTTAAACATTGTTTCTAAAGCATGATTTTTCTGTAATATGGAGTTGCACAAGAGCGCACGTTATAGAAGAGCTGACTGTATTGTTGTGGAACCCATTGTAGTTATCCTGGAGATGTGCAGGGAGCAATGTAAAGAAATGCATTTGCTCCCGCCTTATATTCTCCTCTATTGTATGTAAAAATTGGTCGTGATTGGCTTCTCAATTTCAAGAAAAAAAACTTCAATTTTCAAAATCACATGGCAGATTTGCTGATGTGCACTGACTGAACTGTAGTGTCTATTGATCAGATTGTAGAAATGTTAGCTGTTCTTAACTATCTGTACGGAAAGGCCAATCCTTGGAACCTATTAGCTGGAACTTTCAGAAAACACAATCTTATCTAGCAGAGGAGAGGAGGAACAATGCAGCAGGGTGCTAATTAAGCCTGTGCTGATTAATCAATCATAATCAATTAATATTTAAAATGCAGCACAGTCTTTAATAATCAATTAATGTGCTTGTGACTGTGTTAGGCAGCTGGGGAATAGAACACACATTGGTCCAGACCATGCACAGAGGACAAACCCTTGCTGAGAATTTTAATAGTTTTGGATTTTATTTTCCAATATAATTCAGATTTTACAACACGTTGGTCAAATCATTACATAAGCGGAGAACCCATATAAACATTTTGTTCGTGTCAATACCGAGAAGGTTCAAGAGCTTCAAATCATATTTAAGGTTTGAAGATGAACTGAGACAGGAACTGTGAGAAAAAAAATACTTTTTATAAATTCAGCTCGTGGTTGCCTGACAGTCACTACTTCGTGTAGTGATCCCCAGCTAATGGTAATACTGGACAAATCAGATCCCAGAGTGAAGGTTGGCTTGATAGACCATAAGTTTGAATATTTTTTTGCGGTTTTATGGTGTTCAGTCACTGAACAAATTCACAAGAGGCTGCCAATATACCTGCAGCAAAAGAACATTAAAAATGATTACACAAAAGTAACACACAAACTATGTCGCATTGGCAAGAAAAATTGAAAGAACTCATTATAAACATCAGACAGAAAGATTCGTCGTTTACCAAAACCTATTGCACTCAAACCTCAGTGTAAAGTCACCCTTTCTCCACATTAAAGCTTCTTGCTCAGTTGGCACAGCTGCAATCAGTCAGCTTTCAGCAAATCTCTTTGCATTTGTCAGACCCTGAAAACAAACTGTTATTACCATTACTTAATATGAGCTCCCTGTATCTGTACCTTCAACATTTGGGGTCAGTTGGCTGGATATCTGGTAGGATCTGGATCAGTGGTGCTGGAAGAGCACAGCAGTTCAGGCAGGATCCAAGGAGCTTCGAAATCGACGTTTCGGACAAAAGCCCTTCATCAGGAATAGGGTTTTGATGCCTGCATCAGCTGAGGTTACCATGAAGGACTCTCATTCTCAATCTCTCTCCTTGCCTGAGGTATGGTGACCCTCAGGTTTAACCACTAACTGTGGTCTGCCTTTCTTGAGAGAGTGGAACAATGGATGAGTTACTTATCTTCAACAGACTTATTGGATGCTCGCCCCCCCCACGATGTTTTGTCCTCCGATTATGAATTTTGTGTCATGTGCTGCTTCAAGATAATTAGTAACAATTTAATGTTGAACAGGAATACAGTTCCTAAGGTTCTATTCATGTTGTTACTTTACTGTGGTGACATTGAGGACTGCTTCCTGAAGAAGGGCTTATGCCCGAAATGTCGATTCTCCTTCTCCTTTGATGCTGCCTGACCTGCTGCGCTTTTCCAGCAACACATTTTCACAGACACCAATTTTAAAAAAATGATGCTTTAATCAAAACTATAGTTGACAACAGCTCTGAATTGGGGAGTAAACTACTGCAGATGATGAAATCTGTACGGAAAACAAAAACATGCTGGAGATCACAGTAGGTCAGACAGCATTCATGGAGAGAGAGCTGGCTAATGTTTCGAGTTGAGATGACTCGTCATTGGAGCTCAGGGAGATAGTTTTAAAACAAGTAGAGAAACAGAGAAGTATGGAGGACAAGCAAAATTAAAGTTCTATGTTTGTGTGGAAGGCAGGAATGATTAAATGCCAGTCCACCATTAAACCTGGACCAAATTTAAACAGCTCAAGCTATTGCACTTGCCCAATATAACTAGATGAGTAAATGTGGATTCTTGTCAAGAAAGTGTGGTGATGGAAAAGCACAGCTGGTCAGGCAGCATCTGAGGAACAGGAGAGTCGATGTTTCGAGCATAAGCTCGATCCTTGATCAGTCGGGAATCAAAGGGCTATGGGGAAAACACGGGAACGTGAACCCGAGGAATGCTGGATCAGCCATGATCCAATTGAATGTTGGGGCAGGCTTGCGGAGCCAAATGGCCTGCACCTGTTCCTATTTCTAAAGGTCTTCACAATATTATGATATGAATGTCCTGTTTCGACCAACCCAAAGTGAGCTCACTCAACAGAAAGTGACAACAAAAGGAGGTAAATCTGTTACCCCAGCAGGAAGGGTTAAATATTTAGTGGGGACCAAGCAAGCACCAAGCCAGAGACTGGGCATCAGCTCATTTCCTGCCCTCTTTGTCAGGAAAATGCAGTGGGATATTGGGAATGTGGGAGAGATGGGAAGAGCTAACGATTCACAATTTGTGCTCCGATTAATGTGAAAGCTTGAATACTAGCCCGAATGACCATTTCACTAGAAAGGAATCCTATCATAAGCCCAATTTCCCAGACCTGTACTGCAGAATCTCACGGACTGTGGATAGAGACCAAACTTTGAGACTGGAATTGCAATGACTCAATGTTAGTTCCCAAGCATGACTTTGAAGAGAAATACAAATGTCCTCACAGTACAACTGTAGAAATATTGCTTTCAGTGGTTGCCTGTGCTTTGCTTCCTTTCTTGAGACTACCTGAAGTGAATTATCCCCATTGCAGTCAAATACAGTGTGTGATGTAGTGAAATTGGAGCCTGCAGGATCTGAAACTGCAGCTGTGTTGCAGCTGGCATTGTGTGGTACATCATTAAGAAATGATGAGTCTCAGAACTGAGATGACACATTAAACAGAATGCCATCTCTTCAGAGTGACAAGTTAAATGTGTTTGGCCGATACTTAACAAAATATTTACATTTTTCCAATCTTTCATTTTCGCAGTAACTTACACAAGACTATTTTTTAAACAAATAAGTAGCATTCTGTGTGCCAAAGCAGAAGAGGCTTTTTGTGTATCAGCATAAATAGTTCCAGGTTGTGCTTTCCTATGAACTAATGCTCAACAGGTAGAATTTTCACCTCACGGGAGGTGGCAAGCAGAGGGAACAAATTGGGAAAATTTGAGATACTCACCATCTCCTTTCTCATCACCTAATCTATTAATTAAATGCTGGATGACAAAGCTCCATTTGGGACTTTCTCAACCCATCATCAATTATGGCCTATAATTGTCAACTAATAGCCACTTAAGGGCCTCCGGTCACTACTAACCCAAATACCTGTCTATCTGGCAGGCAAGTAAGGTAACTAGTTGAGGGAAGGAGGCTGGAAGAACACAGCAAGCCAGGCAGCATCGGGAGGTGGAGAAGTCGATGTTTTGGATGTAACCCTTCTTCAGTTACACCCGAAATGCTGACTTCTCCACCTCCTGATGCTGCCTGGCCTGCTGTGTTCTTCCAGCTTTCTGCCTGTCTATTTTAGATTCCAGCATCTGCAGTTTTTTTTGTCTCTAAGCTAGTTTCAGGAAACTGCAATTTGGCTGCCTAGGCCAGCATTTATTGGCCATTCCCATTTGCCCAGAGGGCAGTTGAGAGCCAGCCCCATTTATATGGGTCTGGATGGCAGTTTCCTTCCCTGAAGGGCATTGGTGAACCAGATGGCTTTTCCCCAACAAATAGCAATGGATTTATCATTAGACTCTTATTTTGTTGAATTCAAATTCCACCAACTGCCCTAGCAGGATTTGAATTCGATCCCCCAGAACGTTGGGCCTTGAGATAAACAGTCCAGCAATAATACCACAAGACTGTTACCTCCCTGTGTGTGGCATCTGAGGTGTGACAGGAGCATGTAAACTAAACAGGGAAATCCACACATGTCCTATTGTATAAAGACAAAACATACACTCATACCATGGGCTCAGGTCATTCAAAGCAATGAAACAATTTTGAAGGGGAGTTACTGTCATTCTTCGGGAACCTTACCAGCCAAATTCTGCTACCTGGAATTTCATTCCAACCAGGTGACCTGGTTTGATTGAGTTAGCTGAGGAACAATGTTTCTCCAACAGATTTGAGGTAGACTACCTGTCCTTTGAAACAGTGACTTGGAATCTTTAATAAAAGCAAAATATTGTGGATGCTGGAGACCTCAAAAAAAAATTGAGCAGGTTTGATAGCATGTGCGGAGAGAGAAACAGAGTTAATGCCGTGAGTTTGGTATGTAAAGTTGCCATAGCCTTACCTGATCATAGGGCTGCTCTCGCATTAGAGAGGAAGAGACATGACACATGGCAGGTTCAGCAAAGGGTTACCATCCCTCAGGTGAAGGGAGAGGTTGAGAAAAAAAAATCCTTCATCGTAACCTCAGCCAGTGAGGGAATTGAACCCACAATGTTGGCATTAGTCTGCATTGCAAATCCAACCAACTAAACTAACCAAGAGGACTCCACTACAGAGCGAGAGTCAGAGAGATGTACAACACAGAAATAGAATCTTCGGTCTAACTCATCCATATCGATCAGGTATCCTAAATTAACCTGGTCCCATTTATCAGCTTTTGGCCCATGTCCCTCTAAACTCTTCTCATTCATGTACCCATCCAGATGGCTTTTAAATGTTGAAAATGTATCAGCCTCCACTACTTCCTCCGACAGCTCATTCCATACGCGTACCACCCTCTGCATGAAAAAGTTCTCTTCAGGTCTTTTTAAATCTATCCCCTTTTGTCAGTGCCCTCTAGCTTTAGACTCCCCTGCCCTGGGAAAAAAGACCTTGGCTACATATGCATGCCCCTCATGATTTTATATACTTCGATAAGGTCACCCCTCTGATGCTTCAGGGAAAATAGCCCTAGCCTATTCAGCCTCTCCATATAGCTCCAACTCCAGCAACATCTTTGTAAATCTTTTGTGCACTCTTTCAAGTTTAACATCTTTCCTATAGCAGGGAGAACAGTCCTGTACTGCTGCAACATGACCTCCCAACTCCTATACTCAGTCCACTGACCAATAAAGACAAGTGCATGACTTGTAATCATTTGCATGTGTCCGACAAGACTGACTGGAAGGACTTATGCCCAAAACATTGATTCTCCTGCTCCTCAGATGCTGCCTGACCTGCTGTGCATTTCCAGTACCACACTCTTGACTCTGACCTCCAGCATCTGCAGTCCTCGCTTAGTCCTCCTGACTGGGGTCAGTTCAACATCTCACATGAGAGACAGTGCAGCACTTCCACAGTATTCTGAGTATCTTTGGATCGAGTCATGTTTAGTATACATTTGAGTTTTGAGTTCAATGCTAATGCAGAAGCCCATAAAATAGAGCATTTTATTTCTGGGATTTATTGTGATGTGAAATTTGAAAGAAAAGGAATAAAAAAATCACAAAGCCTTTCTTTTTTGTAAAAAAAAAATCACCTTAATTATTCCATGCATTATTATCTTTGATGCCTTGTGCAGTATGAGTGAAGGTGATTGGAGTTAATCAGCAACTGCACTTATCTGGGAAAAATCTCTGGCAGTGAGATATATTGATTGTTGCTTTTGATTACAGCTTTGATGCAATAGTTAGGAACAGTCGGAGAGACCATTTGTAAATCACAAATCGAGTACGTGAACAGGCAAATCCGGAACAATGATCCATTGTGTTCTGGGCACCTCATTTAAAGATAAATTGCCAAGCCAGTACTGTAAAATTAACATTCTACAAAAGCACGCTGTGAAGATATTTACATGCATAAATCTGTTCACTTACATTGACAATTAGATTGGATTTCAGAGAATGTTGGAAAAGATGCTGCTTATGGTCTGGGAGCAATTTGGGTCAGTGTAGTTTTCTTGCTTGTAACACATTTCAAATTACTCTGATTTATTGCAGAAGATGATGGAACCAACGACCAGCGTTATTGAAACAAGAGGAGAAAACATGGCTTTTCAGATAATCACGCCTGTACCAGTGTCAGGTTTACTACTTGAGGTGTCGATTCCAATCCCTTTCCTAATACCATTTCCTTGTTCTTTATGTACATCCATTTCTGTCTTTTCCTTTCAAGTATTTATCCACTTCTCTTTCAAATGGACACTGACCTTAAGACCATATAATCAGCAATTCTGGTCACCTTCCTATCGGAAAGATGTTGTGAAACTTAAAAGGGTTCAGAAAAGATTTACAAGGATGTTGCCAGGGTTGGAGGATTTGAGCTACAGGGAGAGGTTGAATAGGCTCGGGCTGTTTTCCCTGGAGTGTTGGAGGTTGAAGTGTGATCTAATAGAAGTTTATAAAATCAAGAGGGGCATGGATAGGATAAATAAACAAAGTCTTTTCCCTGGGGTGTGGGAGTCCAGAGCTAGAGGGCATAGATTTAGGGTGAGAGGGGAAACATATAAAAGAGACCTAACAGGCAACTTTTTCACACAGAGGGTGGCATGTGTATGGAATGAGCTGCCAGAGGAAGTGGTGGAGGCTAGTATAATTGCAACATTTAAAAGGCATCTGGATGGGTATATGAATAGGAAGGGTTTGGAGGGATATGGGCCAGGTGCTGGCAGGTGGGACTAGATTGGGTTGGGATATCTGGTCGGCGAGGACGGGTTGGACCGAAGGGTCTGTTTCCGTGCTGTACATCTCTATGACTCTATGACTCTAAGTATACCATTCGGTCCATCGAGTCTGCTCCACCATTCAACGAGACCAGGGCGAATTTGATAATCCTCAACTGCATTTCACTGCTTTGTCCACATAACCCATCATTCTTTTACTGATTTAAAATCTCAGCCTGAACCATGCTTAATGATGCAACCTCAACAGCTTCTGCAGTAAGGTAAAAACAATGACTGCAGATGCTGGAAACCAGATTCTGGATCAGTGGTGCTGGAAGAGCACAGCAATTCAGGCAGCATCTGAGGACAGGCAAAATCGACGTTTCGGGCAAAAGCCCTTCATCAGGAATAAAGGCAGAGAGCCTGAAGCGTGGAGAGATAAGCTAGAGGAGGGTGGGGGTGGGAGAGAGTGGCATAGAGTACAATAGGTCAGTGGGGAAGGAGATGAAGGTGATAGGTCAGGGAGGAGAGGGTGGAGTGGATAGGTGGAAAAGGAGCTGGGCAGGTCGGACAAGTCCGGACAGGTCAGGGGATCGAGTTTCTGGAGGTTAGAAGCTAGGATGAGGTGGGGGAAGGGGAAATGAGGAAACTGTTAAAATCCACATTGATGCCCTGGGGTGTTCTATGGTGGAACCGCTCCTCCTGGGAGCAGATACGGCGGAGGCGGAGGAATTGGGAATACGGGATGGCATTTTTGCAAGAGGTAGGGTGGGAAGAGGTGTAATCCAGGTAGCTGTGGGAGTCGGTGGGTTTGTAGAAGATGTCAGTGTCAAGTCGGTCGTCACTGATGGAGATGGAGAGGTCCGGGAAGGGGAGGGAGGTGTCAGAGATGGTCCAGGAAGGCAAACAGACCCCACCACCAGGGATATATTTCCCTCCCCACCCCTCTCCGCCTTCCGCAAAGACCGTTCCCTCCGTGACTACCTGGTCAGGTCCACGCCCCCCTACGACCCACCCTCCCATCCTGGCACTTTCCCCTGCCACCGCAGGAACTGTAAAACCTGCACCCACACCTCCTCCCTCACCTCCATCCAAGGCCCCAAAGGAGCTTTCCACATCCATCAAAGTTTTACCTGCACATCCACTAATATCATCTATTGTATCCGTTGCTCCCGATGCGGTCTCCTCTACATTGGGGAGACTGGACGCCTCCTAGCAGAGCGCTTTAGGGAACATCTCCGAGACACCCGCACCAATCAACCACATCGCCCAGTGGCTCAACATTTCAACTCCCCCTCCCACTCTGCCGAGGATATGGAGGTGCTGGGCCTCCTCCACCGCCGCTCCCTCACCACCAGACGCCTGGAGGAAGAACGCCTCATCTTCCGCCTCGGAACACTTCAACCCCAGGGCATCAATGTGGATTTTAACAGTTTCCTCATTTCCCCTTCCCCCACCTCATCCTAGCTTCTAACCTCCAGAAACTCGATCCCCTGACCTGTCCGGACTTGTCCGACCTGCCCAGCTCCTTTTCCACCTATCCACTCCACCCTCTCCTCCCTGACCTATCACCTTCATCTCCTTCCCCACTGACCTATTGTACTCTATGCCACTCTCTCCCACCCCCACCCTCCTCTAGCTTATCTCTCCACGCTTCAGGCTCTCTGCCTTTATTCCTGATGAAGGGCTTTTGCCCGAAACGTCGATTTTGCCTGTCCTCAGATGCTGCCTGAATTGCTGTGCTCTTCCAGCACCACTGATCCAGCTTCTGCAGTAAAACATTCCACAGATTCATGACCGTTGGAGAGATGGGATTCGTCATCTCTGTATGGAATAGGTGTTGCCTTACTTGGAAATTATGTTCTCTGGTCCTAGACTTTCCGACAATGGGAAACATCTTCTCTGTATCTATCCTTTCAAGTCCCCACTAATATGTTTCAAAAGGTGTTTTCTCTCATTCTCCTAAACTCCAATGAGTTCAATGTCTGCTCGTAACACAATCCTTCAATACCTAGGATCAACCTCCAGTGCCAGTCTATGCCTCAGCGGCAATTTGTGGTAAGGAGTTCCATGGTGCTGTGGTCATCTCTATGACTCCACTTTACTCTGAGCCATCAGTTAAGTCAGATTTGGAATTATATTGTTTCCTTCCTAACAATAGTCTGGATGTATCAGCACTTTATGGACTGCAAGGGTTCAAGGAGGCAGTTCGCCACTACTTTCTCAAAAGCAACAGATATTGCCTTCACCACATCTGTGAACAAATATTTCGAAGAAATCGTCAGTCTATTCCACTTTGTATCTTATTGCTGGTGGAATCTGCTCATGCATCTTCAACCATTTTCCAAATTGAATTGCCTATTAAATATTTATTGTTTCAGTGGAGGGGAAACATAACAACATCGAAAATATGAGGAGGAGTAGGCCATTTGGCCCATCGAGTCTGCTGTGTCACTCAATATGGCTGATCCTGCTGATGTCACCAAGTGAAGCTGAGGACTCCCGGGGCATCGTCTGGACCCAGAATGGGGACTCATTAAGACCCAGAGACCAGAACATCTCACAGAAACCCCAAAGACCTTAAGAAAACCCAGTGCTGTCCTTGACAAATGGTAGTGTAAAGTTAAACATTGTGTCTTGCCTTTCTGCCTTCATATTTTCCAGTCAACTGAATAGAAGATGAAGCTCTATTTAAGTAATTCCTTTTTATTGATGTTGTAATAAAAATGGCACTGGATTGTGGCTACAAAACACTTTTCACTATATTTTCCCAAATAGATGTGATAATTAAATCACTTATTCATTTTGTTGTCCAACTCAGTCCCCTCTTCACACTTTCTCCCCATATGTTTTGATCCCTTTGGCCCTAACAACTGTATCTAAGTCCTCCTTGAAAACATTCAATGATTTGGCCTCAATCGCTTTCTGTGGGAGAGAATTCCACAGGCTTCCCACTCTCTGGGGGAAGAAATTTCACTCCATCTCAGTTCTAAATGACCAATCCCGCGTCCTTAGACTGTGACCCCTGGTTTTGGACTTGCCAGCCAACACAATAAAAATTAATCACCTTTTATTTCAGTTTAGAAAATTCTGTATGACTGCTTTCATTCAATCAAAATCTGTATATTCAAAATGATCTACATTCAAAGCCAAGCCCCTGGCTTAAATTCATGCAAATTTTGGCAAGGCAATGTGCCAAGTTTTCAAACAGATAGCTTGGAGGAGGTACCAAGCTGCACAATTCAAAATTATTAGTTTAGAACAACAAAGCATTTTTGGTTTATATTTTGGGAAAACAGCAGTTTAATACGACTTGTAAATATATTGGTTAAATTATGGGTCCTCATTTGCTTTTTCATCTATTTATCATTAAAACAAATTGCTAGTTCAAGTCTAAAGGCACTAAACAAAATCCTGCTGTGACATATTCTAGACAAGTAGGTAAAACGATTCTGCTGCTTATCTGGGCATTACAACTCATCCAGATTTGTTCATCTTTAGCATCTCTGTGACACAACTCTGTGTGCTCGATGGGCTGTTCCCAGTGACGCACATTGAGACAAACGTGGACTGCACCTGGAGGACCATCAATTCGGTGAAAGACGCTTGCCGGTCTGCCCAAAACCTGTTGGTCTTCCAGTGCAGAGAGTTGACCTCAACTGAGTAGTGCAGACTGGCACATTCCAAGAACCAGGATTATGTGCTGAGGGACATACTAAAGTTTAGGAGCAAATGCCGCTAAGACACAATGGGAAAAGACCACCGACTTAGGTCTTTTTGGCAAAGGATATCAGGCATCCATTCCATTGTCAGACACCAATCACCCCTCATCCCCCCAACCCAAACCACCCCACCCTCTCCCCACCACCCCACCCCTGCTGCCTCAAACTGTATGTAAATTACATTCCCTGCATGAGTTAAAATTGCCTTTGTGTTTACAACTGCATGGTAGCTCTGTGGGGGATGACACTCCAGTATGTTGTTTATGTTTCTTCTCTCACCCAACAAACATTGTATGAAACAGATTATGAACTACTTATATGTACTTATAGACAATCTTTTGATGAATAAAGTACATTTTTGCAATTAAGAAGAACTTATCTGGGTTTCTGGGCTGGGGTAAAGAATATGAGAATATCAGAACCCCAAGCGCAGAAGTAAGGAATTCAGCTCCTAGAGCCCACACCACCATTTGATATGATCTTGAATGATCTCATCTCAGCCTCAATTCCACTTTCCTCCCCATAATCCTTCAACCCTTTACTAATTAAAAATCTGTCCATCTCTTCCTTAAATTTATTAGGTGTACCATTGCACTCTGGGATAGTAAATTGCACAGATTCACGTCCCATTGAGAGAAATATGGGTATTCTAATAGCCATCAAGAACTAACACCACTCAAACACGTTTAAGGCAAAATATATTGAATATAAATAAAAGTATGTTGGTGCTCGATGGTCATACTTGACCATTCTCCATCATTTAACCTTATCTTGGTCTTGAGTCTGAGATTCCATTCTATTCAGATCTGGCAGCGCTTTCTGTTCCCCCGTGCAATGACCGTCTTGCCTCCAACAATGAAGCCTGCACCAGAAACTGGATAATGTAGAGTCATAGAACATCATAAAAGTGTAAAATGATCAAAACATCTAATAATGCAATGATAATACCAGTACTGCATGATACTTCAGAGATATAGAACGTAGAACATAGAACATTACAGCGCAGTACAGGCCCTTCGGCCCTCGCTGTTGCGCCGACCTGTCATACCAATCTGAAGCCCATCTAACCTACACTATTCCATGTACATTCATATGCTTGTCCAATGACGACTTAAATGCACTTAAAGTTGGCGAATCTACTACTGTTGCAGGCAAAGCATTCCATGCCCTTACTACTCTCTGAGTAAAGAAACTACCTCTGACATCTGTCCTATATCTATCACCCCTCAATTTAAAGCTATACCCCCTCGTGCTCGCCGTCACCATACTTGGAAAAAGGCTCTCCCTGTCCACCCTATCTAACCCTCTGATTATCTTATATGTCTCTATTAAGTCACCTCTCAACCTTCGTCTCTCCAACAAAAACGGCCTCAAGTCCCTCAGCCTTTCCTTGTAAAACCTTACTTCCATACCAGGCAACATCCCAGTAAATTTCCTCTGCACCCTTTCCAAAGTTTCCACATCCTTCTTATAATGCGGTGACCAGAACTGTTCACAATACTCCATGTGCGGCCGCACCAGAGTTTTTTACAGCTGTAGCATAACCTCATGGTTCTGGAACTCGATCCCTCTATTAATAAAAGCTAAAACACTGTATGCCTTCTTAACAACCCTGTCAACCTGGGTGGCAACTTTCAAGGATCTGTGTACCTGGACACCGAGATCTCTCTGCTCATCTACACTACCAAGAATCTTACCATTAGCCCTTGAAGGAGGCAGGAGTGTTACTAGAGTTGAAGAAAAGTGTGTATCCTGTATGCAGTAAATAGATTTAGATTTGTTGTCTCATGTATATAAGAATACAGTCAAAAAGATTTTTTCACGTGTTATACTCAAAGAGTCACCATGCTCCAGCACCACCTTGAAACACTGAATATAATGCAAGAATAGATGCAATAGACTTCATCATTCTCTCGCCTTCTGATTCCGCCTCTGCTGTTCCTCCTGTTGGCTGGGGTCTCAGTAACAGGCTCCGGGGTCTCTGTAACATGCTCCAGGGTTTCTGTAACATGGCCCTGGGGTCTCTGTAACTGTCTCCGGGGTCTCAGTAACAGGCCCCAGGGTCTCTGTAACAGGCCCTGGGGTCTCTGTAACAGGCCCCAGAGTCTCTGTAATAGGCCCCGGCGTCTCTGTAACTGTCTCCGAGGTCTCAGTAACAGGCCCCGGGGTCTCTGTAACTGTCTCCAGGGTCTCTGTAACTGTCTCCGGGGTCACTGTAACTGTCTCCAGGGTCTCAGTAACAGGCCCCGGGGTCTCTGTAACTGTCTCCAGGGTCTCTGTAACTGTCTCCGGGGTCTCTGTAACTGTCTCCAGGGTCTCTGTAACTGTCTCCGGGGTCTCTGTAACAGGCCCCGAGGTCTCTGTAACTGTCTCCGGGGTCACTGTAACTGTCTCCAGGGTCTCTGTAACAGGCCCCGGGGTCTCTGTAACTGTCTCCGAGGTCTCTGTAACTGTCTCCAGGGTCTCTGTACCTGTCTCCGAAGTCTCTGTAACTGTCTCCGAGGTCTCTGTAACTGTCTCCGAGGTCTCTGTAACTGTCTCCGGGGTCTCTGTAACTGTCTCCAGGGTCTCTGTAACAGGCCCCGGGGTCTCTGTAAGAGGCTCCAGGGTCTCTGTAACTGTCTCCGAGGTCTCTGTAACTGTCTCCAGGGTCTCTGTACCTGTCTCCGAAGTCTCTGTAACTGTCTCCGAGGTCTCTGTAACTGTCTCCAGGGTCTCTGTAACAGGCCCCGGGGTCTCTGTAACTGTCTCCGAGGTCTCTATAACAGGCCCCGGGGTCTCTGTAACTGTCTCCGAGGTCTCTATAACAGGCCCCGGGGTCTCTGTAACTGTCTCCGAGGTCTCTGTAACTGTCTCCAGGGTCTCTGTACCTGTCTCCGAAGTCTCTGTAACTGTCTCCGAGGTCTCTGTAACTGTCTCCGAGGTCTCTGTAACTGTCTCCAGGGTCTCTGTAACAGGCCCCGGGGTCTCTGTAACTGTCTCCAGGGTCTCTGTAACTGTCTCCGAGGTCTCTGTAACTGTCTCCAGGGTCTCTGTAACAGGCCCCGGGGTCTCTGTAACTGTCTCCAGGGTCTCTGTAACTGTCTCCAGTGTCTCTGTAACTGTCTCCAGGGTCTCTGTAACTGTCTCCGAGGTCTCTATAACTGTCTCCGGGGTCTCTGTAACTGTCTCCAGGGTCTCTGTAACTGTCTCCGAGGTCTCTGTAACTGTCTCCGAGGTCTCTGTAACTGTCTCCAGGGTCTCTGTAACAGGCCCCGGGGTCTCTGTAAGAGGCCCCAGGGTCTCTGTAACTGTCTCCGAGGTCTCTGTAACTGTCTCCGAGGTCTCTGTAACTGTCTCCGAGGTCTCTGTAACTGTCTCCGGGGTCTCTGTAACAGACTCCGGGGTCTCTGTAACTGTCTCCGGGGTCTCTGTAACAGACTCCAGTGTCTCTGTAACTGTCTCCGAGGTCTCTGTAACTGTCTCCAGTGTCTCTGTAACTGTCTCCAGGGTCTCTGTAACTGTCTCCGAGGTCTCTATAACTGTCTCCAGTGTCTCTGTAACTGTCTCCAGGGTCTCTGTAACTGTCTCCGAGGTCTCTATAACTGTCTCCAGGGTCTCTGTAACTGTCTCCGAGGTCTCTGTAACAGGCCCCGGGGTCTCTGTAACTGTCTCCGAGGTCTCTATAACAGGCCCCGGGGTCTCTGTAACTGTCTCCGGGGTCACTGTAACTGTCTCCAGGGTCTCTGTAACTGTCTCCAGGGTCTCTGTAATTGTCTCCGGGGTCTCTGTAACAGACTCCGGGGTCTCTGTAACTGTCTCCGAGGTCTCTGTAACTGTCTCCAGGGTCTCTGTAACAGGCCCCGGGGTCTCTGTAACTGTCTCCAGGGTCTCTGTAACAGGCCCCGGGGTCTCTGTAACTGTCTCCGGGGTCTCTGTAATTGTCTCCGGGGTCTCTGTAACAGACTCCGGGGTCTCTGTAACTGTCTCCGAGGTCTCTGTAACTGTCTCCAGGGTCTCTGTAACAGGCCCCGGGGTCTCTGTAACAGGCCCCGGGGTCTCTGTAACTGTCTCCGAGGTCTCTGTAACTGTCTCCGGGGTCTCTGTAACTGTCTCCGGGGTCTCTGTAACTGTCTCCGGGGTCTCTGTAACAGACTCCGGGGTCTCTGTAACTGTCTCCGAGGTCTCTGTAACTGTCTCCAGAGTCCAAGTAACAGGCCCCGGTGTCTCTGTAACTGTCTCCGAGGTCTCTGTAATTGTCTCCAGTGTCTCTGTAACAGGCCCTGGGGTCTCTGTAAGAGGCTCCAGGGTCTCTGTAAGAGGTTCCAGTGTCTCTGTAACAGACCCCAGGGTCTATGTAACACGCTCCGGGGTCTCTGTAACAGGCCCCGGGGTCTCTGTAACACACCCCGGGGTTTCTGTAACAGGCCCCGGGGTCTCTCTAAGAGGCTCCAGGGTCTCTGTAACAGACTCCGGGGTCTATGTAACACGCTCCGGGGTCTCTGTAACAGGCCCCGAGGTCTCTGTAACGAGCTCTTGGGTCTCTGTCTCGGGCCTCCACCACTGCAATATTCACGACTGCCGCTGTCAAGCTGGAGCCACGGGATCGGGAGTGCTTGGGTTCCATCCCTCTTGTTCCCCACCCGATGCTCCTCCTGACTTTTCCTCGGTCATCGGGGTCCTCCGCTGTCCCTTTCGCCGATACTTCCAGTGCTTCAGGTGCCCAGGCCTAGGCAGAGACCTGGAGCCTCAGCCTCGCCTTTGGGTTCCGGACCTGAGGGAGTCAGAGTGGGACCTGCTCCTCAATTACCAGGAGACCCCGGGCTAGGGGGAAAACTGTGTCTAACTCATCCTAGCATTGGTACTTCTGTCTCCTCCTACACCTGCCATTCTCCACACCAAAAAAAATCAAGAGCAAAAGTAAAAATAGGAACAAAAGTAGCAGACAGGCCCATGACTCCGCTGCCATCTTAAATAGTTATAACTTATATCTTACAGAGTTATACCTTATAAAGAGTTATAAAAAAGCACATTTGTACTCAAGGTAACTGGACTCCATACACACAGTAAACCAGATAACTTTAAGGCTTGGACTGTGATGCAGTGGATAATATTCAGATGTCATTTCCTAACATGTGTACCTATGTCAAAATGAGAGGTATTCCTAACTATTTCCCTTTGGCCCCATCGTAGTTGAGCTCCACCCCTAGTAAAATCCGAGTGGACATCATTAACCAGAAATTGAATCGGGATCAGATGTATCAGTGCTGTCAGTGGGAAAGCTTGGCTGTACTCTGTGATGAATTACTAACTTGTTGACCCCCAAAACCTCTTCATCATCTAAAAAGATAAAGTCAGCAATGTGATGGAACACTTCTTACTCGCTTGGTTGGATGTAGTAGTTGGTTTGATTGGTGTTCCTGCCCCTAGACTCAGTGCACACCTTCTCCATTACTGGAGCATTGTGGCTGTATTTATTACACACAACCTAAAGAACACAGAGTAGTGAATCACCAAGTTTACTTCAACTTCACTCCCATAATTCTTTACAATTCCCTGGAGACAAAGGTTCAAGTCCAACCACAGCAGTTCGTGGATTCCAAGTAAAATCTGGAATTAAAGAATATTGGTGACCTTTGGCTCATCAATGGTAGTTGTAAGCACCATCTGATCCACTAAAGTCTTGAGGCAAAAGTGATATTCGTCATAGGTCCAGAGGACTATTGGCTGTTCTCTCATTAGAGAGAAAAAGGGAGGTGACTATTGGTGAGTTAACCTGAGGGCTACCATGCTTAAGACAAGGGGGATAAGGGTACAAAAACCAATTCTTCAAGGTGACTTTGGCCTGTAATGAAACCTGAACCTGTTAGCAACAACATATATCACAAACCTACCATCCAGCTCTTCTGGTCTCTCACATTTCTGACTCCAGATCCAACGTGGACCACTTTTAACTTCTGGCTGAAAGGGCCTAGCCAGCAATTCAGTTCAAGGGATGGACAACAAATGCAGACCTCACCAGTGATGTCTATATCCCATGAAAAGGTAGAAGAATATTACAGCTTAGCTGAGAGGTTTCATCTACTTACTCATTAAACACTATCTCTACATCAAATTAGGGATAACATTAATATTTAACATAACAATGGTTGGTTTCTTAAGGGTTTATGTGGTAACTTGTGGGTCAGGTACTCTCATGCCAACAGGGACTGGTACTTAGTGGGTCTCAAACTCTTTCATCCCTAGACTACTTAGGCAGGGCAAGCCTGTTGACCATGATTGGTTCCACCTCAGCCCCTTTCACTCATCAAAAAATATTATCAGAATTAAGGAGAAAAATATTGCTGTTGATGAGGTGATATAATAGAACAAAGAACTGTGGATTCTGGAGACCAGAACAAACAAAATTTGCTGGAGGTCTGGCAGCATCAATGTTTAAAGTCCAATGACCCTCCTTCAGAACGGGAGTGCTGGCTGGTTCCAACCTGAAGTCTCATGTCTAACTGGTTCTTTTTCTTAGTTCACAGCTCCTTGGGTGTCAGAACTCTGATCCCACTGTTATATTTTGTTGGGAATAGCAATGGCTGCTTTTGAACTGGAGAAGGGAGGCCAGTTTATTGGTTACGTAGAGTTGCCATAGTCCATGAGAACTGCTCTTGTATTAGAGAGAGATGACTGCTGGTGAGCTTTACCCAAGGATCACGTGTATTGAGAAGCTAGAACATTCATGGTGACCAGGGCTGGTGTGGGAACTGAACCTGTGCTGTTCTCTGCCAACTGTCCAGCCAACTGAGCTATCCAACTCCCTTTAGCTTACTGGAACTGTACATGAAGATATGGCTCTTATTACTTTCTTTAACCTGTCTAGGCACCAGCTTTGAGTGAGCTGGTCAGAGCTCACGGACTGTGCATATGTAAAAAATGGGGCATTTGGTGACGGGGTACCAGCCTCTGTGCAGTTCTTTCAGGAATGAAGGTGGTTCGATGAAATTTACCTGAATATGGCCAACATCATTGCTCAGGCATTTGAGTATACAAGTTGGAATGTTGAGGTTGCACAGGATGTTGGTGAGGTACTGTCTTATGAAGGTTTATAAAACTGTGATAAGTTGAATGACAAAGGGTCTTTTCTCGAGAGCAGGGGAGTTCAAAAACTGGGGAGAATATTTTAAGAGGGGTGAAGGAGAAATATTTAAAAAGAGCATGAGGGGCAACTTAATTTTACATGGAGACCGGTTCGTGTGTGTAATGAACTGTCAGCGAAAGTGATAGATGCAGGCACAGTTACAACATTAAAAAGACATTTGGGATATGTTCATGAATAGGAATGGGCCAAGTGCAGGCAGTTAGGATTAGTTTAATTTGGGCACATGGTTGGTGTGGTCTCATAGAACTAAAGGGTCTGTTTCCATGCTGTATGGCTCTATGACTTTAAATACAAGATTTTCATTATTGACCAGTCCATGTGCCCTTTGGGGAGACCCTCTGCTGGCCATATTCTGAGAAGGATTGAGCAATGCACCACAGAATACAGAGCAAACTAATATCTTGCAATCTGAATGATTGAGTGCGACCTAATTGTTTTTTAATATCTCCATGGCACGGACTGAAATGGGGAGATTTTGTTTATCAATATTATGGCCTTGACTTGCAGCAGAGAGGAAAAGAGAATTCCCGACAGTGTTCAGAGTGCATAACAACTGAGGGGCCCTTCCACCTGTGAATCTATGAAGTTGACATTGATGAGGAGATAGTCCCAAGACAATGGTAGAGAAAAGCACAGGCAAAGTCAAGATTTGTTTCTGATTAAATTGCATTTTGTCTCTCGTAGAGGAATAAAGTGGGAGTTGGGGAACTAATGCGCCTTTTGCTAATAAACCTGAAACAGCCTCATTGCCTCGGAGGTTTGCTTGTACAGAACTAACCTCCACTTCCTCAGGCAATAAGGCAGCAGGTGATGCAGAGTCACAGTTAGAGTTGTTTACAGCACAGCTCGATTCCCAAATTGTTGCTGCAAGCTTGTTTATATCCAGAGGGCTATTATTTCAAGTTTTTTTTAAAACTTGCAGAGTTAACTTTCAAACAATATCCCAAGTCGAAGTAACAAAATGCTCCCAAAACCAACACATTGAAGATTTCCAACTGAGAGGGAGGAAGAGGTTAGGTCGATTCATTCTAGTGTCTTTAAGATGGTTGCCAGTTTCCGTTCCATTTCTTTGTTAAATTCTTGATGTGGGGTCAATGGAATGCTATTTGGAAATAACATCTTCATCAGATCTGACGAAGAGTAATCTAGACTCGAAACGTTAGCTTGCTCTCTCTCCATGGAGACTGCCTGACCTGCTGTGATCTCCAGCATTTGTGGTTTTCAATAAAACACTGTCTGCATTAGGCATTCAAGTTCCCGGTTTCTGAGTTTGCCAAGAAGGAGGCATTTTCACATCTATAAGTTCTTTTCATGGTTTTGAAGTTTATTTGACCTTATGGTGTCATCCGAGCAGGAGGAGGACATTCAGACTCCATGTATGCATTCTGCCTCTCCGATACACTATGATTGATCTGTATCTTAACTTCACAGAACCACCTTCAATCCTGAAAAAACTGCACAGAGCCCAGTATTCCCTCACCAAGTCACCCTTTATTTCCATGTGCACAGTACATGGGCTCTGACCAGCCATTTCAAGTCGCTCCCTAGACTGAGGAGATTCTGAATCCCCTGTTTATATCTATCAGCCAGGGCTCTCTGATTGGTCCAGGTTAGCAACCCCAATCAGGGATCTTATTGTCCCTGAGATCCACCTGGCCATAGTTCCAATTACTACAATTCCATGGTCCATGTCTGGCAAAAATCTATTCATCTCAGTTTTAGAACCTCCAATAGGCTCCTGACCTCTACACTTTGTTAGTGGGAGAATTTCAGCTTTCTACCACCCTGTGAAATATCCCCAATGTCCTGGCTCTCAATTTCAGGTCCTTTTCTCCTCCTCCACCCCCAACATTTTCCTGGATCCACCCACAAGGAGAATCAGGGTTGATGGGAAAAAAAAAACTATTAGATCCTTGAAAGACTCAATGACAGTACTCCTCAGTGTACTATACTTTAGGGAATGTAAGCCTATTGGATGCAACCTGCTCTCATTTACCTCTTTTCGAACAGAGAACTTCCCATGCTAAAGGAGAGATGAATTGTTGAAGGAACACCAACATTCAAAACAGTGTTGCCTGATGCTTCCTCCCTGAAAACTCCTCAATGAACTGTAACTGCATCCTCCTGCAATACCTTCTTTTTTTATAACTGGGAACAAATTCCACAGCACCAAGATATTGTTAAACAGCACATTGTGGTAACTGGCAGCCAATGTTACTGCCTCCAATCTTTTTCCATAAGCATCCACTAAATAATCAATTAGAGCCCTTTTCATGGGTAGCAGAAATTATTGTTCCCTTCAAAATGTGGCATTTTTGTATCTGTCCTGATCAGTGCAAGGCAAAACCCTAAGACAGCGCGTCTTGTCTTTTCAACAATGCTCACGTTCTGCATGAACAAACTTATAGCGTTCTCCGAAACAATGAGACCTTGAAAACCTTTGAATCAGGGATCCTCAGCACTGGCACCTCTTCAATCTCTGAGTGAGATTGCTGTTCAGTGTGAGGTTTAGGTGGGTTTCTTCTTTGGGTCTGAATATTCATTAGGATTTGTTGTAAATAAGAGTTCAACCCTTGTAGTTGGAGGGTTCCTAGGCGGAAGATGAGGCGCTCTTCCTCCAACCGTCGTGTTGCTATGGTCTGGAAATAAGAGTTCATCCCTTGTGGTTGGAGGAAGAAGGGCTTATGCCAGAAACGTCGATTCTCCTGTTCCTTGGATGCTGCCTGACCTGCTGCGCTTTTCCAGCAACACATTTTCAGCTCTGAATATTCATTAAGACTGGATTGAGATGAATCAACCTATTGACAAGACAAAGGAAACCTCCAACACTGACAAGGAAGCCTCCCAAGGATCCAAAATCCCAGCATCCAAACCAATATACCAAATGAGGAATTGACTTCAAAATTAACTTGTGAGAACGAGTGAAGATTTCAGACCCCTCCACCCATGGATCTAGCCTTCAGATCAATTCCTTTTTTAATATACCGCATCAGATGAATGCAAACTGAGTGTATTTAAGGCTTTTACAATTTGGAGTGACTGAATGTTTTTAAGGTTAAATAGGTTCTTGTTAGGCAAAGAAATCAAAGATTCTTGGGGTTAGGTAGGAGTGTGGAATAAAAACACAAACAGATCAGCCATGATCGCACTGAATCAAGGAACCCACCTGAGTGGCCTACTCCTCCTGTTTTCTATGTTTTGCAGGTTAGCTAGATTTGCCACGGGATATTTCCCAGAGCATCCTGGGATGTGCAGGCTAGAGGGATTAACCATGGCAATGCAGGGTTACAGGGATGGGGTAGGTCTGGGTGGGATGCTCTTCGAAGTGTTGGTGTGGGCCAAATGACCTGCTTCCACACTGTGGGGATCCTATGATTCGATGCTGGCACATCCATAGATCGAGAAATACTATTGGGGTCACTCAACAGAATAAATGAATAATTTGAATATGCAATCTCACTTTTGATAGAGAAAAGCAGTGAAGAAAATCACCCCGTAATACAAAGGGGAGATTGTTTGAATCAAAAATGTTTTCATACATCTCTGTATACAAGGCAAAATAAGGACTCTTATAGCATAATGGTAGTGTTCCTACCTATGGGCATGTAATAACATCTCTGAACAGGTTGATTAGAAAATATCTACAAGGGGAAATAACTAAGACAGCAATTCAGACTCCAAATCTTTCTGGTTTCATATAATATAGGAAACATGACCTTGATCACAAACTCACCATGCAAGTCAATAAACGCTATGACTTTAGTCCAATTCCATCTGATCAAGGTGTGCAGAGAGCCACAGTTTAACATATTTCCCGAATGCTCCTTATCTCTGGCAAGCAGTGCTTCCTTCAGATAACTAAGCAATCATTTGTCTTTATTGATTTACAAGGAGTTGGAATCACTGTGCAGGTCATCATCGAAGCACTGTGCTGTAAGAACGATACTTCTTTGTTAAGCCTAAAGCTTTTCCTACAGAAAGTGGTGGGTTTCGCGAAAACTGCTTTTGACGCTTTTTGCAACCAAAGTCCTTTACACTATATTAAGTATTGTCGATATTTAGTTCTTGGACTTCAACCCTACCAGCTGACATTTCACCTGTTGTTGTGGTTCTGTTCGCCGAGCTGGGAATTTGTGTTGCAGACATTTTGTCCCCTGTCCAGGTGACATCCTCAGTGTTTGGGTGCCTCCTGTGAAGCACTTCTGTGATGTTTCCTCCAGCATTTATAGTGGTTTGTCTCTGTCGCTTCCGGTTGTCAGTTCCAGCTGTCCGTTGCAGTGGTCGGTATATTGGGTCCAGGTCGATGTGCTTATTGATTGAATCTGTGGATGAGTGCCATGCCTCTAGGAATTCCCTGGCTGTTCTCTGTTTGGCTTGTCCTATAATAGTAGTGTTGTCCCAGTTGAACTCATGTTGCTTGTCATCTGCGTGTGTGGCTACTAAGGATAGCTGGTCGTGTCGTTTCGTGGATAGTTGGTGTTCATGGATGCGGATCATTAGCTGTCCTCCTGTTTGTCCTATGTAGTGTTTTGTGCAGTCCTTGCATGGTATTTTGTACACTACATTGGTTTTGCTCATGCTGGGTATCGGGTCCTTCGTTCTGGTGAGTTGTTGTCTGAGAATGGCTGTTGGTTTGTGTGCTGTTATGAGTCCTAGTGGTCGCAGTAGTCTGGCTGTCAGTTCAGAAATGCTCTTGATGTATGGTAGTATGGCTAGTCCTTTGGGTTGCGGCATGTTCTCGTTCCATTGTCTTTCCCTTAGGCATCTGTTGATGAAATTGCGCGGGTATCCGTTTTTGGCGAATACATTGTATAGGTGTTCTTCTTCCTCTTTTTGCAGTTCTGGTGTACTGCAGTGTGTTGTAGCCCTTTTGAACAGTGTCTTGATGCAACTTCTTTTGTGTGTGTTGCGGTGGTTGCTTTCGTAGTTCAGGACTTGGTCTGTGTGTGTGGCTTTCCTGTATACCTTTGTGGCGAATTCTCCGTTCGGTGTTCTCTGTACCATCACGTCTAGGAATGGGAGTTGTTGTCCTTTTCTTCCTCTCTAGTGAATTGGATTCCTGTGAGTGTGGCGTTGATGATCCGGTGTGATTCTCTATTTCTGTGTTTTTAATGATTACAAAGGTGTCATCCACATACCTGACATTTCACCTATTGACCTCCCAGCCGTGTTCTGGAGGTGACCCTCGGGCAATCAAATAAACCGATCTCAGATTAAAAAATGTTGAGAAAGGGAAAGTGTTCATGGTGTGTGCACATTACTGGCATGTGGAAAAGGCTAATTGGATTGTAATTAGAGCCTTTGTGATTAATTGATGTCATTGCAGAATCTCGTTTCCTTCGGAGAAAATGAATTGCACCAGCTCTCCGGCTGCAGAGCGTGAATATAAATAAAGTTCAAAGGTGGTGCATGGCTAACGTACAAACGTGGTCAATTTAAGGTCAACACCCACACTTCTGTTGTGTCAAAGCATCAGGGTCATTAAATTCATGCGATTCTCTTCACAAGAACACAGAGACAAGCTGGACCATTGAATATCTTCAAGGCTGAGCTAGGCAGACTTTGCGCACCCCAAGGGTTAATTGGGAGCGGGGGCAGGGGCTGATTAGCGGACAGGAAAGTGGAGCTGGGGCCACTATCAGATTAGCCATGACCTTATTGAATTGTGGAGCAGGATCTAGGGTCTGAATGAGCTTCTCCAGCTTTCAATTTCTGTGCTCCTTTGTTAAACTGGAGCTATAGAATGAATTGACAGCTGGGAATTTGACTCTGAATGTCAACTATATTGTTTTGGACTATTTTTGGATTTTAAAGGCACTCTTACGTGATCACTGTGCTGCATGATGGACTGCTGGAGATGGTTTGGATTTTCATCAAATCGGGATGACCTGGGAACCGTTTCAAAGGGCAGCAGCTCCCAATTTTGGTCTTCCGCACCTCATTGCTGGGGTTGCCAAATTTCCAGAGTGCTCACCAAAGGTTGGTCAACACTGGTCGTCTACCCTGGAGACAGGTAGCTGACGTTAAGAAAGTTCCTGCTCCCACGTGCCTGCCTTGGGAAGAAGCAACTCCGGAAGCACAAGTCTTCATTGCTGGGTGGGAACCATGATTGGATGAGATGACCCTGGAAAAATGTTGGAGGCAGTAACATTAGCTGCCAGTTACCATAATGTGCTGTTTAACAATATCTTGGTGCTGTGGAATTTGTTCCCAGTTATAAGAAAAGAAGCATCTCCTCTCCTCATCTCCCACTCACCCATCCATGCCCCATCTGTGTCACCTCTTCCCACTTCATCTATCCACACAGTGCCTCATGTACACCAGTAACACTGTGCACATCCATCATGCATCCTTCACTCATGGTCCCTCATTCCTCTATGCCAAGCACTACCTGTCAGCCACCTCCAAGACTATGAAGACCCCCATATCAACCTATCACACTTCCCTACTCATTCACGCCACACAGAAGCAATGCATCCCATCATGAGAATAGGATATGTTTAAAAAAAGCTTTGAGAAAAGTCCAGTCATTGGTTCATGATATCAGAGAACCAGAGCTGTCAGTCAAATGTCTTGGTTCACTTGGGCTTAGCTGTTTCAGCATTCTAATGGATGTGTGGGCTCCCAGCCAAGAATGTATAATGTGGCTAGATGACAGTGTATCAATCCATTAATGTGGGAGCATAGCTTGTTATGGAGGGTAAGGGTGTATTCTTGAGGTGCTAATAGCACAGCCTGGCATGGCAGCATGGGGGCCATGGTGTGGGTGAAAGAACATAGGTTAACATAGAGGCCCTGAGGTGCCATGGGAGTGAGGGGGGGAGGCACATCCTGGCAATGGAAGGCATGAGGAAGACCCTTTGAGCTTACTTTTTAAAAGATTTCCTCATGCAGACTACAGTTCACAACACTGCAAGTTTTGTCACCCACGAATACTTTAAGAGATGTCTCAACTCCTTAAAGATTACTAAGAGCTTGGACATGCTTGTTCACTTGCTTCCTGCTCTCAACCAGTCCGTGGGTTTGGATGGGGCATGGGGAGAGTGTGGGTGAGTGGGAGATGATGACTGGAGGGCTTATAACTGGAAATGACTTCCACAACTCCAAGATGTCTTAAAACAGCACATCATGGCACCTGGTAGCCAATGTGACTGCCTCCAACCTCTTTCCTGGGTCATCTCGTCGAATCACAGGAACTACCCCCCCAACTCCCTGCCAAACTCCACCCCCACCCAGCAATGAAGAGTTATACCTCCACCGTTACCTTCTCCCAAGGCAGGCATATGGAGTAAGACAGTAGCAAATTATTTGGGATTGAGATGAGAAGAGGTTTCTTCATCAAAAGGTTGAGAATATTAGGAATTCCATTGTGAGTCTCTGGATGGATTTGTGACCTTTCAGGGGAACAGGGAAGTGGGGTGGATGGGTGTGTATTTGAGGCTGAAGACCAAATATGGTCCAGTACAATGGTGGAACAGACACGAAGGGTTGAATGGCATAATCAATAGACAATAGACAATAGGTGCAGGAGTAGGCCATTCTGCCCTTCAAGCCTGCACCACCATTCATTATGATCATGGCTGAACATCCTCAATCAGTATCCTGTTCCTACCTTATCTCCATAACCCTTGATTCCACTATCCTTGAGAGCTCTATCCAACTCTTTCTTAAATGAATCCAGAAACTGGGCCTCCACTGCCCTCTGGGGCAGAGCATTCCACACACCCACCACTCTCTGGGTGAAGAAGTTTCTCCTCATCTCTGTCCTAAATGGCCTACCCCTTATTTTTAAGCTGTGTCCTCTGGTTCGGGACTCACCCATCAGCGGAAACATGTTTCCTGCCTCCAGAGTGCCCAATCCTTTAATAATCTTATATGTCTCAATCAGATCCCCTCTCAGTCTTCTAAACTCAAGGGTATACAAGCCCAGTTGCTCCAATCTTTCAACATAAGATAGTCCCGCCATTCCAGGAATTGACCTTGTGAGCCTACGCTGCACTCCCTCAATAGCCAGAATGTCTTTCCTCAAATTTGGAGACCAGAACTGCACACAATATTCCAGGTGCAGTCTCACCTGTACAGCTGCAGAAGAACCTCTTTGCTACTATACTCAATCCCTCTTGTTACGAAGGCCAGCATGCTATTAGCTTTCTTCACTACCTGTTGTACCTGCATGCTTGCCTTCATTGACTGGTGTACAAGAACACCCAGATCTCTTTGTACTGCGCCTTTACCTAACTTGACTCCATTTAGGTAATAATCTGCCTTCCTGTTCTTGCCACCAAAGTGGATAACCATACATTTATCCACATTAAACTGCATCTTCCATGCATCTGTCCACTCACCTAACCTGTCCAGGTCACCCTGTAATCTCCTAACATCCTCCTCACATTTCACCCAGCCACCCAGCTTTGTATTATCAGCAAATTTGCTAATGTTACTATTAATACCATCTTCTATATCATTAACATATATTGTAAAAAGATGCGGTCCCAGCACTGATCCCTGCGGTACCCCACTGGTCACCGCCTGCCATTCCGAAAGGGAGCCGTTTATCACTACTCTTTGTTTCCTGTCAGCCAACCAATTTTCAATCCAAGTCAGTACTTTGCCCCCAATACCATGCGCCCTAATTTTTCTCATTAACCTCCTATGTGGGACTTTATCAAAGGCTTTCTGAAAGTCCAGGTACACTACATCCACTGGATCTCCCTTGTCCATCTTCAGAGTTACATCCTCAAAAACTTCCATAGGATGAGTCAAGCATGATTTCCCCTTCATAAATCCATGCTGACTCTGACCTATCCTGTTACTGCTATCCAGATGTGTCGGAATTTCATTCTTTATAATTGACTCCAGCATCATTCCCACCACTGAAGTCAGACTAACTGGTCTATAATTTCCTTCTTTCTCTCTCGCTCCTTTCTTAAAAAGTGGTACAACATTAGCCACCCTCCAATCTGCAGGAACTGATCCTGAATGTATCGAACTCTGGAAAATAATCACCAATGCTTCCACGATTTCTAGAGCCACCTCTTTCAGTACCCTAGGGATGTAGACCATCAGGCTCTGGGGACTTAACAGCCTTCAGACCTCACAGTCTCTCCAACGTATTCTTATTCTTATCCTCCTTATTCTTTTAATTTTTGTACTGGAGAGTGGAGCCAATGGGAGTTTGTCATTGATAGTGAGAGGAAGACGAAAAACACACAAAATCCATGCTGTATATTTTACTCCTGTTCTAACATCTAATGTTGTATTGTTACATTCCACATCAGCCAGTTTAATACAGTTTCATGATTATGCCAAGGACTTTACTGAACCTGTAAAACGCAGTGCCACAGCAGCACTTCCACTACTAAGATATCAGATGAGTAATTATCCCCTTGTTCATCAATACTTTGAAGCAAAAACTTTAGAATTAGGTTTATAGTCATGTTTAATCAAGTACAGAGTACAGGAGTACAGTGAAAAGTTTACAACATTGCCCTACACGGCACTATCTTAGGTACAGAGTACTCAGGTACAAATCTAAAATACAAAATAGAGATTTAAAGAGAAAAAAAGTTACATTACTGTACAGTTATTCATAGTATAAGTTAAAAAATAGATAATAAAGCTAGAAGGATAAACATTACAGTTTTTCAATAAAGGGCCTTCAGTAAGTCAACATAGAGGGCCTCCACACCTGGTTAGACTGGACTCGGAGGCTGCTGACCATCTGCACTGGTCCCCAGTCCAACAACTGTCCCTGCTCCACTCCGGGCTCCCAACCCGCTCTGCTCCGGGCACACTGACCGTCCCACTGCACTCCAGGCCCCCAGCTCGCTGACTGTCCCACACAGCACTGGGCCTCCAGCCCACTGACCATCCCGCATTGCTCCAGAACTCCAGCGTGCTGGCCATCACATTCCGCTCCAGTCCTCCAGCCCATTGGCTGTCCCACTGCACTCCAGCCTCCAGCCTACTGGCCATCCTGCTCCACTCTGGGCCTCCAGCCCACTGGCCATCCTGCTCCACTCCGGCCTCCAGACCGCTGTCTGTTTCACACCGCACTGGACCTCCAGCCCACTGGCTGTCCCACACCGCACTGGGCCTCCAGCCCACTGGCTATCCCACTGCACTCCAGCCTCCAGTCCACCCGCCATCCTGCTCTGCTCCAGGCCTCCAGTCCAGTGACTGTCCCACTCCACTCTGGGCCTCCTGCCCACTGGTTGTCCCACTCCAGGTGTCCAGCCTACTCTGTTCCAGCTCACTCTGCTCTAGCCCACTAGCTGTTCCATTCTGCTCGGGCCTCTCGTCTGCTAATCTCCAGCCCTCAGACCCTCTGATGCTATCAAGGTAAGTTTCTAAAATAAAGCTAAAAGAATTTTTAAAAGAAGAGAAGAAGAATGAGAAAAGGATAAAAAAGACAAAATAAAAAGCTGACGGAGTGGATGAGCCCCACACTGAGGAGCCCAGACATTGCCTACTTTGCCAGAGCCATCTTGGACTTTGCTTTTCTCATGAAGAATTTGCCATGTTGGAAGGGGGAAAGGAAATACAGTTGGTGAATTATAGTTAGACACATTTCAGCTCTAAATATTGGAGTTGGGGATAAATATTAACAAGATACTGGAAATAATTCCTTTTATATCCAAAATTGTTGTTTTGGCAGCCAAACTTATTTTACTGTAATTGCTACAAGCTCACAATTTTTTGCAGTGAATTAAGTGAAGTCCTATTGCATTACTACATAATTACTAAATCAATTAAACCAATTATTAAAGCCTGAACTTGACTTAAAATAATTCAATTGCCACTGATCTGCAACACTATTGTGCTCAGAAGGTAGGCACATTTAAGTTGAGACTTACTACCTAACCTTGATCATACCACTGCCCTGTCAGATAACTGTGAGGATTTAATTGCAATGTATAAAATTGTTGTGATGTTTTGTTGGTAATTACATTCATTCTTTCTGGTGTCACTGAAGCAGACTTTTGCCACTTTTTAAGCCATGTCAACCTTTTTAATCCACAAATTCCAGAAGCAAAATGACTGGAAGAAGAGCAGAAAAGTGGTGGAAAACTCTCAGCAGGATTGAGCATGAGAGGTAGAAGGCATTCACCTCTTAAGTCAATGATCTTCCATCAGACATAGAAACATGGAAGAACGGTTTAGAACATTCCTGTGGAGGGATAATTATTAGCCAGAACACCAGAGATAACTCCCCTCATCTTTCTGACCCATAGTCTGCAATCACTAAGAATAGGTGACATCTCTTCAACTTTAATACTCAACACTGGTGTTCTGCAGGGCTCCATACCCAGCCCCTTACTATAGTCCATAAACACTCATGACTGAGTGTCCAAATTCCACCCCAAATTCTTCACACGTTTGCTGATGACACTCCTGTTGTAGGGTGGATCACAAACAATTATGCAACAGAATACAGGAATGAGATCGAGTGCTTAGCAGCATGATGTAATGAAACCAGCTCTCCATCAATGTCAGAAAAATGGAAGGAGCTGGAGGTTGACTTCAGGAAGCAGAGTGGAGGGCTCGCCCATACCTGGAGTTGAGGTGGAGATGGTTCAGCCTCAAGAGCCTGAGAGTGATGATCACTAACAATCTGTCCTGGTCCACCCATGTCCATGCACTGGTCAAGAGAGCACAACAATGTCTCTATTTCCTCAGGAGGATAAGGAAATTTGACATGCTCACAAGGACTCTTCACAACTTTTCTCAATGCACCATAGAAAGCATCGTAGCTTGGTTGGCAACTGCTATTCCCAAGACAGCAAGAAACTACAGAGAATTGCAAACACAGCCCAGTCCATCATGAAAACCAGCCTTCCATTGTTGACTCCATCTATACTTCCGACTGCCTTGGGAAAGCAATCAGCATCATCAAAGACCCCTTCCACTCCAATTATACTCTCTTCCACTGTCTTCCATCAGGCTGAAGATATAAAGGTTTGTGTACATGTAGGAATAGATTTAAGAACAGATTCTTCCCCACTATTATTAGACTTCTGAATGGAGCTCTCAAATTTTAAATTTAATATTGATCTCACTCTTTGTGCACCTTTTCTCCACCTGTAATATTGTATTTTATGCTCCATGCTGTTCATCTCTATGACTCTATGACTATCTATGACTGTTCTATTGCCTGAATGCACTTTGTATGTTATGATCTGTCTGTACTGCATGCAAAACAAAACTTTTCACTCTAGCTAGGCATGTGTAACAATAATAAATCAAATTCTTGAAAGTATTGCCATGCGATCATTTGTACCCACCTGATAGGGCAGACAGACCCTCCATTTAATAATATAATGCATTTAATATATAACTCATAAAGTGTAAAATGATGTCAGACGTTAGTGTGTTTTGAGAAGATTTGTAGATCAGGTTGAGGTTCTGGATATAGGTTTGTTTGCTAAGCTGGAAGATTCATTTACAGATGTTTTGTCACCATAACTAGATAACATCTTCAGCGAGCCTTCAGACGAATCACTGCTGATGATGCCTGTTTTCTATTTATATGCTTGGGTTTCTTTGGGTTGGTGATGTCATTTCTTGTGGTGATGTCATTTCCTGTTCTTTTTCTCTGAACACAGTCTGCTGATTTCTCAGCAACAAACCCAAACAAGCAGACAAAACACGTCCAGAAACCATAGCCACTCTCCCCTACATCAAAGACATCTCAAAAATGACTGCCAGACTACTCAGACCCCTTGGCATCATGGTAGCTCACAAACCCGCAAAACACACTAAAACAGCAGCTAATGAACTTGAAAGACCCCATACAGACAACGAGCAAAACTAATGTCATTTACAAAATAACATTCTAGGACTGTAACAAACACTACATTGGACAAACAGGCAGAAAACTAGCCACCAGGATACATGAACATCAACTAGCCACAAAAAGACATGACCCTCTTTCACTAGTATCCTTATATACAGATAAGGAAGGACACCATTTCGACTGGGACAACACATCCATCCCAGGACAAGCCAAACAGAGACACACACGACAATTCCTAGAAGAATTGCATTCCAACTGGAAATCTATCTCCAAACACATTGACTTGGACTCCATTTACCCCTGAGCAAAAGAACAGGAAATGGCAATACCACAGGAGGCTCACTGAAGATGTTACCTAGTATGGTGACGAAACGTCTGCGAGCAAACCTACATCCAGGATGTCAGAAGCGTACAGCTGACATTGTGTGGGCTTTCAATAGGCATTGTGTGCCTGTCTCTCTCTAATCATCCCTAAATTGTGTTTATGTGCGAAGGGATTTGAATTTTACCAAATAGCGGTCCTAGCCTAAAAAGCAAAACATAACGGAAGGAAGGAAGAAATGTTTGCAGGAAAGCCAGAGTTCAGGATGTAAATATCACTGAAGACACCAGACAAATGAAAAGGAAGCATGTCCACAATGGGGAAAGCAGGTGTGCAAACTGCTAGAAGCTGAACCATGTTACATTCAAGTGATTAGGCTGGAAAGAAGCAAGAATCAAGAGTGTGTGGTGCTGGAAAAGTACAACAGGTCATGCAGCATCTGAGGAGCAGGAGAATCAACGTTTTTGGCAGGAGCCCTTCATCAGGACTGTCTTATGCCTGAAACGTTGATTCTCCTGCTCCTCGGATGCTGCATGACCTGCTGTGCTTTTCCAGCACCACACTCTCTTGACTCTGATCTCCAGCATCTGCAGCCCTCACTTTCTCCTCGAAAGAAGCAAAGCAAGACTATGAAGCTAGCTATGGAAAGGATGTCAAATGATGATTTTGATGATTAAATACACAACATATTGGAAACATCAGATAGGATTTGTGACTGTTAGAATGATGACCCCAGAAGGAAATCATCAAGTAACTGTGAAGTATCAGATAAACACTGGCGTTACATGAGATTCAAAGACTTGTGCAAAGTGATGACCCAAAAATGAAGCCCTTAGAGATAGAACTGAGACTGTATGACTGAAAAATACTCATCCCGAGAGGCCAGTTGAAGCTGACAGCCCAGTGCAAGGCGGTGAATGAAGATCTGGAATTCTAGATACTAAACATTGTACATGATCCACATATCTGAGCCCAAGCAAGTTTGAAGTTGATCTGGTAAAACGCTTGGCCTAAAGAGGTGCAGGTTAAGTGGAATGCCTCTGCTAAATTGCCCTGGAGTGTACAGGCTGGGTGAATTAACTATGGTAAATGTGGGGTTAAGAGGATGAAGTGGGATGCTCTTCGAAGGGTCAGTGCATACTTGAAGGGCTGACTGGCCTCTATGTGCAATGTAGGGATTCTACGATTCTATGGTAAGTCCAGATAGGATTTGCAGTATTTATTTTCAGGTCAATGAGCTTTTTAAATGTTGAACAGATCTTAACATATAACAAAGATTTTCTTTTCCTTAAAAGTCTTCATGGCCAACATCATCTCCAAGCAGATGAGAGTGTGAGACCAACTCACTATCCACTGAGGAGATTTCCCCAGTCACACTCAAGTCCAGCCTGAAAGACAAGATAGGAAAAGTCTGAAGTGGAAATGAGAGAGAAATAATTCCTACAAATTGAATTAGCAGTGAAAGAACCTGGAAAGATTAGAGGATGCAAACAATCGATGAATTTGCTTAAAGCTTTGAAAACATCTCTCTACCCTGTGACAAGTGTTGAAGAAGGTTTACCACAACATTGCCAAAGCAAAATTCTTTACTAAATTGATGCAAAATAGGGACATTGGCAAGTGAAGGAGGATGAAAGCAGCAGTTACTTAGTGTCATTTGGCAAATACAACTGGTTGGGCCTGCTCTTCAGCATTTCTATTAAATCATAAATCCAGAAGAGGGTGTTAGGCCCATCAAGTCTATATTGCTAGTACCATCTCTACTGCTCCAGAGCAGTATTAACTGACAACACGGGATAGTCAGAGACGCTCCTGAAGTGGAAATAATCAGACATGATCTGCTAGTCTATTAATATGGGGATACAATGGAAGAAAACCATCGTAGACCACAGCCAGAATCTACAATTGACTGCTAACAAGAGATTAGCAGATGAAACAGAAGCTGGACGAGAAGAAAGATGAAACTTAAGATGCCCGGAGTTGAGTATAAAGCAAAAGAACTTTACCTGAATCTTGACAGGGTGAGAGCTACAGCAGAGATGCAGCACCCGATACAGTTATATGTCAGTTTTTACATCATGGAATGAGGCCCTTCAGCCCATCAAAACATCAAACATCCATCTATTCTAATCCCATTTTCCAGCCCCTGGTCCATAGCCTTATGTGCAATGGCGTTTCAAGGGTTCACCAAGATAGTTCATGGAATTGCTACAGTGTGGAAGCATGCCATTCAGCCCATCAGGTTTGCACCAACCCTCCAAAGAGCATTCCACCCCGACTCACGCACACCCACCACCACCCTATAACACTGCATTTTCCATGGCTAACTAGCCTAGCCTGCACACTATGGGCACTTTCCCATGGGCCAATCCACCCTAACCAGCACATCTTTGAACTATGGGAGGAAACTAGAGAACACCCACACAGACATGGGGAGAACATGGAGGAGAAAGTGAGGACTGCAGATGCTGGAGAGTCAGAGTTGAAAAGTGTGGCACTGGAAAAAGCACAGCAGGTCAGGCAGCATCCAAGGAGCAGGAGAATTCCTGACAAAGGGCTTGTGCCCAAATCGTTGGTTCACCTGCTCCTTGGACGCTGTCTGACCTGTTGTGCTTTTTCCAGTGCCACACTTTTCGACATGGGGAGAACGTGCAAACTCCACACAGATGGTGGAGGCATGGTGGCACACAGCACCAGGGACCCAGGTTCAATTCCAGCCTTGGGCGACTGTCTGCGTGTAGTTTGCACATTCTCCCTGTGTCTCCATGGGTTTCCAGCGGGTGCTCTGGTTTACGCCCACATTGCAAAGATGTGCAGTTCAGGTGAATTGGCCTTGCTAAATTGCCCATAGTGTTAGGTGCATTAGTCGGGGGAAAATGGGTCTGGATGGGTTACTCTTCAGTGCGGACTTGTTGGGCCAAAGGGCTGTTTCCACACTGTGTGGAATCTAATCCAAAAAGATATTCGTCTGAGGCTGGATTTGGACCCAGGTCTTGAGCACTGTGAGATAGTAGTACAAACCACCGCGCTACCATATCTTGAATGCCCTGTGGGTCCCTGCCTCCATCACCCTTCTGAGCAGTGGGTTCCAGATATCCACTACTCTCCGAGGTGAAAATGTTTTTCCTCTAATCCCCGCTGAACTTTCTGCTCCTCTCCTTAAAACTACACCACCTGATTGTTTAACCTTCTGCGAAGGGGAAACGTTCCTTCCCACTTGTGAATGTTCTCAGACCTTTGTACACCCTCTCAGCCTTCTCTGCTCCAAGTAAAACAACTATCCAGTCTCTCTTAATAGCTGAACATCTCCCAGCCCAGGCAGCATCCTGGTGAATCTCTTCCGGATAGAAGCTAGATGCATTTCTTATGGAATCTTTAGATAGATCCATTTCAGAAAAGGTGCAAAAATGCTGTAATGCTTCTTTGGATTTATGAACTAGTTAGAAAAATGCTTGCCTGATTTGTCATCAGGGTTTAAACATATCTGCAGGTTCACTGCGAAGGATATAAAGTGGTACTGGGGCACTGGACAAAAAGCAGCTTTCACCAGAATCAAATGGCAGTTACCATGGCAACAGTACTTGTAGCAAGGGTGACATTTCCCAGAGAAGAAATATCATCCCAGGGATTAGCAGATACCAGACAAACTGCCATGACAACTCGCGCATGTGCCATTAAAAGAATTGAATGCTTCAGAGCTGATGGATAAAATGCATGCCCAGGGCTACACTAAAGGGAAGTTGACAAAAATGTTTGCTCATCAGTGACAATTCTTTCCATAGAACATGAAAATTGGCTACAAAACCAAAAGAACTGCGGATGTTGTAAATCAGAAACAAAAACAGAAATTGCTGGAAAAGTTCAGCAGGTTTGGCAGCACCTGTGGAGAGAATTTACAGTTAACATTTTGGGTCAAATGACCATAATATTCGACCCTGAAACATTAATTGTTTTCAGATTGTTTTACAAACTGACCTGCCAAAAAAAGCCTCAATTTCTGTATCCATTCAGTGTAGAAGAAAAGACCCCAAAACCTAAATGTGCAGTACATCTGTACAGCAAGTTCTATTCATAAAAGTGAAGATGAATATTTGAGTAAGAAAGTAATTAATCAATGGAAAATCTTCTGAAAACTTGCTAATGGAAAATAGAGTCATAGAGTTATACAGAATGCAAACAGTCCAATTTGTCCATGCTGACCAGATATCCTCAATTAATGTAGTTCCATTTGCCAGTATTTGGCCCAATATCCCTCTAGTCTTCCTTGGGCAATGATGGGAGCCGTTAATATTGATTAATTCAAATGCATATTAGGTAGATTTCTCTCTAACCTTTTCGGGTAAACATATATTTAGGATACATTTTATGAGCATGTTCCAACTTGACGTGCAATAGGTGTAGCATGGATTGTGTAGAATACATAACATTTGGACCTGGAGGGTTGAAATTTACACTGGGGGTTTCCTCAAATAAACACTTGGAGTGTGATTGGCTCAGACAGAAATTCCATGCTCAGAGAAAAGGGTGCCTTGCCTCCAAGAGCTGCTGCATAATCAAACTGCAGGCAGTTCTCTTGACTCAGCAGCACCACCATAAACAGTGGCCACTGCTGGGACTGCATGTAGTCCCAAGATGATGATTTCAGGTAAGTGCATATCTTACTAGGACCAGTAACAGGAGTGGATAGGAGTTTCTGGGATCAAAGGGGTAAAGAGTAAACAGGAGAATGTCACATTGGGTAGCCTCTGATGAGCACAGGGTGACTCAACATGAGACACCAACACATTCCTCCCAACTAACCCAACAGGAAGGCCACCATTGTTTATCAAGTGGCCTTGACAATTTGTAAAGGATTTCGATGCCACAGGATGGGCTGTTCAATCCATTTGGGGACAGATAGGGATTGATCACTGCAATCAGTCAAGAAAATCTTTTAGCACAATAAGTAAAGTCACCAGAGTCCAAGAGAGACATTCTCTCATTACAGAGAGAGACAGGCATACTACTGGTGCTGAGTTTAACCTGAGGGTCACCTCAGGCAAAGGCAATGTCAAGGAGGCATGACTTTCACAATGACCTCAGCCAGAGCAGGAATTGAATCCAGACTGTTGGCATCACTCTGCAATGGAGAAAGTGAGGTCTGCAGATGCTGGAGATCAAAGCTGAAACTTTATTGCTGGAACAGCACAGCAGGTCAGGCAGCATCTAGGGAACAGAAGATTCGACGTTTCGGGCACATGCCCTTCTTCAGGAATGAGCAGAGAGTGTTCAGCAGGAGAAGATAAAAGGTAGGGAGGAGGGACTTGGAGGAGGGGCATTGGAAATGTGATAGGTGGAAAGAGGTCAAGGTGAGGGTGATAGGTCGGAGTAGGGTGGAGGCGGAGAGGTCAAGAAGAAGACTGCAGGTCAGGAAGGCGGTGCCGGGCTGGAGGGATTCGGCTGAGACAAGGTGGGGGGAGGGGGGATGAAGAAACTGGTGAAGTCCAAGTTCATCCCCTGTGGTTGGAGGGTTCCCAGTCGGAAGATAAGACGCTCCTCCTCCGACCGTCGCGTTGTTGTGGTTTGGCGGTGGATGAGTCCAATGACCTGCATATCCTCGGTGGAGTGGGAGGGGGAGTTGAAATGCTGTGCTACAGGGTGATTGGGTTGGTTCGTCCGGGTGGCCCAGAGGTGCTCTCTGAATCGCTCCGCAAGTAGGCGGCCTGTCTCCCCAATATAGAGGAGGCCACACCGGCTGCAGCGGATGCAGTAGATAATGTGGGTGGAGGTGCAGGTGAATCTGTGAAACTTCCATATCCGCCACAGATTCACCTGCACCTCCACCCACATTATCTACTGCATCCGCTGCAGCCGGTGTGGCCTCCTCTATATTGGGGAGACAGGCCGCCTACTTGCGGAGCGATTCAGAGAGCACCTCTGGGCCACCCGGACGAACCAACCCAATCACCCTGTAGCACAGCATTTCAACTCCCCCTCCCACTCCACCGAGGATATGCAGGTCATTGGACTCATCCACCGCCAAACCACAACAACGCGACGGTCGGAGGAGGAGCGTCTTATCTTCCGACTGGGAACCCTCCAACCACAGGGGATGAACTTGGACTTCACCAGTTTCTTCATCCCCCCTCCCCCCACCTTGTCTCAGCCGAATCCCTCCAGCCCGGCACCGCCTTCCTGACCTGCAGTCTTCTTCTTGACCTCTCCGCCTCCACCCTACTCCGACCTATCACCCTCACCTTGACCTCTTTCCACCTATCACATTTCCAACGCCCCTCCTCCAAGTCCCTCCTCCCTACCTTTTATCTTCTCCTGCTGAACACTCTCTGCTCATTCCTGAAGAAGGGCATGTGCCCGAAACGTCGAATCTTCTGTTCCCTAGATGCTGCCTGACCTGCTGTGCTGTTCCAGCAATAAAGTTTCAGCTCATCACTCTGCAATGCAAATCCACTATCCAGCCAACTGAACTAACCAACACTCTTTGGCACAATATCATGCTTCATTTATTCATTGATCAGTTTAACTTTACCGGGACTTGAGGGTCTGAGTTATAAGGAGCATAAGAGGCTGAGGAGTGACCTTAGAGAGGTTTATAAAATCATGAAGGTCAGAGATAAGGTCTTTTCTCTAGGGTAGGGAAGTTCGAAACAAGTAGGCATATTTTTAAGGTGAGAGGAGAAAGATTTCAGGTGAATTGGCCATGCTAAATTGCCTGTAGTGTTAGGTAAGGGGTAAATGTAGGGGTATGGGTGAGTTGCGCTTTGGTGGGTCGCTGTGGACTTGTTGGGCCGAAGGGCCTGTTTCCACACTGTAATGTAATCTAATTTAAAAGAGGGACCTGCGGGGTAACTTTTTAACATAGAGCATGGTTCGTAACTGCCAGAGGAAGTGATGGATGCAAGTACAGTTACAACATTTAAAAGACATTTAGAAAAGTACATTAATAGGAAAGGTTTCAAGTGATATAGGTCAAATGCAGGCAAATGTGATGAGTTTAGTTTGGGAAACTTGGTCAGCATGGATGAGTTGGACTGAAGGATCTGTTTCTGAGCTGTATGACTGTGTGACTCTATGACACTCTGACCACTCATGTTTTGAATTTTTACTGAATTTCAACAAAGACTTGCAATGATTAAAAAAAAAGCATCTGTTTTGGAGAGAATAGTGGGCGTACATGACTTTTTGTGAGTCATGCGTCATACAGCATGGAAACAGACCCTTCAGTCCAATCAGTCCATGCTGACCATTATCCCAAACTAAATTAGTCCCACCTGCCTACGCGTGGCCTATATCCCTCCAAACAATAAACACTCAATGAACTATCCGAGAAGCAGTAAAATCGACGTTTCGGGCAAAAGCCCTTCATCAGGAATACAGGCAGAGTGCCTCTCTCCACCCTTCAGGCACTCTGCCTGTATTCCTGATGAAGGGCTTTTGCCTGAAACGTCGATTTTCCTGCTCCTCGGATGCTGCCTGAACTGCTGTGCTTTTCCAGTACCACTAATCCAGAATCTGGTTTCCAGCATCTGCAGTCATTGTTTTTACCTACTCAATGAACTATGTCATACGACAAAACAATTTTCCATTCACAAACCATGACTACAGCTTGAACAGTAAGAAACGGTTGAATTATTTTTAAAAACCTGTCACACCTGGGTCACAGTGAAAAGATACAGCAGGCAATTAGTTTTGCTAAGAAATATCAAGCCAGATTCTCTCCCTTCCCCATCTCCAAATAGGACAGAAAATCCCATTTTATTTCTGCCCCACCCTCATCACAGTAATACTGAGCAAAAGCTCAATACTTATATCGCCATGGCAGCTGAGACTCGCTAAACCATAGACAGGAGAGTGAAACTGACACATTTCTGGACTGTGCTGAGAGACAATGTTAGAGCAAAAATGAAATTGACCTTTTGTTGCACAGATAATCATTGCAATTGGATTTGTAAATGGGTTTTCTTAACTGTAAAATGGATTGGTTCTGGATGGGGGTGTGACTACTGATACTGATTGTCTATTCTCACCACAAAGCCTTCTGTAATGTGTTGATTTAATATAAACAGGAAGATTTCCAGGCTCTAAACATAATTCACTCACAACAAAGCTACAAATACAAGTCTCATCAAATACTCAGATGCATTCAAAGGAGCTGGTCTCTGCAATTTATAAGAATGTGATCTCATTGGTGAGCACAGAGTTCTCGCAGAGCTTGATGGGGGAGGAAGGGTAATTGCAGACAGGATGTGTATCCAGGCTGAGTTCTTCAACAACCAGGAGACACAGTCTCAGAACAAGAGCCCAGCCACTGGGTGGCACGTTGGCTCAGCAATTAGCGGTGCTGCCTCACAACACCAGGGACCTAGCTTTGATTACATCCTCAGCTGACTGAGAGGGGTTTGCAAAATCTCCCTGTTTCAATGCAAGTTTCCGCTGGGTGCTCCATTTTCCTTCCAAAGTTGTGCAGGTTAGGTGGATTGGACATGTTATATTGCTCATAGTGTCCAGGGATGTGTAGGCTAGACGGGTTAGCTATGGTAAATATGAGGTTACAGGGGAGAGAGGGCCTGGGTGAGATGCTCATCAGATGGTAACTGTGGATTTGATGGGTCGAATGGTCTTCATCCACACTGTAGTGATTGTTTGATTTAGGACAACCACCTGCTGATTTGGGAAATTTCCAGCCAGCTGGTTTAAATTACAGGTCATTGCTATAACGCAACAGTTTGTGTTCCTCTATGGAAAATCGCTACACCCATTTGGTAGAAAGTTCGCATTATCCAAACAAAGTCCTCAATTAATCAATCGCACTATTGCCAATTCGTGCTGATGAAACATGTGTTATGGCAGAATGACCTGTACTGCTAAACAGTGTTGGATGGTGTTAACTCAATGGCAAGGTCACTAATGTAGCAGCCCAGGGTGCATGGGTGCATGGCAAGTGGTGAAATTCAACAAATAAAGATCTGCAATCTGAAGCTAGCTCAATGGTGACCTTGTGTCAATTGTTGTAAATAGCCATCAGATTTATTAATGCCTTTAGGTAAGAAAACCCTAAATGTGATCATGTGATTTAAGACCCACAGCAGTACAGTGGGCTTTCAATAGTCCCTTCGAAATGGCCGCAACAAGAGGAAATTAGGGTTGGAGACTAAATTCTAGTCAAGCTAACGCAAAGCAAGATAGGCAATAGTTGAAGTTAGAGAAGTCCATTCAGCAGTCTAATAACTGCTAACTCTCTAACTTCAAATAATGTTGATCTTGCTAAGGCTGATCTTGCTTTGTTGCAACTTCTGTGCTGTCATAACCTTTGTATACCTCTGTCTAAGCACCCTATGATCTGTATGTCCTTGTTTGCTATGATCTGCCTATACTGCTCGCAAAACAAAGCTTTTCATTGTACTTAGGTACTTGTGACTACAATCAAATCAAATCAATTAAAATCAAATCCAACACCCACAAGAGAATTAAGGCTCTTGAGTCAGATGCTTGCCTCACAGAAGGTGGTCCTGGTGTTTTCAGGTCACGTTCTCACCATTTCTGTCTCTAACAGATTTAAGAAATCCTGTCTCGCTTCAATGTTGAATTATCTGTTTGATCAAACTGAGAAGTTAGCTGTGTCAAAGTAGGTTTAAATTGAGACTCAGTGGTGCTGGCTGTCTCCAAGTGGTTTACCCATTCCTTCCGGATAAATTTACAAAGTCCGTTCAATCTTCCCACCTTGATGCTCTAACCGTTTTTGAGGATACTCCATTCCATTGTCCCTCCAGTCCTGTGTTCTGTGCTCAAGAAGGGCTTGTGCCCGAAATGTCGATTCTCCTGTTCCTTGGATGCTGCCTGACCTGCTGCGCTTTTCCAGCAACTCATTTTCAGCTCTGATCTCCAGCATCTGCAGTCCTCACTTTCTCCTTCTGTGCTCAAGAGTCAAACACAGTGTATTCAATGACTTTCCAAATCACATTACACCCACGCACACTAACAGGAGCAATCTGAGGAACAGCAATCACATTGCGAAAATAATATGTTCAAATTAGCCAATAATTTTGTACAGCCCTCTTGCAAGCAGCTTTTAAAGCACGAATGAATAATTTCAGATAAGAGGTGTCACTTGTCAGGTGATATTGCACCTCCCAGCGACAGCAGCACAACTGCAGCCTGAAATCCTGCAAAGAACAGAATTAAGGGCCAAAATCACTGATAAATTTGACCAATTCTTCAATGTCTCTAGTAGGGATGACATGTTCCTATTCAGCTTCCAACCCTGTCTCCTACTCTTATTTCCACGAAACAAAATGAAAAACAGATCAGTTGAAAGTTGTGGAGGAGATTTCCCTGAATATTAACAGGGATACCCATTCAGTGACGGTGTTCACAATCCTGGAACTCACTTCCGAACTGGTTGGGAACCAGTTGAATCCAGTCAGGTCAAGTGAAAGTCCTTATAGAAAGACTATAATGTCCATCTTTTAAGCTTTCTTTTATTTTCCCAATTTACACAATGTATATTTGTCATGTAGTGAAACCTTTTTCTTTATTTTCTCTTTTTTTTTGTACGTAACGTTTGTACCTGGGTACTTTGCACTGAAGATGGCATTGTGTATCAGCAACATTGCACACTTTTCACTATACTCTTGTACTATTGTAACTTGAGAACACGTGACATTAAATCTAATTCTAATTCTAACTCTAACAGCACTGTTGGTCGATGTTTTGTCCCCAGGACTGGAGAATAGAGTTCAGAAAAGATTTACAAGAATGTTGTCATGGTTGGAGGGTTTGAGCTGCAGGGAGAGCTTTCGGATCTTGCTATAGCTGGAGCTTTTTCCCTGGAGCTTCAAAGGCCGAGGGGTGACCTTATAGAGGTTTATAAAATCATGTACAGAGTAAAAAGCCAAAGTCTTTCCCCTGGGTAGGGGAGTCCAAAGCTAGAGGGCATAAGTTTAAGGTGACAGGGGCAAGTTTTAAAAGGAGTAATGTTTTCACGCAGAGGGTGGTGCGTGTATGGAATGAGCTGCCAGAGAAAGTGGTGGAGGCTGGTACAATTACAACATTTATAAGGCATCTCGATGGGTACATTAATAGGAGAGGTTTAGGCGGATTGGGCCAAATGCTGGCAAATGGTACTAGATATTTGGTCGGCATGGGTGTGTTAGACCAAAGGGTCCATTTCCATGCTGTACATCTCTATGACTATGAAAACACCACCATCATCTCCAGGGCAATTGGCGATGGATGCTAAATTCTGGCTTTTGATCATCAATGGCCATGTCACCAGAATGAATGATAAAAAGAATATGGGACTTAAAAAGTCACACGGAGAGATTAGGAATTTTCTTTTGTGCAGAGAAGGTTAACGTGAGATTTAATGGCAATATTCATAAAGGTTTTTATCAAGGAAATAGAACAACTTTTGCATTTCGAAAAGGATTTATAATCAAGACAATTGACAGGGAAACTGAATGGGTGTAAAGGAGAAATGTGAGGATGGCTCAGTAGTTAGCACTGCTACACACAGTGCGAGGGACTTGGGTTCAGTTCTACCGTCAGGTGACTGTGTGGAGTTTGCATGTTCTCCCCATGTCTGTGTGGGTTTCCTCCAGATGCTCCGGTTTTCTCCTAGAGTCCAAAGATGTGCAGGTTATGGGAATTGGCCATGCTAAATTAGGGTTTACAGGAAAGTGCTGGGTCTGGTTGGGATGCCCTTCAGGAGCTCAATGGGCAGAATGGCCACACTGTTAGGATCCTATGATACTGGGTAGGCTATTTAGGACTGAGATGAGGAGGAAATTTCTTCAACCAGAGTATGGGGAGCCTGTGGAACGCTCTGCCACAGAGAGCAGTTGAGGCCACAACACTGGATGTTTCCAAGGAGTTAGTTATAGTTCTTTGGGCTAAAGTGATCAAAAGATATGAGGAGAAAGTGAGAACAGGGTGCTGAGTTGGATACTCAGCCATGATCACACTGAATGGTGGAGTAGGGTTAATGGCCTACTCCTGCTCCTATGTCCTTTGTTTCTAAGAAGCTGAGCACTTATCTCTTGAGAATTGGACAACATTTGATCCTCAGCCAACATCATTAGAATAAACATCCTTGTGGCAGGTTTGTAGGGCCTCACATCGAGTGGCATGCTTCTTACATACAACAATGATTACATGTCAAAGGACATCTTTGGTTGTAAAATGCTTTGCGACATCCTGAAACTGGCCAGGTGTTATGCGGAAAACTGAAGCGGCCAAAAGTTTCTGCTCTGCCCTGTTCAGGCAGCAATGATACTTGGCAATCAATCTCACGTCTCTCCTTCGCACCAGTCTCAGGGTGTCTGATGTGACCAATGTTCTCAGCTGGCTGTGACAATATTGGTTTATCGCAAGCAATTCCACTCGATGTCAATTACGTAAAGAGTAATTTAAAGCAGAAAAGTGAGAGACTTATTAATTTTTCAGAACATCTTGTCCCTGAAATCACTCTGCGGGATACTCATGCTTGAAGATTTAATCTGATTGTCTGAAACACGTTTCTCTCTTATTTTGGTGGATTTATTTAAAATGAACGATGTAGAGTCCCTGCGAAAACAGCAAAGTCTATCTGCTAGCATCCTGCAGAGTTTGTTCTTGGTTTTCTGCATTTATAAAGATTACTCAATATAAAGCGAGAAAAGCATTACAAAGTGGTCAAACTCTTGTATGTCAAAGATCAATAAGATTTGACAGGTTATTAAGTCAAGTAACTAACAGCAGCAAAAGGCAAAGGCAAAAAGATGTATGGTGGGGGGAGGGGGGGGGGGAGCAGGGGAGAAAGACTTTGCAATGCAAACCAGACATCCTAACCCACCAAGCAATACTCTTACTTGACATTAATTGACTTACATTGAGGCAGATCATAAGGCCAAAAGATTTAGGAGCAGAATTAGGCCATTCCGCCTATCAAGTCTGCTCCCCCCTTCATTTGTACCTGTGCTGTTTACCAACCCCATTCTCCTTCCTTCTTCCTGGAACTCTTGATCCTCTTATCAATCAAGAACCTATTTCTCTCTGCCTGAAATACACTCAATGTCTTAGTCTGCACAGCCACCACTGTGGAAATGAGTCCCATGGACTTACCACCCTCTGGCTGAAGACATTAGTCACATTCCTGATGAAGAGCTTATGCTCGAAACATTGACTCTCCTGCTCCTCGAATGCTGCCTGACCGGCTGTGCTTTTCCAGCACCACATGTTTTGACTCTGAAGAAATTCATCCTCATCTCAGTTCTAAAGGATCATCTATCCACTCTGAGGCTGTGCCCTTGGGTCCCAGTTTCTCTGATTAATGGAAACATCTTCTCCATGTCCACTCTATCCAGGCATCACAGTATTCTATATGTTTCAATGAGATCTCCCCTCATCCTTCTAAACTCCATCGATGATGGACTCAGAGTCCTCAACTGTTCCTCATAAGACCTGTCCTTCATCCCTGGAATCAATCTTGTAAACCTCATCTGGACCCCCTCCAAGATCAGCACATCTTTACTTAGACATGGGGCTGAAAACTTGACTCTGTGTGACTGGAGAGGTCACACTTCCCATGAGAAACTGATCAAGCTGGGGTTCTTCTCTGTAAAGACTCAAAAGCTGAAGGGTGATCTGTTGGCTCATTCTGTTCAAGTTTTCACTTATGGGTGAGATTAAAACGTGGGGCCACACATACAAGATGGTTGTGTGCTACAGTTCACACAGAGAATCTGATTTGGTGCGGTGATGTAAACTTCCACATGCATGTTGCAGTGTGGAGCTATGCAGAGAGATGGTAGAGACTCCATCACACGACTGACCAGGAAACTCTTATCAGATGCCATTGGCATGTGTTGGTAGCACTTACAAGTTGCTACTCATCCTGTGTAGCAGCATTGTGAACACACCTTCCTCAGCCATCAGGACCTCGAGTTGGACCTGATCCCAGAACCTCTGTCTCAGAGATACGGACATTACCTATTGTGCTACAAAGCTCCAACAAAAATGACATGTTCAGCAATTTGAGAATTGAATCGGGAATTCAGGAGAAACTTCTTTACCCAGAGAGTGTTTAGGATGTGGGACTTGGTACCTCATGATGTAGTTGAGGTGAACAGAACAGCCACGTTTTATGGACAGTTTGATGACAGGAAAGGAAGTATTATCACTTAACTGTTAACCCAGTGACCCCAGGGAGTTGACATAGGATTGAATCCTGCCATGGCAAAAATGTTGGAATTTGAATTCAATAAGAAGCTGGAAATAAAAGTTAAAAATCACACACCAGATTATAGTCCAACAGGTTTATTTGGAAGTACTAGCTTTTGAGTGCTACAACCACTAGATGAAAGCTCTGAAAGCTAGTGCTTCTGAATAAACCTGTTGGACCATAAGCTGGTGTTGCTTGATTTTTAACTTCGTACACCCCAGTCCAACACCGGCACCTCCAAATCAGGAAATAAGAGTCTAAATTGATTGACTCAGCCATAAAAATGCCTATTTTTCCAACCAGCCTGTCCACAGATGTCATTATATATCTCTGGAGCAGATGGGACTTGAACTTATGTTGCTCATTTCAGGAATAGGGACATTACCTCTGTACCACAAGATGGTTCACAAGCAAATGCCGACACTGACACGAACTGCTCATTTTGCAGGAACCCAAGATTTTACCAGTGTCATTAGATCGCCAGTCTAATACCCTCCCAAATGAGCACTATTTTTATTTAACTCATTTTTCCTAATTAACCTGTTCAGAGAGGCAGTGATGGTACCACTGTGCCACAAGAGGGGTCCTCATACCACAGTGTTATGAGGGAGTCTAGATTAGAGTGGTGCTCGAAAAGCACGGCTGGTCAGCCAGCATCCGAGGAGCAGGAAAATCGATGTTTTGGGCAAAAGCTCTTCATCAGGAATGACTCATCTGAAGAACTCAGGTATTGAGTTCCAGATGGTCAGGCTGTTTCCTCAACAACTCATACTCAACAAATTCCACAGGGAAATGAATTAGTGATTTCCATGGGCCGTAAAGGGGTTTTCATTGATTTGCTGATGACAAAGTGTGGGCGAAAGGTTCCTATGGAGGACAAACACAGGCAGAGATATGTAATATGCCATTTTCTATGCAATAAATTGTCACTTTATAGAGCAAAACAGGCAACAGTGAGTTGGCAGCCAGTTTACCTCTGACTTTAATTGAAATATAAAGTGGCAACATTCAGATGAGATGTGAAACAGGCTGTTGCCTTGCAAGCGTCCATTTTACCCTGTCGTTCAAAGTCAAGATCTGTAGACCAACGTTTTAACATTTTTTTTGAGTTGTCATGACACGGCACAACCGCACATTTTTATTCTTGTTTTGGATGATACTGCCCACAAACAATCAACTTTAAAACCACAACAAACGGGCGCCTTTCATCTGGAGCCTCTATCTCAAATCTGCACTTTCTTTGCTTCTTTGTATCTGGAATGGTGAAGAAAAGAAATCTTCCACCCCCTTTGCACAAAGCACCTTATCAGCACTTTCTGTGGAATTGGAGGCCGAAGCTAGGGTTGCCTCACCTGTTATCGCACTGAGATAAGTCTTCATCTTTTCCCAGAGAGGGACAATAGCTGAAACTGAATCTTTAATCTAAGCAAGACAGCTTGCTCTTATCTAAGTTGAACAGATTCCAAATTTGCAAATCTGGGATCTTGCAATTGTGAAAGCAGGTGGAGTCAGGGGACTGTTATTATGGGGGGCACTGCTTAGGGGTCACTGAAGATTTTTTAGAAATTAGTTTTTAGTCATACATTTGATGTAATGGAACTGAAGACTTTGAAAACAGCACACAGAGCCTTTAATATAGTCTGTTCCTATCGGGATTATCTTGTCTTTCATCCTCTCTCTAATTAAAGGGATTGTTTTACTTTCTTTTTCTCCTTGTGTTAGCCATTACGAAGAATCTATGATGGTGACTAGTTCCAAATACAATAATGGCAGTCAATCTGGATTAGCAACACCAGCCCATAATTTCCCATTATGGATTGTGCTCAATGCCTTTTCTGAATCCCCTCTCAATGGGTGTGGTCGTGATAGGAAGATGAGAAACAAATACTAACAGCCATTATATCATTTCAATTCAGCCACAAATATATTGAATGTTAGAATGGGCTCAACGGGCTTGATGGGCTAAATTTTCCCTTATTAAAATTGCACTGCACACTTTTAATAGAATCCCTACAGCGTGCACACAGGTCATTTGACCCATCAAATCCACATTGACTCTCCAACGAGTATCCCACCCAGACCCAACTCCTCTAACAGATCCCTGTAACCCTGCTTTTTCTTAGGCTCACCCACCAGCCTGCACACCACTGAATACTCTGGGCAATTTAACATGGCCTATCCGACTAACGTGCACATCTTTGGACTGTGGGAGGAAACCGGAGCCCCTGGAGGAAACCTATGCAGACACGGGGAGCATGTGCAAAATCCACACGGACGCTCACCCAAGAGTGGAATCCAATATGAACCTCTGATGCTGTATGGCAGCAGTGCTAACCATTGAGCTACCATGTCATACTTTCTTGGATTATCAACTCATCAGATTTGAGTAACAAGTGAAAGATCATGGCTTTCCTATCATCTACTCTTTAAACATCATTGAATTGTTTAATTGACTTTATGCGTGGGAAGTCATGTCTCACAAACTTGATTGAGTTTTTTTTAAGAAGTAACAAAGAGGATTGATGAGGACAGAGTGGTGGATGAGATCTGCATGGACTTCAGCAAGGCATTCGACAAGGTTCTCATGGGAGACTGGTTAGCAAGGTTAGATCTAATGGAATACATGGAGAACCAGCCATTTGGATACAGAACTGGCTCAAAGGTAGAAGGCGGAGGATGGAGGTGGAGGGTTGTTTTTCAGACTGGAGGCCTGTGACCAGTGGAGTGCCATAAGGTTCGGTGCTGGGTCCACTACTTTTAATCATTTATGTAAATGATTTAGATGTGAGCATAAGAGGTATACTTAGTTAGTTTGCAGATTGAAGTATAGTAGACAGCGAAGAAGGTTACCTCAGATTACAATGGGAACTTGATCAGATGGGCCAATGGGCTGAGGAGTGGCAGATGGAATTTAATTGAGATAAATGCGAAGTGCTGCATTTTGGAAAATCAAATCTTAGCAGGATTTATACACTTGATGGTAAGGTCCTAGGGGGTGTTGCTGAACCTTGGAGTGCAGGTTCATAGCTCCTTGAAAGTGGAGTCACAGGTAGATAGGATAGTGAAGAAAGCATTTGATATGCTTTCCTTTATTGGCCAGAGTATTGAGTACACGAGTTGGGACGTCATATTGCGGCTGTACAGGACATTGGTTAGGCCACTTTTAAAATATTGCGTGCAGTTCAGAAGGATGTTGTGAAACTTGAAAGGGTTCAGGAAAGATTTATAAGGATGTTGCCAGCGTTGGAGGATTTGAGCTATAGGGAGAGGTTGAATACGCAGGGGGTGTTTTCCCTGGAGTGTCAGAGGCTGAGGGGTGACCTTATAGAGGTTTATAAATTCATGAAGGGCATGGATAGGACAAATGGCCAAAGTATTTTCCCTGGGGAGGGGGAGTTCAGAACTAGAGGGCATAGGTTTAGGGTGAGAGGGGAAAGATATAAAACAGACCTAAGGGGCAACTTTTTCATGCAGAGGTTGGTGCATGCATGGAATGATAAGTGGTGGAGGTTGGTACAATCACAACATTTGAAAGGCATCTGGATAAGTATATGAATAGGAAGAGTTTGGAGGGTTGTGGGCCAGGTGCTGGCAAATGGGACTAGATTAGATTGGGATATCTGGTCAGCATGGAGGAGTTGGACCAAAGAGTCTGTTTCCGTGCTGGACATCTCTATGACTCTATTGACGAACATGCAGTTAAGTAAAGAATAGCAGTATGGACAAACAGGAGTTGCCTGTCAGTGTACATGAATTTAGCTTATTACAGGTTCTCTATACAAGATTTAGATAAGATTCCTGAATTAATTACTGAATCTATGTTATAATAAATTCTGAATATAATTAAAATCTTTGCACTGTATTTTTCAACGTAGATAGTCCACATTTAATTAAATTTGCCTTTGACCAAAATTGAAATCTGGCTTTTGGGAGTGAGATCACATATAAAACGTCCTGGCTTATTTAATTTCAGTTTGATAAAGCGTTCCTCTATTTATCAGGAAGACATATTGTGAAAGATTTCCATTTTGTTCTCATCAGGATAAATGCAAGAACGTTAAATCCAAGTGACCATAATGATTTATATAAAAAGAACAAAGAATGCTGATTGTTTGTCAAATGGCTCTTGTTAGCCAAGATGTTGCAATGGAGGAAGTTGAAGGGGACTGTTGATTGCCTAAGTTTGGGTAGTTGGTGATTTGTGCACATTGGGAATGCCCAGATGGTCTGGAATGTTTTCTATCTTGTCACCTACATATCAACTTTTTGTTAAATGAGAAAACAGAGGGAGTCATATTGATTTTATCTCCCGAAGAAAACAATGTATTTTGCACATTGAAGAAGCTAATTATTTCATTTTAGTTGGCATTATGGATACCATATCTCCTTTGCAGATTGTCAGATTGTCTCTCATTATCTAATATTGCTTTATTGTCGATGTTTCCTGTCACTTCATTGGCCTTTTCTCTTCTGCATGTAAAGGAGTCAAAAAGTGTGGCACTTTAAAGAGCATCCATTTAGGCAGCAATGAGGAGCAGGAGAGTCAACTTTTCAAGCATAAGCTCTTCATCAGGAATGAAGAGCTTCTTCATTTCTGATGAAGAGCTTATGTTCGAGACATTGACTCTCCTGGTCCTCGGATGCTGCCTAACCAGATGTGGTTTTCCAGAACCACATGTTTTGACTCTGATCTCCAGCATCTGCAGTCCTCACTTTCTCTTACCTGTAATAGGACACAATGTAGATCTGTACTGGGGTGAAATTAGATATGGATATGAATGCTGTCTCATACAGAATGCTTGTTACACATTCTGGCCCAGAGTCATGTCTTTTGATTTCAGTGAAACAGTGATATATTATGGGTGCCAAAACACGTCCAATATTGTAACTGCACATGGCCAATTTCATGCCTAATGTTGCAATTTGATGTGCATGTACCTTATGTCATTGTCAATCAATGATTGTCCACCTTGGAAATTCTGTCATTGGTTGTGGATTCTTTGGGTCCTTGTGTGGCTGATAAACTTGATCCTGTCCACGCCCATACATCTGGCAGGTATTTCCAGCAGGTAGAATTGTTTCTTGTCATGCATCTTTATGAAGCATACCTTAAACTGCTATAACACACTTTGAGGTAAGATATGAATACTCCCATGACTCTGCCCCAGAACAGAGCAGCACTCAAAGAAGTCAGCCATGCCTAGATACCTTCAATTAATATTACATCTATCTTCACATCAAAAAATTGGCATTACTGTTTATCAGTCTTTGTTATATGATTGAAATATTGGTGAAAAGTAGAAGATCGCAACACTCTTTACTAAATAAGAAAAGGGAAAAATATGATGTGTCAAGTTGATTTTGAGTCTGATATACATTGGACCATACAGAAAGATTCAAGCAGCACAGGCCAGAGATTTGAATATTTGTTCATATTTAACCATGGCACTCAAACATGTCAAAGGGAATAAAAGGTGATAGCTTCCTTTTTTGCTGTTTTTTAGACCAGGGAATGCATACAAATGAGAAAACTATTTAACCTTCAGAATCCAAACAACCAGGAAGGAAGCTGAAAGGAGCTAATTAATTCCACAAACTGAATGAATCTGATGCTTGCAACTCCATTACTCCAACTTGGAATGGCCTCTTTTTCTGTAAAGAAAGTCTTCCTGACCCCAATTCAAGATTGGTCTCCCCTCCAACTCCACTTGGAAAAGCATTCTTAGCTTGTCTGATGCAAGAATTGAAGTATTGCAGGGTAATGTATAGCAATTTCAGGCAGATTTAGTTCATCTTGTTGTTGTGATCTTATGTGAAGATAACACTGGCCAAGTCAAATCCCAGAGTGAAAGGTGGCAAGACATGTTCACAAGAGGCTGCCAATGTACTTTTAGCAAAAGAACATAAAAGTGTACTGCACAAATGAAAAGCACAAAGTATACCTCAAGATATAAAAACTATTGGAAGGATCTCATTCCAAACATCAGAAAGAAAGAGTCCAGAATTTGTCCTTTTTATCTGAAAGATATCTTTACAAACATTCAAACGTCAATGAAGGGTTGCCTCACCTCCATATTGAAGTTGTTTGTTTTAAACACAGAAAATGCTGGAAAAACTCAGCAGGGTCATTTGCTGCCTTAATTGCTCAATTGCTCCACAATTTCTATTTGCTTCAAATTTCCAGCATTTGCAGTGTTTTGCTTTTATTTGAAAGTTCCTTGCTTAGTTGGCATGGCTATAACCAGTTTCTTTCAGTAATTTTCTGTGCATTCTTTTGATACTATTTTTCTTTGATTAATGTCTCCCCTCAAGACTTTTGAAATAAATTCTAATTCAGCTCACTATTACTCCTTAACATGGTTTCCTAAACCCATACCTTCAACAGCCTTGTAAAGTGCCCTCCTATCTGACATCTCCACAGACGTCTGCTTCTGGACCTTTTCCCTGCTTTCCAAGCCTTTCAGAAATTCTCCCCAGCTCAGACTGAAAACTAAAAGATTAGATTAGATTACAGTGCGGAAACAGGCCCTTCGGCCCAACAAGTCCACACCGACCCACCGAAGCGCAACCCACCCATACATCTACCCCTTACCTAACACTACGGGCAATTTAGATTAGATTACTTACAGTGTGGAAACAGGCCCTTCGGCCCAACAAGTCCACACCGACCCGCCGAAGCGCAACCCACCCATACCCCTACATTTACCCCTTACCTAACACTACGGGCAATTTAGCATGGCCAATTCACCTGACCTGCACATCTTTGGATTGTGGGAGGAAACCGGAGCACCCGGAGGAAACCCACGCAGACACGGGGAGAACGTGCAAACTCCACACAGTCAGTCGCCTGAGGCGGGAATTGAACCCGGGTCTCTGGCGCTGTGAGGCAGCAGTGCTAACCACTGTGCCACCGTGCCACCCACTAACAACAGAGGATTGTTCTCTATCTCTCTAAAACCCAAGCATGCAAGCACACAAACCATTATCTCCCTGGGTGAGCTGCTAATTATTTAATTGAAACCACATGACTTATCATAGATGCTGTTTTAAACTGAATGTTAAAATATACTTTCTGACCTTTAAAAAGAACACAAGTCAGACCCTCACAGAACTGAAAGCTAAAATGAATTTTTCGTCTAACTTCGAACACAAATTCTCAAATGTAAATATGTTGTCAAGCTGCATCACATTGTACCATAACAGTATTATGGCATCCTGCCACCTATGGACAGAGCAGTGGCTCAGTGGTTAGTGGTACTGCCTCACAGTGCCAGGGAGCTTGGTTTGATACCACTCTCGGGTGACTGTCTGTGTGGGGTTTGCACAATCTCCCCGTATCTGTGTGGGTTTCATCCCACAGCCCAAAGTTGTACAGGTTAGGTGAATTGGCCGTGCTAAATTGCCCATTGTGTGCAGGATGGGTGGATTGGCCACGGGACATGCAGGGTTACAGGGCTAGGGTAGGGAGGTGGGTCTGGGTAGAATGCTCTTTAGAGGGTTGGTGTGGACTTGATGGGCTGAATGGCCTACTTTCACAGTGTAGGGATTCAATGATAACAGTTGATGAGTACATGGCAAACCATATATTTAGGTAGGGAGTCTTTACTATTGACTGTGCAAGTCAATTCTTCAGAGGTATTAGCTATGGAGACAGTATAACAAGACTGATTCCTGAGATAGCAGGAGTGACATATGATCACACTGGATCAGTTGGGACTATTTTCAAAGGAGTTAGAAGAATGAGGTGGCTGGGTAGAGGGGAGATCTCAGAAACCTAAAAAAGTTTAACAGGATGAGACAGGGTAAACACATGAAGAATGTTTCCAATGATCAGGGTATGCAGAACCAGAGGTCACAATCAAACAGTATGGGTTAGGCAATTTAGGACTGAGGTGAGGAGAAATGTCTTCACCCAGGCAGTGGTGAGCCTATAGAATTCTCTGTCACAGAAAGTGGTTGAAGCCACTGAATATTGAATATTTTCTATAGACATAGATCTTAGGGCAAAGGGGATCTAAGGGTTTGGGGGAGAACATCCAATAGGGAACTGAGTTGGATGATTATTCATGATGACATTAAGCAGACTTGAAGGGTCTGAACGGCCTACTTCTGTTCCTATTTTCTAAATTTCTATGACAGGTTGTGGCATGAACACTGCACACAAAGATGGTAAGAGAGGTTGCAGATTGTTGTGCTGGTTATCGGGACCCGATAGCCAAGGTGTTGTCATTGTTGGTCATCATTGTAGTACATGCCAGTGTACGGGAGGTGTTGCCATTTTCCCTCTTTCACCAGATGGCGACTCCCAGATGGAACAGCTGATGTCTCACATCTCCATGTCATGCTGAAAGCATCTGTAAAGTGAAGCTTTGGGCCAGGATGATAAGGACCCTACCCTGGGGCTGGGAGACCAATGTTCAAGTCCCACCTGCTCCAGTGGTGCATGATAGCAGCTCTGAACAGGTTGATTTAAAAATGTTTTTTTTGGGGCCACACTGGCCCTGCTACCTCACCACACAGCACGGCCCTGGGTAAATTACTGTTTTCATACATCCAATCAGGTGTACTAGAATTGAATAATTGATAGCTGAAGTTCTACACTGTAAAGAACTATGACATGATATATAATTCTGGGGTGAATAGTGGCAGTAGGGTGTATATCTGAGGAGCAGGGTCAGTCAGAGTGAACATGGGGGGAAACAGGAGGATATATACCTAAGGAGCAACGTCAGTCAGAGTGAACTTGGGAGTGAATCTAGGGGCAGACTTCCAGAGGTGATATCACAACTCACAACGTGACTGAGACTTGGTTGGTCAAGAACCAGGTTTACTGACTCAGTGAGTAGTGCCTGGAGAGAGATAATGTGGTTAGTTATTGTCATTGTAGTTTGTTGGCAACAGAGAGTGGGAGTGAGAGACCTGAGTTTGTTAAGGAGTGGGTAAGAGTGCGTAATCAATTTCTGGAATATAGTCTGTCTTTGATTAGGTTGATTTAGTTGGTAGTGTTCACAATGGCAGGAGAACTCAGCCCTGTGGAATACAGGGAAATCAGAGTCACTTGTGGTCTCTGTGGTGACTCCAAATGCAGAAAGTGTGTTCAGCTGCATCGTCTGATTTACCAGATGGAGCACCGGGAGCAGTGGATGGACTCACTATGGAGCATCCATGAGGCTGTGAATGTGGTAGATAGCACATTTAGTGAGTTCATGATAAAGGAACAGATATGTGTACAGATTATGGAAAATGTAAAAAGAACTGGGTTGTTGTGATTTGATGATTTTAACTTCCCCTGTACTAACTGGGTTAGTGTCAAGGGCTTGGATGGGGGCAAAAGGATTTGTTAAGCGTGCCCAGGTCAGAGTTTTTAGAAACAGTATGGAGATAGTCTAATTAGGGAAGGGGCCTTACTAGACCTGGTATTGGGGAATGAGCCCAGCCAGGTGATCAAAGTTTCAGTGGGGGAGCATTTTGGGAATAGTGACCATAATTCTGTAAGTTTTAGGTTACTTAAATGTGGCCTTCGGGTGAAAATATTAAATTGGAAGAAACCTAACAACCATAATACAGGCAGAAATGTAAATTGAGGACAGCTATTGAGGGTAAATCCACATCTGGCATGTGGGAATCTTTTAAAGGCCAGTCGAATTCAGGACTGGCATGTTCTCGTGAAAATGAAGGATAGAGTTTGCAAGTTTCAGGAACCTTAGATGACAAGAAATATTAAGAGCTTCATCAAGAAGAAAAGGGAGGCAAATACAAGGTTTAGGAAACTGAAGACAGACAGAGTCCTCAAAAAATATAAAGGTAACAGGGAAGAATTCAAACAACAACTTAGGAGGGCTAAGGAAATATCTTTGGTAAACAAGATTGAGGAAAATCCCAAGGCATTTTATACATATATAAGGAACAAGAGGGTAGTTAGGGAAAGGTTAAGTCCACTCAAGGACAAAGGAGGGAATTTATGCGTGAAGCCAGAGGAAGTGGGCAAGGTCCTTAACAAATCCTTTGTATCGATTTTCGCAAAGGAGAAGGACATGGTGGATCGTGAATCTTGGAACGGGCATGTTGATCATCTGGGGCGAGTCAATATAAAAAGGGAGGTGGTGGTGGCTGTTTTGGAAAGCATTAAGGTAGACAAGTCCCCAGACCGGATGGGGTCTATCCCAGGATGCTGAGGGAGGCAGGTGAGGAAATTGCTGGGGCCTTGTATGAAATCGTTGTATCCTCTTTAGTCACAGGAGAAGTTCCAGGGGGTTGAAGAGTAGCCAATGTTGTTACTTTCTTTCAGAAGGGATAATCCAGGAAATGAAAATGTGTTGCTGGAAAAGCGCAGCAGGTCAGGCAGCCATCCAAGGAACAGGAGAATCGACGTTTCGGGCATAAGCCCTTCTTCAGGAATGATCCAGGAAATGACAGGCCCGTGAGCTTTACATCAGTGGTAGGGAAATATTGGAGAAAATTCTTAGGGGTAGAATTGACTCACATTTGGAAAAAATATGGACTTATTAGTGATAGGCAGCAGGGTGTTGTGAAGGGAAGTCCATTTCTCACAATCTTGATTGAGCTTTTTGAGGAAGGGACAATGAGGGCAGTGGATGTTGCCTATGGGGACTTTGGCAAGGCCTTAGACAAGGTCCCTTATGAAAGGCTGATATAAAGGTGAAGTCACATAGGATCTGCAGTGAGCTAGTATGATGGATACAGAATTAGTTTAGTTATAGAAGACAGAGAGTAGCCGTGGAGGGGGGCGTGGATTTCAGACTGGAGATCTGTGACCAGTGGTGTTCTGCAGGAATTAGTGCTGGGATTAGATTAGATTAGATTAGATTTTTGCTTGTAATATATATAAATGATCTGAAGGACCATGTAGTTAGCCTAATCAGTAAGTTGTGAATGACTGAAAGACTAGGGGAGCTGCGGATAATGAGAAGGATTGCCAGAGGATACAGCAGGAGATAGATAGACTGGAGACTTGGGAGGAGAAATGGCAGATAGTGTTTAGTAAAGCCACATCTGGAATATTGTATTGGGCTATGGAAAGGATATAGGAATGGATTACCAGGATGTTGCCTGGTTGAGGACAGATTGGACAAACTTGATTTGTTTTCACTTGAATGTTATAGGAGGAGGGGCAACCTAACAGAAATTTATCATATTATGAGAGACTGAGTCATTGGAGTCTTTTTCCCAAGGTAGAAATATCAGTTATTTGAGCCCGCAGATTTAACGTAAAAGGGGTAAGTTTAAAGGAGATGTGAGAGGCATGTTTTTTACATAGAGGGTGCTAAGTGCCTGGAATGGGCTGCCAGAGGAGGTGCAATAGCAACGTTTCAGAGGAATCTTAACAGATATTCAAATAGAGGGATATGGACTGTGTAGAGGCAAAAGGATTTTACTTTTAAAAAGTGTCATATGTCGGCGCAGGCTTGGTGGGCCGAAGGGTCTGTTCCTGTGATGTACTGCCATCTGTTTTTTTGTCCAATGGCAGTATAATGTACTCAAGTCCTGAAATAAGTTCACAACTCACCCTCAAAATAGTGGATCCTCGGAGTATGGTTAAAATGGTAGCTCAGTGCATTATAATGTAATAGCTACCAAATCTCAAAGCAAAAAAACAGAACTATGTCTTTCACATGGAGCAGTCTTTGAGGTTGGTTTCAGATACTCGAGGGGAGAGAGATTGGTGCATCTATCTGTGTCCCTGTGAGAGGGAGACTTACAAATACCAGCCCATGTTGGCACTGATGGATTGCAGTTTCACCCCTGAAGGGAACGAAAAGCAAACTACTTTTTAGCAGCGAGCAAAGAGGTTTTGCAACAACTTGCAACAACCTGGCAATCTGCAAGACTTTAGAAAATAAACGTCAATTAGAGATTTAAAAGACTTGGATTTGTATAGCACCTTTCAGAAGCTCAAGGCTCTAAAAGCCAACCAAGTGCTTTTGCACTCATCTTCCTGCGTGCTCGTAGGAAATGTGACAGTCAAGTTCTGCACAGCAATCTGCCGCAAACAGCAATGAAGTAATGAGCAGATCGTCTGCTGTCATAATTGAGGGAAGACAGTGTCATTGTAAAGGCAGTTGCTATAGAGGTGCAGCACTTCCTCTGAACTAAGTAACATGGCACTAAGTTTTGACCTAGATTTGTGCTCTGACCTGGGACGCAAGCCCACGACTCTCTGACCCTGAGGCTATAAAGGAGTTGCTTAGCTGACTGGCTCTGATTGCCTGCAGGAGAACAAATTTTGATTTGATTTATTATGGTTGCATGTACCTAAGTACAGTGAGAAGTTTTGTTTTGTGTGCAATACAGGTAGATCATACCATACAAAGATCAAAGAATGATAGAACAGAGCAAGGAATACGATGTGGGTGAATTATGTTTCTAAGGTCTTGTAAAGGACTGCTGGAGGGTGATCAGGCAGTCGTTCTGAGGCAGTAACTGCAGAAGGTCCTGCCTCTATTCAGTGAGTTCCATTTATCACCATGGCTGAACATTGGCCATGCTGACCAAGACGTCAACCTGGCAAAGTCTGTAACAGGTGACTGTCAGCCTTCCATCTTTCTTGATGAAGAGCTCCTGCCTGAAACGTCGATTTTCCTGCTCCTCAGATGCTGCCTGACCTGCTGTGCTTTTCTAGCACCACTCTAATCTTGACTCTAATCTCCAGCATCTGCAGTCCTCACTTTCGCCTTCTATCTTCATGTATGGTGAAATTCATAAGAGGGAGCAGCTTAATATGCTTTTAAAGAAATTGTGCGATGTTATGTACGTATACTCTTAAGACTATGGACTGCATGAATTGAGCAAGAGTCAAAGGGAGAGTGTTAGAAATATTGTTCACCTGCTGAGAGAAAGGTTTTTATGACATGAATATTATAGAACAAAAAGTAAGGAGTAGTTCGATGCCTCTGAAATCATGCAAATATTTCTGTAAGGAAGGTTGAAGGGGCAAATATGATTTAATTTAAATTGTCAATTTTTATTGAGTTAGTTCTTCAACTAGGAAAGGGAAGGTGGGACAGGCTTATATCCACTGGAGTCTGGAGAAATAAGAGGCAATCTGCATGAAACATACAAAATCCTGAGGAGTCTTGGTAGGATGATTGTGGAAAAGTCTTGTGGAATGTGGAATCTAGAGAATTTAGAACCTGGGGTGATGGTTCAAAATAAAGGATCACCCATTTTAGACAAAGTTAAGGATTCTATTTATCACAAAGTGAGTCATGTATATTTGGACCTCTCCTCCTCAAAAATCAATGGAAACAAAGTCTTTCAATATTTCTAAGGTGGAGTTTTTATTTGATTTGATGTATTGCTGTCACATGTACCTCGATACAATGGAGGGTTCTGTTTGGCATGCAGTCCAGGCAGATCATACCGTACAAAGATCATGGAACAGAGAAAGGCATACAAAGTTACAGCTGCAAAGAAGGTGCACAAAAAAGCAAGATCAACATTACATTCGAAATTTGAGAGGTCCATTCAGAATTCTAATAACAGCGGGGTAGAAGCTGTGTTTGAACCTGTTGGTACAGTCGCTTCTGCTGTAAGAGGAGCTTCTCCAACACAAATTGATTTTAATGAAGAATTTAGACCATTGCTTGTAGAACACAAAATTCTTTACCTGTACTCTCTACAACACCAATTCCAGCCCCATTAGTTTAAGTGGCGCTGCTATTGCTGGATTTTCGTATAATGTGAGATGTACAAGAACTGGGCGGCACAGTGGCTCAGTGGTTAGCACTGCTGCCTCACAGCACCAGGGTCCCAGGTACGATTCCTGTCTTGGGTGACTGTCTGTGTGGAGTTTTCACGTTCTCCCCATGTCTGCGTGGGTTTCCTCCCACAGTCCAAAGATGTGCAGGTCAGGTGAATTGGCCATGCTAAATTGCCCATAGTATTAGGTGCATTAGTCAGAGGGAAATGGGTCTGGGTGGGTTACTCTTCGGAGGGTCGATGTGGACTTGTTGGGCCGGAGGGCCTGTTTCCACACTGTAGGGAATCTAATCTAATCAAAAACTATCGTGTGATATAAAACCAACTGTATATGTGTTTAGGTGGTAGATAGATTGTGATAAACAAGGGCATTTGACAGGTTATCAAGGGTAAGTGGAAATGAAGAGTAATCAAAATCAACCATAACCTTATTGAATGGCAGAACAGGCTCGAGGGGCCAAGTGACCTCCGGCATTTGCTTGGAAGGATGCAAATATGACAACACTCAAGGAGTTCAACACTATTGAGAACAAAGCAACTAGCTTGATTCATACCCCATCTACCACCCTCAACCACTGACGCACAGTGGCAGCAGTATGTACCATCTGCAGGAAGTCCTGCTGTACCTCAGCAAAGTTTGTTGAACAGAATCTTCCAAACCTGCAGATGCAAGTGTTTTTTTTTTTAGGAGGAAAGTTTGTGTGGGTTGGACCTACTAGGGCTTAGAAGAATGAGCGTCAATTTTATTGACAGATTTAACAGCCTGAGGAGAGTTGAAGGATTGGTGCTGAGGGAATGCCTTTGCTCTATCGTGAGAGATTATAGATCTAAAGTACAATTGCAAAATGAAGTATCTGTCACATCTAATAGGTAGAAGGACAAAGGCAGTAGATACATGGAAACACTTACCTGTGCAAGTTCCCTCCAAGTCACACATCATCTCGACTTGGAAACATATCACCATTCCTTCAGTGTTGCTGGGTTAAAATCCTGGAACTCCCTCCCAAACAGCTCAGTGGTTGTATCAACACCACACAAATGGTTCAAGAAGTGGGCTCACCATCAGCTTTTCAAGGTCAGTTAGAGATGGGCAGCGGGCATTGGCCTTGTCAATAATGCTTGCATCCCACTAAAGAATAACAAAACAAAAAGCATGAGATTGCTTGATTTGGGCACATTTGGGGATTGGAGGGGATAGATGGTGGACCATATTGATTAATTGGGGGGGGAAGTTTGGTGAGGGGTTAAACTGAAGCTTTGAGATGGCCAGTTTGGATGACAAGTTGCCTTGAATATCAATTTTCAAGTCAAGCAATCATTTTGAGGTAAGAAATAAACACTTACAATTGTGTCACAGTGCCAAGTTCTGACACAAAATGTAACTACTGGGATGATTAAAACCTGCTTAATTATGAAGAAACCTCTTGATGCTCTCTTACTGTTGACAAAGTCACACAGTAAGATTAATAAATCACAAACACCAAGGCTTTAAACTGCAAGATATGCAAACACTGCAATGTGTTTTGTTTATTTGTTTAGGGATTAGTGGAGCCATCCTTTTCAAATTATACTTGCATTCAATTTATGTAATTAATTGGCAGTATATTTCAAAATACCTTCCGCTTTTATGGTGAAGTATATAGTTTGACTGTTAGTTTATAGTGTGATGTTCAATAATTGTATGCTTCAGAATGTTTTGGCGATGCCAAGTTGCTGGAACGTTTCGATTCAAGACTTTAAAAGGTGTAGCTTGATCTGCTCTATCTTTAGAGGTGACTCTATATCCATTTTAACCAGTGCTTGTACGGTATTAGGCCAGATTGGTACTTTCCGAATCAAACTGTTCAGGGATGTTATTAAACATCTCTGTAGCAAGTGGTTCTCCTGGTCCAGGGGCAGGGACAATGCTACTGCAGCAAAAGAGCCATCCCTAACACAGTGGTAGTTGCAAGACTTTAAACCCATATCTTCCTGAGATCTTAGAATCTGAATCCACAGTGTTAGATTGCTTAGCCCTATGGCCATTGAGGAGAACCATATTTGCTTTATAGGCAGTTCAAAGAAGATTTATTAGACTGATTACTGGGATGAAGTTGCTATCTTATGAGGATTAGAAGAATGAGAGTTGATCTTGTTGAAATACCATAGCCAGAAAGGATTTGACAGCGATGGGTGCTGAGTGAATGCTTTCATGCTATCCTGGGAGATTTCGAACTAGGGAACACAATTTCAAAATAAAGCTGCACACAGGGAAGATGGAGATGAGGAGGAATTTCTTCTCTCAAGGGGTCAGTAGTCTTTGGAATTCTGTCCCTCGATGATGAGATCTTTTCCCTGGGGTGGGGGAGTCCAAAACTAGAGGGCACAGGTTTAAGCTGAGAGGGGAAAGATTCGAAAGGGATCTCAGGACAGCTTTGTCACAAAGAGGGTAGTGCATGTATGGAATGGGCGGCCAGAAGAAGTGGTGGAAGCTGGCACAATTACAGCATTCAAAAGGCATCTGGATGGGTATATGAATAGGAAGAGCTTAGAAGGATATGGGCCCAGTGCTGGCAAATGGGGCTGGAATAATGCTGGATAAAAGCTTTGACAAAGGGTCAGTTAGACTCGAAACATCAGCTCTTTTCTCTCCTTACAGATGCTGCCAGACCTGCTGAGATTTTCCAGCATTTTCTCTCTTGGGGCTAGAATAATGTAGGATATCTGGTTGGCATGGACGAGTTGGACTGAAGGGTCTGTTTCTGTGCTGTACAGCTCTATGACTCTGTGGTGGCTGGGTCATTGAATTTGTTCAAGCAAGAAACAAGAGGAGGCCGGTCGGCCCTTTGAGCCTGCTGCCCTATTCAATAACATCATGGTTGCTCACGATTTACCCTCAAATCTTCATTCCTGCATATCCCCGATAATTTTTCATGAAGAATCCATGCACTTCTGTCATAAATATACAGTATTTAAAGATTCTACATCCATTGCCTTTTGAGGAATGGAATTCCAAAGACTCAGCAGTCAGGAATTGCAGGGAAAAGGCATGAAAATAGAGTTGTAACCGTAATCAGATCAATCTTGATTGGCTCATGGGGTTTAATGGCCTATTCCTGCTCCTTTTTTTATGCTGTTATCTTCTAATGGGCTAAATCTATGTTGGGGGTTTATCTGTTAGCTCAGTTGCTAGCATTGTTGTCCCTGACTTAATGGTAGTGCATTCAATTCCCTCTCTCAAGCATCTTGAGTACACTGTCTGGCGTTGCCCTATTTGTCCCGCTATTTTTTATGTGAGTCAGTGAACCAGAGCCCCATAAATGGAAATAAAACACTCGAGGTGGTCTCAGAATTGGCATGGCATGGAGAACAACAAATTTTCAAATGACAATTCACAAATAGCGGTGCAATGAGGAATCACAAAGCCTGTTTCACTGATGGTTGAGGAATAGACAAAACAAAAGGGAATGCTTTCTTTGTTCTTAATTTCTTGCACTGACACACCTTCGGGCAGCATAAAAACACTTGCATTTCTATAGCACTTTACATGCCCTCACAAAATTCCCTTTTAGTTTGTAACTTAACATGCTGTAGGATAAAGTTCAGAAAGTGATTAGTGCTCCTCAGATGTTGAAATCTATGTGTCAACGTATTCACAATAATCTTTGTGTTGTGTGTTTGGGCAATTGGGTGTGGTTTTGGCCCAGTTTAGGAAGGGTATAAGATTCCTTGAGGGGATGGAGAGGAAACTGATGAGACTCATTCCAGCAATGAGGGATTTTTGCACAAAATTAGGTTGGAGAAGCTAGGATTGTCTTCCTTGGAGAAACAGCAAATGAGGGGAGATTTGACTGAGGTTTAGATAAGGTGGACAAAGGAAAGCTGTTTTCATTTTGCTGCTGGTACAAGAATTAGGAGACAACGATCTAAGATTCTAGGCAAGATACGGAGGAAGAACTGCCTTACACAGTGAGAAATGAATTGGAACAGAAATTGCTGGAGAAACTCAGCATCGGTCAGAAGAAAGCAGAGCTAACATTTTGAATCTGGCAACTCAGAATGGTGATGATTGGAATTCCCTGATCATGAGGGTGGTTGTTGAAGAGATATTCAGGGATTTCAAAAGGAAATCAATTGGGCAGTTGAAGGAAATACAGTTGCCAGGTTACAGGGCTAGAGTGGGGCAATGGGACTGATTGAGGTTGAATTCCTACAGAGCAGAAAGAGGCCATTCTGCCCATCAGGTCCTGCACCAATCCTACAAACAGCATCCCACAGGCCCCACCCTATCTCAGTAGCCTGATATTTACTATGGCTAATCCACCGAGCCTGCAGGTGCCCGATGGCCAATCCACCTAACTTCCTGAAGAAGGGCTTATGCCCGAAACGTCGATTCTCCTGCTCCTCAGATGCTGCCTGACCTGCTGTGTTTTTCCAGCACCACATTTTTCAACTCTGGTCTCCAGCCTCTGCAGTCCTCACTTTCTCCTAATCCACCTAACTTGCACACCCTTGGACTGTGGGAGGAAACTGGAGCACCTGGCAGTAATTCATTCATATTTGAGGAGAATGTGCAAACTTCACACAGACAGTCACCCAAGGCTGGAATTGAACCTGGTTCCCTAACGTTGTGAGGCAGCAGAGCTAACCACTGAGCAACCATGCCACTTTAATGTTCTGCAGATAGCCAGCATGGAAGCCAGGAATCTTCTTTTGTGTTATATTGGCTCCATGATTGCAGTGCACTAGTGCAGCCTTAGACTGAATATTCCTATATTTTGGTTCGCTGTCAATTTCAGGGAGTTTCACGGAGGATTTCCCTCTACGAACCCTGGCAACTTTCCTTCCAAAGTGGAGAAGAGGGCTTCACAAAAGTGCTAACCATCTCCATCAGGTCTGAGTAAAGGCCAAATGCAAACAGTGAAAGGAGAGAGCAGGAAGCCGATTATCCCATGCACCTGCCTCTGCAAACACCACCAGTGTTAGACTCTTCAATCACCTCAGGACCCATAACACAGAACACTCAACATCAAGAAGCTTGAAACCACCCAGGACAAAGCAGCCGGTTTGATTGGCACCACATCCATAAGTATCAACTCCCTTCACCAACGACGCTCAGTAGCAGCACAGTGTACCATCTACAAGATGTCCTGCAGGGATTCACAAAAGATCCTTAGACAGCACCTTCCAAGCCTGCAGACACTTCATTCTAGAAGGGTGAGGGCAGCAGATACACACAAACACTGCTGTCACTAAATTCCTCTCCAAACCACTCACTATCCTGACTCGGAAATGTATCACCATACATTCAGAGTCACTACACCAAATGTTTGGAACTCCCTCCCTAATGGCAATGTGGATCGATCTACAGCACATGGACTGCAATGGTTCAAGAAGGCAGCTCACCTCCACCTTCTCAAAATGAAACTCGGGATGGGCAATAAGTATTTATCCAGCCAGAGATACCCACATCCCATGAATGAATATTAGAAAAGTAGAATAAAGACATTCATGATCTTGAGGGAAGAGTCAAAGAACACTTCAAGTTTTTATTTCAGCTGTTTTCATCATTAAGTTATGCCCAAAAGCTGGACTAACCTTCATGTCATACAGACAGAAATAACAAATTAAATGACACATATTCTCTTGTTTCAGTCAAGAGTGTAACTGAGAAGTTTGTGTTCAACAAATGACCCTCCTAGGTGTTCCTGTGCTTCATGTAGTCATATATAACTGCCTTGTAGAGTTTCAGAAACAGCCATCAATTCCTGGACAATATTCCTTCCTGAATCTAAAACGCAACATAAATTTCTCCTCCATCTTGTCACGTATTCTCTGGAGCTTTGCAGTGCACAGACTGGCCAGTTTTACTTTTTAATACTTGTGAGACATTTTTGGGAGATGTGATATGGGGCAAAGTCTTCTTGCAACTTTATCATAAAAGTTGCGATGTGCCAATATTTTGAGAATCAGAGCTGCTAACTCTCGTGGCTTTGTTAATTATTTATTTGTTATTGTTTTAACGAGTGCACATATCTGCATAATTTTCTCCCTTTCTCCTTTATCCCATTAAAATAGTGCAAAATTGCCAAAAAATTGTAATTAAACTGGAGACTGGTGTGATTCTCAAAGATGTGAGTTATGAAACACGATAATAAAAAAAGACATAAAATCTTTCTGGAAAAGCAAAATTCACGATCTTTGCTCACTTTGTATTATAACTTGAAGAATGATAGGGAAAGTGGAATAATTTAATTTAATTTAGTTTATATTGACACGCTCTCAATCTTATGAACACTTTGAACACTCCTGTGCTGGCTGACTTTCACTGGTTCTCTGTTCAGTGAATCTTCAATTTTAAATCCTCCATGTTACCATCCCCTCCCTAAGTGTGTAATCCTAAGAGCCCTACAAGATTTTAAGATTGCTACATTCCTCCAATTCTGGTTGCACATATTCCATCATGATTTTAAATAACAGTCTGAGACGTTTTTCTCTGGAGCGAAGGAGGCTGAGGGGTGACCTTATATAGATATGTAAAATCATGAGGGTAAAATCATATGTAAAAGTAGGGGAGTCCAAAAGTAGAGTGAATGGGTTTAAAGCCAGAGGGGAAAGATTGAAAAGGAACCTGAGGAGCAACCTTTTCATACTGAGCAGAGTGGCCCAGTGGCTAGCACTGTTACCTCACAGCGCCAGGGACTCGGGTTCAATTCCTGCCTCGGATGACTGACTGGGTGGAGCTTGTACTTTCTCCCTGAGTCTGCGTGGGTTTCTTCTGGGTGCTCCAGTTTCCTCTCACAGTCCAAAGGTGTGCAGGTTAGGTGAATTGGCCATGCTAAATTGCCCATAGTGTGCAGGCTAGATGTGTTAGTCAGGGGAAATGTGGAATAATAGGGTAGGGAAATTGATCTGTGTGGGATACTCTTCAGAGGGTCAGTGGGCCTGTTGGGCAGAATGGCCTGTGTCCGCAGTGTAGGGAATCTATGATACAGAGGGTGAAGCAGAGGAAGTGATAATGGTGGGGTACAAATTCAACATTTAAAAGACATTTGGACAGGTACATGGATAGGAAATGTTTAGAGGGATATGAGACTAGTTCAGTTTAGGAAACATGGTTGACATAGATGAGTTGGGTTGAAGGACCTGTTGCCTTGTTGATGAGTCTGCAATTGAACCATCACTGCTAGTGCTGCCATTAGCTGCATAGATCCCAAATCTGGAATTCAATTTCTAAACTTCTCTGTCCCTTAAACCTCTTTCACCTCTGATAAAAGGCCCTTGAAAGACTATTGATCAAGGTTTTGGTCAAGTTTCCAAATTGACTTTAAGTCAAAAGATGTCACAAATATTTTTAAGCTTATGGGTATGCTTTGTTACAGTGAAAGCATTAAATGAATGAAACCATTGTTGTTAATGCAGGGAGAGAAGCTTTGAGAGAAGTCTGTGTTAATCATGCTTTTGACTTCTGCAGCTATGTCTGTGGATTATGCTTCTCCCACAGGCTTTTCCCTGTGTGAATCTACACTTACTTGGTGCTCCAGGCTATGATACTTTGTGAGGGACCATAACATTTCCCTTTTTGAACTAAAAATAAAAGTGGTATTTGGACGGTTGTGAAGTAGGAATATCAGGAGAGTTTTGCAACTTTGAAAAATCAAGTAATGCACATTTTTAGCTGTGCAAGGTAATGTTGCTCTTTGAAATAGTGATGGGGGACATTTTGGGACAGAATGGCACCAAAAGTTTTCGAGTTAAATAAATTCTGCTTAATGACAGCCCTCTGTCCGTTTGAGATGCAGTTCTGAGAGAGTGTGGCCCTCAGATGAGTCATAGCTGACTGCAGAGAGGTTAGGTTGATTTTCCAGCTCCTCGGATGCTGCCTGACCTCCTGTGTTTTTCCAGCACTATTCTAATCTTGAGCCCTCTGTCTGTAACAACCATCAGCACAACAAAATCTGTAAGTGCAAAGGCAGATAAAGATATTCAGAGCCTATGAACTGAAAACATCTGTCTGTATTCTTCCTCTGTGTGAATGAAAAGGTTGAAAAAGTAACAGAGTGTAAAAGCATGAATTCAAATAATGGAAGACCTAGGTCCAATCAATCAACAATGGACTGAGAACAACTATCACTTTACACAAAATAATGTGTCAACATTTCAACAATGAAAAGGAACTTAAAGAAATGATGTCACTCACGCTTGATATGTAGATTTCTGATCTTCGGAATTTTGTCTTCTTTCTGTCCATCCATAATATCTATGTCAAACGTTTTGTATTTTGTCTAACTTAATTCTGAATGAGCCTTGTATACTTGGGGTATTTTAAGGGGTATTTTCAGGTTTACGTTGCAAGGTAGTGGTTTACTGATGCTTACTTTTCTCTGCCATTTGTTAAATTTATGTGCATTACAGTAAATAGAGTTATTTTCAATGATGAAACCAGGTGTGAATTTGTCCTGAATAGCAGTCAGCCAGGCAAATTGGCCATTTGGAGGTTTATTTGGGATTTTATGCATTTTGTAACAGCTTGTGGAACAGTGGGGTCTCATTAGTAGCACACTCTTAAGTCGTGACAAATTGCACTGTTAGAGTCTACACTCTTTTACTGTGCTGATACTGCTCTGAGTCCCTTCCATCTCTAACTCCTCCCAAACCTAGAATAAGGCACTCTCATTCTGCTTTATGGTAAACTTCTTTTTGCACAAAGGTAGACATTGTACAGAATAAAGCTCTCTGTTACAGTGTCTCTCCTTAAGCTCCTCTCCGAGTTTCGATTACATGTTTCTCTTTACTCTGCTGGTGTCAGAGTAGCATCGTCACCTACATCATTCCCAGTGACCTAGACATAGACCGATATGATGTTGTTTATTTGAAAATGAGACACCCTCCCACAAATGCAACTGAGGCAGTGATTTTAAAATCACTTAAGAGAGAATGAGATTGAATTTATGAAAAAAAGGAAGAAAGGAAAGCAAAGAGAATTGAAGTTGGAGAAGGTTGGGTCCATTTGAAGAGCTAGCACAGAGATAGATCTGGTGAACCAAACTCCCCTTTCCACATGATTAGCTTTTTTGAGTATATTAGGTTTCCCTACAGTGTGGAAACAGGCCTGTCGGCCCATCAAGTCCACACCGACCCTCCGAAGAGTAACCCACCCAGACCCATTTCCCTCTGACACTATGGGTAATTTAGCATGACCAATTCACCAGACCTGCACACCTTTGGATTGTAGGAGGAAACCGGTGCACCCGGAGGAAACCCACGCAGACACGGGGAGAATGTGCAAACTCCACACAGTCACCTGAGGCTGGAATCGAATCTGAGTCCCTGGTGCTGTGAGGCAGCAGTGCTAACCACTGAGCCACCTTGCCACCCTAAAGCTTTCAATAGAATATCTATCTGTTTTGCTTATTGCTTTGACAACAGTCAAAAGAAGAATAACTAAAACATGCCATCACTGATTGGGAGAGGTTTCAGTAAGAAACCTTTGCAGTTTTGAAATCGTTTACAAGTGCTTTGATTTCTGGTGTGAAATACCACTCACAATCATTTTGGTGGATACAGGAAGCCACTTAGTTTAAACAGTGTGTGTTCAAGTTCAGAGAAAGCAATCACTTCATTGTCTTTGGGAAGAAAATAGGCTGTGATGAAGACACACCATCAGGCAAGAAGCATTGTTTTTCCTCTCCTGTCCTCTCCAGCTGCTCTGAAAGCTTTATTTGCAGGCCAACAGAAGGCCAAGTTACTGAAACTGGCAACAAAGGAAACATTCCTGTAAAAACCTGAAGTTCTGCCCAACAGCAGAATGTTCCTTCTATTAATAAGTATAAATATAATTAAAGTAATAGCATTCTAAAGAAGCATCACACTGGATTCAAACATTAACCATGTTTTGCGCTCCACTGTTGCTGCCAAACCTGCTGAGCTTCTCCAGCATCTTCTGTCGCACATTAGTCTGTAACAGACTTTAACTCTTCACTTGCATTACAGCAAAGACTACACTTCAATAATACACAGATGTAAAGCAATTTGAGGCAACCTAAGGTTATATAAATGTAATCTCTTTTTGTTCTTTCTGTCACATTCTCTGTCACAAGCTTTTCCTACACTAGAAGAATTGTTGAAGTAGCTGTACTCTTTGTTTTGATCTCTTGTATTCTCTTGTGCATGGTTCTGGTTTGCTTGAGAAAACCATACAAGCTTATTCACATCTAAAACTAATCCAGGAGCATGGAGCAAATCATATACACATCCTCAGTCTGAGGGTGTGACTGTGGCTTCCAATCATGTGATAACATCCTAGCCCTTAGCTCATTCACATGTCATATTCTTCACAAAGCATCGCTCTTAAAGTGATATCAAACATCCTTTAGCTTACTTAAAACAAACTGAAAGAACTGCTTTAAATCAGAAACAAGAAACAGAAATTTCTGGATTGGCTCAGCAGGTCTGGCAGCATCTGTGGAGAGAAGTCAGAGATAACGTTTCAGGTCGAGTAACCCTTTGTCTATTAATTTTGATTTCTCTCCACAGATACTGCCAGGTCTGCTGAGCCGAGGTAGCAATTTCTGTTTTTGATCCCTTAGTTTACAGCTGTTTTATCTGGGGTTTGCTGAGAATAAGGAATCCAGACACAATGCTTAAGAATCTCCAAATGCAAACTACTAAGAAATCCATTGGGGGCATTTCTATTTGCCCGAGGACATGCCATTTCTCTACACTTGCTTTACACCAGGTTGTTCAGCTGAAAATGCATGACTACGACTACAAATGCAAGTTTAATTCCATGCAGGACCTTCCCACCCATCTCACACTTCCTATACCTCTGTGGTCTCCTCTGTCTGTCTCCTTTTGTACCTTCCACTCTTCCAATGTAGGTCTCCATGTTCTAGTAGAAAGTGAGGTCTGCAGATGCTGGAGATCAAAGTTGAAACTTTATTGATGGAACAGCACAGCAGGTCAGGCAGCATCCAGGGAACAGGAGATTCGACGTTTCGGGCACAGGCCCTTCTTCACCAGGTGCCCTCCACCGCATCTCCTCCACTTCCCGCTCCTCCGCCCTTGAGCCCCGCCCCTCCAACCGCCACCAGGACAGAACCCCACTGGTCCTCACCTACCACTCCACCAATCTCCATGTACAGCGCATCATCCGCCGTCACTTCCGCCACCTCCAAACAGACCCCAGCACCAAGGATAGATTTCCCTCCCCTCCCCTATCAGCTTTCCGTAGAGACCACTCCCTCCGCGACTCCCTTGTCAGATCCACACCCCCCACCGACCCAACCTCCACTCCCGGCACCTTCCCTTGCAACCGCAGGAGGTGCAACACTTGCGCCCACACCTCCCCCCTCACTTCTCTCCAAGGCCCCAAAGGAAACTTCCATATCCGCCACAGATTCACCTGCACCTCCACCCACATCATCTACTGCATCCGCTGCAGCCGGTGTGGCCTCCTCTATATTGGGGAGACAGGCCGCCTACTTGCGGAGCGATTCAGAGAGCACCTCTGGGCCACCCGGACGAACCAACCCAACCAACCTGTGGCACAGCATTTCAACTCCCCCTCCCACTCCACCGAGGATATGCAGGTCATTGGACTCATCCACCGCCAAACCACAACAACACGACGGTCGGAGGAGGAGCGTCTTATCTTCCGACTGGGAACCCTCCAACCACAGGGGATGAACTTGGACTTCACCAGTTTCTTCATCCCCCCTCCCCCCACCTTGTCTCAGCCGAATCCCTCCAGCCCGGCACCGCCTTCCTGACCTGTAGTCTTCTTCTTGACCTCTCCGCCTCCATCCTACTCCGACCTATCACCCTCACCTTGACCTCTTTCCACCTATCACATTTCCAACGCCCCTCCTCCAAGTCCCTCCTCCCTACCTTTTATCTTCTCCTGCTGAACACTCTCTGCTCATTCCTGAAGAAGGGCCTGTGCCCGAAACGTCGAATCTCCTGTTCCCTGGATGCTGCCTGACCTGCTGTGCTGTTCCAGCAATAAAGTTTCAACTCCATGTTCTAGTGTCTATTACCTACAGGTCAGATACAGGCATAGTTAGCAATTTTTGAGAAGACTTGTAGCTCAGGTTGATGATAAGTATGTAAGTTAGCTTGCTGAGCTGGAAGGCTTGTTTTCAGATGTTTCGTCACCATGCCTAGGTTACATCATCAGTGAGAGTCTCCGGTGAAGCCCTGGTGGTATGTCCCACCTCTGTATCATAGGTCTTGGTTCCTTAAGGTGAGTGATGTCATTTCCAGTTTTTTTTCAAGGGAAGGTAGATGGGATCTCAGTCAGCGTATTTATTAATGTAGTTCTGGTTAGAATGCCATGCCTCTAAGAATTCTTATGAGTTTCTTTATTTCACCTGTCCTAGGATGTGTGTGTTGCCCCAGTCAAAGTGGCGTTCCTCTTTGTCTGTATGTATGGAAACTAATAATAATGGGTTCTGTCTTTTGGTGGCTAATTGGTGTTCATGTATCCTGGTGGCAAGTTTCCTGCTTGTTTGATGGACGTATTGATGATTTTTACAGTTCTTGTATGGTATTTTGTAAATGACGTTAGTTTTGCTGGTAATATCTAATGAATCCTTTAGGTTCATTAGTCGCTGTTTAAGTATGTTGATCAGTTTGTGAGCTAACATGATGCCAACAGGTCTGAGTAGTTTGGAAATAATTTCTGGTATGTCTTTGGCACAGTGGTAATGTCACTGGACTAGTAATCTAAATTCAGGTAATAAATGTGAGATAGAAAGCTAGTCACGTAATGGCAACTGTCCTTTACAAAAATAACTCTTATTCACTAAAGTCCTTCTTGAAGGAAATGTCCTGACCTGGTCTGACTGTCCTGCATGTGAGTCCAAACCTTAATAAAATGACCTATTGGTACTCCAACCTAGAGAGCCCACTCACCATCCTTAATTGGATCTTGAGTGTGCTCTCTGCTCACTAGTTGATTGTAGATCACTGCCCAGTGACTGTCACTGATCTGGTGTGGCTGAGGAAAGGGAAAAGACGGTCAAGACTCCCATTCAACCCAAAATGCAAAATGTTGCCCATGCCTCTTGTATATTACATCCACCACATATCAACAACGCAGCTATGGAGTCAAAGGCAAATGCAAGCATAGCCTGGAGGTATAATGACTGACAGTAACATTCAGAGACATCTGAACATCTCAATATTATGAAGTCAGGCAATGAGCTGGGATAATTCAATACGAATGAATAAGTAAACAATGAAGCAGCGAAGAGTATGGAACAAAGCATGAACCCTCCAGGCCATTGATGTACCTTTGATTACTGGAAAGCCTCCAGATGAGGATGTGTCTCATCAGTAAAAAATGCTTTTCTTGGAGGGATCACTGGAAGAAACTGGTGGACAAAATCCCTTTTGACACAAATATTCCCATGTGAGATACATTTAATTGATGAATTGACAAAGTTTAATTATTTCAAAATAAACCCAGGCTTTAGATAGTTCAACTAACCTGATTGCAGCCTTTGATCAGAAGGCTTTAGAATCAAAAACTTTGCAGCATTCCATTTATTACAATTGTAATTCCAATAGAAATTAAGATGAACAATTCTATCTTGTTGGAGGCTGAGGGGTGACCTTACAGTGGTTTATAAAATTTTGAGGGGTATGGATAGGGCAAATAGCCAAGGTCTTTTCCCTGAGGTGGGTGAGTCCAAAATTTAGTTTAGGTTTAAGGTGCAATGAGAATGATTTAAAAGGGACCTAAAAGGCAACTTTTTCATGCAGAGGGTGGTGTGTGTATGGAATGAGCCCAGAAGAAGTGGTTGAGGCTGGGAGACATACAATATTTAAAAGGCATCTGGATGGGTTTATGAATAGGAAATCTTTAGAGGGATAAGGGCAAAATGCTGGAAAATGGGACTAGATTACTTTAAGTTATCTGGTCAGCATGGATAGAGTCATAGAGATGTACAGCCTGAAAACAGACCATTCGGTCCAACCTGTCCATGCCGACCAGATATCCCAACCCAATCTAGTCCCATCTGCCATCACCCAGCCCACATCCGTCCAAACCCTTCCTATTCATATTCCCATCCAAATGCCTTTTAAATGTTGCAATTGTACCAGCCTCCACCACTTCCTCTGGCAACTCATTCCATACATGTACCACCTGCTGTGTGAAAACGTTGTCCCTTAGATCTCTTTTCTATCTTTCCCCTCTCACCCTAAACCTCTAGTTCTGGACTCCCCAATCCTGGGAAAAAGACTTTGTCTAATTATCCTATCCATGCCCCTCATGATTTGGTAAACCTCTATAAAGTCACCCCTCAACCTCCAACGGTGCAGGGAAAACAGCCCTAGCCTGTTCAGCCTCTCCCTATAGCTCAAATCCTCCAACCCTGGTAAGATCCTTGTAAATCTTTTCTGAACCCTTTCAAATTTCACAACATCTTTCCGATAGGAAGGAGACCAGAATTACATGCAATATTCCAACAGTGGCCTAACTAATGTTCTGTACAGCCGCAACATGACCTCCCAACTCCTGTACTCAATACTCTGACCAATAAAGGAAAGCATACCAAACGCCTTCTTCACTATCCTATCTACCTGCGACTCCACTTTCAAGGAGCTATGAACCTGCACTCCAAGGTCTCTTTGTTCAGCAACACTCCCTAGGATCTTACCATTAAGTGTATTAGTCCTGTTAAGATTTGCTTTCCCAAAATGCAACACCTCGCATTTATTTGAATTAAATGCTATCTGCCACTTCTCGGCCCATTGGCCCATCTGGTCAAGATCCTGTTGTAATCTGAGGTAACCTTCTTCGCTGTCCACTACACCTCCAATTTTGGTGTCATCTGCAAACTTACTAACTGTACCTCTTATGCTCCCATCCAAATCACTTACGTAAATGACAAAAAGTAAAGGACCCAGCACCGATCCTTGCGGCACTCCACTGGTCACAGGCCTCCAGTCTGAAAAACAACCCTCTACTACCACCCTCTCTCTTCTATCTTTGAGCTAGTTCTGTATCCAAATGGCTAGTTCTCCATGTATTCCGTGAGATCTAACCTTGCTAACCAGTCTCCCATGGGGAGCCTTGTCGAATGCCTTACTGAAGTCCATATAGATCACATCTACTGCTCTGCCCTCATCAATCCTCTTTGTTACTTCTTCAAAAAACTCAATCAAGTTTGTGAGACATGATTTCCCAAGCACAAAGCCATGTTGACTATCCCTAATCAGTCCTTGCCTTTCCAAATACATGTACATCCTGTCCGTCAGGATTCTCTCCAACAACTTGCCCACTACTGACATCAGGCTCACTGGCCTATAGTTTCCTGACTTGTCGTAACCACCCTTCTTAAACAGTGGCACCTCATTAGCCGACCTCCAGTCTTCTGGCATCTCACCTGTGACTATCGATAATACAAATATCTCAGCAAGAGGCCCAGCAATCACTTCTCTAGCTTCCCACAGAATTCTAGGGTACACCTGATCAGGTCTTGGGGATTTATCCACCTTCATCCATTTCAAGACATCCACCACTGCCTCCTCTGTAATATGGACATTTTGCATGAGTTGGACCGAAACGCCTGTTTCCAGTCTGTACAACTCTATGACTCTATTTTAAAGAATACTTTACAATGGAAGCTGACTTTTCAAATAAAATAATCTCCACCTCAACCTATTGAATCTTTTGTCCTTTATATAAATTGAGTTGGGATGTCCTCCCATCCCACCCTAACTGGAATGGGAGCGGTTTGGAGACAATGTGAAATTGCAATGCTGTCAAACAAGGTAATTTCTTTTTCCTGGTTTTCCCATGTCTCTTCTATCAATGCTGGGGAAAAAAAAAAGTGTAGGATTGAGAAACTGAAAGGTGGGGGATCCCTGATGGAAATTCTTTTATTGTTTTGTGGTTGGGGTGTGATAAGGGGGAGCTTGATATGAGATGTTCGACCCATGAGCCAAGAAAAAAAGAATCACAGAACTGTCTGCACAATTCTGGCAACCAGCCATTCAATAAGTCAAGGTATAATAACAGTTATCGCTGGGAACACAAAGCAATTTGAAAACATCTTAAGTGCTCAAATAATTGCAAAATCTCCCTGAAGACAAAGGTATTTTTTAAAAGATAGTGGTGTGCTTCTTTTCATATTTTTAAGCTGCCTATTTATTGAAGGATTTTTAATAACAATACCTGCCCTTAGGGTAATAAGTACCATTAAAAATAACCCTGAAACAAGTACTGAGTTATTTTGCAGGTATATCTTGCAGCTAACCTTACACTATGTCTACGAGAAGAAGGCATCTGGCAACATTTTGAGCCTTAACTTGTTTTTAGCTCAAGATAGCAAGCTGTAGCATCAGTTTTGGTAGAGATCAGAAACAGAAAAGTGCAAGGTCACTTTGTGATGATACTATGGCTTTAAGAGTTGCATTTTGTCCTTTTTATCTTTGAAGACAGGCTGAAACAAAGGTGTGAGTGGTCTGTTCCAAGCAAATAAAGTAAACAGCTTGGGGACTTTTTAAGTTGGAATAATAGAAGCAGCCTGAATGGGTGGAGTCAGGCTCCCAAGAACCAACATATTAGTTTAGCTTTCAGCAGTTGCTAGGGTTGGAAGTTGGCTGTGGAAGCTGTATCTCTTGTTACAGCTAAAAGCTTCAGCTGTCTGTCTCTGCCAGAATCACATGTGAGACCATTTGTTTTATTCACTTTGCTTTTGCCAAGAGTGTGGTTTTGGATGTTATTATATTGGAACAGTTGCTGTTTAGTAGTTAAATAAACTACTATTCTGTTAAGTTTTCTGATAATGTTAAAGTTGTACATTCTTTCTTTTGTTTGCATTTTAACTATAGGGTCAGAATAAAGTACCTATAGCTGGGTAGTGTAATCAATTGAATTAAATCTGGAACATAGCACCCTACACTTGCCTTTAAATAAGATAAAAATTAGAGTCCAGGCTATTTCCTTGATATATTTGAAGCGAGTTTGGTCTGGTCCATAACAACTTATAGAAGTAGTTTTTGCCTTCCAAATAATTGTTACATTTGAGCAAAGTACACAGGAAGAAAGATTTGGAGCATATATAAAATGTACTTCAGTAGTCACGGGTGACTTTAATTTGTACATAAATGAGCAAGGGCAACCTGGAAAATGAATTTGTTGTATGTATCCAGGACAAATTGTCAGAGCAGTACGTTCTGACCACAACCAGAGAGTAGTCTTCCAGACTTCGTAATGTACAATGAGACAGGATCAATCAATCACTTTGTAGGTGACAGCGACCAGAGCATGTTAGAATTTCATGTTCATTTTGAATGTGAAAAGTGTGGGTCTAAAACTAGAATTTTAAATCTAAATTAAGATTGTTATGGAGAAATGAAAGCAGAGTTGGCTAAAGGGTACTGGGAAAATCAGCTAAAAGGTAGGACATCAGAGATGAAGTAGCGGACAGTTAAGGACATGTTAAATAACTCACAGGAAAGATTTGATCCCAATCAAAAGGAAACACTCTTTGAGAAGGATGCATCATCTTGGCTAAATAAATAAGTTAAGGATAATATAAAATTGAAAGGAACACTGTGCAAACCTGCAAATAGCAGTGATAAATCGGAGATTGGACATATGTTAAGAACCAGGACAAACTGATTCAAAAATAATGGAATTAGGCAGAGACTGCACGAGTTTGAGATAGGAACAGTGTGTTTAAATAATTTATTAAAGTTCTTTGAGGAAGTAACAAACAAGGTGGTTATAGGGGAACCTACAAACGTGAGAGTAGACAGAGTGTGGTGCTGGAAAAAGCACAGCAGGTCAGGAAGCATCTGAGGGCAGGAGATTCGATGTTTCGGGCAGGACCCTTCATCAGAACTGCATGAAGGATTATGCCTGAAATGTCGACTCTCCTGTTCCCCAGATGCCACCTGACCTGCTGTGCTTTTCCAGCGCCACACGTTATCTATTCTGACTCTCCAGGATCTGCAGTCCTCACTATCCCCAATACTACAGATGTGATGTACTTGGATTTCTAAAAAAAACTTTTGGTGAGGTGCCACATCAAAAGTTACTCTATAAAATAGGTTTAGGTACAGCATATTTGCATAGAGAAAGGACTTTTTAACTACAGGAAGCAGAGACTAGATAGAAATTGATCTTTTCTAGTTTGGCAAGAGTGGAGTGCCACAGTGGAGTGCCATAGTTGTGCCTTCAACTATTTACATTCGTTATCAATGAACTGGGTGAAGGGATTGAATGTATCATTGCTAAATTGCCGATTACACCAATTTTGGTAGGAAATAAATTGCAAGTCAGAGTCTACAAAAGGGGACAAATAGATTAGATAAATGGGCAACTATTAGGCAGGTGAAGTATAATGGAGTAAACTGTGGATTTGTCCATTTTAACTGGAAGATTAGAAAATCAGTATACTATTTAAATAGACCAAGGTATCCTGGGTATATGAAAGACAAAAAGTTAGCAAATACAGCAAAGAATTAGGAAGGAAAATGGAAATGTTGGATTTATTGCAAGAAAATTGATCAAGAAAAGATGGACAGGGTCTTGGGTGACACCACATCTGGAGTATAGTGTACAGTCTGGAACTCATTATTGAGAGAAAGTATAATTGCGTGATAAGCAATTGAATGAAGGTTCACTTGATTCCTTCAGGGGATAAAGGACTTACTAATGAAGAAAGGAGTCGAGAGTGTGGTGCTGTAAAAGCATGGCAAGTCAGGTAGCATCCAAGGAGCAGGAAAATCGACATTTCAGGTAAAAGCCTTTCCAGCACCACACCCTTGATTCTAATCTCCAGCATCTGCAGTACTCACTTCACCTTATGAAAGAGGAAACATTGAATGGGTTGGGTGTGTATCTATTGGAATTTATAAGCATGAGACACAATTTTATTGAAACACAAGAGATCATGAGGGGGCATGACAGGGTGGATATTGGAAAAGTATCTTTTCTTTGAGAGAGACTTTCCACTTGGAGGCATAATTTGAAGGTAAGAGTTGTCCTTTTAAGACTGAGGTGAGGCGAATGTTTTGCATCAGGGGATTGTCTGTCAGTGGAATTCACTTGCTCAGAAAAAAGTGGATGTTGGGACATTGAATTGATTCAAGGAGGAGTTAGATTTTTGATAGGTAAGGAAGGCAAGAGATATGGGGAGGAGGGTGGTCAGTGCAGATAAGACTGTGGAGTTGAGACAACAATCAGTTTGACAGTAATCTTATTGTGTGGCCCAGTGTGCTCAAAGCACTGAATGGCCTACTCCTGCTCCTAAGTCCAATAATTTAATTCAAAAATATACTTTATTGATGAAAAAACCTTTACATATATACACATGGTCACTAGCGCAGTTTGTTTCTGTACAAAAGTAGTTGAAGAAACAAACAAACAATAGAGATTGACTCTATCCAAGAAACAAATCCAAGACATCTCTCACTTGTGCAAGACTATATCTACATCTATTAGAGGTGTGGACAGGGTCCGATAACTGAATGGACCCCCATTTAACTTTGGCTGAAAGACCTCAGACAGTGGTCTTTCTTCACTGCGCCTTGGCAGCAGCTGCCCCAAACTTTAGAGCATTCCTTGACGTGTAGTCCTGGACTTTGGATTATGCCAGCCTGCAACACTCTGTCGAGGTCAACTCCTTGCTCTGGAAGATGAACAATTCCTGGCAGAGCAAAGAGCGTTTTTCCCAGAGTTGAAGGTCGTCTAAGTGCAGCTGGTGTCTATCTATGTGTCTGTGTGCAGGGGAGCAGACCGCAGAGCACAGAGTTCTATGTCATGGAACTGCTTGGGATGGACCTTGACAAAAAAACCATTTTGTCTTTCTCCATACTTGCTTTGCAAATGTATATTCCATATGGACAAAATATTCGACTGATGCATTCTTCCCCCAGCTCATTAAACTTGTTATGCTGTGTTCCATTTCTCCAGCTACATTTGGTAGAACCATTACTTTGGTACAGGATCTTGCTGTTATAACAGTGTGAATACAGCCATGTCCTTGTGCCCAGCATTAGGAACTTGTGGGAAACGAGGAAAGAGCGAAGACTGCAGTTGCGGGAGATCAGTGTCTAAAAGTGAGGTGCTGGAAAAGCACAGCTGGTCAGGTAGCATCTGAGTAGCAGGAGAGTCAACATTTCGAGAATGTGGGAACCTGGCAGGCAACCATTTATTTCCTTAAAATTATACAAAGGACTGTAGATGCTGGAGATTGGAAATACACAAAAACAGAGGTTACTGGAGAAAATCAGCAAGTCTGTGGAGGGAGAGAAACAGAGTTCACATTTCAACTTAGCATTTGGAAGAGAGGTCACCAGACTAGAACAGCTAACTCTGTTTTCTTCCCACATAACTGCGACAGATCTTAAACAGGTGGACAAATTGTTAATGAGCAGTACAGAATCAAGACCCGCAAACAGCAATTGGATAAATGGCCAATTAATCTGTCTTAGACAATGTAGGGTGACAGATTGTTAACTCAGAGATGGAGAGCTCTCCCTAATTTGAGATAACACCTTGGGCATTTTAACACCTATTTAAACATCAGCACCCTCAAGCATAATCTCATACCAAGATGTCAGCTGAAGGGTATCACTTCCAACAATGTACCATGTTTTAAAACCTCAATTTATAATATTTACTGAAAAAGAAATACTTGAACCCGCAATCTTACATAAATCCAAAAAAAAGGAAACTAAAAGAAACTTGCATTTTTAATGTTAAAAATCACGCAACACCAGGTTATCATCCAACTGGTTTAATTGGAAGCACCAGTTTTCGGAGCGCTGCTCCTTCATCAGGTGGTTCGGGAGCAACACTCCAAAAGTTAGTGCTTCCAATTAAACCTGTTGGACTACAACCTGGTGTTGCGTGATTTTTAACTTTTTACACCCCAGTCCATCTCCAAATCGTACATTTTCAATAGCCCTTTAACCATCTGCAGGTTGTTTGGAGCCCTTTCCAGCCAACATGTAATTGTTACTGTAATGTCGGAAACACAGCCATTTGCATGTTCCCACAAACAGCAACATGACAGATGAAAAGAAAACGCTCAAAGAACTGTGGAAGCAGGAAATCAGAAACACAAACAGAAATTCAGCATCGGTTCTGATGAAGGGTCACTGGAGCCAAAACGTTAACTCTGCTTTCTCTCTCCACAGATGCTGTGATTTACCAGCAATTTCTGTTTGTGTTTTTGAATGTGATAGATGGGTTCTTACATTGTTGATTGGATGCTATTGCATAGGACTTACATATCCCAGCTAAAGTTAAGGTACCGGGGTTTCAGACAGGTTATAAAAATAAACAATTCCTCTTGCTTTCTAATGCCTCAAGTTCTCCCAACACAAATATACCCTTCTCATGCAATCTCCAACTGCTTAGATCTTGTATTTGCCTAATTACATTGAGTAAAGGAGTTGGGAGGTAACGTTGCAGACATTGGTTAGACCACTTTTGGAATACTGCATTCAGTTCTGGTCTCCCTGCTATAGGAAAGATGTTGTTAAACCTGAAAGGGTTCAGAAAATATTTACAAGGATGTTTTCAGGGTTGGAGGGTTTAAGTTATAGGGAGAGACTGAATAGGCTGGGGCTATGTTCCCTGGAGCGTCAAGGGGCCAAGGGGTGACCTTGTAGAGGTTTATAAAATCATGAGGGGCATGGATAGGGGGAACAGTATCCCAACATAGGAGAGTCCAAAACTAGAGGGCATAGGTTTAAAGTGAGAGGAAAAAGATTTCAAACAGACCGAAGGGGCAACATTTTCACTCAGCGGGTGGTCGTGTATGGAATGAGCTGCCAGAGGACGTGGTGGAGGCTGGTACAATTACAACATTTAAAAGGCATCTGGGTGGGTGTATGTAGAAAAAAGATCTGCTACCCTGTCCACCCACAGTATGGCTGCATTAAAAAAAAGCACAGACGCTGGACTGCAAAACACAGAAATCAATCCTGCCATCACATACAGAACACAACCACAATGCCCCAGTCTTACCCAAACAGGCTAACAAACAAACCAGGAGACAGTGAGGTCTGCAGATGCTGGAGACCAGAGTTAAGAATGTGGTGCTGGAAATGCACAGCAGGTCAGGCAGCATCCAAGGAGCAGGAAGATCGATGTTTCAGGCCGGAGTCCTTCATCAGGAATGAAGTTGGGCAGCCCAGCCTCATTCCTAATGAAGGCCTCTAGCCTGAAACGTCTATTTTCCTGCTCTTCGGATGCTGCCTGACCTGCTATGCTTTTCCAGCAACACATTCTCAACAAACAAACAAACCAGACATGGCCAAGCTATTAGGTAGGGGTAAAAAAAATGACTGCAGAGGCTAGAAACCAGATTCTGGATTAGTGGTGCTGGAAGAGCACAGCAGTTCAGGCAGCATCCAAGGAGCAGCGAAATCGACGTTTCGGGCAAAAGCCCTTCATCAGGAATAAAAATATTCCTGATGAAGGGCTTTTGCCCGAAACGTTGATTTCGCTGCTCCTTGGATGCTGCCTGAACTGCTGTGCTCTTCCAGCACCACTAATCCCAAAATCTGGTTTCCAGTATCTGCAGTCATTGTTTTTACCTACATGATCATATTTCCTACTTTAGTTACCACGGCCAAACTATTCCCAGACCAGAGAATATACTTCACAAACAACCTTCACAGTAAAGCTTCCAGCCCCGTTTAGCACTGCAGTCCCAGTATGCTAAGGACAGGCTCATTTCCCATTGAAACCAATACCGCATAAACAAAGAGGCAGACCGAGAGACCCCAGAAGACTTCGCTTGCAGGAGGAACACAATGGACACACCTGAATGCCTGGAGAAGGGAGATTGATACATATTCACGCGAATGGGAAATACAATGAAGAATCCTCTAGAAGTCATTCTTACCCACCCACGGAGATGGCTGGAATTTCCTGCGCCAATTACAAATGAATTGCTACTGCCGGATGCTTGATTAACTTCAGTTTATTTTTGTTTTAATCACTTTACAATTTTCACCATTGTCCTGGAACTGCTTGATAATTATCACCTTTGTGTTGTACCCCTATAAAGTCTGCATGCACCTTCTGTTCTGGGAAGAGCATTCGGGCCATCTGTGCAGAGAATCAGTTCTGTGTCAGCCTGGTCAATTTCTCTTCCGCGATATCGCTGTGTTTAATAAACCGCCTGTCAATTTCCACCACGACCCTCGTTTGTGGTCTTTGCTCCATTGGGCTGAGTTTTTCCGACAGTATATGAATAAGGAGGAGAAAGTGAGGATTGCAGATGCTGGAGATCAGAGCTGAAAATGTGTTGCTGGAAAAGCGCAGCAGGTCAGGCAGCATCCAAGGAACAGGAGAATCGACGTTTCAGGCATAAGCCTTTCTTCAGGAATATTTTTATTCCTGATGAAGGGCTTTTGCCCAAAACGTCGATTTGGCTGCTCCTTGGATGCTGCCTGACCTGCTATGAATAAGGAGGGTTTGGACGGATTTGGGCCAAATGCTGGCAAACAGATTTAGATTAATTTAGGATATCTGGTCAGCATGGACAAGTTGGACGAAAAGGGTCAGTTTCCGAGCTGTACAAATCTAATTGTTAATTCTTGATTTTCTTTTCCCTCTCTTTTATACCTTATTGAAGGAACGCTGATGTGTCTTGAATTCAGACTCTTGTCCCTTTGAACCTCCTTGTTCATTTCAATTGAGGCCTAATTAACAGATAGAAGACAAAATTCAAAGACCACTTGCATTGTTCTATCACACAATGAGCCTTAAGGGCTCCCTTATGTTCCCTAGCCTTGGAATTGAAACGAGAGCCTTGTTTTTGTTTCCTCCAGTAGAGGGTTATATAAACAAATGCATCGAATTGAGCACATCCTTGGCACTCATCCTTTAAAAATTCTGGTGCAGGAGAACAGCACTCTCAAGAGGGCATAATGGAATTAGGTATTAACCACAATTACTCTCTTGGAAAGTGATGGGAAAGGGAGGATCTCATTTGAAACAAAGAAGGGCAACTAAGCTTAAGTTTATAGATATTTCACAGAAATATATTAGAACAGTACAAAGCTGAAGTAGGCTAATAGATCACCCCAAACTGGCAGAACTGATTCTAATCAAAGGAGAGAGTTACATGATCCTGATGAAGGGCTTTTACCTGAAACGTCGATTTTACTGCTCCTCGGATGCTGCCTGAACTGCTGTGCTCTTCCAGCACCACTAATCCCAATATCTGGTTTTCAGCATCTGCAGTCATTGTTTTTACCTACATGATCATATTTCCTACTTTAGTTCTAGCAATTAGGATTTCAAGTTAAAAACTTGCAAGACAGTAACTTCCGATATGTTGAAAAGTGTGGAGCTGGAAAAGCACGGCGCTGGAAAAGCACAGCATGTCGGACAGCAACCGAAAAGCAGGAGAGTCAACATTTCGGGCATAAGCCCTTCATCAGGAGTGAAGGGTTTATGCCCATTCCTGATGAAATGCTCATTCCCAAAACATTGACTCTCCTGCTCCTCGGATGCTGCCTGACCTGCTGTGCTTTTCCAGTGTTACACTCTCGACTCTGATCTCCAGCATCTGCAGTCCTCACTTTGTCCATTATACCATGCCTTGTTAGTGTTGAGATACACCAATAATATATTACACAGGAGCTACATTGAAAGCAATGACAACCCTGGTTATACCATGTCCATTTGACGCCAAGAAAGGTCTCCTCCCCACTATCCAAGGTCCCAAACACATCTTCCAGGTGAAGCATTGGTACACCTGCACTTCACTCAATCTAGTCTACTGTATTCACTGCTCACAATGCGGTTTCCTCTACAATGGGGAGACAAAACACAGACTGAGTCGTCACTTCACTAAACACCTCTATTTTATATGTAAAAATGACCCTGAGCTTTCAGTTGCCTGCTACTTCCACACACCATTGTGTTCCCATATTAACATTTGTGTCTCAGGACTTCTGCAATGAAACTCAATGTAAGCTGGAGAAACACTACTTCATTAACTGCCTTTGAATTATATAGCCCTCAGGACTCATCATTGAGTTTAATAATTTCATCTTATGAATACCTCCATCCATAATCGTTACCCACACCAACACCCCCAGGTGCTGTTCTGTGTATTTGCATCAACCCGGGTTCAATTCCCGCCTCAGGCGACTGACTGTGTGGAGTTTGCACGTTCTCCCCGTGTCTGCGTGGGTTTCCTCCGGGTGCTCCGGTTTCCTCCCACAGTCCAAAGATGTGCAGGTCAGGTGAATTGGCCATGCTAAGTTGCCCGTAGTGTTAGGTAAGAGGTAAATGTAGGGGTATGGGTGGGTTGCGCTTCGGCGGGGCGGTGTGGACTTGTTGGGCCGAAGGGCCTGTTTCCACACTAATCCCTTTGTCTGCTTCCCTTGTTTTCCTTCTCCTTCTCTCTGGGTCAGTCTCCATTGTTATGGACGAGTCCAGACCACTCAAAACATTCTTAGGCAGGCAGCCCAGACCATAACTTTGCAATTTGTTTCAGTACTGGGTTGACTACCAGGTTTTAAAACAGACAAAAATGTATTCACAAAATTATGGAATAAAACACAAAGAACAGAACAAAGAGTATCTACAGAACCCACCTTGGCCTGAAATCTCATCTATTTACAGATAAAAAAAGACTCTCAAAATCCTTTCTCATCTCTGTATCAAACTAGCCACCTTGGAGCCGGGAGCTGGTTTACAACCCCTCTGAAAAAATCAAGGGCATAGTATCCTTGAGAAAAAGAACAGCGTTGTGACACCATCTGTCCGTTTCACTCCTTCCACCACCACCCCAACAGTCTCGCCCTCCGTCATCAGCAGAAGTACCACCTTTTCCCAGTTGCTTTCAGTCCTGACAAAGTTCTGTCACTGGACTCGAAGTGTTAACTCCGTTTCTCTCTCCACAGATGTTACCAGACATGCTGAGTAGTTTACGTTTTTGGCTGTACAAAGTTTGCTACAAGCTTAAGCCGTCAATTTAACCACAAGCGAAAGGTTGGATGTTGGAAATCAGACACAAAACACAGAAATTGCTGGAAAAGCTCAGCAGGTCTGGCAGCATCTGTGGAGATAATTTAGAGTTAACCTTTTGAGTCTGATTACCCTTCCTCAGAACTCTCAGTTTCATTGCAACAGTGGCATCAACTTTAGAAATGAGCACAGGACAGCCCAGTTAAATAATAATCAAGTCACTGCCACCTTCTGTTTTAATCTTTTGTAACTCTATCAAGCGTAGAGTTAATATTTTTATGCATTGTCTTAATACATGATACAGAAGAGAGACAGGGAGATGTCCTGTCTCCCTCGCTTTCATCTATCACCACAAACTGTGCATAGCTTCTTAACTTTTAATCCTGGGATCAGAGTACCATTGGCAAGGCTAGCACTCACTGTCCATCCCAAAATGTTTTTACCTGAATGGCTTGAAGGGGCATTTAGAGGGCAATTGAAGATACTTCTGTGGATCTACAGTCACATGTAGGCTAGGCAGGATTAAAAGGGCAGATTTTCATTCATGATTTTGATCTATTATTGTCACATTTACAATGAAAAGTTTTGTTTTGCATGCAGTACAGACAAATCATAACACACAATGTGCATTAGGGTAATAGAACAGAGCGAGGAATACAATGTTACAACTACAGAAAAGGTGCACAGAGAGCGAGATTAACATTTAAATTTAAAATTTGAGCGATCAATTCAGAAGTCTGATAACAGGGGGGAAGAAGCTGTTCTTGAATCTGTTGGTACATGTATTTAAGCTTTTGTATCTTCTGCCTGATGGAAGAGGTTGGAAACACTTCAGTGAATAAGATTTTTATTTTAATGACCATCTAGCAGTTTCATGATCATCAGTACTGAAACTAACACCTTGTTCCATATTAATTGAATTTAAATTCCACTAGTTATTTTGTGGGATCTGAACTATTCTGGATCATTAGTCCAGATCTCCAGGTAACTAGCCCAGTAATAATTCCATGAAGCTCTTTGTACTCTTGAAGGAATAATCTGTCTTGTAATAAGTAATACATTATTCGTGAAATCTCAAATACCGGTCATTCTTACAGCATGCTGCTGTTTCTGCACAAACTGTGGAACAGCATTCAGGCAGCAAATTGCCTTACACATGGGATTTGTCATGATCTGCTGTGTATGAGTATCGCTTAAGCAACAAAAGTCAAGATCAGGATAATTTCAAAAGAAGGTTGCAATAAGCTTGAGGAAAGAAAAACAAACCCTGCAAAATCAACAGAAATGAACGGCAAATTAAAATGAGTTCGGGAAAATAAAGTAAGGTTCAAGCTGAGGTTTGCTAACAGGACTCATACCTCCGTGTCAACCATTTGAGGGCTCATGACAGACTGGACGACTTACATGTGAATTCGGATCAGGAATAGGCCATTCCATCCCTCCAGCCTTCTGCTACAATTGGTAAGCTGATCTGCTTGTGGCCTTGAAATAACTGCACAGAGGCCGGTATCCCATCTCCAAGTCACCTTTTATTTACATGTGCACAGTGCCAGGGATATGATCAGCCAACTCCAAACCAGCTCCTAGACTGAGGAGACCTTCTCAATTTGCTGCTTATCTTATTTTTTGCAGGTGTAAGACACAGTGAAAGACACAAGGTGCACAAATCTTTATTCAGTTTCCAGCAGGAAGCAAAGAAACACCCGAGTGGCCAATGACAAGCAGTGCCCTTCACAAAGGGGATCTCCTGCTTTTGTTTTGTTTTGTTTTTTTTTCCCTTTTTTTACCCCCACACTACCGCCTAACCGCGGTAGTGCTTATATTTCCCCCCCACACCCATGTTGTGTGTGTGCAGGTGTGAGAGACACAAGGTGTACGAATCATTATTCAAATTTCCACCATCAGGAAGAAAGGAAACACCCGAGTGGCCAGTGACAAGCAGTTCCTTTCACAAAGGGAATCTCCTGCTTATATCTGTCAGCCCAGGTTAACAACCAATGAAGGATCTCATAGTGAATGAGATCCACTTGGCTCTAGTTCCAATCACTACAGGCCTCAACTCTACTTTACCTTTGTTGTATAAGGTAATGGTTCTGAAAGGGTTATTGTTGGAAACTCTTAAACTCCTCCAAGCCTGATGATGCCTTACTGGCTTGGGTAGGGATAAAGAGGAGAATTTTCTGATTCATGGAGTGCAAACCCATTTTCACAGCTTTCCTCATAGTCATAATAACAATGTACTTATACCTAAACTTGTATCTAATTGCTATTATGTAATAAATTACATCTTGTTAAGACAAGAGACTCTTCTAGTGACTGTTCCACAACTGCTTTGAACCAAATAGGTCTTAGACTCAATAAAAGAAAGAGAAATGAAGCATTTTTTGACAGCACCTTCCAAACCCCCCGTTCTCTAGCAGCTAGCAGGAAAGAGCAGCAGATGCATGAGAATAATCACAATTTGCAAGATCACCTTTAATTCTCACATAAAATCACAGAGATGTACAGCACACAAACAGACACTTCGGTCCAACTCAGCCATATTAATCTAGTCCCATTTGCCAGCATTTGACCATAATCCCTCTAAATACTTCTTATTCAGATACCCATCCAGATGACTTTTAAATGTTTTAATTGTACCAGCCTCCACCACTTCCTCTGGCAACTCATTCCATACACGCACCACCCTTTGCATGAAAACATTGCCCTTTAGGTCCCTATCCCCTCTCACCCTAAACCTATGCCCTCTAGGGATAAGACCTTGTCTATTTACCCTACCGATGTCCCTCATGATTGTATAAACTTCTATAAGGTCACCCCTCAGCCTCTGTTTCTCCAGGGAAAATATCCCCAGCCTATTCAGCCTTTCCCTACAGCCCAAACCCTTGAACAATATCGTCTTTCCTTCACTGTTGCTGAGTCAAAATCCTGAAGACCTGTAGCAGATAAAGAAGAGGGAGAAAGTGAGGCCTGCAGATGCTGGAGATCAGAGTCAAGAAGTGTGGTGCTGGAAAAGCACAGCTGGTCAGGCAGCATCCGAGGAACAGGACAGTCAATGTTTTGACATTCCTGATGAAGGGCTTATGCTCAAAACATCGACTCTCCTGCTCCTTGGATGCTGCCTGACTGGTTGTGCTTTTCTAGCACCACACTTTTCGACTCAGATCAAGAAGATCAAGCTCACCACCATCTTGTGCATTGCAACTGGGGATGGCCAAAAAAATGATGGACAAGCCAGCTCAACCCAAATCCTATGAACAATTGTTTTAAAAACTCCTTCTCCCACAAATACCACATGCCCGATACCTTTTAAGTACCTGGTCAGTCAACAATCTATTGAACTTGCTACAAAAATTTTCAATTAATTTCTCTCCACTGATCTCTGGTGAAGAGAGTCCTACAGACACATGACTGTCTTGAGAGAAAAAGCATTTTCCTCATCTCTGTCTTAAATGCTTGGCTCCTTATATTTGAATAGTGTCCCATCATTCTAGTCTCTCCTACAAGAGCAAACGTCCTTCCTCCATCCATTTTATTGTGTCCTCTCAAGTTTGTATATGTTTCAATATTGTGTCCTCTCAGGTTTGAATATGTTTCAATAAGGACACATTTTAATCTGCTAAAGTCCAAAGGATATGCGCCGATGTCCAAAATGTGGGCAACACTGTGGCTCAGTGGCTGGCATTGCTGCCTCACAGCACCAGGGACCTGGGTTCAATTCCACCCTCGGGCAACTGTCTGTGTGGAATTGGTGTGTTTTCTTCATGTCTGCATGGGTTTCCTCTGGGTGCTCTCGTTTCCTCCCACAGTCCAAAGATGTGCATGTTAGGTGGATTGGCCATGCTAAATTGCACATTGTGTGCAGGCCATGTGGCTAAACCATGGGAAATGAGGGATAGGGTAAGGGGATGTGTCTGGGTGGGCTGTTCCTCAGAGGGTCAGTGTGGACTTAATGGGCTAAATGCCTGCTTCCATACTGTTCTATTCTATTTTATGATTTCCTCATGAGGTAACCATAAGACCTGGACATATTACATATTACAGTCAATATTGACTTAGTGTTACTGCTCCCTTGAGATTTAAATCCAACATTGTGCACTCAAGTGGGTTTTAATGATTCCAGGTAGAGTTGACACTGCCATGGTGACATTCTTCCCTCAAGTATGGGCACCAAAAGAGAGGCTCACATTTACCCAATCAGTGCCTTCATTTTTGTACATAACCGAAGGTACTGTCCTTTAAAAGAGCAGAAGGAGGCCATTCATCCCATCAAGCCTATCCTGCCATTCAATCAGATCATGGCTGATTTGTAATTCATTGTAGGTGAATTGTACTGAGATGATATTCAAAGACCTGACCATATACAAGTGCAATTCTTTCTCTCAGGAGCGCACAATATCTTCCTTAGCCAAGAACTGTCACACTGCTTTCCCCCATGAATCTTTCTGGCATACGTTTCCCAAGAGTTCACTGTTATTGTTGATTGTGGCAGATAGAATGGAGAATAAACTTGGGGGAGAAAAAGCTGGAGATTCAATTGTTAACGTGGAAATCCCAATCGGTGTCTGATTGCACAGCAGTGAATCGCTTCATAATTTCAAGTCCCTGAACCGAACAATGTCTTATAAAGATAAAGGGAACCCAGCATAACTGTAGAATCAGTCATGCATTGATATTCGTCTAATACAGGATGGAAGACAATTAGCGAATAAATGCCTGATAGTCAGCCAAATGAGTTTTTAAATGAAACTCAAAGAAAATTAGCTCTTGCCTTTTCAGTAGGAATGCAGAATCTTCTTTGCTCACTTATTAACTGTAACGCTCATGTACTTTGTTCAAATGCTACTTAGCACATTCTCATTACCTTTTTTGAAAGAAATACCAGATAGAAATTTCAAGATTTGTTACTTGTTTGCTAATTTGAGATTGAAACCTGAAATAATAGAAACATTTATTTTACAAACACAACAATAAAATTTGATGATCTTTGGTAATGTTGCCCATGTAAGATGAGATACATACTTTACAAGGACACAACACCTTGTAGCAAGCAATAGACTGTAGGATATTACAGTGCAATGATAATGTCAGTAGGCTTGTTACTTAGAGAACAGTAGTTCAATTCTCACCATAGCTTTTAAAGTATTTGAATTCAGTCAGACATCAGTTAAAGTAACTACATAGCCATTGTATTCTTATCAAAAGTCAACTGGTAATATGATCAGTAGCCCTGTCCATACACCCAGCTTGCGGTCTCTGATACTGCCCTTGCATATGAGTTATAACAAACACACCTTAAAAATAAATTATTTAGAACACACCACTCCTAAATCTTTTTATCTTGCATTACTTAATTCTCTGCCTAATCAGTCAAGTGCATATTCAAAAACATGCAAATGCTATCTGGCATGCTTTGAAACAAGAGGAGTGTTTTAAAATGCGAGAAGAGAGCAACTTGAAAATAATGTATAATGGGAAAGGGACATGTATCCCATCTTGTGTTTAAGCAATAAGTACCTTGTTATGGAGCATCTGTATTGTGAATGTTGTTACAATGAGTGCAGACATTAATGATGACAGATATTAACAGATAAGTAACATGTTGAGGGTCCTCTGGAATTGTATGTATTCCAATACCTCACCTATCAAGAGTGGCTAAATACCATGAAAATTTAAGTCTTTGCACTAAATTTGTTTTCCCCACTAATGCTTTCCAGCCTTTTGAGCTTCTAATGAGATCCTGTTGACTGTCACCCAAGGTTGCAAAAACATGTTTGATACCTAAAAAAAAACCACATTTATTCTACCACAGCCTTATTTTTGCTACATTTTTGATCTTCTAATTATTTCAACATATTTTAATGAAGCACTTTTGTGCTATTACAAGTCTTTTTATGTCAGTTTTATGTTGCTTCCAAATTGCAGAGACACCGCACTTGATTAAGTAGCTTTACACAATCAGAAGAGGAGCTTAAAGGGTTGAATTATGAGGAGAGGCTGCAAAGATTGGGAGAGGTTGCATAGATTAGCTTTATATTCTCAAGTACAGGGGACTGAAGGGTGAGCTGATCAAGACATATAAAATATTTAACTTGGTGTAATACAGAAAATCTATTCTGATAACAGCAAAATACCAGGGATGCTGGAAATCTTAAAGGCAGAAAATATTAGGAGAAACTCAGCAGGTCTGGCAGATTTGTGGGCAGACAATCTCTCTCTCTCTCTCTCTGTCTTTAGTAGCATCTCTCTGTCGATACTGCCACGACTCATTGAGCTCCTCCAACATTTTTAGCTTGACACCCATTTCTTTCACTGTGAAAATCAAAATTTGGGAGCATGAACTTAAAAAATGAGAAAGGCCACTCAGGAAGAAAACTAGCAAATATGTTTGGCACAAGAGTGCAATTGAAATTTGGAAAGTTCTGTCCCAAAGGGTTGGAATTCAGAAGGAGCATTTAAGAGCTGGAATCTTGTGGTAGTAAAGGAGATCTTGGCCACTGGTTGAAGAAGTAGTTTGAGACCCATGCCATGTCTTTGAGGGAGGACCCTACCATATCCTGTGCCGGTCAGGCATGTAACAAGCCATGGCTGGGCCCTCACCTGGGGTCCTTGACACTCGTGTCAGCAATCCTTCACCTGAGGGCCATTGTCCTGTCAGAGGTTAACAATTCTGAAATTCGTCTGGGCCAACAAGGAGGTGATGACACTCAAAGTCTCAGATCAAGGAAAGAGCCATGCACAGGAGAATCTTTTTTGATTCATTCACAGGATGTGGTTGTCATTTATTGCCCATTGCACAGAAATAGGCCCTTCAGCCCAACTCATCCATGCCGACCAGATTTCCCAAACTGAACTAGTCCCATTTGTCTGCATTTGGCTCATATCCCTCAAAACTTTTATATCCATGTACCTGTCCAAATGTCTTTTAAATGTTGTAATTGTACCTGCCTCTACTACTTCTTCTGACAGCTCATTCCATATACGGACCACCTTCTGTGCAAAAAGACTGCCCCTCAGGTCCCTTTGAAATCTTTCCCCTCTCACCTTGACCTATGCGCTCTGGTTTTCAACTCCCCTCCCTGGGGAAAAGACCTTGACTATTTACCTTATTTCTGCACTGGTGAAATTAAGGAACATGGGCACAGTTAGGAAGGTGGTCATTGGAAATTTGCAAGTTAGACAGTCTGGTCTGCAGGCAAAACAAGGTCTGTGAGCAATTATTTGAACATAGAAGGTACAATGAGTAGATTTCTTTTATCTCTACTGCATGCAAAGCATGGTTTTGGACAGTCAGCTCTACAATTGTTGGCAATGTCCTACATTGGAATGTTCCTCAAGTGCTTGTGAGATTGCAGAGAAAGATAGACAATTCCGACTGTAAATGCCACTCTGGACCATTTTGCTGATTTCCTCAAACATCATGTGGGCGGCACGGTGGCACAGTGGTTAGCACTGCTGCCTCACAGCGCCAGAGACCCGGGTTCAATTCCCGCCTCAGGTGACTGACTGTGTGGAGTTTGCACGTTCTCCCCATGTCTGCGTGGGTTTCCTCCGGGTGCTCCGGTTTCCTCCCACAGTCCAAAAAGATGTGCAGGTCAGGTGAATTGGCCATGCTAAATTGCCCGTAGTGTTAGGTAAGGGGTAAATGTAGGGGTATGGGTGGGTTGTGGGTCGGTGTGGACTTGTTGGGCCGAAGGGCCTGTTTCCACACTGTAAGTAATCTAATCTAAATTCTGAATTCTCTTTTCTTAAAACGCCTAGATGAAGGGGTAAATGCAGATCATCCCAGAGGTTGGACACAGTCGGCCAGAAGATGAGCTAAAGGAGAATGCAATACCTCAAATTTGAGGAAGCTTTCAAATCCGGCAGAGTGGGATTTACTGAGGCGAAACAACAGCGTTGTTATGGAACACATTCCTGATGTGTGCAAGAGCATCATTTAGATGGAAGGACGCAACAGTCTTTGTTCATTCACCGTGTTGGCATCATTGATGCCAATTCTCCAGCCAGTTGAAATTGGAATAGATATCCCAATTGTTCTGCCTCGTCTGATTGCAGGCTGAGTGGGGTATTTAACTTTTATTCTGTTTGCCATTATGTTGGCTTGCTGAAGCGTGATTTCAATACAGCTGTGGAGTTTGATTCCCCAGCAGATTCTACTCTTGTCCTAGCGCCCATCTGGCTGATGAGTTCCAGAGACGTATTTAATGCAAAAGACAATATCAGGGAAGCAAGGCATTTTAAGAGGGTGTGTGCAAACATCAATCAGATGGATGCTTAGTCAGTATCGCATAAGCTCACGGCTCTGTTGCCCTGAGGTTTCTGGGATTAATGCCAGCCTGTATCTCTGCTTGTCCCTCAGCAGAATAATTAAGGAATTTGTTTCTGTTACCCCGCACTTTAGCTGCACGTCAACCAATTTCATCAGATGGTGCTCCTTTCCATCTCTTCATTCAAAATTTTTGTATTGGAGAGAGAGAGAGAGAGAGAAAAAAAAGTATTGACAAATGAAGCAAAATAATTCTACCCTAGAGCAAATTTGCCAAAATCATTGTGCTTCTTTTCCATTTTTGATTTTAAGTTTCTCTACCAAATCTTTTAAGAATGTTCCAGTTTAGTTCTTGGACATTAACTTTTGCTTGTTCACACCACTGATATTGGAAAAATTTGGATTAATGCATCCAACTGATAAGAAAGTCATTCTTTGCTGTTGCAGTTTGCAATTGAACAGTCTTTGGCTTGATTTGCAATGCATCTCATGGTTCTTAACATTTGATGGGCGGCACAGTGGCACAGTGGTTAGCACTGCTGCCTCTCAGCACCAGAGACCCGGGTTCAATTCCCACCTCAGGCGACTGACTGTGTGGAGTTTGCATGTTCTCCCGGTGTCTGCATGGGTTTACACTGGGTGCTCCAGTTTCCTCCCACAGTCCAAAAAGATGTGCAGGTCAGGTGAATTGGCCATGCTAAATTGCCCGTAGTGTTAGGTAAGGGGTAAATGTAGGGGTATGGGTGGGTTGCGCTTCTGTGGGTCGGTGTGGACTTGTTGGGCCGAAGGGCCTGTTTCCACACTGTAATGTAATGTAATGTAATCTAATCTAATTTTCTACCTCATCTTACATTTATATTGCACTTGAAAAATCCCAAGAAGCATTCAGCCAACATTTTGTACAAAGCCACATGAAGAGATTCTAGGACAGGCCAGGACAGCTTTAAGGATCATCTTAAAGAAGAGAGAGGGGGGAGTTAGGAGTTGGAGACGTTTAGCATCGTTAGGCTGAAGTGAATAAGATCAGGATTACAGATGAAACCAGAGCCGAAGGATCTCCAAAGTTTGTAGGGTTGGCAGGGGTTACAGATAGCAGGAGGGGCAAGGCCATGAATGAATATAAACACAAATCAACAGTCAGTAGTAACAGTATGTTACCATCATCACATTATTCTGAAGAAAGGAGAGAATTGAGTCTTGTGTTGTAGAACAAAATTGTGATTTAGCAGTCATTATGAAACGTGCATAGTTTGCAGCTGGCTTCAATCAGAGTAGGCTGTGGATTTGCAATGTCCTTTCTGTGTATATGCCCAAGTCTGGCTTCACCCCACTGACTTCTTCCTTCGGAGAGTTGGAGAATGAACATCCCTGTCCTTTCAATTGGCTTCTTGTTTGCCAAAGTTTTGACCATTTTGGCTTGTCGTCATCAGTCATCAGAAGGGGTTTTTAACACGTGCCTGGTGTGATGTGGGATTGATGAGAAGATGGTAATGACTTGACTCATGAAGCGATTCTCAGACCAATGCCAAGTGTAACAGGAAGGATTTTGATTGTTTTCTTTCCTTACTAAGCAAACCATAAACAGATTCTATTTTCATGCTTATGAACTATTAAAAGCAGGGGATATAAAATAAAAGGAACAGATGCATAATAAAGAAAATTAGTCAAATATTAACAGTACCACAGGACATCTCTGCATAGACTTGGGCTCTGAAAACAAAGTTTGCCTGAAATTTTCAGTTCAATTGTGATTTACTTGCTTTTCATTCTTTTTTGGGAGTTGGGCGTCTCTGGTTGGGCCAGCATTTGTTGCCCACTCTTAATTGCCCCTTGAACTGCGTGGAACATTTCAGAGGGCAGTTAATATTCAAACATTTGGTTTTGATCAGGGTATGAGGAGTCAGGAGCTGAGTCACTCATCTCTGTCCTGTTCTGCTAGCGTCAATATCGTTATGACTCAGCAAGTTAAGTTTCTGTTCAATGGTACCCCCTGTGATGTTGATTGTGGAAGATTCAGTAATAGTAATGAATGTCAAGATGCGACGGTTAGATTGTCTCTTGCTGGAGATGGTCATTGCCTGGTACTTGTGTGGCGCGAACACTACTTGCAAATTGCCAGTCAAGCCTTGTCTTGCTGCATTTGGATACTGATTGCTTTGGCATCTGAGGTATCGCAATTGGTGCTGAACATCGTGCAATCATCACCACCACTGACCTTATGATGGAGGGAAGGTCAGTGATGAAGCAGCTAAAGATGGTTAGCTCAAGGATACTATTCAAAGTTTGTGAGAAGATTTGTAGCTCGGGTGCTCGTTGCTGTGGTTCTGTTCGCCGAGCTGGACGTTTTTGTTGCAAACGTTTCGTCCCCTGCCTAGGTGACATCCTCAGTGCTTGGGAGCCTCCTGTGAAGCGCTTCTGTGGTGTTTCCTCTGGCATTTATAGTGGCCTGTCCCTGCCGCTTCCGGTTGTCAGTTTCAGCTGTCCGCTGTAGTGGCCGGTATATTGGGTCCAGGTCTATGTGTTTGTTGATGGAGTTTGTGGATGAGTGCCATGCTTCTAGGAATTCCCTGACTGTTCTTTGTTTCGCTTGCCCTATAAGGATACTATCTCAAGATAATCTGCAGAGGTGACTGGAGCTGTGATAACTGACCTTCAACAAGTACACCTCTTGTCTTTCCAGTTTTATTTGGGCTCCTTGATTCCACATTCGGTTAAATGTATTTGGACGTCAAGGACAGTCACTCTCACCTCTGGAACTCAGTTCTTTTGTCGATGTTTGGACTGATGGATATAATGAAGTCAGGAGCTGAGTAACCCTGGCAGAACCCAAACTAACCATTAGTGAGCAGGTTATTGCTGAGCAAGTGCTGCTGGATAGTGCAAAAGAGATTTACTGAAGTAGTCCCAATATTGAGAAACCTCAGCTATGAGGATAGATTGGAGAGGTTGGGACTGTTCTCCTTTCAGAGAGGAAGGTTATGAGGAGATATGATAGAAGCTTTTAAAGTCATGATGGATAGGGAGAAACTATTCTGAAGCATAAATGATTGAGAATGAGAAGGCACATATTTGAAGTGATTAGCAAATGATTTGTGAATTATGATTACACACAATGAGTTGTTGGGGTCTGGAGTGTACTACCTGGATGTGTGATGGAGACAGGTCCAACTGAAGCATTCAAGAGACATTGGACGAGTATTTGAATAGAGACAATGTGTTAAGGGTATGAGGAAAAAGCAGGGGTTTGTGACTAAGTCATATTTTTCTTTGCAAGCCACTGTAACATGATGGGCCAAATGGCCTCCTCCGCGACTGCAAAATTTCAAGTCTAGGCTCCACTTGTGTCCTGATCCCCAATATTGGATGCTCTGCTTGAGAGAATGTTGGCACATTCTCCTCCATGTCTCTTCAAAAGACAACCCACCATCTCAGGAACCATTCTGGTGAACCTTCATTGCACTCCCTCTGAGACAAGTTTGCTAATGAGAACAAAACTGTCAGCTTTACTCCAGGGGTAGTCACAGTGAGACAGGCAGCATCCGAGGAGCAGGAGAATCGATGTTTTGGGCATAAGCCCTTCTTCAGGAATGAGGCTGGTGTGCCAAGCGGGCTGAGATAAAAGGTAGGGGGGAGGGGCGCTAGGAATAAGCCCTTCTTCAGGAATGAGGCTAGTGTGCCAAGCGTACTGAGATAAAAGGTAGGGGTGAGGGAATTTGGGGGAGGGGCGCTAGGTATACGATAGATGGAAGAAGGTGAGGGTGAGGGTGAGGGTGATAGGCCGGAGAGGGGTGGGGGCGGAGAGGTCGGGAAGAAGATTGCAGGTCAAGAGGGCGGTGCTGACTGAGGGTTGGGACTGAGATAAGGTGGGAGGAGGAAAAATTAGGAAGCTGGAGAAATCCCGTTCTACATTCTCCAGCTTCCTCATTTCCCCTCCCCCCACCTTATCTCAGTCCCAACCCTCAGATTCAGCACTGCCCTCTTGACCTGCAATCTTCTTCCTAACCTCTCTGCTCTCACCCCCTCTCCAGCCTATCACCCTCACCCTCACCCTCACCTCCTTCCACCTATCGTATTGCCAGTGCCCCTCCCCCAAATTCCCTTACCCCTACCTTTTATCTCAGTACGTTTGGTACACCAGCCTCATTCCTGAAGAAGGGCTTATGCCTGAAACGTCGATTCTCCTGCTCCTCGGATGCTGCCTGGCCTGCTGTGTTTTTCCAGCACCACAGTTTTCAACTCTGGTACTCCAGCATCTGCAGTCCTCACTTTCTCCTAGTCACAGTGAGACGTTATACAATTTCAGAGAGACCCTCTTACTCCAGTACTCGAATTCTCTCGCAATAATGTCTATCTAATTGCTTGCTGCACCTTCATGTTCGCTTTCAGTGGCTTCTGAATACGTATAATCTCATACCGTGATAGTGCACCTTGTATTGACTATGGCCAACGTCTGTCCACTTCCCATCAGCCAACACTGCCACTGTAGAAGCACAGAATGGCTACAACATAGGAGGTGGTCAGTCATATAATTATAGAACCCCTGCAGTGTGGAAAGACGCCATTCAGCTTATCAGGTCCACACCAACCCTCTGAAGAGCATTCCAGTCAGACCCAGGACTCCATCCGATTACCGTGACCCCACATTTACAACGGCTAATCTGCCTAATCTGGACATCCCTGGACACTATGGCCAAACCACTTAACTTACACATAGACTCACTGAGTCATAGAGGTGTACAGCACAGAAACAGACTCTTCAGTTTAACTCATCCATGCCAACCAGATATCCTAAATTAATCTAGTCTCATTTGCCAGCACTTGGCCCATATCCCTCTAAACCCTTCCTATTCCTATACTCATCCAGATGTCTTTTAAAAATTGTAATTGTACCAGCCTCCACCTCTTTCTCTGGCAGCTCGTTCCATACATGCACTACCCTCTGCGTGAAAAAGGTGCACCTTAAATCCCTTTTAAATTTTTCCTCTCTCACCCTAAACCTATGCGCTCTAGTTCTGGACTCCCCCATCCCAGGGGGAAAAAACACCTTGTCTATTTACCTAATCCATGCCCCTCATGATTTTATATACCTCTACAACGTCACTCTTCAGCCTCCGACACTCCAGGAAAAATAGCCTCAGCCTATTCGGTCTCGCCCTGTAGCAAAAACCCTCCAACTCTGGCAACATCCTTACAAATCATTTCTGAACCCTTTCTGCATTGTGGGAGGAAAGCGGAGCACCTCGGAAACCCAAGCAGACATTGGGAGAAGGTACAAACTCAACACAGATAGTTGCCCGAGGGGGGGAGTCAAACCTGATGCTGTGAGGCAACAGTGCTAAACACTGAGCCACCGTGCCAGCCAGTGAATGCATGTTGGCCCCTGAGCTAGAAGAATTCAACCAGTTGCGTTTCTCTGCCCTTTCCCCATGAACCTTCACATCCTTACTCATCAGAAATGTACGCAATTTCCTTCTGAAAGCATTGACTGAATTTGCCTTCATTACAATCTCAGTGAGTGCATTCCAGATTCTAACCACAGATTTTGGAGATTCCACCCAGAGTGTGGTCAGAAAGTAATATAATTTATGATCCAGCATAAATGAGGGACAGATGGATCTGTACCTGGATTTGATGAAGAAAAATACTGTGGATGCTGGAAGTCTGAAACGAACAAAGACAATGCTGGATAAACTCTTCAGTTCTGGCAGTATCTGTGGAGAGAGAAACAGATTTAACATTTTGAATCTGATATAACTCTTCTGCAGAACGTCTTCTGGATTTGATCTCAGACTTGATGCCGAGTTTTGTTAAAAGTTCTTTGCTTCTGCCCGAATAATTTCCTAATCCCACGCCTCTATGAAGTTAAGACTTTTGGTTTATTGCCTTTTAGTTCATCAGAGTAATGAAGCATCAGGGCAGGAAGATAACAAGGAAATTTTTTTAAGGAAATGATTCCCCTGAGGGCTGTCCATCACTGCTGCTTGTAAAACTGAAATTAAGACTAGCAGGCTCCTGTATAATTCCCATGAGGATATTGGTGAATGGAAGTGGCAGATTTTAAACTCTTGACATTTAATCCATGTTTATACATCACCTTAAAACTCAGCTGTCTCCTAATTGTTTCTCAGGCATCGTTTGGTTAGCCAAACACTAACAATCCTGGCAATAAAACAGTTTAGAGATGTTCTCAGATAACTACTAACATGAATACATGCTTTTTGTTAAGAATGGTTGAAAAGGGAGAATTATGTCCATGTGATTAGAAGATAGTTTCTAATGCCTTGATTCTATTCAATGGCTTGCTGTAGATGAGACATTGATTAAAAATTAATGCTAGCCATATGGGCTTTAGAAACTCAATAAAAAGTTGGCTGTAAATTTTGAGGACAAGTTCAAAACTGCTAAAGGCTGCAGCCACAATAATACTCCTTTGAACTTCCAATCTTTCAAGTCTTAAAAATGGGTGCCTATGTGTCAATTGATAGCACTTTATGTTGAGGCCTTGATTTCAAGTCAGGAGCATCACTGCCAAGGATGCTAAATGGGTAAAAACAATGACTGCAGATGCTGGAAACCAGATTCTGGATTAGAGGCGCTGGAAAAGCACAGCAGTTCAGGCAGTATCCGAGGAGCAGTAAAATCGACATTTTGGGCAAAAGCTTTTCATCAGGAATCAATGACCTCGCACTGAAAGTTTTTGGCCAAAGAGATAGGTTTTAAAGAATATCTTAAGGGAAGGGAGTGTGTTTGTGTTTTGTGTGTGTGTGTGTGTGTGTATGTGTGTGTGTAGGTGGAAGTGTGAGAGACAGTGAAAGAGAGAAGGAATTCCTGGGCTTGGCATTCACAAAACCACCAATGGTGGAGCAGGTAAAAAATGAAGACCAAAACTGGAAAGCACATGCAAACATTTGTTTAGGGAAGTTGCAATGAGTACCACAGCTTGTCATTATTAAAAACCTGTATTCTTCAAAATCATAGTGCAGTTTATTTTAGATCCTGTATTTTACTGGAATAAATCAGTGTAGCCTATTGTTCACGTATTTTGTACATTGCATATGCAGAAAGGTTTGTAAAGATTGCCAGCGAAAATGTTTTAGCATCATTAAAATCTACTTTAAAAGATTTATTGATTTATTGTTGTCACATGTACCAAGATGCAGTGACAACTGTTGTTTTGTGTGCTCTACACAGAGTGCACCAAGGTAGCAGAAAAGAATGTATTACAGCTGCAGAGAAGGTGCAGAGAGAGAGATCAACATGAACATTTGAGAGGCCCGTTAACAGCGGGGAAGAAACTGTTCCTGAATCTATTTAAATGAAATGTAAGGTTTTAAACAGTGTTCAGGTGTTAGCATCATGGCTAAAATTGCAATCTGCAGACTCTTAAGAACATGCTGTCTACATTTAACCCATTGTCTAATTGACATATTATCATATACTAATTGCTAAAGGAATAAATTTAAATTACTCAAACTGATATTAAACACTGATGTGATGGAAGGAATCCAGCCTTTGGCAAATTGGAATAAATCTTATTATATCTCTTTTGTATAACTTTAGAAGGACAGAGTAATGTGAATTAAAATTCGATGTCAAATAGAATTAGAATCATTGCAGCATGGGAGGAGGCCATTCTGTCCATTACTTCCATACTGGCTCTTCACAGAACATTGCAGTCAGTCCCATTCCCTGCAATTTTCTTTCCTTCAGATGCCCATCCATTTTCCTTGAGACATTGTAACTCATCTCCAGTTTGCCACGCTCTTAGACATGAGTTCCAGCTTATTACCATTCATTGAGCAAAAACATTCCTGCTCACTAGTCCTCTGCATTTCCAAAACTGGAAATAATGTAGCAAGTGATTCACCTCCTGACTCCCCAAAGCCTGTCCCACCAGCCACAAGGCACAAATCCGGAATGCGATGGAATACTCCCCACTTGCTTGGGTGAGTGCAACTCCAACAACACTCAGGAAGCAACTTACCTAATACCTTCCCCATCAAGTCCCTCTACTACCAATGCTCAGTAGCAGTAATATGAGTACCATCTATAAGTTACATTGCAGAAATTCACCAAGGTCCCTTAGATGACACCCTCCAAACCCACAACCTCTAACATCTAGGACAAGATACATGAGAACACCACCTGATGGAAATTCCCTTCTAAACCACTCCTAACATATCACTGTTCCACACTGCTACTCTCTCAAGCAGTGGAATGCTCTTTCTCATGATATTGTGATTCTTCTTATTTCACATGGGCTCCAGCGGTTCAAGACGGAAATTCAAGAGTAATTAGGGATGGACAATAAATACTGATCTAGCCAACAACACCCATATCCCATAAATGAATATTTAAAAAAATACATCTGCATCTTTTCTAGTCTTTGTACCATCATCTAATGGGAACAGCCCACCTTTGGCTGCCATATCTAAGCCCCTCATCATCCTATGCATCTCCATCAAATCTCCTCTAAAGAGAATGTCTCCACCTTCCCAGAGTGGTTACTTACATTTTACAAAAGCCAATTATTGAGTTCACACTTTTCTTTTTAGAAATTTAGACATGTTTCTACAGGCAGCACTCAGTGGGTGCTGTGTGATGGAAAAATCCATACTGTGAGCCATTGAACAGTTCGCGCAATACCAATACGATTGGCCAGCAATTCAGTAACCTCAGGAGCGATAGTCACCGCTGGGGACTGCACTTGAGTGGAGGGTTTTCCTTTGCCAGCTGGCACACTTTGTAAGCAGCAGACCATCTCACCCAACCCCTCCCTCTGCCCTTCACAATGTCTCGTTGGCCTTAAAATTGCAGCCTACCAGAATCCGGCTGTGATATGGATGTTCATTGGCTACTTGAGGGGACCTTGATTGGCGTAAGTGCAGGCAGGCTGCATCGCCACAGCCAATTAGAGTTGACTTGTCAACCAATCAGCATCTGCATCTCCTGTGGTGCAAGTTGTTATCACTGTTGGAAACCTGGCATTCTTGCATTTACCCTGATGAGGGTGAGGCAAAAAAAAATTGTCAACACGCCACTTCTTTCAGGAATATTCAAGTTCTGTACCACCAAGTTAAATTTAGTTAATCAAATAATGAGAACCCAGTATCAGTAATGGTGACTGTGAAACTCCAGGGCTGTAGTAAAAACCTATCTGGTTTACTATCAGCCTTTTAGCAAGCATACCTCACATCTTTACATGGTCTAGCCTTTATGGGATTCCAAACTCAAAATGGGCTAGCAAGCCATTCAAAAAAGGCACCTGACTGCCACCTTCTCAGGGAATTTAGGAATAAGCAATAGCTGCTAGGTTTGCGAACAAAACTCATGACTTACGGAGGAAAGCATCAAAGACATTTACAGTTTCAGTCCAACTTGTCCATGCCAACCAGATATGCTAAATTAATCTTGTCCCATTCGCCAGCACTTGACCCATATCCCTCCAAATCCTTCCCATTCATATACCCATCCAGATGCCTTTTAACTGTTGTAATTGTACCAGCCTCCACCACTTCCTCTGGCAGTTCATTCCATACACGTACCACCCTCTGTGTGAAAAGGTTGCCCTTTAGGTCTCTTTTAAATCTTTCCCCTCTGACCTTAAACCTCTAGTTTTGGACTCACCTACCCTGGCATAAAGACCTGACTATTCACCTTATCCACACCCCTCATGATTTTATAAACCTCTATAAGGTCAATGCTCAGCCTCTGACAGTCCAGGCAAAAAGCCCCAGCCTATTCAATCTCTCCCATAGCTCAAACACTCCAACCCTGATAACATCCTTGTAAATCTTTTCTGAACCTTTTCAAGTTTCACAACATCTTTCCTGTAACAGGGAGACCAGAATTGAACACAGTATTCCAAAAGTGGCCTAACTGATGTCCTGTACAGCCGCAGCATGACCTCCTAACACCCATATTGAATGTACTGATCAATAAAATCAAGCCTATCAAACGCATTCTTCACTATCCTATCTACCTGCGACTCCACTTTCAAGGAACTATGAACCTGGACTCCAAGGTCTCTTTGTTCAACAACACTCCTCAGGACCTTATCAACAATTGTATATGTCCTACCCTGATTTGCCCTAATAAATTTATCTGGATTAAACTCACCCCCTCACCCCCTTGCATGCTCATGTAAACTATTTTTTTTCCCAGAGACACAAGATCAAAGCATTGGAAAAAACACAAAATTGACCATCAACAATGAATGAACAGAATACCTGCAAATATTCCAACCACGTCACTTGACACATCGTTTATAGTTTCAGAATTGTGAGTATACCTGTTGTCCCATACTAGATATGAGAATTTTTCTTTAACTCCGATATTTGATGAAATAATCTAATTCAGAATTACAGAATGCCACTGAGTATTCTCCGAATAAAGAGCTTCTGCTTTGCTAGGGAAGTTCTGCATTAACCCCCACAGGGTTAATTATATGCAATAAATAAGTCAAATTTCATAAGTAATAAAATAGACGTGCAGGTTGGGCTTGTTCCTTCCAGAGATTTTTGTTAACATAGGGTAATCGTAACTTGCAGTTATACCCAGTCTTCTTAAATTATTAATGGATGTACCAGCAATGCATGAGGAAGTAGCTGACTTGTTTTTGTTTAACAAGCCCATTAAAGATTAATCTGCAGGTGAAGACAAGTAGTGGCTAAAACGCTCATTTCGCAGCCCAGTCGGTGCTGCATGCTATCTTAAACCCTTTGTACTAATAAAAAGGTGCTGATTTAATGTGTGTTGAGTCTCATTAATTCCCAGGCAGGGTAGGAGGTGACGCAGGTCGATTTGGTGTGGTGAAGGAAAAGGCAAGTTTTCAAACTTTTCACAGACCCGGAGCTGCATTCAGTGCTGCAAATGGCAGAGAGTCACAGAGCCATACAACACTGAAACACACCCTTTGGTCCAACCAGTCCATATCGAACATAATCCCAAACTATACTTGGTAAATCCAGGAGACCTATGACACATGAGGATCCTACGATGATATTAATGGTCCAGGTAATTTGGTTTTGGTGCTTGAGGTTGAAGGAATAATATTGGTCAAGATACTGAACAGCTACAGCTAGATATTCAACTTCTGTTAAAACCAGCAGCAGGGACCCTCAGTTTCATATCCCCATTCTAAGAGTCACACTGCAACATAATAGCGTTCATCCACTGAAATTCTAGATTGAATTAGAATTAGAATTTGCTTTATTGTCACATGTAATCAAATGAGTACATGGAAAGGTTGTTAAGTCGCCACTTAGAGCACCATCTTAGGTACAGAATACTTCGGGACAGCTTCTTCAGTTACAGATTAGTTATAGCGTAACAGTGTTACCAAGACATGGTGGCATTGTCGGTACAGAGTGCCGAGGTACATACTTTAGTTACAGAACAGAGAAATGAAGAAGAAAAGAGTCACATGACAGCTAGACCCAGTGTAACCATATGCCAGAAAAAAATAAAAAAACAAAGTTACAGAGATAAACATCACAGTCTCTCTCCAAATGCTGTCCGCAGCAGACCGGGGCAGGGGGTCGCTACGTGGTCTGACATCATGCTCCACTCCGGGCGCGATGGTGCCTGCTATCCACACTCCAGCCCGATGCTCCCCACTAACCCCGCTCCAGGCTGATGGTCCCCACTAACCCCGCTCCAGGCTGATGGTCCCCACTAACCCCGCTCCAGGCTGATGGTCCCCACTATCCCCGCTCCGAGCCCGATGGCCCGCACTATCCCCGCTCCAGGCTGATGCTCCCCACTATCCCCGCTCCGAGCCCGATGGCCCGCACTATCCCCGCTCCAGGCTGATGGTCCCCACTATCCCCGCTCCAGGCTGATGGTCCCCACTAACCCCGCTCCAGGCTGATGGTCCCCACTAACCCCGCTCCAGGCTGATGGTCCCCACTATCCCCGCTCCAGGCTGATGGTCCCCACTAACCCCGCTCCAGGCTGATGGTCCCCACTAACCCCGCTCCAAGCCCGATGGCCCGCACTATCCCCGCTCCAGGCTGATGCTCCCCACTATCCCCGCTCCGAGCCCGATGGCCCGCACTATCCCCGCTCCAGGCTGATGGTCCCCACTATCCCCGCTCCAGGCTGATGGTCCCCACTAACCCCGCTCCAGGCTGATGGTCCCCACTAACCCCGCTCCAGGCTGATGGTCCCCACTATCCCCGCTCCAGGCTGATGGTCCCCACTAACCCCGCTCCAGGCTGATGGTCCCCACTAACCCCGCTCCAAGCCCGATGGCCCGCACTATCCCCGCTCCAGGCTGATGCTCCCCACTAACCCCGCTCCAGGCTGATGGTCCCCACTATCCCCGCTCCAGGCTGATGGTCCCCACTATCCCCGCTCCAGGCTGATGGTCCCCACTAACCCCGCTCCGGGCTGATGGTCCCCACTATCCCCGCCCCAGGCTGATGGTCCCCACTATCCCCGCTCCAAGCCCGATGGTCCCCACTAACCCCGCTCCGAGCCCGATGGCCCGCACTATCCCCGCTCCAGGCTGATGGTCCCCACTATCCCCGCTCCAGGCTGATGGTCCCCACTAACCCCGCTCCGAGCCCGATGGCCCGCACTATCCCCGCTCCAGGCTGATGGTCCCCACTATCCCCGCTCCAGGCTGATGGTCCCCACTATCCCCGCTCCAGGCCGGTGGTCCCCACTATCCCCGCTCCAGGCCGGTGGTCCCCACTATCCCCGCTCCAGGCTGATGGTCCCACTATCCCCGCTCCAGGCTGATGGTCCCCACTATCCCCGCTCCGGGCTGATGGTCCCCACTATCCCCGCTCCGGGCTGATGGTCCCACTAACCCCGCTCCGGGCTGATGGTCCCACTAACCCCGCTCCGGGCTGATGGTCCCCACTAACCCCGCTCCAGGCTGATGGTCCCCACTATCCCCGCTCCAGGCTGATGGTCCCCACTAACCCCGCTCCGGACTGATGGTCCCCACTATCCCCGCTCCAGGCTGATGGTCCCCACTATCCCCGCTCCAGGCTGATGGTCCCCACTAACCCCGCTCCGGGCTGATGCTCCCCACTATCCCCGCTCCAGGCTGATGGTCCCCACTATCCCCGCTCCAGGCTGATGGTCCCCACTATCCCTGCTCCGAGCCCGATGGACCGCACTATCCCCGCTCCGGGCTGATGGTCCCCACTATCCCCGCTACACCCCGATGGTCCCCACTATCCCCGCTCCGGGCTGATGGTCCCCACTATCCCCGCTCCAGGTTGATGGTCCCCACTATCCCCGCTCCGAGCCCGATGGCCCGCACTATCCCCGCTCCGGGCTGATGGTCCCCACTATCCCCGCTCCAGGCTGATGGTCCCCACTATCCCCGCTCCAGGCTGATGGTCCCCACTATCCCCGCTCCGGGCTGATGGTCCCCACTATCCCCGCTCCAGGCTGATGGTCCCCACTATCCCCGCTCCAGGCTGATGGTCCCCACTAACCCCGCTCCAGGCTGATGGTCCCCACTATCCCCGCCCCAGGCTGATGGTCCCCACTAACCCCGCTCCTGGCTGATGGTCCCCACTATCCCCGCTCCGGGCTGATGGTCCCCACTATCCCCGCTCCAGGCTGATGGTCCCCACTATCCCCGCTCCAGGCTGATGGCACCCACTATCCCCGCTCCGAGCCAGATGATTCCCACTATCCCCACTCTGAGCCCGATGCTCCCCACTATCCCCGCTCCAGGCCGGTGGTCCTCACTATCCCCGCTCCGAGCCCGATGCTCCCCACTATCCCCGCTCCAGGCCGGTGGTCCCCACTATCCCCGCTACACCCCGATGGTCCCCACTATCCCCGCTACACCCCGATGGTCCCCACTATCCCCGCTCCGGGCCGATGGTCCCCACTATCCCCGCTCCAGGCTGATGGTCCCCACTATCCCCGCTCCAGGCTGATGGTCCCCACTAACCCCGCTCCGGGCCAGTGGTCCCCACTATCCCCGCTCCGAGCCGATGGTCCCCACTATCCCCGCTCCGGGCCGGTGGTCCCCACTATCCCCGCTACACCCCGATGGTCCCCACTATCCCCGCTCCGGGCCGATGGTGTCCACTATTCCCACTCCGGGCCGATGGTGTCCACTATTCCCGCTCTGGGCTGATGGTCCTCACTATCCCCGCTCCGGGCCAATGGTCGCTGGTGTCTGTGCTTCAAACCAATGGTCACCAGTGTCCCTGTTCCAGGTCAAAGATCCCCACTCTCTGCACTCCAGGTTGCTGCTGTTCAGCCAGGGCTAGATGCTTGAACCCATGAATCAGAGAAGACAGAAGAGGAGAAGGAAATAGAGGAGGCATGAAAGAATGGAAAAAAAAGAAAAGGAATGATCTTGAGTATCAACTCTGCTGCCATCTGCTCCAACACAATTACCTTTCTGATAATGAGTTCAAAACCACACCTTGCTTTTCTAGAGGCAAGACTGTGTACAATAAGCAGCCTTGGACAAGCTGGACATTTACTGAGCATACATTACACCCACAATGATTGCAGAACAAATTACATTTCAATGGTTAAATAAGTGAGAAAGAGAAAAACTATACCGATATCGATAATTAAACGAAACTATCGCACATTTCATTTGAGACAAAAAGCTTGAGGACTTACCCTGGGTGAAATTAAGGTCATGCAGTAACTATCCTGAATAACTGGTTTGAGTTCAGATAGTAACACGATCATGTGAGAGACATACATGGTAACATTGATGAAACTAAATAGGCACATAATGTAATGGGGAACGGTAGGTTAGATGTTAAAAGTGATAAAGTGCTAAACGACAAGATTTTTAAGCAACTTTCTCCATACACTGCATTAGAACAGAGAATTAGATTGTCTTCTAAATGTAAAACATCGTTACGAGAATTAAACGTTCAATTTCCCTCACAAAGCCTCCTGGGGTGTTTTGGCACTGGGTCAGGTTCCTCCAACGCTGACACAGGCAGTGTGTAATACATTATAACTCTGATACAGGTGGCGTGTAATGCTCTGTAACTCTGCTACAGGTGGCGTGTATTGCACTGTAACTCTGATACAGGTGGCGAGTAATGCGCTGTAACTCTGATACAGGCGGTGAGTAATGCACTGTAACTCTGATACAGGCAGCATGTAATACACTGTAACTCTGATACAGGTGGCGTGTAATGGTCTTGTAACTCTGATACATGCAGTGTGTAATGTGCTGTAACTCTCATACAGGCAACATGTAATGCTCTGTAACTCTGATACAGGTGACGTGTACTGCTCTGTAACTCTGATACCGGCGGCATGTAATGCATTGTAACTCTGATACAGGCAGTGAGTAATACACTGTAACTATGATATAGGCAGTGAGTAAGGCTCTGTAACTGTGATACAGGCGGCGTGTAATGTGCTGTAACTCTGATACAGGCGGTGTGTAATGCACTGTAACTCTGATACAGGTGGCGTGTAATGCTCTGTAACTCTGATACAGGTGGCGTGTATTGCACTGTAACTCTGATACAGGCGATGAGTAATGCACTGTAACTCTGATACAGGCAGCATGTAATACACTGTAACTCGGATACAGGTGGCGTGTAATGGTCTGTAACTCTGATACATGCAGTGTGTAATGTGCTGTAACTCTCATACAGGCAACATGTAATGCTCTGTAACTCTGATACAGGTGGCATGTACTGCTCTGTAACTCTGATACGGGTGACATGTAATGGATTGTAACTCTGATACAGGCAGCGTGTAATACACTGTAACTCTGATACAGGCAGTAAGTAAGGCTCTGTAACTCTGGTACAGGTGGCGTGTAATGCATTGTAACTCTGATACAAGCAGCGAGTAATGCTCTGTAACTCTGATACAGGCAGCGTGTAATACACTGTAACTCTGATACAAGCAGCGAATAATGCTCTGTAACTCTGATACAGGCAGCGTGTAATGCTCTTTAACTCTGACATAGGTAGCGTGTAAGGCTCTGTAACTGATACAGGTGGCGTGTAATGCACTGTAACTCAGATACAGGCAGTGTGTAATGCACTATAAATCTGATACAGGTGGTGTGTAATAGTCTGTAACTCTGATACATGCAGCGTGTAATGCACTGTAACTCTGATACAGGCAGTGTGTAATGCATTGTAAATCTGATACAGGCGGCCTGTAATGTGCTGTAACTCTCATACAGGCAACATGTAATGCTCTGTAACTCTGATACAGGTGGCGTGTACTGCTCTGTAACTCTGATACGGGCGGCATGTAATGCATTGTAACTCTGATACAGGCAGCGTGTAATATACTGTAACTCTGATATAGGAAGTGAGGAAGGCTCTGTAACTCTGATACAGGTGGCATGTAATGCATTGTAACTCTGATACAGGCAGTGAGTAATACACTGTAACTCTGATATAGGAAGTGAGGAAGGCTCTGTAACTCTGATACAGGTGGCATGTAATGCACTGTAACTCTGATACAGGCAACATGTAATGCTCTGTAACTCTGATACAGGTGGCGTGTACTACTCTGTAACTCTGATACGGGCGGCATGTAATGCATTGTAACTCTGATACAGGCAGCGTGTAATATACTGTAACTCTGATAGAGGCAGTAAGTAAGGCTCTGTAAATCTGATACAGGCGGCATGTAATGCACTGCAACTCTGAAACAGGCGGCGTGTAATGTGCTGTAACTCTCATACAGGCAACATGTAATGCTCTGTAACTCTGATACAGGTGGCATGTACTGCTCTGTAACTCTGATACGGGCAGCGTGTAATGCACTGTAACTCAGATACAGGCAGCGTGTAATGCATTGTAACTCTGATACAGGTGGCGTGTAATGTGCTGTAACTCTCATACAGGCAACATGTAATGCTCTGTAACTCTGATACAGGTGGCATGTATTGCTCTGTAACTCTGATATGGGTGGCGTGTAATGCACTGTAACTCAGATACAGGCAGCATGTAATGCATTGTAACTCTGATACAGGTGGTGTGTAATGTGCTGTAACTCTCATACAGGCAACATGTAATGCTCTGTAACTCTGATACAGGTGGTGTGTAATGATTTGTAACTCTGATACAGGCGGCATGTAATGCATTGTAACTCTTATACATGCGGCGAGTAAAGCATTGTAACTCTGATACTGGTGGCGAGTAATGCTCTGTAACTCTGATACAGGCGGTGTTTATTGCACTGTAACTCTGACATAGGCAGCGTGTAATGCTCTGTAACTCTGATAAAGGAGGCATGTAATGCATTGTAACTCTGATACAGGTGATGTGTAATGCTCCATAACTCTGATACAGACAGCATGTAATGCACTGTAAGTCTTATACGGGCGGCCTGTAATGCTCAGTAACTCTGATACAGGCGGTGTGTAATGCACTGTAACTCTGATACAGGCAGTATGTACTGCTCTGCAAAACTGATACAGGCAGTGTGTAATGCTTTGTAACGCTGGTAAAGGTGGCATGTAATGCACTGTAACTCTTATACAGGCAGAGTGTAATGCACAGTAACTCTGATACAGGCGGCGTTTTTGCATTGTAACTCTGATATAGGCAGCGTGTAATGCTCTGTAGCTCTGATACAGGTGGCATGTAATGCATTGTAACTCTGATACACGTGGTGTGTAATGCTCTATAACTCTGATACAGGCAGCATGTAATGCACTGTAACTCTGATACAGGCGGCGTTTTTGCACTGTAACTCTGATATAGGCAGCGTGTAATGCTCTGTAACTCTGATACAGGTGGCATGTAATGCATTGTAACTCTGATACAGGTGGTGTGTAATGCTCTATAACTCTGATACAGGTGGTGTGTAATGCACTGTAATTCTGATACAGGCAGCGTGCAATACACTGTAACTCTGATACAGGCAGCGATTAACGCTCTGTAACTCTGATACAGGCAGCGTGTAATGCTCTGTAAGTCTGATACAGGTGGCGTGTAATGCACTGTAACTCTGATACAGGTGGCCTATAATGCTCTGTAACTCTGATACAGGCAGTGTGTAACGCACTGTAACTCTGATACGGCAGGGTGTAATGCACGGTAACTCTGATACAGGTAGTGTGTAATACTCTGTAACTCTGATATAAAAACAGCATGTCATGCTGGGTAACTCTGATACGGGTAGCGTGTAATGCTCTTTAACTGTGACACAGGCGGCATGTAATGCACTGTAACTCTGAAATGGGTGGCGAGTAATGCACTGTAACTCTGATGCAGGCAGCGTGCCATGCCGTGTAACTCTGATACAGGCGGCCTGTAATGGTCTGTAACTCTGATACAGGCGGCATGTAATGCATTGTAACCCTGACACAGGTGACATGTAATGCTCTGTAACTCTGATACAGGCAGCATGCAATGCATTGTAACTCTGATACAGGTGGTGTGTAATGCACTGTAACTCTGATACAGGAGGCGTGTAATGCACTGTAGCACTGATACAGGCTGCGTGCAATACACTGTAACTCTGATACAGGCAGCGATTAACGCTCTGTAACTCTGATACAGGCAGCGTGTAATGCTCTGTATGTCTGATACAGGCGGCATGTAATGCACTGTAACTCTGATACAGGTGGCCTATAATGCTCTGTAACTCTGATCCAGGTAGCATGTAATGCTCTGTACCTCTGATACAGGCAGTGTGTAATGCACTGTAACTCTGATATAGGCAGCGTGTAACGCTATGTAACTCAGATATGGGCGACGTGTAATGCACTGCAACTCTGATACAGGCGGCGTATAATGCTCTGTAACGCTGATACTGGCAGCATGCAATGCATTGTAACTCTAATACAGGTGGCGTGTAATGCACTGTAGCTCTGATACAGGCAGTATGTAATGCTCTGTGACTCTGATACAGGCAGCATGTAATAATGCTCTGTAACTCTGATACAGGCGGCGTGTAAAGCACTGTAGCTCTGATACAGGCGGCGAGTAATGCACTGTAACTCTGATACAGGTGGCGTGTAATGCTCTGTAACTCTGATTCAGGTAGCATATAATGCTCTGTACCTCTGATACAGGCAGTGTGTAATGCACTGTAACTCTGATATAGGTGGCGTGTAATACTATGTAACTCAGATACGGGCGGCATGTAATGCATTGTAACTCTGATACAAGTGGCGTGTAAAGCACTGTAACTCTGATAGAGGCAGTATGTAATGCTCTGTAACTCTGGTACAGGTGTCGTGTAAAGCACTGTAAGTCTGATACAGGCAGTATGTAATGCTCTGTAACTCTGATATAGGCGGCATGTAATGCACTGCAACTGTGATACAGGTGGCGAGTAATGCATTGTATCTCTGATACAGGTAGCGTGTAATGCTTTAGCTCTGATACAGGTGCCATGTAATGCTCTGTAATTCTGATACAGGTGGCATGTAATGCATTGTAACTCTGACACAGGTGGTGTTAAATGCACTGTAACTCTGATACAGGCGGTGTGTAATGCACTGTAACTCTGAAACGGGCGGCATGTAATGCACTGTAACTCTGATACAAGCAGTGTGCAATACACTGTAACTCTGATATAGGCAGCAAGTAATGCTCTGTAACTCTGATACACGCAGTGTGTAATGCTCTTTAACTCTAATACAGGGGGGGGCGTGTAATGCTCTGTAACTCTGATATGGGCAGCGTGTAATGCACTGTAACTCTGATACAGGTGGCGTGTAATGCTCTGTAACTCTGATACAGGTGGCGTGTAATGCTCTGTAACTCTGATACAGGCTGCATGTAATGCATTGTAACACTGATAAATGCGACGAGTAAAGCATAGTAACTGATACTGGTGGCGAGTAATGCTCTGTAACTCTGATACGGGTGGCCTGTAATGCTCTGTAACTCAAATACAGTTAGCGTATAATGCTCTGTAACTCTGATACAAGTGACATGTAATGTTCTATAACTCTGAAACAGACAGCGTGTAATGCACTGTAACTCTGGTACATGTGGCGTGTAATACTCAGTAACTCTGATACAGGCGGTGTATAATGCACTGTAACTCTGATACAGGCAGTGTGTAATGCTCTGCAAAACTGATACAGGCGGTGTGTAATGATTTGTAACTCTGATACAGGCGGCATGTAATGCATTGTAACTCTGATACATGCGGCGAGTAAAGCATTGTAACTCTGATACTGGTGGCGAGTAATGCTCTGTAACTCTGATACAGGCGGTGTTTATTGCACTGTAACTCTGACATAGGCAGCGTGTAATGCTCTGTAACTCTGATAAAGGAGGCATGTAATGCACTGTAACTCTGATACAGGTGATGTGTAATGCTCCATAACTCTGATACAGACAGCATGTAATGCACTGTAAGTCTTATACGGGCGGCCTGTAATGCTCAGTAACTCTGATACAGGTGGTGTTTAATTCTCTGTAACTCTGATACAGGCGGTGTGTAATGCACTGTAACTCTGATACAGGCAGTATGTACTGCTCTGCAAAACTGATACAGGCGGTGTGTAATGCTTTGTAACTCTGATAAAGGTGGCATGTAATGCACTGTAACTCTTATACAGGCAGAGTGTAATGCTCTGTAACTCTGATACAGGCAGCATGTAATGCACAGTAACTCTGATACAGGCGGCGTTTTTGCACTGTAACTCTGATATAGGCAGCGTGTAATGCTCTGTAACTCTGATACAGGTGGCATGTAATGCATTGTAACTCTGATACACGTGGTGTGTAATGCTCTATAACTCTGATACAGGTGGTGTGTAATGCACTGTAACTCTAATACACGCGGCGTATAATGCTCTGTAACTCTGATACTGGCAGCATGCAATGCATTGTAACTCTGATACAGGTGGTGTGTAATGCACTGTAATTCTGATACAGGCAGCGTGCAATACACTGTAACTCTGATACAGGCAGCGATTAACGCTCTGTAACTCTGATACAGGCAGCGTGTAATGCTCTGTAAGTCTGATACAGGTGGCGTGTAATGCACTGTAACTCTGATACAGGTGGCCTATAATGCTCTGTAACTCTGATCCAGGTAGCATGTAATGCTCTGTACCTCTGATACAGGCAGTGTGTAACGCACTGTAACTCTGATATAGGCAGCGTGTAATGCTATGTAACTCAGATACGGGCAGCATGTAATGCACTGTAATTCTGATACAGGCGGCGTATAATGCTCTGTAACGCTGATATTGGCAGCATGAAATGCATTGTAACTCTAATACAGGTGGCGTGTAATGCACTGTAGCTCTGATACAGGCAGTATGTAATGCTCTGTGACTCTGATACAGGCGGCATGTAATGCTCTTTAACTCTGATACAGGCGGCGTGTAAAGCACTGTAGCTCTGATACAGGCGGCGACTAATGCACAGTAACTCTGATACAGGTGGCGTGTAATGCTCTGTAACTCTGATTCAGGTGGCATGTAATGCTCTGTACCTCTGATACAGGCAGTGTGTAATGCACTGTAACTCTGATATAGGCAGCGTGTAATGCTATGTAACTCAGATACGGGCAGCATGTAATGCACTGTAATTCTGATAAAGGTGGCTTGTAATGCATTGTAACTCTGAAATGGACGACGGTGTAATGCACTGTAACTCTGGTACATGTGGCGTGTAATGCTCAGTATAGGTGGTGTTTAATGCACTGTAACTCTGATACAGGCAGCATGTAATGCACTGTAACTCTGATACAGGCAGCGTGTAATGCACTGGAACTCTGATAGGGGCAGCGGGTAATGCACTGTAACTCTGATACAGGTAGTGTGTAATACTCTGTAACTCTAATACCGGCAGAGTGTCATGCTGGGTAACTCTGATACAGATGGTGTAATGCATTGTAACTCTGATACAGGCAGCATGTAATGCACTGCAACTCTGATACAGGCAGCGTGTAATGCTCTGTAACTCTGATACAGGCAGCGTGTAATGCACTGCAACTCTGATACAGGCAGCGTGTAATGCACTGGAACTCTGATAGGGGCAGCGTGTAATGCACTGCAACTCTGATACAGGCAGCATGTAATGCACTGTAATTCTGATACAGGTGGCATGCAATGCTCTGTAACTCTGATAAAGGTGGGGTGTAATGCATTGTAACTCTGAAATGGATAACGGTGTAATGCACTGTAACGCTTGTACATGTGGCGTGTAATGCTCAGTATAGGTGGTGTTTAATGCACTGTAACTCTGATACAGGCAGCATGTAATGCACTGTAACTCTGATACAGGCAGCGTGTAATGCACTGGAACTCTGATAGGGGCAGCGGGTAATGCACTGTAACTCTGATACAGGTAGTGTGTAATACTCTGTAACTCTAATACAGGCAGAGTGTCACGCTGGGTAACTCTGATACAGATGGTGTGTAATGCTCTGTAACTCTGATACAGGCGGCGTGTAATACACTGTAACTCTGATACAGGTGGTGTGTAATGCTCTGTAACTCTGATACTGGCAGCATGTAATGCATTGTAATTCTGATACAGGTGGCATGTAATGCTCTGTAACTCTGATACTGGCAGCATGTAATGCATTGTAATTCTGATACAGGCAGCGTGTAATGCACTGTAACTCTGATAAAGGTGGCGTGTAATGCTCTGTAACTCAGATATGGGCGGCATGTAATGCACTGTAATTCTGATCCAGGTGGTGTGTGATGCTCTGCAAAACTGATACAGGCGGCGTGTAATGCTCTGTAACTCTGATACAAGTGGCGTGTGATACACTTTAACTCTGACACAGGCAGCATGTAATTCTCTGTAACTCTGATACAGGCGGTGTGTAATGCACTGTAACTCTGATACGGGCGGTGTGTAATCACTGTAACTCTGATACAGGTGGCGTGTAATGCACTGTAACTCTGATACAGGTGGCCTATAATGCTCTGTAACTCTGATCCAGGTAGCATGTAATGCTCTGTACCTCTGGTACAGGCAGTGTGTAACGCACTGTAACTCTGATATAGGCAGCGTGTAATGCTATGTAACTCAGATATGGGCGACGTGTAATGCACTGCAACTAAGATACAGGCGGTGTATAATGCTCTGTAACGCTGATACTGGCAGCATGTAATGCACAGTAACTCTGATACAGGCGGCGTTTTTGCACTGTAACTCTGATATAGGCAGCGTGTAATGCTCTGTAACTCTGATACAGGTGGCATGTAATGCATTGTAACTCTGATACACGTGGTGTGTAATGCTCTATAACTCTGATACAGGCAGCATGTAATGCACTGTAACTCTGATACAGGCGGCATTTTTGCACTGTAACTCTGATATAGGCAGCGTGTAATGCTCTGTAACTCTGATACAGGTGGCATGTAATGCATTGTAACTCTGATACAGGTGGTGTGTAATGCTCTATAACTCTGATACAGGTGGTGTGTAATGCACTGTAACTCTAATACACGCGGCGTATAATGCTCTGTAACTCTGATACTGGCAGCATGCAATGCATTGTAACTCTGATACAGGTGGTGTGTAATGCACTGTAATTCTGATACAGGCAGCGTGCAATACACTGTAACTCTGATACAGGCAGCGATTAACGCTCTGTAACTCTGATACAGGCAGCGTGTAATGCTCTGTAAGTCTGATACAGGTGGCGTGTAATGCACTGTAACTCTGATACAGGTGGCCTATAATGCTCTGTAACTCTGATCCAGGTAGCATGTAATGCTCTGTACCTCTGATACAGGCAGTGTGTAAAGCACTGTAACTCTGATATAGGCAGCGTGTAATGCTATGTAACTCAGATATGGGCGACGTGTAATGCACTGCAACTCTGATACAGGCAGCGTGTAATACACTGCAACTCTGATACAGGCAGCGTGTAATGCTCTGGAACTCTGATAGGGGCAGCGTGTAGTGCACTGTAACTCTGATACAGGTAGTGTGTAATACTCTGTAACTCTAATACAGGCAGAGTGTCACGCTGGGTAACTCTGACACAGATGGTGTGTAATGCTCTGTAACTCTGATACAGGCGGCGTGTAATACACTGTAACTCTGATACAGGTGGTGTGTAATGCTCTGTAACTCTGATACTGGCAGCATGTAATGCATTGTAATTCTGATACAGGCAGCATGTAATGCACTGTAACTCTGATACAGGCAGCGTGTAATGCACTGGAACTCTGATAGGGGCAGCGGGTAATGCACTGTAACTCTGGTACAGGTAGTGTGTAATACTCTGTAACTCTAATACCGGCAGAGTGTCATGCTGGGTAACTCTGATACAGATGGTGTAATGCTCTGTAACTCTGATACAGGCAGCGAGTTATGCACTGCAACTCTGATACAGGCAGCGTGTAATGCACTGGAACTCTGATAGGGGCAGCGTGTAATGGACTGCAACTCTGATACAGGCAGCGTGTAATGCACTGCAACTCTGATACAGGCAGCGTGTAATACACTGCAACTCTGATACAGGCAGTGTGTAATGCACTGGAACTCTGATAGGGGCAGCGTGTAGTGCACTGTAACTCTGATACAGGTAGTGTGTAATACTCTGTAACTCTAATACAGGCAGAGTGTCACGCTGGGTAACTCTGATACAGATGGTGTGTAATGCTCTGTAACTCTGATACAGGCGGCGTGTAATACACTGTAACTCTGATACAGGTGGTGTGTAATGCTCTGTAACTCTGATACTGGCAGCATGTAATGCATTGTAATTCTGATACAGGTGGCGTGTAATGCACTGTAACTCTGATAAAGGTGGCGTGTAATGCTCTGTAACTCAGATATGGGCGGCATGTAATGCACTGTAATTCTGATCCAGGTGGTGTGTGATGCTCTGCAAAACTGATACAGGCGGCGTGTAATGCTCTGTAACTCTGATACAAGTGGCGTGTGATACACTTTAACTCTGACACAGGCAGCATGTAATTCTCTGTAACTCTGATACAGGCGGTGTGTAATGCACTGTAACTCTGATACGGGCGGTGTGTAATCACTGTAACTCTGATACAGGTGGCGTGTAATGCACTGTAACTCTGATACAGGTGGCCTATAATGCTCTGTAACTCTGATCCAGGTAGCATGTAATGCTCTGTACCTCTGGTACAGGCAGTGTGTAACGCACTGTAACTCTGATATAGGCAGCGTGTAATGCTATGTAACTCAGATATGGGCGACGTGTAATGCACTGCAACTAAGATACAGGCGGTGTATAATGCTCTGTAACGCTGATACTGGCAGCATGTAATGCACAGTAACTCTGATACAGGCGGCGTTTTTGCACTGTAACTCTGATATAGGCAGCGTGTAATGCTCTGTAACTCTGATACAGGTGGCATGTAATGCATTGTAACTCTGATACACGTGGTGTGTAATGCTCTATAACTCTGATACAGGCAGCATGTAATGCACTGTAACTCTGATACAGGCGGCATTTTTGCACTGTAACTCTGATATAGGCAGCGTGTAATGCTCTGTAACTCTGATACAGGTGGCATGTAATGCATTGTAACTCTGATACAGGTGGTGTGTAATGCTCTATAACTCTGATACAGGTGGTGTGTAATGCACTGTAACTCTAATACACGCGGCGTATAATGCTCTGTAACTCTGATACTGGCAGCATGCAATGCATTGTAACTCTGATACAGGTGGTGTGTAATGCACTGTAATTCTGATACAGGCAGCGTGCAATACACTGTAACTCTGATACAGGCAGCGATTAACGCTCTGTAACTCTGATACAGGCAGCGTGTAATGCTCTGTAAGTCTGATACAGGTGGCGTGTAATGCACTGTAACTCTGATACAGGTGGCCTATAATGCTCTGTAACTCTGATCCAGGTAGCATGTAATGCTCTGTACCTCTGATACAGGCAGTGTGTAAAGCACTGTAACTCTGATATAGGCAGCGTGTAATGCTATGTAACTCAGATATGGGCGACGTGTAATGCACTGCAACTCTGATACAGGCAGCGTGTAATACACTGCAACTCTGATACAGGCAGCGTGTAATGCTCTGGAACTCTGATAGGGGCAGCGTGTAGTGCACTGTAACTCTGATACAGGTAGTGTGTAATACTCTGTAACTCTAATACAGGCAGAGTGTCACGCTGGGTAACTCTGACACAGATGGTGTGTAATGCTCTGTAACTCTGATACAGGCGGCGTGTAATACACTGTAACTCTGATACAGGTGGTGTGTAATGCTCTGTAACTCTGATACTGGCAGCATGTAATGCATTGTAATTCTGATACAGGCAGCATGTAATGCACTGTAACTCTGATACAGGCAGCGTGTAATGCACTGGAACTCTGATAGGGGCAGCGGGTAATGCACTGTAACTCTGGTACAGGTAGTGTGTAATACTCTGTAACTCTAATACCGGCAGAGTGTCATGCTGGGTAACTCTGATACAGATGGTGTAATGCTCTGTAACTCTGATACAGGCAGCGAGTTATGCACTGCAACTCTGATACAGGCAGCGTGTAATGCACTGGAACTCTGATAGGGGCAGCGTGTAATGGACTGCAACTCTGATACAGGCAGCGTGTAATGCACTGCAACTCTGATACAGGCAGCGTGTAATACACTGCAACTCTGATACAGGCAGTGTGTAATGCACTGGAACTCTGATAGGGGCAGCGTGTAGTGCACTGTAACTCTGATACAGGTAGTGTGTAATACTCTGTAACTCTAATACAGGCAGAGTGTCACGCTGGGTAACTCTGATACAGATGGTGTGTAATGCTCTGTAACTCTGATACAGGCGGCGTGTAATACACTGTAACTCTGATACAGGTGGTGTGTAATGCTCTGTAACTCTGATACTGGCAGCATGTAATGCATTGTAATTCTGATACAGGTGGCACGTAATGCTCTGTAACTCTGATACTGGCAGCATGTAATGCATTGTAATTCTGATACAGGCAGCGTGTAATGCACTGTAACTCTGATACAGGCAGTGTGTAATGCTCTGCAAAACTGATACAGGCGGTGTGTAATGATTTGTAACTCTGATACAGGCGGCATGTAATGCATTGTAACTCTGATACATGCGGCGGGTAAAGCATTGTAACTCTGATACTGGTGGCGAGTAATGCTCTGTAACTCTGATACAGGTGGTGTTTATTGCACTGTAACTCTGACATAGGCAGCGTGTAATGCTCTGTAACTCTGATAAAGGAGGCATGTAATGCATTGTAACTCTGATACAGGTGATGTGTAATGCTCCATAACTCTGATACAGACAGCATGTAATGTACTGTAAGTCTTATACGGGCGGCCTGTAATGCTCAGTAACTCTGATACAGGTGGTGTTTAATTCTCTGTAACTCTGATACAGGCGGTGTGTAATGCACTGTAACTCTGACACAGGCAGTATGTACTGCTCTGCAAAACTGATACAGGCGGTGTGTAATGCTCTGTAACTCTGATAAAGGTGGCATGTAATGCACTGTAACTCTTATACAGGCAGAGTGTAATGCTCTGTAACTCTGATACAGGCAGCATGTAATGCACAGTAACTCTGATACAGGCGGCGTTTTTGCACTGTAACTCTGATATAGGCAGCGTGTAATGCTCTGTAACTCTGATACAGGTGGCATGTAATGCATTGTAACTCTGATACAGGTGGTGTGTAATGCTCTATAACTCTGATACAGGTGGTGTGTAATGCACTGTAACTCTAATACACGCGGCGTATAATGCTCTGTAACTCTGATACTGGCAGCATGCAATGCATTGTAACTCTGATACAGGTGGTGTGTAATGCACTGTAATTCTGATACAGGCAGCGTGCAATACACTGTAACTCTGATACAGGCAGCGATTAACGCTCTGTAACTCTGATACAGGCAGCGTGTAATGCTCTGTAAGTCTGATACAGGTGGCGTGTAATGCACTGTAACGCTGATACAGGTGGCCTATAATGCTCTGTAACTCTGATCCAGGTAGCATGTAATGCTCTGTACCTCTGATACAGGCAATGTGTAACGCACTGTAACTCTGATATAGGCAGCGTGTAATGCTATGTAACTCAGATACGGGCAGCATGTAATGCACTGTAATTCTGATACAGGCGGCGTATAATGCTCTGTAACGCTGATATTGGCTGCATGAAATGCATTGTAACTCTAATACAGGTGGCGTGTAATGCACTGTAGCTCTGATACAGGCAGTATGTAATGCTCTGTGACTCTGATACAGGCGGCATGTAATGCTCTTTAACTCTGATACAGGCGGCGTGTAAAGCACTGTAGCTCTGATACAGGCGGCGACTAATGCACAGTAACTCTGATACAGGTGGCGTGTAATGCTCTGTAACTCTGATTCAGGTGGCATGTAATGCTCTGTACCTCTGATACAGGCAGTGTGTAATGCACTGTAACTCTGATATAGGCAGCGTGTAATGCTATGTAACTCAGATACGGGCAGCATGTAATGCACTGTAATTCTGATAAAGGTGGCATGTAATGCTCTGTAACTCTGATAAAGGTGGCTTGTAATGCATTGTAACTCTGAAATGGATGACGGTGTAATGCACTGTAACTCTGGTACATGTGGCGTGTAATGCTCAGTATAGGTGGTGTTTAATGCACTGTAACTCTGATACAGGCAGCATGTAATGCACTGTAACTCTGATACAGGCAGCGTGTAATGCACTGGAACTCTGATAGGGGCAGCGGGTAATGCACTGTAACTCTGATACAGGTAGTGTGTAATACTCTGTAACTCTAATACCGGCAGAGTGTCATGCTGGGTAACTCTGATACAGATGGTGTAATGCTCTGTAACTCTGATACAGGCAGCATGTAATGCACTGCAACTCTGATACAGGCAGCGTGTAATGCTCTGTAACTCTGATACAGGCAGCGTGTAATGCACTGCAACTCTGATACAGGCAGCGTGTACTGCACTGGAACTCTGATAGGGGCAGCGTGTAATGCACTGCAACTCTGATACAGGCAGCATGTAATGCACTGTAATTCTGATACAGGTGGCATGCAATGCTCTGTAACTCTGATAAAGGTGGCGTATAATGCATTGTAACTCTGAAATGGATGACGGTGTAATGCACTGTAACTCTTGTACATGTGGCGTGTAATGCTCAGTATAGGTGGTGTTTAATGCACTGTAACTCTGATACAGGCAGCATGTAATGCACTGTAACTCTGATACAGGCAGCGTGTAATGCACTGGAACTCTGATAGGGGCAGCGGGTAATGCACTGTAACTCTGATACAGGTAGTGTGTAATACTCTGTAACTCTAATACCGGCAGAGTGTCATGCTGGGTAACTCTGATACAGATGGTGTAATGCTCTGTAACTCTGATACAGGCAGCGTGTAATGCACTGCAACTCTGATACAGGCAGCGTGTAATGCTCTGTAACTCTGATACAGGCAGCGTGTAATGCACTGCAACTCTGATACAGGCAGCGTGTAATGCACTGAAACTCTGATAGGGGCAGCATGTAATGCACTGCAACTCTGATACAGGCAGCGTGTAATGCACTGCAACTCTGATACAGGCAGCGTGTAATACACTGCAACTCTGATACAGGCAGCGTGTAATGCTCTGGAACTCTGATAGGGGCAGCGTGTAGTGCACTGTAACTCTGATACAGGTAGTGTGTAATACTCTGTAACTCTAATACAGGCAGAGTGTCACGCTGGGTAACTCTGACACAGATGGTGTGTAATGCTCTGTAACTCTGATACAGGCGGCGTGTAATACACTGTAACTCTGATACAGGTGGTGTGTAATGCTCTGTAACTCTGATACTGGCAGCATGTAATGCATTGTAATTCTGATACAGGTGGCATGTAATGCTCTGTAAGTCTGATACTGGCAGCATGTAATGCATTGTAATTCTGATACAGGCAGCGTGTAATGCACTGTAACTCTGATAAAGGTGGCGTGTAATGCTCTGTAACTCAGATATGGGCGGCATGTAATGCACTGTAATTCTGATCCAGGTGGTGTGTGATGCTCTGCAAAACTGATACAGGCGGCGTGTAATGCTCTGTAACTCTGATACAAGTGGCGTGTGATACACTTTAACTCTGACACAGGCAGCATGTAATTCTCTGTAACTCTGATACAGGCGGTGTGTAATGCACTGTAACTCTGATACGGGCGGTGTGTAATCACTGTAACTCTGATACAGGTGGCGTGTAATGCACTGTAACTCTGATACAGGTGGCCTATAATGCTCTGTAACTCTGATCCAGGTAGCATGTAATGCTCTGTACCTCTGATACAGGCAGTGTGTAACGCACTGTAACTCTGATATAGGCAGTGTGTAATGCTATGTAACTCAGATATGGGCGACGTGTAATGCACTGCAACTAAGATACAGGCGGTGTATAATGCTCTGTAACGCTGATACTGGCAGCATGTAATGCACAGTAACTCTGATACAGGCGGCGTTTTTGCACTGTAACTCTGATATAGGCAGCGTGTAATGCTCTGTAACTCTGATACAGGTGGCATGTAATGCATTGTAACTCTGATACACGTGGTGTGTAATGCTCTATAACTCTGATACAGGCAGCATGTAATGCACTGTAACTCTCATACAGGCGGCGTTTTTGCACTGTAACTCTGATATAGGCAGCGTGTAATGCTCTGTAACTCTGATACAGGTGGCATGTAATGCATTGTAACTCTGATACAGGTGGTGTGTAATGCACTGTAACTCTAATACACGCGGCGTATAATGCTCTGTAACTCTGATACTGGCAGCATGCAATGCATTGTAACTCTGATACAGGTGGTGTGTAATGCACTGTAATTCTGATACAGGCAGCGTGCAATACACTGTAACTCTGATACAGGCAGCGATTAACGCTCTGTAACTCTGATACAGGCAGCGTGTAATGCTCTGTAAGTCTGATACAGGTGGCGTGTAATGCACTGTAACTCTGATACAGGTGGCCTATAATGCTCTGTAACTCTGATCCAGGTAGCATGTAATGCTCTGTACCTCTGATACAGGCAGTGTGTAAAGCACTGTAACTCTGATATAGGCAGCGTGTAATGCTATGTAACTCAGATATGGGCGACGTGTAATGCACTGCAACTCTGATACAGGCGGCGTATAATGCTCTGTAACGCTGATACTGGCAGCATGAAATGCATTGTAACTCTAATACAGATGGCGTGTAATGCACTGTAGCTCTGATACAGGCAGTATGTAATGCTCTGTGACTCTGATACAGGCGACATGTAATGCTCTTTAACTCTGATACAGGCGGCGTGTAAAGCACTGTAGCTCTGATACAGGCGGCAAGTAATGCACTGTACCTCTGATAAAGGTGGCGTGTAATGCTCTGTAACTCTGATTCAGGTGGCATGTAATGCTCTGTACCTCTGATACAGGCAGTGTGTAATGCACTGTAACTCTGATATAGGCAGCGTGTAATGCTATGTAACTCAGATACGGGCAGCATGTAATGCACTGTAATTCTGATACAGGTGGCATGTAATGCTCTGTAACTCTGATAAAGGTGGCTTGTAATGCACTGTAACTCTGAAATGGATGACGGTGTAATGCACTGTAACTCTGGTACATGTGGCAGTGTAATGCTCAGTATAGGTGGTGTTTAATGCACTGTAACTCTGATACAGGCAGCATGTAATGCACTGTAACTCTGATACAGGCAGCGTGTAATGCACTGGAACTCTGATAGGGGCAGCGGGTAATGCACTGTAACTCTGATACAGGTAGTGTGTAATACTCTGTAACTCTAATACCGGCAGAGTGTCATTTTGGGTAACTCTGATACAGATGGTGTAATGCTCTGTAACTCTGATACAGGCAGCGTGTTATGCACTGCAACTCTGATACAGGCAGCGTGTAATGCACTGGAACTCTGATACAGGCAGCGTGTAATGCACTGCAACTCTGATACAGGCAGCGTGTAATGCACTGGAACTCTGATAGGGGCAGCATGTAATACACTGCAACTCTGATACAGGCAGCGTGTAATGCACTGGAACTCTGATAGGGGCAGCGTGTAGTGCACTGTAACTCTGATACAGGTAGTGTGTAATACTCTGTAACTCTAATACAGGCAGAGTGTCACGCTGGGTAACTCTGATACAGATGGTGTGTAATGCTCTGTAACTCTGATACAGGCGGCGTGTAATACACTGTAACTCTGATACAGGTGGTGTGTAATGCTCTGTAACTCTGATACTGGCAGCATGTAATGCATTGTAATTCTGATACAGGTGGCACGTAATGCTCTGTAACTCTGATACTGGCAGCATGTAATGCATTGTAATTCTGATACAGGCAGCGTGTAATGCACTGTAACTCTGATACAGGCAGTGTGTAATGCTCTGCAAAACTGATACAGGCGGTGTGTAATGATTTGTAACTCTGATACAGGCGGCATGTAATGCATTGTAACTCTGATACATGCGGCGAGTAAAGCATTGTAACTCTGATACTGGTGGCGAGTAATGCTCTGTAACTCTGATACAGGCGGTGTTTATTGCACTGTAACTCTGACATAGGCAGCGTGTAATGCTCTGTAACTCTGATAAAGGAGGCATGTAATGCATTGTAACTCTGATACAGGTGATGTGTAATGCTTCATAACTCTGATACAGACAGCATGTAATGCACTGTAAGTCTTATACGGGCGGCCTGTAATGCTCAGTAACTCTGATACAGGTGGTGTTTAATTCTCTGTAACTCTGATACAGGCGGTGTGTAATGCACTGTAACTCTGATACAGGCAGTATGTAATGCACAGTAACTCTGATACAGGCGGTGTGTAATGCTTTGTAACTCTGATAAAGGTGGCATGTAATGCACTGTAACTCTTATACAGGCAGAGTGTAATGCTCTGTAACTCTGATAAAGGCAGCATGTAATGCACAGTAACTCTGATACAGGCGGCGTTTTTGCACTGTAACTCTGATATAGGCAGCGTGTAATGCTCTGTAACTCTGATACAGGTGGCATGTAATGCATTGTAACTCTGATACAGGTGGTGTGTAATGCTCTATAACTCTGATACAGGTGGTGTGTAATGCACTGTAACTCTAATACACGCGGCGTATAATGCTCTGTAACTCTGATACTGGCAGCATGCAATGCATTGTAACTCTGATACAGGTGGTGTGTAATGCACTGTAATTCTGATACAGGCAGCGTGCAATACACTGTAACTCTGATACAGGCAGCGATTAACGCTCTGTAACTCTGATACAGGCAGCGTGTAATGCTCTGTAAGTCTGATACAGGTGGCGTGTAATGCACTGTAACTCTGATACAGGTGGCCTATAATGCTCTGTAACTCTGATCCAGGTAGCATGTAATGCTCTGTACCTCTGATACAGGCAGTGTGTAACGCACTGTAACTCTGATATAGGCAGCGTGTAATGCTATGTAACTCAGATATGGGCAGCATGTAATGCACTGTAATTCTGATACAGGCGGCGTATAATGCTCTGTAACGCTGATACTGGCAGCATGAAATGCATTGTAACTCTAATGCAGGTGGCGTGTAATGCACTGTAGCTCTGATACAGGCAGTATGTAATGCTCTGTGACCCTGATACAGGCGGCATGTAATGCTCTTTAACTCTGATACAGGCGGCGTGTAAAGCACTGTAGCTCTGATACAGGCGGCGACTAATGCACTGTAACTCTGATACAGGTGGCGTGTAATGCTCTGTAACTCTGATTCAGGTGGCATGTAATGCTCTGTACCTCTGATACAGGCAGTGTGCAATGCACTGTAACTCTGATATAGGCAGCGTGTAATGCTATGTAACTCAGATACGGGCAGCATGTAATGCACTGTAATTCTGATACAGGTAGTGTGTAATACTCTGTAACTCTAATACCGGCAGAGTGTCATGCTGGGTAACTCTGATACAGATGGTGTAATGCTCTGTAACTCTGATACAGGCAGCATGTAATGCACTGCAACTCTGATACAGGCAGCGTGTAATGCTCTGTAACTCTGATACAGGCAGCGTGTAATGCACTGCAACTCTGATACAGGCAGCGTGTAATGCACTGGAACTCTGATAGGGGCAGCGTGTAATGCACTGCAACTCTGATACAGGCAGCATGTAATGCACTGTAATTCTGATACAGGTGGCATGCAATGCTCTGTAACTCTGATAAAGGTGGCGTGTAATGCATTGTAACTCTGAAATGGATGACGGTGTAATGCACTGTAACTCTTGTACATGTGGCGTGTAATGCTCAGTATAGGTGGTGTTTAATGCACTGTAACTCTGATACAGGCAGCATGTAATGCACTGTAACTCTGATACAGGCAGCGTGTAATGCACTGGAACTCTGATAGGGGCAGCGGGTAATGCACTGTAACTCTGATACGGGTAGTGTGTAATACTCTGTAACTCTAATACCGGCAGAGTGTCATGCTGGGTAACTCTGATACAGATGGTGTAATGCTCTGTAACTCTGATACAGGCAGCGTGTAATGCACTGCAACTCTGATACAGGCAGCGTGTAATGCTCTGTAACTCTGATACAGGCAGCGTGTAATGCACTGCAACTCTGATACAGGCAGCGTGTAATGCACTGGAACTCTGATAGGGGCAGCATGTAATGCACTGCAACTCTGATACAGGCAGCGTGTAATGCACTGCAACTCTGATACAGGCAGCGTGTAATACACTGCAACTCTGATACAGGCAGCGTGTAATGCTCTGGAACTCTGATAGGGGCAGCGTGTAGTGCACTGTAACTCTGATACAGGTAGTGTGTAATAATCTGTAACTCTAATACAGGCAGAGTGTCATGCTGGGTAACTCTGATACAGGTGGTGTGTAATGCTCTGTAACTCTGATACTGGCAGCATGTAATGCATTGTAATTCTGATACAGGTGGCATGTAATGCTCTGTAACTCAGATACTGGCAGCATGTAATGCATTGTAATTCTGATACAGGCAGCGTGTAATGCACTGTAACTCTGATAAAGGTGGCGTGTAATGCTCTGTAACTCAGATATGGGCGGCATGTAATGCACTGTAATTGTGATCCAGGTGGTGTGTGATGCTCTGCAAAACTGATACAGGCGGCGTGTAATGCTCTGTAACTCTGATACAAGTGGCGTGTGATACACTTTAACTCTGACACAGGCAGCATGTAATTCTCTGTAACTCTGATACAGGCGGTGTGTAATGCACTGTAACTCTGATACGGGCGGTGTGTAATCACTGTAACTCTGATACAGGTGGCGTGTAATGCACTGTAACTCTGATACAGGTGGCCTATAATGCTCTGTAACTCTGATCCAGGTAGCATGTAATGCTCTGTACCTCTGATACAGGCAGTGTGTAACGCACTGTAACTCTGATATAGGCAGCGTGTAATGCTATGTAACTCAGATATGGGCGACGTGTAATGCACTGCAACTAAGATACAGGCGGTGTATAATGCTCTGTAACGCTGATACCGGCAGCATGTAATGCACAGTAACTCTGATACAGGCGGCGTTTTTGCACTGTAACTCTGATATAGGCAGCGTGTAATGCTCTGTAACTCTGATACAGGTGGCATGTAATGCATTGTAACTCTGATACACGTGGTGTGTAATGCTCTATAACTCTGATACAGGCAGCATGTAATGCACTGTAACTCTGATACAGGCGGCATTTTTGCACTGTAACTCTGATATAGGCAGCGTGTAATGCTCTGTAACTCTGATACAGGTGGCATGTAATGCATTGTAACTCTGATACAGGTGGTGTGTAATGCTCTATAACTCTGATACAGGTGGTGTGTAATGCACTGTAACTCTAATACACGCGGCGTATAATGCTCTGTAACTCTGATACTGGCAGCATGCAATGCATTGTAACTCTGATACAGGTGGTGTGTAATGCACTGTAATTCTGATACAGGCAGCGTGCAATACACTGTAACTCTGATACAGGCAGCGATTAACGCTCTGTAACTCTGATACAGGCAGCGTGTAATGCTCTGTAAGTCTGATACAGGTGGCGTGTAATGCACTGTAACTCTGATACAGGTGGCCTATAATGCTCTGTAACTCTGATCCAGGTAGCATGTAATGCTCTGTACCTCTGATACAGGCAGTGTGTAACGCACTGTAACTCTGATATAGGCAGCGTGTAATGCTATGTAACTCAGATATGGGCGACGTGTAATGCACTGCAACTCTGATACAGGCAGCGTGTAATACACTGCAACTCTGATACAGGCAGCGTGTAATGCTCTGGAACTCTGATAGGGGCAGCGTGTAGTGCACTGTAACTCTGATACAGGTAGTGTGTAATACTCTGTAACTCTAATACAGGCAGAGTGTCACGCTGGGTAACTCTGACACAGATGGTGTGTAATGCTCTGTAACTCTGATACAGGCGGCGTGTAATACACTGTAACTCTGATACAGGTGGTGTGTAATGCTCTGTAACTCTGATACTGGCAGCATGTAATACACTGTAACTCTGATACAGGTGGTGTGTAATGCTCTGTAACTCTGATACTGGCAGCATGTAATGCATTGTAATTCTGATACAGGCAGCGTGTAATGCACTGTAACTCTGATAAAGGTGGCGTGTAATGCTCTGTAACTCAGATATGGGCGGCATGTAATGCACTGTAATTGTGATCCAGGTGGTGTGTGATGCTCTGCAAAACTGATACAGGCGGCGTGTAATGCTCTGTAACTCTGATACAAGTGGCGTGTGATACACTTTAACTCTGACACAGGCAGCATGTAATTCTCTGTAACTCTGATACAGGCGGTGTGTAATGCACTGTAACTCTGATACGGGCGGTGTGTAATCACTGTAACTCTGATACAGGTGGCGTGTAATGCACTGTAACTCTGATACAGGTGGCCTATAATGCTCTGTAACTCTGATCCAGGTAGCATGTAATGCTCTGTACCTCTGATACAGGCAGTGTGTAACGCACTGTAACTCTGATATAGGCAGCGTGTAATGCTATGTAACTCAGATATGGGCGACGTGTAATGCACTGCAACTAAGATACAGGCGGTGTATAATGCTCTGTAACGCTGATACTGGCAGCATGTAATGCACAGTAACTCTGATACAGGCGGCGTTTTTGCACTGTAACTCTGATATAGGCAGCGTGTAATGCTCTGTAACTCTGATACAGGTGGCATGTAATGCATTGTAACTCTGATACACGTGGTGTGTAATGCTCTATACTCTGATACAGGCAGCATGTAATGCACTGTAACTCTGATACAGGCGGCATTTTTGCACTGTAACTCTGATATAGGCAGCGTGTAATGCTCTGTAACTCTGATACAGGTGGCATGTAATGCATTGTAACTCTGATACAGGTGGTGTGTAATGCACTGTAACTCTAATACACGCGGCGTATAATGCTCTGTAACTCTGATACTGGCAGCATGCAATGCATTGTAACTCTGATACAGGTGGTGTGTAATGCACTGTAATTCTGATACAGGCAGCGTGCAATACACTGTAACTCTGATACAGGCAGCGATTAACGCTCTGTAACTCTGATACAGGCAGCGTGTAATGCTCTGTAAGTCTGATACAGGTGGCGTGTAATGCACTGTAACTCTGATACAGGTGGCCTATAATGCTCTGTAACTCTGATCCAGGTAGCATGTAATGCTCTGTACCTCTGATACAGGCAGTGTGTAAAGCACTGTAACTCTGATATAGGCAGCGTGTAATGCTATGTAACTCAGATATGGGCGACGTGTAATGCACTGCAACTCTGATACAGGCGGCGTATAATGCTCTGTAACGCTGATACTGGCAGCATGAAATGCATTGTAACTCTAATACAGGTGGCGTGTAATGCACTGTAACTCTGATACAGGCAGTATGTAATGCTCTGTGACTCTGATACAGGCGACATGTAATGCTCTTTAACTCTGATACAGGCGGCGTGTAAAGCACTGTAGCTCTGATACAGGTGGCAAGTAATGCACTGTAACTCTGATAAAGGTGGCATGTAATGCTCTGTACCTCTGATACAGGCAGTGTGTAATGCACTGTAACTCTGATATAGGCAGCGTGTAATGCTATGTAACTCAGATACGGGCAGCATGTAATGCACTGTAATTCTGATACAGGTGGCATGTAATGCTCTGTAACTCTGATAAAGGTGGCTTGTAATACACTGTAACTCTGAAATGGATGACGGTGTAATGCACTGTAACTCTGGTACATGTGGCGTGTAATGCTCAGTATAGGTGGTGTTTAATGCACTGTAACTCTGATACAGGCAGCATGTAATGCACTGTAACTCTGATACAGGCAGCGTGTAATGCACTGGAACTCTGATAGGGGCAGCGGGTAATGCACTGTAACTCTGATACAGGTAGTGTGTAATACTCTGTAACTCTAATACCGGCAGAGTGTCATGCTGGGTAACTCTGATACAGATGGTGTAATGCTCTGTAACTCTGATACAGGCAGCGTGTTATGCACTGCAACTCTGATACAGGCAGCGTGTAATGCACTGGAACTCTGATAGGGGCAGCGTGTTCTGGACTGCAACTCTGATACAGGCAGCGTGTAATGCACTGCAACTCTGATACAGGCAGCGTGTAATGCATTGTAATTCTGATACAGGCAGCGTGTAATGCACTGTAACTCTGATAAAGGTGGCGTGTAATGCTCTGTAACTCAGATATGGGCGGCATGTAATGCACTGTAATTCTGATCCAGATGGCGTGTGATGCTCTGCAAAACTGATACAGGCGGCGTGTAATGCTCTGTAACTCTGATACAAGTGGCGTGTGATACACTTTAACTCTGACACAGGCAGCATGTAATTCTCTGTAACTCTGATACAGGCGGTGTGTAATGCACTGTAACTCTGATACGGGCGGTGTGTAATCACTGTAACTCTGATACAGGTGGCGTGTAATGCACTGTAACTCTGATACAGGTGGCCTATAATGCTCTGTAACTCTGATCCAGGTAGCATGTAATGCTCTGTACCTCTGATACAGGCAGTGTGTAACGCACTGTAACTCTGATATAGGCAGCGTGTAATGCTATGTAACTCAGATATGGGCGACGTGTAATGCACTGCAACTCTGATACAGGCGGTGTATAATGATCTGTAACGCTGATACTGGCAGCATGCAATGCATTGTAACTCTAATACAGTTGGCGTGTAATGCACTGTAGCTCTGATACAGGCACTATGTAATGCTTTGTGACTCTGATACAGGCGGCATGTAATGCTCTGTAACTCTGATACAGGCGGCGTGTAAAGCACTGTAGCTCTGATACAGGCGGCGAGTAATGCACTGTAACTCTGATACAGGTGGCGTGTAAGGCTCTGTAACTCTGATTCAGGTGGCATGTAATGCTCTGTACCTCTGATACAGGCAGTGTGTAATGCACTGTAACTCTGATACAGGCGGCGTGTAATGCTATGTAACTCAGATACGGGCGACATGTAATGCACCGTAATTCTGATACAGGTGGCATGTAATGCTCTGTAACTCTGATAAAGGTGGTGTGTAATGCATTGTAACTCTGAAATGGATGGCAGTGTAATGCACCGTAACTCTGGTACATGTGGCGTGTAATGCTCAGTATATGTGGTGTTTAATGCACTGTAACTCTGATACAGGCAGCATGTAATGCACTGTAACTCTAATACAGGCAGCGTGTAATGCACTGGAACTCTGATAGGGGCAGCGTGTAATGCACTGTAACTCTGATACAGGTAGTGTGTAATACTCTGTAACTCTAATACCGGCAGAGTGTCATGCTGGGTAACTCTGATACAGATGGTGTAATGCTCTGTAACTCTGATACAGGCAGCGTGTAATGCACTGTAACTCTGATACAGGCAGCATGTAATGCACTGTAACTCTGATAGGGGCAGCGTGTAATGCACTGTAACTCTGATATAGGTAGTGTGTAATACTCTGTAACTCTAATACAGGCAGAGTGTCACGCTGGGTAACTCTGATACAGATGGTGTAATGCTCTGTAACTCTGATACAGGCAGCGTGTTATGCACTGCAACTCTGATACAGGCAGCGTGTAATGCACTGGAACTCTGATAGGGGCAGCGTGTAATGGACTGCAACTCTGATACAGGCAGCGTGTAATGCACTGCAACTCAGATACAGGCAGCGTGTAATACACTGCAACTCTGATACAGGCAGCGTGTAATGCACTGGAACTCTGATAGGGGCAGCGTGTAGTGCACTGTAACTCTGATACAGGTAGTGTGTAATACTCTGTAACTCTAATACAGGCAGAGTGTCACGCTGGGTAACTCTGATACAGATGGTGTGTAATGCTCTGTAACTCTGATACAGGCGGCGTGTAATACACTGTAACTCTGATACAGGTGGTGTGTAATACTCTGTAACTCTGATACTGGCAGCATGTAATGCATTGTAATTCTGATACAGGCAGCGTGTAATGCTCTGCAAGTCTGATACAGGTGGCGTGTAATGCACTGTAACTCTGATACAGGTGGCCTATAATGCTCTGTAACTCTGATCCAGGTAGCATGTAATGCTCTGTACCTCTGATACAGGCAGTTTGTAAAGCACTGTAACTCTGATATAGGCAGCGTGTAATGCTATGTAACTCAGATATGGGCGACGTGTAATGCACTGCAACTCTGATACAGGCAGCGTGTAATACACTGCAACTCTGATACAGGCAGCGTGTAATGCTCTGGAACTCTGATAGGGGCAGCGTGTAGTGCACTGTAACTCTGATACAGGTAGTGTGTAATACTCTGTAACTCTAATACAGGCAGAGTGTCACGCTGGGTAACTCTGACACAGATGGTGTGTAATGCTCTGTAACTCTGATACAGGCGGCGTGTAATACACTGTAACTCTGATACAGGTGGTGTGTAATGCTCTGTAACTCTGATACTGGCAGCATGTAATGCATTGTAATTCTGATACAGGTGGCATGTAATGCTCTGTAAGTCTGATACTGGCAGCATGTAATGCATTGTAATTCTGATACAGGCAGCGTGTAATGCACTGTAACTCTGATAAAGGTGGTGTGTAATGCTCTGTAACTCAGATATGGGCGGCATGTAATGCACTGTAATTGTGATCCAGGTGGTGTGTGATGCTCTGCAAAACTGATACAGGCGGCGTGTAATGCTCTGTAACTCTGATACAAGTGGCGTGTGATACACTTTAACTCTGACACAGGCAGCATGTAATTCTCTGTAACTCTGATACAGGCGGTGTGTAATGCACTGTAACTCTGATACAGGCGGTGTGTAATCACTGTAACTCTGATACAGGTGGCGTGTAATGCACTGTAACTCTGATACAGGTGGCCTATAATGCTCTGTAACTCTGATCCAGGTAGCATGTAATGCTCTGTACCTCTGATACAGGCAGTGTGTAACGCACTGTAACTCTGATATAGGCAGCGTGTAATGCTATGTAACTCAGATATGGGCGACGTGTAATGCACTGCAACTAAGATACAGGCGGTGTATAATGCTCTGTAACGCTGATACTGGCAGCATGTAATGCACAGTAACTCTGATACAGGCGGCGTTTTTGCACTGTAACTCTGATATAGGCAGCGTGTAATGCTCTGTAACTCTGATACAGGTGGCATGTAATGCATTGTAACTCTGATACACGTGGTGTGTAATGCTCTATAACTCTGATACAGGCAGCATGTAATGCACTGTAACTCTGATACAGGCGGCATTTTTGCACTGTAACTCTGATATAGGCAGCGTGTAATGCTCTGTAACTCTGATACAGGTGGCATGTAATGCATTGTAACTCTGATACAGGTGGTGTGTAATGCACTGTAACTCTAATACACGCGGCGTATAATGCTCTGTAACTCTGATACTGGCAGCATGCAATGCATTGTAACTCTGATACAGGTGGTGTGTAATGCACTGTAATTCTGATACAGGCAGCGTGCAATACACTGTAACTCTGATACAGGCAGCGATTAACGCTCTGTAACTCTGATACAGGCAGCGTGTAATGCTCTGTAAGTCTGATACAGGTGGCGTGTAATGCACTGTAACTCTGATACAGGTGGCCTATAATGCTCTGTAACTCTGATCCAGGTAGCATGTAATGCTCTGTACCTCTGATACAGGCAGTGTGTAAAGCACTGTAACTCTGATATAGGCAGCGTGTAATGCTATGTAACTCAGATATGGGCGACGTGTAATGCACTGCAACTCTGATACAGGCGGCGTATAATGCTCTGTAACGCTGATACTGGCAGCATGAAATGCATTGTAACTCTAATACAGGTGGCGTGTAATGCACTGTAGCTCTGATACAGGCAGTATGTAATGCTCTGTGACTCTGATACAGGCGGCATGTAATGCTCTTTAACTCTGATACAGGCGGCGTGTAAAGCACTGTAGCTCTGATACAGGCGGCGACTAATGCACAGTAACTCTGATACAGGTGGCGTGTAATGCTCTGTAACTCTGATTCAGGTGGCATGTAATGCTCTGTACCTCTGATACAGGCAGTGTGTAATGCACTGTAACTCTGATATAGGCAGCGTGTAATGCTATGTAACTCAGATACGGGCAGCATGTAATGCACTGTAATTCTGATAAAGGTGGCATGTAATGCTCTGTAACTCTGATAAAGGTGGCTTGTAATGCATTGTAACTCTGAAATGGATGACGGTGTAATGCACTGTAACTCTGGTACATGTGGCGTGTAATGCTCAGTATAGGTGGTGTTTAATGCACTGTAACTCTGATACAGGCAGCATGTAATGCACTGTAACTCTGATACAGGCAGCGTGTAATGCACTGGAACTCTGATAGGGGCAGCGGGTAATGCACTGTAACTCTGATACAGGTAGTGTGTAATACTCTGTAACTCTAATACCGGCAGAGTGTCACGCTGGGTAACTCTGATACAGATGGTGTAATGCTCTGTAACTCTGATACAGGCAGCGTGTTATGCACTGCAACTCTGATACAGGCAGCGTGTAATGCACTGGAACTCTGATAGGGGCAGCGTGTAATGGACTGCAACTCTCATACAGGCAGCGTGTAATGCACTGCAACTCTGATACAGGCAGCGTGTAATACACTGCAACTCTGATACAGGCAGCGTGTAATGCACTGGAACTCTGATAGGGGCAGCGTGTAGTGCACTGTAACTCTGATACAGATAGTGTGTAATACTCTGTAACTCTAATACAGGCAGAGTGTCACGCTGGGTAACTCTGATACAGATGGTGTGTAATGCTCTGTAACTCTGATACAGGCGGCGTGTAATACACTGTAACTCTGATACAGGTGGTGTGTAATGCTCTGTAACTCTGATACTGGCAGCATGTAATGCATTGTAATTCTGATACAGGTGGCACGTAATGCTCTGTAAGTCTGATACTGGCAGCATGTAATGCATTGTAATTCTGATACAGGCAGCGTGTAATGCACTGTAACTCTGATAAAGGTGGCGTGTAATGCTCTGTAACTCAGATATGGGCGGCATGTAATGCACTGTAATTCTGATCCAGATGGCGTGTGATGCTCTGCAAAACTGATACAGGCGGCATGTAATGCTCTGTAACTCTGATACAAGTGGCGTGTGATACACTTTAACTCTGACACAGGCAGCATGTAATTCTCTGTAACTCTGATACAGGCGGTGTGTAATGCACTGTAACTCTGATACGGGCGGTGTGTAATCACTGTAACTCCGATACAGGTGGCGTGTAATGCACTGTAACTCTGATACAGGTGGCCTATAATGCTCTGTAACTCTGATCCAGGTAGCATGTAATGCTCTGTACCTCTGATACAGGCAGTGTGTAACGCACTGTAACTCTGATATAGGCAGCGTGTAATGCTATGTAACTCAGATATGGGCGACGTGTAATGCACTGCAACTCTGATACAGGCGGTGTATAATGCTCTGTAACGCTGATACTGGCAGCATGCAATGCATTGTAACTCTAATACAGTTGGCGTGTAATGCACTGTAGCTCTGATACAGGCACTATGTAATGCTCTGTGACTCTGATACAGGCGGCATGTAATGCTCTGTAACTCTGATACAGGCAGCGTGTAAAGCACTGTAGCTCTGATACAGGCGGCGAGTAATGCACTGTAACTCTGATACAGGTGGCGTGTAAGGCTCTGTAACTCTGATTCAGGTGGCATGTAATGCTCTGTACCTCTGATACAGGCAGTGTGTAATGCACTGTAACTCTGACACAGGCGGCGTGTAATGCTATGTAACTCAGATACGGGCGACATGTAATGCACCGTAATTCTGATACAGGTGGCATGTAATGCTCTGTAACTCTGATAAAGGTGGTGTGTAATGCATTGTAACTCTGAAATGGATGGCGGTGTAATGCACCGTAACTCTGGTACATGTGGCGTGTAATGCTCAGTATATGTGGTGTTTAATGCACTGTAACTCTGATACAGGCAGCATGTAATGCACTGTAACTCTAATACAGGCAGCGTGTAATGCACTGGAACTCTGATAGGGGCAGCGTGTAATGCACTGTAACTCTGATACAGGTAGTGTGTAATACTCTGTAACTCTAATACCGGCAGAGTGTCATGCTGGGTAACTCTGATACAGATGGTGTAATGCTCTGTAACTCTGATACAGGCAGCGTGTAATGCACTGTAACTCTGATACAGGCAGCATGTAATGCACTGTAACTCTGATAGGGGCAGCGTGTAATGCACTGTAACTCTGATATAGGTAGTGTGTAATACTCTGTAACTCTAATACAGGCAGAGTGTCACGCTGGGTAACTCTGATACAGATGGTGTGTAATGCTCTGTAACTCTGATACAGGCGGCGTGTAACACACTGTAACTCTGATATAGGTGGTGTGTAATGCTCTGTAACTCTGATACAGGCAGCATGTAATGCATTGTAATTCTGATACAGGTGGCATGTAATGCTCTGTAAGTCTGATACTGGCAGCATGTAATGCATTGTAATTCTGATACAGGCAGCGTGTAATGCACTGTAACTCTGATAAAGGTGGCGTGTAATGCTCTGTAACTCAGATATGGGCGGCATGTAATGCACTGTAATTCTGATCCAGGTGGTGTGTGATGCTCTGCAAAACTGATACAGGCGGCGTGTAATGCTCTGTAACTCTGATACAAGTGGCGTGTGATACACTTTAACTCTGACACAGGCAGCATGTAATTCTCTGTAACTCTGATACAGGCGGTGTGTAATGCACTGTAACTCTGATACGGGCGGTGTGTAATCACTGTAACTCTGATACAGGTGGCGTGTAATGCACTGTAACTCTGATACAGGTGGCCTATAATGCTCTGTAACTCTGATCCAGGTAGCATGTAATGCTCTGTACCTCTGATACAGGCAGTGTGTAACGCACTGTAACTCTGATATAGGCAGCGTGTAATGCTATGTAACTCAGATATGGGCGACGTGTAATGCACTGCAACTAAGATACAGGCGGTGTATAATGCTCTGTAACGCTGATACTGGCAGCATGTAATGCACAGTAACTCTGATACAGGCGGCGTTTTTGCACTGTAACTCTGATATAGGCAGCGTGTAATGCTCTGTAACTCTGATACAGGTGGCATGTAATGCATTGTAACTCTGATACACGTGGTGTGTAATGCTCTATAACTCTGATACAGGCAGCATGTAATGCACTGTAACTCTGATACAGGCGGCATTTTTGCACTGTAACTCTGATATAGGCAGCGTGTAATGCTCTGTAACTCTGATACAGGTGGCATGTAATGCATTGTAACTCTGATACAGGTGGTGTGTAATGCACTGTAACTCTAATACACGCGGCGTATAATGCTCTGTAACTCTGATACTGGCAGCATGCAATGCATTGTAACTCTGATACAGGTGGTGTGTAATGCACTGTAATTCTGATACAGGCAGCGTGCAATACACTGTAACTCTGATACAGGCAGCGATTAACGCTCTGTAACTCTGATACAGGCAGCGTGTAATGCTCTGTAAGTCTGATACAGGTGGCGTGTAATGCACTGTAACTCTGATACAGGTGGCCTATAATGCTCTGTAACTCTGATCCAGGTAGCATGTAATGCTCTGTACCTCTGATACAGGCAGTGTGTAAAGCACTGTAACTCTGATATAGGCAGCGTGTAATGCTATGTAACTCAGATATGGGCGACGTGTAATGCACTGCAACTCTGATACAGGCGGCGTATAATGCTCTGTAACGCTGATACTGGCAGCATGAAATGCATTGTAACTCTAATACAGATGGCGTGTAATGCACTGTAGCTCTGATACAGGCAGTATGTAATGCTCTGTGACTCTGATACAGGCGACATGTAATGCTCTTTAACTCTGATACAGGCGGCGTGTAAAGCACTGTAGCTCTGATACAGGCGGCAAGTAATGCACTGTAACTCTGATAAAGGTGGCGTGTAATGCTCTGTAACTCTGATTCAGGTGGCATGTAATGCTCTGTACCTCTGATACAGGCAGTGTGTAATGCACTGTAACTCTGATATAGGCAGCATGTAATGCTATGTAACTCAGATACGGGCAGCATGTAATGCACTGTAATTCTGATACAGGTGGCATGTAATGCTCTGTAACTCTGATAAAGGTGGCTTGTAATGCACTGTAACTCTGAAATGGATGACGGTGTAATGCACTGTAACTCTGGTACATGTGGCGTGTAATGCTCAGTATAGGTGGTGTTTAATGCACTGTAACTCTGATACAGGCAGCATGTAATGCACTGTAACTCTGATACAGGCAGTGTGTAATGCACTGGAACTCTGATAGTGGCAGCGGGTAATGCACTGTAACTCTGATACAGGTAGTGTGTAATACTCTGTAACTCTAATACCGGCAGAGTGTCATGCTGGGTAACTCTGATACAGATGGTGTAATGCTCTGTAACTCTGATACAGGCAGCGTGTTATGCACTGCAACTCTGATACAGGCAGCGTGTAATGCACTGGAACTCTGATAGGGGCAGCGTGTAATGGACTGCAACTCTGATACAGGCAGCGTGTAATGCACTGCAACTCTGATACAGGCAGCGTGTAATGCACTGGAACTCTGATAGGGGCAGCGTGTAGTGCACTGTAACTCTGATACAGGTAGTGTGTAATACTCTGTAACTCTAATACAGGCAGAGTGTCACGCTGGGTAACTCTGATACAGATGGTGTGTAATGCTCTGTAACTCTGATACAGGCGGCGTGTAATACACTGTAACTCTGATACAGGTGGTGTGTAATGCTCTGTAACTCTGATACTGGCAGCATGTAATGCATTGTAATTCTGATACAGGTGGCACGTAATGCTCTGTAAGTCTGATACTGGCAGCATGTAATGCATTGTAATTCTGATACAGGCAGCGTGTAATGCACTGTAACTCTGATAAAGGTGGCGTGTAATGCTCTGTAACTCAGATATGGGCGGCATGTAATGCACTGTAATTCTGATCCAGATGGCGTGTGATGCTCTGCAAAACTGATACAGGCGGCGTGTAATGCTCTGTAACTCTGATACAAGTGGCGTGTGATACACTTTAACTCTGACACAGGCAGCATGTAATTCTCTGTAACTCTGATACAGGCGGTGTGTAATGCACTGTAACTCTGATACGGGCGGTGTGTAATCACTGTAACTCTGATACAGGTGGCGTGTAATGCACTGTAACTCTGATACAGGTGGCCTATAATGCTCTGTAACTCTGATCCAGGTAGCATGTAATGCTCTGTACCTCTGATACAGGCAGTGTGTAACGCACTGTAACTCTGATATAGGCAGCGTGTAATGCTATGTAACTCAGATATGGGCGACGTGTAATGCACTGCAACTCTGATACAGGCGGTGTATAATGCTCTGTAACGCTGATACTGGCAGCATGCAATGCATTGTAACTCTAATACAGTTGGCGTGTAATGCACTGTAGCTCTGATACAGGCACTATGTAATGCTCTGTGACTCTGATACAGACGGCATGTAATGCTCTGTAACTCTGATACAGGCGGCGTGTAAAGCACTGTAGCTCTGATACAGGCGGCGAGTAATGCACTGTAACTCTGATACAGGTGGCGTGTAAGGCTCTGTAACTCTGATTCAGGTGGCATGTAATGCTCTGTACCTCTGATACAGGCAGTGTGTAATGCACTGTAACTCTGATACAGGCGGCGTGTAATGCTATGTAACTCAGATACGGGCGACATGTAATGCACCGTAATTCTGATACAGGTGGCATGTAATGCTCTGTAACTCTGATAAAGGTGGTGTGTAATGCATTGTAACTCTGAAATGGATGGCGGTGTAATGCACCGTAACTCTGGTACATGTGGCGTGTAATGCTCAGTATATGTGGTGTTTAATGCACTGTAACTCTGATACAGGCAGCATGTAATGCACTGTAACTCTAATACAGGCAGCGTGTAATGCACTGGAACTCTGATAGGGGCAGCGTGTAATGCACTGTAACTCTGATACAGGTAGTGTGTAATACTCTGTAACTCTAATACCGGCAGAGTGTCATGCTGGGTAACTCTGATACAGATGGTGTAATGCTCTGTAACTCTGATACAGGCAGCGTGTAATGCACTGTAACTCTGATACAGGCAGCATGTAATGCACTGTAACTCTGATAGGGGCAGCGTGTAATGCACTGTAACTCTGATATAGGTAGTGTGTAATACTCTGTAACTCTAATACAGGCAGAGTGTCACGCTGGGTAACTCTGATACAGATGGTGTGTAATGCTCTGTAACTCTGATACAGGCGGCGTGTAACACACTGTAACTCTGATATAGGTGGTGTGTAATGCTCTGTAACTCTGATACAGGCAGCATGTAATGCATTGTAATTCTGATACAGGTGGCGTGTAATGCTCTGTAACTCTGATACTGGCAGCATGTAATGCATTGTAATTCTGATACAGGCAGCGAGTAATGCACTGTAACTCTGATAAAGGTGGTGTGTAATGCTCTGTAACTCAGATATGGGCAGCATGTAATGCACTGTAATTCTGATCCAGGTGGTGTGTGATGCTCTGCAAAACTGATACAGGCGGCGTGTAATGCTCTGTAACTCTGATACAAGTGGCGTGTGATACACTTTAACTCTGACACAGGCAGCATGTAATTCTCTGTAACTCTGATACAGGCGGCGTGTAATGCACTGTAACTCTGATACAGGTGGCGTGTAGTGCTCTGTAACTCTGATAAAGGTGGCGTGTAATGCATTGTAACTCTGAAACGGACGACGTGTAATACACTGTAACTCTGGTTCGTGTGGGGTGTAATGCTCAGTAACTCTGATACAGATGGCGTGTAATGCATGTACCTATGATACAAGTGGTGTCTGATGCTCTGTAACTCTGAAACATGTGGCGGCAATGCTCTGTACCTCTGGTACAGGCAGTGTGTAACGCACTGTAACTCTGATATAGGCAGCGTGTAATGCTATGTAACTCAGATATGGGCGACGTGTAATGCACTGCAACTAAGATACAGGCGGTGTATAATGCTCTGTAACGCTGATACTGGCAGCATGTAATGCACAGTAACTCTGATACAGGCGGCGTGTTTGCACTGTAACTCTGATATAGGCAGCGTGTAATGCTCTGTAACTCTGATACAGGTGGCATGTAATGCATTGTAACTCTGATACACGTGGTGTGTAATGCTCTATAACTCTGATACAGGCAGCATGTAATGCACTGTAACTCTGATACAGGCGGCATTTTTGCACTGTAACTCTGATATAGGCAGCGTGTAATGCTCTGTAACTCTGATACAGGTGGCATGTAATGCATTGTAACTCTGATACAGGTGGTGTGTAATGCACTGTAACTCTAATACACGCGGCGTATAATGCTCTGTAACCCTGATACTGGCAGCATGCAATGCATTGTAACTCTGATACAGGTGGTGTGTAATGCATGTACCTATGATACAAGTGGTGTCTGATGCTCTGTAACTCTGAAACATGTGGCGGCAATGCTCTGTAACTCTGATACAGGCCACATGTAATGCATTGTAACTCCGATACAGGCTGTGTGCAATGCTCTGTAACTGTGAAACAGGCGCCATGTAATGCACTGTAAGTCTGATACAGGCGGCGGGTAATGCACTGTAACTCTGATAAAGGTGGCATGTAATGCTCTGTAACTCTGATACAGGCAGTATGTAATGCTGTGTAACTCTGATACAGGCGGCGTGTAATGCTCTGTAACTCTGATATAGGCCGCATGTAATGCATTGTAACTCTGATACATGCGGCGAGTAAAGCATTGCAACTCTGATACTGGTGGCGTGTAATGCATTGTAACTCTGATACGAGCGGTCTGTAATGCTCTGTAACTCTGATACAGTTAGCGCATAATGCTCAGTAACTCTGATACAAGTGGCATGTAATGCTCTGTAACTCTGATACGGGAGGCCTGTAATGCAAAGTAACTCTGGTACAGGTGTTGTTTAATGCTCTGTAACTCTGATACAGGCAGCATGTAATGCACTGCAACTCTGATACAGACAGCGTGTAATGCACTGGAACTCTGATACGGGTAGCGTGTAATGCACTGTAACTCTGATACAGGTAGTGTGTAATACTCTGTAACCCTAATACAGGCAGAGTGTCATGCTGGGTAACTCTGATACAGACGGTGTGTAATGCTCTGTAACTCTGATACAGGCGGCGTGTAACGCACTGTAACTCTGATACAGGTGGTGTGTAATGCTCTGTAACTGATAAAGGTGGCCTGTACTGCTATGTAACTCTGATATGGGCGGCATATAATGTACTGTAACTCTGATACAGGTGGCATGTAATGCTCTGTAACTCTGATCCAGGTGGCATGTAATGCTCTGCAAAACTGATACAGGCAGTGTGTAATGCACTGTAACTCTGATATAGGCGATGTGTAATGCTATGTAACTCAGATACGGCCAGCGTGTAATGCACTGTAACTCTGATACAGGCGGCGTATAATGCTCTGTAACGCTGATACGGGCAGCATGCAATGCATTGTAACTCTGATACACGTGGCATGTAATGCACTGTAGCTCTGATACAGGCAGTATGTAATGCTCTGTGACTCTGATACAGGCGGTGTGCAATGCATTTTAACTCTGATACAGGTGGCAAGTAATGCATGGAAACTCTGATACAGGCGGCATGAAATGCATAGTAACTCTGATACAGGTGGTGGATAATGTTCTGTAACTCTGATAAAGGTGGTCAGTACTGCTGTGTAACTCTGATATGGGCGGAATGTAATGTACTGTAACTCTGATACAGTTGGCATGTAATGCTCTGTAACTCTGATAAAGGTGGCGTGTAATGCACTGTAACTCTGATACAGGTGGCCTATAATGCTCTGTAACTCTGATCCAGGTAGCATGTAATGCTCTGTACCTCTGATACAGGCAGTGTGTAACGCACTGTAACTCTGATATAGGCAGCGTGTAATGCTATGTAACTCAGATATGGGCGACGTGTAATGCACTGCAACTAAGATACAGGCGGTGTATAATGCTCTGTAACGCTGATACTGGCAGCATGTAATGCACAGTAACTCTGATACAGGCGGCGTGTTTGCACTGTAACTCTGATATAGGCAGCGTGTAATGCTCTGTAACTCTGATACAGGTGGCATGTAATGCATTGTAACTCTGATACACGTGGTGTGTAATGCTCTATAACTCTGATACAGGCAGCATGTAATGCACTGTAACTCTGATACAGGCGGCATTTTTGCACTGTAACTCTGATATAGGCAGCGTGTAATGCTCTGTAACTCTGATACAGGTGGCATGTAATGCATTGTAACTCTGATACAGGTGGTGTGTAATGCACTGTAACTCTAATACACGCGGCGTATAATGCTCTGTAACCCTGATACTGGCAGCATGCAATGCATTGTAACTCTGATACAGGTGGTGTGTAATGCATGTACCTATGATACAAGTGGTGTCTGATGCTCTGTAACTCTGAAACATGTGGCGGCAATGCTCTGTAACTCTGATACAGGCCACATGTAATGCATTGTAACTCCGATACAGGCTGTGTGCAATGCTCTGTAACTGTGAAACAGGCGCCATGTAATGCACTGTAAGTCTGATACAGGCGGCGGGTAATGCACTGTAACTCTGATAAAGGTGGCATGTAATGCTCTGTAACTCTGATACAGGCAGTATGTAATGCTGTGTAACTCTGATACAGGCGGCATGTAATGCTCTGTAACTCTGATATAGGCCGCATGTAATGCATTGTAACTCTGATACATGCGGCGAGTAAAGCATTGCAACTCTGATACTGGTGGCGTGTAATGCATTGTAACTCTGATACGAGCGGTCTGTAATGCTCTGTAACTCTGATACAGTTAGCGTATAATGCTCAGTAACTCTGATACAAGTGGCATGTAATGCTCTGTAACTCTGATACGGGAGGCCTGTAATGCAAAGTAACTCTGGTACAGGTGTTGTTTAATGCTCTGTAACTCTGATACAGGCAGCATGTAATGCACTGCAACTCTGATACAGACAGCGTGTAATGCACTGGAACTCTGATACGGGTAGCGTGTAATGCACTGTAACTCTGATACAGGTAGTGTGTAATACTCTGTAACCCTAATACAGGCAGAGTGTCATGCTGGGTAACTCTGATACAGACGGTGTGTAATGCTCTGTAACTCTGATACAGGCGGCGTGTAACGCACTGTAACTCTGATACAGGTGGTGTGTAATGCTCTGTAACTGATAAAGGTGGCCTGTACTGCTATGTAACTCTGATATGGGCGGCATATAATGTACTGTAACTCTGATACAGGTGGCATGTAATGCTCTGTAACTCTGATCCAGGTGGCATGTAATGCTCTGCACCTCTGATACAGGCAGTGTGTAATGCACTGTAACTCTGATATAGGCGATGTGTAATGCTATGTAACTCAGATACGGCCGGCGTGTAATGCACTGTAACTCTGATACAGGCGGCGTATAATGCTCTGTAACGCTGATACGGGCAGCATGCAATGCATTGTAACTCTGATACACGTGGCATGTAATGCACTGTAGCTCTGATACAGGCAGTATGTAATGCTCTGTGACTCTGATACAGGCGGTGTGCAATGCATTTTAACTCTGATACAGGTGGCAAGTAATGCATGGAAACTCTGATACAGGCGGCATGAAATGCATAGTAACTCTGATACAGGTGGTGGATAATGTTCTGTAACTCTGATAAAGGTGGTCAGTACTGCTGTGTAACTCTGATATGGGCGGAATGTAATGTACTGTAACTCTGATACAGGTGGCATGTAATGCTCTGTAACTCTGATACAGGTGGCATGTAATGCTCTGTAACTCTGATATAGGCCGCATGTAAAGCATTGTAACTCTGTTACAGGTGGTGTGTAATGCTTTTTAACTCTGATACAGGTGGTGAGTAATGCATTGTAACTCTGTTACAGGTGGCGTGTGATGCTCTGTAACTCTGATTCAGGCGGCCTGTACTGCTCTGTAACTCTGATACAGGCGGCGTGTAATGCTCTGTAACTCTGATATAGGCCGCATGTAATGCATTGTAACTCTGTTACAGGCGGCGTGTAATGCTTTTTAACTCTGATACAGGTGGTGAGTAATGCATTGTAACTCAGTTACAGGTGGCATGTAATGCTCTGTAACTCTGATACAGGTGGCCTGTACTGCTCTGTAACTCTGATACAGGTAGCGTGTAATGCATTGTAACTCTGATACAGGTGGCGTATAATGTTCTGTAACTCTGATAAAGGTGGCCTGTACTGCTGTGTAACTCTGATATGGGCGGCATATAATGTACTGTTACTCTGACACAGGCGGCGAATAATGCATTGTGACTCTGATACAGGCGGCATGTAATGCTCTGTAACTCTGATACAGGTGGCATGTAATGCTCTCTAACTCTGATACAGACAGTGTGTAATGCACTGTAACTCTGATATAGGTCGCATGTAATGCATTGTAACTCTGATACATGCGGCAAGTAAAGCATTGCAACTCTGATACTGGTGGCATGTAATGCATTGTAACTCTGATACGAGCGGCCTGTAATGCTCTGTAACTCTGATACAGTTAGCGTATAATGCTCGGTAACTCTGATACTGGTGGCGTGTAATGCATTGTAACTCTGATACGGGCGGCCTGTAATGCAAAGTAACTCTGGTACAGGTGGTGTTTAATGCTCTGTAACTCTGATATAGGCGGTGTGTAATGCACTGTAACTCTGATACAGGCAGTGTGTACTGCTCTGCAAAATGGATACAGGTGGTGTGTAATGCTTTGTAACACTGATACAGGCAGCATGTAATGCACTGCAACTCTGATACAGACAGCGTGTACTGCACTGTAACTCTGATACAGGTAGTGTGTAATACTCTGTAACTCTAATACAGGCAGAGTGTCATGCTGGGTAACTCTGATACAGGCGGCCTGTAATGCTCTGTAACTCTGATATAGGTCGCATGTAATGCATTGTAACTCTGACATGCAGCGAGTAAGGCATTGCAACTCTGATACTGGTGGCGTGTAATGCATTGTAACTCTGATACGGGCGGCCTGTAATGCAAAGTAACTCTGGTACAGGTGGTGTTTAATGCTCTGTAACTCTGATACAGGCGGTGTGTAATGCACTGTAACTCTGATACAGGCAGTGTGTACTGCTCTGCAAAATGGATACAGGTGGTGTGTAATGCTTTGTAACACTGATACAGGCAGCATGTAATGCACTGCAACTCTGATACAGACAGCGTGTACTGCACTGTAACTCTGATACAGGTAGTGTGTAATACTCTGTAACTCTAATACAGGCAGAGTGTCATGCTGGGTAACTCTGATACAGACGGTGTGTAATGCTCTGTAACTATGATACAGGCGGTGTGTAATGCTCTGTAACTCTGATCCAGGTGGCATGTAATGCTCTGTACCTCTGATACAGGCAGTGTGTAACGCACTGTAACTCTGATGTAGGTGATGTGTAATGCTATGTAACTCAGATACGGCCGGCGTGTAATGCACTGTAACTCTGATACAGGCGGCGTATAATGCTCTGTAACGCTGATACGGGCAGCATGCAATGTATTGTAACTCTGATACACGTGGCATGTAATGCACTGTAGCTCTGATACAGGCAGTATGTAATGCTCTGTGACTCTGATATAGGCCATAAGTAATGCATTTTAACTCTGATACAGGTGGCGAGTAATGCATGGTAACTCTGATACAGGCGGCGTGAAATGCATAGTAACTCTGATACAGGTGGTGGATAATGTTCTGTAACTCTGATAAAGGTGGCATGTACTGCTGTGTAACTCTGATATGGGCGGAATGTAATGTACTGTAACTCTGATACAGGTGGCATGTAATGCTCTGTAACTCTGATGCAGGCGGTGAGTAAGGCATTGTTTCTCTGATACAGTTGGCATGTAATGCTCTGTAACTCTGATAAAGGTGGCGTGTAATGCATTGTAACTCTGATACAGGTGGTGTTTAATGCACTGTAACTCTGATACAAGTGGCATGTAATGCTCTATAACTCTGATACAGGCAGTGTGTAACGCACTCTAACTCTGATACAGGCGGTGTGTAATGCTTTTTAACTCTGATACAGGTGGCGAGTAATGCATTGTAACTCTGTTACAGGTGGCGTGTAATGCCCTGTAACTCTGATTCAGGCGGCCTGTACTGCTCTGTAACTCTGATACAGGTAGCATGTATTGCATTGTAACTCTGATATGGGTAGCGTATAATGCCCTGTAACTATGATACGGGGGCATGTAATGCACTGTAACTCTGATACTGACGGCATGTAATGCATTGTCACTCTGATACAGGTAGCGTATAATACTCTGTAACTCTGATACAGGCGGTGTGTAATGCACTGTATCTCTGACGCATGCGGTGTGTAATACTCTGTAACTCTGACACAGGCAGTGTGTAATGTTCTTTATCTCTGATACAGGCAGCATGTAATGCACTGTAACTCTGATACAGGTGGCATGTAATGCTCTGTAACTCGGATACAGGTAGCGAGTAATGCTCTGGAACTCTGATACAGCCAGTGAGTAGTGCTCTGTAACTCTGATACAGGCAGCGTGTAATGCTCTTCATCTCTGATAGAGACAGCGTGTAATGCACTGTAACTCTGATACAGGTGGCATGCAATGCATTGTAACTCTGATACATTTGGCATGTTATGTTCTGTAACAGAGCTTCAGAGCATTATACGCCACCTGTACCAGAGTTACAATGCATTACACGCTGCCTGTTTCAGAGTTACAGAGCATCGCATGTCACCTGTATCAGAGTTACAGAGCATTACACGCCGCCTATATCAGAGTTACAATGCATTACTCACCGCCTGTATCAGAGTTACAGAGCATTACACGCCCCCTGTATCAGAGTTACAATGCATTACTTGCCACCTATATCAGAGTTACAATGCATTTCTCGCCACCTGTATCAGAGTTAGGATGCATTACTCGCCACCTGTATCAGAGTTGCAAAGCATTACATGCCGCCTGTATCAGAGTTACAGTGCATTACACACCACCCGTATCAGAGGTACAGAGCATTACATGCCGTCTGTGAAAGAGTTACAGTGCATTACACGCTGCCTATATCAGAGTTACAGTACATTACACACTGCCTCTATCAGAGTTACAGAGCATTACACGCTGCCTGTATCAGAGTTACAGTGCATTTACATGCTGCCTGTATCAGAGTTACAGAGCATTACATGCCACCTGTATCAGAGTTACAGTGCATTACACGCTCTTGTATCAGAGTTACAGAGCATTGTACGCAACCTGTATCAGAGTTACAATGCATTACATGCCGCCTGTATCAGAGTTACAGTGTATTATACACCACCTGTATCAGAGTTACAGAGCATGACACACCACCTGTATCAGATGTACATGCATTACACGCCACCTGTATCAGAGTTACAGAGTATTACACACTACCTGTATCAGAGTTACACAGCATTACACGCCATCTGTATCAGAGGTACAATGCATTACATGCCGCCTGTATCAGAGACACAATGCATTACACGCAGCCTGTATCAGAGTTACAGAGCATTACACGCTACCTCTATCAGAGTTACAGTGATTACACGCCGCCCGTATCAGAGTTACAGTGCATTACACGCCGCCTGTATCAAAGTTACAGAGAATTACATGCTGCCTGTGTCAGAGTTACAGTGTATCACACGCCACTTGTATCAGAGTTACAGAGCATTACACACTGCCTGTATCAGTTTTGCAGAGCATCACACATCACCTGGATCAGAATTACAGTGCATTACATGCCACCCATATCTGAGTTACAGAGCATTACACGCCGCTGTATCAGAGTTACAGTGCATTACACGCTGCCTGTATCAGAGTTACAGAGCATTACATGCCACCTGTATCAGAGTTACAGTGCATTGATCGCCGCCTGTATCAGAGTTCCAATGCATTACATGCCGCCTGTATCAGAGTTACAGATCATTGCACACCGCCTGTATCAGCGTTAAACAGCATGACACGCTGCCTGTATCAGAGTTGCAGTGCATTACACGCTGCCTGTATCAGAGTAACAATGCATTACATGCCGTCTGAATCAGAGGTACAGTGCATCACATGCCACCTGTATCAGAGTTAAGAGCATTATACACTACCTGTATCAGAGTTACAATGTATTACATGCCACCTGTATCAGAGTTACTGAGCATTACACGCCGCCCATATCAGAGTTACAGAGCATTACACACTGACTGTAAAAGAGTTACACAGCATGACACGCTGCCTGTATCAAATTTACAGAGCATTACTCGCTGCCTGTATCAGAGTTACAGAGTCATTACATGCCACCAGTATCAGAGTTATACTGCATTACATGCCGCCTGTATCCAAGTTACAATGCATTACATGCCGCCTGTATCAGAGTTACAGCGTATTACATGCCACCTGTATCAGAGTTACACAGCATTACACGCTGCCTGTATCAGAGTTACAGTGCATTACATGACGACTATATCAGAGTTACCCAGCATGACACACTGCCTGTATGAGAGTTACAGAGTATTACAACTACCTGTATCAGAATTACAGTGCATTACACACCACCCCTGTCAGAGTTCCAGTGCATTACACTCTGCCTGTATAAGCGTAACAGTGCATTACATGCTGCCTGTACCAGAGTTATAATGCATTACTTGCTGCCTGTATCAGAGTTACAGTGCATTACATGCCACCTGTATCAGAGTTATAGAGCATTACACACCAGGTGTATCAGAGTTTCGTGTAATGCTCTGTAACTCTGATACAGGGGGCATGTAATGCATTGTAACTCTGATACAGGCGGTGCGTAATGCATTGTAGCTCTGATACAGGTGGTGAGTAATGCATTGTAACTCTGATACAGGCAGTGAGTAATGCTCTGTAACTCTGATACAGGTAGCGTGTAATGCACTGTAACTCTGATACAGGCGGTGAGTAACGCATTGGAACTCTGATAATGGTGGCATGTAATACTCTGTAATTCTGATACAGGTGGTGCATAATGCATTGTAACTCTGATACAGTCAGCATGTAATGCTCTGTAACCCTGTTACAGGCGGTATGTAATGCATTGTAACTCTGATACAGGCGGCGAGTAATGCATTGGAACTCTGATAATGGCGGCATGTAATACTCTGTAACTCTGTTACAGGTGGTGCATAATGCATTGTAACTCTGATACAGTCGGCATGTAATGCTCTGTAACCCTGTTACAGGCGGTATGTAATGCATTGTAACTCTGATACAGGCGGCGAGTAATGCATTGGAACTCTGATAATGGTGGCATGTAATACTCTGTAATTCTGATACAGGTGGTGCATAATGCATTGTAACTCTGATACAGTCAGCATGTAATGCTCTGTAACCCTGTTACAGGCGGTATGTAATGCATTGTAACTCTGATACAGGCGGCGAGTAATGCATTGGAACTCTGATAATGGCGGCATGTAATACTCTGTAACTCTGTTACAGGTGGTGCATAATGCATTGTAACTCTGATACAGTCGGCATGTAATGCTCTGTAACCCTGTTACAGGCGGTATGTAATGCATTGTAACTCTGATACAGGCGGCATGTAATACTCTAACTCTGATACAGGTGGTGCATAATGCATTGTAACTCTGATACAGTCGGCATGTAATGCTCTGTAACCCTGTTACAGGCGGTATGTAATGCATTGTAACTCTGATACAGGCGGCATGTTATACTCTGTAACTCTGATACAGGCGGTGTGTAATGCTCTGTAACTCTGATACAGGCAGCGAGTAGTGCTCGGTAACTAGCCACTTGTGTCCGGAGAGTCTCATAAAAAATTGATTTTCGTCTTCTGGTGGCAAAGCTGTGAATGCAGCGACATCCGCCATGTCTATCTCAGAATCTGAAGTATCTTTAATACTTGACAGAAAGGGAGAAAACATGGGTTCAGGAACAGTCAGTAAGGCTTTCAAGAAGCTGGCAACGTTTTGCTGCTGCGCCATTTGCGAGTTTGCAGCTTTCATATTCAGGACCATTGCACTGGTCTGAACTTTATACAACACCGAACTTGGCCTTGCATTGACCATGCCTCTCACCCTGCAGGGCCATTCCTGTGTTTCCTACATCAAACTTCGTTCTCTGAAATAAACTGTCTCTTTTGCTTAGCACAGTCTTGTGCCCTGTTGGAATGGAAGCCATTGTAGGTCAACAAGCGCAGTGCTGATTGGTGAAATGTGCAGTTTTGGAATTTGCGTTGTTTGAGGGATGTGATAGCACTGAAGAGGGTTCAGAGGAGATTTACCAGGATGTTGCCAGGTCTGGAAAGTATCAGTTATGAAGCAAGATTGGACAAACTGAGGTTACTTTCCTTAGAGCATGAGGGGTTTGAGAGGGGACACGACTGAGTTGCAGAAAATCATGAGAGGCATAGACAGGGTAGACAGAAATAAACTTTTCTCCATGATGGGAGGTAGAGTAAGGAGCAGAAAGTTATAAGGGATGTGAGGAAAAGCTTTTTCACCCAGATAGTGGTGAGAATCTGGAACTCACTGCCTGTAAGGGTGGCAGAGACAAAAACACTCTGAACATTGAAGAAATATTTAGATGTTCAGATGCGATATCAAGACATACAAGGGAATGGGCCAGCTGTTGGTAAACGGGATTAGAATAGTGAGGTGGTTGTTTCTGACTGGCTTGGACACAATAGGCCGAAGGGCCATTTTTTTCCTGGAATAACGAGAAACATCAGGATTTTACTTGGAATATCCACCCCAAAGTATGAAAGAAACCAGTCTTGGTCATTTACTGAGTAAGAAAAAGCTGGAACTCATTCATTGTCATCTCACTCACTCCAGCAAGATACAGCTCCAACGTGTATAACAAATAACAAAAAAAAAACTAATAAAGCTGAAAAGGCTAGCAAAGCTAATGGCATTTTAAAGGAACAACAGGATTGCCTTCAAAGTGGACTCCAGTGGTTCAAGAAGGCAGCTCACCATCACCTTCTCAAGAGTAACTAGGGATGGGCAATAAATGCTGGCCCAGACAATGATCCCCACATCCCACAAAATGAATCAATTTTAATAAACTGTGCATAAATTAAATCCCTTCAGAGGAGCTGGGCACCACTATCTGTTCCTTTCATTCTAAATTCTAGCTTGTATTGTACAAAAGTAGATAAGAACTTTGTATCTGCCAACTAAAAGAAATCTCGGCCCAAAGCCCTAAGACACAAGGAGTGTTGTAGAATCCTTTTTGTATATCTAAAAGCAAATCATCATCAATGACTTTCTCTCAATAATTTGGCTTTTTGAGAAATGCATTGGTATACTTCTCAATTATGTGCATCACCTCTGCTTTCACCTTGGGTGGGGTAGATAATAAAACACAAATGAGGGATGGTGTCAGACGTGTGCAGTGGAAATAATGAGGATATTTAGAGCTGCAAGTGTGTCAGCAACTGTAAAAACAGCAAGGAAGAATTTGAATAGCATTCAAATAACTTTAAACACCGTTAGTCTGAACTGCTAAGAGCTCTCCAGCCCCTGGAAATGATGACGATATGAGACAGAATTGGAATTTCTTCCAGTGACTACTTGTTATGTCAGCTGGATATAGCAGAGTCTAATCACTGAATGAAAAATAGAAAAGCTCCCAGCTAGAATTTACTTTGAAACAAAACCTGAAAGACAGATTTATCTAATCATTGCTATTTGTGACTTTTTTAAATGTGATTAAATTGGTGGCCAGACATACAACATTATAGTAAGCACAACATTGTCAAAGTCTTCATTAACTTTAAAGCCCTTTTGGAAATGCAGAGGTTGGGAAAAGTACTATATAAATTCAAATTATTATTTCTTTTCAATCCTGCGTTTACTTGCTGCGTGTTGAAAAAAAAAGTAAGAGGCAATGGAAGCAGTGGCATCCCAACATTCCCACCATTAGTGAAAGGCTTCTATCGAGATGACAGCCTGAAGTGTTCAAGATTGCTTTCATCATGAGGCAATGGTCAAGTGGTATTATCATTGGACTATTAATCCAGGTAATGTTCTGGGGATCCCGGTTGGAATGCTGCCCTGGCAGATGGTGGAATTTGAATTTGATAGAAAATTGGAATTGAGCACCTGATGACGACCCTGAATCTATTGTCGATTATTGGGGGGACACCCCATCTGGGTCACTAATGCCCTTTGGGGAAGGAAACTGCTATCCTTACCTGGTCTGGACAATCTGCGAATCCAGACCCACAGCAATGTGGTTGACTCTTAACTGCCCTCGGAGATGGGCAATTAATGCTGGCCTAGGCAGCGACACCCTCATTCCGTACATGAATGAAACAAAAATAGGTGTATTAGTCAGAGGGAAATATGTCTGGGTGGGTTACACTTCAGAGGGTTGGTGTGGACTTGTTGGGCTGAATGGCTTGTTTCTACACTGTAGCTAATGTCATCGAAAAAAAAGACAAAAAACAAAGAATGCTGGAGAATAACAGAATCCAAGCTCTCTCTAACTCCAAAGATGTGCATTAAGTAGATTGGCCAGGCTAAACTACTCATAGTATCCAATGATGTGTAGGTTAGCCATGGGAAATGTCAGGTCACAGGGACAGGTTTGGAGGGTGAGTCATGGGGCGTGGGGGAGGGGAGACAGGAAGCTCTTCCGAGGGTCAGTGAGGACCCATTGGGCCGACTGGCCTGTTTCCTCACTGCAGGGATTCTATGGAAGAGGATGAAGCAGATTGCCAATGACACAAATGCAGCTCCTACCTGTGTGAGTCTCTAACCCTGTCATCAGTTCACCTTGAGAGCTGACAGGAACCTTGTCGTGTTGCCATTTGCCTACATTTGGCCAAACCAGAGTAAAATATCACAAATTTCAACCTTTATTTGTGCTTATTTATGTTGCACCAGAGACTTGCACTGCTTAAACATCTGTGCGGAAGATCTAACTAACAAGTGTCCCTCTATTGTGCTGATTAAGCTGCAAAGATTAATTAACCCTGCTTTGGCGCAGAGACATGAACAGGCACCTTCTGAAACCTTTTAACATATTTTTATGTTTGTTTAGAAGCTTGAGCACCATGCATCACCTAATCCAGTCAACAGTTCTGTATGGAATGATAAAAATAATTTTCAGTTATTTAAAATTAAGTTATTCATATGGAATTAAGATGCTGGGAGTGTTGTGTTCAAACCAATCTCAGCATCTGTTACTCAGACTACACCAGGATGTCATTCTTAAATATGCCAAGCAATATTTTTAATGCAAAATACTTTTTTCCTTTTGGACTAATTTCCCAAGCATTGCCCGCCATTGTGGAGTAACATTCAATGATGGCAAGTGTGCTGGAACAGAAGCTGGAGTATTAAAATAATAGATGGTTTGAAGGGCTTTTGAGGTGCAGTGTGTTATGGAACAGACCAAACCCCCTCAAAATATTTAGGAGATAGTCTCGACCCTAACCTTTTCTTAATATACAGTCACAGAGATGTACAGCATAGAAACAGACCCTTCAGTCCAACTCGTCCATGCCGACCAGCTATCCTAAATTAACCTAGATCCATCTGCCAACATTTGGCCCATATTCCTCTAAATCCTTCCAATTCATATACCCATCCAGATGCCTTTTGAATGTTGTAATTGTACCAGTCTTCACTTCCTCTGGCAGTTCATTCCATACATACACCACACTCTGCACGAAAATGTTGCCCCTAAGGTCCCTTTCAAATCTTTCCTCTCTCACCTTAAACCTATGCCCTCTAGTCTCCCTCTATCGATTTCAGACTCCCCTAGTGGATAGACTATTCAGCCTTTCCACACCCCTCATGATTTCATAAACCTCGATAAGGTAACCCCTCAGCTTTTGACACTTCTGGGAAAAGATACTTTAAAGGTAAATGTAAGGTGTTGTGTTCGATTGGTCAAACTATTGGATTTAAAGCAAAACTCATTTATTCATCAACTATAGTTAAAATACAACAAAAGAAAAAAGGAATTGGAATAACATGACTCTTTTGGAAAATTTAACAGGGATAGGGTGGGATGTTCTTCAGAGGGTTGGTGTTGACTTGATGGGCTGAGTGACCTGTTTCCACACTGTAGAGGTTCTATGATCTATGGTATGAAAGGTTTTTTTTAGGAGCAGTACAGTGACTCATTGGCAGGGGCATCATGGTGGCTCAGCGGTTACCACAGCTGCCTCACAATGCCAGGGTCCAAGGTTTGAATCCAATCTCAGGCAACTGTGTGGAGTTTGCACATTCTTCCCGTGTCTGTGTGGGTTTCCTCTGAGTGCTCCGGTTTCCTCCCATTCTCACAAAGGTGTGCAGGTTAGGTGGATTGATCACGCTAAATTGCCCATAATGTTCAGGGATGTGTAGCTTAGGTACATTAGTCAGGGTTAAATATAGGATAATAGGGTAGGAGAACAGGTCTGGGTGGGTTGCTCTTCGGAGGGTTGGTATGGACTTGTTGGGCAGTAGGGCCTGTTTCCACACTGTAGAGATTCTTTAAAAAAAAATACATTTACTATTACTAACTGCTCCAATATCGTAACGTCTCATAAACACACCCTTGGCAAAATGCAAATTCAGATACAGATTGTCTCACGTGCAACTCCCTTGGCAGTCCAGAGAGAATAACATCCAGAGAAAACTCAGAAAGAGTGTTTAGCAGCATGGAGAGATTCACTGGCTTCCAACCCTGCTGAGAACCCCACAACAGCTGAATGCTAAAAATCCAGGATATGTGACAGCTTAACCACACCCACTCAGGTTGCTTCTATTGTTCTAACTTGGGGGGGAAGACGCTAACGTCTCTTTATCTTCTCATAGACTGCTTCCACCTATCCTCCAATCTCTCTCTAGTAGAATTCAGGACATAAGGTACGTCATAAAGCCACAGCATCATCACAATTGGTAGTGTCCCTACTTCTGGACCAAGAGGCCTGGGTTCAAGTCCCAACTACTCCAGAATTTTTCATAATGTCTCTCAACAGATTGAATAGAAATGATCAAAATATTAGGTGGTAATGTAGTCGTTATGTCACAGGATTACTAATCCAGAGGCCTAGGTTAATGCTCTAGAGACCCAGGTTCAAATCTTACCATAACAGTTAATGGACTTCAACATCAATCAATAAATCTGAAGCATCAAAATGAAAGCCAATCATTGATGGAGGTAAAACCCCATTTCATTCAGCAGTGTCCTTATGGGAAGGAAATCTGTTCTTCTGATGTCAAGATCATAATTTTAATGTGAAAAGTGGAAGATTTAAAATCATAGAACAGAATGGAAGTAAACCTTTCAGCCCATCATGTCCACACTAACCCTCCAAGAAGCATCCCACCCAAAACCACCCAACCCCTGTTGCCCCGCATTTCCCCTGGCTAACCCACCTACCCTGCACATCTGTGGACTCTACAGGTAATTTCCCATGGCGAATCCACTTAACCTGCACATCTTTGGACTATGGAAGGAAACCAGAGCACGGAACCCATACAGATATAGGGAGAATGTGCAAACTCCACGCAGGCAGTCAACCAAGGACAGAATTGAACCTGGCAACTGTGAGGCAGCAGCACTAGCCACTGAGCCCAGGTGGGATTTGTGTAAAAGTACTTTTCACCCAGAAGGTGGTGGAGTCTGGAACACACTGCCCTGGATGGTAATTGAGATGGATAACCTCACAACTTTTAAAATGTACTTGGATGAACGCTTGAAGTGTCATAACATTCAAGGTTGTGGGCCTAGCGTGGGAAAGTGACACTGGTGTAGTTTGGCAGTACTAATTCAATGGCCCAAAGAGCCTCTTCTGTGTTGTATGATTCTTTGATTCTATGTGTGACAGACCCAAAGCAGTGTTATTGACTCTTATCTATCCTCTGAAAGCACAACAACATCTCTACTTCCTCAGGAGGCTAAGGGAATTCTGCATGACCAGAAGGACTCTTACCAATTTTTACACATGCACCACAGCAAGCATCCTATCTAGATGTATCACAGTGTGGTATGGCAACTGCTTTTCACAAGATCTGAAGGAATTATAGAGAATTGTGAACACAGCCCAGTCCATCACACAAACCAGCCTTCCATCCATTAACTCCATGTATACTTCCCACTGCCTTGGGAAAGCAACCAATATAATCAAAGACCTCTCCCACCCCAGTTATACTGTCTTCCATCCTCTTCCGTCGGGCAGAGGATATAAAAATTTGAATACCCGTACAAATAGTTCTGGTCGCCCTACTATAGGAAAGATACAGAGGCTTTTGGAGAGGATGCAAAGAAGCTTGCCTTATGAAGAAAGGTTGAATAAGCTTGGACTTTTCTCTCTGGAGATTAGGAGGAAGAGAGGAGACCTGATCGAGGTGTACAAAATAATGCAAGGAATAGATAGAGTCAATAGCCAGAGACTTTTCCCCAGGGCAGGATTGACTGGTACGAGAAGTCATCAGAGGTAGGTTCTTTACTCAGAGAGTTGTGATTGCATGGAATGCGTTGCCAGCTGTGGTGGTGGCAACCAGAGTCATTGGGGACATTTAAGCGATTGCTGGACATGCACATGGAGAGCAGTGAATTGAGGGGTGCGTAGGTTAAGTTACTATATTTTACATTAGGCTTAAATCTTGGCATAACGTCATGGGCCAAAGGGCCTGTTCCGTGCTGTACTTTTCTATGTTCTATGTTCTATGAACAGATTCAAGAACAGTTTCTTCCCTACTGTTATTAGACAGTTGAACAGACCTCTCAAATTTTAATGTTGAGTTCTATTTCTCTGCCCCTTCTCTGTGGCTGTAACACGGTATTCTGTATTTTGTTCTGCTGCCCCGAGGCACTTTGTATATGGTATGATCTGCCTGCATAGCACACAAAACAACACTTTTCACTGTATCTCAGTACACGTGACAATAATCGATCAATCAAACTGACTTTGCAACTTATTCAGCTCCAGGATAATTAGGGATGAGCAATAATGGTTGGCTTTGCCACCAATGCCCAGATTTTCTGCAATAAGTTTCTTTCAAACTCAGAAAACTAGTGAAATTCGGATCAACAATACCAGTCAGGCTGAATGTTTTTAGTTGGCTCATGCATGATATTAAAAAGTTCAGGATCGATTTTGTTTTGTTAAAAAAAATGACATAAACAACCTCCAACAAAACATGAGCAGAAGAAGAAAGAGCTTCCACTGTCAAGAATTTTTTCAAAAAAAATTATTCGCAATGTTTCTGCTTTAAGATAACACAGTGTGGAGCCAAAGCCCAAGGCTCTGTTTTGTGCTCACATTTACTTTGAAAAACAGGATGTTTTCAACATGAACACAAAGTCCTACTGTTTATATTTATGGCTGCAGAGTTTCAGCTCATGAGTGGCACTAAATTATTGACAAAAAGCCAAGTGTCGTGCTTTCTCTTCACACTGTTAGAGAAATACCAGACTTTGTGCACTGACATTAAAAGTTCTTCAAATCTGTGGCGCATTCTTCTAGAAGTGTTCAGCATGCAGAAGGGCACAGCACGGTCGCTCATTGGTTAGCACTGCTTCCTCACAGCGCCAGGGACCCGGATTCGATTCCACCCTCAGGTGACTGACTGTGTGGAGTTTGCACATTCTCCCCGTGCCCGCATGGGTTTCCTCCGGTTTCCTCCCATTGTCCAAAGATGTGCAGGTTCGGTGGATTTGCCATACTAAATTGCCCATAGCATCCAAGGGCATGTAGGTTTGGTGGATTAGCCATGGGAAATGCAATGTTACAGGGCTAGGGTAGGGGTGTGTGGGTCTGGTTGGAATGCTTTTCGGAGGGTTGATGTGGACTTGATGGGCCGAATGGCCTGCTTCCACACTGTAGGGATTCTATGATTCTGTGCTTCAGCAAGGGACAAGACAATGCACATAAATTACAAAGGAGTTATGGACAGTGTAGAAGGTTATCAAAGGATGCAGAGGGATATAGATCAGTTGCAGATATGGGCAGAGAAATGGCAGGTGGAGTTTAATCTGGGTAAGTATGAGGTGCATGTTAAGGAAAAGTATGCAGTTTAATGGCAGACCCCCTGAACAGCACTGATGAACACAGGGATCTTGAGGTTCAACTCCATAGCTCCCTGATAGTGGGCGCACACTTAGATAGGTTGGTAAAGAAGGCATATGGCACGCTTGTCTTTATTGTTCAGAGAATTGAGTACAAGAGTCAGGATTCACCTTGCAGTTTTATAAGACTTTGGTTAGGCCACACTTAGAGCATTGCATTCAATTCTGGTCACCAGATTCCAGGAGGGGTGAGGAGGCTTTGAAGAGGGTGCAGTAGAGGTTTACCAGAATGGTGCCGGGATTAGAGGGTATGAGCTATAAGGAGAGGCCAGAAAAACTCAGGTTATTTTCTCTGGAGCAGCGGAGGCTGAGGGGAGGTGTGATAGAAATCTATAAAATTATGAGATGCAGAGATAGGGTTTAACAGTCAGAATTTTTTTCCCAGAGTTGAAATGTCTAAAGCTAGGGGACATGCATTTAAATTGAGAGGGGGAAAGTTCAAAGGAGATGTGAGGGGCAAGCCTTTTTACACAGAGAGTGGTAGGAGGGTGGAAGGCACTGTCAAGGGGTAATGGTGGAGGCAGATACGAAAGGGACATTTCAGGGATTTTTAGATAAGCACATGAATATGAAAGGAATGGGGGATATGGACCAAGGCACAGGCAGAAGAGATTACCTTAATTTGGCATCATGTTCAGCACAACATCGTGGGCCAAAGGGCTCATTCCTGTGCTGTACTGCTCTATGTTCTGTGTAAATAGATGCTGCGATATAAATGGCGCACAAGTCAATAGATGCACTCACTTCAGTGAACGGGAATAGAAAAATTAATCAAACCCAAGAAATGTCAGGCAGTGAGGATATACTAGCAAATGACACAGAGGTGGAATATTCTGAGGAATGAGACAGGACGGTCACAAAGATAAATTAAGTGCGCGAGATTAAAAATTATAATTAAGAGAGGGGAGGCTCTGTACAATAAGAACGAGCATGTTTTGTCGAGCTGCTGTGAATTCTAATCAGCCACAGGAATGTGTACAAATTGATGTGAACAAATGCTGAAAGGAGGGGTTTCGATCTTTCCGCCCTAATCATGGTAGGGATATGAGACTTTGCACTGTTTCCCGGAGTGCCATTGCCTCAGCTCCAGCTCACTCCTGGGTCACCTTCCTGTCATGTGGGCCAGGGCTGTGATGGACGCTGAAAGCAGCAGGTAGTCAAACTGGCCTCAGAAAGAAATTTCCACTGTTTGGTCCTTCAAAGTTATTTCCTGTCTGCAGATCACGCTTGAAAATGAACGCAGTGGAGCTGCATTTTAAGTTCCATGGCAGCTCTGAGGTGTCCCAGATTACAAACAGAATCTGGTGCTGGAGTGGGCTACAACTTCTATACCTACCAACTTACCAACAGACCCCATTCGCAACCTGGAGACAGCCTAAATGACATGAACAAGTTTAACTGGTTTAACTAGTAAACCGGTTTACCCACAGGTGGGTTTACAGTGGCTGGTTACAGCTGCACTTACTTGCAGGAGTTTATAAAACCATGAGGGGCATTGATAGGATGAATAGCCAATGTCTTTTGCCCAGGGTAGGGGGGTCCAAAACCAGAGGGCATAGGCTTAAGGTGAGGGGTGAAAAATTTAAAAGGGACCTAAGGGACAACTTTTTCACATTGAGGGCAGTGCATGTATGGAATGAGCTGCCAGAGAAAATGGTGGAGTCTGGTACAATTACAACATTTAAAAGGCATCTGGATGGGTATGTGAATAGGAAGGGTTCAGAGGGATATGGGCCAAGTGCTGGCAAATGGGACTTACTAAAGAATATCTGCTCGGCATGGACAAGTAGAACTGAAGGGTCTGTTTCCATGCTGCATGAGTCTATGACTGGTTTTAAATCCAGATTTCTGAATGGGTTATAAGTTTCACTAGCTCCTGTTATGGGATTTGAACCAATGACACAGATCATTAATCTGGAGCTGTGTATTACCAGGCCAGTGACATTGCCACTATGTCATTAGAACATCCTTTTGGATAAATGCAATGATTAAAAACCTGAAAATATTAAACAAAGGCAATGAAGTGTTAAATGTCAAAAATAACTTTGCAAAGAATGCTTTGCAATTGTAACATGCAATCAAAGATATACACTTGCACCTAACCTAAGTAGATAACCAGAGCTAACACAGTCAAATTACTTGCACACTGAATGCAGGATTGTATAAGAGATCTGAACATTGTGGTCTCTCTCCAAACATGTTTCCACAAGGCAGATAAAGATGAAAAATACTCAACTCAACTCAGTCATTAATATGGCTGGGGTAGGCATTCCTATCAAATGAGAAATTAAAAGGCAATTTTTAAAAAAAGAATGAATGGACTTGGAATAAATTATGGAGTGGTCTCTTAAAATTTTCATCATTGTTTTCGAATCCATCAATAACCTTGCTTCTCCCTATCTGAAAATCCTTCTAGTGTGAAAACCCTTTCAGATCTCTGTTTTACACCATTTCTGGTTTCTTGTCTGTCCCTGGTTTAAATTGCTCGACTATTTCGGCTGTGTTTTTCGATACCTATATCCTAAGCTTCTTTCCTGTAACCTCTCAATTTTCTTAACTCTCTCTCCTAATTTCAAGTGATCCTTAAAGCCTAACTGACCAAGTTTTCAATCACTGTTCAACATGCAGTAAAAATGAGTCCATATCTTCGTGTAGGATATATCTGTTGCCACTATCCTCTGTTAGTGCAGGGATAAAGACTACCTGGAGAAAGTGAGGACTGCAGATGCTGGAGATCAGAGTCAGAAAGTGTAGCGTTGGAAAAGCATAGCAGGTTAGGATGTGGCTGAAGAGCTTTTGCCCAAAATGTACATTCTCCCACTCCTTGCATGCTGCTTGACCAGCTGTGCTTTTCCAGCACCACATATTTTGACTCGATATATAGGACCTGTTCAGGTAGAGAAAAAAAAGATTGAACTAAAAGAGATTTAGATTTAACAAGAAGTAATTTATTGAATGTTAGCAACTAGCTAGAGGTTACATTGATATGATAAAGTTAAAAATCACACAACACCAGGTTATAGTCTAACAGGTTTATACTCCACAACCACCTGATGAAGGAGCAGCGCTCCGAAAACTGGTGTTTCCAATAAACCTGTTGGACTATAATCTGCTGCTGTGTGATTTTTAAAATTTGAGGGGTCCAGTCAGAAGTCTAAAAATAGCAGGGAAGAAGCTGTTCTTGAATCTGTTGTTACATGTATTTAAGCTTTTGTATCTTCTGCCTGATGGAAAAGATTGGAAGAGACTATAACCGGGGTAGGAGGGGCGTTTGATGATGTTGGCTGCCTTCCTGAGACAGTAAGAAGTGAAGGTGGAGTGAATGGATGGAAGGTTGGTTTATGTGATGGATTGGGCTGTGTTCACAACCCTCTGTAATTTCTTGTGGTCCTGGATAGAGCATTTGCCATACTAAGTTTTGATACATCCAGATAGAATGCTTTCTGTGGTGTATCTGAAGAAGTCAATGGGAGTTCTTATTGACATGCCAAACTTCCTCAGCCTGAGGAGGAAGAGGCATTGTTGTGTTTTCTTGACAGTCATATCTACGTGTGTGGTCCAGGACAGATTGTTGGTGGTCATCACTCCTAGCAACTTGATACTCTTGACCATCTCTATCACAGCTCCATTGATGTAGATAGGGGCATTCCCTCTTCCTTGCTACCTGAAGTCAATGATCAGCTCTTTAGTTTTGCTGATGTTGAGGGAGAAATTGTTATCGTTACATAAAGCCACTAAGCACCTGATGTCTTTCCAATATTCTGTCAAATGCAACAAGATCTGGATAATATCCAGGCTTGGGCTAACAAGTGGCAAGTAATATTCATAATATTCAATGCCACACAAATGCTAGGTAACTATCATTTCCAAAAAGAGATGATCTAATCACCATCCCTTGACATTCATTGAATTCCACAGTATCAACGTTCTGGGGGGGGGGGGGCGGGGGGTTACCATTGACCAAAAACTCAACTGGACATAATTACACTGGCTACAAAAGAAGACCAAAGGCTTGGAATATTTTGGCAACTCACCTCCTGACTCCCCAAAGCCTGTCCACTGTCTATAAGGCACAAGTCAGGCGTGTTGGAATATTCCCCACTTGCCTGAATGAGTACAATTCCAACAACACTCTAAGAGCTTGACACTATCCAGGATAAAGCCCGTTTGATTGGAACAACATTCACAAACATCCACTCCTTCCACCACTGCAGCTCAATAACAGCAATATGTACTATCTACAAGATGCACTGCAGAAATTCACTCAAGATTCTAAGACGTCACATTCCAAACCCATGACCACTGTCATCCATAATGACAAGGGCAGCAGATACATGGGAATACCACCATTTTCAAATTCCCCTCCAAGCTACTCATTATCCTCATTTGGGAATGTGTTTCTTCAGTGTCACTGGGTCAAAATCCTGGAATTCCATCCCTCAGGGCACTGTGGATCATCTGACAACACATGGACTATTTAAGAAGGCAGCTCACTACCACCATGTCAAGGACAATTAGGGATGGGCAAAACCTGTTGGCCATCTAATGATGCGCATATTCCATGAGCAAATAAAATAATAAATAAATACAAAGCTATAGAGAGTCTTTTTAAAAACATTATGGCTTACTATGTGATTATATATTACCCGCACCGGTGGTGAACATGAAATTCATAAAATGGCTATTGACAGAAAGATCCTCTTGCCATAAGGCTCAGACAGGATCATCTATATACTTGAGGAATACTTTAGGTTTTAGTGTCCATTGTGCATTATTATACTTTATTAACTACTTTGCATGGGTTTTATTTGACTTCTTTCATTTCTTTGACTACATCCTACATTAGCACAATTAACTGAAAATGTCCTTATCGTATTACAGACAAAGTATTTTCTTTTAATACTTGGGCATTATCTGTGCCTGTGAGGTTTCCTTGCTCTGCAGCACTGGTACAAATCTTCCATGTTTGGATCCTCTCCTATTTACTGCATTGTTTTCTTGTGTGTGCTTTTTTTGGGGTTGTTTTGCACTTTAAAAATTAAATAGGTTCTGCTGACCTCTTGTGACCTTCCAGACTTTTGTTTCGCTCAGCAGCTGAATTGCTTTCTCTAGAGTCAAATCTTATTTTGACTCTAATAAATCTAATAAGAATTCATTGACAATTCCAACAATTCTGTCTCTTTGAATGATGACTTTAAATCACTATGGATGTGCTTTCTCCACTAAACTGAAGAGACCATTAATAAAACAATCTCTGGCTTCCCCTTGGTTGCTGACCTCTTGCATTAAATAATGCTTCTTCTAGAATTGTGTATTTTCTATGGTTAAAGATAATGTAAAGACTTTCAATATTTCTTCGAATGTACATATTGTTTTCTTTACAACTTGGCAAGCTATAGTATTATCAAGTGGATTCCTAATTGTTTATAAAAGCATATTTATTTGTCCAGATTCTGATTCAATAACTAATTTGAAAGAAATTCCGTATCATAATGATTGGTTTCTATAAGATGTCCAACTCCTTATTCTACTCGGCCCATCTTTCCAGTTAAATCTTTCTGGCAATATCATTTCCGATGCCATGTCTTTTTAATGTGATTATTTAATTTCCTTGCTTTCCCACATCATGTGGTCAACATGGAGGCTTCCCACCTGTTTTTCTGATTTAATAAAATGATTGTCATTTCCTTATTGGCTTTCCTGAAAGAATCTTGCAGCTTTAATAAACAACAACCACCTTAATCGTGATTTTATAAAATCACCCACACCATTTAAGAGGTGAATCCCACTTTTAAAGTTTATTTTCAGGATGATTCCCATGCCTGTTGGTTTCAATAAGTATGTCTCACCTTTGCTGCAGTTTTCATGAAAGAACTCCCACCTTTTCAAGGTCTTAATGAGGTTTCCTAACTTCTCTTTCTGTCTGACTTGATGTCTGCATAACATGGACAAACAGAACTCTTAATTTGCCTGAAAATCCTTCCAATACATCTACAATCCCACTGTGACTAAGCACTTAAGAAGGACTGTAATGTTTGAACATTCTTATTTATTTCTTTATTTCCTGCTTAAAACTAAGACGGTCTGCAATGTGTAACTTGCTGAGACCCATTGCAAGCTTTTCTTCCATCGGATTCAAACTGTAGTGTTCTTCTTCACTGCTGACTGTCTGCATTAGCCGGTCATTGAAAGCAGAGTCTGAAGATGTTGAGGAACCTTAAGATCCTCCACCACCGCCACCAACTTGTATGAAGAAGCTGAATGAAATCTTATCTGCTGCTCACCATGTTATGTGTGCAATCAAAGCAAGAGCGTACCCCACGATGGGGTCAGTGTGCTGTCACCTCACGATGGGGTCAGTGTGCTGTCACTCCATGATGGGGTCAGTGTGCTGTCACCTCACGATGGGGTCAGAGTGCTGTCACCTCACGGGGTCAGTGTGCTGTCACCCCACGATGGGGTCAGTGTGCTGTCACCTCACGATGGGGTCAGTGTGCTGTCACCCCACGATGGGGTCAGTGTGCTGTCACCTCACGATGGGGTCAGTGTGCTGTCACCCCACGATGGGGTCAGTGTGCTGTCACCTCACGATGGGGTCAGTGTGCTGTCACCCCACGATGGGGTCAGTGTGCTGTCACCCCATGATGGGGTCAGTGTGCTGTCACCTCACGGGGTCAGTGTGCTGTCACCCCACGATGGAGTCAGTGTGCTGTCACCACACGATGGGGTCAGTGTGCTGTCACCACACGATGGGGGTCAGTGTGCTGTCACCTCACGATGGGGTCAGTGTGCTGTCACCCCACGATGGGGTCAGTGTGCTGTCACCTCACGATGGGGGTCAGTGTGCTGTCACCTCACGATGGGGTCAGTGTGCTGTCACCCACGATGGGGTCAGTGTGCTGTCACCTTACGATGGGGTCAGTGTGCTGTCACTCCATGATGGGGTCAGTGTGCTGTCACCTCACGATGGGGTCAGTGTGCTGTCACTCCACAATGGGGTCAGTGTGCTGCCATGGCGTCAGTGTGCTGTCACCTCATGATGGGGTCAGTGTGCTGTCACCTCACGATGGGGTCAGTGTGCTGTCACCCCATAATGAGGTCAGTGTGCTGTCACCTCACAATGGGGTCAGTGTGCTTTCACCCCACGATGGGGTCTGTGTGCTGTCACCTCACGATGGGGTCAGTGTGCTGCCACCCCACGATGGGGTCAGTGTGCTGTCACCCCACCATGGGGTCAGTGTGCTGCCATGGGGTCAGTGTGCTGTCACCTCATGATGGGGTCAGTGTGCTGTCATCTCATGATGGGGTCAGTGTGCTGTCACCCAATGATGGGGTCAGTGTGCTGTCACCTCATGATGGGGTCAGTGTGCTGTCTCCCCACGATGGGGTCAGTGTGCTGTCACCCCACGATGGGGTCAGTGTGCTGCCATGGGGTCAGTGTGCTGTCTCCTCATGATGGGGTCAGTGTGCTGCTGCCTCATGGTGGGATTGGTGTGTTGCTACTATCCTCTTACAATGTAGAACTGTCCAGGGCCTTAATGGTCTAGCATGCTGGAGGAAAACTATCTGCTGCTGGGGAGGTACAGGTGGCTCAGTGGTTAACATCACTGCTTCACAGTGCCAAGAGACCCAGGTTCAGTTCCACCCTCGGGTGACTGTCTGTGTGGAGTTTGCTCCTTCTCCCTGTGTCTGCGTGGATTTCTTCCCAGAGTCCAAAGATGTGCAGGTTAGGTGGACTTGTCGTGCTAAACTGCCGATAGTGTACAGCGATGTGCAGGCTAGGTGGGTTAGCCATGGGAAATGTAAGGTTATAGGGTAAGGAGAGGGTTGGGTAGGCTGCTTTTTAGAGGGTCAGTGTGACTTGGATGGGCTGAATAGCCTGCTTCCACACTAGCAGATTCTAAGCTCTAACTAAAAGAGGCTCCTATGCTGAATAAGCAGTTTACTGCATACCAGAAAGTAGTTACAAGTGACAGCGATTGTTACAGAGATTATGAAGACGCAAGACGTTAGATCTCACTATTTTGAGATCCTAAGCTGTTCTGCCCACAAGTCCATATAATACCATTATAGTAATTGGTACTCAAGGTATTCCTCAATATTAACTCTTTCAAATCCCCTTACCATTACATAATAATCACTGATCCCAAAAGTGTTTTCATGCTAAAGTTTGATAATCCTCCAGTAATGCTCTTTGCAAATGTTCCATTTTGTTCAATTTCCCATATAAATGCAAAATTACTGTTGTTTTGTAATGAGTGCCTTGCTCCTGAGACAAATGGCCCAATGCTTTAGTTATTTCATTGCATCTCCTCCCCTATATATTCACAGAAACAAATAAGGAAACATTTAAGAAACAAACAGCAAGTGTGAAAGAATTTGATACAGATAGCTAGAGCATTGCAGTGAGAAAGATCAAAAGCAAGCTTGGAAATAAGTAGTTAACTGAAAAAGTCAAGGATATGTGGACACAGAGCAGAATACAGAAACAATGAGAAATTCAAAACAAGGCAAAGTTATCATACAAAGAGACATTTTTAATTAATTTAGCTTGTAAGCAATGTCCTACTCAAAGTCTACTTTCTGAAAATGATAAATTGATATTCCAAAATGAGAACAATAATAATTCTGTTAGCAACAAAATGACACCTCTCCTGCAGTGACTCGGGGAGCAGTTTGGAGACTGTAATCACATGGATTACTGAAATTTAAGAATAAATACTTCCTGAACAAGTTTGTTCTAACTCTGGCTCCTGGCCCAGTCTCGTCTACTGTATCTGATAACAGATTTCCCAATCTACCATGGTCACCGATGTAGCAATCAAGATAAGAGGCCTGTTTGATTTACAGCATGCTGCGCTTGCTTGAGTTTCACTGAGTTGCCTTTGTCACAAGTTCAATTAAAAGTGGGGAGGTGGGGCGGGTGCCTTTCTCAAGCAAAAAAGTCACAGACTTCGACCTGAGTTTAGCAATGGTTGAGCAAAGACAGGTGAAGATTAAATCACCTAGCACCATCTGCCAGGCAGATGGTTGACCTTACTTTCCCCATCTCACTCCTAACTCCATGAACTCTTGCATCAACACGTTCATGTGTCTTAAAGTACCTGGGGCTTTGTTAAACTTACACTTCATAGTATTTGGCTTACAATTCAAGAGACAGCTGTTTGACAAAAAACAGCATTGCACATTTAGTAACAGCTTTGGTCAAATCTGAATCAAAATTCAGAATGTCTGCGCTTTTTATTCATAAATACTTCAGTGTTACAGTACAAATAATACTGGTACACAGTCATGATCCTGCATCAGGAAAACACCAATACATCCTAGCCTATTTCAATACCTTGTTTTCACATAAAGGAGTGAACATTTTTATGTTTGAACTTGTCCCTTAAAAGGTCAGTTTACTAAATCTCCCAGCTACGTCGCATAAGACGTAAAGTTGAAATTCGGTCACTTTTGCTAAGCAGCTTTTGTTATGTTGCAATGGGCAACATCCCTTCCTCTGGGCCCTGGGTTCAAATCCCACCTCAGGACTCTATGTCTACATTATGTAGCCAAACAGAACTCTTATATGTAAATCCTCCAAAATATCTATGGTCCCACCATGGCTAAGCACTTAAGAAAGACTGTAACTTTTGAAATTTCAGCTTTATTTCTTTATTTTCTACTTAAAACTAAGACGGTCTGCTATGTATAACTTGTAACTTTATTTCATGTATTTGACACTATACTATAATTACTGCAATCTTTTAACTTTGTTCTTTCTTTCCACTTTGTTCTTAAGATTCCATACCTTGGTAGTTGCATCTAAAATGGTGCCTTTTGTGGTGACATTATACACTTTCCACTGTGCTCCTGTACTTGAGTGTATTTGACACTAAAAATTAAACCAAATTTCAAGGGCAAAGATCATTGAAATCTACAGCACAGATAAAAATTCTTTGGTCCATCAATTCTGTGCTGGTTCAATCAACCACCTAATTATTCTAATCCCATTTTCCAGCACTTAGCCCATTGTTCTGTATGCCTTGGTATTGCAAGTGCACGCCTAAAAGTTTCTCAAATGTTATGAGAGTTAAGAGTTCCCTGGTTTCCAATATCACATGGCAGCTGCAAAGTAAGAAAGCTTCTCATATTTAAGGACTCAATGTGCAACTTCAGCACACACAGAGAAGGTAGTTGCTTCAGATAGTGTGAGAGCACGCAGATAATTTGAATTAATATAATGTGAGGCAGGACATCTCTAACTGTTCTCAACCAGAACAAATAAGTATGAAATAAGTAAATATTCATATTTATACAACACTACGCTTTCTTTCAATACATCCCCCAAAACAGATCCTTTAGCCCAACAAATCCACACCGACCCTCCAAAGAGTAACCCACCCAGATCCATTTCCCTCTGACTAATGCACCTAACACTATGGGCAATTTAACATAACCAATCCACCTGACCCGCACATCTTTGGACTGTGGGAGGAAACCGGAGCATCCGGAGGAAACCCACGTAGACACAGGGGAGAATGTGCACACTTCACAGAGAGCTCTAATAAAACAGCTCAAAAATTTGTGTTGTAATGTTGACTATGCAGGAACCAGTTTGCACTTTAGAAGGTCCCCAAAAAAAACAATGTGATAATGACCAGCTCATCTGCCTCACTGATGTTGATTGATGGATAAATACTGGTCTAGACAGCAGGGAGAGTGCCCCTGCTCCATGCAACATTGTGGCATGGGACTTTGTTTACATTCAGGCAAGAATATACAGATGGGACCCTGATTTCAAGTTTCATTTTAGGGATACATCAACCCACAGTTCAAATGTTTGGAGTGGGATTGGATCCAAGACGTTCTGATGCAGATGGCATCACCCACAGTACCTCAGAAGACATCTCTGGAGCTGCAGAGAGGAAGTTAGGACTGCAGATGTTGGAGAGTCAGAGTTGAAAAGTGTGGCACTGATAAAGCACAGCAGCATCTCAGGAGAAGGAGAGTTAACGTTTTGGGCATCAGTCCTCTGACACGTCAACTCTCCTGCTCCTCAGGTGCTGCCTGACCTGCTGTGTTTTTCCAGCACCATAGTTTTCACCTCTGGAGCTGCAGTCTAACTTAGCTTTCGAAAGACAACTTTCTTGAAGTTCCTAAGAGTTGTAGAGGTCTACTTTGTGGGAGAAAGGCCCTCCAGCCCTACAAGTCTGCACCAGTCTAAAAACAAGTACCTAACTATTCTAATCCCATTCTTAATGCTGTATGAAAGTGTCAAGCAACTTTCTACACATAACTTTATGATGGGTTTCAAACCAACTCATACAAAGCCTGAACTAAGGTGATGGAAATGTGTTGCTGGAAAAGCGCAGCAGGTCAGGCAGCATCTAGGGAACAGGAGAATCGACGTTTCGGGCATTAGCCCTTACATTCAGGCAAGAATATACAGATGGGACCCTGATTTCAAGTTTCATTTTAGGGATACATCAACCCACAGTTCAAATGTTTGGAGTGGGATTGGATCCTGAAGAAGGGCTAATGCCCGAAACGTCGATTCTCCTGTTCCCTAGATGCTGCCTGACCTGCTGCGCTTTTCCAGCAACACATTTCCATCTCTGATCTCCAGCATCTGCAGACCTCACTTTCTCCTGAACTAAGGTGACCCTTATGACTAGGATGTGTTTTGTTTTAGCGTGCAGGAATGTCGCCTTTACGAAGAGAAAGTGCCACTTTAACTCAAGTTTAAATGATGTGTTTCTATGGGAGGAAGCTAGTGGTAAAACTGGGCCTTAGCTGCTGTCAAGCAAGATCCATGCTTTCATTTGATTTGGTTTGATTTATTCTTCTGGTGTATTATGTCCGGTTCTGGTCACCCAGTTATAGGAAGGATATTATTAAGATGGAGAGGGTTCAGAAGAGATTTACCAGGATGTTGTTTGGTATGGAAGGTTTGGATTATAAATAAAAGCTGGATAGGCTGGGATTATTTTCACTGGAGCATAGGAGGCTGAGAGGCGACCTTATGAAATAATGAGAGGTATAGTTAGAGTTAATGGTTGTTTTGCTTTCCCTTGAATGGAGGATTTCAAGACTGGTGGCATATTTTTTAAGGTAAGAGGCGGAAGATTTAAAAAAGACATGAGGGAATGAATGTCCAGAGGAAGTGGTTGATGTGGGTACAATTACAACATTTAAAAGACATTTGGATAAGTACATGAATAGGAAAGGTTTGGAGGGATATGGGCCAGGAGCAGGCAGGTGGGATTCATTTAGTTTGGGATTGCATCTGGCATGGACTGGTTAGATCGAAGGATCTGTTTCTGTGCTGAATGACTCTATGACTCTATTTATGATTGGATGAAGATAGAAGCTAAAATAAATATAAAGGATATATTAATAGTTGTGCTCACCACCATCTTCTCCAGGGCTATTAGGGATGGTCAATACATGTTGGTTGAGGAAGTGAAGTAAACATTCCCAACTGAATTAAAAAGAAACATAAATAAGATTTTTTTTTAGATTAGATTAGATTACTTACAGTGTGGAAACAGGCCCTTCGGCCCAACAAGTCCACACCGCCCGGCCGAAGCGCAACTCACCCATACCCCTACATTTACCCCTTACCTAACACTACAGGCAATTTAGCATGGCCAATTCACCTAACCTGCACATCTTTGGACAGTGGGAGGAAACCGGAGCACCCGGAGGAAACCCACTCAGACACGGGGAGAATGTGCAAACTCCACACAGTCAGTCGCCTGAGGCAGGTATTAAACCCGGGTCTCTGGTGCTGTGAGGCAGCAGTGCTAACCACTGTGCCACCGTGCCACCCATATTTAGTTGATACTAAATGAGTAGAGCAGTAGACACAGGATAATTGAATACATTCAAGGCTGAATCAGGTAGATTATTGATTGATGGGAGTACAGGACTTTAGCAGGCAGACAGGAATGTGGAATTAAAGCTACATTCAGATCAGACACTATTGTATTGTTTGGCAGAGTAGGCACAAGAGGCAGGATAGCCTATTCCTGCTTCTAATAGGTACTTTCATATAAACTCGTCAATGGTATGCAAGTGATTGAGAAGTTAAGGACCTCAAGCTGACAACAAATAATGTATGAACTTTAATAAAGAATGTATGCAGTAGACTTTTCATTTTTATTCTTTGAATGAAGGAGACCTGCAATTTGCAACATATTATAATTATTTATTTATGCAGATGTACATAATTGTGCAATCCTTCCATTATTTTATACTTTATTTTTATTTGAAGGATTGACAATAACCATGTTAGGAACTATAATTGCTGGTGTAATTTGTATCATCAGCCCAATGAGGCACCTGTTCCAATGATGCTTGTTCAAGAAATTATCTCTCTCTCCCCCTTAACAATGACTACACTTCAAAAAGTGCTATGTTGGTTGCTGAGTTATTTTTCATTACTTGTGAGACAGGTACATTGCCAGGCCAGCAGTTATTGAATTGAATGGCTCAGTAAGTCATTTCAGAGGGGAGTTAGCAGTCAACTACATGGCTACGGGTCTGGAGTCACATGTATTTGATTTGATTTGTTTTGATTTATTGTTGTCACATGTACCTAGGTAGAGTGAAAAGTTTTGTTTTACTTGGAGTACAGGCCGATCATAATATACAAGGATCATAGGGTGATCGAACAGAGCAATGAATGCAATGTTACAGCTGCAAGGAAGGTTCACAAAAGCAAGATCAATATTAGATTTGAAATTTGAGAGGTCCATTCGGCAGTCTAATAACAGCGGGGAAGAAGCTGTACTTGAATCTGTTGATATGTATGTTTAAGCTTTTGCATCTTGGGCCTGACAAAAGAGGTTTGAAGAGATTATAATCGTGGTGGGAGGGGTCTTTGACGATGTTGGCTCTCTTGACACAGCATTAAGTGTAGATGGAATCAATGGATGGAAGTTTGGTTTTTATGTGGACTGGGCTGTGTTCGTAACTCTCTATAGTTGCCCTGGGTATAAGTAGGCCAGACCAGATAAGGTGGCACATTTCCTTCCCTAATGGACTTCAGTGAGCCAGATGGGTTTTCTGAAAATTGACTGGTTTTATGGTCATCAGTTGACTCTTAATCCCTGAATGTTTTTTTTTAAATTGAAAATCAAATTCTACCATGGCAGCATTCGAACCTGGGTCCCCAGAGCAATAGCTGAATTTCTGAATGAATTGCCTGACAGTAATACCATTAGAGACAAAACAAAACTGCAGATGCTGGAATCCAAAGCAGACAAGCAGAAAACTGGAAGAATCAGCAAGCCAGGCAGCATCAGGAGGTGGGGAAATCAAGTTTTGGGTGTAACCCTTCTGCAGGATTGGGGGTGGGTGTAAGGAGAGCTGCAGATAAAGGTGGGGGGGTTGGTGAGGTGCCATGGCATGACCATCCTTGGCTTCCTCCATTACCACAGTGAATCAGACTCCAAATAAAAGGAACAACACCTCATCTTCTGCCTGGGCAGCCTATAGCCCGGAGGAGTCAACATTGGATTCTACAATTTCAAATAACCTTCCCACCCAACCCCGACTTCCTTCTCAGCCCCACCCCCTCCCTTTCTTTCCTCTAATCGAACCTTCTTTGCAGCAACAAACCAGATTTATTCCTCCCATTGACCAACAGTTGTATCCTCTATCTGTCTTCACCTATCCCTACCTCACCACCCCGCGGCCTCTTCCCCACCCACCCTTTATCTGCAGCTCCCCTTACACCCACCCCCCAATCCTGAAGAAGGGTTATACATGAATAATATCATTAGGATATCATCTCCCCTCTCCAAAGAGGCCATTGCAAATCAAAAGCCTGAGATAAATGTAAGTCATTTCTTTCAGATTGAGAAAGTGTGTGATTTGCCAATTTATTTCTCTATGTGTGAAGGCCAAGCCAATTAGTTAGCAACCAACCTCACAAATGAAACAATGCACCCAAAGCCCTACCTAATCAGCTCATTAAGAACTGGCAGGTGAACAAGTCAAACTCCATCATACACTAGCAGCCTGGGTCAGAATCTGCTGGCTAACCACTTGTGGGTCCTAAACCCTGCCTACTTCCTCGGGGATCCAACAGCGAGAAGCTAAATCCTTTACCTTTTTCACACGGGGTGGGGGATGAGGGGAGGGACGTGTTAAGATTGTTGGAGGCAAGGATAAGTTTGGCTTTTAGAGGCCAATCCCTTGTCCTCCCCCCACTCCACAACCAGACTGGGGCAATTGGCGGTTCCCACGAATTCAGATAGCAGATCATCGCTGTTCAGACTCGGGAAATTAGCCCCTTTTCTCACCAACTGGGTTAGCAAGTAATTGGGGAAGTGGTGAGCTCAAGCCATGAAGTGACCGTTAATTGACCTCTGTAAGGGACATAATTGTGGGCGAGTCAAGAAAGTCACCCACAGCCTTTCTCGCCCAGCACATAATTGGTAACAATGCAAGAAGGGGGCAAGAATCTTTCCAAAGCCAAATCAGTCTGTTATCTGCAATTCTTACCACTTCCAGGAAGGGAAAGAATTTGACACAAAGAATTAAGAAAGACACTCACATAGAGCACCGACCTCCATAGGGACCAGCTAAACCTGATAATGGGCTTCAGATTGGGTTCATAGGTCAGCACAACATCGAGGGCCGAAGGGCATGTACTGCGTTGTAATTGTCTATGAACCAGTTTCTTTGGATAAATCTTGAAATATGTGGTTTGAGGTCACAGTATAATGTTGCGTTCAAGAAATGATGTGGAGGTGCTGGTGTTGGACTGGGGTGGACAAAGTTAAAAGTCACACATCACCAGGTTATAGTCCAACAGGTTTATTTGAAAGTACAAGCTTTCAGAGCGCTGCTCCTTCGTCAGATAGCTAGCACAGCAGGATCATAGGACACAGGATTTATAGTAAAAGATCACAGTGTCATACAACAGGCAGCACAGTAGCACAGGTAGCATGGTGGTTAGCATTGCTGCCTCACAGCGCCAGAGACCTGGGTTCAATTCCCACCTCAAGCAACTGCCTGTGTGGAGTTTGCACACTCTTCCCACCTCTGCGTGGGTTTCCTCCGGGTGCTCCGGTTTCCCCTCACAGTCACAAAGATTTGCAGGTTAGGTGAATTGGCCATGCTAACCTGCCCCGCAGTATTAGGTGAAAGGTAAATGTAGGGGAATGGGTCTGGGTGGGTTGCTCTTTGGAGGGTCGGTGTGGACTTGTTGGGCCGAAGGGCCTGTTTCCACACTGTAAGTAATCTAATCCAAATTGATGTGATATATTGAACAAACCTAGATTGCTATTACGGCTTTCATCTTTTAGAATGGTGTTGCAGGTTTCGATTCATTAATAAGTGAATCCCAGAACTTCTTTCAAGTGACATTCCTGAGATAACTTAAGGTTCTTTTTTAAGAAAAACTGACATCTCAGCTCAGACAATGCACTAAAGGTGTGAGCTTAGAGTCTGTCTGCATTCCAACCTTGAGTCAGACTGGTTCTATTTCCAAAGTAAGAATTCATAAAAAGTCTCATGGACTGACTGCCTGCAGATTGTGTGCTTTTTGAACAAAATAGAATGTATCTGTAAATATAAATCTGCAAATGCAAATTCGCCACATAAACTTATATGTGAGTGTGTGTGCATGTGAAGGAGAGAGTGAGAGAGAGTGTGTGTGAGAGAGAGAGGGAGAGAGTGTGACCGTGTGTGTGAGTGTGTGTATGCAATGTGTGTGCATGGGTGTGACAAAGTATATGCCTGTAAGAGGGTGTGTGTATGTGGGTTTGAGTGTTGGGAGGGTATGTGTGTGTGTGTGTGTCTGAGAGAGACCCTGTGTGCATGAGGGAGGGTCTGCGTGAGTGTATGAGTATGTAAGAGAGTGTGTGTGTGTGTGAGAGAGAGAGAGAGAGAGAGACAGAGTGTGAGAAAGTGTAGCGCCTTGGGGTCACCTACAGAATGCCATGAACCCAAGGTCCCAGTTCAGACCATCCCCATGGGTACCGAACTTGGCTATCACCCTCTGCTCGGCCACTCCGTGTTATTGCATATCCTTGGAGGACGGTCACTCGAAGATCTGAGGCCAAATGTCCCTGACCGCTGAAGTGTTCCCCAATTGGGTGGGAACACCCCTGCCTGGTGATTGTTGCGCAGTGTCCAATCATCTGTTGTCATAGCATCTGCTTGGTCTCGCCAATGTTCTATGCCTCACGAAAGACCAGTCAGGGAGAAGGCAAAGGCAATAAGCTGAACAAGGCTGGGAGATTTCTATTGGAGGGTAGGAGGTTGAAGGGTCACATTATAGAGGTTTATGAAATCATGAGGGGCATAGATAAAGTGATCAGCAGGTGTCTTTTCCCTAAGGTGGGGGCATTTCATGACTAAGACTGAGAGGAGAAAGATTTTTAAAAGACCACGCGGGGCAATTTTTTTAACACCATCTGGTTAATGTGTGGAATGGACTTCCAGAGGAAGTGGTGGATGTGGGAACAGTTACAATGTTTACAGGACATTTAGGGAAGCATATAAATGAGAAATGTTCAGAGGGAGAAGGGCCTAGCACAGGCAGATGGGTCTAATTTTGTTTGGAGTTATGTTCAGCACAGACTGGTTAGACCTAAGGGTCTGTTTCCGTGCTGTATGACTTTATGATTCTATGATGGGTACACATAAGGTGAATGGCAAGGCTGTATTCCCTCGGGTGGGGGAGTGCAAAACTCGGGGGAATATTTTTAAGGTGAGACGAGGAAGATTTAAAAAGGTGATGGGGGCAACACTTTTACACAGAGTGATTTGTGTGAGGAATGAACTGCCAGAGGAAGTGATGATTAAGGATACAGTTACAATGTTTAAAAGACATTTGGATAAGTACATGAATAAGAAATGTTTGGAGGGATATGGAGAAAGTGCAGGCAGGTGGGACAAGTTTAGTTTGGGATAATGATCAACATGGACTGGTTGGACTGTAAGTATCATTTCCATGCTGTATGATTGTAAGATGGTATAAAAGTGACCAAGATTCTGAAATTGGAAGGACTGTTGACTGAAGACGGAAAGGATATGGGGGAAGGAGGTTAAGCTCGGGGTCGAACAGTACTGCATTGCGAGAGTAACAACACCACTTTGGTATTTAATTCATTGCAAACTGCTTTGGGACCATCTGAGGTCGTGAAGGCGCTATAGGAATGCATGTCTTTTCTTTTTCATATTCTCAGTGTCTGAGCTTCAATTTTCGGGGCTAGCAGCACTGGGGGTGATGATTGGAGTTGGAGCCTGCGGTTCTTATTGTTATTGGATTTGAGCTCCCAAAGATAATTTTTTTGCGTTTAACTGGAGTGAGTTCTGACTCAGCCAGGTCTTAAATATTGTGGGGGAGCTTGGGAAGAGATTATAATGGCCTTCGGTCAATGTGGAGAGGTATAGCTGAGAGAAGCTAATGTATTATTTACAAACAGGATATCAAAGAAATTGAGTTCTGGTGGACTCCTTAAACTTGTATAATTTATATCTATGTAATGTTAAATAATTCACTGCTACCAAAATGTGTAGCGTAGGAAAAATTATTTATGAGACTGTTTAAATTTCTATGATAGTTTGTTTTATTATACTTCTAATCTAATATTGATATAATTTTCTCATTTGTCTAGGGTCCAGCTATGAGTTGCCAGCACAATACTCTTATTCAATGTGAACTCCTGCCATAGGCTCAATGATCCATTCCCCACATCCATAACCTTCTATGCTAATCTTTATTGATGCCTTTTCTAACTGAGTGTACAATTCTCAGTCTTATATTCACATCTCCTCATTCACTTTATTTCATTACGGTTTCTAGTCATATTCCTCCTTGTAACAAACTTGTTTCATTCCGAATTTCTGACTTAAGGAAAGCTAGTTCAGCTACTTTGGATGAGCTATTCTTCCATTTCAGTGCTGCACTAATGGTGGTGTTGGCACAACAAGTAAGATAGACAGAGGCAAGCCAATGGGCATGATCTACTTAGATTTCCAAAAGGTCTTGGACAAGGTGCCATACATCAGTCTGATAAATAAGATAACAGCCCATTGTGTTACGGCCAAAGTACTGGCATTGTTAGAGGATTAACTGACTGGCAGAAGGCAGAGAGTGGGGATTAAGGGGTCTTTTTCAGGATGGCAGCTGGTGACTAGTAGAGTTCTGCAGGGGTCAGTGTCGAAACATCAACTATTCGCGTTATATATTCGTAACCTGGATGAAGGAACTAAGGGTGCTATTGCTAAGTTTGCAGTTGACACAAAGATAGGTGGAGGGATGGGTAGCATCGGGGAAGTGGGGAGGTTTGAAGAAGGACTTGGACAGACAAGGAGCGTAAGCAAATAAGTGGCAGATAGAATACAATGTGGAAAAGTATAAAAGTTATGCACCTTGGTAGGAAAAATAGAAATATAGATTATATTCTCAAAGAAGACAGGCTGCAGAAATCTGAAGCATATGACTTGGGAGTCCCAGTTCAGGATTCTTTTGAAGTTAACATGCAGAGTAGGAAGTAGTTAGGAAAACAAGCGCAATGTTAGCATTCACTTCAAGAGGGCTAGAACATAAGAGTAGAAGCCTTCTGCTGAGGCCATATAAGGTACTGGTCAGACAGCATTTGGAACATTGGGAGTAGTTTTGGGCCCCATATCTAAGAAAGGATATGTTGGCATTGGAGGGGATCCAGAAGGCATTTATGAAAATGATCCTTGGGATGAAGGGTTTGTCACATGAGGAGGGATTGAGGACTCTAGGTCTGTAGGTGATGGAGTTTAGAAAGATGAGGGAGGACTTGATTGAAACTTACAGGAGGATGTGAGGCCTGGATTGGGTGGATGTGGAGAAGATGTTTCCACAGATGTTCTTTCAGTAGGAGAGACTATGACCCGAGGGCACAGCCCCAGATTGAAGGCATGACCCTATCGAACTGAGATGAGGAGGCATTTCTTCCCAAAGAGGATCATTAACCTGTGGAACTCACTGCCACTCAGAGTGCTGTAGAGGTCAAGTCATTGAGTGTATTTAAGACAAAGATAGGAAGGTTCTTCATTAGCAGGGGATCAAGGATTATGAGGAGATGGCAGAAGAATGGGATTGACAAACAAATCAGCAATGTTTGAATGTGCTCTTCCAGCCTCCTGCATGTCTACTTTGGATTCCAGCATCTGCAATTTTTTTTATATGATCGAATGGCAGAGCAGGCTAGATAGACTGAATGGCTTAATTTTACTCCTAAATCGATGGACAGGTGTGATAATATCACTGACACAGCAATCCAGAACACAAGGTCAATGTTTTGAGAACATGAGCTGACACCTCACTGTCGCCAAGAGTGAAATTTGAATTCAGAAAAGCAGAACATGAAAGCTAATTTCACAGTAACTGTCGCCATAAATCTTTTTTAAAACTCTGTTATTCTTTAAGAAAGGAAATCTGTTGTCTTTATGTGATCTAGCCTACATGCCTACACCCACAGCAATGTGGGTGAAGCTCAATTGCCCTCTGAAACGGCTCAGTGAATCACTAAGGACATGGACAATGGGACAACTAGTGCCAGACTTACCAGTGAGGCTCACATCCCAGGAAAATATACAAAACAAACTTGTCATGAAGGTGAACATCAGCAGAAGTCCAATAAAGCTTTAAAATGTCCATGAATTGAAAGGAGACATAGCTTGAGAAGCTATAGATCTTGAGGGTTTGACCTGGATTGGATTATCAAAGTACATCTTTTGTAACTACACTGTTTAAACGATGGGCAATGTTTGCATTAAATTGGTCTCCACAGACTCTGTTGGGCAAAGAAAAATAAGAGATTCCCTCAGGATTGAATGTTTTTTTTTAAATTACCAAAGCAAATTCAAATCATCAAAGCCCAGAAGACAGTGCAATTGCAGAACAGGCACAACTGCAAATACAGAAATAATTTAAGACCAGAAAAAATAGCAACTGGGGTGGGCCTTTCAGTCCCTTGGATCTTTTCTACCATTCAACAGGATCATGGCTGATCTGACAAGCCTCACCTCCAGTTTCCTGCCCTTTCTCAGTAAGTCTTGATTCCCCGACGTATCGAGAATCTATTTGTCTCAGCCTTAAAAATACACAAGGGCTCTGCCTCCACAGCTCTCTGTGCATTGGAGTTCGAAAGACTCTCGACCCTCAGAGAAGACATTCCTCCTCATTTCAATCTTAAGTAAGTTTTATTCTGAGACTGTGCTCTCTGGTCCTATGCTGAGGACTGGGAGAAAGTGAGGACTACAGATGCTGGAGATCAGAGTTGAGAGTGTGGTGCTGGACAAGCAATATCCGACGAGCAGGAGAATCAACGTTTCGGGCATAAGCCCTTCCTTCAATTCTCCTGCTCCTCAGATCCTGCCTGACCTGCAATGCACCACACTCTCGACTATGCTCAGGACTGTCCTAATAGTTTCCATGAACTAGCCAAAAGCATTCTGTATTTATATTTCACATTAACTGATCATCTTGATTGCAACAAGCACTCAACAAAACACCAGCTGGCCCATCTGACTCCCCTACTCAATCTGCATCCTGATGGTCTTTTAATGGCTTCTCGAAGCGTAAGTGCAAAATATATTTCTTAAACTCAGCCAAATGAAATCATCGCAAACAAATTCCTGCCTTGCACAGCTATCCCAAAAGTTCTATGTTAAGTGCGAACAGTTAGCAACTGGGCCCGATGATTGTACGTTTTGCCAACATGAGATTTCACACAAATATCCCTTCAAATTAATTACCAGGAGCCCAAGCTTAAAATCAATGCATCACCTCTGAATGTAGTTAAAATGTAATTGGGACAGTTGCGGGTGGGGGTTATTGGTGAGGGGTCTCAGTGACAGGTTTATAACAGTGCAGAGAAAAGTAATACATGAGACTGGAGACTGCCAGGGGCACAGCAGACAATAGATTTGTCTTGAAAGTTCTCAAATTCATTTAATGAATTACTTCAAACTCTTTAACGCGTTACCTTTCAAAGGTAAGTGAGTTGGAAGTCAAGGTGCCAGAAACAGGACAATTTTAAGGGGAAGATTCGCCAAATGTTTTTTTTATTCATGACATGTGGTATCACTGGCTAGATAGGCAGCCTGACAAAGGAGCAGCAATCCGAAAGGTTGTACTTTCATATAAACCTGTTGGACTATAATCTGGTCTTGTGTGATTTTTTTTAAAAATCGTAAGTGTGGTGCTGGAAAAGCACAGCAGGTCATGCAGTATCCAAGGAGCAGGAGAATCGATGTTTCGTCCGAAAGCCCACATGACGCTCATTCCTGATGAAGGGCTATTGCCTGAAACGTCGACTGTCCTTGGATGCTGCCTGACCTGCTGTGCTTTTCCAGCACCACACTCTCGACTCTGATCTCCAGCATCTGCAGTCCTCACTTTCTCCGAGTTGATTTTTAAAAGCTTCATCTAATCAGTTCACTGTGCTGGGGTTGGTGACGCAGTGCAAATTTGATATTGAAAATATTAAAAGTGTATATAGTTTTCTGTTACCCTGTTCTTCACTTCTGAGCTTTATCCTCATCAACGCATGTACATTAATGCCTTTATTAAGTTGCAGATGGAAAAAATTCTTGCAAAATTGTATTAGCTTTATGAGAAAAGGATCAAACCAACCAGTAGCAATCACCCCATTCCTTGATATTTCTTTGGAACAAAGAACAAACAGAACAAAGAACATTACAGCACAGGATCAGACCCTTCGGCCCTCCAAACCTGCGCCAATCCAGATCCTCTATCTAAACCTGCCACCTATTTTCTAAGGATCTGTATCCCTTTGCTCCCTGCCCATTCATGTATCTGTCTAGATACATCTTAAATGACGGTATCACTCCCACCCCTACCACCTCCACTGGCAATGTGTTCCAGGCACCCACCACCATCTGCATGAAGACCTTTCCAAGCATATCTCCCCTAAACATTTCCCTTTCACTTTAAACGCATGTTTGAATCCTCCACTCTGGGAAAAATTTCTTGCTATCCACCCTGTCCATATCTCTCATGATTTTGTAGGCCTTAATCAGGTCCTCCTCAACCTCCTTCTTTCCAATGAAAATAATCCTAATCTACTTATATTTCATTTGAGAAATGCCACTTATCAGAGAAAAAAAAATCGTAGAGCAACATTAACTGTCTCAGGATGTTTCACTGCTAATAAAGCACTCTGAGGCAGAGGAGGTTCACCAGGATGTTGCCTGGTGTGGAGGGTGCTAGCTATAAGGATAGGTTGAGTAAATTAGGATTATTTTCATTGGAAAGAAGGGGGTTGAGGGGTGCCCGATTGAAGCCTACAAATTCATATGAGGTGTAGACAGGGTGGATAGCAAGAAACTTTTTCCCAGAGTGGATGACTCAATTACCATGGGTCACGAGTTTAAAATGAAGGAGGAGTTGTTTCGGGGAGATATGTGCAGAAAGTTCTTTATGCAGAGGGTGGTGGGTGCTTGGAACACGTTGGAGCGGAGGTGGTAGAGGTGGGCACGATAGTGTCATTTAAGATGTATCTAGGCAGACACATGAATGGGCAGGGAGCAAAGGGATACAGATCCTTAGAAAATAGGTGGCAGGTTTAGATAGAGGATCTGGATCGGTGCAGACTTGAAGGGCGAAAGGGCCTGTTCCATCCTGTCAGGTTCTTTGTTCTTCAACACAGTCAAGTAAGCAGGCTGTATATTGTTCAATCACCTGTCCGAGCTTCATTCTTCAGAAAGCAAGGGTTATAAATCACTTGGAAATAACCAGCAGTCAACATATTTTGTCAAGGTATCAGCTGTGTTTATTGGTTCAATGCTTCTGTGTTTGATTATGTTAGTCTGATAACTGATCTATGCACTTTGTGTTTAATTGTGTAAACCTTGCTGTTGACACGAGGACAACTAAACAGAGGCATAAAAGTGGCTGGAAGTATTGGGTAGACTTTTTCAAGTGTTGTATAACCCTTTGTAACTAACTGAACATTTATAGAGTGGTATCATCTTTTTATTGCTTTGAGACAAATCAATAAATGAAATACACAACAGTTTTGATAAAGTTTACAGTGTTATCAATATAAAATATTTACTGAGTCTTCACCATCACTCGTGAATTCTTTTACTGACACTTGAATGCACAGGTAATTTTGTTTGGCTTATATTTCATTTGAGAAATGCCACTTATCAGAGAAAAAAAATCGTAGAGCAACATTAACTGTCTCAGGATGTTTCACTGCTAATAAAGCACTCTGAGGCATAGTGGTCCATGTTATAGAGTCATACGGTACAGAAACAGACTCTTCAATCCAACCAGTCTGTGCTGACCATAATCCCAAAGTAAACTAGTCCCACCTACCTGCAATTGGCCCATATCCCTCCAAACATTTCTTATTCATGTATTTATTTAAATATCTTTTAAACATTGTAACTGTACCCACATGCACCACTTCCTCAGAAAGTTCATTCCACACACGAGCCACTCTCTGTGCAAAATAAAATTGTTGCTAGCTCTTTAATATGATCCTCGTACCGGATGTATGAGGATGTACACAGTTGGTAATGAGGACACAAATTGTTTCCGATCAGATGTGTTTACATATTGGTCATTCACAAAGCTGATGAGGAAAAACTTTTTTTTCCAAAAATTCCAAAACAATGCAACAGCATATAAAACAGTAATCGCTGCTCCTGGAATTCGAGCAAATCACCTCCAACTCCTAAAATACCTCAAAAAAAGGAGCAGCTCTTACAGCCAGAAATTTTTCCCATCCTCCATCTTGGAATACCCAGAATACTTTTTGAAATGGTTAAAAGTGGATAAATCCCCAGGACCTGATCAGGTGTACCCGAGAACTCTGTGGGAAGCTAGAGAAGTGATTGCTGGGCCTTTTGCTGAGATATTTGTATCATCGATAGTCACAGGTGAGGTGCCTGAAGACTGGAGGTTGGCAAACGTGGTGCCACTATTTAAGAAGGGCGGAAAAGACAAGCCAGGGAACTATAGACCAGTGAGCCTGACCTCGGTGGTGGGCAAGTTGTTGGAGAGAATCCTGAGGGACAGGATGTGCATGTATTTGGAAAGGCAAGGACTGATTCGGGATAGTCAACATGGCTTTGTGCGTGGGAAATCATGTCTCACAAACTTGATTGAGTTTTTTGAAGAAGTAACAAAGAAGATTGATGAGGGCAGAGCAGTAGATGTGATTTATATGGACTTCAGTAAGGTGTTCGACAAGGTTCCCCATGGGAGACTGATTAGCAAGGTTAGATCTCATGGAATACAGGGAGAACTAGCCGTTTGGATACAGAACTGGCTCAAAGGTAGAAGACAGAGGGTGGTGGTGGAGGGTTGTTTTTCAGACTGGAGGCCTGTGACCAGTGGAGTGCCACAAGGATCGGTGCTGGGCCCTCTACGTTTTGTCATTTACATAAATGATTTGGATGCGAGCATAAGAGGTACAGTTAGTAAGTTTGCAGATGACACCAAAATTGGAGGTGTAGTGCACAGCGAAGGGAGTTACCTCAGATTACAACAGGATCTGGACCAGATGGGCCAATGGGCTGAGAAGTGGCAGATGGAGTTTAATTCAGATAAATGTGAGGTGCTGCATTTTGGGAAAGCAAATCTTAGCAGGACTTACACACTTAATCGTAAGATCATAGGGAGTGTTGCTGAACAAAGAGACCTTGGAGTGCAGGTTCATAGCTCCTTAAAAGTGGAGTCGCAGGTAGATAGGATAGTGAAGAAGGCATTTGATATGCTTTCCTTTATTGGTAGTATTGAGTACAGGAGTAGGGAGGTCATGTTGCGGCTGTACAGGACATTGGTTAGGCCACTGTTGGAATATTGCATGAAATTCTGGTCTCCTTCCTATCGGAAAGATGTTGTAAAACTTGAAAGGGTTCAGAAAAGATTTACAAGGATGTTGCCAGGTTGGAGGATCTGAGCTACAGGGAGAGGCTGAACAGGCTGGGGCTTTTTTCCCTGGAGTGTCGGAGACTGAGGGAGTGACCTTATTGAGGTTTACAAAATTATGAGGGGCAGGGATAGGATAACTAGACACAGTCTTTTCCCTGAGGTCGGGGAGTCCGGAACTAGAGGGCATAGGTTTAGGGTGAGAGGGGAAAGATATAAAAGAGACCTAAGGGGCAACTTTTTCACGCAGAGGGTGGTAAGTGTATGGAATGAGCTGCCAGAGGAAGTGGTGGAGGCTGGTACAATTGCAACATTTAAGAAGCATTTGGATGGGTATATGAATAGGAAGTGGTTTGGAGGGACATGGGCCGGGTGCTGGCAGGTGCGACTAGATTGGGTTGGGATATCTGGTCGGCACGGACGGGTTGGACGGAAGGGTCTGTTTTCATGCTGTACATCTCTATGACTCTATGACTCTATGACAATTTATTCAAGCCTTGAATAATGGGGAACTGGAATGCATGGAGTGAGGGTGAAGTGTAGTCAGATTCTGTCTGGAATTCAAGAGAGATTATTGTCTAAGAAGGGAGTATGTGCAGGGCTATGGGGAGTAGTATCAGATAAATTGTTCAGTGATACAGTTGACACAAACATGATGAATTCTTTCCTGTTCTGCAACATTTCTGAGAGATCACAGAGTATAAACTCTTCCGTGACTCAGCGGAATTGCGAAAATGTTGACAACACACTATTGCCTTTTTTGTCTTTCATATAATGACCTAGAGTTTGCATTTTTTTTTTTCAGCATGGTGACCTGGTACAGTGTGATTAATAAAGCTACAAATGAGCTTGTCAGTAAAACAAACATTTTAGCAAAGGTAAAATAAGCACAGAGAAACTCAGCAGGTCTGGCAGCATCCATGGAGAGAGAAACAGAGTTAATGTTTGAGTTCAACATGACCTTTTTTTTCAGATTCTTCTTCCAAAGTATTCATCTTTCATTTCAGTAAGAGTTTCTGATCCTGCACATGGGAGTAACCTGATTTTAAATAACTCCACACTGTGGCAAAAATAAACAGAACCATTTACGGGTTTCATTGTTTTACAGCAATTGTTTATTGCTATTTGTAATATCATTACAATATTGAAAAGCTTTTAAAAGTTTCTGAGTGTTCTTGTGCCTAAAAAGAATAAGCTTAATTTTAAGAACCTCCTCAAAGACTGGTACAATTCATATAATCTCTCAATGGCAATTTAATTCATTCTGGGTGTGCTATTAGTGCTATCAGCTGCTCACTCAATACTTTCTAAACCACTGCAAAATAATCATGGGAGAGACAGTGGTAATGTCCCTGCATTAGCCATTTAAAGCAGAAATAATTTTGTCTGGCTTACATTATATTTAACAAATGCCATTTAAGAGGAAAAAGCTACGTTTGTAGAGCACCCTTAGCCATCACAGGAACTCTCACAGTGCTTCACAGCAAGTAAAGTCCTTTGTAATTCTGAGACCTAGTTGTTAAATCCATCTAATGCACAAAGAACTCTTGTACGAGACATACTTGCACATAGAATCATGGAATCCCTACAGCATGGAAGCAGGCCAGTCAGCCCATCAAGTCCAGAGTGATCCTCTGAAGAGCATCCCACCTCCCCTATACTATCCCTGTGACCTTACATTTTCCATGGTTTATCCACCTAGCCTGCACATCCCTAGGCACTTAAGGGCATTTGAGCATGGCCAATCCACCGATACTGCGCATCTTTGGAGTGTGGGAGGAAATGAGAGTGCCCAGAGGAAACCCACGCAGACATGGGGAGAAAGTGTAAACTGCACACAGACAGGCACCTGAGGGTGGAATTGAACCCAGGTCCCCAGCACTGTGAGGCAGCAGTGCTAAGCATAGTTGGCAATGTGGACACAAATTGTGCTTACAATTCCTTCAGTTTTTGATCAAACTTGCTTGCATATTGCTCTTTTGCAAAGGTGATGAAAGAAAGCTGTTTCATGCTGTGAATAATTGGATCTGGAATCCGCTGGCTGAGAGGACAGTGAAGGCAGATTCAATCAATACTGGAGGCCAAGAGCAATGCCATGGGGATGGGCATGAGTAAAAATCCCACCACCACAGCTGGTGGAATCAAAAGCTAATCTTTATAAAATTCTTGAACTGAAGGTTGTCTAAAATGCATGTGGTTAACCAAAGTCTTTGAGGGAAACAAATCTGCAGCCCATACCCATTTCTGGCCTACATGCAGCTGTGTGGTCAACTCTTTACTGTCCTTTGTAGTAGATGATTAGGCACTCAGTTAGAGATGGACAACCAAGGCTGATCTTGTCAGCAACAAAACATCTCATTAACTTGTTTCCCTGTACTCTACTGTACTTCCTGTACACTCATGACTATCTGGCAACATTTTGTCCAAACTTAATTTACACGTTTGATGATGATTCCACTGTTTGTAGGCTGGATGTCAAGCAAAAACAAGACAGAATATAGAAATGAAATAGAATGCTTGGTGTCGTGGTACAAAGATGACAATGTCTCTCTCAATGTCACAAAACTAAAGAGCTGATCCTCGACTTCAAGGAGAAAGAAGGAGGACATGCCGCTATTTTTGTCAATGGAGCCGAGACGGAGATGGTTGAGAGTGTCAAGTTCCAAGGAGTGACAATCACCAACAATCTGTCCTGGATCACCCGCATTGATGCAATGGTCAAGAAGGCACAAAAATGGCTCTTCTTCCTCAGGAGGCTAAGGAAATTCAGCACATCCATAAGGACTTTCACTAACTTTTATAGATGCACCATAGAAAGCATTCTATCTGGATGCAACACAGGGTGAAACAGCAGCTGCTCTGCCCAGGACTGTAAGAAACTACAGAGAATTATGAACACAGTGCAGTTCATCACGCAAGCCAACCTTCCATCCATTGACTCCATTTACATTTCTTGCTGCCCCAGGAAGGCAGACAACATCATCACAAACCCCTCCAACCCCACTTACAATCTCTTTCAATCTCATCCATCTGGCAGAACATACATTAAACTCATATACCAACAGGCTCAAGAGCAGCTTCTTCCCTGCTGTTATTAGATTTTTGAATGGACCTCTCAAAATTGAAATCTAATGATGAATTTGTTTTCTTGTGCAACATCTTTGCAGCTGTAACTTTATATTTCTTGCTCTGTTCGATCACCCCACAATCTTTGCATGGTAAGATCTGCCTGTACTATGTGCGAAACAAAACTTTTCACTGTACATAGGTATATGTGACAATAATAAATCAAATCAAATCAAAAAGTGTAAGTTTTGAAACAACAGATTCCGGATCACAAGCCTTAAATTCTGGCAGCTCATTACAAAATGTGAATCTCTACTGCTGATATTTTCCAATATTTCAAAGTGAAATGAAACTGATGGGCAGTGAGTACCTGAATTCCCAATATATGTAAATCAAATGTTTAAGATTTTTGTCCAGATGCCGACACAAGCAAAGATTTTGCATAAGTCATATGAAAATGTTGTTTCAGGGAGATTGTGAGGAGAGGGAGGGAGAGGGCGCGAGGGGAGGGAGGGAGAGGGTGTGAGGGGAGTGTGAGAATGGGCAGAGAGTGTCAGAAGGTTCCGCTCTTGGAACTGGAAAAAAAACTGGCAAGAAAAACCAAATAAAGGGCTGCACCATGGCTCACTGGTTAGCACTGCTGCCTCACAGTGGCAGGAACCTGGGTTCGATTCCCGCCTCAGGCAACTGCCTGTGTGGAGATTGCACATTCTCCCTGTGTCTGTATGGGTTTCCTCCCACAGTCCAAAGATGTGCAGTGAATTGACCATGCTAAATTGCCTGTATTGTTAGGTGTAGGGGAATGGGTCTAGGTGGGTTGCTCTTCAGAGGGTCAGTGTGGACTTGTTGGGCCAAAGGGCCTGTTTCCACACTGTAGGTCATCTAATCTAATGTTTATGGCAATCTTCACTCCTGTGAGGGAGTACTGTGTAAATATTTTACATGGATACTGAAGTGCACATTTATGCTGAACTATTTCATCATTTGTCTACCAAGAGCAGCACTCTCACATATGAATATAAAACCATTTGGAGGATGAACTTTTCAGGCCATTTTAAATTTGACTGCATAAGCTTAAGGTATGTTATAATACACTTGAAAGCCTCTGCAGTTACAAAGGGGTGTAAACTAAAAAATGATGACCCGAGGACAGCAGATATGTAAAAATAACATAATGTCTCTTTGCCTTGAAGCCTCTAGCTCAAGTATAATGTTGGCTTGACTCAATAAATTTTATATTCTTGCCAGTTATGAATTATATTGCAGAAACAAAGATAGACAATGTTAATCTCTGAGCAAATGTTCCATTATGTCTCTGATACAGAGGTCCTAAGTCACAGTGCTTTTGAACCACAAAAACAAAGTTCATTGTAAGCACTGTTATACTGCTAACATTTGGCACATGATATTGCATATATTTGGTGACATAGAAAATCAGCTTAACAAGAGGGTGGCATGGTGGCTCAGGGGTTAGCACTGCTGCTTCACAGTGCCAAGGTCCTGGGTTTGATTCCAGCCTCGGGCGACTGTCTGTGCGGAGTTTGCACATTCTGTCTGTGTCTATGTGGGTTTCCTCCCACAATCTAAAAGATGTGCAGGTCAGTGAATTGGCCATACTGAATTGCCCATAGAGTTAGGTGTAATAATCAGGGGTAAAATGTAGGGAAATGAGTCTGGGTGGGTTACTCTTTGGAAGGTCTGTGTGGACTTGTTGCTTGAAATCTAAAGATCATTGTTTCTCTACTTTAGGGATATAATACTAAAATTAGTGGAAGGCATAAAGAGTTATTAAACAATAGCACGCAATTTGAAGAAGCCATTTCTTTGAACAAATAGTACTCACAAAGATTGGTGAGTAAGGGCAGTGGAGCAAGAGGCCAGGCTGGTGGAATATCTAACAAAAATGGTGACCCACTCAACAAGTGGCAAGGGGTTCCTTGGCTATACATGTGTCCAAGGAATTCTGCTGTAAATATCCCAGTTCCATTTCTCCTGCAACAAGGAAAGGCATTGGGAAATGAAGAAATATCATTTGCCAGAGAAAGTGATTGGACAGTGATGAATAGAAATTGACATTTTACAATTCCACTAATGGCCTATTGGTTATCAATGTGAAGGAAGTCAATTTTCAATAACATGCAATCCCCGACTGACAATCAACTGGCAATTTTTATTACCGTGCTCTGACTACATTTTGTTTTACTTTCACAGACCACTAGGCTCAGCCTTACCCAGTCAGTGGGCTAGGTTGAGTTGGCCATGAATGATTTGTTGGAAAAGTTTATTGTTGAGGTGCCTTTTTCTTTACCAGTTGCTTTTCCACAGCAACATGGTCAGGAGGGATGGTGTTTCAATGGGGAGTTTTCTGTGGCACTGTCAACACTGAGGTAGCTTTCTCCTCAGTGAGTCAGAATGAAAAAGGAGTAATACAACCAGGATTCACTGGTCAGGGAGAAGTAAAGGATGGTAATAATCAGGGCAATAATCAGAATTTCATCTGTGATCTCTTGGTTGGATCTAAAAGATCCCATGATGTTATTTTGAAGAACAATCAACCAACAACATTATGCAAACAGATGACCTGGTCATTAACACCTTGCTATGTGTGGGATCTTGGTGTGCATAAGTTGGCTGCAACATTTCCTACATTGCAAAGGTGACCAGAATTCAAGATACAGCTCATTGGCTGCATTGCACATTGAAGAATTGTCAAGAAAGGATTTTTTTCTTCTGGGATCTTGCTGTGCAGAAATTGGCTGTGGTTTTTCCTACATTACAACAGTAACTACACATCTGTGCAACCCGTGAAACATCCACCTGAAAGTGAGGATTCTATCACTTCTACTGCTCTGTGCACCCTGACTCCGTTGCTAGTATCTGACTCTGTCTCATTGTCAAGGCCACACCACACAGATCTAACATGAACAACACACCTTGTGGAAGGTCTTTGGGACCCTGATGGGAGATGCCTCTCCTTGTTGCACTCTCCATCTCTGATAAACACAGCTACCAACTGAGAACGGAGTGAACTGGAATTCAATACCTCTCTGACTTTCAGGTTGGCTCCTCACCAGCTCCTCACTGGGACTCTCCCTGCCTGCCATGAGCGAACTGACCCCACTCATGTTTTCCCTTGTACTCCATCACCGCTGCACTACGCAAAGTGGCCACTGCACCAGGGGCACTGCCGGTACAGTAGAGCTTCTAGCTTCTGATTGACCTGTAGTCACATCCATTCCACATCAGGATTTCTGAAGACCAATTCCCTTTACAGGGGCTGGGAAGGCCAATACCCTGATTCAGAATTATTCCGAATTGGGCCTCTTGTAAACAGAGACATTGGGAACATCTTTTTCCAGCCAGTGGTCACCCCTCAAACATGGATATTAAATTCTACCCTTAGGGTAGTATAGTATGGAAAGAGACCGCACAGTTCATTAAGTCACAGAATTCCTACAGTGCCGAAAGAGGCCATTTGGCCCATCAAATCAGCAACATCCCTCCAAAGAGCATCCACCTATACCAACTTCCCCATCCCATCCCTGTAACCCTGCATGGGGTTTTTACCAAGGCTAAACCACCTAACTTACACATTCCTGGACATTATGGGACAATTTTTTTATCAGGGCCAATCCACTTAACCTGCTCATCTTTGGACTGTGGGAGGAAACCAGAGCACCTGAGGAAATTCATGCAGACATGAGGAGAATGTGCAAGCTCCACACAGGCAGAAATCAAACCTGGGTCCCTGACGCTGTGAGGCAGCAGTGCTAACCACTGGGCCACTGCGTGATCTGTGAACAATGAGACCATAGCTGGAGTATTCTGTCCAGTTTTGGGTTTCTTAACTAAGAAAGGATATACTTACTATAGAGGGAACGCAGTGGTCATTCACCAGACTGATTCCAGAATGGTAGGCTTATCCTATGAGGAGAAATTGGGTTGAGTGTGTTTATGATTAATGGTGATTAGAAAAATAAGATGGGATCTCACTGAAATAGCTGTGAAAGCTCAATCATTGAGCATGTTTGAAGTAAAGATTCATACATCTCTGATTCTGGCATAATGGGCTATCAAAATAATGTAAGCATTAAAGGTGTAAGTGTGGGCGGGCGGCACGGTGGCACAATGGTTAGCACTGTTGCCTCACAGCGCCAGAGATCCGGGTTCAATTCCCGCCTCAGGCGACTGACTGTGTGGAGTTTGCACGTTCTCCCCGTGTCTGCGTGGGTTTCCTCCGGGTGCTCCGGTTTCCTCCCACAGTCCAAAGATGTGCAGGGTCAGGTGAATTGGCCATGCTAAATTACCCGTAGTGTTAGGTAAGGGGTAAATGTAGGGGTATGGGTGGGTTCGCTTCGGCGGGTCGGTGTGGACTTGTTGGGCCGAAGGGCCTGTTTCCACACTGTAATGTAATCTGTAATCTAATCTGTTCTATCCACCATGATTGTGTTGCTGGCACAGTTGGCTCAATGGGCTAAAGGGCTTACTGTTGTTGTGGAGTCATAGAGTCATACAGCACAGAAACAGACCTTTAATCCAACCAGTCCATGCCGAACATAATCGTAAACTAAACCAGTCCCACCTGCCTGCTCTTGGCCCATATCCCTTCAAACCTTTTCTAGTCATGTACTTATCCAAATGACTTTTAAACATTGTTAGTGTACCCACATCCACCACTTCCTCAGGAAGTTGATTCTACATGCAAACCATTCTTTGCGTAAATAATTGGCCCCTCATGTTGTTTTTAAATCTCTCTCCTCCCATTTTAAAAATGTGACCCCTGGACTTGAAATTCCCCATCTTAGGAAACTACAATTAATTCCATCTATACCCCTCATGATTTTATAAATTTATATTCAGTCACCCCTCAACCTCCTATGCTCCAGTGAAAACATCCCAGCCTATTCAGCATTTCTTTATAACTCAAGCCTTCCATGCCCAGCAGCATCCTGGTAAATCTCTTCTGAACACTCTCTAGCTGAATAATATCCTTCCTATAACTGGGCAACCAGAACTGGAGGTGAGAGTGTGTTGCTGGAAAAGCACAACAGGTCAGGCCTGCTCCTTGGATGCTGCCTGACCTGCTATACTTTTCCAGCAACACGCTCTTGACTCTGATCTCCAGCATCTGCAGTCCTCACTTTCCCTGACCAGAACTGGACACAGTATTCCAGTGTCCTGTACAACGCCATCATGATTTCCCAACTCCTATACTCAAAGGACTGAACAATGAGGGCAAGCGTGCCAAACGCTTTTTTAACCACCCTGTCTAATAGAATGCAAACTTCAAAGAATGATGTACCTACACCCCTAGATCCCTCTAAATTTCAGAACCTCAGGTCTGTCGTTTGGGAACCTAGAAATCAAATTACTTAGAAGGTAACAACTAAAGATTGTGTTGGAGCAAATTACTGCAGATACTGGAGTCTATACTGAAAACAAAAAAATGCTGGAAATCACAACAGGTCAGGAAACATCCAAGCTAATGTTTCGAGTGTAGATGATTTTTCAGCTCTGATGAAGGATCATCTAGACTCAAAATGTTAGCTTGCTCTCTCTCCATGGATGCTGTCTGACCTGCTGTGATTTCCAGCATTTTTTTTTATTTTCACTACTGATGGTGGTTCTTAACTAGACTTCAACTCACTGGAAAGATTCCACTCTGGTAAGGGTCTACATTTTCGAGAGAGTGAGAGGAGCTGAAAATCATCATTAAATTTTAAGTTTGAGGATTTTTTTTGTCAAATTGCTTGCAGTAGTTGAATGAATAGATTCTCAATCTGGCTTGAAGGAATGTTTCAATAATGCTGCTCCTTCTAACTTATCTATTAGATTGTTTCAGTTATGGTCAGGATCACATTATAATAGAAGGTCATTTACTAATGCAAATTGCAGACTTCCTGCTATTAAAACTAATTTTGGTGAAATCTTCCTACGCTTTTACTGCTGTTCAATTATGGAACTCATTTCCAATTAACATAAAATTATCCTCAAATCTACAGATGTTTAAAAAAACTTAAAGTACTTTCCATAACATTTCAATCAGCAATTCTTTCTCTTACAAAATAATGCCGGCATAAATCCTTTGTACATTTTTTTTGTTATGTCTGCCTTGATATCCTTACAAGTTGGATAATCAAACATTTGTATCTTTATATAAATGATATACAACGATTAAAATACTTGCCCCTATTTTATTAAATATCAGTCTCCCTGTAATGATGTAGTAAACTTGAAATGTCACTGATTGCCTGTGGTGACAATGTGAGAACAGGGGCCAATAATATTACGGCATGTTGACTTATGAGTGTAGTGAGGAACCAATTATGGCGATGTGCTACTAGTCTGGAGGGTTGTGTGTTCAAGTCTCTCTCTCTCTCTCTCTGTTAAAAATTAAAATTAATAGATTTTGCATTTGAGATCAATATTAATATTTGTTTCAAACTAATTAATGGTCAATTCGAAACAAGCCAGTATTGGTCACAGAGTCATAGAGATGACAGCATGGAAACAGTCCCTTCGATCCAACTCGTCCATGCCGACCAGATATCCCAACCCAATCTAGTTCTACCTGCCAGCACCCGACCTATATTCCTCCAAATCTTTCCTATTCATATACCCATCCAGATGCCTTTTAAATGTTGCAATTGTGCTAGCCTCCATCACTTCCTCTGGCAGCTCATTCCACACACGCACCACCCTCTGTATATCTTAGGTCTCTTTTATATCTTTCCCCTCTCACCCTAAACCTATACCTTCTAGTTCTGGACTCCCCCACCTCATGAAAAGACCTTGTCTATTTACCCTATCCATGTCCCTCATGATTTTTATAAACCTCTATAAGGTCACCCCTCAGCCTCCAATGCTCCAGGGAAAACAGCCTCAACCTATTCAGCCTCTCCATCTAGCTCAAATCCTCCAACCCTGACAACATTCTTGTAAGTTTTTTCTGAGATGGAAATGTGTTGCTGGAAAAGCGCAGCAGGTCAGGCAGCATCTAGGGAACAGGAGAATCGACGTTTCGGGCATTGGAGGAGTCCAAAGACCTGCATATCCTTGGTGGAGTGGGAGGGGGAATTGAAATGTTGAGCTACAGGGTGGTTGGGTTGGTTGGTCCGGGTGTCCCAGAGGTGTTCTCTGAAACGCTCCGCAAGTAGGCGGCCTGTCTCCCCAATATAGAGGAGGCCACATCGGGTGCAAAGGATGCAATAGATGATATGTGTGGAGGTACAGGTGAATCTGTGGCGGATATGGAAGTTTCCTTTGGGGCCTTGGAGGGAGGTGAGGGGGGAGGTGTGGGCGCAAGTCTTGCACCTCCTGCGGTTGCAGGGGAAGGTGCCGGGAGTGGAGGTTGGGTTGGTAGGGGGTGTGGATCTGACGAGGGAGTCACGGAGGGAGTGGTCTTTACGGAATGCTGATAGGGGAGGGGAGGGAAATATATCCTTGGTGGTGGGGTCCGTTTGGAGGTGGCGGAAATGACGGCGGATGATGAGCTGAACATCAATCCGGGAGCGTAGGGGAATGAAGGTGAGGCCTCTGCTGAGGACTGATCTTTCATCCTCAGAGAGGGGTAGGTCTGGAGGGATAGTGAAAACACGGCAGGGATGGGAGCTAGGACCTGGTGTGGGGCTGGAGCTGGGTGTGGGGGCGGGGTTAGGTCTGGGGGCGGGGACCGGCGTGGGGGCGGGGTCGGGCGTGGTGATGGCGATAGGCGAAGGGGCGGGGTTAGACGTGGTGACGGAGATGGGCGAGGGGGCGGGATTAGGCATGAAGTCGGAGATCGTCGAAGGGGCGAGGTTAGGCGAGGTGACGGAACTCGCCGGGGGGGCGACATCGAACAATTCTTCCGCCGCCTTCGCCTCCGTGCCTACTTCTTTAACCCCTACCCCTCTCTGAGGATGAAAGATCAGTCCTCAGCAGAGGCCTCACCTTCATTCCCCTACGCTCCCGGATTGATGAATTCAACACGCGGCGTGACATCGAACAATTCTTCCGCCGCCTTCGCCTCCGCGCCTACTTCTTTAACCAAGACTCCCGCCCACCCTCTGACGACCCCTTCTCCCGCCTCCAACACACCCCATCCACCTGGCCACCCCGTGCTGGCCTCCTACCCGCCCTCGACCTCTGCATAGCCAACTGCCGCCGCGATATTAACCGCCACCTGAACTCCCCCACCCCTCTCACCCACTCCAACCTCTCACCCTCGGAACGCGCAGCCCTCTACTCCCTCCGTTCCAACCCCAACCTCACTATCAAACCAGCAGACAAGGGAGGCGCGGTAGTAGTTTGGCGCACTGACCTCTACACCGCTGAGGCCAAACGCCAGCTCGCAGATACCTCCTCCTACTGCCCCCTTGACCATGACCCCAACCCCCACCACCAAACCATCATCTCCCAGACCATCCATAACCTCATCACCTCAGGGGACCTCCCATCCACCGCCTCCAACCTCATAGTCCCACAACCCCGCACCGCCCGTTTCTACCTCCTGCCCAAAATCCACAAACCTGACTGCCCCGGCCGACCCATTGTCTCCGCCTGCTCCTGCCCCACCGAACTCATCTCCGCATACCTTGACACCGTCCTGTCCCCCTTAGTCCAAGAACTCCCCACCTACGTTCGGGACACCACCCATGCCCTCCATCTGCTCCATGATTTTCGCTTCCCCGGTCCCCAGCGCCTTATTTTCACCATGGACATCCAGTCCCTGTACACCTCCATCCCCCATCAGGAAGGACTCAAAGCCCTCCGCTTCTTTCTTTCCCGCCGTACCGACCAGTACCCTTCCACTGACACCCTCCTTCGACTGACTGAACTGGTCCTCACCCTGAACAACTTCTCTTTCCAATCCTCCCACTTCCTCCAAACGAAAGGAGTAGCCATGGGCACCCGCATGGGCCCCAGCTATGCCTGCCTCTTCGTAGGATATGTGGAACAATCCATCTTCCGCAACTATACTGGCCCCACCCCCCACCTTTTCCTCCGCTACATCGATGACTGTATCGGCGCCGCCTCGTGCTCCCACGAGGAGGTTGAACAGTTCATCCACTTCACCAACACCTTCCACCCTGACCTCAAATTCACCTGGACAGTCTCAGATTCCTCCCTCCCCTTCCTCAACCTTTCTATTTCTATCTCAGGCGACCATATCAACACGGACATCTACTACAAACCGACCGACTCCCACAGCTACCTGGACTATACCTCCTCCCATCCTGCCCCCTGTAAAAACGCCATCCCATTCTCCCAATTCCTTCGACTCCGCCGCATCTGCTCCCAGGAGGACCAGTTCCAAAAACGCACATCCCAGATGGCCTCCTTCTTCAAGGACCGCAATTTCCCCCCCGACGTGGTCGACGATGCCCTCCACCGCATCTCTTCCACTTCCCAATCCTCCACCCTTGAACCCCGCCCCTCCAACCGCCACCAGGACAGAACCCCACTGGTCCTCACCTACCACCCCACTAACCTCCATGTACAGCGCATCATCCGCCGTCATTTCCGCCACCTCCAAACGGACCCCACCACCAAGGATATATTTCCCTCCCCTCCCCTATCAGCATTCCGTAAAGACCACTCCCTCCGTGACTCCCTCGTCAGATCCACACCCCCTACCAACCCAACCTCCACTCCCGGCACCTTCCCCTGCAACCGCAGGAGGTGCAAGACTTGCGCCCACACCTCCCCTCTCACCTCCCTCCAAGGCCCCAAAGGAAACTTCCATATCCGCCACAGATTCACCTGTACCTCCACACATATCATCTATTGCATCCTTTGCACCCGATGTGGCCTCCTCTATATTGGGGAGACGGGCCGCCTACTTGCGGAGCGTTTCAGAGAACACCTCTGGGACACCCGGACCAACCAACCCAACCACCCTGTAGCTCAACATTTCAATTCCCCCTCCCACTCCACCAAGGATATGCAGGTCTTTGGACTCCTCCATCGTCAGACCATAGCGAAACGACGGTTGGAGGAAGAACGCCTCATCTTCCGGCTAGGAACCCTCCAACCACAGGGGATGAATTCGGATTTCACCAGTTTCCTCATTTCCCCTCCCCCCAGCCTGTCTCAGTCAAATCCATCAAATTCAGCACCGCCTTCCTAACCTGCAATCTTCTTCCCGACCTCTCCGCCCCCACCCCAGTCTGACCTATCACCCTCACCTTGACCTCTTTCCACCTATCACATTTCCGACGCCCCTCCCCCAAGTCCCTCCTCCCTATCTTTTATCTTAGCCTGCTGGACCAACTTTCCTCATTCCTGAAGAAGGGCTAATGCCCGAAACGTCGATTCTCCTGTTCCCTAGATGCTGCCTGACCTGCTGCGCTTTTCCAGCAACACATTTCCATCTCTGATCTCCAGCATCTGCAGACCTCACTTTCTCCTCTAAGTTTTTTCTGAACCCTTCCAAGTTTCACAACATCCTTCTGATAGGAAGGAGACCAGAATTGCACACAGTATTCCAAAAGTGGCCGAATCAATGTCCTGTACAGCCTCAACATGACCTCCCAACTCCTGCACTCAATACTCTGACCAATAAAGGAAAGCATACTAAACACCTTCTTCACCATCCTATCTACCTGCGACACTTCCTTCAAGGTTTGAGAGCAAGTTCTGAAACAAAGGGTCAGACATTTTGATTTTTGAATCCAAACTTGCTCATAACATGGCTCAGCACAAACTTCCATACCAAAGTCAATGGATTTAAGGCTTTAAGATTCTAGCACAGTTGAAATTTCAGTAGGGTGTGGAGGAAGTGTTTATATGCTGAAGGTATACAAACACTCCACTGAAATTCTCCCTTTGGTTTTGGGAGAAAGGTAGTCCATGAGGGATGAGACCATGTATAAATTAATCTTGTTGCATGCAACCAAGGGAGCAGGTAAGAAAAGAGGAGCTTTAAACTCGTGTCAGTTATTATCACAAACAGTATAAGAATACCAAAATACCAATGGAAGATATCATAGAGTCACAAAGCACGGAAACTGACCCTTTGGACCAAGGAGTCCATGCCAAATATAATCCCAAACAAAACTAATCCTACCTGCATGCACCTGGCTAGTATCCCTCCAAACCTTTCCTATTCAGGCACTTATCCAAGTGTCTTTTAAATGTTGTAACTGTGGCCACATCCACCACTTCCTCGGGAAGTTCATTCCACATGTGAATTACCCACTGTGTAAAAAAATTGCCCCACCTGCCTTGTTTAAATCTCTTTCCTCTCACCTTAAAAATGTCCCCGCTAGGGAAAAGACACCCATTATTAATTACCTATACCCCGCATGATTTTATACATCGCCACTGTGCACGACTCTACTGATCATCTTCCAACAGGGCTGTGGAATTTTTGGCATCCACTTGAGGAGAGAGGATAAGATCTCACTTTACTCATCTGAAAGAAGGCACCACCATCAGTGCAGCACTCCCTCAGTATGGCCGCTCCCCCTCCTCCTCAGATTTAATTTTGGTGAAGACAGGAAGCTAGAGCAGTGCTCATATGTCACTGTCCTTCCCAATTAACTGCCCTTTGCCCCCTCCCAAAAAATGCCATGAGAGAGGCCATAAAATCCTACCCATTACTCCCAATCTTTGCCGTTGACATTGAACATGGAACAGGAGTAGGCCATTCAGCCCCTCAAGCCTGTTCTGCCATTCAATGAGATCTTGCCTGATCTGAGGCCTAACTCTGTTCAGCAGCCTTTGGCCCATATCCTCTAATGCTTTTGCTTAGCAAAAAAAATCTATATTGTGCAACAATCTTCTGGTATGGAGAAGCAATAGTTGCAACACTGATCGATAGCTAACGCCAAGTAGTGAGGGTAGGATGACCATTTTGCAAAGGCATCTTTGAAAACAAGGGGTCAAGATTGGGGAAAGGAGGTGAACAACTCGCTCCCTGTCACCCCTAGAAGGAAAGTTGGCAACTAACTGACAGAAGTAGACAAAGCTTGCTCTCCAGTTGCAGGGCACTGTAGGCGGGTAAATTAATGCAGAGTGGGGCTTCCATCCCTCGGTGACAGGAAGTCCCACCATCTTGAGCTGCCAGCCACTCTGACTGGCGAACAGCTCCCACTGTCCTTGGGAGGGCCACTGATTGGCAATGGTCAACACTGGGATGCAAGTAGGTCCATAAAAGATGTCCAATGGATCGCACCCCCAGATAATACAAGGGCATTGGGTGGGGTGTGGGGAGGTGTTGGTGGTGGAAAGGTTTGCTACCTTGGGAGAGGGATGGGCAGTGTCAGAAAGAGTTGAAGGAATGGGTTTTACAGTTTGTACAGTGGGGGTGGGGTCAGAGGGAGAGTGTGAGTGGGGATCAGGTGATATCTCCCTGAGGTGATCGGGCAAAGAGTACCCTCTATATATCCTGCGCTGCTCCTTCTCTCTGTCTTAAAAATTTCCTTTAAAACAAAAGGTACTACAATCACAAACTGCCTGCCTGAGCCAATTATATTGTCGGCTGTGGAGGTCGAATGGTCTTTATTTATGTATTTACATATGAAGAGTGGGCATCCAAATTTAGCTCTCACTCACCCTCCATATTATGGCAGTGAGGACTGGAGTTCAGAAATTGGGATGCCTTAATGCAGTTATACAGGGACTTTCATTAGACTGGTGCAGGAACACTGCACGAAATTTTAGTCTCCAGATAAAGAGGGGTTCTTCTTGCCATAGAGGGAGTGCAGTGGAGATTTACTAGGTTGAATACAGGGTGACAGGACTGTGCCATGTGGAGAGATTGGTTTGACCAGGCATTGGAGTTTAGAAAGATGAGAGGGGATCTGACTAATGTGTAAAATGCTAAAAGGACTGGAAAGGTACAGGGGGACTGTTTTCCTTGGATGGGACATGTAGAAGCATGGGGTCACATTCTTGGTACGTGTTGTCACCCAGTTATGACCAGAGTGCAGAAAAATGCCTTAACTCAGACGGTAATGAACCTTTAGACTTATTTACCACAGAGGCTGTGGAAATCAAGTCACTGAATATAATCGAGGAAGTGATTGGTAAATTTTCAGATTAAGAAGCTGGTTCAGTTTTTGATTTCAAAGGCTTCAAGATATACGGTGGGGGGAGGGGAAACGTAGGAATAAAGCATTGAGACAGATGACCAGCCTTGATCCTACTGAATGGCAGCGCAGTGACCTACTCCTGCATCTAGTTTGTATATATATATGAACTCCAGAATGGGCAGGAGGGGGGTGATCATTCCAAACTAAATTATTTTACACACTGCCAGCCCAGGCAGAAACACATCCAGTGGTGCATTTTATGTCCAGCCCAAGAAAGACACAAACCAAATCCCATTTGTACTGTATTTCTCTGCAGCTATTGAATGCAGCATTGTATAGTCCATGTTCCCAGGTTTCCCCATCTTCAATAGCACAGAGGGAAGCAATTTTCTTTTAATAAGTTTAGTCCACACATTTACAGTAACACCTATGAAAAGTAGTTAAAAATAAACAACGCACATGGTGAAAATTCTTAATCGTTGATTTGTTTTCAATATTAATTTATGCTTTGTGAAAGCGCAAAAATATTACAAAAAAGTGTCAAAAGCTTTCACTTCTCTTGAATTGCCCCCAGCCTCCTTCTTTAGCTTTGCAAGAAGTTTCAGGCTTGCAAATGAGATGTTTTGGAAAGTATTGTCTCTTTAATACTGCGTTAGTGATGCTTTTAATATTCAGCCTTGGAATTCATTACGTTTTATCTGTGTGACTAGTGAGCTGTGCAAGATATCACTCAATTAGAATATCTGATTTTATTGCTGTGCTGAAAGCTAGTCTGTAGCCCTCATGTCCTATTTAAACAAAATCTTCCCATCTAACCTAAGAATTTAGAGTTAGGCAACTTCTTGAAAATAATAAATGCTCCAGAAGTCAAAGATCTCCACAAATTGGAGGTATCCTTATATCCCTTCTCTGAGGTGTGTGCAGGAAGTTGACTTTGTGTCATATACAAAGTTACAAATCAAACTCACTTGCTTTCCACGAAGTGAGTTTGTCAAAATTGGAGGCTAATTTTGGACTTTGTGGGGCCTTGCTGAACCAATGACCACTGATGTTGCAAGCTGACCTAAAGCTGAAATGTATTGCAGCTTAAAAGACAGGACTCCTTCAGTGACCAAGAAGAGTAGGCTTCGCCATTTCCCTCAGAATGTCAATATGCCCATAAAATACATGTTAATGATATGATCTCTGTATCACAATAAATTAGCTGCACTAAGGCTGGTATCTCGTCACCAAGTCATCCTTTGTTTACATGTGATTTGTTCATGGGTTCTGATCAGCCAGCCCCGAGGATGAGGAAACTTTCTGAATCCCCTGTTTATACCTGTCAGCCAGGGCTCCTTGATTGGCTCAGGTTAACAAATCCAGGCAGGGATCTCATAATGTGGATGTTGGACTGGGGAAGTCACACGATACACAGGTTTATTTGAAACCACAAGTTTTCTGACCATTGCTTCTTCATTGGGTGAAGGGACTAGTTCCAATCACCGCACATAGACCTGCAGATATGAAGATGTCAAGCTCCATCCAACCCCAGGATCACTTGAAGCATGACACTGCACTGGACATGTGGCTACTTTGATAGGGCACTCCCTCCAACAGTTGTTTTACCTGATACAGTAATGTTTATGTTTTCTCCTGGGTGTAGATCATGGTATCGAAAAATCCAACAGATATTCATTACGACAAACTATTACAATATAGATATTACATTTAGAGACACATCGGTGTCTGGACTTACATAAAGCTATTAAGATAAACAGAACAGCATGCTTTTGGTAGCATTTAATTCTTCAAAGATGGTCACAGGGTAAGATGGAATCAGCCTTTTATACCATCTCATTGCATGCTATGAGACAGTGATGATATTTGATTTGATTTAGTTTGTTTTATGACTGTCACATGCACCTAGGTACAGTAAAAGATTTTGTTTTGCTTGCAGTACAAGCTGATCATTTCATACAAAGATCAGAGAACACAGCAAGGAATAAAAAGAAGGCATGCTAAAAGCAAGAGCACCATTAGATTTGAGACTTGAGAGGTCCGTTCAGAAGTCTATTAAAAGCAGGGTAGAAGCCATTGGTCACAACACATAGGGTGGGAGTCCTGATTTATGAATATCTGCTCATAATTACCTGAACCCATACATAGGAAAATTAATATTAATTTTAAAGATCTGACATCTGAAAAGTTCCTGCTTATGAATAGTTGTTTTGTATTGTCCTACGTTGTGTTCAGACTTGCGTACACATTGACTTGTGAATGAGCTCAAGACATTGGTTGAGGAGGTGAATATTGAGCCTAATGGGAGAAGCTTCAATTACATCAGTTGTCCCACTTTTGCCTTGCACGGTATTGAGCATCTTCAGTGGTGGTTGGGTTCACTCAGGTCAGTACTCCATCACACACACATCAATTGAGCCTTGTAGGCGAGGCCTTGGCTGGTAAAGAGATAATCATCATTGAGTATTCAGTCTCTGCTTTGCTATTGTAAATGTGCCTCATCCAGTCAATACTTAACTGTCAACCAAGTCCAAAAAGGAGATTACCTGGACATTAGATTATCGGTGTTTATAGGATCTTGTTGCTTGGAAATTCCTCCACTTTTCCTCCATTAGAACAGTACTTCCACTTGGAAAATACGTCACTGCTTGCAAATTGCTTTGGGACATTCAGAGATTATAAAAGGCGCTATATAAATACAAGTCCTCCTGTTAGCTCTTCATGTAACAGGACTGCTTCCATGATGACGTGCTCCTGGGAAAGGCAATTGTGGGAATTTGAAAGTGTGAAGCTGGTGATTTTCTACGCATTAAAATTAATAGCTCCTCATAATCCAATTTGGGATCATTTCTGGCAGTGTAATTATGTTTATTGGAAGCTAGAATTGAGATAGCTGTGAATAACTCGTAATGGAAGAAAGTCATCTGACTAGACTGAAAGGGCACTGTCTAAGAATAAAAAGCTAGAATTCACTGTTGGTTTTATCAGCATGCAGTTGACAACATGATAATCATTTGCCTTCTGTTTTAGTGTATTAACCCTGTAAAAAGAAACAAATTAGCACCAGTGCTAGTGAAACGAAAATGTCAGAGGCAATGTGGGAGGTGTTCCCTCACTAACACGGCCAGGAGCAATTCCCAGGCTCTGATACATTTGTGTGATTCATCTCTCAGCCACAACTTAAACCCTTCAACCCCAAAGCATTAAGTTAGTTACTACTTAAGATTGGCTGGGCAATAAATGGAGAAAGAATGGACCCATGCTGTAGCTGATACTCTAGATGTATTGCATACGACAGAACTTTTTAAAAAAGCATATGGGGAAAAGAATTCCTCCTGCTTTGTTGAAATAAGTGAGCAAATTTAAACATCATTGGGAAAGGCATGACCCTTCTAATTAGATGTGGGGTTGGTACACTACAACCAGACTGAAAAATCCATAGAGCTAATAATGGAAAGCTAATTTTTCAATCTTCATATAACACATCCAAGCAGTTTACCTTTCTAAGTAATTACACTGCACCAGATGGTATTTTCCACCACTAATCTCTCAACAAACAAGAAATAAGAGTTCTTTTAATATTAGTATTATTCAATGACTGCAGGGAATACGGCACAATCTGTTTTGGTTCATCCTGAGTTCAAACAAAAATTATAAACCTGTAGGTTTCTTTACGTCCCCCTTTCTCTTTCTGTAAATTTTTCATTGTTCACCATCATGGAAGCACGGTGGCTCAGTGGTTAGCACTGCTGCCTTACAGCGCCAGGAACCAGGGTCCAATTCTAGCCTTAGGCAAATGTCTGTGTGGAGTTTGCACACTCTCCCGTGTCTGCGTGGGTTTCCTCCCACTGTCCAAAGATGTGCAGGCCAGCTGAATTGGCCATGCTAAATTGCCCGTAGTGTTAGTCAGGGGTAAATGTAGGGGAATGGGTCTGGGTGGGTTGCTCTTCGGAGGGCCAGTGTGGACTTTTGGGCCGAAGAGCCTGTTTTCATACTGTGGGGAATCTAATCTAATCATGACAGGATTCTCACGGGGCTGAGAGGTTGTTTCCCGTTGCGGGAGAGTCTGGGACCAGAGGGTTTAGGCTCAGAATAAAGGGACTGAAATGAGGAGGAATTTCCTCTGTCAAATGGTTGAGAGTCTTTGGAACCCCTTGCCTCAGAGAGCTAGCATCCTCGTGCATATTTAAGGCTGAGATTGATTGATTCTCTGACCGATCAATAATCTAAGGTTACGAGGAGAGGGCAGGAAATGGATGTAAGCAATGTCGGAATAACCATAATCTGGTGGAACAGACTCGAGGGTTGAATTACCTATTCCAGTTCTTATTTCTTAAGTTTTTATGGCAATTCCTTTCCCCATGACTACCTCCTCGCTTGTCCTTCAGAAAGAGTGACCAAATGTCAGGGCCTTAGAGGCAAGGCTGAGGAGATTTATCGTGGATGAGTGAATGAGGTACCCTGGGAGAGGATAGAATTGTTTTCCTACCAAGTGTTTAGTAATGGCTTAGAGAATCACAAAAAGGTTTTGATTGAGTAGGTAAGGAAAAACTGTTTGCAGTGCTGAAGGTCAGTAACCCAGGCAACAGAGTGTTTAGATAATTAGTCAAAGAACCAGAGGTGAGATAAAGGGACTTTATTTAACACAGAGAGCCGTATGTGAGCTGAAATGTGTTACAATGATCGGGTGATGCCTCAGTACTGACTCTCTGTGTTTTGGGTAAGACACTACCATCAATCTTTCTTCCTAGGCTGGTCTAGGAGCTTTTTAGTAGCTGGTGGTGGAGGATGGACCATGAATAAATCTCAGCATAAGCAGCTCTTGTCTGAGAAAACAGATGCGGTTTATTGCATCTGAATAACTATAGGTTACATTAACTCTTCTATTGCAAGAGCGAGGTAAGATACCTGTGTCTCCATGAGAAGACCGGGCCAGACTCCAACCACTGTTTATTCAAGCTACTCAAGACTACCGAATGTTCCACCGAGTGGCTGTGTTACATCTGATTGGGTGCAGTTTCTGTTCAACTCCCAGAATAACCTTTTCATATCCATTGCCTTATACATCCTGACAGGGTGGCAGGAATGAGCTTGGACACATATGTGAAAAGGACAAGTTTATAGGACAATTGGAAGGAGCAGAGGTGTGAGACTCTGGATGTCACTTTCAGAGAGCCACCGCAGACAAGATGGTGGAATGGCCTCATTCTGAGCAACAAGATTCTGTCATTCTTTGAAGAAAATGCAACTCTTTACTGACAGATTAATCAAGTGGATTTATCCCACTTGATTCCCCTTCTTCACCCAATGGCACAGTGGCTATTGTAGTGTACTCGGAGACATTATACACACTGGGGGAGCTGAACAAGAAGCCGAGGTGGCTGACAGATTTCATCGTTAAATTGCATTTCTTAATAAATAAATATTAGTGCACTTGTGGTGAAGATAGACAGAGTGGTAATATTCCAAGTGCGTTTATAAATCAAGAAGAGAATATCTGAAAAGATATTATACACAGATTTCTAATAACTATAGTCACGGCTGTAGACCAAAAGAACTGTTAATTCAGGAAATCAGAAACAAAAACAGAAATTGCTGGAAAATCTCAGCAGATCTAGCAGCATCCTGGAGAGAAAGTAGAGTTAATATTTTGGGTTCAGTGACTTTTCTTCAGAACTGGAGCTGAAACGTTAACTTTGCTGTTTCTCTCCATGGGCGGCATGGTGGCTAGCACTTCTGTCTCACGGCTCCAGAAACCTGGGTTCAAGTCCAACCTCATGCAACTGTCTGTGTGGAGTTTACACATTCTTCCCGTGTCTGCGTGGGTTTCCTCTGGGTGCTCTGGTTTCCCACCACAGTCCAATGTTGTGCAGGTTAGGTGGATTGGCCATGCTAAATTAGCCATGTATCCAGGGATCTGGCGGTTAGATGGATTAGCCATAGAAAATCCAGGTATAGGGTAGGGAGTGGGTGTGGATGAGATGCTCTTCAGAGGGTTGGCATGACTCGATGGGCTGAATGGCCTGCTTCCACACTGTAGGGATTATGCACAGTCAGATCTGCTGAACTTTTCCAGCAATTTCTATTGCTCATTAGCAAAGTCTATGTCTGTCTGCTAAAAGATTGCTTATCCCTTTTATCATATACAGTCTGACCCAGAGCAAACTTTAGGACGACATGAACAGGTGTGCCCAAGAGATTGCAGTCCAGGGCACTGCAGTGTGTTAAACTGTCACTCAATAACACATTGGCTCCGAACATCAGAAGCCATACAACATGAGAGCATATCCATAACAGCCTCTGCCAACAGTTGTTATTCTTGGCTCTTCTGGAGACTTGGTAGCTGAGGCAAAGACCTGCCCATGAATAATTGGATCTGATGGGGCACTGTGCCAAATGATGCAGTAAGGCCTGAAATCATCTGCTCCAGCCTTCAAGGTCATTAATGTTAAAAATGATGAAATGCAAATAGAATGCTATTAATTCTAAAATCCTAAATACATGTCTGCAGTTACAATTTCACTTCATAATCCATTACAGTTTTGTCCTTTCCACAGATGATAGCACTGTGCTATGATAATATATTTTGTTTGACCCATTTTCCCATGAAGGGCCCAGTACGCACTCTGCCGAGAACAGCATCCCTTATTGTTTCTTTCTTCTTCAGGGAAAAAAAAATCTCAATTGGGCATAGTAATTACTGGAATGCCACGTCCTAGTCATTCGCACTTTGAGCAGCTGCATTGCTACACTGCACAGGTTCTCCAGGACCCTCACAAATGAGATCCAAAACGGCATTGACTATTTTTTAACTCTTTCTTTGGACACAGCATTGCGGAGAAAGCCCAATATTTCGTTACCCTCCCTAACCGCTCTGTCAGATCTCGAAAGGCCAATCCAGCTAGGGCAGGTGAATTGCAAAGGGACCATTATCAGGCCATTTGCCAGCTTTGTGTGCCGGGTTAGACAAACAATTCAGCAATTATTCCCAATCGAGTAATTGGGAGTCAGTTACTCTGCTCTAAGTTCATTCTCTGTCGGAATGGAGGACCATCTCGGCAATGCCTTGGTACTCCTATCAACATTAATTCTACAATAAAAACTGAAACACCTTCCTACTTAATCCCGTGACCATTCTGTACTTATTTGTCCACGAATAAACATGTTTGCAATTTAATATGCAGGGGATTGATAAAATCGTTCAAGGGTTGGCTATTCCAGTCATTCATGGTCCTAAAGTAAATAGCCTGATCCTAATCATGCAGAACATTTACTTGCATAATACTCCGACCCCAGCCCTGGACGCTCAAACAATCTTTCCCATTACTGTTACAAGAAGTAAGGATGATCTCTATGTACTAAGATGAGACCTACGCTCATCTGAGTGAATATTAATACGACTTATTGAACGTAACTCTTCACAATGGATGATCAATGAGGACATCTTACTGTAAACTCTAAGGGCCATACTCCAATTCTGTGGCAAGCACAGGGAAAACAGGAGAAACTCACCAGGTCTAGCAACACCTGTGGACAGAGAAACATTTCATCAAATTTTGTCAAATTTAGTCAACTCCATTGCTGTGTGAGTCAGTCACTATGAATAATCTCCATTTGCCCTTGATCAGAGCTTTGCTTTAATGTAAAAAATACATTATTCTTTTAAAAATCTTAATGCATGTATACAAGGTACTAAAACAGTTCTATACAGTCTTTGCAGATAAAAAGGAACAAAACATTAGGATTTGTCATTCCCTGCATTTGCAAACAACAGCATTTCCTACTCATGCAGAACACTGCTTACATAATACTTCAATAATACCCTTACTGGCAGAAAATTCACTAAAGAGGAGGAAAACATCAACAAACTGCCATTCCTAGATGTCACAGTAGAGCGAGCAGCCAATGGGGAACTTAAACCAGCATCTACAGGAAAACAACACATACTGACCAAATACTGAACTACAAAAGCAAACATCCCAACATCTACAAACAAACTGCATTAAAACATTATTTCAATGAGCCACCACACACTCCAGCACAAAGAAACTATACAGAGCAGAGGAAAATCACCTAAACAGTGTATTCAAAAAGAACAGGTACCCAATGAACACAGTCCACCGATTTCTCAGCAACAAACACCAACAAGCAGACAAAGTACATTCGGAAACCCGAGCCACTCTCCCCTGCATCAAAGACATCTCGGAAATGACTGCCAGACTACTCAGACTCCGTGGCATCATGGTAGCCCACAAACCCACCAACACACTAAAACAGCAGCTTATGAACATGAAAAATCCTACATAGACAACAAACAAAACTAACGTCATTTACAAAATACTCTGCAAGAACTGTAACAAACACTACATTGGACAAATAGGCAGAAAACTAGCCACCAGGATACACGAACATCTGCCAGCCAAAAAAGACATGACCCACTCTCACTAGTATCCTCACATATAGATGAGGAAGGACACCACTTCAACTGGGACAACACATCCATCCTAGGACAAGCCAAACAGAGACACACATGAGAATTCCTAGAAGCATTGCATTCCAACCAGAACTCTATCAATAACCCATTGACTTGGATCCAATTTAAAAAAAAACAGAAAATGACATCCCCAAAGGAAATGGCATCACCACAGGAAGTGACATCACTGACCCAAAGAAATCTAAACAAATAAATAGAAAGCAGGCGATACCACTAATGCTTCATCCTGAGGCTCACTGAAGATGTTACCTCGGTTGGTGATGAAATGTCTGAAAATGAACCTTCCAGCTCAGTGATCAAACATATACCTAGAACCTCAACCTGAAGCTACAAATCTTCACAAAACTCGTTAACTACTTACATATATTTCAAGGCAAAAAGAGGGTCTCATGGGCGGCACGGTGGCACAGTGGTTAGCACTGCTGCCTCACAGCGCCAGAGACCTGGGTTCAATTCCCGCCTCAGGCGACTGACTGTGTGGAGTTTGCACGTTCTCCCCATGTCTGCGTGGGTTTCCTCCGAGTGCTCCGGTTTCCTCCCACAGTCCAAAGATGTGCAGGTCAGGTGAATTGGCCATACTAAATTGCCTGTAGTGTGGGGTAAGTGTAACTATATGGGGTAGGGGTAGGGGTATGGGTGGGTTGCGCTTCGGTGGGCCAGTGTGGACTTGTTGGGCCGAAGGGCCTGTTTCCACACTGTAATGTAATGTAATCTAATCTAATCTCATAACTAAATGAATTTGTGTTGCAATTTAGCAGCTGCCCCAAGCTTTAGTGCATCCCTCCGCACATAGTTCTGAACTTTGGAATGGGCCAGTCTGCAACACTTCGTTGAGATCAACTCTTTGCTCTGGAAGACCCACGTGTTTCTGGCAGATCAAAGAGTGTCTTTCACTGAGTTGATGGTCCTCCAGGTGCATTCGATGTTTGTCTCTGTGTGCATTCCAGGGAATAGACAGTAGAGCACAGTCGTCCCTCACGGGACTGCTCGAGACGAACCTCGACACAACCACCTCATCTCGTTCCACACGTCCTTTGAAAAGGCACATTCCACAAGGAGATGTGTGACTGTCTCTAACCCAACCATCCCCTCTCACCCTGAAACTACTTTGAGGGCAGCAGGCGGTGGCAGACAGTCCAGGCATAATGAAGAATCTGACAGATAGTGCTGTTTTCACCAATTAAACTACATCTTGGTGCTTGTTGGAAAGTTCTGACAATGAGACATTCTGCCAGATGACTTTGACAGTCTGCTCAGGGAAACATCTGACAGGATCAACCCTCTCTTTCATCACAGTCTCGAGAACACCACATGCTGACCTCTGCTTCATAGACTTGCCCTCAATTTTTTCCACAAGGGACAGCTAATACAGAACAGTGCAACTACTGAGCTTTACTTAGAGTGAAGGTGGGCTCAATTCACTACTATGTAAGTCCTACTTTCTCCACCTTGTCCCTCGCATAGAGCATGGTGACCCTCAGGTTAAGTTCAATACCAACTCTCTCTCTCTAATGAGGCAATAACCCTCTTGTTCTCTGGGACTATGGAGACTTTACCTCGAATGAAACATTTGTGTGCTTTTCTTAATGTAAGCGTGGATGATTCAAATGTCCTCTCTGGCACTTTGAAAATGTGTCATCAATTATGTAATTTTTAAGAAAAGCACAGAAACCCACAGAACAGGAGAGTGTGGTCCATCATGCCTGTGCAGAATCTTTAAGGAGGCTACTTCTCCTTTATCCCCAGGTCCTGCAACATTTCCCTGTTAAGTCCTTAAACTGTTTCCTTTTTAAGGTTATTATTGAATCTCACCACCACCACCCCCCACCACCCCACCCCCCCCCCCCCCCCACTGCCTCCGCAGCCCCCCCACCCCACCGGCTTCCAGATGACAACTCATCGAGTTAAAGAAAAGCATTCTGAACTCACCTCTGACTCTTTTGCAATCTGAATCTGTGTCCTCCATTTAAGTGACCCTTATGTTACTGGAAAGAGCTTTTTCCCACTTACCCTGTCAGTGCCCTTCACGAATTTGAACATCTCGATTACATCTCCCCATAACATTGTCTGGAGAACAATTCCAGCTTTTCTCAGTCTCCCCACGTAGCCAATTCCGATCTAGGTGGGTCACAGCTCATTGCAGTCTTATGTTTGATTAACCAAATGTGACTTGCCTCAGTGTCACATTAAAAAAAAAGGCTGGAACAGTTAACATGATCTACAGTCAGGAACACAACTACAATGAAACACAAGAGGTTTTATAATTTTATAATGTTATAAGAGTCATCTGGGTGTCTGACTAAGTAATAAATGAATCTAAAAAAGACTGATGCAACGTGTAGGTGAATGTAAGTTTTACATTTGTTAGTTCTATGTGTTTATAAAAATACATAAGTCTTTATTTTTGGAGTTGTTCTCAGCTTTCATCAGTTTTGAGGTAAAGGTTCTTCAGATCATCTGCACTTGGAGACTCAGTCTGAACTTGAAATTACAGAACAAAGCCTGGCTTTTCTAATGGGCAGTGAACAGTTCACACTGTCCTTGAGTCTCTGCAAGTTACTCATTGTAATGAGTGCACAGTGTTTGAAGCTGAACACAAGTAACTTTGGAAACTCTGAAAGGTACTTTTGAGCTCCAGAAGAACAACAGCTACAGAAGGGCAGGGGGATTATAAATAATGTGATGTTGGCAAGTGGGTGGCACATTGGCACAGTGGTTAGCACTGCTGCCTCACAGTGCCAGAGACCCAGGTTCAACTCCTGCCTCAGGCAACTGTCTGTGTGGAGTTTGCACATTCTCCCCATGTCTGCGTGGGTTTCCTCTGGGTGCTCCGGTTTCCTCCCACAGTCCAAAAATGTGCAGGTTAGGTGAATTGGCCATGCTAAATTGCCCATGGTGTTAGCTGAAGGGGTTATTGTAGGTTAATGGGTCTGGGTGGGTTGCTCTTCGGAGGGCCAGTGTGGACTTGTTGGGCCGAAGGGCCTGTTTCCACACTGTAATTTCTAAAGAAGGGCTGAATAAGATTCTTGCCATTTGGCTATGACTTAGACTTAATGAGATCAGACATGAGTAAACCCAACACTGGTGACCTATCTCCTCTTCCAGGGCTTTCTGTTTAATGTACACTCTGATTTAAATTTAGACTTTGTTTTTGATTCATTGCAGGATATGGACATCTCTGGCTAGGCCGGCATTTATTGCTTATCCCTAACTGCCAGAGGGCAGTTAAGAGTCAACCACATCGTTGTGAGTCTGGAGTCACATATAGGCCAGACCAGGTAAAGATGACAGTTTCCTTCCCTAAAGGGCATTAGTGAACCAGATGGGTTTTTGTCCATCAATCGACAAGGGTTATCGTTAGACATTTAATTCCAGATTCTTTATTGGATTCAAACTCCACTCTCAGCCATGGTGAGATTTGAAGCTGAGTGCCCAGCGCATCAGCTGAGTTTCTGAATTCATTGTCTTGCAATAATACCACCAAGCCATTGCCTCAAGTACTGGATAGAGGAGTACAGTGAAAGGCGTACAATGTCACCACACACTGTGCCATCTTAGGTACAAGTACCTTGGTACAAAATCTTAATTACAGAAGCATAAAAATAAAGAAATAAGTTAAAAAGTTTAGCATGACAGTCTTCTTAGTAATGAAATGAGATGGGACTTAGCCAGAAAAGGGTGTTGCATCTAGTCTTTATAAACACAAGACACACTTAATAATTGTGACTCTTGGCATGCATTACCAAGGGGTGGTCAGGAACTGAATTCATTTTTCCTCCCTCTCATCCTTCATCAATGTCCCATGTCTATTTTCAATCTCAATCCATGGGTGTTAGTGAAATAAAACTTGGCCCAGTTAATTAACTGATGTATTGGAAACAAGCTTATAGAACACAGATGGATACAATAGTAGGAACACAGTTGCTGTTTTCTAAAGGCCAATAAAACTGCTATAATTACCCTATTTTATGCTTTAGAAAGCTCGGTTATGGCTGGAGAGCAAGCAAGAGAAATTGCTTCATTTTTTAGTTGTTGCATGTTCTTAGATCTAAGATTTTCACAAATCATTCATTATCCCTTTATTGCCTTGATTAACTTTTTAATAGTCCTGACGATGGATCCTGTCTATGATGCCAGCCTTCAGTTCTCCCCACACTGGCTGAGGAATCTTTATAAGGTGCTCCTGTGACTCATCTTGACCAGAATTTAATGACAGATGAGTGGAGGTGAAGTGAAGGGTATGGAGCACAGGGTGACAGAAAGGTAGAATTTGCGTTGTTGAAGTATTGCAAGGTTTTAAATGAATCCTGGCAACCTGCTCAAACTTGCCATTTGAGTTGGTGAATAAGCAATGAGCACTTTGTCAGAGTCCTGCACTCAAAGTGGGGAGCTGGACATGCCAGCTTTAAGATTGTAGCAGCCCTGTTACAGTCCTGAACATCTCTTTTGTCCTTTTACCCTTGGGTGGCATGGTGGCTCCGTGGTTAGCACTGCTACCATGCAGCGCTAGGGACGTGGGTTTGATTCCAGCCTCGGGTGACTGCCTGTGTGAAGCCTGCACGTGTTTTACCTGTGTCTGTGTGGGTTTCTTCCCACAATCCAAAGATGTGTCAGTCAGATTGATTGGCCATGTTAAACTTGTCTATAGTGTCACAGGGATGTGTAAGCAGGGTGGATTAGACATGGGAAATGATGGTGACAGGGTTTGGGTTGGATGCTCATTGAGTGTCAGTGCAGACTCGAATGGCCTCTCTGCACCGTAGAGATTCTTTGACCTATAAAGCCGTGTAGCCTCTCGCAAAGTTGTAGAAGACCCTTCTTCGCTTTTTCAAATGAACTTGCTGGGCAGCTGTGAATTGCAGCCCAGTGGATGCAGCCTGCAGAGCAGATGCTGGATGTTATTCCCAGAAATTAGATACACTGTGCCTGAAAAAAAAAGAACATTTCCCCTTCATCTCTGTTTGAATCTCTAGATACCTCTATACACAAATCAACCATATTCTCTATCTGTCCAACCACTTGCTTGTTTACAAAACTCCATCAAATTTGTCACACAAGATTTACGATTGACAGATCTGTGTCTACAGTCCTTGCGGAACCCACGCATCTCCAAACACTTAATCGTTTTATCTTGTCATGACAGCCATTAGATTATCTGATCTCTAGTGAAACAGGGTAGGCTTTGTTATTTTCTCAGGTGACTACTCCTGGCACCTCAAGATACCACCAGTCTGCGATACCAGATAAGGGCTGTCTGAGGGCAGTTTACTGTCACCATTCCTCCTTTGTCTTTGCTTTACCTTGGGCCAATCCAGTAATTATTGATAGATATCACCATGGAGTAGCTACGTTAGAGGAACTATCCTCAGATAACAAGGTTTATTATAGGATAACAATAAGCAATGTTTGGTCAGGCATAATGATGAGAACCTCAGGATCTTGGAGGATGAACGATTAGCGGTGGCGTGCAGGAATGTAGAGCTGATGTTATGATTAGTTCAGCCGTGATCTTGGTAAATGGTGGACCAGGCTGGAAGGGCTTGCCTGTATGGCCTTAGGGAGCTGGTACAGATACATCCACCCCTTCTGAAAGCTAGAGTAAAACCCCCACCTCCACCCACTGGCTGTGCGTAGCATCAGTAGAATGGGTACAGTCAATACGACCATAAGAAACAGGAACAGGAGTTGGCCATTCGGCCCCTCGAGCCTGCTCTGCCATTCAGTAAGATCACTGCTGATCAGACCTTCCTTGCGTCCAATTTCATGATTTTTTTCCCGTAACCCTCGACTCCCCGACTGATCAAGAATGTACCTCAACCTTAAAAAAAAACACAAGGACTCTGCCTCCACAGGTCTCTCTGGCAAGGAATTCCGAAGACTCACAACGCTTAGAGAATAAATTGCTCCTCATGTTACTCTTGACTCGGCGTCCCTTAATTCTGAGATGATGCCCTCCGGTCCTAGATGTCCTATGAAGAGAAACATCCTCTCAGCATTTACCCTGTCGAGCCCCTTCAGAATCCTATAGGTCACCTCATGTAGCATGAACATTCACCCCTTCAGAACCACTGAGTTATAGAACTTCTTTTTTTTTTCTTTTACTGAACACTATGTGACATTGACAGATTGGTTAGAAAATATCAAAGTGCACTTTCTCTATTCACTCTTGGATATGTTTCAGCAGTTCCCACTACTGTCCAGTCTTAGGCAATGCATTTATTGCACCCAATTCATAGCCCTCCACACTTGTTCACATTTCTAGCTTTCCACTTCTATTCTGAATACTTTATGCACTGAGTGCACACTCCATCCAGTCTCTAATTATTTGCTACATTGACTCTTATTCTTTTTCCTAGTGTTCTCATTTAACTTTCTTACAGTCTATGCAAATCATTTCAATAAAACTTCGAGTCAATCAAGATGCCGAAAATGAATTCAACCAGCCATGCAAAGTTGGAAGTTAGGATTTAGTGCCAGCCTTTGCCAATAGACTCTCTGTCATTTAGAAACTGCCACTCACCAGCCCATATTCCCTGACTTTGAAGGATATCAGACACCATGAGATGTAAGAGCAGATATAAGCCATTCAGCCAAATGAGACTGTTCCATTCATCAATGAGATAATGGTTGATCTGATAATCTTCAACTCTACTTTCTCGACAACCCTTTATTCCCTTACTGATTAAAACTCTGTCTAGCTCAACTTGAATATACTTGATGACCTATCCTCAATAGCCCTCTGTGGTATAGAATTTCATGGATTGCCATCTCTGAGAGAAGAAATTCCTTCCCATCTCTGCCTTAAATGTGTGACCCCTTATTCAGAGACTGTGACCTCTGGCCCTATACTCTCCCACAAGGGGAAGCTACCTTTTGACAGCTACCCTGTCAAGTCCTTTAAGATGCTTGTATGTTTCAATAAGGTCACCTCTCATTCTTCTATATTTCAATGAATACAAATCCAATCTATTTAATCTCTCCTCATCAGACAGTCTTTCCATGCCTAGTGAACCTTCTCTGGACTGCCTCCAATGCCAATGTATCTCCACTTCAATAAGGAACCCAAAACTGTTCACAGTATTCCAACTGTGGGCTCATTAGTGCCTTGTATGGTCTTAGCAAAACCTCCTCATTTTTATGTTCTGTTCCCTTTGAAATAAAGGCCGATGTTCCATCTGTCTTCCCTATTATCGGTTGAGCTTGGACGCTGGCTTTTGTGTGATTGCTAGACAGGAACTGAAGACATGAAAGTAATCACCCAAGGATCCAGTTGTCATGTCACCCCATTTGAAAAACTGACCTAGAAATGGATACTGTGCTTTTAAGATTTTAAAAAATCCACAAGTCCTTTAACCAACAATGAATGCCAATCTGATCAATTGCGTGCAAGAGTGTACACATCAGTGACAAGATTGAACTTCTCTGTGCAATGACAGTGCCTGCAACAGGCAGAGGATGGGTTGACCAGTGCATCTTGTGGCTGAGCCTGCATAACTTCATCGGACACTCAGTTTAAGTGTGTTAGCTATGGCAGAATCTGATGCCCTTCCCTGTGGAATATTCAGTGGCAATAGCGGTAGGGTTGGGGAGACTGAATCAGGTGGCTTGGGATCCTTTTGCCTCCTCAGCTCTCCCATCCCATCCCACTATGATGGGAAGGCCCATGGATAGTCCAGCCAACCAGTTACCCATGAGGTCCTTAAGTGCATGTGATGCTTGCTTCAGGGCATTATGCTGCTACTGCGGGCTTTAATCTAGCAACAAATAGCAGGAGGCTGTTCTCCCAGCAGGGAACAGGACATGCAATTTCATGCAGGGTTGGTTTTAAAGTAGGTACCCCTAGTTCAAGGACACTCACTGCTTAAATGAAGAAGTTGGCATCAGGAAGGGGGTCCATTCAGAGGCACCTTCTTCCCCATTTCCTTCTGGAACCACACTTTGCTCTCTCCTTACCTGCCTCACTCGCAGTCATGCCTTCTTATCTTTGATAATTGACCAAATCAGAAGACTCTACCCTCAGGGACATGAATAGCTATTGGAATAAAGTGGGAGAAAGTGAACACTGGTGATGCTGGAGATCAGAGTCGAAGAGTGTGGTGCTGGAAAAGCACAGCCAGTCAGGTAGCATCCGAGGAACAGAGGAGTTGACATTTCAAGAATAAGCTCTTCATCAGGAATGAAGGGGTGATCCGAGGAGGCTGAGAGATAAATGAGAGGGGAGTGGGGCTGGGGGGAGGATAGTTGAGAATGCAATAGGTAAATGAAGGTGGGGGTGATGGTGGGGAAGGTGGAGTGGATAGGTGGGAAGGAAGATGGACAGGGAGGACAGGACAAGAGGATGGTGCTGAGTTGGAAGTGCTGAGGTAATTTTCTTCGGCCTGATGTGTTGCAATGTCTAGCTCAGCCTCCAAGTCAATACCCCTGAGATCAAGTTCCTGCAACTGCCAGGTACTGCAGATGCGTTTGCCTTGGGTCACACAAGCAACGAGAGGCTCCCAAACTCTGCAGTTACAGCACATCATCTGCTCTACCATCTCGATTATATATTAATTAATTAGGAATTAATTAAGAACAGCCCACTCCTCCTAATGAGCTTTAGCGTTGCCAGTAAACATTACAATACTGATAAAGCAATCCAACACTTATAGCTTCAATAACAACAGTTATTGATTTACCTGTTCCTTTTATTGCACAGTTAGAATTCAAATACTAGAGGCTGAAAAGAAGAGCAGGAAAAAGAAGCAACTCTTCCTTACCCTTTAGAAAACTCCCCCCTTCATCACATTTTATGTCCTGCAGTAAATTTATTTAAAGCACTTCTTGCCTCTGTTTGAACCTAAGTTCCAGTTCACATGGTCTTTGTCTCACTCAGGCTGCCCACGTGCCCTTTCTCAAGGATCAATGTACCTTTACTAAAAAAGCGGACACTCCCAGAAGGAAAAGCCAGTAAAATCTCTGAACGTCATATATTGATCCAACTTGTCTCATATATTTCAAAATGGAAGCCCAAAACAACCTGACCCACATTTCCATGTAGCATTGTTCTTTCTCTCTGGGTGGGCAGTTTTCTAGGTCTCAAGCCAGCGGGCAAGATCTCCCCTGTTTCCCCATCACCTCCAGAAGATTCCAACCAAGGCTTCTCTGGCTTTCAGCTCTGATAAAGTCGCAGTTGTGAAACAAATGCCCAACAAAGGTCACAGTCTAAATCCTATTTTAAACTGTTTCCACTTTTCCACATTCGGATTAATGGAGAGTCAACGTTGCATTGAGGACTCAGAGTTGTATAGAAAACACTCACAATAGGAAACATTTGAGTTCAAGCCAAAAAAACACAATATTAATTGACAATAATCCTAAGGACTCTGCAAAGTACACATGGACCCACAATAGTAACATTGTGTCAGCAGTAATCTGGAACACTCAAAAGAAAATAAATGAAATAAAGGCCAAACAGTGATCAGTCATTTTACAAGACTGTCAATAATTTAAAAATAGATTTTGTCATAAATTGCCAAATCTGTATACATATTGTCTAAAAAAAATTATGCTGACTGACTAAAATCTTTCAAATCTCTACTGAAATACATGTTGCAACAATTCACCTTTATTTTTGTCCAAATCGAATTATGTTATTAATTCAGCAACAGTACATAGAATTAAATACCAACTTCAGTCTCAAAATCATGTCCCATAAACTGTGGCTAATCCATAATGCTCACCTCCATTATGAATCCTCTGATAATGAAGCTGTCTCAATCTGTCTAATAGCGGGATGTAGATAGCATCCAAACTTGGACTGATTAGCCACAGGCAATGAGTTCATCATTATTGAGCACATCCCATTCCAAAGCTCCCTTTGTGAAGCTAAGTAGTAATTTCAATATTGTGGCTGAAAGTGTAGTTTGAGGCAGTATACTTGACTCACTTTCCAACCTTTGAAACCTTCCCAGCCATCAGTAAAGCTTAGATTAGGAGTGTCATGGAATACTCACTGCTGTCTTGCTTTAAAAACAATAAGCACATTGAAGAAGCTTAATCCCTTCCAGGACTAAACAGGTTTCTTGATTGATGCTCCTGCCTTTGAACTCAAAACCCACTCCAATACGTGGTTGCTGTTAGAATTTGTGACTACAGAATGTTCTGCATGAGCTCTTGAGATTATCTCTCTCGCTCTCTCTCTCGCTCTCTCTCTCACTCTCTTGCTCCTGTATCACCAAGAAAGACAAGAACTGCAATCTCATGGGAGTTCCATCACCTCCAAATTCTCTCTCAACTCCTTCCTGTTCCTCACACAGATGTTTCTTTTCACTTCCACATTGCTGTATCCTAGCAATGATGCAGCAGTGATGGAGGCACGGATACTGAGTTTGGCGATAAAGGTCTTAATGAAGAAAAACTACACTATCCCAGATCATGTCACAACTTCTTAACTGTGAAGCACCTCATGGCCTCCTTTTCTGGTTAGCTTGCACCATTGCATCCTCCAATGGAGGGTTAATGGGGTATATTTTATTAATAGAGGCATGAAAGAATTAGAATTTGGAAGCATTTGGAAGAATAAGACAATGAGATCTCACAGAAAGTTGTAAAATTCTAACATGACTAGACAAGACAAATGCAAGGAGGATGTTCCTGATGACTAGAAAGTCCAGAACAAGGGATCACAATTTGTGGTAGAGCTTTTAGGACTAAGATGATGCAGAAATTTCTTCAAGAAGAGAGTGGTGAGCCTGTGGAATTCTTTATCACAGAAAGTGGTAGAAGGCAAAATATTGAATGTTTTCAAAAAGGAGTTACATATAGTTCTTAGGGTTGAAGGGGGTCAAAGGCTATGGAGAGAAAGCAAGAAAGGCAGATGATGGCTTAGTTGTATTATTGTTGGAATATTAATCCAGAATCCTGGTTAATGTCTGAGAACAAGATGAAGAAGTTGCAACTATTCTCCTGGGAGAGAAGAGCGCGGGGAGGAGATTTGATGGAGAGTTTCAAAACCATGACAGAACTGGGTAGAGTAGATAGGGAGAAGCTGTTACTTCTTGTAAAAGGAACAAAAATGAGTGGGGCATGGATTTAAAGTGAAAGAAGCAAGGGTGATGTGAGAAATAACCTTTTCCACTCAGTGAGTTGTTACGATATGGAATATACTACCTGGAAAGGTCAACTTTTCCACCACCTGACAGTGCCTGGCTTGCTGTGTTCTTCCAGCCTCCTGTTAATCTACTTTGGAAATATGGTGGGGCAGATTCACCTGGGGCATTCAAGAGGGAGTTTGATGTTGGATGGAAAGAGTGTGCAAGGGTACAAAGAAAAGGCAGAAGATTGGGTTTGGTAATGATGCCGCTGGTACAGGCAGGATGGGTTGAACAGCCTCCTTCTGCAATGTGACACTTCTGTGGTTCCACGGTGTCTCCTAGCAGAATTATTTTTCAAGCCATCAAGAAATGTCGTTGTTAGTAGTTCACATAAGAAGTGACAGCATCACCACCATGAGTACACTCCCTCTGCTGGATATATATAGAGTTGCACTATAGTCTAAACCAACAGATCCAAAAGCAGCTAAAAAGCTTGGCTCAGATTTTTGCTTGTGGGTTCCATATTGCCTGGGGCTTCATTTAAGCTGTTTAACTAGGGCCCCAGTTGTCTCTGTAGAGAGATATTTAAGCTTCCAAGTTTGATTTCAAAGACTCTCAAATAAATCTTTTGGTAAAAGCAAATTACTGCGGACGCTGGAATCTGAAACCAAAAGAGAAAATGCTGGAAAATCTCAGCAGGTCTGGCAGCATCTGTAAGGAGAGAAAAGAGCTGACGTTTCGAGTCTAACTGACCCATTGTCAAAGCTTTGTCAGTTTTCTCTCCTTACAGATGCTGCCAGACCTGCTGAAATTTTCCAGCATTTTCTCTTTTGGTTTTAAATCGTTTGATGTTGGGGCCAGGACTGCTCCTTCATTTCTTTCCCATTTATCTCCCTGCTGTTTATGAGATTGAGCTAGGCAAGAAAATGACACAAGGGCTGATGATCCACAAGCATTTGCAATTGATAACTTTGATTGAAATAATAGTATTATTTAAAGTTTACATCTCTTACTGTTTCAGTGAAAAGTTACAACTTGCCATGTAGATTTGCATGTTGTGAATGACACATGGCCCTGAAAAGAAATCTAAGTGTTGTGTTCCGAGTTCTGAAAATTCTAAGTGCTCAGTTATATTCACCCTTATTCTCCATTTTGCTATTCAAGAATATTTTATTCTCCAACTTTTGAAATTGATTTCCTCTTTAATTGTCACATGTCACATTAACTCAAACTCATTTTCAGTTAAACTCAATTTATTTTTTTTGTAATAAGATAATTTATTCATAACATTTACTAAAATGCATTACAGTGCACTTCTTGAAATTTTCGAGAAGTGCAATAAAATTCACTTCATCTCCAGCATGTTTCACTCTTACAACCTTCCACAATACGATCATAACATTCTTAAAATTCACACTGTACATTTCATGTCAGCAGTACAGCCCAAGGACAAATCATTTTGAATTCAAATTATAGAAAGAGCAAATGTTTTGAATATCCATCTCCTCTGCTCCCTCCAAATTCAACTAAGAATCAACCACAACCAGCTAACATTTGGGGCAGAGTACTGCCACTGAATCTCTTTTCTAGATATTTTAATCAACCCATTTGGGAAATGCCATGAGCACGTAGGGTTTAAATCTGGGCTCATGACAATACCACTGTGCCACAGAGAGCAGAAGCCCTTCTCAATCCCAACAGATTATACTGGACCACCCCTTATTAGGATGAATCTAGTTAATGGAGAATTTGTGATACTCTTTGTCGTGCCAATGGTTGTTCATTCAGGTGTGAATGATTATAATGGAACTCAATATAACTGTCCATTTCATATAGTCTATGTTCTGGCTCTATTTCCACATGCATCTGATTTGCGAAAGGGCATTCTTGTCTCAAATTGCTAATCCCATATTCCAAGCTAGAATGATTCAAAATAGTGTTTCAAGGTAACCACAAGAAAAACAACACTCAAGTCAAGATTTTGGTGTAACTGAGTAGTAATCAATGACTATAAGGGTGTAATTTGTGACAATATTGGCTACTTTCGCTGAAACCCAGTAATTGTAATTGAATTCCCAATTATCTGTTTTCAGTATAATTGGAATTGCCATGATTGTTTTCAATTAGTAATTCCTGGACAACGGCTTTAATATTGAGGTGCTGTGTAACTGATTTCTAGAGGCTGCCAGTTCATTTCAGAAACATACTGAATTTCACACACGTTACAGTTACATAGTTAACTCTGTCTATCGAGAGTCTATAGATATATTGCTGAAAGGTTATTGACTACATTGCTGTCTTTGAACTGCTGCAGCTGTGAAGAATCAGTAACTCTGCAGTACTGCACTTTGAACCTGTATATCTTTTTAAGTATGATTAACAGCTATCTGAACCATTATGGGGTTTAATTTCCTCTGGTGCAGCACTGCTTAATGCATTTGCACACTGTTTTAACACAGCCCATTTTAAATAAATGGCTTTTAAATATCTGCTGAAAAAGAATATTCTGAGACTTTTTTTAAGTAGGGCAAAACCAAAAGAGATTAAATCCCCCAAGCCCTGAAACAGCTCCATCAGACACTAATGGATCTATTGGAGCATTCATCTGAATTTTGCTTTTCTCTATTTTAAAGGAAACTTAATATTTTGAAATAAGTTAGCAAATCGCTCATGATCTGCTGGTGATTCTTGATGTACAAGATGTTCACATGACTGGAAAGAAACCATAGATTCCCATTACATTGACCACCGCTCCCCCCAGTTGTCCAAGTTCTGCAACGATATTGTGACAGAGCAGTCTTTGCATAAAACTTTCTACGGATTATGTTAACAGAGGCAACTGCGTTCAGACAAATGCAAGAAAGACTTAGCATACACATTGTTGACAATAGTGTGTTCCCTCAAAACGACATTTGAGTTACTCTGTCAATGTGTGCTTTTCCATGTTTTTTGTAGTCACTAGAACATAAAAACTTTGCATAGGAGCAGAAGGAGACCATTCATCCCATTCAGTTTACTCTGCCATTTGTTCGTGGCTAATGTATTTCTCAACCTTAATCTCCTGCTTTCTTTCTGTAACCCTTGATCTCCTTACCAATCAAGAACCTATCTATCTATGTCTTAAATATCTCAATGACAACCCTCTGTGGCAATGAGTTCCAGAGATTAACCATCCATTGACTGAAGAAATTCCTCCTCATCTCAGTTCTAAAAGGCCATCCCTTCACTCTGACGCTAAACCCTTAGGTTCTACCCCCTCCTACTAGTGGAAACATATTCTCCACTTCCATTCTACCCAGGCCTCTCAGTATTGTGTAAGCTTCAAGCAAATCCCCCTCATCCATCTAGACTCCACTGAGTACAAACCCAGAGTTCCCAGTCACCTGTCATATGACAAACTCTTCATCCCCAGGATAATTCTGATAAATATCCTCTGGACCCCCCACAATGTTAACATATCCTCCTTTAGATACGGGACCTGAAACTACTCAAATATTCCAAATATTTGAGCCTGACCTGAGCCTTATACAGCCTCAGCAGTACATCCCTGCTCCTGTATTCTTGCCCTCTCGAAATGAATGCTAACATTGCCTTCCTAATTGCCAACTAAATCTGAATGTTAACCTTTACAGAATCCTGAACTAGGACACCCAAATCACGTTGTGCTTCAGATTTCGGAAGACTTTCCCCATTTAGAAAATAGGCTATAATCCTATTCTTCCTACAAGTGTATAAGCTCATACTTTCTCACATTGCATTCCATCTGCTAATTCTTTGCTCACTCTCCTAGCCTGTCCAAGTCATTCTGCAGCCTTCCTGTTTCCTCAACACTACCTGTTCCTCCCCCTATCGTTGGGTGCTCTGCAAACTTAGTAATAGTTCTTAGCAATAGTTCCTGAACCCATGAATAATGATGGCAAAGTATTTCTACCATTCTCACAGGACTTTCTCCCCCTCTAACTACTTGGCATTGCTACCTCGGAAAGCTTTATGTGTTGATAGCCAACCTGCTTGGCCACTTTATCAATATACCTTCCTTGGCATTGAATCCTTTGAATGCTGGCTCAGAGTAAACAACACTACGCACTGAGCACCAAGACATTTACATTTAATATCATATTATAGATCCCAGAGTCTTAACCTGGACTCAGTTCTATTGCATCCAGCCGAGCTACCTCAGTTACCCTGTTGGTTCCCAGCACAGGGTCTTATGGCTCAAATATGTATTTTTAAAGGGCAGACATGGGCATATAGCCACATTGGCAGCAGACCATTGCTGGTGTGATGTGACGGAGTTAATTCAGCAGCAAATTTGGCCATCATTTTACACAGTGGAGGCTTTAAATTGGTCCTGGCTGCACGTCAAGCCTCAATGTGGTTTCCCTTTTTACCAGAAGTGGAGCTGAGAACCTGCACCATCCACACCGCGAATTGACGGTAAACTCTCGGCAGATGTCAAGTCTGCTCTGACCTCCCAGTTTTCAGTATAAATGAGTTGTAAGAGAGATGCCATCTGGTTGTCATCAACAACACCATCCTTGACACTCACGAAGGACACCACAAGGCTACGTTTACAAACTGCAAGGAGGTCGGGAGCTACATCAAAAAGACTTGTGCCTGAACTCATTCACCGCACTCAGGTATTAGCTAATTCAGAAGCAGCTTGTTGAAGGAAAAGTGCTTTGCTTTATAATTAAAAAAAAACTATTTTCAGGAGAAGTGCAAGCTGAATAACAGAGGTAGTATGGTGTAATTCTTAGTATTTGTACTATAAGTTCCCTGGTTGCTAATTTTATGAACAATTTTATACCCATGTCCATTTATTTCACTGAAATTAGTGAATAGAGGAAGACAATAGCCTTTGTTCTAATATCTGTGGTTATTTATGATACTGATCTATCAGAAGGAACTGAAAAGGTTCTGAGTATACAAAAATCTTGAAACTGGAGAAATACATGAATATTCAGCTGAGCAAGGCCATTTGGCCCCTTTAGTCTGCTCCACCTCTTGATTAGACAATAGCTGATCGACTGTAATCTCAAATCCACATGCCTGCCCTTCCCCTGATAGTCATTCCCCCTTAGTTAAGGGCCGCTCTGTGGCTCAGTGGTTAGCACTGCTGCCTCACAGCGCCAGGCACCTAGGTTCAATCCCACCTTTGGGCAACTGTCTGTGTGAACTTTGCGCATTCTCCCCATGTTAGTATGGGTTCCCTCCAACAGTCCAAAGATGTGCAGGCCAGGTGGATTGGCCATGGAAAGTGCAGGGCTGCAGGGAGAGGCTCGGGGTTTGGGATGCTCTTCATAGGTTTGGTATGGGCAAATGCCGTGTTCCCGCACTTGAGGGATTCTATACTTGAAGAAGAATCTATCCCTTGAAAATATTCAAAGGCTCTGCAGGCAACCCGTTTTCAGGATCAGAGGTCATGACACTCTGATAGACCTTTTTTTGCCTCTTCTCTGTTTTAAAGTACTTTGTTTTGTTTGCGTTGGTTACATTGGGTATCTGCTTAGACTTTTACTGGTACGTCATACGTCAACCTGAAATGCAATTTACTCCATAGAGAATCGAAAAAGTGAACACGTGATCATTAATGTTACACTCTTGTCCGCAATGTCAAGCCACCCATTATTCCTGAGCTGAGGCTGAGGCAGTACAACCTGGGTCTCTAAGTCACCATTGTAGAGCGTTGTCCCAATCTGTGAATTTGAAGGGTGCTCCCCAATGTTGACATAGAAATCCAAGATATACTGCCTCACCCTCAGCGCAGAAATAATGGGGACCTCTGTGAAAACAGAATTTGAAGGGGCTCAGAAAGTGGAGGTTTGGAATTCTACATTAAGAGAAATAATGTTTCAAATGTCTCCAGGTGGTTCAAAATTAAATGTTCACTGGATTGTAGTAGCTGTTGCATAGTTTCCACTCTCATCTCAAAGAACTGACTTTCAAATTAAGCTGTTTTGTGCCTTTTGAGGCAGGCATTCACAAACTCATGAACAGATCATGAAGGGCAGTGACTGGAGTCATGTACGCAAACAGGACATTCTGTGCCTGCAATGTACTGTGCACTCCCACTGATAAATGGACAGTTAATTGGTAGGATGTTGGCCCAGATGCCAGGAGAAATTCTTCATATTGCCAGGGCTTCAGGACAGTCACAGAATGGGAAAGCATTTCCAGTACAAAGTGAGGCTTCTCATCGGTGTTTACCCACCACGTAAATCTCCTCCCATTACATCCCTGATTTTGACATGGAGCCACAGAGTCATACAGCACAGAAACAGACCCTTCGGTCCAACCAGTCCATGCTGACCATAAGCCCAAACTCAACAAGTCCCACCTGCCTGCACTCGGCCCATATCCCTCCAAACCTTTCTTATTCGTGTACTCATGTCTATTAAACATTGTAACTGTACCCGCATTCACCACTTCCTCTGGAAGTTCATTCCACACATGAACCACTATCTATGTAAAAAAAAATTGCCCTTCATGCCCTTTTGAAATCTTTCTCATCTCACCTTAAAAATATGCCCCCTAGTTTTGAGATTTCCCACCGGAGGGGAGAGACATCTGCCATTCACTTTATCTATACCCCCCATGCTTTTATAAACCTCTATAAGATCACCCCTCAATTTCCTATGCTCTAGCCTTTCTTTATAACTTAAACCCTCCATTCCTGGCAACCTCCTGGTAAATCTCTTCTGAAGCCCCTCCAGCTTGAGTACCTCCTTCCTATAACAGAGCGAGCAGAATTGGACACAGTATTCCAGAAGAGACCTCACCAATGTCCTGTAAATTCCCAACTCCTGTATTCAAAGGTTTGCCCTTTAGACCCTGTCAGCAGGAGCTTATCTTGTATTGTCTGTAAACCATTTTAGTGACTAATTATCTTACCGAACACTACAGACTAGACATGTTCGATATAATTCCTGATGAAGGGCTCCGGCCCGAAATGTCAATTTTCCTGCTCCTCGGATGCTGCCTCACCTGCTGTGCTTTTCCAGCAATGCACCCTCAACTCTGATCTCCAGCATCTGCAGACCTCACTGTCTCCATGTTCAGCATTACCACCAGTTACCATTATGGTGTAATGGTAACGGCCATTGAAGAGGCCTCACCAACATTCTGTACAATCTCAATATGATGTCTCATAATGATTTAGCTAACCTTCCCTCAAAGCTACCCAAGGTAGTCACTTCTACTGCTCTATGTGATAGCAAGTTGTACATTCTAACAGTGCCCAGGGAGCAACTGGTTTACTGAATCTTTTATTGAACTTATCAGCGCCGAGTGTGTGGTGCTGGAAAAGCACAGCAAGTCAGATAGCATCCAAGGAGCAGGAGAATCGATGTTTCGGGCATAAGCCCTTCATCAACAATTACTATCAGGAATTATATATATATATATTAGTTAGATTACAATCATAAGTGTCAATCTTATGTTTATGTATGCTAAGTTTAGTTTCCCCACAAATGGAAATACATTTGGTCACTTGGTGGTACAGAACTTGAAGACAGCTGACAAAGACAGGCATGTTGTTGAACCTTTTGGCTTGCACTTATCAGGACCGAAGCAAGAATGCCATATTTTTAAAAGGAAGAATAATTCATATTGTTATGTAAAAGCCAAATTGATTCCAACTGGTTGAGGTGCTGCTATGGACAATACAGGAGGGAACTAGTGTCCCTAGACTTTTATTTAATTCAAACGATTGTGTAATTCCTGCACATGCTCTTTTTCCATACAGAGGACAGGGTCCGGTGTGTGAAAATATGTAGGTTCCAGTAACCGTAAATGAACCTCATTATAACCCTGACTGATAATCTTAGGTTGCCTGTTTCTGTACTTCCTAGCGGGCGTAGCAACAACTATCCTATCAGCCGACTTCGTAACTTCAAAGATCCCTTTTCATTCATTCATGGGATGAGGTCATCACTGGCTAGTCCAGCATCTATTGTTCATGCCTAACTGCAAAGATGATAAGTATTAACAGTCAACCACATTACTGAGGGAAACAAAGATAAAAGTTGCTGGAAAATTTACGGGTGGCACGGTGGCACAATGGTTTGCACTACTGCCTCACAGCGCCAGAGACCCGGGTTCAATTCCCACCTCGAGCAACTGTCTCTGCGGAGTTTGTACATTCTCCCTGTGTCTGCATGGGTTTCTCCCGCAGTCCAAAAAAGATGAATTGGTCATGCTTAATTGCCCATAGTGTTAGGTGTAGGGGAATGGGTCTGGGTGAGTTGCTCTTCAGAGGGTTGGTGTGGACTTGTTGGGCTGAAGGGCCTGTTTCCACACTGTAAGTAATCTAATCTAAAAGCTCAGCAGGTCTGGTAGCATCTGTGGAGAGAAATCAGAGTTAATGTTTTGGGTCAAGTGACCTTTCCTCAGAATTACAGCTCTCTCAGTTTTTAATTTCACATTGCTGTGGGTCTAGAGTCACATGTAGGTCAGATTGAGTAAGGATGGAAGATTTCCTTCCCTTAAAGGACATTAATCAATCAGATGGGGGCTTTTAAATGACAATCTTAAGTGGTTACACGGTTACCATTTAGCTAGCTTTAATTTTTATTGAATTCAAATTTCATCTATCAACCATGTTGGGATTTGAACACATGCCTCCCTGCTAAAAAAATTAGCATGGGGTTTTAGATTACAATCCCAATGAAATTACCACCATGTCACCACTATTACTGAGCTTCTGTTGCCTGTTCAGAAAGTTAGTTCCAAAGATATGGCCTTCTCTTTTCTAGAGGTATAAGATCCAGCTTGTGCAGTGTTTCTAGAATGTTAGAAAGTCTCAATGATGCCAACATCCTTGTATATCATTTTTACACCTTCCCAGATGCCTGTCCTTTCTTCTTGTAATACGGAGGCCAGCACAGTCTAGACAAATTTGATGTAACATCACTTGCTCTTCAAGGTTGTGCCTTTCGAGATGAAGTCCTGCAGTAGGTCCATGATCTTGCTTTATTAATTTGGATTGCTATCATTGATGATGCCTTCAAGGTACACATTCTCCTTAGAAACCCTGAAATATGATTTCAAGAAGGAAACAGATTTGGCTCTTAATGCTAATATGGGGAAAAAAGCAGGAAAAAGGGACTGAGCTAGATGTTCAGCCAAGATTAGCTGAATGGCAGGGCAGATTATAAGCGCTGAATAGACTTCTTGCTTCTATTTGCTATGTTTCTATCTTTCTGTAACGCCAGTTTAATATTTCATCTGAAATAAGGCATTGCCAAAAATGGAGCATTTTTTAAGATATCATTAGCTGACACTATTTGCTAAAAACTCTGTCAACTAAAGTATCATTTTTGAGTTCTGAATCCCTTGAGATAAAGACCATCATTCCAACATTTTTTATGATTTTATATCTGGAATGCTGTGCACAGTGTTCATCATCTTATTTAAGGAAGAATGGAAATATGTTGAAGATAGTTCTGAGAGGGTTTACAGATTCATAGCTGTAATGAGAATGTGTCTTGGGAAGGAAGGCTGGATGGATTAGACTTGTACCTGCTGCAGACTAGAGGCGTAAGATGTGACTTGATTGAAACAGACAAGATCCTGAAGGATCTTGACAGGATAAATGAGGATAGGGTATGACGTCCTGTGAGAGATTCTAAAACTAGGACTTGCAGTTTTAAGGTCAGGGATCACTAATTTAAAAAAGAGGTAGGAAGATAGGGATATAGGAATGGGAGTAGGTTATTCAGCCCATTGAACCTGACCCTACCATTCAATATGATCAAACCTGTTCAAACACTTCAAGACCTTTTACCCATGCATAACCTACTTGCAATCAGAAATCTATCCCAATCTATCGATCCCCCACAGCCTTCTGTGGTACAGGATTCCAAAGGTTCACAACCCTCTCAGTGATATAATTTCTCCACACCTTGGACCTAAGTTGCATCCCCTTATTTATAGATTGAGCCCCTTGGTTTTCAATTCCACAACCAGGGGAAATCCTTTGTGTGCCGAGAGTGTGGTGCTGGAAAAGCACAACTGGTCAGACAGCATCCGAGCAGCGGGAGATCGACGTTCCGGGCATAAGCTCTTCATCAGCAATGAGGCTTGTGGGCTGGGGATGAGCGAGAAATGGGAAGGGTTGGGGGGTTTGGGGCTGGGGGGGGAGGTACCTGAGAATGTGATAGATAGAAAAAGGTGGTGGTGAAAGTGATAAGGTGAAGAGGAGGGTGGAGGCGATAGATGGGAAAGACGATAGGCAGGTCAAGAGGGCGGTGACGAGTTGGAGGCTTGGGACTGGGATAAGATGAGGGGGGGAGGGGAAATGAGGAAACTGGTGAAATTCACATTAACTGGTGAAATCCCACTTGACCAAGGACATGCAGGTTCAGGGCCTCCTCCATTGCCAAACCATACCAACCTGACACCTGGAGGAAGAACATCTCATCTTCTGCCTTGGGACCCTGAAACCACACAGGATTAATGTGGATTCCACCAGTTTCCCCATTCCCCTCCCCCTCCATCTTATCTCAGTCCCAAGCCTCCAACTCAGCACTTTTCCTCACAGCGTCTTTCCCATTTATTTGCTCCACCCTCCACTCCGACCAATCACCTCCTCCTCCACCTTCATCTACCTATTACATTTTCAGCTTCATTCGTCCCAGCCCCACCCTTCTCCCATTTATCTCTCAGCTCCCCTGGCCCACAAGCCTCATTCCTGCTCCTCGGATGCTGCCTGACCCGCTGTGCTTTTCCAGCACCACACTCTTGACTCTGATCTTCAGCATCTGCAATCCTCTCCTTTTGTTCCGAAATGTTTTGGTGTAAATGTTTTGTGTATGTGGTATGTGTATCATGTGTGTCTGCATGAGTGTATGCATATGGGGCAGGTGTGAGTATACATGTGTGCATACATAGTATGTGTGTGTACATACATAGTGTTTGTGTGTTTATGGTGTGTGGGTGTGTGCGCATTTGGGGGGGCTTTGTGTACATGGTGTATATGTATATGTGTGGGGCATGTATGTATGTGGTGTGCGTGCATATGTGTATATGGTGTGTTTTTATATTGTGTGTGTGTATGAAGTGTGTGTGTGGATGTGTATATGGAGTGTGTGTATATATAGGTGTTTGTGATGTGCGTATGTATATGGGCTGTATATATATGGTGTGTGTGTGTGGGTGTGTATGTATATGGGAGTGTGTGTGTGTACATGAAGTATGGTATGTCTATGGGGCATGTGTGTATATGGTGTGTGTGTATGAGCATGTATGTGGGTGTGTATATGGGGTGTGTATATATATAGGGTGTATGTGGTGTGTGTGTGAGGGGGAGGGTGTGTGGATATATGGTGTGTGTGTGTTTATATGGGATGTATGTGTACATGGGTTATATGTGTATGTTAGTTAAAATCACACAACACCAGGTAATAGTCCAACAGGTTTATTTGGAAGCACTAGCTTTTGGAGCGCTGCTCCTTCATCAGGTGGTTGTACTTTGTACATCCCAGTCCAACACCGGCACCTCCAAAACATATATGGCATGTGAGTGTGTATATGGAGTGTGTGTATGGGGTACGTGTGGTGGTGTGTGTGTGTGTCAGCATATATCGGGGGGGGGGGGTGTATTTTTGGGACATGTGTGTGTATTTGAGACGTGCGTGTGTATATGGGATATGCGTGTGTGTGTGTGTGTGTGTGTGTCTGTGCATGCGTGTGTGTGTGCACGTGTGCGCAATGGAAATCTCATTACAAGACACCCACCTCCCACCCAGGCAGGCAGTGCTGGAAGCATGGTCTCTACTTGAATTCCACACCTCTTGCCACGTTGCTGCTTCTGAGCCCACCTTGGCCCAAATGACCACTTTTAAGAACGGGGCTGGGAAACCATCTCATTGTCTAGAATTTTTAGACCCTGTCTACCTTTATTTCCAACCTAGATGGGAGCCAAGAATTCAACCCTGACAACTCTGATTTATAATTTATCTTTGAAAATAAACCTACATCAAAATTCACAAAGTGGGATTTGAATATGCATCCTCTGGCTGATTAGTTCTACCAGGCTTGGCAAGGCAGAGTTTATGCACTGCCCTATTGTTCAGGGACTGTACCTCTCCTACTCACTCTGGACTAACTGGTCTGACAGTCACGAAAACCCCGGGGCTGTGATTAAATATATTCTGCGCTGTCCTTCAGTCCACCGTCCTCTGTGGCTGATCACTGTGTACAAACATTGGGAATGGTGCTTATGCTGGCAGCCACCCAGAGAAATGACTATTTTAACTGGCTCTCAAAATAGAAGCAAACAAAAAAGCTGAGAAGTAAAGGTTAGGAAAAGACAATGCTGAAAAACAAATACTGCTCCTCCAAAACTTCAATTGGTTTTAAACAGGTACTTGTGGAAAGTTGCATTTGCTACTCCGTATGTAACTGCTCCTGGTAGATTTAAATGCTACAGTGGTAAGCACAAGCTTATCTGATTTGTAGTGTCATACAGCACAGAAAGAAACCCTTCGGTCCAACTTGTCCATGCTGACCAAATTTTCCCAAACTAAACTGGTCCCACTTGCCTGTGTTTTATTCATAATCCATCTTAACTTCTCTTATTCTTGTGCCTGTACAAATGTCTTTTAAATGTTCTCACTGTCCCTGCATCTCTCATTTCCTCTGGCAGTTCATTCCACACATGACCTCCGTGTGAAAATGTTGCCCCTCAGATCCCTTTTAAATCTTTCTGCACTCAAGTTAAAAGTTTGCCCCCTCGTTTTGAACTCCCCCACCCTAGGGAAAAGACCTTTGCTATTCAGCTTATCTATGCCCCTCATGAATTTATAAACTTCTATAAGATTACTCCTTAACCTTTTACGCTCCAGTGAAATAACTCCCAGCCTATCCAGACTCTCCCTATAACTCAAACCCTCCAGTTCTATCAACTCTCTGGTAAATCTGATCTGAACAGTCTCAGCAGAGCGGTACACAGTACTGCAAAAGTGGCCTCAACAATTTCCTGAACAATCTCAAATGACGTCCAAACTCATATACTCAATGGTCTGAGCGATGAAAGCAGCATGCTAAATGAATTCTTAACCACTCTATCAACCTGTGGTGAAACGTTTAAATAAATGTACCTGAACCCCTAAGTCTCTCTGCTCTATAACACTTTCGTTGGCTTTACCATTTACTGTTGGCTTTACCATTTACCAAAAAACAATATCTCACATTGATCCAAATTAAACGCCATCTCCCACACCTCAGCTCATTGGCCCAGTTGATCATGATTCCTTTGAACCTTACATAACCTTCTTCACTCTTGACGTTACCACTAATTTTGGTATCATCCATAAACTTTACTAACTATGCCTAAAATCTCAGCTGAATCGTTTACTTAAATGACAAACAATAGTGAACCAGCACTAATTCCTGTGGAATATCACTGGTCACAGGCCAAAAACCCTCCACCACCACCCTCTGTCTCCCACTCTCGAACCAATTTTGCATCCAATTCGCAAGCTTTCTCTGAATCCCACCTGATCTAACTTTACTAATCAGTCTACTATGTGGAACCTTGTCAAGGGCTTTATTAAAGTCCATGGAGATAACATCTACCACTCTGCCCTCATCAGTCTTTTTGGTTACTCCTTCAAAAAACTCAATCAAATTTGTGAAACGCCATTTCTCACGCACAAACCCATGCTGACTATCCCTAATCAGTCCCTCCTCTGTAAATGCATATAAACCCTATATCCCAGAATCCCCTCCAACAACTTACACATGACTGATATCAGACCCACAGGTCCATAGTTCCCAGGAATCTCCTTATAGCCTTTCTTAGTAAAGGCACAACATTAGCCATCCTCCAGTCCTCCAGCACTTCACCCATAGCTGTAGATGATATAAATATTTCTGCTCAGGGCCCCAGAACTTCTTCCCTACCTTCCCACAACATTATGGGATACATTTGATCAGGTCTCAAAGATTTATCCTCCTTTATGTTTTTTTCAGAGCACCGGCATGTCCTCTTCTCTGTGATCGGTTTTCAAGACTTCACGATTGATTTCCCTATGTTCCTTGGCCTCCATCCCTTTCTCTACAGTAGAAATTGATGCAAAACATTCATTTAGTATCTCTCCCATCTTCTGTGGTCCCACACATCAATGACTTCATTGATCTTTAAGGAGCTTTATTCTCTCACTAGTTGCTCTTTTGCTCTTAACTTACTTGTAAAATCTCTTTGGATTATCCTTAACCTTATCTACCAAGGCTATCTCTTATTCCCTTTTTACCCTTCTGATTTCCCTCTTAAGAATGCCCTTATAATCTTCAAATGATTTACTTGATCCCAGTTGTCCAGACCTAACATATGACTCCTTCTTAATCTTGACCAGAGCCTCACTACCTTTATTCGTCCATTGTTCCCTACTCTTACCAGCCTTACCCTTCACTCTAACAGGAACACAATGCCTTTGAGCTCTCTGGGTGGAGGTGGAATGGGTGGGTGACACTGAAGTGGCTATGTAAATACAATATGTTATTATTTATAAGTAAAAAATGTCCTCCAGCATTTTATATTTCCCTGAGTCATTTAACTGAATGTGCCTTACCTACTGAAGCAGGACCTGCACTGTATGATTCTATGTCTGTGTTTACGTGTGACTGTTGATTAACATTGCATTAAATGATGGCATCTCTGACAATGTAGCATTCTCCCAGAGCTGGAACAGAATGTCAACCCAGTTTAGAGGCATTCACTTCTCGCTGTATGTAGAATTGTGAATCAATAACGCTGCCAGCTTTAAGGCAGATGCCAACCTGTTCAAAGTAAATAATTTTGACATGCCTGAAGTATATAAACTGGGCAATAGAAATCTGGAACTCTGGCCCACAACACACTGCAGGTGCTGGGGGACATAGAGAGTTTTAAAACTGTTTGTGATAGATTTTTGTCTTGCAAGCACATCAAAATATTTGGAACAAAAGCAGGATAATAAACCTGAGTAGCACATCAAGCATGTTATTATATATCTATATATCTGTAATACGACATGAGCAGAAGTACGTCATTCGGCCCAACGAGTCTGTTCTGCCTCTCAATGACATCATGACTGATCTGTTAGTCCTCAATTTAACTTATCATTCTTAATCTCCATTCCCTTACTAATTGAGCATTACTGAAATTGTCATAATGTCAATGGGCCAGTAATGCAGAGACTCAGGACAATGTTTCAGGGAATATGGATTGAAATTCCCCAAGGATGAGCTGGTGGCATTCGAATTCAATCTGGAATTAAAGATCAATACAAAACCATTGATGCCACAGTCTATTTTATTCACTCCTGTTCTTTAGGGAAGGAAATCTGCCATCCTTATCTGGTCTGGCCTCCATGTGACTCCAGGCACTCAGCAATACGATCGACTGTAAGATCCTCCCAGCAAGCTACTCAATTGCCATCTTCACATTCAAAAGGACAATTAAGTAATAAATACAAGGCTTACTAATAAAAATATATGGAGGGAAAAGAACAAGTGTGTGCTAAGTATCTAAACCAGATCATCATTGGTTGGGATATCGACTCATTCAGTCTTATTTCAATTATGTGCAAAATTTCTCCAACACTGACAATGTTTATATATAAAATATTCCATAATGGTGAGTGAGTGACATTTGAATTCAATAGGTTAATCTGGATTTAAAAGCTAGTCTGAAGGTGACCACAAAGCCATTGTCATCAGATCCTATTTGATTCACTCTGATCCTTTAATCCACGCTATTTGTAAAACAAAGATACATCTAAACTCCTCCAACCAATTAGCCACTTGTTTAATCATAGAAACATACCAATATTTACAGACATTCAAGTGCCATAAACATTGCAGCATTTGATATGTCTGTCAGTACTGGGGTCACCAGTCCCTCAATGCATCAGCAAAGGGGCCATGCCTCAAATATCTGTTGGCATCTTGAACACGAGCAACCCAGTGAAAGATCTTCCAATTCTGTTTTTGACCATCCAGTATATTTTCCTTAATCATTTGGGGTATGTACACATCAGTGGCAAAGTGAGCACCTACTGCCCAACCCAGACTGCCACGGTGACTCAGTGGTTAGCACTGCTGCCTCACAGTGCCAGGGACCTGAGTTCGATTCCAGCCTCGGGCGACTGTCCATGTGGAGTTTGCACATTCTCTCTGTGTCTGCATGCGTTTCCTCCCACAATCCAAAGATGTATAGATCAGGTGCATTGGCCATTGCTAAATTGCCTGTAGTGTTAGATGCATTAGTCAGGGATAAATATAGGGTAGGAGAATGGGTCTGGGTGGGTTACTCTTTGGAGGGTCGGTGTGGACTTGTTGGGCTGGAGGGCCTGTTTCCGTACTGTAGTGAATCTAATCTAAAAGTGGCAATATGTCATCTTCTTGAACTGTTGTAGTCTCTTCTGTGGCAATTAGTGTCCTGCTGGGTTATGTCAGAGGGAGCTCAAGAGTCAACCACATGGCTGCGGGATTGATGGAAGATTGGCTTTGAATGTCTTTAAGCATTGGCATCTTATATGATCAAACATGTGACTAACTGGTTTGATTTGATTTATTATTGTCACAGGTACAGTGAAAAGTTTTGTTTTGCATGAAGTACAGGCAGATCATACCATAAAGAATGCATTAGGGTGATAGAACAGGGCGAGGAATACAATGTTACGGCTGCAAAGAAGGTGCACGAAGAGTGAGATCGATATTAAATTTAAAATTTGAGGGGCTCGTTCAGAAGTCTATTAACAGCAGAGAAAAAGCTGTTCTTGAATCTGTTGGTCCATGTGTTTAAGCTTTCGTATCTTCTGTCCGATGGAAGAGGATGGAAGAGGGTATAACCTAGATGGGAGGGGTCATTGGTGATGCTGGCTGTCTTTCCAAGGCAATGAGAAGTGTAGATAAAGTCAATGGATGAAAGGTTGGCATGATGGACTGGGCTGTGTTCACAACTCTCTATAGTTTCTTACTGCCCTGGGCAGAGCAGATGCTATCCCAAGTTGTGATGCATTTGGATAGAATTCTTACTATGGTGCAGCTATAAGAATTAGTAAGAGTCTTTACTAACATGCTGCATTTCCTTAGCCTCCTGAGGAAGAAAAGACATCGTTGTGCTTTCTTGATCATTGCATCAACGTTTTGTACCAGGACATGTTGTTGGCAGTTGTCACTCTCAGGAACTTTACTGTCTTGACCATCTCCACCTCAGTTCCATTGACGTAGTCAGGGGCATGACCCCCAACTTGCTTCCTGAAATTAATGACCAGCTCTTTCAGTTTGCTGACTTTGTGGGAGACATTGTTATCTTTACACCATGCCACCAAGCACTCTATATCCTTCCTGTACTCCGTCTCATTGGAGGTGTTTCGACATATATTTATTTTAAAAAATAAATTGACGGCAGATGTCCATCCCCATATGGCTTTCATAAATCAGATGGGATTGTATGGCAGTTTTTTTGATCATAGATAAAGAGACTAGCTTCATAGTACAAATTTTGAGTTAATTACTATTAATTAAACCAGCCTTCCTGGTGGGATTGGATCCTCATCTCTTAGGCCTGGACCTCCAGTTACCAGCCATTATAGTCTCAATTACAGTCCCTCCAAAATACAAGATAATGTTCAAGCTGATTGTCCTCAGCAATGGATCACTATATAAGCTGCCAGGTGATCAGGAGTAAAAGTTAATGATAAAAAATTGGAGTAATTCTATGCATATGTAAGATAATATTGTAAGGTAGGAAATTTAAAATTCTCTCTCATAGAAAGCATAAGAATCAAGGCAAGCATGAATTCACAAGAACGCCAAGAACAGATTGAAGGAAGAAGTTCTCTTGAAACAGTTCCTTAGGATAGTTCCCAGCAGTTTATGAACAACGGCTGAATCCATGAACCATGAATGCTGCTAACTATTACGTACTTGAACATTGCAGGCAATTTTCACGCAAGATCTCACAAAGCCAGAAAACCAATTGGCAATTCATTAGTTTTTGGTAGAATTTCATTCACAGAATTGGAAGCAAGAAACATGGTTTAAATTGGTAGCAGGAATCTGACCTAAGGATCTACAGGCCCATTAATCTGTTATCCCTGGGGATTAAATTAAGTGAGGACTAAGGAGTAAGCCAGAGGAGCTATGATAAAGATTCAACATTCATAAGAAACAGCCAGCAGAGGTTAATAAAAGGGAAATGCTGCTTAGCAAATCTCTTAGGGAGCAATTGTAACCTTGCCTGCCCAGTGATGGGATCAAATCAGCTGCCCATTTAACACCCAGCTCAGTTTTACCCCTCCCCATTAACTTCTTACCCCTCACTAACTCTGACAGAGAGGGTCAAAAATCTGGTAACTCATTTGATTGCATTAGTATTCTGCTGGATTGAAATTTGCCCCCATCCCATCTTGTCTTCTGTGTGGGCACAAGTGGATTTTGTTGTGTGAGATAACTGTTGCTGTCGGAGTCTGAATTAAACTGTGCCTTGTCTAGGGTGTAGAAGAGAGTGATCAAACTTAAGATCCCAATGGAGACAGATGAACAATTAATATCTAGGCTTAGTTATGATACCTAACTAGCCAATGTCATTTGGACCGATTGCTAGCATAAAATAAATTACATCTCATTAAAACAAATGCCTCTTCATGTTGAGACTCACTAGGGGGCTTATCCTCTTCCACTGTTAACCAAATAGGGGGCCTGAGATTCAACATTTTTCAAGGAAGGTTATTTTGTGATCAGTGGGCACCACAGGAGCTGGGAGGCAGTATCACTCCCAGGAATGATATTTTAATGTAAATTTGATAAATTTTCACTATCCCTTTGTGACAGTGCCTGACCAGGACCTATATAACCTGTTTAGTTTTTGGTTTAGAAAGAGTAAAATGTGGTAGCACTCTACATAAATCATCAGCTGATCGTAAAAGCAGAAAGTGCAGGAAAAACTGGCAGCATTTGTGGAGAGAGAAATTGTGGAGAGACGTTTCGAGTCTGATAGAACTCATCATCTTCTGTTGAAGAAGGAAGAAAAGCACTGCAGAACACAACAATAATAATTTCAAATGAAAATGGAAGGGCCTTGGAATAATTGAATAAGGAGAAAGTGAGGACTGCAGATACTGGAGAATCAGAGTCGAAAAGGGTAACGCTGGAAAAAGCACAGCTGGTCAGGTAGCATCCGAGGAGCAGGAGGGTCTATGCTTCAGGCATAAGCCCTTCATCGGGATCTCCTCAGATGCTGCTTTTCCAGCACCACCTTTGTCGACTCTGAAACTGAATAAGTTGGTTCTGGAGAGATCACTTTCTTACTACCTCACTAATTAAGCTCTGGGTGATAGACTCCTTTCTTGACTTTCCTGGCTTGCTGACAATTAAGGATCTTGGGTCCAGCGGCAATTAGAGATACAAATGACAGGCAAGGGATTGGCTCCTGAATGCCCTCGTTTCTAAAACCCTTCAAACCCAATGACCTATACCTTGTGACAAGGAGATAAAGAACACTTCACATCTCATTGCTAGGTCACCCAAAGATTAGGCCTCAACTGGCAGCCTTTAGAGCGCAGAAGATACTGACATCCAATTAGCCAGCAGCTTGTTGCAATCCACAATGTCAGTGTTGAGACTTGTGATTCACTGAGAAACTTGCCCATGCTCCAGCTGTCAGCTCTTAAGCTGATTGATACTTGATGGTTCAAGCCATCTCAGTGTGTTTGTTGCCACAAACCAGGCTTTTTTTTAGAATTCATTCAGGTTGTGGATGTTGCTGGCTGGGCCAGCATTTAGTGCCTACCTTTAAGAGTCAACCACATTGTTGTGGGTAGGGAGTCACATGTAGGCCAGACCAGGTAAGGATAGCACTTTCCTTCCCTAACGGGCATTAGTGGACCAGATGGATTTTTCTGGCAATCGATTCATGGTCATCATTAGACTCTTAATTCCAGCTGTTGAAGAGTGTGGTGCTGGAAAAACACAGCTGGTCAGGCAGCATCTGAGGAACAGGAGAATCAACGCTTCAGACATAAACCTTCGATCAGGGCTTATGCCCGAAATGTCAATGCTCCTGCTCCTCAAATGCTGCCTGACTGGCTGCACTTTTCCAGCACCACACTCTTCTACTCAGCTCTCACTTCCTCCCTCTTAACTCCAAATGCTTGTTGAATTCAAATTTCACCGTCTTGCTGTGGCAGGATTTGAACCTAAGTTTATTACCTCAGTTGCTGAATTAACAGTTGAGTGATAATACCAATAGGCCAACATCTCCATCACTGATATTGGGTATGGTAATACTGTCCAAAGTGAAAGCACTGATTTGATTGGTCCTGTATTCCTTGGAATTTAGAAATCAGGGGATTTCACTGAAAGGTGTCAAATCTTTACAGAGCTAGACTAGACTAGATGCAGGAGGATATCTGTCCTGCTTGAGGAGTCTAAAATCTGTAATTATAATTTCAAGAAATGCCATTTGGGGTTGAGATGAGAAAAATATTTATTTATTCAGACGGTAATCAACATGTAGAGTTCACAAGCACAGAAGGCTGTGGAGGCTGGGTCACTGAGTATGTTCAAGAAAGAGACAGATAAATGTTTAGATAATAAAGGTATAAAAGGGTATGGAGGGAAAGCGGGAATATTGCAATGAGATAAAGCATCAGCCATGATCATATTGAATGGTACAGCAGACTCAAATGGCTGAAGAAGGCCTTACTCCTGCTCCTAGTTTTGATGTTTCCAAAACGCTAACCACCATACTTTGACTGAAAATGGCAAAACTACATTCTCAGTCATAGTGTCACGGCGTCATAGACTCACAGCGTCATACAGCACAGAAACAGACCCTTTGGTCCAAGTTGTCCATGTTTTCCAAACTAAACTAATCCCATTTGCCTGTGTTTGGCCCATATTGCTCTAAACCTTTCCAATTCATGTACCCTCCAAATGTCTTTTAAATGTATCAACTATACCCGCATCTACATTGCCTCTGGCAGTTCATTCCATGCTTGAATCACTGTCAGTGCAACAAGGTTGCCCCTCAGATCCCTTTTAATTCTTTCCCCTCTCACCTTAAACCTATGACCTCCAATTTTGAACTCTGGGAAAGGACCTTGGCTATTCGCCTTATGTGTCCCCCATTTGATTTTATAAACCTCTATAAGGACACCCCTCAACCTTCTATGCTCCAGGGAAAAGCGTCCCAGTCTATTCAGCCTCTCCTGTCCCATAATCCTATGAAGAAACAGGTGAAGAGTTAGCCTCGCTTATAGATCTAATATAATAAAACCGAGCTGTGGACGTTCCTACAAGATTGCTGTAACCAGTATGACCGGAGAGCATGAATTTAGATGAGTGGGAAGTATATTTAATACAGATGCCTTTGAAAGCAAACACTTTTACTCAAAGACTCCAGGAGCATTGAAAATACAACCGAAGTCCGACTGAGCGAATTGGAATTCAAGAGGATGAATTTCAGTGAACTCTCACAACCTTGATATTTTTTCTCTCTCATGTTCTTTCAGATTACAAAAAGAAAAGGGCAGACATTGAAGCAGTTTGAAAAGGCTGCAGAGTTCAGACAATAGTTGCAAGCTCTTTCTTGATTGAAAAGCACGAAGAGAAAGGCTGCGGCCCACAGTGAAGACTGTCACCAAGGTTTGGAATGAGAAGGAGGGGAGTTAATCAAAGCATTTCCTTCATTCCCAACAGCCTCCTCAGTTAAATTACTACTTTACACTGTATCCACGCTACACTACCTTGCAGTGGAATAAATCTCAATACATCCACGGTCCATAGAATACATTTCAATTATTTTTCACTCAGGTGATTTGATTGTCAATGCCATCTGTTTCTTGCTACCAGCCAATAAACAATCTGTGTTATATTTGTGATAAAGAATAACACACTCCTGGGTCTGTTCAAATAGAAGGATAGGCATCAAGTTGAGCGCTGCCTTCAGCTGGTAACCATTACGTTGTCACTGTCCCAAAAGACTGTAATCTCATTAGAGAGAGAGAGAGGGAGACAGACAACTGGTGGCAGTTGAAGGGTAACCACACCTCCAGCAAGGGGGGAGATTAAGTCCTGCATGGTAGCCACAGCTGGCACAAGGATGGAACCCACACTGTTGGCATCACTCCGCATTGTAAGTGAGCTGTCCAGCCAGTTGAGATAACTGACCCATACAGCTCACTGCCAGTTGTGTATTTAGCCTCCAATGTAGCCATGTACCCGATATATTTTTAAAATTCATACACAGGATAAAGGTGTTGCTGGCCAGGCCAGCATTTATTGCCCAGCTCTAATTGCTCAAGGGGCATTCAAGAGAAAACCACATTGCTGTGAGTCTGGGCTCACATGTAGATCAGACAACGATGGCAGTTTCCTTCCCAAAAAGACATTAGTGAACCAAGTGCGTTTTCCAAGAATAGATTCATGGATGTCATTAGGACTCCTAATTCCAAATTTTTGGATTCAAGCTCGACCACGGCAGGATTCAGATCCAGTTTCCCAGAACATTATCTGGGTCTCTGGATTAATGACCCAGTAACAACACCACCAGGTCATTACTGCCTCCTGGTGACAACATTATGATATTATCCATTAAAGGTAGAGGTGTCATAGGAGAAAGTGAGGACTGCAGATGTTGGAGTTCAGAGTCGAGAGTGTGGTGCTGGAAAAGCACAGCAGGTCAGGCAGCCGTGAACTACAGGATGCTATCTCCTTAGAGAGAGCCGATAGGTGGTGGCTTAATTTGAGTGTCACCACACCTGGGGTGAAGGGGAGAAGTTGAGAAGGCAGGATTTCCATGGTAACCTTGGCCTTGCAGGAATTATCATCACTCTGCATCACATTCACGTTATCCAATCCCCTGGTTCCCTGGTTTGTTAACCTTTTTTTGTGAAGGTCAATTTAGAAAGTACCATTTGTAAATGTGTCAACAGGACTGAATCGGGTTGGACTTTGGAACCAGGTAGGTACAGTGGAAAGGAACAGAAGAGATTACTTCCAAACACCACACTCACTGTGTTGCTGCTGGCCTGCTCATTCTTGACAGCTGTTGACGCAGACTTGTAAGTACAGTGTCTTCACAAAGCTTCATTAGAGGGTATGTTGACAAAGTCTGAGCTGTCACTAAGAGTGATTAGATCAAGTGTGCTTCCACATGCATTTCTGATGCAGTGAATTCAAAAAATAATTGATTTCTTCAATTAGCAGGAAGAACATATTCGGGTGATCAATTTGTAAAATTCTAGGACCAGAAAATGACTCAAAGCTCTCATAAATCCTGATTATACCTTTTCATTATTTTGCTTAATAATGTTTGTACATAATTTATGAACATGTTGAACAGACTGAAAATATTTATAAATCAATCTGTAATTAATATAGTGATTTACAGATTCCTAATTTATCAAGGAAAATTAACGACAGGCACAGCTGAGAAGAAAATGATCAGATAATGGCTAAAAGATGATATGAAAAACTCATATGAAGTGTATTTAACTTGCCAAATTATGTTTGTTCAATTGAATACATAGAAGTGATGAATCTCGTTCTAATTAACGTCACATCATACGAATATTCAACTTGTCTTTGCAAAGTTTATGAAGTGGTAGTGATTAAGCATGGATCATAGAGATGCGATGAATCACTCCAATCCAGTGCTAGAATTATGCATTCGGTCTGACTTTTCAAATGTATTAGAACCATCGGGCCTCTATGTTCTGTTGGTTTAAACAGTTATCAAAGATTCACACATTGATTGTCAGTCCAGTCAACTGCCCAATTGCATACTGCAAAACTCTCATGCATAGATGCTTGAGGAAAAATTGGCAATGTAGTTGGTGAGAGTGTTGCATTCCATTTTGGTCTCAGTATGACAAAACAAAAATGCTGTAGAGTTTTTGTTTTGAGAGAATTTGGAGAAATGTTGAACCTTGAACTGAAATGGATGATTTAGATCGCCAAAGTTTTAAGTTTAATTTTTTTTCTGGGGAAATGGGCATTGCTGGCTAAGCCAGCATTGATTGTCCATCCTTACTTGCCCACTGAAGAAGGTGTTAGTGAGCTGTCTTCTTGATCGTTGGTGGCCCATTTGGTGTAGACCCACACACAATGTTTTTGGGGAGGTGGTTGAAGAATTTTAACCAAAAGACACTGAAAGAACGGTGATCTATTTCAAGTTAAGATGGTGTGTTGCTTGGTGAGGAATTTATTGGTGGGGGTACTCTCATGCCTTTTGGACCAAATGATGGGGAACACAGGGTTTGTGAGATGGAGGAACTGAAGCAGAAACTGTATGAGCAAAGAAATGATGGGATTGAAGGCTGATCAATCCCCAGCACCTGATTATCTACACCCTACTTAAGTACTTAAGGAAATGGCTGTAGAAATAATGAATGCATTGGTGGTCATCTTCCAAGATGCTTTGGATTCTGGAGCAGTTTCTTCAGACTGAAGTGCAGGCTAATATAACTCCACTGTTTATACAAGGGAGGCAGAGAGAAAACAGGAAATTATAGATCTGTGAGTTTGGTGATAGGAATGGGGTAGATGCTAGAGTCTATTAACAAGGATTTTACAGCAAAGCACTTTGAAAATAGTGCTAGATAACCATCATCGATTTACAAAAGGGAAATCATGCTTGACAAAGTTACTGGAATCTTTGATGATGTAACTAGTAGAGTTGATCAGGGGAGCCATTAGATGTGTTACACATAGTCAAGGTCGTTGTGAAGGCATTTGGCATGCTTACCTTCATTGTGCGGACCTCTGAATTTCAGAGTTAAGATGTCATATTGAGGTTCTACAGGATGTTGGTGAGGTCTCTTCTGGGATATTGTGTGCAGTTCTGGGTGCCCTGCTATAGAAAAGATATTATTAAGCTGGAAAGGATTCAGAACAAATTTACCAGAAAGTTGCCAGCAATGGAGGGTTTCAGTTAGGAAAAATAGGCTGGATAAGCTGGGACTTTTTCCACTAGAGTGTAGGAAGTTGAGGGTGACCTTCTAGAGGTTTATAAAATCATGAGGGGCATAGATAAGGTGAATAGCAAGGGTCTTTGCCCACCGGTTGGGGAGTTCAAAACGAGGAGGCATATTTTTAAGGTGAGAGGAAAAAGTTTTAAAAAAGGACATGAGGGGCAACTTATTTTACCCAGAGAGTTGTTCATGTGTGGAATGAACTGCCAGGGAAAGTGGTGGATGCAGATACAGTCACAATGTTTAAGTACATGAATAGGAAAGGTTTGGATGAATATGGGCCAAATACAGACAAGTGGGACTAGTGTGGTTTGGGAACATGGTCAGTGTGGACTAGTTGGGCCAAAGGGTCTGTTTCCATACTGTATGAGTCTATGACTCCACATGGTTTAATTGAACTTTTGGAAGGCACCTGACAAAGTCATACATAAGAGATTAATGTGTAAAGTTAAAATGCATGGGATTGAGGTGAATAAAAAAATTGGTTAGCAGATTGCAAAGAGGAGGAATAAATGCAACTTTTCATGAATGTCAGGTAGTGATTCGTCAGATACCACAGGGATCAGTACTAGCACCCCAGTGGTTGACAATATATATTCATAATTTAGATGAGGGAACTACAGGCAGTTCTTCTATAATGCAATGGTTGCGTTCTTATGCAACCTTGTATTATAGAAAAATTGTGCTTTAGAAACAGCACTTAAAGTGTTGGCAACACATGTTTTAAACGTTCGCACTTTAGAAACAGTGTCCCCCATTCATCAATCGTGTTACAGCGAATTTGCGTTAATGAAGTGTGCATTATAACAGAATGACTTGTCAATGTTATATCTCAAAACTTGCAGATGACACAAAGCTGGGTAGAAGAGTGAGCTGTGAGCTGGATACAGAAATGTTGCAGTGTGAATTGGACAGGTTGAGGGGGCAAGTGCATGGCAGATGCAGTATAATGTGGATAACTGCAGCAAAAATCGGAAGATAGATTATTATTTGAATGGCTGTAAGTTGAGGGAGGGTAAAGTACTATGAGACCTGAATGTCCTTGTACACCAGTCACCGAAAGTAATTGTGAGAGTGCAGCAGAATTCCCAACCTCATTGCATTGGACAGTATTTATATGCCTTTTTCATGATGTGGAGGTGCTGGTGTTGGACTGCGGTGGACAAAATCAGAAGTCACATGACACCAAGTTACAGTCCAACAGGTTTATTTGAAATCATAAGCTTTTTCAGTGCTGCCCCTTCATCAGGTTAAGTCCCTCTGATGAAGGAGTAGTGCTCAGAAAGCTTGTGATTTCAAATAAACCTGTTGGATTTTAACCGGGTGTCATGTGACTTCTGACTTTGAACTTTTCAGTATATGGTCAATGGTAACTCCAGAAGGTGATGTTAGTGGGGAATTATAAATGGTCATGCTAATGTATGTCAAGGGGAGGTGATTGGACATGTTGGAGATATATCCTATGTTCATTGTCTCAGACATTTATCTGCTGCATCCATGTCCTTTATGAAAGGAAATCTTTGTTTTCCTGCTCTGGCTTACATGTGACTCCAGACGTAGAGCAATTGACTTTTAACTGCTCCCTGAGGAATTAGAGATGGACAATAAATCCTGGCATCACCTACATCCCATAAATGAATTTCAAAAAGACACTCATTGTCTGCTACTTGGATGGTGTGAAAGTTACCTTGCTACTTATCAACACAAGCCTGAGTATTGCCATGTCTTGCTGTATACAAGCGTAGACTGCTTTAGTGTCTGAGGAATTGCAAATGGTGCTGGGTATAAAGTCACGGACTGCAACTTCTGAAACTTCATGTTTTTCTGCACATGTGTGGACTCCCAAAGCTGCCGTCAGTTTCAGTCAGGCAATGACAACAAACGTCAATGTTTCAAAGTCATTTTCACTGGAAAATCTGGGCCACAACTCAAACGTTAAGAATGTTAGAAGGCAACATTTTACAGGAAAACATTGACAGAAAAATGAAGCAAATGGTCATGGTGAGCATTGGAGAAAATGCCATCGCAAATATCAACTAGGGGACACTACTATATGATAATCACAAATAAATCTCACAAAGAGAATAAGGAAAAGATTATTTACTCATATGGCAATTGCCTTTCTTTGTGGAGTAAATAATACTTGGGAGGGCATGCTGGCTCAGTGGTTAACACTGCTGTCTCACAGCGCTAGGGACCCAGGTTCAATTCCAGCCTTGGCTGACTGTATGGAGTTTGCACGTTCTCCCTGTGTCTGTGTGGGTTTGCTCTGGTTTCCTCCCACAGTCCAAAGATGTGCAGATCAGGTGAATTGGCCATGGTAAATTGCCCCATAGTGTGAAGTGCATTAGTCAGAGGGAAATGGGTCTGGATGGGTTACTCTTCGGAAGGTTGGTGTGGACCTGTTGGGCCGAAGGGCCTGTTTCCACACTATAGGGAATCTAATCTAATCAAAATTATCGCATTTAATGGATGGCTTGTTAAATACATGAGACAGGAAGAATAATCGATGGATAACAACAGCTGAGTTGGCTGGGCGGCTGAATTGGAGTAGACACACCAGCAGGAGTTGAGACATTATGCTGAGGTTATACAGGATGTTAGTGAGGACTCTTCTGGAATACTGTGTTATTCTGACCTTCCTCTTATGGGAAGGATTTTATGAAGCTGGAAAGGATTCAAAAAAGATTTACCAAAATGGTGCAGGGAGTGGAAGGTTTGAGTTATAAGGAGAGGCTGGATAGACTGGAACCTTTTTCACTGGAGAGTAGGAGGTTGAAGGGTGATCTTAAAGAGGCTTATAAAATCATCAGGGGTATGGGTGAGGTGAATGGCAGATATTTTTTCCCTAAGTTGGGGTTTTCAAGACTAGGGGGCATTTTTTTAAGCTGAGAGGAGAAAGGTTTAAGTAAGAAATGAGAGGCAAATTTCTTTTACAAGGAGTGGATCGTGTGGAATGAACTTCCAGAAGAAGTGGTGGATATTTTACAGGAAAATGTTTAAAAGACATTTAGGTAAGTACATGAATAAGAAAGGTTTGGAGAGATATGGGCCAGGAGCAGGCAGGTGGGACCAGTTTAGTTTGGGATTATGGTCAGCATGAAACAGTTGGACCGAAGAGTCCATTTCTGTGCTGTTTGACCCAATGAAGAGGAAAACTTGTATTTGTATTGTGCTTTTTACAACAGCAGGATATCCCAATGTGCTTTACAACTGATTAGATGTTTTTGAAATGAAGACACTGCTGTAATACAGGAAACCTGTCTGTTGATTGATATATAATAAGCTCCCAGGACCAACGATATGAGAATGGACAAATCATTTGTGAGGTAGATATTGGTCAGAACACTGGCAACAATTCTCCTGGTCTTGTGCCATGGGATGTTTATGTCCATCTGAGGGAGTAGAAGGAACCTGGTTTATCATCTCAGGCATTTATGTCGTGCGCAAGTTGTTAGACTGGAATTTGAACCGTCAACCTACAGAAGGTAAGAGTGCTTTCAAGTGAAATACAGGGCCCATTAGGTCAAATGTTTCTATGATGTGCAAATATAAAAATATTGAGGTCCTTATGCAATAGGTCGTGTCACTGCCTCTGAGCCAGTCGCTCTGGGTTCAAGACCCACTCCAGGACTTGATGACCAAGGAAGATAATGGTCATTATGCAGCCAAACAGATTGAATATCAACCTACAAGTTCTTCCAACTCTTATTCAGTCACTGGCCATGAGCACACCTGGCCAGGAGGGCAGTGTAGAGTCAACCACACTGTTGTGATTCTGGAGTCACATGTTGGCCACACCAGCTAGAGATGGCAGTTTTCTTCCTTAAATGATATTAGTGAACCAGATGGACATTTCCCCCCATAATCAACAACAGTTTCATTGTCATCAGTAGACTCTTAAATCCAGATTAATTACTGAATTCAAATTCCACCATCTACCTTGGCAGGATTCAAGCCCAAGTCCCCAAAATATTACTTCAATCTCTAGATTAATAGCCACACGATAATATCACTAGACTATCACCTCCCCAGCTCAAGTAGGTAGACAGTAAGAGTGTATGAGATTCCTAATCAGCCATGAGCTAGAAAGCACATTGGGATTTCTATCTTCACTATCCACATCTGCACACTCCAAAATCTATCTTACCACAGCAACCTGGGTTCCCCGAAATGATCTATAAACCTATCAGCACAAAGACGGCTTCATTAGTAAATGGGATTTGGGATTACTGGTTCTAAAATTCCAAGTGACAATCCAATTGGTTATTTGGTCTTGTTTGACTAATTGTTCCATTCTGCCAAACACATCACTATATCACAGTAAAATGAGAAATGAGGGTGCCTCAAAGGATTTAATAGTCAAGAATGCTAAACTAGTTTCCAAAGTTTTCAGAAGTATTAATATTTCATGAGAAACTAAACCTGTCAGTTTCAGTCCAATAGATCTTCCTGTGAACAGTTCTGGTTGCCCTATTATAGGAAGGATATTATAAAGCTGGAGAACATTCAAAAGAGATTAACTAGGATGTTACTGGGGATGGAGGGTTTGAGATATAAAGAGAGTTTGTATAGGCTGGGACTTTTTTTAACTAGAGCAAAGGAGGTTGAGAGGTGACCTTAAGGAGGTTTGTAAAATAATAAGGGATAGAGATAAGGAGAATGGCATGCCTCTTTTTCCTAGGGTGGAGGATTTCAAGACTATATGGCATATTTTTAAGGTGAGAGGAGAAAGAGTTTAAAAAGACAGGAGAGGCAATTTCTTTACACAGAGAGTGTTTTGTGTGTGGAATGAAGTTCCAGAGGAAGTGGTGGATGTGGGTGCAATGAAAACGTTTAAAAGACATTTGGATAAGGACATGAATAGGAAAGGTTTGGAGGGTTATGGGCCAGAGCAGGCAGGTGGGACTAGTTTAGTTTAGTTTGGGGTTATGGTCAACATGGACTGTGTTTAACCAAAGAGTTCTTTTCCTTGCCAGATGACTCTATGCCGATGACTCTATGACTCTATAACAGTAAATTTAATGCACTAAACATAACCCTGCTGAGTTTCATGACCTACCACACTCACACATGCCTCTGTAATGCTGATTTCTAAACCTCTGTTTCTCGACTGCTGTGACTCCTGGGCTCAGGATCCAACAGAATGGTATGAGTTCTGTATCTTTCATCCTGGCTTCTGCTTGGCTCAAGGAACAGTGAAGCTAAAGTCAACTTCTCTATACCACTCCCACAACTGATATTCATACAGCACTGCACCCCACAGCATTTAAATAAAAGCAAAACACTGCAAATGCAGCGAATCTGATACAAACTCAGAGAATCGTGGAGAAACTCAGCAGGTCTGGCGCCGTCCGTGGAGAGAGAAACAACATTAGTGTTTCGGGTATGATATGACTCTTTTCCAGTTCTGATAGGTTGAAGGAGTCACACTGGAAGGTTAACTGTGTTTCTCTCTTCAAAGGTGCTGGGAAGTTTCTCCAGCAGTCTCTGTGTTTGTCCCAAAAATTTCACAAACACAGAAGCAGACAAAAGTTCATACTGCTCCAAAGGAGGAGACTTAGGACAGGCAATCAAATGCCATCTCTAAGCTAAAACTGCATGAGTCCATGTAAAACTCTGTAAATCGCACTTTAGAAATAGAACCAGTCTAACTCAACATTGGGACACAGACAGATCTCACAACTCAATGCATTGTCTGAGCTGAGATGACACCTCTTGTTAGGAAAGCTAGACCTTTCTTGAGAATGTAATTTAAAAGAAGTTCTGGGAACAGAAACCAACACATCCCATTCTAAAAGATGAATGATTTAATCTAAAATTGTTTAATGTATCATCACATCTCCATGACACTGTACTCATTTGGCTATAAATTCTGTGTCTTATGATCTTATTGTCCACAGCCACCTGACTAAGGAGCAGCACTTTGAAAGCCGGTGTTTCCAAATAAACCTGTTGGACTATAACCTGGTGTTGTGTGATTTTTAACTTTGTCCACACCGGTCCAACACCGGCACCTTCAAGTCATATTAAAAAGAGGAAAGACCAGGGAGAGTCAGAATTGGTTTGGATGTAATTTCCACAAGTTTATAGGTGAGGCAACCAAATGGTCAGGGAACAGTAAGTATCAGTGGTCTATATTGGAAAAACATAGAGATATCAAGGTGCCATCAGAGTTAAGGAGTTTACATTCTTCTGTTTAACACCATCACACCAATCATACACTAAGGTTTAGTAGAATGATGATGTGGATTCTTTATTTGAAGGTATGATTGTAGTTATTTTCAATCAATGTGTTCAGACACATCAGGACATGTCTGGGACAGGTGGAACGTTAATATAAACCTTCTTGTGCAGAGGTAAGGTTGCTACAGCTGCACGACAATGACAACCAGAGGCTATGTAGAACTGTCTGGTTTGTAGTGTTAGATAAAACAAGTTGTCACTAAAAGGATTAACAGGTATCACAAGATAAGCTCCTCCCAGCAGGATATAAAGGGCAAACCTCTGAATACGTGGGTTGGAATTTACAGGACAATGGTGAGGCCTTTTCAGGAGTCCTGACTCCTATTCTGGTCACCCTGTTATAGGAAGGGTATAGTCAAGCTGGAGAGAGTTGAGAAAACATTTACCAGGATGATGCCGGAAAAGGAGGGCTTGTGTTATAAAGAAAGGCTAGAGAGGCTGGGACTTTTTCACTGGAGCATATGAGGTTGAGGGGTGACCTTATAGAGGTTTTTGAAATCATGAGGAGCATAGATAAGGTGAATTCCAGGTGCCTTTTCCCTATAATGGGGGATTTCAAGATCGGGGGCATATTTGCAAAGTCGGAGGAGAAAGATTTTAAAAGGACATGAGGGGCAACTTTTTTACACAGACAGTGGTTCATGTGTGGAATGAACTGCCAGAGAAAGTGGTGGATGTAAGTACAGTCATTTCAAGGATTTTTGGATAAGTACATGAATAGGAAAGGTTTGGAGGGATATAGGCCAGGAGCAGGCAGGTGGGACTAGTTTAGTTTGGGAACATGGTTAGCATGGACTGGTTGGACCAAAGGGTCTATTTCCATGCTGCATGACTCTATGACTGTTCCTCACAGGAGCCAACCAGTTTGCTATGAATTGACCTAAATGCTAAATACCATGTAAAGGTAAAGATAAAATCACCATAGCCCCAGAGGCTGTTTTGCATTAGAGAGAAGCGACTGGTGGTGGTTTAATCTGAGGATCACTACGGGTGAGGGGAAAGCTTGAGAAGGTGGTACTTCCATGGTACCCTCAGTTGTGTACTTACTGTTTAAATCTATCCTGACGTCTCATGAGAGACTATCACGTAACACAGATATAATATAATTAACTATTAAATAATATGTAACAAACCTGATATGTTGAACAAGAGCGAGTCTCTCTTCTGCCGATGACTCCTTGTGAGCATCCTTCCCTGTGTGGTATCAGGAGTGTCGACTATTATCAGCAAGAAAGATTGATGTGAGTCAATCTATCTCTGATGACACTAGTGCTTATCAGATACCATGTAGGACTGAACTCTGTTCTGTCAACAGACACCATGGAATCATATATCTCATCCTCTCTCATAGTCTACAGTGACAGACTGCTGGTTTAGATACACCTCCTTAAAGGTACATCACAACATGAGACCATTGAAGAATTTGAATGCACAACTGTTCCACAACTATTTTTTTCCCTTTATTGTAATCATCCAGTACCTATTTGATTCAATCTATCTCCAACTCTCTCATTCAGTGCATTCCACAACATACACTTCCAGTCCTAGAGTCATAGAGCTGTAGAGCATGGAAACAGACCCGTTGGTCTGACTCATCCGTGCCGAATAGATATCCTAAATTAATCTAGTCCCACTTGCCAGCATTTCGCCCATATACCTCCAAATCCTCCCTCTTCATATAGCCATCCAAATGCCTTTGAAATGTTGTAATTATACCAGCTTCCACCACTTCCTCTGGCAGCTCATTCCATACACTCACCACCCTCTGCATGAAAAGTTTGCCACTTAGGTCCCTTTTAAATCTTTCCCCTCTCACCTTAAACCTCTGCCTTCTAGTTTTTGACTCCCCTATTCTGGGAAAAAAGACCTTGACTATTCAACTTATCCATGCCCCTCGTGACTTTATAAAGTTCGACAAGGTCATCCCTCAGCCCCTGACATTAAGTCAGTTTTCTATAGATACAACATCCCCTGTATTAAACAGAGTTATTCGGCTTCCTTATCATTGAGATAGACTAACAGGTACTGAGGTATGACTGTATTTATCCAGGCAACAAGCTCTCAATTGCCTCCTTCATATGAAAAGTGGAGAATGTTCAATTCCCAGAACCGCAAAATCTGAATTCACAAGTTCAAAAAAGCAGAAAATATTACATTTGCTTTGGAAAGAAATTAGCAAAGGAGGTTAAAAATATAGACTCCCAACATAAGCCAGGGCTGAATCATTGACAAATTTCACAAAGTGTGTGCTGTAAATTGTAAAGGAGATCAGCATTTTGCATTCAGCAATCCCCAGGACTTCCACTTACTCAAGAGTTCAGTTTGCAGACTATTAAATCATGTCAAAAGCCAAGGCAGAAAACATAGTGCACAGCGGGGAGCTTGGTGAAGGAACACATCATCATAATAAAGTCCCAGTACAGGGCAGTGATCTCCAGGAGAGCAATGTATATTATTGCAGATTATTCGCGCACCAAGGCACAAAGCTTCTACAGAATTTTCATTTTTAAAACTGCTCTTCAAAACACTCAGTATTTTCACTTATGTTTTATTTTGCTGCATTCATTTTATATTGCAGCGTATTCTTATGGTCTATAAGCAGCAATGATGGAAAATGATGGCACAAGTCTTTCACACATGTAACTGCTAGTGGTTTCTAATGCATTCACAATGAGTCTGTCCATGCTGCAAAGGCAGAGCCAAGGACCTTATATTTCTTTGTTGCCCCATTTTATAGGTAGTCGCAGAAGGGAACACTGATTCTCTTCAACACTAATGATCCTCTGCTCCATCAACACTACCTTCTTCCAATTTGCACACTGCATTGACCTACAATTTCTGGTCCCTAGGCTGCAATGTCTCAACTGCTGAGGAGCTGAACTGCTGGCTGAGATAATAGCCAACAGAAATCAAACACAACACAAGACCTGCAACTGGACTGTCTACCGGTCTGCTGAGATTATTTCCTACTGCACTCCTCAACTTATGCAATATCCCAATTTGTCGCCTAGTGAGACAGAGAGACAGATTAACCTTGATACCTGCAGCTGAACATTAAAAAAAACCAATAGCTCTATCTTAAAGAGGACTTATCCTCAATGTCCTCATCAATGTTTAGGCCCCAGTCAACAGCACAAACTAACAGATTTTCTGGTCACTAATCATGTTGTATTATGATATATTACATAAGAGTGGCATGGTTAGCACTGCTGCCTCACAGCACTCAGTTCTGCACGTTCTCCCTGTGTCTATGTAGGTTTCATCCGGGTGCTGTAGTTTCCTCTCACAGACTAAAGATAGGTGGATTGGCCACGCTAAATTGCACAGAGCATCCAGGGATGTGCAGGTTAGGTGGGTTGAACTATGGTAAAAACTCCACAGGCAGTTGACTCAGTGTGGGATGCTGTTTCAGAGGGACAGAGCAGACTTGGTGGGCTGAATGGCGTCTTTCTGCGTGGTAAGGTTGTATGATAAGGAGTGATCTATGTCATTGCTGTTTGTGGAATCTTGCTGTGTGCAACTTGCTAGGCAATAAATACTGGTGGAGCCAGCAATGCCTGTATAGACAAGCAGGAGGCTGGAAGAACCCAGCAAGCCAGGCAGCATCAGGAGGTGGAGAAGTCGACATCTCAGGTGCAATCCTTCTTCAGGACTCTGTATTGTATAGCATGGCGTTGCCTGCATGTCATGAATGAATTGAAAATATAGAGCACAGATTGTGAAGTTGTAGGGGTAGAGCAGATTGCAAAATAACCAGGAGAATTACATGAGCTGCGAGTAATTTACAGCGAACTACTTTGCTGGGCAAATAACTGATGAAGTTTGGTGCTGCTGTTATTAGTTTTGCAAATTATGACACTCTTACAGAGATGAAGTGCACTTTTCCTGCGTGATTCACAAGTCACGGAGGCAGCATTCTTAATAATCATGAGGAAGTGTCTCAAATTAAATTGATTCCTCTTCACTGTCATTACAGAATTTCATGAATGCCAGAGAGATTTGGAAAAGATGCATGTAATTCCTGAGTATGCAAAGAATTGTCTGGTAATGTCTTTTGTGGCCTCAGGGGCCAATTGCATAATTGCCACCTTAACCAGGACAGAATTAGTTGCTATGGCTTCTGGCTTCATGTACCTGCTGGGTTCTGTGAAAATTCAAACATTGAGATTAATTCCATTTCTAATTTGAAAAAAAGAAATGTGACATCAAATGTAGGAATAGAGAAAATAAAACACACAGGTCACATAATTTATTGTTTTCTCTGGAACAGATGAAGATGGAACTATGGAGAGGAGTGACGTTAAGATGGGTCCCAGATGAGCCACGGTGCAGGGGAATCAAAAGTTCAGTGTTGAAGAGAGTGTTCAAGGGTCAAGTTTAAAGTGGGCACATGTCACTGAGGCACAGATCAGTCATACCCCAAGTTTGAATGGCTTCCCCCTACCTTCCGATGACAAGTCATACCCAGCTTATAGGAAAATGGTTCTGTTGTTGTAGGTCAGGACACCCTCGGCCCAATCAGCTGATTCACCAATGACGTTCCCTCCATCGCATGGAGATGTTCATAACAGCTGCACAATGTTCAGCACCATTTGGTACAACTCAGATGCTGAAGCAGTCCATGTTCGAATGCAACAAGGCCTGGACAATATCCAGGCTTGGGCCGACACGTTACATTCATGCCACACAAATGCCAAACAATGACCACCTCCAATAAGATACAAACTAACCACCACACCATGGGTTTCAGTGTTGTTACCATTGCATAATCAAAATCCTGGGGGTACCATTGACTAGAATCTGAATTAGACTAGAGATGTAAGTAAAGTGATGACGAGAGTAGGTCAGAGCCTAGAAGTACTGTGGTGACTAACTCATCTTGACTCCCCAAAGCCTGTCCACCATCTACAAGGCATAGGTCAAATTGTTTTGGAGTCCTCTCCACTTGCCTGGATGAGTGCAGCTCCAATAGCACTCAAGGAGTTTTGCGCCATCCAGGACAAAGCAGTCCACTTGATTGGCACCAAATTCACAAGCATCCACTTTCTCCAGCAGTGATGCTCAGCAGCAACAGTGTGTACTATCTACAAATGTACTGCAGAAATTCACCAAAGATCCTCAGACAGCACCTTTCAAACTCACATCCACCTCCATCTAGAAGAATAAGGCAGCAGATATACGGGAATACCACCACCTGCAAGTTTCCCTCCCAGCCACTCACTCTCCTGACTCGGAAATATATCGCCATTCCTTCAATGTCACTGGGTCAAAATCCTAGAATTCCCTCCCTAACAGCATGATGGATTGACTTATAACACAGGGATTGCAGCAGTTCAAGAAGGCAGCTCACCACCACATTCCCATGGGCAATTAGGGATGGGCAATAAATGTTGACCCTGCCAGTGATGCCCATATCCTACAAATGATATATTTATTAAAAAAGCTAGTCAACCATCAGGATCATTACAAAAGCTTTCAATGACAAATGTGACCAGGCTAGTGCCAGATCAGTTTGAAAACTCATTTGAAGGAATTCTAACCAGGGAGACCATCTTAGAGCAGCAATAATGCAAAGAAACATCTTGGCGAGAAAGGGAAGACCGAGGGTTGGCTGGCGAGTGGTGAGTGCATCAGAGGTTTTACAGCAGTTCAGGATAATGTCAGAAAATCCTTGTGTTAACTATCCCTTAGCTTGAGAATGAAATCATATCAGGTTTGAAAGTTTGTACGATAGGTTATCATGTGACGAACTGGCTGGTTCAGTTTTGTGAAAACTCTGCGTGGTAAAAATGTTGCAGCCAAATGTATGGATTGTGCCTTTTCTATGGACTCATGTATGCATTGTGGTCCCGTCATGGATTCTATACTATCTTGGTTCTCTGGAGCTTGACATTGCTCCAGACATTGCTCAGTCTGGCTAGACGTTTACTCTTTTGAGTCCCTTGCATCTCTAGAATTCTCTCTACTTGGCGCAAACCTCTTTTACTGTCAGTAATACCATACCACTATGATAGAGATCATAGTTAATACAGTTAGCTAGTCCAGTATCTCTCTGAAGTCTTCATTGTATATTTTCTTCTCACTGGTCCTGCTGATGCCAGAATCACATCTACATTAACATATTCTCTCTCAGCTATATGACAAACTTGAGACGTGGAGATCTTCAGGCAAGTGAAGCGGGACATCCCACGATGTAGCAGGATCCCAAGTTCAGGAATTTCTTCCTGAACATTTGTTTGCTGCTGCTTTCACCATTATGATGGGTGGCACAGTGGCTCAGTGGTTGGCACTCCTACTTGACAGAGCCAAGGACCTGGGTTCGATTCCACTCTTGGGTGTCTGTCAGTGTGGAGATTCCACATGCTCCTGTGTCTGTGTGGGTTTCCTCCAGCTGCTTTGGTTTTCTCCCACAGTTGAAAGATGTTAGGTGGACTGGCCATGCTAAATTGCCAATAGTCTCCAGCGATGTTCAGGCTGGGTGGATTAACCATGGGAAATATAGGGTAAAGGGGTGTGTGTCTGGGTGGGATACACTTTGGAGGGTTAGTATGGGCCAAATGGCGTGCTTCGACACTGTAGGAATTGTAAGTTTGATGCACAAATTGCCACCATTTTGAATGATTGGGTAGCAAGCTCTTTCCAGTTAATGATAAAAATGCTGCTTTGCATCGGGGAGGGATTAAGAGTGTTCTTTGAAGAGTTTTCTTTGACACCTCCAAAACATCAGTGACCTTAAAGTTGCGCAAACAAGACCTGACAGACAAGACACTGTTCAGCTGTTCTATCACAGGATTCAGTCTGGCGTCATTGCTTTTTTTTTTTGCAGAGTTTGCCTGGTGCTTATGGAGTTCATTTCACAAAGGATCCTGTTTGAAAGCTTTCCTATTCAATTTTGACAATGATAAAGATGGGGTGAGGATGATGACCAATAAAGAGGCCAGGAAGAAACATTTTAAGAGGAAGAAGTTGAAGAAAGTTGCAAAAGGACATGGTGTGCTTAAAGGATGCAATTAATTTTATGAGAGCGAGAGTAGATTCAGAAGTGATTGAATTATGAGAAGGATTAGAGGGGAGACAGCTTTTTGAGGTTGACCATTGAAGCTCAGGAATTAAGTAATACACTCAATAAGGTCAGAGATATGAAATCACTTTTTTGTTAGAAATTTCATTTGACACTAATTCCCAGAAAGGTAGATTTGATCACATTTGCAAACATAACTCATCCTGAATTTATCTTCCTCTTGCTAAATAAAAACGCTGAGAGAATAATGTTTCTGCGTTATTTGAGCAATGAGTCAATGAAATCCCCTGTGCCAGGCAATAAAAACCAGGTCCAGTAGAGTTACTTTGCTATCCATGATTCAATATTATACAGTCAACCGAGGTGACTGTTATTGCTTATAGTCAGATTGTTTTAGGCTGTAGAATGCAGACATGGAACGGTGACTGTCATAAATTAGGTTTTAGATATTCTGTGCTACTAGTGATGACTGACAATCAAAAGGTTAGTGCATGTGGAAACCATATTAAATGGTTTTGTGACCATTTAAATTTTAATAATGTGCTTATATTTTCTTATCATTTACTTCTGCAGATCGCCAAGAGGCAGTCTGAATCGAGAAGATAGGAGAAGGAGAAATGATAAAAAATACAGCAGGTTTCACAGCCTAAGTGAAAAGACATTAGAGAGTCTTTTGAAACTTGAGATTTTAGTATTAATTGTATAATAATTTTCATTAATTATTTGCAGGCACTGGGTATTAATTGGAATTTCACTTGAACACATATAAGGAGAGACTGAAACTGTGGTGGGGTTGATTTAGGTGACTCTTGCTTGTAAACACAAGATATAACAAAGAGCTGCGGATGCTGGAAATCTGCACCCAAAACAGAAATTGTTGGAGAAACTCTGCAGGCGTGGCAGTATCTGTAGAGAGAAAGCAGAGTTAATATTACAGGTCTAGTGACACATCCTCAGAACCATAGGAGAAAGGTCACCAGACTTGAGACATTAACTCTGCTTTCACTATGGGACAGTCACATTTTTGGCCTTTTTTACAATTTACTTTGAAGACCCTTTGCAGGATAATTGTTCTCCAGGAAGATCTTTACCTGAACATTAACCTGTCCTCTCTCTTCCCAATGTTTATGGATCCATTGTGAACTTTCTATACTTTTTATTACAACAGGACTTTGCTTAACCCAACTTGTCACTTTCCTTTCTGAAGTAAAAGCTTTGTGTGTTTATCATTGCTCTAAACTTTCTGTTGTTTAGACCTTAACTAAGACATTAACAGGACATTAACTTTCCCTCCAATCCCTTGTCACATTATTCCAAGAAGAAAACGAAAGAAACAAATCCAATTTCTGTTCTATCATGGTTTCCAGTCTATCAACAGTTCAGGTCTTCTAAAGTCTGAAACATTGAGATGAATTCTTTTGACATAGCGAAAAAGAGTCCTAAAATTATTTGTTCATTTATCTCCATGTTTCTGGTCTAGTGAACTGCTCATCTGTAATGTTTCACATTATTGAGATCTGTCATCACTGACAAAACAATTAATTCTTTCTGGATGGGTATTGCTGTCATCAAGATGGCTGACAAAGATGGCTACCACCCGCACATGCGCAGAATGCACCTGGAAGTTGCTTTGGCATCTCTGTAGCCAACAGCTTTGCTTACGTTTCCTTAAGAGGATTTGATTCATTTGAATACGGTTCTTTCATGGATTGTAATGCTCTTCTCACTTCCAAAAAGAAAATTGACCAAATTTCCTTCTATTACCAAGAGCTAGTTACAGGACTAGCTCAGGAGATAACATTCTCCATTCTGTGTTGACCTTTGATGAATGTAGATCTCATTACAAGGATTGACCATACCACAAAAAATCATACTTAGTGCAGTCTGGATCAACATTTATTGCCCATCCCTAATGGTTCAGAGGGCAATTAAGAGTCAACCACATTGCTGTGGATCTAGAGTCACATGTAGCCCAGACCAGGTAAGGATGGCAGATTTACTTCCCTGAGGGACACTAGTGAACATGGTGGGGTTTCCTGACAATCAGCAATGGTTTCATGGTCATTATTAGATTCTTAATTTCAGATTTTTATTGAATTGAAATTCCACTATCTGCCGTGACAGGATTTGAACCCAGGTTCTTGGCTCATATCCCTCTAAATCTTTCCTTTTCATATATCTGTCCAAATGTCTTTTAAATGTTGTAACTGTACCTGCATCTATTACTTTTGCCGGCAGTTCATTCCACATACTAACCACCCTCTGTGTGAAAATGTTGGCTCTCAAGTCCCTTTTAAATCTTTCTCCTCTCATCTTAAAAATATGTCCACTAATTTTGAATTCCCCAATCGTTGCTATTCACCTTATCTATGTCCCTCATGATATTGTAAAACTCCATAACGTCACCCCTCAACCGCCTACGCTCAGTGAAAAAAAGAGCCAGCATACCCAACTCTCCTTATAACCGAAACCCTCTAGTCCCATCAACATTTTGGTAAACCTTTTCTGAATTGTCTCCAGTTTAACAGTATTCCTTTCTATTGCTGGGTGACCAGAACTACATATAATATTCCAAAAGGCTTTACCAACATCCTGTACAACCTCAACTCCTATACTCAATGGTCTAAGCCATGAATGCAAGCATGCGAAATGCCTCCTTAACAAACAGAGTTGTTATCTCTGGTTTGTTGCCCGTGCCGCATGCTAGTGAATTGAGGAACAGGGAGAGAGCAGAGCTGAACACGTGGCTGCAGGGATGGGGCAGGAGGGAGGGTTTTGGTTTCCTGGATAATTGGAGCTGTTTCTAGGGAAGGTGGGACCTCTACAAACAGGATTGTCTTCAACAGAACCAGAGGGATGCCAATATCCTGGGGAGGAAGTTTGCTAATGCTTTTCGAAGGGCGTTAAACTAATGCTGCAGGGGGCCTGAGTTGTAGTTCCAGTGTACAGGAGGTTGAGGGTAGTGAGGTCAAGGATAAGTTTACAAGGTCATGAGAGGACACTGGCAATCAGGATGCTGGTTTGAAATGTGTGTACTTCAATGCCAGGAGCATCCGGAATAAGGTCGATGAACTTTGTGCATGGGTTGGTACCTGGGATTTTGATGTTGTGGCCATTTCAGAGACACGGCTAGAGGAGGGTCAGGAATGGTTGTTCCAGATTCTGGGATTTAGATGTTTCAGCAAGAACAGGGATGATAGTAAAGTGGAATTGGGGGGCGGTGTAGTGGTGTGGCATTGTTAGTCAAGGACAGTATTACAGCAGCTGAGAAAACATTTGAGGACTCATCCACTGAGGTAGTTTGGACTGAGACGAGAAACAGGAAAGGAGAGGTCACCCTGATGGCTGTTTTCTATAGGCCTTTGAATTGTTCCAGGGATGTAGTGGAAAAGATAGCAAAGATGATTCTTAATAGGAGCGAGATTAACAGGGTAGTTGTTATGGGGGAACTTTGACGAAACCCAATATTGACTGAGAATATTCTAGTTCAGTAGTTTAGTTGGGTCAGCTTTTGTTCAATACATGCAGGAGGTTTTCTGGCACAGTATGTAGACAGGCCAACAAGGGGCGATGCCATATTGGATTTAGTACCGGGGAATGGCCCGGCCGGGTGTTAGATTTGGAGGTAGGTGAACACTTTGGCAATAATGACCATAATTTGGTTACATTTACAATATCAATGGGCAGGGGTAGGCATATACCGTAATGAAAGAGGTATAACTGAGGAAAAGGCAATTATGATGCAATTAGACAAGAGGATTCTGGGTAATTTAAGATGGCGGATGGGAAAAAATTCTGGCTGTAACAGCTGTTCCTTTTTTGAGGTATTTTAGGTGTTGGAGATGATTTCCTCAAATTCCAGGAGCAGCAGTTACTATTTTATATGCTGTTGCATTGTTTTGGAACTTTGGAGAAAAAAAAGTCAAAGCAACAGCAATTTTAAAAGGGAGAAGAGCAGACAAAGGAAGCACATGGTGAGGACAGTGCAGGAGAAAGAGAGAGAAAGAAACCTACATTGCTAACTGACAGAGTTAGCAGTTACTGCCTTTGTTGTTGAATTCATGTATCGCTGGACATCAGAGTGTGTCTGGGAAAATTAAAAAACAGTGAAATTCACAATTGATCTTGGAGGAACCTCTCTGGACGAGGTCACAGCACAGAAGCAGATAAGTGGATTTTAAGCGTGACCTTAAAATGAGTCTGCGGTAGTGAGTAGAGTGGGTTCTTTCTTGATTATATGTTTTATTGAGCTATGTCTATAAAATCATGCGGGGGCGTAGATAGGATAAATAGACAAAGTCTTTTCCCTGGAGTGGGGGAGTCCAGAACTAGAGGGCATAGGTCTAGGGTGAGAGGGGAAAGATATAAAAGAGACCTAAGGGGCAATCTTTTCACTCAGAGGGTGGTATGTGTATGGAATGAGCTGCCAGAGGAAGTGGTGGAGGCTAGTACAATTGCAACATTTAAAAGGCATCTGGATGGGTATATGAAGAGGAAGGGTTTGGAGGGATATGGGCTGGGCGCTGGCAAAAGAGACTAGATTGGGTTGGGATATCTGGTCGGCATGGACGAGTTGGACCGAAGGGTCTGTTTCTGCGCTGTGCATCTCTATGACTCTATGACTCTATTTACGATGCATAGGATGGGGAAGGAAACTGCAGGGGATGGACACACTTGAAATGTGGAACTCATTCAAGGAATAGACTCTGTGTCATTGATAAATATATCAGGCAGGGAGGTAATTGTCGAGAGAAGGAGCCATGGTTTACTAAAGGGGTTGAAGCTCTTGTCAAGAGGAAGAGGAAGGCTTACGTGAGGATAAGGCGCGAAGGCTCAGATAGGCGGCTTGCATTTTATAAGCTCGCCAGAAAAAGTCTAAGGAGAGGGCTAAGAAGAGCCAGGAGGGGACATGAGAAGTTGTTGGTGGATAGGATCAAGGAAAACCCTAAGGCCTTCTATCAGTATATCAGGAATAAAAGAATGACTAGAGTAAGATTAGGGCCAATCAAAGACAGTAGTGGAAAGTTGTGTGTGGAATCTAAGGATATGGGGAAGCGCTTAATGAATACTTTTCTTCCGTATTCACATTGGAAGTGGGCAATGTTAGTGAGAATACAGAGATACAGGCTACATGATGAGATGGGATTGAGGTTGACAAAGACAAGGTTTTAGCAATGTTAGAAGATCTGAAAATACATAAGACCCCTGGGCCGGATGGGATTTATCCTCGGATTCTCTGGGAAGCCAGGGAGGAGATTGCAGAGCCTTTGGCTTTGATCCTAATGTCATCATTGATGACAGATTGGAGGATAGCAAATGTTGTTCCCTTGTTTAAGAAGGGGAGCTGGGACAACCCTGGTAATTATAGGCCAGTGAGCTTTTCTTCGGTTGTGGGTAATCTGTTGGAAAAGTTTATAAGAGTTAGGATTTATAATCATCCGGAAAGGAATAATTTAATTAGGGATAGTCATGCCTCACTAGCCTTACTGAGTTCTTCGAGAAGGTGACAAAACAGGTGGATGAATGTAAAGCTATTGATGTGGTGTATATGGACTTCAGTAAGGCATTTGATAAGGTTCCACACGGTAGGCTATTGCACAAAATATGGAATTTCGGGATTGAAGGTGATTTAGCAGTTTGGATCAGAAATTGGCTCCCTGAAAGAAGACAGAGAATGGTGGTTGATGGGAAATGTTCATCCTGGAGCTCAGTTACCAGTAGTGTACCGCAAGGATCTGTCTTGGGGCCATTGTTGTTTGTCATTTTTATAAATGATCTGGATGTGGGCACAGAAGGGTGGGTTTGTAAATTTGCGGATGACACTAAGGTAGGTAGAATTGTAGATAGTGCCGAAGGATGTTATAGATTTCAGAGGGACATAGATAAGATGCAGAGCTGGGCTGGGCTGAAAAGTGGCAAATGGAATTTAATGCAGAAAAGTGTGAGGTGATTCACTTTGGAAGAAATAACAGGAATGCAGAGTACTGAGCTAATGGTAAAATTCTTGGTAGTGTAGATGAACAGAGAGATCTTGGTGTCCAGGTGCATAAATCCCTGAAAGGTACCATCCAGGTTAATAGTGTTGTTAAGAAGGCATATGGTGTGTTGGCGTTTATAGGCAGCGGGATTGAGTTTCAGAGCCACGAGGTCATGCTTCAGCTGTACAAGACACTGGTAAGGCCGCACCTGGAGTATTGCATGCAGTTCCGGACACCGCGTTATAGGAAGGGTGTGGAAGCTTTGGAAAACGTTCACAGGAGATTTACAAGGATGTTGCCTGGTATGGAAGGGAGGTCTTATGAGGAAAGACTGAGGGAGCTGAGGCTGTTTTCATTGGAGAGAAGAAGGTTGAGAGGTGACTTAATCGAGACATATAAGATAATCAGAGGGTTAAATAGAGTGGACAGTGAGAGCCTTTTTCCTCAGATGGTGAAGGCTAACACAAGGGAACATAGCTTTAAATTGAAGGGTGATAGATTTAGGATGGATATTAGGGGTAGTTTCTTCACTCAGTGAGTAGTAGGGGTATATAACGGGCCTGCCTGCAACAGTAGAAGACTTGTCGATGTTAATGGTATTTCAATAGGCATTGGACACACATATGGGTAATAATGGAGTGGTGTAGGTTAGATGGGCATCAGATTAGTTTCACAGGTCAGTGCAACATCGAGGCTGAAGGGCCGGTACTGCGTTGTAATGTTCTATGTTCTATGTTCTATGTTTAACTACCCTGGTTACCTGTGAAGCAACTTTTTGAACTATGTACCTGAACCTGTTTGGTTTTGTTTGACAACACTATCCAGGGCCCTACCAGTAACTGGAAAAGTCCTGTCCTTGTTTGTTTTACCAAAATGCAATACCTCGCATTTATCCAAATTAAACTCCATCTGCCATTCTTCAGCCGATTGGCCTTGTTAATCAAGATTCCTTTGTAATCTTAGATAACCTTGTTCACTGTTGATTATACCACTAATTTTGGTGTCATCTGGAAACTTACTAACCACGCATCCTAAATTCTCAACCAAATCATTTTTGTCAATGACAAATAAAAGTTGACACATTACTAATCCCTGTGGAACTTCACTGGTCACAGGCCTTCAGTCTGAAAAGCAACCTTCCACCACCTCCCTCTGTCTCCTACCATCAAGCCAATGTTGCATCCAGTTGGCAAGCTCACCATGAATCTCATGTAATCTAACTTCACTAATTAGTCTATCTGTGAGACCTTGTCAAAGCTTTACTAAAGTCAATGTAGACAGTGGTGCTGGAAAAGCACAGCAGGTCAGGCAGCTTCCGAGGAGCAGGAAAATCAACGTTTTGGGCAAAAGCCCTTCATCATCATTCATTCCTAATGAAGGGCTTTTGCTCAATTCTCCTGCTCCTCTGAAGCTGTCTGACCTGCTGTGCTTTTCCAGCACCACACTCTCGACTCTAAACTCCAGTATCTGCAGTCCTCACTTTCACCTCAATGTAGACAGTGTCTACCACTCTGCCCTCATTAATCGCTTTGGTTGCATCCTGAAAAAACCCAGGTCAAATTTGTGAGACACGATTTCCCATGCACAAAGCCATGCTAACTATCCCTAACCAGTCCTTGCCTTCCCACATGCATGTAAATCCTATCTTCCAAAATCTCTTCAAAAAACTTACCCACCGTTGATGTCAGAATCACGGGTCAATACTCCCCAGGCTTCTCCTTACAGCCTTTCTTAAACAAAGGCACAAAATTAGCCCCTCTCCAGTCCTCTGGCCCCTCACCCCTGGCTGTCGATGATACAAGTATCTCGACTAAGCTCTCCACAATTTCTTCCCTAACTTCCAACAACATATACTTGATCAGATCCTGGAGATTTATCCACCTTTATGTATTTTAAGACCTCCAGCACTTCCTCTTCTGTAAGGTGGACTGTTTTCAAGACATCAATATTTGTTTCCCCGAGCCTCTATTTCTTTCTCTACAATAAAAACTGATGTGAAATATTGGTTTAGTATCTCTCCCATCTCCTACAGTTCCACACATTGATTTTTAAGGGGCCCTATTCACCCCCCACTTGCTTTTTTGCTCTTAATGCACTTGTAGAATCTCTTTGGATTATCTTTAATCTTATCTGTCAAGGCGATATCATATCCCCTTTATGTTCTCCTGATTTCCCTCTTAAGAAAGCCCCTTATACACTTCAAGAGATTCACTTGATCCCAATTATCTATATCTAACAAATGCCTCCTTGTTATTCTTGACCAGTACTTTATTCATCCATTGTCCCAATCCTTACCAGTCTTACTCTTCACTCTAAAAGGATCATCATTGCTCTGAACTCTCATTATGTCACTTTTGAAAGCCACCCACGTGCCAGTCGCCCTTTTACCTTTGAACAATCTATTAAGTTTTGGGGAAAATGACAAGCTGAGTCTTCGCCCTCACTTTATTTCATACCATCACGTGTCTAGCTCTCAGTCCAACTTTCCCAATGATGTACTTTGATTTTTCCCCGTTCAGTCATACTGGGACTAGGTTTTGCAATGTTCTGCACTGAGTGAGCATAGAGTGATTAAAGGGTTTTCTGTAGTGATTGTAACGAGGTCAGCCAGATGAACCTCTTAGAATATGAGTTCCCTGATTGGAACTGGTCCAATCAGGGAGCCTGGGCTGACAGATAAAAACAGAAGTGTCAGAGGTTCTGCTTACACTGAGAGCTGGCTCTGAATGGGGGAGAACTAAAGTATAGGATGGTTCATGGGTAACCAAAGGATGCCTTGGTGATTGACCCTGGTGTCTGTGAAGTTATTTCAGTCTCTCTGATTCTAGATGTTTCTGTTACACATTTAGCTGAGCACTTAGCGCAAGCACTTACGGCATACCTTCAAAGCTGTAAAATATCTCAAGCCTCAGTCTTCACATGCTGCATTATCTGAAAACAATTTGACACTGAATCTCTTTCATAGAGTCATACAACACAGAAACAGACCCTTCGGTCCAACCAGTTCATGCCGAAAACAATCCCAAACTAACCTCGTCCATCTGCCTCCTCCTGGCCAGTATCTCTCCAAACCTTTCCTGTCCATGTACTTATCTAAGCTTGATTAAAGAGATAGCTTTTCTTTAAGATCTATCTCAAACAGGAAAAGCAAGAGATAAAAAGGTGCAGAATTCCACACTATGTGGCTCAGATGGTTGGAAGTACAAGCAATGACAGTTGAACAAAGAAAATCATGGGTACACAGGAGACCTGAACTGGAGGAGGGCAGAGCGATCAGAGAGCTGTGGAGCTGAAGGAATTTGCAAAGACAGGATGGTGGAACCTGAATGCCAAGGATGAAAATTTTAAACTCGAGGCGTGAACAGCTGAACTGTCAGGAGGCAGTGTGAGAGGGAACCTGCTTTATAGATCTGTATTTCTAATCCATCCGAGCTGTTCTGTCATCAACCCTCCCCTCCTGAACATCATGCTCTCCGAATGATTTCAATGAATGGAAAGAATACACAGTGCACAGACTTGCTGCAGGCATTTCGAAGCGTTAGGTAAATACGATATAACGTTTCAGCATGTGATATATGCATGTCATTATGTAGTCTATGTGAATTCACTATATGATATACATCCTCAACACTCTGCACAGACTTTGAATTATATTGCAAAAGGTTCCTCACATACTCCCAACTGGCTATCTAGCTGCATCTGTAATATATCTCAGTGTTAGTGCAATTACAGCATTTTATTTTGTCTCGACTCCGTTGACTCAGCAAATATGCTCAAGAATGAAAAAAGCCTATAAATGAATGATTTCTTTATATTGTAAAGTTTTGCAAATGAATGACCACTTCTGTGCCATTTACCTCAGTTTGGAGCACAATCCAAGACAAGACCTTTTCTATTCTGTACAGATCCTTGCTCTCCAGTTTATTTATTTCTATGCAGCTCCCAGTGGGTCTCCCTAATCCTTGCTCAGGGCAAAGGAGAACAAGTTCAGAAATACTTTAAAGGTAAGGCAGGCAGGTTTACTCCTGGTTTGATGCCAACAGTGTAACCTGGTGTCAAGTTTCCACCTCGCCGTTAACTGTGGGAGGGTGCCTTCCCTTGGCAGAGAAGTCTGAAACTAGGAGTCACCGTATAAAGTGTTAACCATCTCGGCTGGAGGCAAAGAAATATTTATTCACTCAAAGAACTGTGGATGTTTAGAATTTTGTACCTCAGGGGCTGTGAATGCTCAGTCATGTGCAAGATAGCGGTGGAGTAACAGGGCTGTGTGTGGGTTCTTGCCCAGGGCTTACCCGCTCCAATTGGCTTTCCTTCTTGGCCTCTGTTTCACTTCTGCACTTTTTCTTTTGTTCACATTTTTAAAAATCTTTTATTCTTTTTCTTCTGTGGCGGGTTGTTGGCAGCATCGGCGCGGCAACAAGAGCAGACGTGTGCGGACTGACAGACACAGCATCTCCCAGCAACTAGAGGACATCCGCACCGGTCTTTGGGGCCAGAAGCAAAGCTCCTCCAGCGATCGGGAGAATGATGATGGGCTCTTCAAGATGGCACCACTGGCAAGATGACTTCTGCAGTGGGATCGGGGCTCTTTGCACAGCAGAGGCCTGGCAGTGCAGTAAGGGATTTCCGGTGTCAGTTGGCCTGGAGCAGGGACTCCTGGCATTGTCAGCGGAGTCAGGGATTCCTGGTGTCGTAGGCCCAGAGCGGGGAATTCTGGCACTGGCAACGGAGTCAGGGATTCTTGGTGTCAGTAGGCCCAGAGCAGGGACTCCTGCACTGGCAGTGCAGTCAGGGATTCCCGGTGTCAGTTGGCCTGGAGCAGGGTCTCCTGGCACTGACATGGGACTCAGGGATTCCTGGTGCAGTAGGCCCACAGCGGGGCTCCTGGTACTGGCTGGGGAGTCAGGGATTCCTAGTGGCAGTAGGCCTGGAGCAGGGACTACTTACACTAGCAGCAGAGTCAGGGATTCCTTGTGTCAGTAGGCCCAGAGTGGGGAAGCCTGGCATTAGTATGGCAGTGACGGCAACATGTTTTACCCAGGTCGGAGGCTCCTGGTGTCATTGAGACAGCAGGGGAGTCAGCGACTCCTGCTCATGGTTGTAGTGTGCTGGGAGCAGGGACCTCTGGTCATTGGCAAGGTGGTAGCGTCAGTGGAGCTGTGGAGTCCTGGCTGCTTGATGACTGTGGATTCAGTGCCATCAGCAAGGTGGGCAAGTAGCGAAAAGATGGTGCCTAAAATGTGGTGGCTCCTACATTGTTGGTTCTGGCACAAGCAGGGGCAGGGGGGTAGAGGTCTCTCTTTCAGTTACTGGAGGCTCGTGCTGGTGTGGACTGTGTGGGAAAGACTGTTATTCTGAATTTTACATTTACTTTTCTAATTTATTCCTATGATTTGTAATGCTGGACTTTTTTTAAAATTTTTCTTATTTCTTTTTCCTAAAAATTTGGGAATCCGTGCATATTAACACCCCTTTCCAAAACCTCCTTAAAATATGCTTCACCGAACATGCCTTTGGCAACCTCCTTGTAGCACTTCCATCATTTCCTACTCCTGGGTGTCTTCTGATCCTTTACAAAGTACCTCAGGAAATGTACCCAGATACCTTCATACCAAGGATGGTGCTGTAATGTGGCGAGTGACTGTACTCATGTGAGTATATATGACAATAAAGCTAATTCAATTCAACTCATTGACTGTGTTCAAGAGAGATGCCAATAGAGTTTTGGGGAAACTAAGGGAGATGGGGATAATTTAAGACAAAGCAGAAGATCAGCCATGACCTTATTGAATGGCAGAACAGGCATGATGAGCTGAATGGCGTACATCGGCTCTCATTAATTACATTCTCATGTAGACATTACATTGCTCTTTCCCATGTTCATTACTACACAAACACATTGTAGTCACTGATATCTCATTGCTGTCACTCACCGTCCAGAAGTCAAGATGTTGGAAGAGACTTGGAAGTAGGTCACCCACTGGCCCTTCTTGGTTATAATTAATATGCAATCCAGGGAAATATTAATGCTAACTGGAATTGTAATCACTTCTTATCTTCAAAGAAAGGAGGGGAAAATATTTTACTAGCCTTTTCTGAAACATCAATAATTGAAATTGAGTTGTAGGCTGTAACAAATCTTGAGGTCAAGACTTAGTGTGTAAACAACGTCTAAGATTCATTGGGCATTTCTTTCATGTGAAAATTTCCTGAGGCACTTTGTAAAGGACCAGAGGACACCCAAGAGCAGGAGATGAAGGAACAGCTGTAAGGAGGTGGCCAAAGGCGTGTTCAGTGAAGCATATTTTAAGGAGGTTATAGAAAGTGATGCTAACGTAGAGCGATTTAGTAAAAGAGAGGGTGTCTGAAGGCTCCTTCATGAAATAGATTGGGCTGCAAGTATAGAAAGAAAAGAGTTTTGAACACATATTAGGATTTACGTTTTCAAACAACTTGCAGTGTCCCCTCGCTAGGAGTCAATGTAGCAGGTTAATGATGGCCCAAAGAGATTTGGAAAATAAAGGCAAGAATTTGTCACAGCTTGTGACCTTTTTGAATTCATCAAAAGATGTTGTAGATAAAGCAAAGAGCTCTGAGTTTTCATTCATGGATATCAGAGGAGTGCACATTCTCAGTCACCCACAAGCAGAGGTGCCACTAGTTAGAAGTCCGGGAAAATTAAGGTGCCATCTCTTGAACATTGGATGCGTTTTTGGTTTGTTATGAAATAGATTTTGTGTTTGCCTACCTTTCCACACACTTCCCTTCATCAGGAAACCTGCTTGCATCTTTCACATTGATTAAAAAGAAGACAAAACATTGATCGAGCTGCAGCAATGTTTTTAAAATGTAGCCGACTTTAGATTAAATACTCTTAATCCATTATAACATAGGTGAAGACAGCTACTGAGTTCAAGAATATGCCAAAATGTAATTGTCAGGGACAGTAATTACAGATTTACCATACAATCCAAAAGTTCAGGCAGCATATTAATTCAGAAACAGCCTTTCAATTGCAGTTGAGAATTATCAATATGAGTGAGTTAATGGCTAGCCAAGCGTATGAAAAACGTTGTACATTGAAAATTTCTAATGAATTAAACATCACATCTCTTCAAACATGGATATGAACTGACTTTAGGGGGCAGTATTCCAGTAGATATAAAATAAACAAGATGTAGTTCAAGTGTCTTTTTTTTTTGTCTCAGCAAATCTTTCTTGTTTCCAGTAAGGATTTATTTTGCAATAAACCAGCAAAATTAGAATCCAAAGCAGAGCATTGATCTAAATATGATTGTATTATAGAGAACCACTATATAGGGGAATAGAATGCTTGATATGCTTCAACTGCCGTGTTATAGATTTGCCAGGAACTTCGAAACCTCCCAGCATTTTAAAGCACCAAAGTTCAATGCTATATAGTGGGAAAAAGCCTTTGGCTAACTCTCTTGTTACCCTCAGTCTGTCGAGTTCACTATTTCAGCCATAACATTGTATTCCTCACTCTGTTCTATTATCCTATGCACTTTGTATGGTATGATCTGCCTGTACTGCATGCAAAACAAAACTTTACACTGTACGTATGTACATGTGTCAATAATAAATCAAATGAAATCAAACATCTGTGGTGGAGCAGTGAGAAAGGAAAGATGAATTTGTACAAGGCATTGATTAGTCCAAAGTGACAGTAAGTTCATTGAAATTCACTAATCTCTTCAGGAGTTCCTCAGGATATCAACCATTTTGAGCTGCTTCATCTATGACTTTCCCTCCATCATAAGGTCAGAAGTGGAGATGTTCGCCAATGATTGTATAATGTTCAGTGCCATTTGCCACTCCTCAGACACTGAAGCAGTCCATGTTCACATGCAACAAGATCAAGACAATATCCTGGCTTGGGCTGACACGTGGCAAATAACATTTGTGCCACACAAATGCCAGATAATAAGAAACAATCTAACTACCACCCCTTGACACTCATGGTGTTATCAAATGTTATTGACTCCAGAAACTCAGGAGTGTGATGGAATACTCCCCTAGATGGGTGCAGCTCCAACAACACTCAAGAAGCTTGGCACCATCCAGGACAAAGAAGCCCACTTGATTGGCACCACATTGAAAGCATCCAACCCTTCCACCACTGACACTCAGCAGCAGCAGTGTGTACTATCTACAAGATGCACTGCAGAAACTCACCAAAGATTCTTAGACAGCACCTTTCAAACTCACAACCACTTCCATCTAGAAGGACATGGGCAGCAGATACATGGGAACACTATCACCTGCAAGTTCCCCTCCAAGCTACTCACCATCCTGACCTGAAAATATATCACCATGCTTTCACTGTCGTTGGATCAAAATCCTGGAATTCCCTCCCTAATGGCAATGTGATTCAACTTATAGCACATGGACTGCAGCGGTTCAAGAAGGCAGCTCACTACCAACTTCTCAAAGGCAATTGGGATGTGCAATTAATATTGGCCCAGCCAGCAACACTCATGTCCCACGAGTGAATAAAAAGCAATGAGACCAGCAATGGAAGTGATAGCTTTAATGAAAATGAGAGGGTCTTAAGGGGAAACTTAAGACAGATTTTCTAAATTACAGAAAACAGTTTGCACATTCGATTATGAAGGGATGTTAATGAAGGCTCACCACTAGAACTGAAAATGAACTAGGAAGTTGGGAGGTAACTTTTCTTACAGAGGTTATTAGAGATTTGTTCTAAGTTCCTCCAACCCAGGTAAAATCCGTAGGCCGAAATACCTTTCTGTTCTAAGTATTAATGGTTATACTTTGTCATTTTCAAAGGCTAACAGAACAGGATACTCAAAGGGATTCTTGGCTATAAACATATGAAATGTGGAAAAAAAAAGAAGAAATAATTGTAAACTATGTCTTGACAGTTGAGACGTATAGGAACATAGAGAAGGAAGCAATTCAAACCATTGAGCCCAGCCTATCAGTTAGTACAATTATAGCTAGTTGAACACTTCAATACCTCTTATCAAGCCCAACCAGATAACCCTGTAATCAGAAGTCTATCAATCTCTATTAGATAGGGATGTAGGAACCTTTCAGCCCATTGAGTCTGCCCCTACCATTCAATATGATCAAACCTGATTGAACACTTCAATGCCTTTTATCCATTGCATTCCCATAACCCACTTGTAATCAGAAATCTATCAATTTCTATCTTAAACATACTCAAAGACTGAGCTTCCACAGGGTTCTGTGGTACCGAGTACCATAGATTCACAACCCTTGGAGTAAAGAAAGATTCTCCTCATCTCACATCTATAGGCATCTCCTTTCTTTCTAAATTGTTTTTAAACTCTCCACTGGTGAAAATCTTGCCTCCATCTACCCTGTCTATCCCTCCAAGTCAAACTCTAGCCCTCAGCATCTCTTCTCATTCTCTAAAACTCGAGGGAGTCCTGGCCCAACTTGCCCAACCTATCTTCATAGGAGAGTCCCACCATCCCAGGAAGAACTCTAGTAAACCTTCAGTGTACTCTGTCTCTCTAGCAACAATAATTTTCCTGAGGTAAGGCAACCAAAACTGCTCACAGTATCCCAGGTTCGGTCTAACTGTTATGTAATTGAAGCATGACTTAACTACTCCTGTACTCTAAGCCTCTTGCAATAAAGCGTAAATCTAACTTGATGCAACTCAGCCCAAATATTATTCAATATCACAACCTTCATTGTTCTTTGATGAAGAACATTTCACAGACTCATGACCCTCTGAGAAATATCATTCTCCTTATCTCTACCTCAAGGGGGACACCGCTTGCTTTAACTGTGTCCTTTCGTCTTGTCTCTGTTAATGTAGAAATATTCGCCAGTATCCACACAGTCAGTCCCCTGGGGTCTTGTATGTTTTCATAAGATCATCTCTCATTTTTCTCAAGTTTCCCAATAATTTAGATAACCCTTTTGGCTCAGGAATCAGTCTCTGTATTGGCTTCAATGCAACTATATCCTTAAATAAATTGTATGCTGTTTTCCACATGTGGTCTCACCTATGCCCTATACGCAAGAGCAAAACTTTCCAATTTTAATAATCCATTCCCTTTGGAATAAACAACAACATTCCATTAGCCTTCCTAGTTACTTTTTGTACTAACCCTTTGCAATTCATGTATCACGATATCCAGATCTCTCTGTACCTCAGGTCTCAATGTTTTTAAATAATAAAATGCCTTCTTCCTCCTAAAGTGGGAGAAGTTCACATTTTCCAAAACAGTGCATTCCATCTCCAACTTGGTAAGCAATTGAATGGGCAGCCTTTTCAGGGATTACCAGGAAAGGGTAGGGGCACAGGTCTAATTGGATGATGTATTGAAAGGGCTGGCACAAAAGGATAAGTAGCTACTTTCTGTACTGCATCACTCTGACTCTATGGTTATACGTGGTTATCTTGGGAGGAAGACTCGGTGGGTAGCATTTACAACCTTTCCATAAGAAAGTGGGAAAGCTGCGAAACTGTCTGGTTCCTAATCGCAAGTTCCGCTCCAGCCTGAGGTAAACATAACAGCAATGCCTCATACAGTGGAAATGATTCCAATTCAAATGCAAAACTGAATTATGATGAAGGACAGCAGGATCCATCCTGTTGCTATGCTGCTCGTAGCTTGTTGCTAGGTTATCCATAATTGGCTACACATGCGGATAAATAAAGGGCAGCACCGAGTCTTTGAGGTAATTTGAATGAAAACATTTTTAAAAAGGGGAGCGTTTTACAAATGGCCTCTTTCTTCTTCCTTTCCACGATACCAGCTGGGGAATGTTGAATGGAGGCTGTTCCAGTTGAGGGAGCAGAAAGTTGAAATTTCAAAAAGCTAAGCTATTACAGCTGTTTCCCTTGAAGAAGCTGGAAGCTCTCACTCATGGGAGGAGGAACAAGCTTGACGCTTTGAGTTTGGCAAGTTTTGATCCAAGCCTGCTCGAAAAGTGCCAAGCTTCTTATGCAAAATGTCTGGGAACTCGCTTTTCTGCCCTGGAGTGTTCAGTGGGCAGAATCTTTCCCGTCTTGCACATATTTACTCAGCTCTGCGAAAGGACCTGATGCCACTATCTACAGCCACTCGTGTTGTGCCAACCTCACTTTCTGAATCCAACAAATCTGTGACCAAGGCCACCTGCGCAACTTGTGGATCTACTGCTCAGGATACGTGATCCTCATGGGGAAATGGTGACCTCTTCAAACCACAGCATGGTGGAACTTGAATACTGGTAAAGGTACACTCACCTTTATTGGTCAGTGCATTGAGTATAGGGGTTGGGAGGTTACGTTGCAGCTGTACAGAGCATTGGTTAAGCCATTTTTGGAATACTGCATTCAATTCTGGTCTCCCTGCTATGGGAAAGATGTTGTGAAATTCACAGCAATTCAAAAACAATTTACAAGGACGTGGCCAAGGTTGGAGAGTTCGAACTATAGGGGGAGGCTGATTAGGCCAATTATTTTCTCTGGAGCGTCGGAAGCTGAGGGATGACCTTACAGAAGCTCCTAAAATCATGACAGCCATGGATAGGGGGAATAGCCAAGGTATTTTCCCAGGGTAAGCGAGTCCAAAATTAGAGGACATAGGTTTAAGGTGATAGGAGAAGATATAAAAAGGACCTAAGTGGCAACTTTTTTCATGCAGAGGATAGTGTGTGAATTGTTTAGAGGGATATGGGCAAAATGCTGGCAAGTGGACTCGATTATAATTTAAGATACCTGGTTTGCATGGATGAGTTGGACTGGAGGGTCTGTTTCTGTGCTATACACCTCTATTATTCTATAAGAGCTAAATAATAGCTACAAAGAGAGGCTGGGTAGGTGTGGCTTGTTTTCTTTAGAGCAGAGAAGTCTGAGGTTGGGTTGTGGCGGGGAGGACGCTGATAGAGGTGTGTAAGACTAAGTGGGGCACAGATAGGTTGCGTAGGAAGCAGATATTCCTGTTAGTGAAAGAGTCACAACCTTTAAAAATTACGTGGATGAGCATTCCGAATACTATAACTTTCAAGTCGATGGGCAAGTACTGAAGGGTGCAGATAGGCTGATGCTGGTGGGCCGAAGGGCCTATTCAGTCATGCACAACTCCATGACTGTAATTAAGTCTGGAGTAACAAGCTACACTCAGCGATACTGACCACCAAACTATCATCAATCATTGTAAAAACCTGGTCTCCTGACTTCCCAAAGTCCGTGCCCAGTCTGGCCAACATCTGACTCACAGTAATATGGTTGACTTTTAACTGTCTTCTGACAATGTGGAAGCAGGCCATTCAGCCCATTGAGTCCACACCAACCCTCTGAAGAGCATTTCTCCCAAACCCACACCTGAATCCCCATATTTCCATTGTTAATCTATATAGCCAACACATCCCTGGACATTTTAGCATGGCCAATTCACCTAACCTGCACATCTTTGGACTATGGGAGGAAACCTAGAGCGGCCAGCAAGAATGTGTAAACTCCACGCAGCCAGTCACCCAAGGTTGGAATTGAACCCAGATTCCTCGCACTGTGAGGCAGCAGTGCTACCCACTGAGCCACCGTGCTGCCCAATAGGCTGACAAGCTGCTCAGTTGAGCAACTGGGGAGGGTCAACCTGCCAAGACAGTGACAATGACATTCCATGAGAAAATGGACAAAAAAGTGAACAGTTAATAATCTGGATGGTCAAGCAGTTCTCTTCTGAGCTGTAGGCAGAATCTTCATGGATGAATGAAACCAGAGCCATTTAAACACACGCAAATTCTGACCCAGCATATCTATACCAGTGAGAAAATGGCACAGCTTCTTAAGACACAGGGACAGGGTAAAGAGACACAAAGGAAGATCATAGTTTGCTCGAACATAGTGCTCAGTTTGACACACATGTGCATTGCATTGTGATTCCCTCTCTATCAAAATCACTGGGGAAATAAAGATCATTTAAAGAAGCCAAAAGCATTTTTTTGCCAGAGAGTGCTTTGATTTTTCTTGCAACTTATGTCTCTGGAGATTTTACAAACGTCCTTTGTTGTTAGGTGACTGCATATCTGATTACTTTGAATGGACCACGAGTGAAGTTAGTATGTACATAAGGAAGTGGTACTCAGAAAGACATATAGCTCCCTTCTTGCAGTATTTTAATCTTTACCCATGAGTAGATTAAAATCATCTTTCCACGTAAGTTAGAATAAAGAACATAGAACATTACAGCACAGTATGGGCCCTTCAGCCCTTGATGTTGCGCTGACCTGTGAAACCAATCTGAAGGAGAAAGTGAGGACTGCAGATGCTGGAGATCAGAGCTGAAAAATGTGTTGCTGGAAAAGCGCAGCAGGTCAGGCAGCATCCAAGGAGCAGGAGAATCGACGTTTCGGGCATAAGACCTTCTTCAGGAATGAAGAAGGGCTTATACCCAAAACATCGATTCTCCTGCTCCTTGGATGCTGCCTGACCTGCTGCGCTTTTCCAGCAACACATTTTTCAAACCAATCTGAAGCCCATGTAACCTACACTATTCCATTTTCATCCATATGTTTGTCCAGTGGCCATTTAAATGCCCTTAAAAGTTGGCAAGTCTACTACTATTGCAGGCAGGGTGTTCCACATCCTGACAACTCTCTGAGTAAAGAAACTACCTCTGACATCTGATCCATACCTATCACCTCTCAATTTAAAGCCATGTCCCCTCATTCTAGTCATCACCATCTGAGGAAAAAGGCTCTCACTATCCAGAGTCTAGATTAGGGTGGTGCTGGAAAAGCACAGCAGGTCAGGCAGCATCCAAGGAGCAGGAAAAACAATGTTTTGGGCAAAAGCCCTTCATCAGGAAGGGCTTCTCACTATCCACCCTATCTAACCCTCTGATATCTTATATGTCTCAATTAAGTCACTTCTCAACCTTCTTCTCTCTAATGAAAACAGCCTCCAGTCCTTCAGCCTTTCCTCATAAGACCTTCCCTTCATACCAGGCAACATCCTAGTAAATTTCCTCTGAACTCTTTCCAAAGATTCCAGATGTTTCCTATAATACGGTGGCCAGAACTGTACGCAATACTCCAAGTGCGGCCGCACCAGAGTTTTGACCAGCTGAAACATGATCTCATGGCTCCAAAACCCGATCCCTCCATTAATAAAAGCTTACACATCATATGCCTTCTTAACAACCCTATCAACCTGGGTGGCAACTTTCAGGGATCTACGTACATGGACACCGAGATCTCTCTGCTCATCTACACTACCAAGAATCTTACTATTAGCCCAGTACTCTGTATTCCTGTTGCTCCTTCTAAAGTGAATCACCTCACACTTTTCCACATTAAACTTCATTTACCACATCTCAGCCCAGCTCTGCAGCTTATCTATGTCCCTCTGTAACCTGCAACATCCCTCGGCACTAAACACAACTCCACCAACCTTAGTGTCGTCCGCAAATTTACTAACCCAAACTTCTACGCCCTCATCTAGGTCATTTATAAAAATGGCACACAGCAGTGGCCCCACTGACAACTGAATTCTAGGATGAACAATTCCCATCAACCACCATCCTCTGTCTTCTTTCAGCTAGCCAATTTCTGATCCAAACTGCTAAATCACAAGCCTCCATAATTTCTGCAATAGCCTACCATGGAGAACCTTATCAAACACCTTACTGAAATTCATATACAGCACATCAACCACTTTACCCTCATCCATCTGTTTGGTCACCTTCTCAAAGAACTCAATAAGGTTTGTGAGGCATCACCTACTTTTCATAATCCCTAATCAACTTAGCCCTCTCTAGATGATTATAAATCCTATCTCTTATAATCCTTCCCAACACTTTAACCACAACCAAAGTAAGGCTCACTTAGTCTATAACTACTAGGGTTGTCTCTACTCCCCTTCTTGAACATGGGGATAACATTTGTTATCCTCTAGTCTTCTGCATTATTCCTGTAAGCAATGACATCATAAAGATCAAAACTAAAGGCTCTGCAATCTCTTCCCTGGCTTCCCACAGAATCCTAGGATAAATTCTATCTGGCCCAAGGACTTATCCTTGACAACATTGGCTTTTTCAAGTGTAAATACTGACGAAAAATGTTCATTTAGCACTTCTCCTATCTCCTTGGACTCCACATACTGTTCTTGATTAGCCCTAATCTTTCTCTAGTCATTATTTTATTCCTGATATACCTAGAGAAAGCTTTAGGGTTTTCCTTGATCCTACCTATCAATTACCTCTCATGTCCCCTCATGGCTCATCTTAGCTCCCTCTTTAAGTCTTTTCTGGCTAACTTGTAACTCTCAAGCGCCCTAACTGAGCCTTCACACCTCATCCTTACATAAGTCTTCTTCTTCTTCCTGACAAGAGATTCAACTTGTTTAGTAAATCATGGCTCCCTTGCTCGACCACTTCATCCCTGCCTGACAGGTACACGCTTATCAAGGAAATGCAGATGCTGTTCCTCGAATAAGCTCCACATTTCAATTATGCCCATCCCCTGCAGTTTCCTTCCCCATCCTATGCATCCTAAATCTTGCCTAATTGCATCATAATTGCCTTTCCCCCAGCCTCCCCTGCTATGACTCCTGTCCTGTGGTATATATCTATCCCTTTCCATTGGTAAAGTAAACATAACCGAATTATGGCCACTATCACCAAACTGTTCACCTACCTCCAAATTTAACACCTGGCCCGTTCATTACCCAGTACCAAGTCAAATGCGGCCTCGCCCTTTGTTGACTTATCTACATACTGTGTCAGGAAACCATCCTGCACACATTGGACAAAAACTGACCCATCTAAAGGACTCAAACTAAAGTATTTCCAGTCAATATTTGGAAAGTTAAAGTTCCCCATAACGATTACCCTGTTACTCTCACTCCTATCCAGAATCATCTTTGTTTTCCTCTCCTGTACATCTCTGGAAGGCCTGTAGAAAACTCCCAACAGGGTGACCTCTCCTTTCCTGTTTGTAATTTCAACCCATACTACCTCAGTAGACAAATCCTCAAACGTCCTTTCTGCCACCATACTATTGTCCTTGATTAACAATGACACACCTCCACTTCTTTTAACACTTTCCCTGTTCTTACTGAAACAACTATACCTCAGAATCTGCGACAACCATTCCGGTCCCTGCTCTCTCCATATCTCCAAAACTAACTCATTGAATCTAAAGCAAAAGAATTAAGGAAAGCAGAAACAGAGGTTTCACAGGAGCCCATGGGTCAGGAGGCAAAGGGAATTAAACCCTTAAGCTCTTCTTAGAGCAGGGAAGGTGAAGAGGAAATTTGATCGGTGTTCAAAATCATGATGATTTTGATTAACGTGAAGTGAAATGGTTTCTAATGGTTGAAGAGCTGGTAGCTGGAGGGCACAGACTTAAAAAGGTCATTGGCAAAAGAATTCTAGGTGAGAAACAGCTTTACCAACGCAATGAGTGAATTGAAATTAAAATGCACTGCTTGATGGAGATCTGAAGAAATATTCATCAGCACCCAACAGGGAGTTGGATAAATATCTGAAGGTGAAAACAATATTTCAATGTCTTCAAGCTTGTTTCATTGAATGGCCTCAGACCTACCTGAAGTTTTCCGTGCTACCTGGTTTCTGGGTCAGTTCAGTTTTGGATCCAAGCTGGATGATTCTTTGTGTAACTTGTGGCCCAGTATATCTGATATACCACAGACTGACTATGGTCTGCTCAGCTAGGTTTCTGCAAAGCTCCATTTATTTAAAGGGCTTGAAATATTAACTCTGTTTCTCTCCAAAGATCCTGTCATATTTGCTAAGTTTCTCCAGAAATTTCTGTTTTTGTTTGTTTCAGATAGAATTATAGAGACGTACGGTATGGAAACAGAGGCTTTGATCTAAATTGTCCATGCCAACCAGATATCCTAATCTAATCTAGTCCCATTTGCCAGCATTTGGCCCATATCCCTCTCAACCTTGCCATTCATGTACCCATCCAGATGTTTAATTGTGCCAGCCTCCACCACCTCCTTTGGCTGTTCCTTCCATAGAGGCACCAGCTTCTCCAGTGTCAGATCTCCAGTATGTGCAGATGTATCTTTTATTTATTATTTTTATTTGTGCTATAATTTAAACATGAGGTAGAAGATCCTTTATCCGAAATGCTCGGGGCCAGCTGTTTTTTGGAATTCGGAATTTTTCACGTTTCAGAATAATGATGAAATTTAATAGTGAATTTTTAAAAAAATCTTACCGGAGGAGCAGAATTCTAAATAAGAACGTGCTTGGCCAGGCCCACTCCCCCACCCCCCCCCTCCAGTTGCATCTGAGTGACACAAGTCGAGTGGGTGTCCACTTGGGGGCATTCACAGAGAAACCTCCAGGCCTGTCAGTGCTTGGCCACAACCCCATGTCGCATCTGAGTGACACATATTCAGTGGGTGTTGACTTGGGTTAACTGTTTGCTCGCCAAAGAACCTTGGTAATGAGAAAAAACATCTTCACAAAAAAACCTTCGGATTTTGGAGCTTTTCGGTTTTTACATGTTCGGATAAAGGATCTTCTCAATGAGTCAAAATCGTGCTGTAAACCTCTATAACTCTCGAGTACAGATTGTTCCTTCCACCTTCACAGACTGGAGTGTATATCAAGTAGTGCACTGTTTTATCATCATCTATATCCATATCTAATCACCCTATTCTTTCACCACATTTTACACTTCTGAACAAGGCTCACTGAGACCAAAACATTAACTCTGACTTCTCTCCACAGGTGCTGCCAGACCTGCTGAGTTTTTCCAGAAATTTCTTTTTTTTTCTGATTTCGAGCATTCACAGTTCTTTCAGTTTTTTTACATTTTAAATTTACTTCAATAACTTCTCAGCTTCTTCCCCTTTTACTTGAGATCCCCTTAGCTGATCACTGAAAACAACACATGCTGGAGATCACAGCAAGTCAGGTAGCATCCATGGAGAGAAAGCAAGCTAATGTTTTGAGTCTAGATAACTCTTCATCAGAGCCATGGAGAGTTGAAGAGTTAGCTTGCTCTATCTCCACAGATGCTATCTGACCCGCTGTGATCTCCAACACTTGTTGTTGTCAGTACAGATTCCAGCATATGCAGTAATTTACTCCGACATGCTAGCTGATCACTTTTCTCCATCTCCTCCTGTCAATCACCTCTTCCTCCAGCAATCCCATGGTGTTTCAGACACTGAATCTCTCCATCTCATTTTTCACGGTAGTCACATCACTGCCACTTATTGAGTCATCGAGTTGAAACAGCACGGAAAATAACCCTTTGGTCCAACTCATCCACATTGACCAGATATCCCAAATTAATCCAGTCCCATTTGTCAGCGTTTGGCATATCCCACTAAACCCTTTCTATTCTGTACTCATCATTTCAAATGCTGTAATTGTACCAGCCTCCACCACTTCCTCGAGCAGTTAATTCCAATCACGTACCACCCTCTGCTTGAAAAAGCTGCCCCTTTGCTCCCTTTTATATCTTTCCCGTCTCACCTTAACCTATGCCCTCTAGTTTTGGACTCTCTTACCCTGGGGAAAAGACCTTGTGTATTCACTCTATCCATGCCCCTCATGATTTAATAAACCTCTAGAAGGCCACACCTCAACCTCCGACGCTCCAAGGAAAACATCCGCAGCCTATTCAGCCTCTCCCCATAGCTGAAACCCTCCAGTCCCGGCAACATCCTTGTACATCTTTATTGCACCCTTTCAGGTTTCACAACATCCTTCCAATAGCAGGGAGTTTGCCACATTTCCTCTGACCTGTTGACAATCATTTCAATTTCCTCAATATGCCTGCAATCTTCAATGAGCCTTGGATGTGCTGGATCCTAATTTGGTTTGGTTTTGTTACTCCACACAAACAGTTTCAGAATCTCATTGCTGTGCAGATGTTGTTCTTTTCTGTTTGACCTGGCCAAACGTTTCTGCTCCACATGGCGAGGCTGCTCTCAAACCTCTCTCGCAGAGTCTTTTTTTGCGGCTTTGGCAATATGTTTCTACTATACAAAACTTCTTCCAATTCCTGCAACATCTAGATGATCATGCGTACTGTCAGATGTGTGAGTGCAGAATATGACAGAATAATATATTTTGTTTTCAACAGTTTGGGGAGGTGGAAGAGAGCTGAAAATGTGTTGCTGGAAAAGCGCAGCAGGTCAGGCAGCATCCAGGGAACAGGAGAATCGACGTTTCAGGCACAAGCCCTTCTTCAGGAATGAGGAAAGTTTGTCCAGCAGGCTAAGATAAAAGGTAGGGAGGAGGGACTTGGGGGAGGGGCGTCGGAAATGTGATAGGTGGAAAGAGGTCAAGGTGAGGGTGATAGGTCAGACTGGGGTGGGGGCGGAGAGGTCAGGAAGAAGATTGCAGGTTAGGAAGGCGGTGCTGAATTCGATGGATTTGACTGAGACAAGGTGGGGGAGGGGAAATGAGGAAACTGGTGAAATCCGAGTTCATCCCTTGTGGTTGGAGGGTTCCCAGGCGGAAGATGAGGCACTCTTTCTCCAACCGTTGTGTTGTTGTGGTCTGGCGATGGAGGAGTCCAAAGACCTGCATATCCTTGGTGGAGTGGGAGGGGGAGTGGAAGTGTTGAGCCACAGGGTGGTTGGGTTGGTTGGTCCGGGTGTCCCAGAGGTGTTCTCTGAAACGCTCCGCAAGTAGGTGGCCTGTCTCCCCAATATAGAGGAGGCCACATCAGGTGCAGAGGATGCAATAGATGATGTGTGTGGAGGTGCAGGTGAATCTGTGGCGGATATGGAAGTTTCCTTTGGGGCCTTGGAGGGAGGTGAGGGGGGAGGTGTGGGCGCAAGTCTTGCACCTCCTGCGGTTGGTATCTCTGGCTAGGCCAGCCTTTATTCTCCCCTTCTCACCCAGGAGAAGGTGCTGGTGAGCTTCCTTCTTGAAACATCTCTTGAAATGCTTCAGTCCATCGGAGCCAATGCAACCAGAGTGTCATTAGTGAGGGAGTTCCTGGAATTTGACCCAGCGACCGTGAAGGAATGGCGATATCTTTCCCAGTCAGGACGATGAGTGGCTTGGAGTGGAACTTGCCAATGTTGGTGGTTTTCTCATGTACCTGCTGCCATTGTCCACCTAGATGGTAGAGAAGCTGAGTTTGGAATGTTCTGACTAAGAAGCCTTTGTGAATTTCTGTCATGCATGTTGAAGACGGTACACACTGCTGCGACTGAGCGTTGGTGGTGGGGCGAGTGAATGTGTATGTGGCACGAATCCGCTGGACTCTTTGTCTTGTATGGTGTCAATCTTCCTGAGTGCCTTCTGTGCAGAAAGTGATGACAGTCAACTCTTTTGACAATACTCTTTAGCATCACAGTCGGTAATTCAAGAAGGAAAGTTACTTCTGACGATCGAATCTATCTCAGTCCAGGCAAAGACACTTGCTGAAGGTCACATTTGACAAGATCAATCACCAGTTGTTTCACGTCCTTGAAAGGAAGGATCTCTTTAGAGGATCCGATTCAACAAAAACCATTTCATCACACTGGAGTACTATTGACTCTCTTGCATCTTATAGCATGTTATGTTTTGAATTGTATACAAAATACTTTTTTATTTTATACAGATCGACTGTTGTAACTCCATGTGTCCTTGATTATAGAAGATAGTCTAGAAAGGTCTTGTATTTTTAAAAGAATCTTCATTTTGCAAACTCTATATTCCAGTGCGAGAAGTAATGAGACTTGCTGCTAGCCTAAAGCCTCTCTCTCGATTACAACCTCCACTCATTTCTCCTGTGGCATTGATTTAACCTGTGGTCAATCCTCTGAAGGAATTACCCCAAAACCCTGTTTATTCACCAAACCAACATGAAGATCATGTCACTAGTAAACCTTTTGGAGCAAACTCAAATCTACTTTCCTCTCACCTAAAAAAGCACTCAAATTTAGTGTTGCTTAGTTGATTTACATCACCTCTCCAACTCTTCTGAATCGTCCCTTTGTTGCGCACCATTGACACCACCAGGGTCCTTTAACATGTGCCAAAACATACATGTTTGTAATAACTAGCTCTGTACACCTTCAGAAAATACCATTACAAATGAATGACTTGGCCTTCAAATGTACCCTGTCAATGGAATTGTCAAAAGAAAGAGAGACGAAGGGAAGGGGGTGAAAGGGAAAGAGAGAGAGAGGTAGAGAAAGAGATAAAGCAAGACAGAAAAAGAGAAAAATACAAAGACTGGGAGAGAGAACAAAAGAAAGAAAAAAAAGAGAGAAAAGAAATGAGAGACCGAGTAAGAGAAAAGAGTGAAAGAGAAAAGAGAGAAGAGAAAGGAGAATGTGAGAGAGGGAGAAAGGATGGAGGTAGAGGGAAGGTGGAGAAGAAAACTAGAGGAAGATTAAAAGAAAATAAAATGGAGAGGGAATCGGAAAGAGAGAAACTTTTATTTGTATCGTGCTTTTACAGCCTAAGAATACACCAAAGTGGCTAGCTGATTACCTTTTGAGGAGTAGCCAGTTTTGTAATAGAGGGAACCAATCTGCAGACAGCTGGATCCAATATCCAGCAATATGTTAATGATCAAATCAAATTATTTTTAAATGATTGTGATGACTGATAGAAGATATTAGATAAAGCATAGGAGTGAAGGGGTGGTCTGCATGGGATCTCTTCGGAGAATCGGTGCAGACTCGATGGGCCGAATGGCCTCTATCTAACACTGTAGAGATTCTATGATTCTTCAAAAAAGATTAGATTCTCTACAGTGTGGGAACAGGCCCTTTGGCCCAACAAGTCCACACCAACCCTCAAAAGAGTAACCCACCCCTTTGACTAATGAAGCTAACACTATGGACAATTTAGAATGGCCAACTCACCTGACCTGCACATCTTGGGAATGTGGGAGGGAACCCACACGGACAACATGCAAACTCCACACAGACAGTTGCCCAAGTCCAGAATCAAGCCTGGGTCCCTGGTGTCTTGAGGCAGCAGTGCTAACCACCAAGCCACCATGCTACTCAGTTGCAAGAGGGTCTTTTCTGTGCAGCTGAGAGGGCTAGCAAGGACACAATCTATCACAAATAAAACTTGATTCGCTTGAAAACTCCCAATCTCAAACTTTAGGATTGTAATACATTTGAGAAGACTTACAGGAACAGTTAGACGGCCTCTTGAAGAACGCATTACGTTTCTGACAAGAGGTTGGCCTTTCATCTCTCCTTACTCTTTCTGCTTTTCTCCTCTATCCTTTGTCTGTGTCATGCCAGCGAAACTTTTCATCACAGTCCTTGTAATATTCATAAATAAATCATATATTTATAATGAAATACCATAAAGCATTTCCAAAGCCTCTGCCTTTTAGGCCTCCTCAAGGGAAGAAGGAGGAATCAAAGTATTTTCCTTCATTCCCCAAGGAATCCCTAGCGGATGAAGGCTTGGGAAAATTCTCAGTTCTCTGCGCACTCTAAGGTGTCCATTATAAAATATACAGTACCTTATATTCCAGGCACCAAAATCCTTTGATCCAAAGTATTTTCAAGTTAAACTGGTTGGATTTTTTTTAACCCATTCTCCATCACAAGGATGAGTGGTCATTTCTCTTTTAGAACTTCCAGGCAATATTCAGAAACTCTGTATCTGCTTTGAATCTCTTCAAAACGCTTTCATCTGCATTGCAGACATTCGATTTATTTGAAAATCAGTTTGCTCAAGTGAAAGAGTCACTCGACAGAAGAAACCTTAGAAGATTTAGATAAATATGCAATTTTATGTCTATTTATGGACAAGCACACACATACATATACATACATACATGTACATACATACATAAAGTCATGTGCAAAATGTATGATGACACTCTGCTGAAGAATGAGAGATAGAACTAAGAGAAATTTACTTGAGATCAATGGTTAGATCAAACAGTTGTTAAAAAAGCATGGTTTTTTTTCACTGACTTAACAAAGGAAATGTGTTAGATCTATGTGCTTTTCCAGATTCTGAAAAGCACTTTGGCGTATATGCCTTTTTTCTCTATTGTAGACTTTAGTATAGGAGTATGCTCTTCAGTGAATGGATGCTCCTAGTTGGGAATATGCGTTCAGAGGCCACACAACCCAGTCTTCATTCCACTCTATTGCTGCCTTGTCCTCCAGTGTTCATTCCAGGTGAGAATCTGCCAAAGCCATCCATATTATTTGAACCATCAACATTAACAGCACAGAAGGGAGTTTGCCTACTCTTTGCCTGGCCAATTCAAAATGAGTTGTGTTGCTTTCATGCCAGAGACCCGTCTCTTTAAATCTATGACACCACAGAAAATGTAAAGTTACATGAAAAGGGTCCAGCAGGCTATGGTTGGCTCCGCTGCTTGAAATAGCCCGAACTCAGACAAGCCAACAGCCTCCAGCCAAACTCAGTGCTCAACCCCCTGCTTCCTCTCCCCTCAGGTCAGCTAGTATGACAATCCTCCCAGGAGGGTTTGGCAGTGCTCAAGCATTGACTTGCTATTCCCAGGAATTGAAGACCAACGCCCTTGATACTGCTGGAAAATCCAATGGACAATGAGTCTTTCTGCTTCCCGATTTGTGTAGGAAGGCAGTGCATCGTAAGTATTGCGTATTGGCTGAATAATGCTTGGAATGTGGTGTCAAGTCATGTGGTGCAGCCTCCATGAACAGTTAATTAGAGTAAGCAAGCCCACCTCTCAGTGACCTCCTGCTGGACAAGTATCTGGCTGTTGACCATTAAGGGAAGTGATAACCTAGTGGCATCATCATGAGACTATTAGCCCAGAGAGCCAGGTAATATTCTGGGGACCCTGGTTCAAATCTCACCATCAAAATTGAATCCAATAAAACTCTGGAATAAACAGTTCTAATAATAACCAATGAGACCGTTGCCAATTGTCCTTTCCCTAACATCCTTTGGGAAAGGAAATCTTACTTGGTCTGGCCAACATGTGACCCACAGTAAATTGGTTGACTCACTGGACAATTTGGGATATGTAATAAATGCTGGGCCAGGCAGTGACACCCACATCCTGTGAAAGAAATTTTTTAAAAATTGCACCTCCCTTAGTGATTCTGAAACGAAGAGAAGCTCTTGAATAGAGAAATCAGAATGAAAACTTGCTGTCAACCAACAAAGTAGATTGGATTCAAGATTGGCTGCACTGTAGAATGGTAAATGGTGTGGGGTGGCTCAATAGTTAGCACTACTCCCTCACAGCGCCAGGGATCCAGGTTTGATTCCTGCCTCTGAGTGACTGTTTGTGTGTGGAGTTTGCACATTCTCCCCGTGTCTGTGTGGGTTTCCTCCGGGTGCTCTGGTTTCTTCCCACAGAGTGAAGATGTGCAGGTTAAGTAAATTAGCTGTGATAAATTGGCCATGGTGTTGAGGGATTTGTAGGCTAAGTGGATTAGCCATGGGAAATTCAGTGTTACAATGGGGCAGGGGGATGAATCTGGGTGGGATAGACTTCAGACAGTCAATATAGGCCAAATAGCCTGTTTCCACACTGCAGGGATTCTATGAAGGCAATTATTGTCATTCTCCTAATAAATTGCTGATATATTTCACACTTCTGCTGGTACCAAACAAATATAATTTCAGATTCATTCACCCCAAGATACGATGATTGTATTCAACTGCTCATTTATACACAGAAATCATCTGGGTAAAATAAATGCTGACACCATTATTTCATATCTGTCCCTGTGATCGTGAGATTAGTACGAGATACATTCAAAATTGAATTTTAATGGTGCCCATAGTCCAACAACAATATTTTCATTTTTTGTTGCCTGTTTTTTTTTGACTATCTGGTCACTGATATGCCTTGAAATTAGCACTTCAATTGCTCCAGGCAGGCACAGTTAAGAGGCTGAGTATTAACAGGATAACTTTTGTTGAAGATTGGGTCAAGGAGAGCATAGTTGGTGCAACCCAAAATAATGTCAATTGTGAGGAGACTGATAAAAACTAAAATGTTTTATGCAAAGTCTTTGACAATCCAGATTTAACATTGTTGGGAATCTCAGAGACATTCCCTGTTGGAGGGAACTCTAAACCACGGTCTTGACCCCTCACTTGGACAGTTGTAAAAGTATTCAGGCAACAATTTTTGACAAAAAGCAATGGAACTTTCCCTGATGTTATCGCCAATATTTATCCCTCAACCAATATCACAAAAGCGAAAAACAGACCAACACGGTCAATAGCACACTGCTGTTAGAATCATAGAAACTCTATAGCGTGGAAGCAGGCTATTCAGCCCATTGAGTCCACACCAACCCTTTGAGCAGCATCCTGACATTTCCCATGGCTATGTCACCCAACCTGCACATCCCCGCACACTATGGGCAATTTAACCTGGCTAATCCACCTAACCTGCACATCTTTGGACTGTGGCAGGAAACTGGAGCACCCAGAGGAAACCCACGCAGCCACAGGGAGAATGTGCAAACCCACACAGACAGTTGGCCAAGGTGGCTGTTGATGGGATCTTGCTGTGCATAATTTGTCTGCACACACCCTCCACCTTCTCCTTTCCTATATTACAGCACGGTGGCTACGCATCAAAAGTGCTTCATTGTCAGTAAATTGGTACATCTGAAGTCAGACACATATATCATTTCTGTACATCAACCCTGTTCATTTGGTTCACTGGGATTGGATAGACATTCTGGGGAGTATATTCATTTGAAAATTTTTTTATCTTTCTTTTGATGAAAACAGAAACAATGGATGCTTGAAATGTGAAACAAGATCAGTAAGATGCTAGAAATACTCACAGATGGCATCGCAGGAGAAAAGCTGACAAACCGTAGAAACATAGAAGCAATACAGCACAGAAAGGGTCTATCTTGTACAAAGATACCCAGCTGACTTTTCCAATACCATCTTCCTGCAGACGGTCCATTGCCTTGCAGTGAACAGCACCAAAGGTACAGATTCAGGTACTGGTTAAAAGAATGTATCGTCTCTGCCTCCATCGCCAACTCAGGCAGTGAATTATTCCCAAGTACTTTCTGCACTTTTGAAGCTCATCTCATGCTTTGCTTGTGGCCACCTCTGGTCCCTTGCCCAGTGAGCAACGGAGGCTGGGTCAATTATGATAGAGATAGGCAAGACTTTTAATCAAGGGGGAAATCAAGGATTATCACAAAATCATAGAATCACTACAGTGTGAAAGTAGGCTAATTGGTGTATTGAGTCCATACCGATCCTCTGAAGAACATCCTACCCAAACTCCCCTCACCCCCATCACTTTAATTCTGCATTTCCCATGGCTAACCCACCTAGCCGGTACATCACTAGACACTATGGGGCAATTACCATGGTCAATGCACCTAACTTCCACATTTTTGCACTATGATTCTAAAGGTTATGGGTAGGGTGTGAGGAAGGGTAGACAGGAAAATGACGTTAAGGTCATAAGCAGGTCAGCCATGGTTCCACCGAATGGCCAAGCATATTGAATAGTCAAGCAGACTCCTCAACCTGGCATTACACATAATATGTATGGACACATGGCAATATCACTGACTGCAATTGGACCTAACACTCACAACCTAATATAATTGAGGGAACAAAACTTCTAAGCTGTTGCAGTTGTACCTGCAGAGCTAACTCCAGACTGTTCATTGTATCTCCTCATAAATTTTCTGAATTCACTCTGCACTAGCATCTGTATGTCGGAAGTGGGTACTGCAGATGCTGGAGATTAGAGTCAAAATCAGCGTGGTGCTGGAAAAGCACAGCAAGTCAGGCAGCATCCGAGGAGCAGGAAAATTGATGTTTCGGGCAAAAGCCCTTCATCAGGAAGATTCCTGATGAAGAGCTTTTGCTCGAAATGTCGATTTTCCTGCTCCTCAGATACAAAGAACAAAGAAAATTTACAGTCTAGGAACAGGCCCTTCAGTCCTCCAAGCCTGAGCAGATCCAAATCTACTTTCTAAACCTGTCGTCCAATTCCTAAGCATCTGTATCCCGCTGCTCCCCACCTACTCATACACAGGATGCTGCCTGACCTGCTGTGCTTTTCCAGCACCACTCTGATCTTGACTAGCATCAATATGACAACTCACAGAATGTTGACAAGATGGTTGCTTCTTAATGAATTAAAGCCTTTTTGTTTAATGATGTGAGTTGAAGGACAGAAAGATAGTAACAGGTCCTGTGTGGATTTGGCAATTCAAGGGTCATGGAAGGCCTCCTACCCCACAATGTCAAAGAGTTACTTACATGTGAATTTTGAAGGAAGCTTGGTGGATTAATCATGCAGCCTTTATAAGACTAAAGTTACAACATTATGTATCAAAGCTTGGAGAACAACCTCAAATATCCATCAACATGAACATAAGACATTGCAATACATGCAATTCTGAGAGGAGTGAATGATTAAAAATAGTTTGGCTCAAAATGCAGCTCTGCTTTCTCAGTGTGTGTTTTGCTCCGCAGTTCAGATTTGTATAATCCAAATGTTTGGACAAGGTCCAATCTCTCAAGTCAGAATGTATCCAAATTGTTAGACCACATGTTGTGCCAAGCAGCTCTGCAGAATTCTGCAGACACAGAGCAAGACAGGGAGACACATCAAGACAATGTGCACAGGGAACTCATCAATAGCAGATCATTATCAGAGCCTCCTTAATAAAACATGGCCTTCTGGTACAAAGGCTTACTCTGTGCTTGCTAGGGTTGCAGAAGCAGAGCCGATGAGCAAAGCTTCTTATTTCGTCCAAGATTAATGATTTCAGTGCTGAGATCTGAGACAATGTGCATTACCTCTCACATGTAGCCTAGCACATCCGTAGGGCAGATCCACTGGGAAAAAGCCAGAGTAGGGAAAGGAAAAGAGGCTGGGATTGATGTAGCCTGCAAACAGTCACATAGAGTCAAAGAAGAAGGAATAAAATTGACAGCACCCTGTATGAGTTGGGTGCTGCAGGGAGATCAGCCTTGCTTGAAATGTGAAGAATCAGATAGATGATTGATTGTTGAAGGCAGCTTGCTGAACAGAAATAGAAATAATCATATGATAAATAGAACAAGTTTAAAAGTAAACCAAGAAAGTTCATAGACTTAATGGCAGTAATGGCAATACTTTGTCAACAGAAATCCGGTCAATCTCTAATGACTTCATTGGGATCTAAAGTCCATGAAAACATGGTGGTTATGTCACAAATCAATAGTGCCCAATCCATAGGCCTGGACTAATTCTTTGGAGATATGGATTTGAATCCCAGCACAGCAGCTTGTGGGAATTTAAAAGCAGCTCACTAACAAATCAAGGATAATATGCTAAGTTCATTAAAATATTATCAGATATTTATTTAGAATCTAGCTGATTCCCGAATATCATTCAGAAGGGGAAATCTGCCCCGTTTACCCAGTCTGGTCTCTACACGATGCCACTCCAATACAACGTATTTGACTTGTAACTGCCCTCTGAGACAGTGGAGCAAGACCCTCCATAGAAAGGTAGAAGAGAATGGACAATAAGTGCCAGATGATGTTTATGTTACAAGAAAGAACAGTGAGGATCAGAGTGCTCCAGCCCAGGAGGAAGCCATTCAGCCCAGCATCTCTTCACTGGGTCTTCAAATGAGCATTATGACCTTAGTGCCATTTCACCGCCTGTTCCATGGAGCCATGCATAATATTTCTATTCAAAGAATATCCAATACCTCATCAAATGCCTCAATTAAATTTGCTGTTTTAGGGAACATAGAGTCATACTGCAGGGAAACAGCCTTCAGTCCAACTAGACAATGCTGACCATAATCCCAGACTAAACTGCCTACCTGCTCCTAGCCCAGACACCTCAATTGTGCCCAAAACAATTATTTTTTTTTGAAGATTGCCCTTTGTTAAGCTACAACATATCCTATAAATCTTTTATTTCAGTTTGTCCAGCCAAGTCTGTTCTTGCCCCATTGTAGTCAGCTCCCCCAGTTAAATATTCCTACCTTTACCTTGGCCTATCATCCTTTTCTGTTATCATCCTAAACCTAATGATACAACGATCACTGAGTCCTAAATGTTTCCATTGACACTCGACACTACTTGACCTCCCTCAATGCCAAGAATCAGGCCTAACATTGTAACAAACAAGAATTATGGATGTTGAGGGTCTGAAATCAAAATGGAAGTTGCCGGCGAACCTTAGCAAGTCTGGTAGCATCAATGGAGAGAGAAAGTAGAGTTAACGCTTTGGGTCCAGTGGGTCTGCTTCATCCCTTCCTACTGGACTTACATACAATGTTGTAGATAATTTTCCTGACTGCAATCTAGGATCACTGGCTTTCTCTTCCCCTTTACGTTATCACTGTCCCAGTTTATATTTGTGTAATTAAAGTCCCACATTAAAGCTGCTCTATAATGACTCACAAGGTCACAGAGGTCTTACAATGCAGAAGGAGGCCATTCAGTCCATTGTGTCTGTACTGGTATTTCAAATGAACATCATTACTCAGCGCCAGTCTCCTGCTGTTCTCCATGTATCCTTGTGCATTTATTTTATCCAAATAATTGTCCAATGATCCCTTGAATATCCCAACTGAACCATCCTCAACCAAACTTCCAGGCTATGCATTTCATACCCTAATTACTTACCGAGTGAAAAAGTTTTTGTTTCCCTCATGTCACCTTTGCTTCTTCGGTAAACCACTTCAAATCTATTCCCGTCACATTCCTCTCAGTCCTTTTACAAGCATAAGCAGTTTCTCCTTGTCTATTCTATCCAGCCTGCTCATGGTTTTGAAAACCTGTATTATATGTCTTGTCAGACTTCTCTCCAAGGAGGACAGTCCGAACCTCTTTCAGTCTATTCTTTGAACTTTCTCAACCCTAGGATCATTCTTGTAAGTAGTTTCTTCACTCTCTCCAATACCTTCACACCCATAATGGTTTCATCTCTCTATAATTTCTGTACAAATTTGGTCCTCCACATTCTTCCCATTAGTCAGTGGTCTGTAGATTATACCAAGCAATGCAATCACACTGATGTCTTTTTTCCCCCTCTAGCCAATTTGATAAAAAACATAAAGAGAACAATAAGAGGTGAGGGACCAACATTAGATTGAGTTAAACCATATGAAGGACAGGGGGAGACTAGCTGGTTGAGAGGTAAAGACAGTGTGGATAGCAAGCTCTTTTCCCAGAGTGGGGGACTCAATTACTAGGGGGTCACAAGTTCAAGGTGAGAGGGGGAAATTTAAGTGAGATATGCGTGGAAAGGTCTTTACGCAGAGGGTGGTGGGTGCCTGAAACGCATTGCCAGTGTAGCATCATTTAAGATGTATCTAGACAGATACATGAATGGGCAGGGAGCAGAGGTGACAGGTTTAGATAGAGGATCTGGACTGGCTGAAGGGCCTGTTCCTGTGCTGTAATTTTCTTTGTTCTTTGTTCATTGTTTAGCAATCCTGCCCTCCCATTTATGGTAGATGGAACCATTCACTTCAGGCCCCATCTTTTCCCAGCAGACCATGCAACCGCTCAAGAGGCAGAACCTCATATTTACAAGAAGAGAAAATGTTCAATGGTGAGCTCATCCTGACAGCTGTGAATGACAATATCAATTAACAAACACATCATGGTCATGGATTAGTGCAGAGTCGAGAGTGTGGTGCTGGAAAAGCACAGCAGGTCAGGCAGCATCTGAGGAGCAGGAGAATCAATGTTTTGGGCATTTGTTCTTCATCAGGAATGAGGCTTATGCCTGAAACATTGATTGTCCTGCTCCTCAGATGCTGCCTGACCTGCTGTGTTTTTCCAGCACCACACTCTTGACTCTGAACTCCAGCATCTGCAGTTGTCACTTTCTCTTCCATGAATTAGTGCAGATTATCTCTTTGAGAGTACAGAAGTCACATAGGATTAAGGGCGAGAGAGGCTCTGATCTGATGGGACAGAGAAACTGGGCTTCTGGAGAATTGACAGCCTGGTTTTCATTTTCTTTGAAAAGATTATTAAGATTTAGTCACCATATAAGTAAGTATGGGAAACACATCCACTCGACGATTTTGAACTATTATTTGGAGATCTTTTGTGTAAAGGAGGACTAGAATCCTTGCAGTGTGGAAGCAGACCATTCAGCCCCTCAAGTCCACGCAGACCCTCCCAAGATCATCCCACCAATTTTCATCCCACATTTCCCATGGTTAGCCTGAACACTGTGGGCAATTTAGCTTGGCCAATCCACCTAAACTGCACATCTTTGGGAGGAAACCCACACAGACACTGGGAGAACATGCAATCTCCACACATACAATCACCCAAGGCTGGAATTGAACTTTAGTCTTTAGGGCTGTGAAGCAGCAGTGCTAACCACTATGCCACCCGAGGCAGTTAGGCAGGGTGAAAAAAAAAATCAATCAGCTGCCAGTCCACACATTTCACGAAGACACTGTGAAGCAGAATAGGTTTTGAATAGAGCACACTGACCAGCACAAACTGGTTGGGCTGAATGGCCTAATTCTGTCCTGTCAGTTCTATGTAATGAGATCTTATTCAGGTTTGCAGACACCTTGCTGCACTTAGTCACTTGCACCCCATTTATGGTGGTTGCAAACATGCAAGTGGACAGGCAGATTCTCTGCTACAGTGAACAATCACTCACTCTGTGTGCTGCTTTAGTGTAATTGAATGTAATCCATGGGCAACATTCGAAAAGCAAATAGCGATAATTAATCTTTAGAGTGTTTTTTAAAGTAGCAGCTGATGTTAAAAACGTCCAGAGGTCTATTAGGGTGTTAATTTTCTCTGCTTATAACCAAACCTATCAAAGACACAAGCCTTTTAACATGCCATTTGCACAGGCACTGGCTACAGTATACAGCACTCATCTGTGATTTCAGATAACAGGCTGTGTTTGCACCTGATTGCATGGAATAGAATTTTTTTCAGAAGATAAAAAAGTCATTATGTTTTATTTTTCTGTCCACAGAATATATCAGTCACATTTATTCATTCTGTTACGATTTCTCTCGACCCTTTCTCTCTTTCTCCAGGAATTGATCTGATGTGTGCAATGTGCTTCAATGGTATTTTCTTATAATTTCTACAACCCTGTTTTCTTTTTAATGAGTCAAAACGTCCACAAGAATGGCCCTAGGGATGAAGGGCTTGTTAGATGGGGAGCAATTGAAGACTCTGGGTCTGTACTCGATGGAATTTAGAAGGATGTGGGGGGATTTCTAACAGAATACTGAGAGGCTTGGATACAGTGGGCATGGAAGAGTTGGTTCCACTAGTAGGAGAGATTGGGACCCGGCACAGCAGCAGAGTGAAGGGGTGAACTGAGATGAGAAGGCATTCCTTCGACCAGAGGGTGGTGAATCTGTGGAACTCATTGCTAGAGGGATGTGGAGGTCAAGTTAATTAGTGTGTTTAAGACAGAGATAGGTTCTTGATTAGTAACAGGATCAAAGGTTAAGTGATAGAGGCAGGAGACTGGAGTTGAGAAACATAACAGCAATGAGCAAATGACAGATAGACTTGATGGGCAGAATAGCCTAATTCTGCTCTTCTGCACCATCTTAAGGTGATCATTTTAATCCTGTTCACTAAGGAGCTGGCTAATTCAAATCTCTCTTCTGTGTCGATTAGATAATGCCAATTTGTTTTTGTTTCTGAATGACCGTGCCTGCCCAAAGCCTAGGTCCTCAACCTCAGCTGTTTCTCAGGCACTGGTGGCATTGGGTACTTGCTTGCCAACAGACTCCCTAGAGTGTGAAAGCAGGTCATTCAGCCTAATGAATCCCCACAGACCTCCTGAAGAGCATTGCACCCAGACCCACCATATCCCTGTAACCCTACATCTCCCATGACTAATCTAGACTGCACATACAGTGAGACAGTCATAGAGATGTACAGCACAGAAACATTCCCTTTGGTCGAACTCATTCATGCTGACCAATATCCTAAATTAATGTAGTCCCATTTACCAACACTTGGCCCAGATCCTTCTAAACCCTTCCTATTAATTTACCTATCCAGATGCCTTTTAAATGTTGTAATTGTACCAGCCTCCACCACTTCCTCTGGCAGCTCATTCTATAAGCGCACCACCCTCTGCGTGAAAAAGTTACCCCTTAGGTCCTTTTTAAATTTTTCCCCTCTCACCCTCAAACTATGCCCTCTAGTTTTGGACTCCCCTACCCCAGGGGAAAGACCTTGTCCTTCCTATCCATGCCCCTCATGATTTTATAAACCTCTATAAGGTCAGCCTCCGACACTCCAGGGAAAACAGCCCCAACCTCTCCCCATTACTCAAACCCTCACAACATCCATGTAAGTCTTTTGGATTGTGGGAGGAAACCAGAGCACCCCGAGGAAATGCACACAGACACAGGGAGAATATACAAACACTGCACGGACAGTCATCCAAGGCTGGAATCAAACCTGAGTCTCCAGTACTAACCACTGAGCCACCATGCTCAGGCATTTACAGAGTCAGGAACACATGTTCAGTCATCAGTAAAGCAGGATGAGAGAAGAGTGATAATTCAATTGGGGTGCAATTATTGATAAAGTAACAAGCCAAATTTAGCTGCGAATGCAGTGGTGACTGAATGATCATTAACCCACAGGTATCCCAGCAGGTTAGTAGTGGGGTCATGATACCTACTCAATTGGAAATCCATTAAGAATTGCTCAGAATTTGTACTGCTGCACTGTGTAACTCTCCATACATGGAATCTTGAGTTTAAACTCCCTGTAGTTTCCAAGAAGTTGCAGCATTTGCAATTTAATTGCCCATTAAGCTCGCCACAGAAAGTTAATCCAGTAATTAATAGTCAGTACCCTTTTAACGATGTGATCATTGTTAATGATTGCCAATCAGCCTCCCTTGCCCAGAAAGGAAACAATGGTAAATGAGGACTTCTCATTCTTTCAGGTTTTGAATTGTCTTAATTTATATAATGAGAAACTGGCAGAATTCAAACAATCACTTTCAATTGAAATTACCAGCTGGTTTGGCTTGAAACTAATCCCAGGTATGGTAACGTCCTACCAGACCATAGGACAACTCTCTCATTAGAGAGAGAGAGAGAGAGAGAGAGAGATGACTGGTAGTGGTTTAACCTGAGGGTCACCATGACTCAAGTGAGGGGAGAGAATCATAGCATTCCTACAGTGTGGAAACAGGCCATTCAGCCCAATAAGTCTGCACTGACCCTCTGCAGAGTATCCCACCCAGAGCCATTCTCCTACCCTATTACTCTACATGTATCTCTGACTAATGCACTGGACCTACACATCCCTAAACACTATGGGCAATTTAGCATGGCTAGTCCACCTCACCTGCACATCTTTGGACTGTGGGAGGAAACTGGAGCTGCTAGAGAAAACCCACGCAAATTCCACACAGTCGCCCAAGGGTGGAGTCAAACCCAGGTTGACAAGGAGAGTCCTTCATGGTGACCTCAGGCAGTACAGGATTGAACCCACACTGTTGCCGTTATCCTGCATTACAAATCAGCTGTCCAGCCAACTGAGCTATCCAATCTCTTCTCTGAGTCAGGAGGCCCAGGTTCAAATCTCACCTGCTCTAGAAGCGTATAATAATATCCCTGAATGGGTGACAAGTGACTGCAGCCTCACAATATTTGATCTGACTGGTCTAACGTTTGGAACAAGGGCAGGAGAGATAAAAAAGAAAAGCCCATCATAGCTGATAAGAGACTATTGCTGCAGAGAGTTGTATCCTGATATGTTGTCGAAGAATGTGGTGCTGGGAAAGCACAGTCGGTCAGGCAGCATCCAAGGGGCTCTTCACCAAGAAGCTTATGCTCAAACATCAATTCTCCTGCTCCTCGGAGCTTTTCCAGCACCACACTCTTCGAATCTGATCTCCAGCAAAGATTAGATTAGATTAGATTACTTACAGTGTGAAAACAGGCCCTTCAGCCCAACAAGTCCACACTGTCCCGCCGAAATGCACCCAACCAGACCCATTCCCCTACATTTACCCCTGCAGCTAGCACTACTGGCAATTTAGCATGGTCAATTCACCTAACCTGCACATTTTTGGACTGTGGGAGGAAACTGGAGCACCCGGAGGAAACCCACACAGACATGGGGAGAATGTGCAAACTCCACACAATCAGTCGCCTGAGGTGGGAATTGAACCAGGGTCTCTGGCGCTGTGAGGCAGCTGTACTAACAACTGTGCCACTGTGCTGCCCACTGTGCCACCGTGTCAACCACTGTGCCACCATGTTGCCCACTGTGCCACCATGTCGCCCACCGTGCCACCATGTCTCCCACTGTGCCACCGTGCCACCCACCATCTGCAGTCCTCACTTTCCCCTGATATCAAAGTCCTTTCGCTCGGGTGGGGGAGTCCAGAACTAGATTTAGAGTGAGAGGGGAAAGGAATAAAAGAGACCTAAGGGACAACGTTTTCACACAGAGGGTGGTACATGCATGGAATGAGCTGCCAGAGGGAGTGGTGGAGGCTGGTACAATTGCAACATTTAAAAGGCATTTAGATGAGGACATGAATAGAAAGGGTTTAGAGAGATTTGGGCCGAGTGCTGGCAGGTGGGACTAGATTGGGTTGGGATATCTGGTCAGCATGGATGCGTTGGCCCGAAGGGTATGTTTTCGTGCTGTACATCTCTATGACTCTATGACTATGTTGTGTACGTTACCCTGATTATTAACAGGTACTTGCTTTCAAACCTTTGTAACTTCAGCCCGATAGAAGAGGGTGGAAGAGAATAGCCGGAGTGGTGGAGGATTTTGATTATCTTGGCTCTTTTCCGAGGCGGTGGGAAATAGGTAGAGACAATAGGTGGAAGGCTGGTTTTCATGATGGACTGGGCTGAATTCACAACTCTCTGTAATTTCTTGCGATCTTGGGCACAGCAGTTGCCATACCAAACAATGATGTATCTGGATTGGATGCCTTCTTTAGTGCACCTATAAAAAATTAGTAAGAGTCATTGTGGGCATGCTGAATTTCCTTAGCCTTCTGAGGATGTAGAGGCATTGTGTGCTTTCTTAACTGTGATGTGAAGTTGCCAGTGTTGGATCAGGCCGCCTACTTGCGGAGCGATTCAGAGAGCACCTCTGGGCCACCCGGACGAACCAACCCAACCACCCTGTAGCACAGCATTTCAACTCCCCCTCCCACTCCACCGAGGATATGCAGGTCATTGGACTCATCCACCGCCAAACCACAACAACCCGACGGTCGGAGGAGGAGCGTCTTATCTTCCGACTGGGAACCCTCCAACCACAGGGGATGAACTTGGACTTCACCAGTTTCTTCATCCCCCCTCCCCCCACCTTGTCTCAGCCGAATCCCTCCAGCCCGGCACCGCCTTCCTGACCTGCAGTCTTCTTCTTGACCTCTCCGCCTCCATCCTATCCGACCTATCACCCTCACCTTGACCTCTTTCCACCTATCACATTTCCAACGCCCCTCCTCCAAGTCCCTCCTCCCTACCTTTTATCTTCTCCTGCTGAACACTCTCTGCTCATTCCTGAAGAAGGGCCTGTGCCCGAAACGTCGAATCTCCTGTTCCCTGGATGCTGCCTGACCTGCTGTGCTGTTCCAGCAATAAAGTTTCAACTTGGATTAGGGTGGGCAAAGTCAGAAGTCACATGACACCAGTTTACAGTCCTACAGGTTTATTTAAAATCACAAGCTTTCAGAGCTCTGCTCCTTTGTCAGGGGGACACTTCAACCTTGTCCACCCCCACCAGCACCTCCACATCACAATTAAATGTGGGAAATGATGCTAGTCTTGTAGACAGAATATTGAAGAATTTTTTTTTGGATGGACTTTAAAGGTCAGTGGCACTCGTCAAAGTTTTCCAGACGTCCAAGCTAACATTCCTTCTTTAACAAATACCACAGAAAACAAATTAATTGGCCATCATCTAACACATTCGGAGATGTTGGTGGTGAAGAATGGCTCCTATACTTGATCTAAGTGATCTTCATTCCTACTCTTCATAAACGGGTTGATCATGTGAAGGATCTAATTCGACTTTTCCATCACTTCACTGATTCCCTTCTGTTGTCAGATTGCCTGACATAAAGCCATTGCTGAGGTAAAACCTTATCCATCTGACTAAAATCTCATTATCTGACTATCAGGAAGATCAAAGCTCTCACTTTCACCCTGCCTTAAACTCCAACTCCCTTGCCACTGATTAATTATTTTCCTCCGTCACCCGCTAAAGCTTGGAATTCTGTGGGCCACAAAGTTGCTTTCCATTCATCATCAAGATGACTTGATGTCTGCAAAACTATCTTTATGCCAACTTCAGTTTCTTCCACTGTTAGCAGTCCACGTTGTGTTCTGTAACCTGGAGGGGAACTTCGAGATGCTGGCCTGCCCAGGTTTGTGTTACCCTTCTCCTCTTTTGGTGATAGAAATCAGGGTTCTGTTGGGCTGCTGCTGAAGTAAAAACCTTCACATCCTTCCCATGATCGACCTGTTTCTAACACTTCATGTTGGCCTTGACTCCACAGGTAGTCGGGTATAGGCAGGCCAGCTCACTGCAGTGTATGAGCAACTACTCGTGTTAACAATTGCTGCCACCATTGTCTTTAAATGTAGGGAAGTACAGGGCTTGCTTAGTCTAGTGTAGGAAAATAAAACTGCTCCCTGGTCTAAGTCTCAATCTAAAAAAGCACGAGTATCTCTTATCAAGTCATAGAGCTGTCCAGCACGGAAACAGACCTTTTGGTCCAACTCGTTCATGCCGACCAGATATCCTAAATTAATCTAGTCCCATTTTCCAGCACTTGGCCCATATCCCTCCATACCCTTCCTATTCATGTACCCATCCCAATGCCTTTTAAATGTGATAATTGTACCAGCCTCCACCACTTCCTCTGGCAGTTCATTCATCACATGCACCACCGTCTGTGTGAAAAAGTTGCACCTTAGATCTCTTTTAAATATTTCCCCTCGCACCTTAAACCTATGCCCTCCAGTTTTGGACTCCCCCACCCCATGGAAAAGACCTTGTCTATTCGACCAGTCCATGCCCCTCAAGATTTAATACATCTTTCAGTCTCCGGCTCTCCAGGGAAAATAAACTCAGCCTATTCAGCCTCTTCCTTTAGCTCACACCATCCAACCCTAACAACATTCTCATAAATCTTTTCTGAACACTGACAAGTTTTACACCAACCTTCCTATAACAGGAAGACCTGATTGCATGCAGTATTCCAAAAGTGGCCTAACCAATGTCCTGTACTCTTGTAGTTAGGGAGGTACATTTGTTGCATTTTAGCAAATAGTTACAGGTTTAAATTGATTTAAATTTTATTATTGTCACATATACCAAGATACAGTGAAAAGTATTGTTTTGCATGCTATCCAGGCAAATTATACCTTACATAAATATATCAGGATAATAGAACTGAATGCAGAATATAGTGTTATAGCTACAGAGAAGGTGTAGAGAAAGATCAACTTTAATATAGATTAGATTCTAGATTAGATTCCCCAAAGTGTGGAAACAGGCCCTTCAGCCCAACAAGTCCACACTGACCCTCTGAAGAGTAACCCACCAAGACCCATTCCCCTACATTCACCCCTGAATGATGTATCTAACACTACGGGCAATTTAGCATGGCTAATGCACATCTTTGGATTGTGGGAGGAAACCGGAGCACCCGGAGGAAACCCACGCAGACACGGGGAGAATGTGCAAATTCCACACGGACAGTTGCCCGAGGCTCTGACAAAAGCAGGGAAGAAGTTGTTCTTGAACCTGTTTGTATGTATTTTCAAACCTTGGTATCTTCTGCCTGATAGAAGATGGTGGAAGAGAGTATAAATGGGGTGGGAGAGGTCTTTGGTTATGTTGGTGACTTTATTCAGGCAGCAGGAAGTATAGATGGAGTCAATGGATGGAAGGCTGGTTTTTGTGATGAACTGGGCTGTGTTCACAACACTCTGTCATTTCCTACAATCTTGGGCACAGCAGTTGCCATCCCAAGCTGTGATGCATCTGGATAGTATGCTTTCTATGGTGCATCTATAAAAATTGTTAGGAGTCCTTGTAGACATGTCAAATTTCCTTAGCCTCCTATGGAAGTACAGGCATTGATGTGCTTTCTTGACTTCAGTGTTGACATGGATGGATCAGGACAGATTGATGGTTGCAATTACTCCTAGGAACTTGACATTCTTGACCATTTGTATTCTGAGCAATTTTCAGTGTTGATAATAGTGGAAAGCATTTCTACCACCTCAGTGCAGTCACAGGCTCCCATCTCTTTGACATTACAAACCAATTTTTTTTATGCCAACGTAGCCAATGTCATTGGATTCTGTTTTTTGTTTAGATTCTATCCTTGGTAGCTCTCTCAAATAGTCTAAAGAAGAGTCGCTGGACCCAAAATGTTGACTCTGTTTTCTCTCCACAAATGTTCGGAGGGTTGGTGCAGACTTGCTGAGCTGCATAGCCTCTTTTTGCACTATAGGGATTCTGTGATTCTATCTGGAAATGTGTTGCTGGAAAAGCGCAGCAGGTCAGGCAGCATCCAGGGAACAGGAGAATTGACGTTTCGGGCATAAGCCCTTCTTCAGGAATGAGCTGATTCAGCTGATTGAGCCCTTCTTCAGCTCATCCTGAAGAAGGGCTTATGCCCAAAACGTCGATTCTCCTGTTCCCTGGATGCTGCCTGACCTGCTGTGCTTTTCCAGCAACACATTTCCAGATAGAATCACAGAATCCCTATAGTGCAAAAAGAGGCTATGCAGCTCAGCAAGTCTGCACCAACCCTCCGAACAGCATTCCATCTGGACCCAGACTCACACCCTCACCTTATCTGCATAACTGCACATTTCCTATGGCTAATCCACCTAGTCCACAGATTACTGGACATTATGGGCAATTTAGCATGGCCAATCCACCCTAACCTACACATCTTTGGACTGTGGGATGAAACCGGAGCGCCCAGAGGAAACCCACGCAGTCCCGAGAATGTGCAAACATCACACAGATAGGCACCTGAGAGTGACCTCCCACACCTGAAGTTTAGAACCCATAGCTGGGTAACAGAAGTTAAAGACCGTGGTCTATGAATAGATTCAGAAGAGCAATTGAGTACAATCACCCTAAACCCCTAAATTCATACCCCACGCCCCAGTCCCACATCCTGGAATCGTTGAAAAGCATAAAATTATTACAGCCCTTCTCAGTGTAGATGCTGAGAGGATGTTTCCCTCGGCTCACGAGTCTAGAACAAAGGGTCACAACTTCAGGATAATTGGTCAGCCATTTTGGACAGAGACAAGGAGAAATTACCTACTCAGAGGATTATGAACATTTGGAATTCTCTGCACCGGAGACTTGTGGACACTCAGTCAACGATTACACTCAAGAGTCATCTTTGGATTTCACAATTTTTTCTTTTCCTTCATTTATCATTTCCTTCTGCCCCTTCAAAAGCACATTGAAGATTGCAAGTTTATAGAGAAAGAGAGAGAAAGATTGATGCAACCAACTTCTAGCTATCTCCTTGCTTCTCAATGTTACACTTCCCTCAGAGTCTAGGTTTATCTACAATCTGATCAGTCAGAGGGTTGTTGCTATGCTGAGCTCTTCTGGACCCAAAACAAATGGCACCCGTTTGTCTGAATTCAATGTCCCTAAAAAGTAACATTAATTCTGATGCACCCGTCTGCTTCACTTATTTTCTGAAAGCTCTAAAGAATTCATTGGTATTTATCTCCTCTTAAAGTGGTGTTCAATTTTTTTTCATTTCAGTTTGCAGTCCAAAACGTTAAAACGTTGTGATCCCTTCTACGTTGGCCAAGATGGGGGTCAAGACATGCCTCCTGACTCAACAGTGAGAATTCATGATCATGAAGTATGTACAAGGTATTTACTATTTAGTGTGGCCTCAGTTGGAGTGTTGTATTGAGTATGTATTCCTAGGTGGATCATGTAGTTCTGTTAGGAACATAGTAATGGAGGATTAGGAGTGGACCATTCAGCCCATCTCGCCCCCTATCAATTAAAACAATCATGGTTGACCAAACATTTCAATGCCTTTACCCAACCCATCCCCACAGCCTTACATGCCATTGGTAATTGGAAATTCATCAATCTCTATCAGAGTATACTTAAAAGTTAGGTCTCTATATCATTCTGTGGTCGAGAATTCCAAAAGGTTCACAACATTAAATAAAAATTTTCTCTTTTGACAGGATCAAAGTGGCACACCCCTGGTTTTAAACTGCAGCCCCCCCACCCCCAATGAAGGGAAATACCTTACTTGCATCCACCTTTAAGTGTTTGCAGTTTTCAATAAGATCACCTCTCATTCTTCAAAACTCTTCAGACTATGGCCCAGTTTTCCCAATCTCTTTCTATATGACAGTCCCACCATCCTGAGAACAAGTCAGGTGATCTTTTATTAGATTCTCTCTTTGAGCATCTTTCTTGAGCTAAGGAGATCAAAACTGCACACAGTATTCCAGGAGCAGTCTAATTAATACAATCTGATACAATTGAAGCAAGTCTTCACTACTGTACTCGTTTTCTTACAATAAAGGCTAATTTAAGACATTACAGCAGGTCAGGCAGCATCCGAGGAGCAGGAGAATTGATGTTTCGGGCATAAGCTTATTCTCCTGCTCCTCCGATGCTGCCTGACCTGCTGTGCTTTCCCAGCAACACATCTCGACTCTGATCTCCAGCATCTGCAGTCCTCGCTTTTTCCTAATTTCGGAGATTGGCATGTTGTGTCCTTCTGGAATTATTATTTTTTTGATGAGAGGTTAAGTTGAGATATCACTTGCCTACTGGGCAGATGTCTTTTTCCTTAGAAGCATTTTCCCAGTATCTTAGTCAATATTTGTCCCTCAATCAACATCACAAAAAATAGATCATCTATCATTTGACCATCTAGTTCACGAATGTATTTTACTCATCCTAACCTACACGTGACTCCAGACCCACAGCCACAGTGGTTGACTCTTAACTGCTCTCCAAGCAATTAATAAGGGAAAAAAAATGCTGACTTAGCCAGTGATGCCCATATCCCATTCACAAATAAATGAAAACAATTGCTAGCCATGAGCAGTGCTCTACAAATGCAAGTGGCTTTTAAAATCTTTGATACTTTGAAGTATGAAGTAGTGACAGATGCCGTGTTGTACTGTACACTATAAGCTAGAAGAGATTTTGTTTTCGAACAACAGAGGCATGATTCACAAAGTGTGACAAAGGAAGTGTGAAGAAATATGGTACGGACAATTATGCCATTTTCAGGAGATGCAAGCTATCTGGAGGAATTCCAATTGTCAACAGATTTATGAAAGTACACAACATCCCCTCACAACAGTCAATGGCACTTCCTATTTGTACACTACATCATCTTATTCTTGCTAGAACAATATGAGGTTTATAATTGGACATCAAGCAATCGGAGCATCTTTTGGTGTTGATAGCTCTGCTTACATTTCCTGTTAGCATCCAAGACACATTCAATCCCCTTGTTTCTTAAGGACAAATGAAAGTGAAGTGTGACTTCCATGAGGTCAGTGGGAGAGCGATTTTCGTGATGTTTTCTGCATCCCAATGGCCTTAGGTGATACCTTGGCAGAGTGCACTCAGCTATTGATTGCTATAAAAGTTAGCTGATGGCTTCAGTGTGAGGAAGTTATTCATTTCTAATAAACAGAGCTCCACTAATGTACAGTTTATAGTCAGATTACCTCAGTTATTGAGCTTCTCCATGGCTGATAGCTGTGGGAGAAAGATTGATAGGGTACACAGGGTGAAAGTGTAGATCATTGCAAAGACTATTAAAAAATCATTATGCTTCTCCCTTCCTAATATTGGTGCTTTCCTTGTATTCAGTCAGAAGATGTGAGGGATTGTTAAGCTTGTATTGTGGTTAGTTGTCTTCTGGACTTGCATAGACTCTGGAGGAACCCTTTGCCGTTTGGTCTGGAAGAGCACATTAGAATTATCATTGTATTGCAGCCGATTCCACTGAACATCAACCTTTTACATTTGTGTTTCTATCGATCAGAGAAACAAGGACTTCGATCTTGGTTTATTCAATGCTGTTCTGTAATCTCAACCAGCTGAGGATCCCCTGTAATTTGTTCTGGTTACAGATAGGATGCCCAAAACTCGTGGGCAAGGAGGGATGAAATAGATCCCCTTCTTTATCCATCCACCCGTTTAATTGGTCGCAATAAGGCTAATTTGCAAAAAGACCCCTTTCCATGGACGTCTTCCCCCAGACCCAATGAATTCCTTTTATAACAGGCCAGTTCAAACAGGTAATAGTGAGCTAAAAAAAGAAAGACTTGTTTTTCTTAGTTACTAAATACAAGGAAGAATCATTCCACAACACATGCACACAGATTAGGAATAAGAAAGAAGTCCAAAAAAAGATGAAGGTTAAAAATACATGGATCATTCGGATCATTTGTGACAGGTCGATAGAGAAACACCGATATTTGAACAATCAATTGAGATCCTGGCTTTGTAGGGTAGCTACAATTCTTGTGTCCTGTTTCCTTTTGAAATGGCCCACTAATTAGCTAGGCGAAAGTGAGGACTGCAGATGCTGGAGATTAAGGTCGAGAGTGTGGTGCTGGAAAAGCACAGCAGATCAGGGCAGCATCCCTGGAGCATGAAGATCGACATTTCGGCCAAAAGCCCTTCATCAGGAATTCCTGATGAAGGCTTTTGCCCGAAACGTCGATTTTCCTGCTTCTCAGATCCTCACTAATTAGCTGTCAGCATTCAGAACAATAGAACTGCAACACAGGGTGACTAGTAGATAGTTCTTTCATAGCACAGCAGCTCTCAAACTTAGGCTGGTACAAATGAGTATCCCAACACCTCAGCACTCACAAATATCTTAGCCACTAACTCACAGTTTGGGGTTGAAACTTTCATTTAACCTTGATATTCTTGAAAAGGGCAAATGCTTGTCTCTTTCATAGAGATGTACAACATGGAAACAGACCCTTCGGTCCAACACGTCCATGTTGACCAGATATCCTAAATTACTCTAATCCCATTTGCCAGCAGTTATTCCATATCCGTCTAAAACCTTCCCTATTCATGTACCCATCCAGATACCTTTTAAAGGTTGTAATTGTTCCAACCTTCAGCACTTCCTCTGGCAGCTCATTCCATACATGCACCACCCTCTGCATGAAAAAGTTGCCACTTAGATACCTTTCAATTCTTTCCCCTGTCACTTTAAACCTATGCCTTATTGTTTGGACTTCCCTATCCTGAAAAACAGACCTGGACTATTCACCCTATCCATGCCCCTCATAATTTTATAAACATTTGATAACTAGGGACATTGTGCTAAACCTATAACAAACCTCAGTTTAGGGTTCTTGTGGCACAGTTTCTCTACCTCTGGACCAAAAGGCTTGAGTTCAAGTCCCAAACATATGTCAACATCTCTGAACAGGTTGATTAAAAATTATCCATACATATTGTCACTTAGCAGTGAAAGGATTCTGATGGCCATATTACTCAAAGGATATCAAGGAACTGCACGGATGCAAAGAGGACATGCAAGGATGACACCAGAAATGTCTAAGTGTATATGTCTGACAAATGATTAACATATTGGGTCCATGGATCCATGGTCCTCATGATTTCATAAACCTCTATAAGGTCACTCCTCAATCTGTGATGCTCCAAGGAACAGAGCTCCAGCTTGTTCAGCCTATCCCGATAGCTCAAACACTTCATTCCCAGCAAAATCCTTGTAATGCATTTCCAAACCTTTAACAAACAAGCATACAAATACAGAAATGTAGAAAAATAGAAGATTTGAGCAGGAAGAGACCATTCAGCTCTTAAGAGCCTGCTCTGCCATTCATCAACATCATGGCCGATTATCCAACTTAACAGCCTAATCCTGCTTTCTTCCCATAACCTTTGATCCCATTCACCCCAAGGTGCTCCCTTTAGCGACCTTTTGAATACAATCAATGTTTTGGCATCAACTACTTCCTGTGGTAATGAATTCCACAGGCTCACCACTGTTTGGGTGAAGAAATATCTCCTCATCTCCGTCCGAAATGGTCCATCCCAAATCCTCAGACTCTGACACAAAACAAACTGCTTGAGCTTCTGATGAGAAGTTTTGCTTTTCTCCCTCTACATGGTCCTGATGAGCTTTTCCAGCATTTTCTGTTTCAGATTGCCAGTCTATGCAGGATTTTTATTTCTGATTCAGCACTTATTGGTTCAGAGATAAATTGGTCAGGACACTGGGGAGAGCATCACTTCTTTATTTGAATACCGTCAATGGATTTCTTGCATGAGAGGATAGATGATGTAGATTTGAGCACACGAGTCTCGACAGGGAGCATATCTCGAATTATAGCTGATAAATCCTACCTCCATATGATAAACTAGACCCATGACTGTATCATACTTAGTTTTATCTTCACATAAAGACACGTGTGATTGTTTAAACAATTCTTGAGAAGATGAACATCAGAGATGGGGCCTCAGTTTAACCTTGCATCTGAAAGACAGCACATCTAACAATGCAGCCCTCCCTCAGTAGTAACTGGAGTGTCAGATAATATATTGTGGTCAAATGTCTGGAGTGGGACATGAACCTACAACCTTTTAATTCACTGTGTCGCCAAGATAATTCAACAAATCAATGATTCAGTTGAGGGGAGTCTAGAACCAGACAGCGTAGTCTCAGAAGTAAGGGGAGCCAATTTAAGACTGAGATTAGATTAGATTAAATTAGTTTAGATTCCTTACAGTGTGGAAACAGGCCCTTCGGTCCAACCAGTCCACACCGACCCTCCGAAGAGCAACCCACCCAGACCCATTCCCCTGACTAATCCACCTAACACTACAGGCAATTTAGAATGGCCAATTCACCTAACCTGCACATCCTTGGATTGTGGGAGGAAAGTTGAGGAAGAATTTCTTCTTTCAGAGAATTGAGAGTCTTTGGAACTCCTTGCCACAGAGAGCTGTGGGTGCAGAGTCCTTGTGTATATTTAAGTCTCAGAGAGACTGATTCTTGATCAGTTGGGGAATCAAGGGTTATGGGGAAAGGGCAGGAAAGCAGATGTGAGGAATACCGAAACAGCCGTGATCCCATTGATTGGTGGAACAGGCGAAAGGGCTGAATGGCTTACACCTGTTCCTATTTCTTATGATCTTTATTGATAAAATATAAAAAGGAAGAAATACAGAGATTATTTTCTAAACAGCTGGCTGTTATGACCTGGAATAAGAAGGGTGATGGCAAAGGAACCTGTAGTATATGTTAAAGGAGAATTGGATAAATACTTGAAAGGAAAACATTTTTCAGACTATAAGGAAAATATGTGAGAATAGGATGATTGGATAGTTCTTACAGAAACAGCTTGATGGGCCACATGGTCTCCTTGTTGGAAATATTGAATCCATATTCCATGGTGTGATTTGAACTTTTGTCCCCTGACTAGTTAATCCCATGTAATTACCACTACACCAACCTTCCCCCTTGAACTGAAAACTCAATGCGACAACTTTCAAAATAGTATTCCATTTGCAATGTTAGCAAGTTCAATTTAGACAAATTTAATGAGAGAACTTCCTATCAAACAACTTTTCTGGTAGTCCTGAGTATTTGAAGCAGTTATACTGTCAAATAATGTGCTGCTAAAAATTTTATAAACATTTTTCTAAATTATTTTCACTGGTTATGAGCATTAATGTATCCCAGTCCATCCAAGTTGAATTGAGGATGTTAAGAATCAGTGTGGAGATTACCAAAGGCAGAATCCCTCTCTAAGTAACTTAATACCTTTTACAGTAAGTTAAATGGCTGGTCAACACTTGTCACAAAGCTAGTCCCTTTGTTTCTAAAAGCTGTTCCTTGGCTCAAGGAGACTCTATCTTTGATTTTTTTTCAGAAGACAATAAACCGGGCTGGGCTCCCAACAGTCTGGTTTGGTACAGAGATGAAAAGGATTTTGAGAGGCCTGTTGTTTATATGTAAACAGATGAGACTTCAGGCCAAAGTGGTCATGCTTCAGAAGTGACCTGTATAAAGAGAGGGGAGTGGTCTGCTCTCTAGCCAAGCTGAGCTGAACACTTTTAGTTCAGTCTTGAACTAGGAAGTTCAACAGGGAGCTGTGTGGAAACTCTTTCTCTTTTCTGCCCTTCAACTTCAACCTGTAAGCATGTGTTCCATTTATGCTGGTTTTTTAAAGGGAGTTTGCTTATTGGGACTGTTGTGTACATTCAGTACAGCATAATTAAGTCTAGATAGGTTGAGTTCTGTAGGGGATCTTTATTCTGTTCCTTGTATTTCATTGTGTAATTTTGTGAATAAATTTTGGTCTGTTTTAAAATCTAGTAGTCAACCTCACTATCCTACTCTGGGTAATTTTCACTGTACACTTAATGAACCAAATTGCAATGTTATGGCCTGCTTAAGAATGTTTTGAGTGGTCTGGCTTAATCCATAACACACTCTATCTGTTGGGTAAAACTGATACTCCCTCCGCTAGTGATACTCTGAGGCTACAGTGCATATTGACAACAAGATGCACAAAGTTATCTTGAATGCAGTATCTCCCAAATGGACAACTTCCACCAACCTGAAGGACAAGAGTAACATGTCCCTGGGAATGTAATCACCCCAAAGCTCCCCTTTCTAAACACAAAACAACCTCAGTTGGACGTGAACCACTATTCCTTCATTGTCACTTGACTTAAATTAACAGGCACTTTAACCAGATAGGAGAAAGTGAGGTCTACAGATGCTGGAGATCAGAGCTGAAAATGTGTTGCTGGAAAAGCACAGCGGGTCAGGCAGCATCCAGGGAACAGGAGAATCGACGTTTCGGGCATAAGCCCTTCTTCAGGAATCAGATTCCTGGATGCTGCCTGACCTGCTGTGCCTTTCCAGCAACACATTTTCAACTTTAACCAGATAGCCTGCAGTTGTCACAAGAAAGTAACTCACTGCTACTTCTCTGATAACTACCTCCAAATGGACGATGAAGAACATCGTCACCTGTAACACCCACGTCCCAAAAATAGCATTTTGAGAATAGTATTGGATTTGCTCTGACAGCACCGTATCTGGCAGTCAACTGCAATTATTCTACACACCTTAACCAATTGGTGTTAGCACACAGTCATAATGTTTCCAATTATCGGATACCTTGTCGCATCAAAATACTTAAAATACAAAACAACCTGAATTTGTGTTGCAATATCGATGGTAATGGGAAGCTTATATTGTTGAAATACACACACACATTCACACACACACACACATTCTCTGTCTCTCTCTCTCTCTCTGATGGCTTCCAAGAGTTTCAGTATTAATCATTCATATGATAGGGACATCTTTATTAACAATCCCAAATTGTCAGAGGATGGAAAATTGGGGGGGAGACGACATTTAATTCTTGACTGATTGAATAGTACACAATATTTTGCTTGTGTTACCTTGACATTAACAGTGCCAACTCACCATTCCTTCCCTTGCTCACACATATTGCCCCTCAGCCTCCAAATGTTGGGTTTAACAGGGGCCCAGGTGAAGGAGAAAGTAGATGACTAGACATTGGCCAAAGATAACACAGACTAGGTTGCCTTAGCAGCTACATCTGACCTTGTAGCTATGGACAAATCTGCAGGGTAAATGTTTCTCTAGAGTGAGCATTACCACAAAACATGAGCACTTATATTTTAATATTTAGCTAATGAAGTGGAGAGAGATGATAAAGTGGCCAGAGTCCAACAAGTCGGGAAGGTTAGTTAATTTAATGTATTTTTAATTAGGATGAATAGTTTCTAATGTCATGATGGATTGTTTGCATCCATCAAATGTTCAACACTTCAGAAGTATTGGCTGCTCAAACGTCACACACATAATTCTTTAATGCATTATCACACATGAGGAAAACAGACGAGTGTTCCATTAGCCTTTGTGATTATTTTCTGTGATTGTTCAAGACCATTTTTATGCTCTACGTACTTGGTCCACCCCTTCGTGTCACTTTGGACCAGCGCTGTTTCCAGAAAGCACTCTGAAAACGGAAAGGACTCAATGTCATTGTGACAATCAAAAACAAACAACTCTTTGGAGCCATTCTGAAATCTTTATCTAACTAGGGCTTGGAATGGAAACAATATTCAGGTGATCAGAGATATCCAGGTGTGAACAGTACTGTAAACACAGCAGCTTGGAAACTCATTACAAACAATAAATAAACTGGGAGGCATATGTAAATGGGAAATTGGCCCTGGTAAGGTTCTATTCACAAAAAGTAACACAAAGGTTAAAAAAAAGGACTGCTTGATAGCAAGCTGTCAAATAACAACAACTCGCGTTTATCCAAGGTCTGTAATTTTGTTAAAATGACCAAAGGCAGCATAATCAGATGAAATTTGGTGCCAAACCATAAAAGTTGATGTTAGGACAATTGACAAAGGCAAGCTTTAATGATTTGGAGATGCCGGTGTTGGACTGGGGTATACAAAGTTAAAAATCACACAACACCAGGTTGGAGGAGAGCGAGTGAAAAAGAGAGCGTGAAATAGATTGAAAGAGTAAATCTCAAAACTTAGGGCTTTCATATAAAGACCCACTGATGAAGGAATAAAGGAACATCAGAATACAATGAGGGTCAGAATTGGAGGAGCACAGAGATCTTGGAGAGGTGCCATGCCGAAAGAGGTTACAAACGTAAGGGTAAGGCTGGAGAGGAATTTGAAAACAACACAGTAAATTCAAAAAAAAAATCAATTTCCAGAGCTGCAGGAGACAATGTAAGTCGAAGAGCACACCAATGATGGGATTCAGTGCATGTTAGGACATGAGCAGTCAAGTTTTGCATGTTTTGTAGATAATATTTCACTTGTGCTGTGCTGCTTTAAAACATCGCAAAGAGCTTGCCACAAATAAGCACCTTGCTAACACAGCAAACTGGGAGGCTGTTTTGGTGCAAAGGTATCCCACAACAGCAACGAGGTGGCTGAGCAATTGATTATTCTCAGAGGTCTACAGCACAGAAAAATACCTTTTAGTCCATTGAGTCTCTGTTGATCAAAACCGCCCACCTAAACATTCTAATCCCGTTTTCCCATACTTGTGAGATACAAGTTAGGGGAGAAATGCTGGTCCCTTGCAAGCATTACTGAACCGATGTTTAACATCAGTGACAATGAGAAAGTTTATGGAATCAAAATGCAGGAAAGAGAAAGAAGTCGCGTCATGGCCGTATCAGCTTTGAAGCAATCAATTCTCCCCCATCTCAGCCTTTTCCTCACAGCCCGGTATTTTATTTTCCTATGCATGTCTGCACCCAATTCTCCTCACCTTGAATTCATTCAGTAATTCCTTTTTTAAAAAATAGCTCAAAGATGAATTAAAAATCTTCTGTTCGTTATCAATATTCAAAATGGGGATCATGACTGTTGCCTCAGAAGGAAAGCAATGACTGCTGTGGTTCAGAGGACAATTAAATGATCAGTTATACTGCTAGCTTGAACAGTGTATTTGAAATGTTAATGTACCCTCTGTTTAGAGGAAATGTATGTTGGAAAGGACAAGATCTAAGCATTAATATCTTACCTAACAAGGCGCATGATCTTGTAAACTCTATTTACAAGAAAGATAGTAAAACATGAAAAATAGATGTGTCCCATGCCACAATCTACTCTTTCAACTAGAAAAGACAATAGAACTCTATGAATAAACTAGAAGTTGCATTGTCCACGTGTACGTTTCATTTTGAATGTTTGCTAAGCGGCAATTCATTTCATTCCAAAAGCCCTATTTTGTTGATCAGACACTAAGAAACATCTTCCAGTAAAAAGAAATACTAACATAATGTGATTGAAGTGTGGTTTCACTGATGTTGTGACATTCTGTGCATTTCTTACTTCCAGGTAAATCTGACAAAGTTGGCTTAGCCTGCCTGAACAAGTATTCCACAGCAGATAGAAAATTGAGAGCACTGGGCATTTTATTCCATTCATGGGCAACATTTCCTCTTGGAATGGTTTGGTTTGCTTATAGGCATGATCTTTTAATCATAAATGCAATTGTTAGAAAATTGGAACAACTATTTCACCTCATTACCACACAGTGCATTGACAGTAAACACAAAGTGTCAGTGAGCACATTGGCTACACGGCCAGATTGCAATGTAAAGTGATGTCAACAGCGTGAGTTCAATTCCTGCACTAGCTGAGGTTACCACAAAGGATTCCCCCTCTCCATCTTGCTTGAGGTGTGATGATGCTCAGGTTAAACCATCACCAGTCATCGATAGAATCCCTACAGTGTGGAAACAGGCCATACAGCCCATCGAGTACACACTGACCCTCTGAAGAGCATCCCACCCCCTCTACCCCCATTACTTTGCATTTCCCATTGCTCAGCCACCTAGCCTACACATCCCTGGACACTATGGACAATTTGCCATGGCTAATCCACCAAACCTGCACATCTTTGGACTGTTGGAGGAAGCAGGAACACCCAAAGAGAATGTGCAAACTCCACACAAACAGTTGCCTAAGGGTGGAATCGAACATCTTTCTTGAATGAGAGAACAGCATTGTGGTCTGGTACTTCAGTAAACCAAATCCTGACATGACACTCTAACCCAACTCAAGTCAAAATGACATCCATCTGAGACAAGCCCCATACAAGTATATTACATGTTATCCTTTATAATACATATCAGGCTAAGTTATTAAAAATGAGACATTCATATATTTACATGAAACAGTTTCGCTTTCATAAAACAATTTACTTTTCACATATTGAAAGACTGGTTAACAATCCCATCCTGTTCATATGTGTAAACTACAACAACACTCAAGAGGTTTTGACAAAACAGCCTGCTTAATGAGCACTCTATTCTCCATCTTACATATTCACTCCCTCCACCACCGCTGCACAGAGGAAGCAGTGTGCACCATCTACAAAATGCAATGCAACAACTCATCAATCCTCCTTTGAAAGCTCCTTCCAAATCCTTAGCATCTTCCACACCAGAAGGATAAGGCCAGCAGATGCCTGGGAGCACCAACATCTCGAGGTTCCCCTCCAAGCCCCAAACTATCCTGGTTTGGAAATATATCTTCAATCCTTTGCTGGCATTGTGTCAAATTTCAGGGGCTCCACACTGTAGATGTGCCGACTTAAAATGGACTACTGCAGTTCAAGAAGATATACACTGGGTCTGAAAGGATTAATACTAAGGACTGTCAGACCTGACACTTAACTTCATTTGATTTAGTATTGGTACTATGTACAGTGAAAACATTTGTTTTGCATGCAGAACAGATCATACCACTAGGGTAATAGAACAGAGCAAGGAATACAATGTTACAGCTGCAGAGAAGGCACACAGAGAGCGAGATCAACATTAAATTTGAAATTAGAGAGGTCCATTCAGAAGTCTAATAACAGTGGGGGAGAATCTGTTCTTGAATCTGTTGGTCCGTGTGTTTAAGCTTTTGTATCTTCTGCCTGATAGTAGAGGTTGGAAGAGAGTATAACCGGGGTGGGAGAGGTCTTTGATGATGCTGGCTATCTTTCCAAGGCATGGAGAAGTGTAGATGGAGTCAATGGATGGAAGGTTGGTTTGTGTGATGGACTGGGCTGTGTCCACAACTCTCTATAATTTCTTACAGTCCTGGGCAGAGCAGATGCCATACCAAGTTGTGATGCATCTGGGAATAGAATTCTTTCTATGGTGCATCTATAAGAATTGGTAAAAGTCTTTGCTGACATGCTGCATTTCCTTAGCCTCCTGAGGAAGAAGAGACATTGTTGTGCTTTCTTGATCATCGCATCAACGTGGATGGACCAGGACATGTTGGCGATAGAGAGGTCCATTCAGAAGTCTAATAACAGTAGCGAAGAAGCTATTCTTGAATCTGTTGGTATGTGTGTTGAAGCTTTTGTATCTTATGCCTGATGGAAGAGGTTAGAAGAGATTATAACTGGGGTAGGGGGGTCTTTGATGATTTTGGCTGTCTTCCTGAGGCAGTGCAAAATGTAGATGGAGTTAATGGAGCAAAGGTTGTCTTGTGTGATGGACTGGGCTGTGTTCACTTATTTCGATTATTTTATATCAACATGTGGACAGAACAGCACAGAATCTCAAAGAAGTGAGACCTAATATCTCAGTGTTCCTCAAAATCCCTGAGCAACGGCACATCAAATTAGTTGCAAACATGTGAAGAACTAAATCATGATCATTGCAAGAGAGTCTTCTAGTTAGACCAAGAAGTGGCTTTCCTGTCCCACACTTTCCGCTCCCACAAGCAGACCTTGTAAATTCCTACAGTAATAGAAAATGGTGTTAGCAAGCACCATCATGAGCTCTAGCTTGTACAGTGTAGTGAGCCAGTCTACTGGCACAGCAATTATCATCTTCTCAAGGCCAATTAGGGATGGGCAATAAATGCTGGCATAGTCAGTGAATAAAAACAAAACTCACACAAAAGGCCTTCCTTAACCTCTTGAAGGAACTGACTAGTGCAGGTATACTGGATACTGGCAGCTTCCCCAGTCAAAGGAACATGAATAGGGCCCTTAGCTTTTGACGCTCTTTCCCCTATCAATCTGATTCGGTTTGGGGTAGTTATCTGCAATGGAGAGATGATATTTTTCATATAAGTCTACATTGTAGTTTTGAAAAATGGGGTGCTGAAAAGGTACAGCAGGTTGGGCAGCATCTGAGGAGCAGGAGAGAGGACGTTTCTGATGAAGAGCTTATGCCCAAATATCGACTCTCCTGCCCCTCGGATGCTGCCTGATCGGCTGTGCTTTTCCAGCGTCACACTTTTCGACTCTGACTCTCCAGCATTTGTAGTTCTCACTTCTTCTCTACATGGTGGTGTTGATAAACTATTTTCATGATGCAATGCAACTGTCTGCATTGCATTAACCAATTTGGGCTATTGTTGGAAAGGAGTTACCCATAGCAATCAGAAGGAGCAAACTTATATTCTCCCTTCCTCCAGCCAAGCTGCTGTAGTTGATTATACAAGTCACTGTTTTTCCTTGTTTGTGGAACAGTTCACCTTCACTAACTGAGGCAGCCGATATCACTGAGCTGGTTTCAATACCCACTTCTCCTGCTCCCTCGTCCCTTCTTAAATATTAAAAACATCGAGTTAGCCCTCATCTACCACCCCATGAGTAAAAGAACAGGAAATGTCATCACCACAAGAAATGACATCACCACAGAAAATGACATCACCAACTCAAAGAAAGCTAAACCTATAAATAGAAAGCAGGAATCATGTATAGTGCTTCACCTGAGGGCCCAGAGAAGATGTTACCCAGTAGGGTGATGAAACATCTGGAAATAAACCTTCCAGCTCAGTGAACAAATCTACATCCAGAACCTCAACCTGAGCTACAAATCTTCTCAAAACCTGCTATCAAAAACACCATAAATGGTCTCACCATCAGTACATTGAATGACCATAGACTTAGTGTTGAAGCAAGATCCTCCACCTTCCTGCAGTCCAGCCCCTGACTGCCACGGGTTCCATTTTCACCAGCAATGAGTCACAGGGACAAACAGAATGAAGCCTTTACTTTTAGAACATAAACCGAGTTGGCTCTGGGTATTGTGTAAAAGGAGGATTTATTACAACTTTCCACCAGTAAATTATTGAAATGGATAGATTTGGCACAGAAAGAGGCCATCCAGCCCAATGTTTACACTCCACTCCTGCATCCACCCATTTTTCTTCAGAGGGTCAGTACTGTAGGAAATCCTGTGATTGTAGCTCATTTTTCCTGAAGGATATTAGTGAAACAAATGAGTTTTTTTGACAATGTTTTCACGAACATCGTTGTTTCATAATTCCCGATATTCTTTCTCTCCCTGCCTTGAGGTTAGTTCAGCCTGAGGCAAATGAAAGTACAAATGAAAGTTGATTGTAGCTCTCTATTCCCTTCACCCTCATTCGCTTATTTGGTTCCCCATAGCAGCATCCAAAATATTCATTCAACTATTCCTTGTGAGAGAGAATGCCACATTCTCATCATTCTTTGGGTGAAGAGCTTTCTTCTGGATTCTCATATTTGTAGGTGACCCTCTAAAATAATGATGGTCTTCCCTTTCTCATGAGAGGAAACATTCCCTCCACATACATGCTATTAAAATCTTGCACTATTTTAATGGCATCCATTGGGTCACCTCTTTGCTGCAGGAAAGGTGTCCCAGTCTCTTAATCTTTTTCAGACACGTACACTACACATTTCTGGTGTCATCCTTGCAAGTCCTCTTTATCCTTTGTGTAATACAGATCGTTCTGCTCAATACGGGTCTCATTAATGCAAATTTGCTGTAATGTGATTGACAAATTGGGAACACTGTTTCTAAAGCGCAAACTTTTAAAACATCTGTTGGCTCTGACGCGATTACATCACCAATATTGTAAGTACTGTTTCTAAAATGTAATTTTTCTATCATGTAAGGTTGCACAAGCACGTAACCTTCGCATTCTCGAAGAACAATCTGTATGGCCATCAGAATCGATTCAGTACTAAATCTACAGTGTGCATTAATTTTTTTTTAAATCAACCTGTTCAGAGATGTTATGACACACGTTTGGGACTTGAACCCAAGCCTTGGTCCAGAGGTAGAGAAACTATGCCACAAGAACCCTAAACTAAGGCTTATTGTAGGTTTAGCATAACATCTCTAGTTAGCAGAAGTTTATAAAATCATGAGGGTATGGATATGGTGAATAGCCAAGATTGCTTCCCCTGAGTAGGGGAGTCCAAAACTAGTGGGCACAGATTTAAGGTGAGAGGGAAAAGATTTAAAAGGGACCTAAGTGGTAACTTTTTCATGCAGAGGGTGGTACGTGTATGGAATGAGCTGCCAGAGGAAGTGGTTGAGGTTGGTACAATTACAATATTTAAAAGGCATCTGGATGGGTATATGAATAGGAAGGGTTTAGAGGGAAATGGGCTAACTGCTGGAAAATGGGACTAGATTAATTTAGGATATCTGGTTAGCATGGACAAGTTGGACCGAAGGGTCTGTTTCTGTGCTGCACATCGCTACGACTCTAAGCCCAGCCCGCTAGAAACAAAGAGGGCTGCTTATTTTGGTTTCTTTCATGGTATTAATTAAGGAAATATAGACCAGCTAGTAGCAACACATATCTCCCTTCATGTGAATTAGTCTGAACCAAGCTTTCTAAAGCTTTTCTTTTTTCCTCAAGAACTCCATCTAGATTCTTTCTTAACCAGCACAATCAGACTCCCTCTTGCTTCACTCTTACTGTCACACCTACATAGCATGCAAATGGCTCATTTTCCTTTCCACAATTCATTTTACAACCCTTTCTCCTGTCCCAAAGCTCCTTTAATCATCTGTAATCATCAGTAACCTTGACACTGTTAAGATATTTTTTCTCCCTCTGCACTCAGCTTATTTCTCATGCAGGTATTACTCCTACGACCATCCCGGGATGCACTTTTTTAAAAAAAAACAGATTTTTTTAAACAATACTCACGCGTGATTCTATAGAGGAAAAACTGGTAGCTCATGACATGAAAATTTGCCTTCGCTCCCTTTTCGCACAAAGCCCAGCCCTAGTTATCAGCCAATTGTTGTAACATTCTTAAGGGACACAGTGCTGCTGATGTTCACTACATAATGGAAATTCAAAAGCTCAAATTAAACTGTCAAATCATAAGATTTACTGCCTGTTAACTTGTTACAAGGCATCGTGATTCATACAAGTGAACTGCCAAAGATGCCACTTTCTCTCTGCATCGCTCCTTCTCTTGCAAAGTATTTTATTGTTAGGAAATCAAAGTGTAAATTCAAAACAAACGGGGCAGAAGGAGGCCATTTGGCCCCTCAGGTTTGTCCCTAGTATTCAATTGGATTATAGCTACCTTGGGTCTTCATTTCATCGACTTCACTTGGTTCTGACCAACCAGCTGGAGAGAAGCAAAACTACAATAATCATTACATTACACCAAGACTGGACTTGCAAACAACATCAAGAAAAGCTGCACAAAACAAAGGCATATTCGTTTGTTGTAGAATCTGGGGAACAACAAATTGGAATAGAATATACAATTATAATTTATAGATTAATTTTATCCTTCATGAATACTCATATATCAAATTACTGAAAAGTACTTTGGGGAATTTGCCATTAATGAATATATATTTGCTTTTTATACACAAGATGTGACATGTTGATATCCACTCCATAGTGCCACTTACTGACAGGAGTGTGCAACTGCAAATCACAGGAAACTGTTGACATACAAGATTTCTGTTCCAAGTGTTTGCACAAGGATTTTTGAGTGATATCTCTCCATTCAAACAGGTTCGAAACATTTGATACAATAGCACTTTGAGTAGGAAGTAGATATGAAGCAAAGTATTTAATTATTGATATAGGTAGAAGATACGGTCTTATTTGTGTACAGTTAAAAAGGTAAAATCACCATTGTCCAAGCAGACTATAGGGTTGGTTTCTCCTCGAAGATAGACAACTGGTGGAGGTTTAACCTGAGGGTCACTGTGACATTGGGCAAGCCTGGTGGTTCAGTGGTACCAGAGACCTGGTTTCAATTGCACCCTTAGGCTACTGTCTGTGTAGATTAGATTAGATTCCCTACAGTATGGAAACAGGCCCTTCAGCCTAACAAGTCCATACTGACCCTCTGAAAAGCAGCCCACCCAGACCCATTCCCCTACCCTATATTTACCCTTCCCTAATGCACCTAACACTATGGGCAATTTAGCATGGCCAATTCACCTGACCTGCACATCTTTGGATTATGGGATGAAACCCACGCAAAAACAGGGAGAATGTGGAATCTCCCCACAGACAGTCACCCAAGGCTGGAATCAAACCTCGATCCCTGGTGTTGTGAGGCAGCAATGTTAATCACTGAGCCACTGTCCCGTAGAGTTTGCACATTCTCCCTGTGTCTGTGTGGATTTCCTCTAACAGCCCCAAGATGTGCAGGCGAGGTGGATTGGCCATGGGAAATGCAGGTTTACAGGGATGGGGTGGGTCTGGGAAGAATGCTCTTCAGAGGGTCAGTGTGGACTTGCTGAGCTAAATGGCCTGCTTACACACTGTAGGGATCCTACGAGTCAGGTGAGGGGAGTGGTTGAGAAGGAAAGTCTTTTGTGGTAACCTCAGTTGGTCTGGCAATTCAACCCAAGCTATTGACATCACTCTGCACTGCAAACTAGCTGTCTAACCAACTGAGCTCAACCAACCTCCAGCTTGTGGAAATGCAGCATTCAAATCATTTTTGAAACACACGGAATAAGTATAATCACTGATGCTATGTGGACAGGTTGTAGAACAGGATTATCCTTCCTCCAGGAATATCTACTGAGCATGTGAAAAAGGATTATTTTTGTTGTAATACAGATTCAGGCTTTTACATCTGGATAGGAGGCTGATGGGTAACCATATAGAGGTTTACAAAATTATGAGAGGCACGGATAGGATAAATAGACAAAGTCTTTTCCCTGGGTTGGAGGAGCCCAGAACTAGAGGGCATAGGTTTAGGGTGAGAGGAGAAAGATATAAAAGAGACCTAAGGGGCAACATTTTCACACAGATGGTGGTACGTATATGGAATGAGCTGCCAGAGGAAGTGGTGGAGGCTGGTACAATTGCAACATTTAAGAGGCATTTGGATGGGTATATGAACAGGTAGGGTTTGGAGGGATATGGGCTGGGTGCTGGCAGGTGAGACCAGATTGGGTTGGGATATCTGGTCGGCATGGACAGGTTGGACCGAAGGGTCTGTTTCCATGCTGTACATCTCTATGACTCTATAAGTTTCCAGATTAATGTCTCTCTTATATTTAGCTGTGTGCTAACAAAGTTTATTGACATTCACCTACCAGAGTATACATCATACTATGCAGGTGGGTACAACTGCAATGTTGATTGGGTGCAAAATTCTGTCAGTCACTTTGCACACAGAATGGAAGGATAATTTCATCTGTTTTTTATTTGGTTTGATTTATTATTGTCACGTTCTGAGATACAGTGAAAAATATTGTTTTGCAAGCTATCCAGACAAATCATATCTTACATAAGTACATCAGGATAATACAACAGAATGTAAGATATAGTGTTACGGCTAACATATGAGGAACGGCTGAGGATACTGGGATTGTATTCGTTGGAGTTTAGAAGATTGAGGGGAGACTTAATAGAGACGTACAAAATAATACATGGCTTGGAAAAGGTGGATGCTAGGAAATTGTTTCAGTTAGACGAGGAGACTAGGACCCATGGACACAGCCTTAGAATTAGAGGGGGTCATTTCAGAACAGAAATGCGGAGACATTTCTTCAGCCAGAGAGTGGTGGGCCTGTGGAATTCATTGCCACGGAGTGCAGTGGAAGCCGGGACGCTAAATGTCTTCAAGGCCGAGATTGATAGATTCTTGTTGTCTAGAGGAATTAAGGGCTACGGGGAGAACGCTGGTAAGTGGAGCTGAAATGCGCATCAGCCATGATTGAATGGCGGAGTGGACTCGATGGGCCGAATGGCCTTACTTCCACTCCTATGTCTTATGGTCTTATGGTCTTATGGCTACAGAGAAGTTGCAGAGAAAGATCAACTCGAATATATGAGAGTTCCATTCAAATGTCTGATAACAGCAGAGAAGAAGCTATTCTTGAGTCTGTTGGTATGTGTTTTCAAACAAGAGAAGGCAAGTCAAAAGTTAATCTTTAGACTTATTCTTTGAAAGAATGCTATTTATTAAACTTCACACTATAATGCATGATTATGGAGTTCAATGCAACCAAAATATCATGCTGCAACTATACAAAATGCTGATGCGGCCACACTTGGAATATTGTGTACAGTTCTGGTCGCCCCATTACAGGAAGGATGTGAAAGCATTGGAAAAGGTGCAGAGGAGATTTACCAGGATATTGCCTGGTCTGGAGAGAAGGTCTTATGAGGAAAGGCTGAGAGACTTGGGTCAGTTCTCATTGGAAAGAAGAAGGCTAAGGACGGATTTGATAGAGACATACAAGATGATCAGACGATTAGATAGGGTAGACAGTGAAAGACTTTTTCCTACGATGATGACGCCAGCTTGTGTGAGAGGGTATAACTACAAATTGAAGGGTGATAGATTTAAGACAGATGTCAGAGGCAAGTTCTTTACGCAGAGAGTGGTAAGGGTGTGGAATGCCCTACCTGCTAATGTAGTCAACTCAGGGAGATTTAGGGAGATTTAGCATTAGGGAGATTTAAACAATCCTTAGATAAGCACATGGATGATTTTGGGATAGTGTAGGGGGACGAGCTGAGAATAGTTCACAGGTTGGCGCAACTTCGAGGGCCAAAGGGCCTGTTCTGCGCTGTATTGTTCAATGTTCTATGTTCTATGTTTTATCACCTAACACCAGGTAAAGATTTATAGTTATAGTAAATAAACATTACTCTGTCTTCTTCAAGTCTTCGTGTCCACGTGTTTTCTAAGTGTCTCTTCCAGACCGTCACAATCTATTGTGCTTGAGTGGTTTTGAAGCAACAATGCAAATTCATGTGATATTCTTGGAAGAAAGCTTTTCAGCAAATTGTCTTTGATTATTGAAGAAGATAGTCAAACAATGGTCTTCACACGATTATCAGAAGCTGTGAAGAAGTAAGAACACTGACAAAATGGTGACAAACCAGACACTGTCAATTTACTTCTTTTAATAAAATTTATTCTATATATCGGGTGATCCAGGAAAAAAAATTGCTCAGCGTTTGTGATATTTACTCCCACGGATACTCATCCTTTCAGTCGGCTCCACACTACTACTTAATTACAGCATCATCTTTGGGATCTAACCTCATTGTCTGGCATAATGAGGTACATGTAATTGTGAATACCCCACAATGCAGCACAAAAATCAAAACTGAGAAGGTTGGAAGCGAAGGCCCATTAGCTTCATAACAGAGTTTGCATGAAAACGGGATGAGACCATATTTGAGAAGTCTGCTTTGTAATTTCAAGGACACATATAATTGGCATTGTAAGCTAGCACAAGAAAGTGCATCACTTTTTGAAGTTAGTTTGTTTAAATACATCACATATGAACGGACCCGCATGACATTGGAGCAATTCAAAATCTTTAACACATGTTGTGACAAGAGTAGAGACTAATCTCAAAGATGTAAACTGGAAAGAAGTTATTAATGCAGAAAATAAACACTACACAAATTATTGGATAGGGAAGGAAGTAGTCTGTTAAACTTGATCCATAGAAAGATGGACAAACCATCAGTCCATACAGACTTAGTGCACTGTCTCCTCCTTCTATTCCCAAAGCCATGATATCGCTTGTGAAATCAGAACAGCAAAGAAATATCAAAATATGGACCATTCATCTCTGATCCCCGCAAGCTTTTGGAACAAGTTCAAGATATAATATGCACCAATTATTCTCTGTAAAATTGATCAAAAACAGAGAAGTGCTCTGAAAATGAGCAATTGGCAGACAATGACTATCTCCAAGACAAGACAATCTAATCATCTCTCATTGTCATCCAACAGCATGGTCATCGCTGAATCCCCCACTAATCAGCATGCTGTAGGGCTGCCATTGACCAGAAATGGAACTGAACCAGTCATCTAAATCCAGTGGTCTTCAAGGGCAAGTAACTCATTTCCTGAATTCCTGAATCCTGACAACCATCTACAAAAGTGCAAGTCAGGAGTGTGATGCAACACTCCCTAATTGCCCGGCTGAGTGCAGTTCCGAAAACACTCAAAAAGCTCAACACCATCTGGCACAAAGCAACCCTTTTAACAGACAGCCTACCCACCAACTTCAACATGCCCTTCCTCCGCCTGGGGAAGCAGCATGTGCAATCTACAAGATACTGTGCAGCAAACTCACTAAGTGCACCCCAACATCGACAGGCCTTTTCAGGATGTCGATATTTCAAAGCTCCTTTCAGCTAATGATATCCTCGTGCTTTAAAGCTTACAGTCACTGTTGTAATGTAGGTAATGTGACACCTATTTACACCCAGCAAGATCCCACAAACAGCAGCCAGATCCATTTTCAGATTGTCTCTTCTGTGGTGTTGTATGAAGGGTAAAAATTGACTGGAACAGCAGGTAGGATTCCCCTGATCTTCAAAATATTGCTGCAGTTATTGCAATCCATCAGAGCGAATTGACTCAGCCTGGATTTAGCATATGAAACCAGGAGGAGGAACATTTGGCCCCTTTAAACCTGTTCCAGAGCCCTCCTGTAAGATAGCACCTCTGATAATGCAGCATTCCTTCAGTACTGTACTGGGGGTTGTGTCAGTATTATGGATTGAAGAGGTGTATTTTATCCTATTGGTTTTTTCAAGAGAGGTTTTAAAGCAGAGGCACCGAGCTGTCTATCAAAAACTCATGAACAGTTTGGGAGGCCTTGGGGTTTTTTTTGTTAAAACGTTGGAACTATAGAGGCAGCCTGACTGGGTGTGGTCATGCTCCCACAGAACCAGGGCTTTTAGTCTTAGCTATCAGCAGTTGTTGAAGATGTGAAAACATTTTTTTCCTTCTCTTGGTTACAGCTAAAGGCTGGTGGCTCTCTTCCTGCTTCTGGATTTGCAAGTGACATAACCTGGTTTCTGAATTTGCCAAGGGTATATTTATGGGATGTTACTGTCGTGGGACAGTTACTATTTAGTAGTGAAATAATCTATTAGAGTCATAGAGATGTACAGCACGCAAACAGACCCTTTGATTCAACTTGTCCATGCCAACCAAATATCCTGAATTAATCTATTGTCATCTGCCAGCACTTGGTCCATATCCTGCTAAACCCTTTCCTATTCATATACCCATCCAGATGCCTTTTAAATTGTATCAGCATTCACCACTTTCTCTGGCAATTCACTCCATACACGCACCACCCTCTGTGTGAAAAAGTTGCCCATTTTAAATCATTCCCCTCTCATAGAACATAGAACATAGAACATAGAAGAATACAGCGCAGTACAGGCCCTTGGGCCCTCGATGTTGCGCCGATCCAAGCCCACCTAAACTACACTAACCCACTATCCTCCATATACCTATCCAATGCCCTCTTAAATGCCCATAAAGAGGGAGAGTCCACCACTGTTACTGGCAGGGCATTCCATGAACTAACGACTCGCTGAGTGAAGAACCTACCCCTAACATCAGTCCTATATCTACCCCCCCTTAATTTAAAGCTATGCCCCCTTGTAATACCCGACTCCATACGCGGGAAAAGGTTCATACTGTCTACCCTATCTAACCCCCTAATCATCTTGTACACCTCAATCAAGTCACCCCTAAACCTTCTTTTCTCTAGTGAAAACAGCCCCAAGTGCCTCAGTCTTTCCTCATACGATTTTCCTTCCATACCAGGCAACATCCTGGTAAACCTCCTCTGCACCCGTTCCAATGCCTCCACATCCTTCCTATAGTATGGCGACCAAAACTGCACACAATATTCCAGATGCGGCCGTACCAGAGTCTTATACAACTGCATCATGACCTCAGGACTCCGGAACTCAATTCCTCTACCAATAAAAGCCAGTACGCCATATGCCTTCCTCACCGCACTATTTACCTGGGTGGCAACTTTCAGAGATCTGTGTACATGGACACCAAGATCCCTCTGTTCATCCACACTACCAAGTATCCGACCATTAGCCCAGTACCCCATCTTTTTGTTATTCTTCCCAAAGTGAATCACCTCGCACTTAGCTACATTGAATTCCATCTGCCACCTTTCTGCCCAGCTCTGCAGCTTCTCTATATCCTGCTGTAACCTGCCACATGCTTCCTCACTGTCAACAACTCCTCCGACTTTCGTATCATCCGCAAACTTGCTCACCCAACCTTCTAACCCCTCTTCCAGGTCATTTATAAAAATGACAAACAGCAATGGTCCCAAAACAGATCCTTGCGGAACACCGCTAGTGACGGCACTCCATGAAGAAACTTTGCCATCAACTACTACCCTCTGTCTTCTTCCATCCAGCCAATTCCTAATCCAAACCTCCAATTCACCCTCAATGCCATATCTCCGTATTTTCTGCAGTAGCCTACCATGGGGAACCTTATCAAACGCCTTACTAAAATCCATATATACCACATCTACCGCTTTCCCCTCATCAACCTCCTTCGTCACCTTTTCAAAGAATTCAATAAGGTTTGTGAGGCACGACTTGCCCTTCACAAAACCATGCTGACTATCCTTGATCACATTATTCCTATCCAGATGTGCATAAATCCTATCCCTTACAATTCTCTCTAAGACTTTGCCCACAACAGAAGTGAGACTCACCGGCCTATAGTTACTAGGGCTATCCCTACTCCCCTTTTTGAACAAGGGAACCACATTTGCTATCCTCCAGTCTTCTGGGACTACTCCTGTAGACAAAGAGGACATAAAAATCAAGGCCAATGGCTCTGCAATCTCCTCCCTTGCTTCCCAGAGAATCCTAGGATAAATGCCATCAGGCCCAGGGGACTTATCAATTTTCACCTTTTCCAGGATTTCCAACACCTCTTCTCTACATACCTCAAAGCCATCCATTCTACTTATTTGTGACTCAGTATTCTCATCTACAACAATGCCCTGTTCCTGAGTAAATACTGAAGAAAAGTATTCATTCAGTGTCTCCCCAATCTCTTCCGCCTCCACACGCAACTTCCCACTACTATCCTTGACTGGACCTATTCCTACCCTAGTCATTCTTTTATTCCTAACATACCTATAGAAAGCCTTAGGGTTTTCCCTAATCTTATCGACTAAGGACCTTTCATGTCCCCTCCTTGCTGCTTTTAGCTCTCTCTTCAGGTCCTTCCTGGCTACCCTATAACTCTCAATCGCCCCAATTGAACCTTCACGTCTCATCTTGAGATAGGCCGCCCTCTTCCATTTAACAAGGGATTCCAATTCCTTATTAAACCACGGCTCCCTCGCACGACCCTTTCCTTCCTGCCTGACAGGTACATAATTATCAAGGACACTCAATAGTTGCCCCTTGAACAAGTTCCACATATCCTTTACACTCTTGCCTTGGAGTCTACTTTTCCAAGCCACACATCCTAAGTCATGCCTCACCGCATCATAATTTCCCTTACCCCAACTATAACTCTTGCCCTGTAGTACACACTTATCCCTCTCCATCACGAGTGTAAAAATCACCGAATTATGGTCACTATCCCCAAAGTGCTCACCTACCTTTAATTCTAACACATGGCCTGGTTCGTTACCCAGAACCAAATCCAGTATGGCCTCACCTCTTGTTGGCCTGTCTACATATTGTGTCAGGAAACTCTCCTGCACACATTGAACAAACACTGACCCATCTAACGAACTTGAGCTATAGCTTTCCCAATCAATATCAGGAAAGTTAAAGTCCCCCATAACAACCACCCTATTACTGTCACTCATCTCCTGAATCACCTTCCCAATCCTTTCTTCAATGATTCTAGGACTATTAGGAGGCCTGTAAAAGACTCCTAACAGGGTGACCTCACCTTTCCTATTCCTAACCTCAGCCCAAACTACCTCAGATGGCAAGTCCTCATCCATCGTCCTTTCCACCGCTGTAATACTATCTTTGACAAGCAATGCCACACCTCCCCCTCTTTTACCCCCACCTCTGACCCTACTAAAACATTTAAATCCCGGAACCTGCAACAGCCAATCCTGTCCCTGTTCTAGCCATGTCTCCGTAATAGCCACAACATCGAAGTCCCAGGTACCAACCCACGCTGCAAGTTCACCTACCTTATTTCGTATACTTCTTGCATTGAAGTATACACACTTCAAGCCACTTCCCTGTTTACAGGCACCCTCCTTGGAAATTGATGCCATGTTTCTCACCTCCCTACACTCCAGGCCCTGCACCCTGAAGCTACAATCTGGGTTCCCATGCCCCTGCCGAGTTAGTTTAAACCCCCCCCAAGAGCACTAGCAAACCTCCCCCCAAGGATACTGGTTCCCCTCAGGTTCAGGTGTAGACCATCCTGTTTATAGAGGTCCCACCGTCCCCAGAAAGAACCCCAGTTATCCAAAAACTGGAACCCCTTCCTTCTGCACCATCCCTGAAGCCACGCATTTAAGTGTTCTCTCTCCCTATTCCTCGAATCTCTATCACGTGGCACGGGTAACAAACCAGAGACAACAACTCTGTTTGTTCTAACTCCGAGCTTCCAACCTCTCACCCTAAACCTATGCCCTCTAGTTCTGGACTCCCCCACCCTGGGTAAAAAACCTTGTCTATTTACTCTTTCAATGCACCTCATGATTTTATAAACCTCTATAAGGTCACACCTCAGCCTCCGACACTCCAGGGAAAACAGCCCCAGCCTAGTCAACCTCTCCCTATAGCTCAAACCCTCCAACCTTGGCAACATCCTTGTAAATCTTTTCTGAACACGTTCAAATTTCATAACATCCTTCCTATAAGATTATTTTCCTGTTCAGTTTTCCATTGGAGTTAAGTTATTCCAATTTTGTTTTTCTTTTGTTGTCTTTTAACTATAGTGTATGAATAAAGTGTTAATGATTTTTGAGAAGATCTGTAGCTCAGGTTGATGATAAGTATGCAAGTGCCTGTTAGTTTGACCAATCGAGTTGCATCTGGAATGCAATGCCTTACACTTACCTCTAAAATAAGAAAAAGTTAGGGTCTAGGCTACCTTCTGAATACATTTGAGGTGGGGGGTGGGGGGTGGTGGTGGTGTTTAGTGTGGTCCATAACAGTGTGCTATTCTGAATTACCTGCTGGAGCAGAGGACAAGCTAAAGAGCGTCATGGTGGCTCAGTGGTTAGCCTCACAGCGCCAGGGACCCAAGTTCGATTCTGGCCTCAGATGAACAATCTATATATTCTCCCGGTGTCTGCGTGGGTTTCCCCCAAGTGCTCCAGTTTCCTCCAACAGTCCAAAGATGTGCAGGTTAGGTGGATTGGCCATGGGAAATGCAGGGCTACAGACAGAGGGGAGGGTTCTGGGTGGGATGCTTTTTGGAGGGCTGATGTGGACTGAATGGCGTGCTTCCAAACTGTAGGGATTCTATGAAACAGCTGAAGCTTGACCTGCAAGTGGAATTTCAACCCCTGCAGTGCCATCCCAGCACAAAATGATATCGCTGTCACTGGATCAAAATCCTAGAGCTTCCTTCGTCACAGCACCATGCATATCATGTGACCCTTTTAGACTGCAGCAGTTCAAGGAGGCAGTTCACCATCTCTACCTCCGGTGCAAGTACAACTGGACAACAGATACTGTCCCTGTCGGTGATGCCCATACTAAGAGAGAGGTTTTCTTTAAATAATAAAGCTCTCCCTTTATTTCTAAGAACAAACTAGACAGTTCTATAAATGGAATTCCTTGTCCTAGCATCTCGATGCAGAGAATATCAAACATCAATTGATGTTTAAAATGCAAAGAAAGAATTGGATTGCAAGGCAGAGATGTACTGACCACTTGGTTTCAATTTTAGAATTATTCCCATTCGCGTCACATTGAAGTGTCAAGGCTGACAAGCAATCATCTTTGGTGCCAAGGACAAAATTGCTACTGACTGCGGTGTGTTAGGTTAAGAAGAACTCTTAACTTCCACGAAGAGAGATAAAACGTTCTTCAAATGATTGGGCGAAAGCAATATAATTGTTCTTTGCAAGTTTGAGGAAGAGATAGTTGTTAAACTATTCCTTTCCAGATTTGAACCAACAACTCTATGTGGAGGGAAAGCTTTTAAAGCTAACCTCTTATCTCCATTAAGCTTTCGCCAGCTGGGTTGAAAAAAATCCTTACTTTGTAGCAGAACCTGCTGTGTTATCTTTAAAAGGTGAGGGGACAAAGTGAAAGGGAGGAACAAATTGTCAACAATGCTGCTGAGAACACAATATGGAAAAGAGAAAGAAAGTGATTTGTTAATATGCCATATGCTGGCTCAACACTCCAAAGCATTTCACAATAAAGTTTATATCGGGAAATAGGAACAGGGGCAAGCCATTCAGCCTGCTCAGGGTCCTGAATAAGGGATACATTCGAAACATCAACTTCTCCAACACCTGATGCCTCCCAGTTTGCTGTGTTCTCCCAGCCTCCTGCTTGTGTACTGACTATTTATTGTGGTCATGACCGATTGAACATTTCAATGTTACCACATCCCCATAACAATTTACGCCAATCAGAAATCTATCAATCACCACTTTAAACATAATCAAATACTGAGTGTCTACAGTGCTCTGGGGTAGTGGGTTCTAAGGATTCAATGAATAAAAAAGAATTCTCCACATCTGAGTCCTAAATAGTATCCCCTAATTCTGGACTCCCCAATCAGGGGAAACATCGTACCTGCACCTACCCTGTCTATCCCTTCAGGTTTCAATGTGATCACCTCTCAGTCTTCAAAATTTTAGAGAATCCAGACCCATTTTTCCCACTCTTTTCATAGGACTGTCCTGCTATCCCAAGAACAAAACTGGTTAACTGTTACTGCACTCCTTCAATGGCAATAGTAATTTGATTGTATCTGCGCTCCTGTTAGTTGGAGGTGGCGGGTGGGTTTGTGCATTGTTGTCATGAGTTGGTAGCCCCTAATACAAACACATTTGTATTATTTCCCTCACTCAAACTGTCCTATCTGTTGGGTTTGACTGAATATTTGATTAAATTTAAGTAGGAAGCAACATTGTGTAAACAGGAGGAAGGCTTTTAAATGCAGTTAAGACTGACACGGGGAAGTATTTGCATTTCATACAAGTAACCAGCCTTGTAAAGCAATGGGACCCACAAACAGATGGAGGAACTAAACAGACCAACGTGACCTTGCACTGATAAAATCGGTTATTGTCCTGATGCATTTGTGAGTGCATGACTAAGAGATCCCACACAAGTCATACATTGGTCTCATCAGGGAATCAATTGCATAGATGTTCAGAGTGACTATCCCCTTCACAGCCACCAGGAGGGTTTGGAATCCCATTCCTACAGATCCTGCTCCAGTGACCATAGGACGCATGGAGCTTGTGTCGACACGCTGTGGCATTCATAAAGGCAGCATACCTCCACCATGCCACAAACATAGCAAGCTAACTGTGCATGAGTCTGTGCCAAACAGCACATCAATGCAGCAGCACTGATAGCCTGCAGCTCTGACTGAAGTGCCACAGGCTTGGCATGACACAGCAAGGCATGCCAGCAGGGACCATGTGGGTAGCAAGCAGCCTTGGGATGCATCCAGTGTTGGCATACAGATCCCCACAGATACAGGGAGAACGTGCAAATTCCACACAGACAGTCACCCGAGGGTGGAATCGAACCCGGGACCCTGGCGCTGTGCGGCAGCAACACTGTCCACTGAGCCACTGTCTCACCTCCATTTTCAGTCTCTAGCTGGTCAATATATTTGGTAGCTGAATATTAATGAGGTGAGGTTGCATGGTTCATAAAGGTATTCATTAAGTTCTAATCCCTATTAATTTGCAACTCACCACGACCTAGCAAGAAACACGTCCCATCACTCAGCTAATGCATAAACGATTGGATTCCTCACTAGTGTCTACCACAAATCTCACATAGTCCACTTCGCTCCATAAGCTTCTATAAAACCCAGAGACACAGTGTTCCTGGGTTATACCGAGACCTGTGGGTTTCAAGGCCCAGAGTCTCCGAGCGACAGACAAAACACTGAAACACATTTGTATTATTTCCCTCACTCAAACTGTCCTATCTGTTGGGTTTGACTGAATATTTGATTAAATTTAAGTAGGAAGCAACATTGTGTAAACAGGAGGAAGGCTTTTAAATGCAGTTAAGACTGACACGGGGAAGTATTTGCATTTCATCAAACAATACAGTGTCACTGAGAATCTGACAATTGATTTGAAAAGTAGAAATTAAACTTTGACATTTCAGAGAAAAAAGACTGATGTTTAAATAGTGTCTTGCACAACAAGAGGAGGAGAGATGGTAGTGTTCCTGTAGTATTTCCCATTTGATTAGTGCTGGTACCTCAGGCATACTGCTACCAGTCTGTGGTACACAGTAAGGGCTGTTTGACAATCCTCCTTTGTCTATGCTCTATCTTGGGTGTATCTAGTGATAAAGTGTGGTGCTGGAAAAGCACAGCCAGTCAGGCAGCATTCGAGGAGCAGGAGAGTCGACATTTCAGGCGTAAGCCCTTCATCAGGAATGAGGGGGTGGCCCAAGGGGGCTGAGAGATAAATGGGACAGAGTGTGAGGCTGGGGGGAAGGAGACTGGGAATGTGATAGGTAGATGAAGGTGAGGGGTGATAGTGATAGGTCGGAGAGCAGGGTGGAGCGGATAGGTGGGAAGGAAAATGGACAGGGAAGACAGTTCAAAAGGGCTGCGCTGAGTTGGAAGAGTGGATCTGGGATAAGGTTGGGGGAGGGGAAATGAGGAAACTGGTGAAATCTACATTGATGGAATATCTCCGGGACACATGCACTAAACAACCCCACCCCCCTGTGGCCGAACACTTTAACTCCTCCTCCCACTCTGCCAAGGACATGCAAGTACTGGGCCTCCTCCACTGCCAAACCTGAGCCCCCTGACCCTGGAGGAAGAACGCCTCCTCTTCCGCCTTGAGACCATCCAACCATACGGGGTAAATGTAGATATCACCAATTTCCTCATTTCCCCTCCAACCACCTTATCCCAGAGCCAACCCTCCAACTCGGCACCACCCTCTTGAACTGTCCTACTTGTCCATCTTCCTTCCCACCTATCCACTCCACCCTCCATTCCAACCTATCACCATCACCTTCTAACTACACCTCCCTATCACACTCCTAGCTACCTTTCCCCCAGCCCTACCCCCCTCCCATTTATCTCTCAGCCCTCTTGGGCCACACCCTCATTCCTGATGAAGAACTTATGCTCAAAACGTTGATTCTCCTGCTCCTCAGATGCTGCCTGACCAGCTGTGCTTTTCTAGCACCAACACTCTTTGACTCTGATCTCCAGCATCTGCAGTCCTCATTGTTTCCTGTGTCTAGTGATAATTGGTCGAGGATACACTACTCGGGAGTATCTACAGAAGAGGATAGCATTAAATAACTTTTTCTTAAAATCTGATCTTTGTGTAACTGGCTAGGCCAGCATTTATTGCCCATCCCAAATTTACCCAGAGTGTAATTAATACATTTCTGCAAGTCTGATGTCGCCTGTATCTCAAACTGTGTTTGGAATGGCAGATTACCTTCATTAGTGAACCAGATGGGTTTTTCCCAGCTTTGGGCAGCACGGTATATCAGTGGTTAGTGCTGCTGCCTCACAGTGACGGAGACACCTGGGCTTGATTCCCGCCTCGGGCGACTGTCTGTGTGGAGTTTGCACATCCTTCCCACGTCTGCGTGGGTTTCCTCCAATAGCTCTAGTTTCATCCTACAGTCCAAATATGTGCAGGTTAGGTGGATATGCCATAGGAACAACAGGGTTACAGGGATAGGGTGGGAGGGAGGAGTGGTGGTGTGGTGTTTCTGGCCAGGATGCTCTTCAGAGGGTCAGTGTTGACTTGATGGGCTGAATGACTTGGTTCCACACTGTTGGAATTCCATGAGCATGGTTGTCACTAGACTCTCAACCCCTCACTCTTATTAAATTTAAATTCCATCCTCTACTGTGATGGGATTTGAATTTGGGTCCCCACAAAATTGCTTGGGTCAGTGGATTAATATCCTACTCTTGACTGGGGGAATTGGCTAGATTGTTGATTTACACATCTGTATGAGGCCAACAGCCTGGGTTCAATTCCCATCACCGGTTTGAGATTACCATGAAAGATGCACCTTCTCAACCTCTTCCCTCATCTGAGGTCTGTTGGCCCTCAGGTAAGATCACCACCAGTTGCTTCTCTCTCTAATAAGAGAGCTGCCCCTATAGTCTGGTAAGATTATGGTGACTCTTGATTGGATTAGAACGTTACAGAGTTGATTTGGAAATATTTGTTCCCTCCGAGTGGATCTCCACTGTCTTTAGGAAAGGAAAACACCTGCTCCTACCTCTATGTGACTCCAATGGCATGCTGGTATGGTTGGCTTTTATTTGTGCTTTGTTATTGTCTGAGAAGCCTCTTAGGTGTGGCAACAAGAGATGCTGATAAATGCTGGCCTTGTCAATGATGCCCATATCCAAAGAATTAATAAATTAGATTCAGGTACTGTACTTCATTACCTTTGCCCAATTGTTACCTTTGCCCAATTCTCTCCCATGTTTAGGTGACTAGAGCTCCTTATCTCCACCCTCAGACTGAGACATCAATATCATGTGCATGTTAAGGCCCTCAGAACCTTTACATTATACATAAGTGCTGAGGCATATTCCCACAGTAAAGCATTTTGAAATTGACCGCAAACACCATCTGCCCCACCTCATGACGTATTAGATTCTCTACAGTGTGGAAACAGACCCTTCGGCCCAACAAGTCCACACCGACCCTCTGAAGAATAACCCACCCAGACCCATTTCCCTCGGACTAATGCACCTAACACTATGGGCAATTCACCTGACCTGCACACCTTTGTTTTGTGGGAGGAAACCAGAGACAGAGAGAATGTGCAAACTCCACACAGACAGTTGCCCAAGGCTGGATTTGAACTTGGGTCCCTTGTGCTGTGAGGCAGCAGTGCTAACCACTGAGCCACCGTGCATATGTATGAATCTAACATTAACCTGTTTAAAACGACTCAGGAATCCCAACATTAGAATGGAAGGAAGCTATCCTTGATCCCAAGGGATTGCCTGAGAGAAGGAAACCTTTTAGAGGTGTGGTTATTGCTGTAATGCAGGAAACATGGCAGATAGCTTTGTGCACAGCAAGCTCCCACAAAGAGCGCTGCAATCATGGCAGGTGTTACTTTTATGGCAGCATTTTCATCTCTGTTTCTCTTACCTCCTCCTCAGAAGTATTTGAGCTTCAGTGAGTTGACATAGGTTCATCCCTTTTATCTTTAAGCAGTAGACCAGGGTGCTCATGGAATGGGCAACTCGAGCAGGTACAGCACTTGAAGGTCTTGAATACCTTGTGTTATTGAGTCCAACTGCAGCATCAGTTAACACAACCTCATCCAACACAGCACTGAACGTTACCATTCAACATTCTCTGTCCAGTGGGTATCTGATTGCTTAAATGCAATCACGTGACTTAGTGCCCCACTACCCCCTTCCCCACCAGATGCCTTTCCTTCCCTCCAGTGCTGACAGCAAAGACCCTGGCATGAAGGCAGCACGGCTGTCCTTTAACTAACATCGGAGTCACATGGCATAGAGTCATACAGCATGGAAGCAGAGGGTAGGAAAGACATCTGGTGGGGAAAGGAGTGGTGGGGGCTAAGTCACTTGATTGCATTTAAGCAATCAGATACCCACTGGACAGAGAATGTTAAATGGTCTGCACAGGATTGTCTCTGTAACCAATGAGGAGAAAGTGAGGTCTGCAGATGCTGGAGATCAGAGCTGAAAATGTGTTGCTGGAACAGCGCAGCAGGTCAGGCAGCATCCAGGGAACAGGAGAATCGACGTTTCGGGCATAAGCCTTCCTGAAGAATCAAATTGGGATACTCCTGACCACATTATGCTCACATGGGCAGAAAAAGTACAAGATAAATTTGCTATGGTTTTACCAGACCATAGGGCTGCTCTCTCATTAGAGAGAAAGCGAGAGAGAGAGAGAGAGAGACAACTGCTGATAGCTTAACCCAAAGGCCAACAGGAGAGCATGAGAATGTGGCACCTGGTGGTAACCTCAGCTGGTACAAGAACTGAACCCATGCTGTTGGCGTCACATACCAGTCATTCTGTCAACTAACAACAATTGGGTGGCATGGTGGCTCTGTGGTTAGCACTGCTGCTTCAAAGCACCAGGGTGCCAGGTTCAATTCTAGCCTTGGGGGACTGTCTGTGTGGAGTTTGCACATTTTCCCCGTGTCTGCGTAGGTTTCCTCCCACAGTCCAAAGATTTGCAGGTCAGGTGAATTAGCCATGCTAAATTGCCCACAGTGTTAGGTGCATTAGTCAGAGGGAATGGGTCTGGGTGGGTTACTCTTCGGAGGGTCGATGTGGACTGGTTGGGCCGAAGGGCCTGTTTCCACACTGTAAGTAATCTAATCAAATCAAATAACCACCAAGCAAGACCTGCACTGTCAAGGGCACAGTGTTTCAGATTGGACATTCAAGCTGGTCTCTCTCTTGAGGTTCAGGGGTCATTTTACTTGGCTGTTAGCCATGATTAGGAACAAGCACTCACCCTTAACCAACAGCACCAAATGCAGAATCGTGAGTCATTTATATTTGTACTTCATCTTGCGGTGCTCCAAATGCCTGCCGTATTTGCTTACACAACTTGGGTGTCGGTGACTCAGTCAAAACCCTGTGAAACACAAAAAGAGCATTCTGCAAATAAAAATAAATTCTTGAACCCCCATGACTCTATCCCAGAGAGAGTGAGGAGAAAGGAGAGAAATGGAAAGAGAGGGAGAGACGAGAAAGCATGACAGAGAAAATGACAAAAAGAGAGCGGACAGAAGAAAGTGGAGAAGAGAGAAATAGAGAGGATGAATGGGAGAGAGAGAGAACAGAAGAAGAGAGACAGAGCAGAGAGGGGAGAAATAAAGAGAGTGTTTAGAGAAGAGACACGAGACACAAATAAAGATAGATACAGAGAATGTTTTACATTGACAGCTTATCTAAAGTAACAAGAAACACGATGCTACAATTCTTCATTCACTTCCTGCAATAAAACAAAAGAGTGGAGCCAGATATGAGAGATAATACAATAAAGGATTTTGTTTGACATGGGTATGAATTTATTTGCCACGTGCAAACTTAGGGAGGCACATGATTGGTTAAAGATATATGGAGAGTAACAAAAATGTGATCTACCTGAACCCAATTGTCTTTACATCAATAGAAGTCAAAGAATAATGAGTTTGCTGTCCATTTGGATCAATACTGCACTAATCCACTAGGACGGAGATGGTGGAGGTTACTGTAGCTGTAACAGAATGAAGTAAATCTTCTCCTGCTGCGAATTATAATTTATGACATGGATGTCTTTAGAAAATCCTCTTATCAATCTGAACTTTCTGCAAGTTATTTCTTCTGCTGGGCTCCATTGTTCTGCTTTGTCACACAACAGAGATGAGAGCAAGGAATTGAGACAGACACTGTCGCACAGCAGTGAGGGAGTGCTGTACTGTCAGAGGTGTGCTCTTTGGCATGAGACAAGAAACTGACATGGAACTAAAAGTGCTTGTAATGCTAATTTGGACCAATCAAGTGCCACCAACTTCTTAATTAGGGACGAGCAACACAATGCTAGTCTTGGGAATGGTGCTCACATCCTATGAAAATTATTTTTAAGAAGTTACTGCAAGGCGCTGGCTTCAATGTGTTTAACCCAGATATTCTCAGTTGCCAGTGCGTTCACACTAAATGAGAGCTGGGAGCTGTCGGATGTTCCAACTTTGCCCTATTTTGAGTTCAAAGCAAACACAGTTGTTCGGAGGTCATGATTTTAGACTGTCATTCCTGCAGAGATGTCGTTGAACAAGGCCCAGATTGTGAAGATGGCTGGATAAGACTGCAGGTCTGTCCACAGCAAGAAGCAAAAGGCAGCTGTGGTTCCAACACAGGATGAGACTAATAACAATTCCCAACAGCAAACACTTAGGTTCAGTACGAAAAGGAGAGGCAGATCTGCTGTTCAATAATTGAACGCGTGCTTTTACATTTCAATCCTGCCCATCCTTCCTAATTATTTCGAAGCTTAATTACACACTACAATCCAATATCAGAGCAGCAGAATGCACTTTTTCCACCTGCTAGCAAGATGTAATTAAGATGATGCTAACAAATGGTTTTAAAATTTCAAAATCTTTTCATTGCAATTAAAAACTACAGAGAAATTTTTCTTTTTGTGAACAGCAAACGCTAAATATTTCCACAGGAATTCCTGATAACAGAAGAAGCTTATTTGACAGAGAAGGACAGAACATAAATGTCTATTTGATGGTTTCAAAACCAGCCAATTTAAGTCAACAGGGAAAAAGAAATACTGTCCAGAGATGGTAGCTGGAGATTTTAATATTAGGGAGTGCAAGCTGAAAGGAATAAAACTTCTCATTTAAGTCTTGTTGTGTGACTGTTCACTAATATTCTCACCATTCAGTGCAGATATCAGTGCAAGGACACTGAAGTCAAAATTATGGGAACTGTGAGCTAGTAACACAGTAGATTCAGCCTGCTTACTTACAGCAATCCCATTCCCCTATCACTCCTGTGCACAACAACTACTTTGGCTAAATAGCAATCGAAGAAACTGCAGATGCTGTAAATCAGAAACTACAACAGAAATTGCTGGAAAAAATTCAGGTCTGGCAGCATCTGTGGAGAGAAATCAGAGTTAACATTACAATTGAGTGACCCTTCCTCAGAATTGTTCTGAGTCAGTTTTTTGGTTCCTAGTCAAGTAACATCTGATGTGAAAATTCTCTTTCCTGTTTTCAGATCTCATGCTCCTTTTTATCTCTATAATCTCCTCCAGCTCCCCCAAAACCTCGGATAGGTGCATTCCTTTCATTCTGGTGTCTTGTGCACTTCCACTCAGAATCACTTCAACCATGAGTGACCATTCCTTTATTTCTAACTCCAATGCTTGGAAATTTCCACCCTGTTTCTCTCCATCTCCCTAACTTACTTCTATTAAGACTTAAACTCTAACTCGTTTGGGTCACCTGAGCCAATATCTGTTAATGTGACTCGCTGCCATCCTTTATTTTATAATGGACTTGTGGAGTTTTCATGATGTTAAAGGCACTCTATAAATGATAAGTTGTTGTTGCTGCAGCAATGTCACTGGCCTAGTAATCCAAAAGCCTGGGTTAATTTTCTGGGGAAGTGGGTTCAAATCCAATTCTGGCAGACAGTGAAATTTGAATTCAATTAGCCTATCGTAGTCACCATAGTTTATCCAGATCATAAGACTGTTCTCTCGTTAGAGAGAGAGAGAGAGAGAGAGAGAGAGCGAGAAGTAGAGAACGCATGTTGATTTAACCTGAGGGTCATCATACCTCAGGGAAGGGATAAACCTGAGCAGAATAGTCCTTTAAAACTAACCTCAGCTTGCTCAGGAATTGAACCCATGCTATTGATATCACCAGCAGTCCAGTATTGTTCACACCCCGCTACCCCTCCAATCATCACATATTGATCTACTTCTGTTTGTTAATTACCATGTTTCAATGGACAGGTGAATGCCAATGTTTAATTGAGTACCTAGGGCACTTATAAAGAGAGACTGCCAGTGACCAGAGGGTACTGTGGGGGCCGGAGAGCATTACCAGGTCTGGAAATGACAATTTAAAGTCTTATTTTCCAATGATTACTTGACCATCATTACAGTAGACTTGAAGGATTAGTTACTCAAATTGAATTAGTGCATTGGATTTCACGGGTCTATAAAATAATATAGACAGAGAGAGACTGGTGGGTTAACCTGGTTTAATCCACAGCACTCTGAATGCTGAATCCAACAATCAGAGTTCAAATCTTGGTGAAATCTTCTTACTTGATTTGGTGATAGAAGACAAAAGTACTCAGTTTTGTCTAAGATAAGAAAAAAATGAGAGTGACTTTTAGGATGCTGGGTTGTTGATTAGGAAACAGATTTATATAATGTTACATGCAGTAAAAAGAGTGACTATTAAGAAAAAAACTTGTGTTTAGCTTCATGTTTCACCATTTGGCTTGGGATTCATTTACCACAGATCTACGACTGTCTCAGGAAATAATCTTTGAATGTAAACTTACTTCATAGTGCCCATTGGAATCGAATTCTGGGCATTGAAGCTTCAAAGCTTTAAACTTCATACATTAATGAATAGAGGGTCAATCCTATTACTGACAGATTACACTCATGGAAGACTCACAAATCTTTTCCCACCACTATTCCATTTTGAGGCTTGATTGTCATCACAACCCCTCTGTATGAGAGCACAGGACTGGAGGAATGGATGGGGAGAGCAATGAGGAAAAAAACATATAGAAGGCTTTGGAAACTCAACAGGTCTGACAGCATCTGTAGAGAGAAAAATCAGCGAGTTAACATTTTGACTGTTCATCAGAACTCTCCTGTATTTGTCTCAGATTTCCTGGGGTGGCGGAACTAAAAGGTGGTTAGCCCATCTCTGGATTTCTGTCCACCAATATTTTAGTTCATGACCCTACTTGAATGTCCCAACTCCCATTTTGGGACTTGAGTTGCAAAATATTGTACATTTGTCACCAGGACACATTTGCCAGACCCCTCAGTTCATCCTAGAGTTTCAGAAACAAAAGAACCTTTTTTTTTTGGTCACTGGGTCAAGTAAACCAAGAAGAAAATCATTGTGACATTCAGAAAAATGTTTCCCTTTACTTTAATATTGAACAAAATATCAGAGATGGACAGTGATTGAGAGGTTTGTACCAGTTGGTTGTTTGGGAGGGTGGTGGGAGGGTGTGGGAGAGAGGGGTTATTTGATGTAACCTCCAGGATCACTTTCAAACAGAGTAAGCAACTTAAGGGTAGGCAAGGTCCAAGTGGTATTACCATTCAATTATTAATCCAGTGACCCAGGTAGCATTCTGGGGACCTTAGTCGAATCTGACCATGGCAGATGATGGAGTTTGAATTCAAGAAAGCATCTGGAATGAAGAGTCTAATGATGACCATGGATCCATTGCTGATTGTCAGAAAACCTATCAGGTTCACTAATGGCCTTTGGGGAAGCAACTCAGCTGTGCCTACCTGGTCTGGCCTACATATGACTCCAAACCCACAGCAATGTGGTTGACTATTAACTGCCCTCTGGGCAATTAGGGATGAGAAATAAATGCTGGCCCAGCCGGTGATGTCCACAACTCATGAACAAGCTCTGCATCAGGGTGTTAGTTGTCCCTCAGAGAACTAATCCATTCATGTTTTCTTCACAATCTGGAGACTTGATCAGAATATATATATTTCAGAAAGAAATTAAAAGCGGAGTGTGAGATGATATATTAGTAGGGGCAGCCAAGACCACTGTGTGTGTCAGTTTTGATTTGCGTGAGATATTCCACGCCAGGTTCTACTGCTGATGTGGGCCCCCTATTCTGGGGAGATCAATGAAGTAGCTCAGCTATCTCCTTCAATCATATAGATTTGTTGGGAGCAGCTTAAGGTGAGAACTAAACTTGGCTTTCCTATTGCTGCATTTTACGCAAACACACCTGCCTCAACACACCAATTTTTTTTTAATGATTCTTAATGATTACAATAATGTCACTTATTGCTTTTGGGTGTTTTCTTTAAGAGGGAGAAGTACATCTGAATGGATTTTGGCCAAACCTGGGAGGTAGCAGATTAACCTAAACTGGTGCAATTGAAATCTGACATTTTTATTCTTGCGTTTTGAGCCAAGATTAAAGCCAGTGACCCTCCTCAATCTTAGATTGCAACAGAGGGCTAAAGGCATGCAGGAAAGTGAAAATTTTCATCTGTGTTGCTTCCCCAGTGATCTGAAAGGGAATGAGAAAACCGATGCAGTGAGAAATTAAGTTACAATGAAGTTTTATGCTGCAAGAATTTAAACAACGGTTCATTCTGGGATGTAGTCATTTCCAGAAAAGCCAGAATTTAATGCCCATCCCGAGTAACTCCCCTCAAGAAAGGTGGCGATGAAAGATCCTCTTCAATTAATAGAGTCCCTGTAGTGAAAGTTCATAGAATCCCGACAGTGCAGAACGTGGTCATTCAGCCCCAGCAAGCCTACACTGACCCTACAAAGAGCATCCCACCCAGACCCACCCCATTCCTGTGACCCTGTACTCTCCATGGTTAATCCACCTAGCCTACACATCCTTGGACACCAGGGGCAGTTCAGCATGACCAATCCACCTAACCTGCGCATCTTTGGACTGTGAAAGGAAATTGGACAACTCAGCTGACACGGGGAGAATGTACAAACTCCACACAGACAGCCACTCAAGGCTGGAATCAAAACTGGATCCCTAGCATTGTGAGGCCGCAGTGCTAATCACTGAGCCACTGTGCCATATGGTTCACTCATAGTGTTGCTGAGTGTGGTGTTCCAATGGCAATGAACAAACAGCAATGTCAGGATGGTTTTCAGCTGGGAACAGAAGTTGGAGTCGATGGTCCCAAGTATTTGCTAGTCTCACACTTTATTAGGTGCTGGGGTTATTTCCCTATATCTGCTGCCCTTGCCTTGCTAGGTGGTAGCAGTTGTGGATTTACGAGATGCTGTTTAAAGGAGCATCGAGGAATTTCTATTGTTACTGAGTGTCAGTGATGAATGGAGTGAATGCCAGTTGATGAGCTTCCAATCAAGACGGCTGCTTTGTCCTGGACGGTTTTGAACTTCTTGAGTGTTGTGGGAGTTGCACCTATCCAGGCAAGTGGAGAGTATTCCATCACACTCCTGACTTGTGCCTTGTAGACGCGTATTGCTGAATCAGGAGGCGAGTTACTTGCTGCAGGATTGCCAGCTCTCGTAGCCACAGTTTTTATATGGCTGCTCCAGTTCAGTCTCCACATAGTAAGTATTCTTCAAAAAGCATTCACTGATTGACAAGAGCTTTGGAGGACATGAAATGGCTGCTTCTTCAAAACTTGATCGCGGGACATGGCCATCACTGGCAAAGTCAGGATGGAATCAGGAGCGAGGGTGCAGAGTACAGTTAAAGGGCATCATGAAACATAGAAAATAGGAGTATGCCATTTGGCCCTTCGAGCCTACTCCGCCATTCAATATGCACAAGGCTCATCATCCAACACAGTGCCCTATTCCCACTTTCTCCCCATACTCTTTGATCCCTTTACCCCCAGAAACTTGCAAACTGGAATATATAGATGATCCTCTTTAGGAAAGCTATGATTTCGCGATGACCTTAGTCATCTCGTGTTACTGTTCCGTAACATTGTTGGATCCTGCCCTGCTCAGAGCTCTAACATCCAATACACTAACAAGAGGCATAACTTAACCACTCCAGTGAAACCTGGCCTGAACCTCTTAAGATCCCAAGAACTGACTCTTCAAACACAGTATGGCGAGGAGATCAAGAAACCCTTTGCTCAACATTTAATTGGAAAGTATTTCCACTTATCCAGGACCAGATGTCAGATAAACAGATTGATTATTTAATCCTGTTCTTAAAACAAATAGGGGATTATCACATCTTTGAAAATATTAACAGCTCTTCTGAGGCACTGCCCACTGTACTGCAGAATGATTTTAATTCACTCGGAGACTGACAGTGATACTGACGATGCAGGTAAGGACTTATCCTGCCCCATCTAGTGGTAGCAGTGAGCATGTCAAGGAGCTGACTGAGAGAAAGGTGGCCTTGCAATGGGCTAATCTCACCTGTATGTTGGAACGAGATGTTAGTGCTCAGTTGAGAAATACATGACAAATTTAACACATTGCCAATTTATGCAGGTGTTCAGATTCCACTGCATTTTTGGCGTCATGTTTTCATGACGAGATTTGAAATCTGTATGCAGGTCAGTACCAGACAAAACTGATTCGGAGAAAGCAGCAGGAGGGATGGAGAAAGAGCAACCCATCAGGCCCGACTGTACTGGGAGCTGCAGGTTGAATTGGTTCAGACTCTATAAATAGGAGGGCAGCACAGTGGTTAGCATTACTGCAACACAGCGGCAATTCCAGCCTTGGGCGATCTGTGTGGAGTTTGCACATTCTCCCTGTGTCTGCTTGGTTTTCCTCTGGGTGCTCCAGTTTTCTCCCAAAGTCCAAAGATGTGTAGATCGGGTGGATTGAACCTGGTAAAATGTGGGATTGGGGGAGGGAAGTGCTGAGGTAGGATGCTCTTCAGAGAATCAATGCAGACTCAATGGGTCAAATGGATACTAGAACTACATGGGCATAGTCTGAGAATTATGGCCAGACTATTCAGGAGAGTTGTTAGAAGGCACTTCCACACACAAATGGTCATAGACGCTGGATCAGTTATTAATTTTAAACCAGAGATAAATAAATGTTGATAAGCAACGGTATTAAGAGAAATGGGCCAGAGACAGGGGTATGGAGTTAGGCCAAAGATCAGCAATAAACTCACTGGAAGGTGGAAAAGGCTCGAGGGGCTGAATGGCCTACTCCTGTTCCTTTGTGGCTCGTTTCATAACCAGCATCAAATCACGAAGTAAAAGCAACAGAACTGCAGGTGTTTGCAATCTGGAATAAAAGCACTCAGCAGATCCAACAGGGTCCAGGGAGACAGAAACCGAGCAAATGCTGAAACAGACATGACTCTTGATCAACATCCCTAGAGTTGAAACTCATTCCCCTTCTCTCTCTCCCCCACTTCTCCCTTCAGATGCTGCTAGATTTCCAGCACTTTCTGTTCTTTTAAATTATCTCGCACTGCTCAGCTAATTATTGCTGAGAGGCTCTTTAACGTGTAAGCCATGGAAAAAGCTGCATTTTCAATCAACGTCCTTGTTGTAAATAAGGGTTACTATTCGAACATAATTATACACTTGCGCTCGGTTCAATAATGATCACAGAATACCTTTTAGTTCCAGCATTAAGCACCAAAGGCAGCATTCAGCTTTGCTGTAAAGTCACCAAGTTGAATTTGTGTGGTGCACACACACACACACTCTCTTCTCTCTCTTTTTCTCTCACTCCAAATGGTCACCGAGCAGCCTAGCAGAAATTATGAAATACGGATTGCCATAAATAGAATAAAGCAGAACACTGCTTCTTCCCAGTAGGAAACTGGGAACAGCAAAGGCTAAGTTCTGAAGGAAGGGCTGAGACAGCTAAAGATATTGTCAGAGAGGCAGAATGGAAGCCTTTTGTTTGGGATGAAACTTTAGAAGAAGTTGGAGAGATAATATGAGCAGGGTTCGTTGATCACTCAGGAGGGGAATTCGGAAAGTATTTTGAGACTTTGCCCTGTATTACTGTACCTGGATTTCCACCCCACCCTAAGTTTATTGTCTTTGTAAAGAGATTCTGCACAGTGGGGGATGGGAGAAGATGTTGATGATAATGCCTCTGTGCAAGTCAGACTTGGTGGATCAGTTGATTTCGTAAAGATTCATGTTATAACTAAAAGAAAATTTGCCTTTTAATCACTACTGAAGACACTGAAAGATTTTGTTTTAATTTTGAATTTGCAATGCAGATGGTCAAAGTGCAGAGTGCCATCTAGGGTGAAAAGAGGCAAGACATCAAAAACTGTGGGGCTAAACAGGGGCTTCACACAAGTTCCCTTCTCTCAAACATGCAAATGTTAGAAGTTAAAATCCATTCCCAGTAAAACCAGACAGGCTCAAGATTGAAATACAGACAGATGCAAATCTCACACATTCAATGCATTGTCTGAGCTGAGATGTCACCTTTTATTTATAAAACCTTAAATTATCTCAGGAATGTGACTTGAAAGAAGTTCTGGGATTTAAATATTAAGAATTGATACCTGCAACTCCATTCTAAAAGACAAAAAACATAACAACCATCTAGGTTTGTTCAATATATCATTTCAGCTGCATGACACTATGATCTTTTGCTATAAATTCTGTGTCTTATGAGCCTGCCCCACGAGTTACCTGTTGAAGGAGCAGCTCTCTGAAAGCTAGTACTTCCAAATAAACCTGTTGAACTATAACCTGGTGTTGTGTGATTTTTAATTTTCCCCAGTAAAGGCATCTTTTCTCCCAAATACAGACTGAGAAACTAAAAAGCCCTTTGTAAATCTTGCAGTAATGAAGGAGGCCATTTGGACCGTCATGTCTCTGTTGGTACATCCCCTGCCATGACCCCCCCCCCCCCCCCCCACCCTGCAAATATTGCCTCTTCAAGAATTTACCCCATTCTGCTTGGAAAGCAACTACTAAATCTAGTAAAGTAATAGAGATGTACAGCATGGAAGCAGACCCTTCGGTCCAACGCGTCCATGTCAACCAGATATCCCAACCCAATCTAGTCCCACCTGCCAGCACCCGGCCCATATCCCTCCAAACCCTTCCTATTCATATACTCATCCAAATGCCTCTTAAATGTTGCAATTGTACCAGCCGCCACCACATCCTCTGGCAGCTCATTCCATACCTGTACCACCCTCTGTGTGAAAATGTTGCCCCTTAGGTCTCCTTTATATCTGTCCCCTCACAGCCGCAACATGATCTCCCAACCCCTGTACTCAATACTCTGACCAATAAAGATTGGCTAATGATGCTTTGGATGTGGCCATTGCTGTAAGACTTGAGAGAATGCTAAGTTATCCCCTGACCCACCATGTGTTGTCAGGTGATTAGCGTTAAATGGGATGGACTGCATGAGGCCTGTGGCAAGTATAGCATGGATTAGTCGATCAACTGGCCTGTTTCTGTGCAGTGGACTCCAGGTGAAACCTACATTTTCAGAAGTCAGCGAAAAGACATTTATATGAAGGAACCGCAATGTTACACAGATTCATAGGAGTACAGTGCCATCACTTCAGCACTTAGCACAGTCTTCACTTCATTGCTACCCGTTAATCTCCACAAGATTTCTCCCATCTTAGACACTTCCGCCACGAGCAAAACTCACAAGTATATCAAAGACGCCACCAAAATATCTGCAGCTTAGAGTGTCTCTGTAGATTATCTGTGAAATATCATTCTGGTGGGTTATGTAAATACAGAGAGACATCTCGTTAGAATTTTAAATGCAACACAGTCCCAGAGCCAGAAATTCATTAGACTGTCTGTTGACAAAGATGATGTGATTTCTCCAAGTTCCCTTGATAGAATGCAAAAAGTCAGAACCTCAATTCAATGTTCCATTTATAAAATGATAGAGGTGATGAACGATATAGATTTCTCATCTCATTTTTTGAAAGCTAATATGAGGCTCCACCAGATATACTTTCACCACTTTTTATACCTATGATTTGAAAAGATTTCTCTTTGCCCACAAAACAACTGTCATTCTATTGATGGCACAGCTCTGTGCTAATGAGTTCACTCTAGACTTTGCAATTTTTCTATTGGGATGCACAGACAGAGGTTCTGAAAGTATTATATATGTCAGACTCGAAATGGCGTTTTTTTTCCCATAGACTGCAGGATGATATAGATTGTAAGGAAAAGACTACCTTAAAGCCAAATGGAATGAAGGTGCATTGAACGAAAAATAAACTATTTCAAACTTTGAAGATAAAACATATATCATCGACGGAGAGCACAATGGGCTGGATTTTTGCGCCAGAAGTTATATCGAGATTAACTGACAAATGGCAAGACATTAAAAACGCTTGGAGTCATACAGTCATACAGCCCCTTCAGTCCTGGGTGGCACGGTGACTCAGTGGTTAGCACTGCTGCCTCACAGCGCCAGGGACCCAGGTGACTGCCAGTGTGGAAATTGCACATTCTCCCCGTGTCTACATGGGTTTCTTCCGGGTGCTCCAATTCCCTCGCACAATCCAAAGACGTGCAGGTTAGCTGAATTGGCCATGTAAAATTGCCCCATAGTGTTCAGGGATACGTAGGTTAGGTGCATTAGTTAGCGGTAAATGTAAAGTAATAGGGTAGGAAACGGGTCTGGGTGGGTTTACTATTTGGTAGGTCAATTTGGACCTGTTGGGCCAAATGGCTTGTTTCCACACTGTAGGATTCTATGATTCAACTGGTCCATGCCAACCATAATTCAAAACCATACTAGTTTCATCTGTCTGCAGTTGGCCCATATCCCTCCAAATATTTCTTATTCATGTGCTTATATAAATGTCTTTTAATTGTTGTAACTGTACCTGCATCCACCACATCCTTGGGAAGTTCATTCCACACATGGACCACTCGTTGTGTAATAAAATTACCCCTCCTTGCTTCTCTTGAGAGGAGGTTTATTTATGAATGACCAAATGGCCCAGATTCCTTTGTTTAAAGAGACTATTTTAAAAGCAACCTCATTGCACACATAATGAGGCGCTTCTGGGTAGGATCGAACCTGGACTATCTGGTATGGGGTAAAGGCTCACTAAAATTGCAGCCCTTCCTGGAAAAATTATCAACATATCCTGACACTTCATGAGGAGGCAGATGGGACATGAACCTAGGCCTTCTATTCCAGAGGTATGGATGCTACCATTGCACCACAAGAGCCTCTTTACTTACAGTTTTAAGTCAAACATTTCAGAAAAGTTATAACACACCTCTGGAGCATCTGGCACTTGAACCCAGGCCTCTTATTCTGAAGGTAGGGGCACTACCACCGTGTCACAACATTTTCAAATCTACATGTTCAGAGATGTTAGAAAACACCAGTGGAGCTGATGCGACTTAAAACTCGGTTCCCTACCTCAAAGACAGGGACACTACCACTGTACCACAAGAGCCTCTGACATGTTCTCAAATCTTTTAATCAATCAATTCCCTCCAGCTGCTTATTCTTAACATTAACAATGCAATTGAATTAAGATTAGATTGTATACCCTACAATATGGAAACAGGCCGTTTGGCCCAACAAGTCCACACTGGTCCAGCGAAGAGCAACCCACCCAGACCCTTTCCCCCACCTTATATTTACCCCTGACTAATGTACCTAACACTATGGGCAATTTAGCATGGCCAATTCACCTGGCAAGCACATCTTTAGATTGTGAGAGGAAACCAGAGCACCCAAATGAAGTCTACGCGGACACCGGGAGAATGTGCAAATCCACACAGACAGCCCCCCAAGGCAGGGATTGAACCTGGGTCCCTAGCGCTGTGAAGCAGCAGTGCTAACCACTGAGCCACCATGCCGCCCACAACACAAACATTGTTATTGAATTGGAAATCTGGCAGCGATGACCACACATCCTTTTCAAAACGTGCCCATAATACCCTAGCCCTGCTGTTACAGTGATGTCTTATTATTTGATTTCTTGTTCAAATAGACAGAAAGGTGCAAGGTTGTGTTCTTATCCAGTATGTACGGTTGGTTCACTGTCTGGACCAGAGAGGTTGAGGTCATTACTTGCACCATTTCTTTCCTGTTCTGGTTCACCTGGTTCCCACAAAGTTTATTTCTGCATCTGCAAGAGTTCAAAAACCAAAGTGTGAACTTAAGCATTTAAAAAGGTTGTGATCCGAGAATGCCCACATCCCCACAACACACAAGTGTTAATGCATTTGTTCCATTCCAGCCTACTTGGTAATTCCTTGTATTGCACAAAACTAGAATGAAGCTCCGAGTCCTGCTCTGCACTTGTTAATTGGTTGTCAGCTTGATGACTTGCACTTATATAGTGCCTTTCACGTTCTGGGTTATGTTGCAGCCTTTTGAAGGGCAGTCAGTTTTGTAATGGCAGAAACGTTGCAGTCCATTTGTGTAGAACCAGTGGTCATGAGGAGTAATGGGTGCACAATCAGGTCATTGGTTTTAGTGAAGTTCTTTCAGGGCGAAATATTGGGCAATTCAGAGAGAACTTTTCTGCTCTTCTTCAATGGAATGGGCTGGCATTTTATGCAATTTGAAGAGGTAGATGGGAATAAACTTTAATATACAGGATGCTCAGGGAAACCCTACAGTGTGGAAACAGGCCATTTGGCCCAACAAGTCCACACCAATCCTCTGAAGTGTATCCTGCCCAGACTTTTTCCCCTACCCTATTTCTCAACATTTCCCCTTACTAGTGCAACTAGCCTACACACCCCTGGACAACTTTAGTGTCGCCAAACGTAACCTGCACATCTTTGGATTGTGGGAGGAAATGAGAGCACCCAGAGGAAACCTACACAAACACGGGGAGAATGTGCAAACTCCACACAGATAATTGCTCGAGGCTGGAATCGAACACAGGCCCCTAGCACCATGAGGCAGCAGTGCTAACCACTGAGCCACCGTGCCTGAGACTTTGGGATGAGGCCTCTTCTGAATACTGCATCCAGTTCTGGACTCCCTTTATAGGAAGGATGTTATTAAGCAGGAGACAGTTCTGAAGAGATTGACCAAGATGTTGCCAGGAACAGAGGGTTTGTTATAAGGAGAGGCTGGATAGGCTGGGACTTCTTTCACTGGCGGGTAGGAGGTTGAGAGGTGATCATTGGTGGGGGGGGGGGGGGGGGGGGGGTGTGGGCACAGATAAGGTGTAAGACAGGTGGCTTTTCCTACAGTTGGGGATTTCAAGACGGGGGCATATTTTTAAGATGAGATTTTAAAAAGACATGAGAGGCAACCTTTTACACAGTTAGCAGTTCATGTGTGCAATGAACTGCCATAGAAAGTGGTGGATGTGGGTACAATTACAATGTTTAAAAGACATTTAGATAAGTACATGAATCAGAAATGTTTGGAACAATATTGGGACTGGTTTAGTTTAGGATTATGGTTGGCATGGTTGGATCAAAGTGTCTGTCTCCATACTGTATGGCTCTATCTGAATGAAGAGGTCTCATTTCTGGCTGCACACCACTCCTTCAGCACTACACTGAAGTAATGGCTTGGATTATGCACCCAAAATTCTATACTGGGATATGAACTTACCTCCATGAGACTTCGTCCTACTCAGTGGACCACAGGCCAACAGTGAATTTTAAAAGTACCTGACCATTGAGATTCAAGATTTGGAGGAGCAGGTGTTGGACTGGGGTGTACAAAGTTAAAAATCACACAACACCAGGTTATAGTCCAACAGGTTTAATTGGAAGCACACTAGCTTTCGGAGCGACACTCCTTCATCAGGTCCACAACCACCTGATGAAGGAGAAGTGCTTCGAAAGCTAGTGCTTCCAATTACACCTGTTTGGACGATAACCTGATGTTGTGTGATTTTTAACATTGAGATTCAAGTATGAGGAACCGTCGCTCTGATTATCTGAGTTGACTCCACGAAAAAGTCAACTCCAAACAAGAAAATAATCCTTTTAAGACAGGAAAAGGAAATAAAGATGAAGAATCTCCACACTGCTCATACAAAAAAAAACAAATCTTATTACCACTATCACTATCAGAAGTTTGACAGTTTAAAAGCTTTCTTTTTTTCTCTTTTAGTTCCCTAATCCCAGCTGTTCTTGAAATGCTCACTTAAATACTGTGGAGTAGATACTGGGTAAAGTGACAAAGAGGGGTTATTGAATCCAGTGGCAGCAAGGAACTAAAATGAAGATTAGTAGTTGAAATCTCTCAATAAAAGCGCTCCAGTGATTTAAGAGGGAGGATTTTTCTTGTTTTGCTGTTTGTTGCCAAGATCATATGTGTTCATGTAGAATAGGTTGACGATTTTACTACCAATGCCAATCTGAGCAATATCCCTTGCCTCTAGTCAGGTTAACTACATGTGTTAATTCATCTCAGTCAGACTGACTCCCTGAGCTGCAGGTCTGCGTGCTGAACTTTTTTAAAATATGCAAGAAAAAAGGAACTTTCCCACTACCGATTAATTTGCAATAAAACTTTACATTGTGGGGAAAGTTAGTTATTAAGAATTTTATTGTTGTAGAAAATTAAATGCATTATGATTATCAAAATGGCACCTTTTTTTCCCCCAAAAATCATCTGTTGAGTGGAGGTGCTCAAAATGCAACAGAAATAGTTTCTGTAACAGAAGGATAATGGTTATTGTACACAGCAGAATTATATTTGAGATAATTGGAGGTAACCATGAGCCAAGGCTATGCAAGATAAAATGAATCCCTTTCAAGTTTTATTTGGCATTTAATGTGTCCTCCTGCAAAAAGAAGAGAAACTCTTGGACAGCCCCTTCCTGTATCTGGAATAATAGACATTACAGATGCACAGAGGGAATTTTAAATTGGATTAAGATAAGGAAACGGTAGGAAGGAGATTTTTTGAAACTCAAAAAACAATTTAATGTCCATTGGAGTGATATACCTCAGTTTCTATTGCTCACTTTTTGAGTGAAGGAGATTGAAAGCCAGGCTGGGAGCAGAATCATTATAAGCAAGATCCATATACTGTTTAAGGACACAATCTGACTTGCCATGATGAGTTTTGCGAGTATTTACAGTGCAGATTGCAGTAAGTTCACTTCAAACTCAAGACATGTTTAAGGGAAGTGGCAATTGTCGTGAGGGTAATAGCAAACATAGAAAAGAGCTGCAGCAGTAGACCATTCAGCCCTTCGAATCTGTACCACCATTCACGGCTGATCATTCAATTTCACTGTCCCACTCCTGCTTACTTTCCATACCCCTTTAGCTGCAAGGGCCACTTCCACCTCCCTCTTGAATATATCTTACAAATTGTCCCTGACAGTTTCCTGTGGGAGAGAATTCCACAGGTTCATAACCCCTGGGTGAAGAAATTCTTCCTCATCTCAGTCCTGAATAGCTGACCCCTCATTGTTAGACTGTGACCCATAGTTCTGAACTTCTCCTACATCGGGAACATCCTTCCATCTAGCCTGTCCAGTCCCATCAGGATTTTATATGTTTCTATGAGATTGCCCCCTCTCATTCTTCAAAATTCCATTGAGTACAGACCCAGTCAATCCAGTCCTTCTTCTGATGTCAGTCCTGCCATCCCAGGAATCAGTCTGGCGAACCCTCGTTGGACTCCCTCAATAGCAAGAATGTATTTCCTCAGACTAGGAGACCAAAACTGCACACAATACTCAAGATGTGGCCTCACCAAGACTCTGTAAAGAAACAATGCAAATCATTGAATTATTTTCTTTTAGTTTTTCATGAGGTATCACTGGCCAACTCATCATTTATTATTATTTAGTATAATTATTCAGAATACTGAATGGCCTGGACAGAGTAGATGTTGTGAATGTAAGTTTGCTCGCTGAGCTGCAAAGTTCATTTCCAGACGTTTCGTTAACTTACTAGGTAACATCTTCAGTGGGCCTCAGGCAAAGCAATGCTGAAAATTCTTGCTTTCTATTTATATGTTGGGGTTTCTTTGGGTTAGTGATGTCATTTCCCGCGGTGGTTCCATTGGTAGAACAGATTAGGACTGGAGGGCACAGCCTTAGAGTAAAGGGGAAGACCTATTAGAAAGGAGAAACCTCTTCAGCCAGAGAGTGGTGAATCTGTGGAATTCATTGCCACAGAAAGCTGTATAGGCCAGGTCATTGAGTATAATTAAGACTGAGATAGATATGCTCTTGAGTACCAAGGGGATCAAGAGTTACAGAGAAAAAGCAGGAGAATGGGATTGAGAAACTTAATTGAATGGCAGAGCGGACTAGAATGGACTGAATGGTCTAATGTCTGCTCCTATGTCTTATGGTCTTATCCTTAATGGTCCTTCAGAAGGTGATGAGCTGCCTTCTTGAACTGCTGCAGTATTGAATGGACACCCACAATGCTGTTAAAGATTGAGCTCCAAACTTTTAATTCAGCGACCATGAAGGAACGATGATAGTTTGATATTTTTCCAAAATCAAGATGGTGTGCGTGGCTTGAAGGTGGTGGGTGCTCCCGGAGAGCTGCAGCCATCGTCCTACCAGATGGCAGAGATTGCAAGTTCGAAAGGGACCTCAGTGAGTTGCTGACTACATCTCGTAGATGATGCAAATTGCTGCCAATGTGTCTTGGTCACGGAGATGAAAATGTTTAGGTTAGTGAATGGGGTGCTGATCAAGCAGGCCACTTTGTGTTAAATGGTGTTGAACTTTCTGAGCTGATTTACAACTCATGCCACATTTCTTCCAGGCCAAAGATTGCAGGATAATTTACACTTTAATAAATGCACTATAGTTAACTCAGCATTAGTTTGTCAGCAGATTCTGCTGATCCCATTACTCCTTCGCATTGTTCACACTATTGTGGCACAGTTTATTCATTTATTTCAAACCTATGTTAGAAAGAATTTAAATAGTCCACACTTCCAAGCCACAAACCCCATGTTTCTCTGAAAATCCATTCGTTTAATTCAGTCTAAGTCACACACAATATATTGTAACAGTACTGAAATGGAAGGAGCACAGCTTGTTACACTATTTTACTAATTATCTAATAAGACAGATTTAAATCTCAAAGATTTCTTAACAGGTGAGCAGCAACTTTGATGATTTCTTGACTAACTTCCCCCTAAGTTTATCTATTCAACTTTTTATAACCCAGGTTGTAACTTTCAACTAAGTCATCTATGCAATTGTAACAGATCAGATGAATTTATTCAGTTTGTCAAAGCCAATAAGTATAATTAGTTATGGCATCATGTCAACTGAATCAGCTACAAAATACAACACCAACACAGTCATTAGAAGAGGTCTTTTAAAGTTACGAGCTTATAAAACTGAGTTGTCTTGAGGCAGTTTGGCCCATCAAGCCTATACCAACTGTCCAAAGTTACAGTTCCACCATATCCCCATGACCCCATATGGACTTTTACCATGGCTAACCTGCACATTCTTGAACCCTGCAGGAAATTATTAACATGACCAATTCACCCAACTTCCACATCTTCAGATTGTGGGAGCAAACTGGAGCACTCGGAGGAAACCCACACAGACGCAGGGATACTGTGCAAACTCCACATAGACAGTCAGCTGAGGGTGGAATTTGAACCAGGGTCCCTGGCGCTGTGAGGCAGCACTACTAACCATTGAGCCGCTGTGCTGCCAACTCCCTGTGTCACTCCAGTCCATCTCATGTGTAGGTGAAATCTGTTACAGAGAAAGCTCTAAGTGTTCTGGTTTAATCTCATGTGCAGAATGCAGGAGGGCCAAGGTATGCAGGTTACCTTCATGTTTATTCAAACAACCTTAGTCTTAGACTGGCCAAACTGAGGTCTGTCTGATACTCAGCCATAGCTCTGAACTACCCTTCTCTTCAGAAAAATATCAACATTTATACTCTTGCAATTGTATATGTATACATTGTTTACATTTCAAATTTGTACGATAAAGATAAATCTGTCATTCTAGGTTTTGTTCATTTCCTGTTTACAGGAATCTATTTATACTCTCCCCAGTCTGCTCTCAAGGCTGGTAGTGGCTTTTGTGTGTAAAGATTCATCTCTGCTGGTGTGGATTATCACGACGTTGAATGTTCGTGCCTACGAAAATGTGTCTTACTGTACCAGGTTCTCTCACTCAGGTTGAAAGTCTTTTATAATTTAATTGTTCTATACAAGATTCTGACCTCATGATTAGTAAAGGTCCAAGCAATATAGTTTCAAGTTAGGATGCTGTGCAACGTGCATGTGCTAGTGTTCCCATGCATCTGCTGTGCTTTTCTTTCGAGGTGGAAGGGGCAATGGATTCGTTAGGTGCTCAGTGAAGGAACTTTGATGAGTTGCTGCAGTTTATCTTGTAGATGGTACACACTCTTTCCCCTGTGTTCCTCTAGTGGAGGGATCAAGTATTCAGACAAGGTACCAATCAAGTGGGCTACTATGTCCTAGGTAATTATAGAATCCATACAGCAAAGAAGCAGGCCATTGGAATTGAACCCAGATCCCTGGTACTGTGAGGCAGCAGTGCTAACCACTGAACCACTATACTGCCCTGGATATTGAGCTTCCCATCTGTTGCTGATGCTTGGCCAAATCCTCACTTCACCAGCAATGCCCATATCCTATTAAAGAATAAAATAAATCTCACTTGACATGCAAGAAGTTCTAAGCTGCCCAAAAATTCAGTCTTTTGACTGAATTGTGAAACAGACATGGCCCTGTTGACACGTTTAAGAAGGAATCACAGCTTCACTGCTTTTAAAATAGATAGAGACTCTCGATCATTTCTATTCTCATATTTTATCACAGAAAGTCTCCTGCAAACTGACTTTTTGATGCTTGAAAAAAGACTAGGAGATATGTCAAGAAGGGCAGATAGTGGCTCAATGAAGGATAGAGAGAGTGCACTGAAATGACTGTGTGGAACATGTAGCTGAAGACAAATAAGCAGCAGCAGCTATTCAAGAATTCTCTCAGGTTTTTCCATGACCTTAAGTTATTACGAGAGGAGGAACTTAGGACACTTCAGAATAACAGGTAGATGAATAACATTCCGTGTAGATCTATAAGTCAAGTCCAGCCAATGAAGCAATCCAAGTTGTATGCTTTGATCTTTCTTGGAAGTTTGTGGACAATCCTTAAAGCCAAGATTCTATTGGATTGCAATTCTGTAAATTTACACATCTCAGAGCAAAGCACCATTGGATAACTCTCTCAAAGAGCCAGCACAGGAGGGAGATAGGCTGATTGGCCTCCTTCTGTTGCCATACAATTTTATATTTCTGTCTCCAGCACAGACCATGGGACAAAGAAGGTCAGAAAATGCTCCATTACGAAGAGGCGACTCAGTGGTTAGCATTGCTGCTTCACAGTGCCAGCGATCTGGCTCGATTCCACCTTTGGGTGACTGTCCGTGTGGAGTTTACATATTCTCCCATGTCTGCGTGGGTTTCCTCCCACCGTCCAAAGATGCACAGGTTAGGATGGATTGGGAAATTGCACCATAGTGTCCAGGGATGTGCAAGCTATGTGGATTAGCCATGGGAAATGCAGGGCTGGGATGGGATGGGATGCTTTTCAGAGAGTCAGTGTGTGCTGAATGGTCTGCTCCCACACCTGTAGGGAATCTATAAAAGACCTGATTGTCTTCACAAGAGGTGCAGAGTATTTTTTGCTCCAAACAAGTTGGGTTAATGGTGGGTCAGTTATTCTAAGGAAAAGCCCAGCTACATTTTACACGGGGCACTGCACTTGGGAGTATCAAAGGTCTGCCCCTGTGGTTGTTCAGGCAAAACCACCTGAAATTCTTTGCGAAAATTATTGCATTGAGTGATGGATGGCCAAATAAAAAGCGAATTAGATTGACAGATAGTGCTTGATAAACTTCTACATCCAGGGCGTTTGAAGATGATTGGATAGATGGCTTTTAGTCTGCCAGACTGGAAATTGGTCTTGCTATTGGAGGTAAAGGATGATGAAAAATAGGCTGCATCTGAGCATCAGTTAAACAGAGGCTTCAAAGGGACTGTCTACAGGTCTCTATATTTACACTATTTGTAAATGACATGAAGGCGGACATTTGCGATATAATTGTCTGCCCAGCAAACAAGGAGAGGAAAGAAAAAGGATCTGGACAATTTAAGTTAACAGTTAGATAATGGCAGACAGCATTAATGCAGCACCACCACATGTGATACGAAAAAAAAGCTGTGTGACTACAATAAATAACACTGCAATTCAATTCTATTTCAGCTGTTTCTCAACCTCGCTGTACACTACTTCCATTCACATTACAACTTTGCATTTTTCATTTTTAACCCTTTGCACAGGCGTATCAGCCAGCACTGACTGCTCCCACAATGGTGAGGTATTTTCAACTCAAAGAGAACTTGCAGGAGGTGGTGTTCCCTGTATCTGCTGCCCTTGTCCTTCTCGATGTTAATAGTTGTGGGTTTGGAAGGCGCTGTTGAAGAAACAGTGCGTCTTGAAGGTCGAACATATTGCTGCTACTGAGTGTCAGTGGTGGAAGGAGTGGGTGTGAGGCCAGTCAAGAGGGCTGCTTTGTTTTGGATAGTGCCATGTATTTGATTTTATTGAAAGTTACAGTTTAAAATTGCTTGATGAAGTTGCATTGGTTAGTATTGTACTGATAAAACTTGTAACCTTTACTAATGTGGGAATGCAGTGAGCACCAGGTAAATTGCCTCATAGTGGATCTCTGCTTCACCACTTCAAATGTATTCTGATTTGGCTCTTTCAGCCACAGCAGTTTGGCACTCAGCTCTGTTTTCATTTTTATAAAATGAAAACAATCATTTCCCAACAAATTAGAGCACACTTGGTTTGCCAATGATCATTCTATCTCCCAAACGGATGGTTGAGAAATTAAAGGCAATTTAGATTCCGAGAAAGGACAGAAATAATTGAAGGGAGGCTGAAGACAGAATGAGGGGAAACACTGTCATTTTTTTAAAAAGAAAATCTATTCACTTGTGGGGTGCAAGTGTCACTGCCTGGGCCAGCATTTATTTCCCATCTATAGTTGCCCTTGAAAAGGTGGTGGTGAGCTGCCTTCTTGAACCGTTGCAGTCCATGTGTTATAGGTAGAGCCACAATGGGAGGAAATTCCAGGATCTTGAATGAACAAAAATGAAGGAATGGTGAGATATTTTCAACTCAAAGGGAACTTGCAGGAGGTGGTGTTCCATGTATTTGCTGCCCTTGTCCTTCTCAATGTTAATAGTTGTGTATTTGGAAGGTTCTGTCGAAGAAGCAGTGCATCTTGCAGGTGGTACACACTGCTGCCAGTGAGCATCAGTGGTGGAGGGAGTGTATATGATGCCAATCAAGAGGGGTGCTTTGTTTTCGATAGCGTCATGCATTTGGTTTTATTGAAAGTTACAGTTTAAAATGGCTTGATAAAGTTGCATTGATTAGTATTGTACTGATAAAACTTCTAACCATTACTAATGTAGGACTGCAGTGAGATTTGCTGCAATAAAAGGAAATGATAAGGTTAGAGGGGGGAAGAGTAGAAGGAAGCTTCTGTAATAAACAATGGCGTAGTGCAATTGGACTGAATGGTCTGTCTCTACCCTGTTGACAGAATGTGATTCTGTCATCTTAGGTCAACTCAGCTAGCAAATACTTGTATCTGAGGCACTTTGAAAACAAATTTACCTTAAGGCTAGAAAGAAAATGTATTAATAGTCGTTCCAGAAATATGTAAAAATGCAGAATAAATTACTGCTCTAGCACTAAAAAGGCCAGCATAAATATTGGTTAAAAAGGACCATGCAAATTTTCTCTGCCCCAATTCCAAATGAGTCCACAAAGGAAGAAGTTCAAACACAGGCCAAGTCCCATGGAATTGTGGAATGTATTAATTTACATAATATCACATCAGAATTTAATGAGGCCAAGGCACAATAGAAAAGGGGCCCAAGCATTGAGCTGGTATATTGCTAGAATTGCAGGCTGATAAGGAGTGGGCACTGGGCCACTGCCCGTCAACACTGGCATCAATCTTCTTCCCACGGACGGATGGAGACACACACACATACATACACACACACACACACACACACACACACAAAGGAGAAAGGATGCAAACTCTTGGTAGGCAGGGAACGATAACCTGGCCCACATTATGCATCTCCAAGAACCAAGATGGTAGAAACTCTGTAACTAGACAATCACGCTCTCGCCCCACTTGGCCCTCGCCCTTAATCATGAATCCTTTCTATAGAGGCAACAGACCAGAGGAGAAAAAGCCAGAGCGATTAGAGGATAACATGCTCTGAACAACTCCTGTTGGAGTCTCACACCTCTCCCCTTAACCCCCTCCCCTCCTCCCACCCTCTTCACCTTTGCAGTTGTGCAGAAGGGACTCAGGACTAGTCCTTGAAGAAAGGAACCCTCTGACATTTACATAGCGTCTTTCACATCCACAGGACCTCCCAAAGTCCTTTGCAGCCAATGACGTCTTTTGAAGGGCAGTCACAACTGTAATGTTGGCAACATGGCAGCTGGTTACTGCACAGCAGGATCCCATAAACCACCTCCCGAGCTCACAACCAGTTTCATGCTGCTGTCTGCAGAACAAAGTGGCACAAATCACTGTAGGTAACTCCCCTGCTATTCTTCAAAATAGTACGGTGGGAGATTTTAAAAAATAAAACCAGCCGCTAAGATGTAAGATGGTGTTGCAGTTAGATGACTCGAACTGAAAGTTGGCCCTGGTCGTTGTATCATCACTTTAAGAGCAATGTTGGTTTAAGAGTTTGATATTCAGATGGACCAAGGACCAACATGTCAACACATGACCAAAGGCTGCAGTGGTGTTGTAATTTCGTCGACAAAAGACGTGTCTTGTGATTATTCTGTATTAATTTTAACTCCAAATAAATCCAGAGATATTCAATTAAACAAAATCCACGTTATTTCATTCATTTTACACATAGAAAGCGTCAAGAGTTACTGCACTTCAAACTGTGCAGCACTTCTTTGGGATTGTGCTGGAGTGTGGTTGAAGGCTTGACTTCCCAAATCTAGGACTTAAAAACATACTCCTCAAACTCAGAGGCATGACTGCAATGCTGTGATTCAGAACTGACACAGGACCAATGTTACCTTGCATATCAAATTTTCTCTCTGCCCCTTTCCGATTGCTCTCAGTTGTGTTACATCGTGCTGCTTGATTTGCATTCAGTGACTCCAAAAGTGAATTGAAAATATGTTTTCCGAATCCACTTTCACATAAGAAGGTGTCAAAGAGAATCTCGGGTGTCTGAAAGAACAATACTATCAGCCGTCAGATGTGTCAGCTTGATGGCATTCTGTCATTCAAATCAAAGTCATTCCTATCTGAAAATATACTTATTATATTTGTGACATATATGAATATGTTGCTGTTTGGTTATTTTGTCTTTATTTAAAACAGTAGTATTCCTATGGGTTTCACATCCTCTTGCCTCCTGCACTATTGTTCTCTCTTGCAATTCATTGTGCCGTCATAAAATTCAAAGTATTTGAAATAAATTTTGTCAAATAAAATGACAGTCGTAATAAAAGGAGCCAACTACTATCTTTAAATTATCTTATAAAATAAAATGACTTTGAAGCATTCGGATTGAGCCTATTAAGAGCAGTGGTGACTTTAGTACAAATAAGGATAAGGCATGCAGACGACCTGATTAAAATTAACAAGCCGTCTGCTTGGATGAGGGGTTTGAATGGATTGTCGATTGTCGAGTCCAGATTTCATTCTGCAGTATATGAACTGGCTGGTGCAAAGTCAGTTTACTGACCACTTTTGCGACTGGAGAAGGATACAGCCAGACGAAAGACAATGCAATCATTCCAAAACACAGGCACAAAACAAAACAATAACTTGTTTTGCCCTTCCTTTATTTTTTCACAGGATACAGCCGTCACTGGTGTTCGTTGCCCACCCTTTATTACCACAACTGAGGGACCTGCAAAGTCGTTTCAAGCAATTGAGGGTCAACGCATGTTACTTGGAGTCTGGAGTCACATGCAGGCCAGACTGAGACAGTGTGGCAGATTTCCTTGTCAAGTGAACATCAGCCATTGCCCATTTCAATAGGGAAGGATGACTGACCAGATGGGGGCTATCAATCTTATATGCTTGCTGTGACTGACACGTTTTCCCACATATGTTAACCTTAATGGACAATATTTAAACATCACCATTGTCATATTTGGTTCCAAAGGATTAATTGAGCGTAGTAAACACCACATACTGTGATCATCTCTTCGGGACCTAGTCAGACCTAAGCAGAAGCTTGTGGGAGATGTGTTGGCGTCTCATGTGCTGAATTACTGCAACAATGTAGGCCATAGTAATGTAACCTGTATATGATTGCAGTAATACAATAACATCAGTATTGTTTACTTAACAAGAGTCTTCTAGTTAGACCAGGTAATCCTGATGCACACAAAATCAGGTTTGAGCAGATCAACACACAACAAGGTGACAGGAGTGGGCACATGCCACATGTAGTGAGCAGAGGTGTGCAGCTCTCATTCTATATGGTATCAAACATGAAACAATCAAATTTTGTCAGGGAGAATCAGGGAACTGACATGTAAAAGACTACAAAAGAAGCAAAGACAGCTGATTAGTGATGGTAGTGAAACTTTGTGGCAACACAACACTTGAGAGAATGACACAGAAAGCTTCTAAGAGCTGTCAGCATAGCCACAGGGATAGAGGAAATCCCTAGCACCAAAGCAGAGGTGCAGGCTTCATTGTGAGGCAGTGGACAGTGGGAGGAGTCCTGACTCTGAGTTGAGCCAATGAGCCGACATAATGTCGAGGATTGTATGATTCAAAATCACCATTACTGCCATGAAAACACAAGCAAATCTCCATTACAGCTACAAAACTTCCATAAGTCCATTTATTTTCTTCATTTCTCTCCCCTGCATCTAAGGATTGTTCAAAGTTTGTGAAAAGATTTGTAGCTCGGGTGCTCATTGCTCCCAAGCACTGAGGATGTCACCTGGACAGGGAACGAAACGGCTGCAACACAAATTCCCAGCTCGGCGAACAGAACCACAACAAGGATTGTACCTAGGTATTCTGTGGAGACAGAGAGACCTGCAGATGCTGGAGATCAGAGTTGAAAATGTGTTGCTGGAAAAGTACAGCGGGTCAGGCAGCATCCGAGGAGCAGGAAAATTGACATTTCGGGTCGGAGCTCTTCATCAGGAAGGTAGGTACCCTAGGTATTCGTACCTAAGATGATGCCATGTGTTGGTGACATTGTTACACAAACTAATCTTGTAACTGAAGAAGCTGTCCCTAGGTACCTTTGTACCTAAGATTGCACTGTAGGTGGCAACTTACTAACCTTTCACTGTACTCATTTGAGTACATGTGACAATAAAGCAAATTCAATTCAATTACAATGAAGAAACACAGGGAAAATCCTTCGGTACAAAAGCGAAATGCAGAACTGCCATTACTGCGGAATATAATCTTTAAAGATGATAAAATATCAGATGATGTGAAGGTGCTGGTGTTGGACTGGGGTGCACAAACAGGTTTAGTCCAACAGGTTTAATTGGAAGCACTAGCTTTCAGAGCGCTGCCCCTTTGTCAAAGTGCTGACAACGGAGCAGCGCTCTGAAAGCTTGTACTTCCAAATAAACCTGTTTGATTATAACCTGGTGTTGTGTGATTTTAAAAAAATATCTGATCACATTCGGAAGCTGTAGTACCTGAAGTATTATTACCAGGAAAGTTTAATTTCAACCAAGTAGAGCACTGAATTTACTTGATAAATGGAATGTTGCACTGTAAATAAAATTATAACTTTACTGTAAGCATAGTTACTGAGCATGTGCAAACAGAATTATTCCATAGTGACATGGAGGTCCTGGGCCTCCTTCACCGCCGCTCCCTCACCACCAGACGCCTGGAGGAAGAACGCCTCATCTTCCGCCTTGGAACACTTCAACCCCAGGGCATCAATGTGGACTTCAACAGCTTCCTCATTTCCCCTTTCCCCACCTCATCCTAGTTTCAAACTTCCAGCTCAGCACTGTCCCCATGACTTGTCCGGACTTGTCCGACCTGCCTAGCTCCTTTTCCACCAATCCACTCCACCCTCTCCTCCCTGACCTATCACCTTCATCTCCTCTCCCACTCACCCATTGTACTCTATGCTACTCTTTCCCCACCCCCACCCTCCCCTAGTTTATCTCTCCACGCTTCAGGCTCACTGCCTTTATTCCTGATGAAGGGCTTTTGCCCGAAACATCGATTTCGTTGCTCGTTGGATGCTGCCTGAACTGCTGTGCTCTTCCAGCACCACTGATCCAGAACCATATTGACATCAGATCACTTTGAATTGGAGCCTGGATCTGTAAACCTCCAGGTACGTAAGACATCCTCTCTTGCCATGTTATGTGCATAGCTTTGCTCAGTAGAACCTTTTAAACCTCCACTAAGCTCAATGCTTTCCTCATACTACAACTGGTCACACTTGAGTTTGTATTTGAAGTTGGATAGAACAGTGACTCATGTGGGGTTACCATTGACCCGAAACTAAACTGGACTCATCATGTGATGGCAAGGGCAGATCAGAGGCAAGGAATCCTGCAGTAAGTAAATTATCATTTGACTCCCCAAAGCCTCAATCATCTACTATGGACAAGTCGAAAATGTGCTAGAATTTCGCAGCTCCAACAATACTCAAGAAGCTTGATGCCATCCAGGACAAAAAAAAATCTGCTTAATTGTACCACATCCACAAACAAAATCCTCAGAGCACCTTCTAAACGCACAACCATTTCTATCTAGAAGGACAAAAGCAGCAAACACATGGGAACACCACCAGCTCCTCTCCAAACCACTCATCATCTTGACTTGGAAAATGTGGGCGGCACGGTGGCGCAGTGGTTAGCACTGCTGCCTCACAGTGCCGGAGACCCGGGTTCAATTCCCGCCTCAGGCGACTGACTGTGTGGAGTTTGCACGTTCTCCCCGTGTCTGCGTGGGTTTCCTCCGGGTGCTCCGGTTTCCTCCCACAGTCCAAAGATGTGCAGGTTAGGTGAATTGGACATGCTAAATTGCCCTTAGTGTTAGGTAAGGGGTAAATGTCAGGGATATGGGTGGGTTGCGCTTCGGCGGGTCGGTGTGGACTTGTTGGGCCAAAGGGCCTGTTTCCACACTGTAATGTAATGTAATCTAATCTAATGTATTGTTGATCCTTCAGTCTCAATGGGTCAAAATCTTGGAACTCCCTCCTTAAATGACATTGTGAGCTTACCTAAAACACATGGATTGCAGCTGCTCCAGAAGATTATTCCACACCATCTTCTCAAGGGTACAACGGCCAAAATAATTGCTGACCCACCCAGCAAAGCCCACGTGAATTAAAAAAAACTCAATATGATTAGACCCTATTAAGAATAAAAAAGATAAGTCCTTAAATGTTCTTTAAGGCAGTCATAGAGTCATAGAGATGTACAGCATGGAAACAGACTCTTTGGTCCAACTTGTCCATGCTGACCAGATATCCTAACCAAATGTAGTCCCATTTGCCAGCACTTGGCCCATATCCCTCTAAACCCTTCCTATTCAAATACCCATCCAGATGCCTTATAAATATAGTTGTACCAGCCTCCACCATTTCTTCTGGCAGCTCATTCTATACACGCACCACCCTCTGTGTGAAAAAGTTGCCCCGTAGTTCCCTAGCTTAACTGATATTGTAACTAAGATCTACCAATTAGGATGCAAGGGATCATTCCTGGGATGATCTCACCAGTCTTTAATGCTGGATTTGTTACCAATGTGGTGCAAGAATGTTTTTGTCACTGTAATGTGAACTTAAGAGTAAGCTGAGCCTAATGCTTCATAAGAGACCATTATGTACCCGAGACATAATGTAACTGTGTATTTTCTAATCAACCTATTCAGGCATGTGGGACTTGAACCCAAGTCTTCTAGCTCAGAGGGAGGAACACTACTACTGCACTACAAGAGCCCTTTGATAAAAGCTTTATTTTATGCTTAACCTATTTTTTTCTAAACAAGCTATTCAGAGATGTTATTACACACCTATGGAGCAGATGAGGCTTGAACCTGGATGTCTTGGTTCAGGGGTAGGGACACTATCACTGCACCACAAGAGGGGCCCCCTGGATATAATGTAACTATCTCCTGATTAAGACATAATAAACCTGTTCATCAAGATTCAGACTATCTAGACGGTATTAGTAGCCCAGACTAATAACAGCAAGAAAGATTGGTGACAGTGAATCTGGGTGGTTCAGGTGGATAACTGTGACAATAAAATGATGGCAGAGATAATGAGTTTGAATTTGATTTATTGTTGCCACATGTACTGAGATATAGTGAAAAGTGTTGTTTTGTATGCTATCCGGACAGATCGTACAATACAAAGTGCATCAGAGTAGCAGAACAGAGTGCAGAATACAGTGTTACAGTTGCAGAGAGGGAGATCAAAACTAACTTTTGAGATGTCTGTTCAAAGGTCTGATAACAGCAGAGAAGAAGCTGTCCTTGAATCTGTTGGTACGTGTTTTCAAATAACTAGGGTGGGAGTGGTCTTTGATTACTTTGATTGCTTTCCCAAGACAGTGGGAAGTATAAACAGAGTCAATGGATGGGAGGCTAGTTTTTGTGATGAACTGGCCTGTGTTCATAATTCTTTGTAGTCACCTAAATAAACTTGCCTGCTATATTAGTATAACAAAACCAAGTTCTAATCTGATCAACTTTACCCCAATGTGTGAGAGTTACAAGTGAAAAGTCTTGTACTGACAGCTACCCCCATTTAGCACGAGTGAAAATATTCCTAAAATCCACAGAAAATTCTGTGCAAAATGTGACAATAAAACATCCCAAAATAAAGTCTCACTATTTGCTGGGCCAGTGGCACTAAACCCATCTTTGCCTAGAAGATTTTAAAACTCAAAATTGACAGCAGTAACTTTAGGGAGGCATTTGTTTCCACACCTTGTTACTCTGATATAAAATTTCACACCTCATGTAACTGTCAGTCTGCTCACCATTTTGGCTGTAGTCAATAGTCATCTTTATTCATCTTCCACGAAGGCCTTAACTCACCATCTCCAGAAAATAAAGGGTAGTTGGGTTTGTGACCTGGCACAGAATCAAAATCAGTATTCCTTTCCATCTCACCATGGGATAACTTCCTTTGATAGCTCCCCGACACTTTTCACTCCAGGAGAATATATTTGGAATTCAGGCAATGCCTCCTACTTGCAACCCTACATTTCTTCCATTCTTTACTTATGCAGGTGAAGATTTATTCCCACATGTTGCTGCTACACCATATTTCTTGGATTTACTGTAACAGCAGCAGAATTGATGACTTGCATGTAAAGCTCTTTCAAGGACAGAATTTCAAACACTTTCCACTAAAACTGAAGCCATCACACATTCAGACTGTTTCTGTTCTCTCGAGTTTATGTTAAACAAAATCTATTTAAGTAGCAGCAATATTAGAACGGCTGGAGGTGAAATAGGTTTAGGTTTTTGTGATGCTAGTTATTTTAAAAAAGGAAATTGGCACATTCAAATGATTGTATTTAGGTTTAAGAGCCAATTTTCCAAAAGCACTGGACCCTGAAGTCACAGACGTCAAGGTAGATGTGATGGCTGGTGTTGGTGGAGAAAACTCTCCAGGGTCTAATGGAAGGAGAAACAAGACAATTTGCCTCAGTTGCGCCTTCAATATAATCAAAGCTGATTGCAATCATGCAAACAATCCAGTTAACTGAGCTATCATTTGACTGCATAATCCAAACCAGCTGCACTTCCACCATTCAAGGGAAAGACACTCTTTATCATTTCCTACCCCAGTGTCCAAGCAAAATGGAAACACTTGATGATAACTGCATTTGGATTTGTCTTGGTAGTTTACAAATGACCTAAATTTAATTTAATGGCTCAGTACTCAGGAAAAATTGGGGAATTCTGTTGTTCTGACATAAAATGTAATTGTCGTGAAAAGTGCCATAATGTTACAGTTATCAAAAAAAGCCAACAGAAGATCTTTTAGTCGTTCCTCAACTGGAACGCTGAAAGGACAGTTGTCTCAACTCTTTCTCCAAAAGGAACGAACCAAATGCGTGATCTCTATGGATTTAGCAGCACCACAAATTTGGGTGAGTTAATTCATTTAAAAAGGCTCTGTCTTGCTAAATTGAAATTTCACCTCAGGTATTCATAAGCTGGCTGTTAAAGAGTGTGATGTGCTTTCAGATGTTATTGTTGTATGCATTGTCACCTGGACTGTTCCAATGTGACCATCTTATGCCAGGAGAATTAAAGGCCCAGAACGAAAGTTGCTTTGGCTGGTTGCCTTTCTCTGGTCTGGACTGTTGTTCTGTCAGCATGTGATTGTTTATAAAGACTCGTTTCACCCTTGGACTCTTAAAAAAACAGTTATACAGCAAAGAAACCAACCCTTTGGTCCTGTCAGTCAATGCCAAACAGGTTCCCAAACTAAACTAGTCCCACCTGCCTATGTTTGGCCCATATCCCTCCAAACCTGCCCTATTCATGAACTTATCCAAGTGTCTTTTAAACATTGTGACTGTACCTGCATCCACTAATTTCTGTCAGTTTAATCCACACAAGAGCCGCACTGTTTTAAAAGAATCTGTCCCTCATCTCCTTTATGAATCTTTCTCCTCGCATCTTAGAAACTTGCCCTCTAGTTTTGAACTCCTCCACCCTAGGAAAAGATCTTTGTCATTCATCTTATCTGTCCCCCTCATAATTTTATAATCATCTATAAAGTCACCCCTCAACCTCCTCCACTCCAGTGAAAAAATCCCAGTCTTTCCAGTCTATTTTTGTATCTCAAACACTTCATTCATGACTATAACCCTCTCCAGCTTAATAATAGACTTCCTACAACAAGGCAACCTCCAGAACACAGTACTGCAGAAGAGGCCTCACCAACATCTTGTACAACCTCAACATGACGTCCCAATTCCTGTACTCAAAAGATCTGAGCAAGCACTCTCAATGCCTTCTCAACCACCCTGTCTACTTGTGACACAAATTTCAAAAGAGATGGAGCATCTTTATGTTGTGCAAAAAAAAAAAAAATTGGTTCTGCAAGTTTTTTCTTCTTCCTCTCCATAGAAGGAGATCATTCAGTTCACCATGTTTGCACTGGGTCTCTGAGCATTTTCTTTTTGTGATCATTTCCTGCCTTTTCCCCATAAGCCTTGCACAGTGTTTCCAATTAATCACCTAATGCTGCCTAGAATGCCTTATTTGAACCTGCTTCCCCCATACTTCCTGGCCCTAACTCCTTGCTGTGTGAAAAAAGCTTTCTCTCCTCACATCTGCATCTTTTCATTAAACACTTTAAAACTGTTCCGTCTGGTTGTCAATCCCTTTATGAGCGTGAACAGTTTCTCCATATCTACTGGGTTGAAAGTACTTTCTTTTTTGTTACGCCCCTTAAATGGGATAAAACATGTTTCTGTCAATGACTTTTTCCCTTTGATGGATTTTCTTTCTTAAAATAAAACATGCAATCAATATTTTAATATGACTAAGGGTGAATGCTATTGAAAAGTTAAGCAATTTGCATGAACACTGTATCGTTCAAGGTCACATGTGAATATCTTGGGAAAGAAACAATTATTGAAACACATAAAAGTGGATAAATCCCCATAAGTTGATCAGGTGTACCCTAGAACTCTGTGGGAAGGTGGGGAAGTGATTGCTGGGTCTCTTGCTGAGATATTTGTATCATTGATAGTCACAGGTGAGGTGCCAGAAGATTGAAGGTTGGCTAACGTGGTGCCACTGTTTAAGAAAGGTGGTAAGGACAAACGAGGGAACTATATACCGGTGAGCCTGACATCAGTGGTGGGCAAGTTGTTGGAGACAATCCTGAGGGATAGGATGTACATGTATTTGGAAAGGCAAAGACTGATTAGGGATAGTCAACATGGCTTTGTGTGTGGGAAATCATGTCTCATAATGTGTTTGACAAAGTACCTCATGGGAGACCGGTTAGCAAGGTTAAATCTCATGGAATAGAGAAGGAATTAGCCATTTGGATACAGAACTAGCTCAAAGGAAGAAGACAGAGAGTGGTGATGGAGAGTTGCTTTTCAGACTGAAGGCCTGTAACCAGTGGGGTGCCACAAGGATCGGTGCTGGGTCTACTGCTTTTCATCATTTATAAATGATTTGTATGTGCACACGGGAGGTATGGTTAGTAAGTTTGCAGATGACATCAAAATTGGAGGTGTAGTGGACAATGAAGAAGATTACCTCCGAGTACAATGGGATCTTGATCAAATGGGCCAATAGGCTGATGAGTAGCAGATGGAGTTTAATTTAGATAAGTGCGAGGTGCTGTATTTTTGGAAAAGCAAATCAGAGTGGAACTGATACACATAATGGTAAGGTCCTGGGGAGTGTGTCTGAACAAAGAGACCTTGGAGTGCAGGTTCATATTTCCTTGAAAGTAGAGTTGTGGGTAGATAGGATAGTGAAGAAGGCATTTGGTATGCTTTCCTTTATTGGTCAGAGCATTGAGTATACGAATTGGGAGGACATGTGGCGGCTGTACAGGACATTGGTTAGGCCACTTTTGGAATATTGTGTGCAATTCTGGTCTCCTTCCTCTCGGAAGGATGTTTTGAAACTTGAAAGGGTTCAGAAAAGATTTACAAGGATGCTGCCAGGGTTGGAGGATTGGAGCCACAGGGAGGGGCTGAACAGGTTGGGGCTGTTTTCCCTGGTGCATGGAGGCTGATGGGTGACCTTCTGGAGGTTTATAAAATCATGGGAGTCATGGGTAGGGTAAATAGACAAAGTCTTTTCCCTGGGTTGGGGCAGTCCAAAACTAGAGGTCATAGTTTTAGGGTGAGAGGGGAAAGATATAAAAGGGACCTAAGGAGCAACTTTTTCATGCAAAGGGTGGTGCATGTACAGAATGAGCTGCCAGAGGAAGTGGTGGAGGCTGGTACAATGAATGAATATATGAATAGGAAGAATTAAGGGATATGGGCCAAGAGCTGGCAAACTGGATTAAATTAGGTTAGGATATGTGGTTGGCATGGACAAGTTGGATTGAAGGGTCTGTTTCCATGCTGTACATGTCTATGACTGTATCTCTGACTCTACTGCATGTTCCTTCTTTCAAAAAAAAATCAGTTGTTGGTTGTGTTTTGTTTGTAGTTGCAACCTTTTGTGAAACAGTATCATCGTTACACATTGTCCATCCTCAAATTTGTCTGGAATGTAGCCACCTTAACCAAGGTTGTTCCAATGAAAGTTTATCAGCCTGAAATATTAATATTTCACAAGTGACATTCACAAGTGATGCTTGACCTGATATTTTTCTATTTGGATTTTGGATTTTCATCTACGTAGTACATTGAAGTTATAAAACATATTTTGTGAAATTAGGTTTTTATCCATTTGTGGAATGTCTCTGAAAAGAGCAAGGCCAGTGTCTGATGTCCTTGAGAAGGTGCTGGTGAGCTGTTGCCTTGAGTTGTTGCAGGCTTGTGTGCTGTAGGAGCACCTATAGGGGTGTTAGGAAAAGAGTGCCAGGATTTTTAATCAGATAGTGAAAAAACTGCGATATATTTCCAAATCAGTATGGCAGTGGCTTGGTAGGTGTCTTGCAGGTGGTGATGCTCCCATTAACTCTGCCCTTCTGCTGGTAAAGGTCACACCTTTGAAAGATCCTATCAGAGGAGATGTGTCGCTGCAGTGCATCTTGTAGATGGCACTCACTGCTGCTACTGTGTATTGGTGGGGTGGAGGGAGGAGAATGCTTAATTTGTTGGATGGCCATTCAAGTGGGCTACTTTGTCCTGGATAATGTCGAGCTTCTTGAGTGTTCATTCATGCAGGCAAGTAGAGAGCATTCCTTCTGACCTGTACCTTTTGGTTAGTGGATGGCCATGGAGAATCAGGAGGTGAGGTTCTCTATTCAAAGTTCCTCGCTATTTTCCACTGTTAAATGCCTGGTCTAGTTCATTTTCTCATCAAGCGTAACCCAGAGGATGTTGACAAGAGATTTAGATAATGTAGTGCCATTAAATGTCAAGGGGTGATGATGCTTACACTCTCTCTCTTGTTGGAGAGAAGCACACGCTGAGGCTAGATATTAAGTGTTACTGGTCTTGAATTTAAAAACCACACAACAATAGGTTGGACTATAATCTGCTGTTGTGTGATTTTTAACTTTGTCCACCCCAGTCCACCACTGGCACTCCACATCATGTTATTGAATTGGCTGTGGCTTTGGTCACCATTAAGTGTTTGGTGGCTTGATGAGTCAAACACTTTGAGACTTGACTGATTCGTCCATAAGCTCTTGTGAACACTGCCAAGTCATCTCAGGGGTTTCAAACATGCTTTTAAAGATTTGACAGAATATAGATGTTGCTGGTGAAGTCTATATTTGGTGCCCATACCGAATTGTCCTTCAACTTAATGTATTCAATTCTAGTCTCCCCGATGTAGGAAAGATGTAGTGAAACCTGAAAGCATGCAGAAAAGATGTACAAGGATGTTGCCAGGGTTGGAAGGTTTGAGCTATAGGGAGATGCAGAGTAGGCTGGGGCTATTTTTCCTGGAGCGTCAAACTCTGAGGGGTGACCTTATAGGGGTTCATAAAATCATGAAGGGCATAAATAGAGTGAATACCCAAGCTCTTTTTCAGAAGGGAGTCCAGAAAACTAAAGGAAATAGGCTTAAGATGAAAGGGAAAAGGTATAATAGAGACCTATGGGGCAACTTTTTCACACAGAGAGGGTGGTGTGTGTATAGAATAAGCTACCAGAGGAAGTGGTGGAGGTTAGTACAATTACAATAATTAAAAGGCACCTGGATGGGTGCATGAATAAGAAGGGTTTAAATTTAAAGGGATATGGGCCAAGTGCTGGCAAATGCGACTCAATTAATTAGGATACCTGGTCAGCATGGGAGGGTTGGAGCGAAGGGTCTGTTTCTCTGCTGTACAACTTTATGACCACTTAATTAGGCAATAGAGTCAACCACACTCCATTGGCCAGGGGCCACCATGAGGCTGAAACCAAGCAAGGATGGCAGATTTTCTTTCAGAAAAGTTTGCCAGTGCTTACACAGTTATAAGAGAAGATTGGGAGCCTGCATTTTGAATGGAAGAATTTTTGAAGATGTTTGTAAGAAATCCCCAATTGATATGGTGCTGTTAATGATTGGTTGTGAGAAAATATTTTCCTGATCACAAAACATAAATAAGTATAGCTGTCTAATTATTCTGTTTGAATTCAGCATCAATGAAAGAACAGATGCAATAATCTTTTCTGTACTTGAATATTTACTTCTCTTCCCTTCACTTGGTTGCTTTAATGAATTGCCTAAATAACCAATAGCCTGAGTGTAATTTTTCCTGTCATGAAATTTATATTGTATTGATGTAAAAGTCCTTCAAATTATTTCCTATTTTCTTTCCATCATATATTTTACCTCATTTGATAAAGTGAAGGGATAGCAAGGTGTGACAGTGTTCATAACATTCTTGCATGTTCTTTGAAAGATTTAGGATTAGTTGACTTGACAACTCCACTTATTTTTTTTTTTAAATGTATCCAAACTGTTTTATTGAATGACAAAGCTATCTTGATATCTTTTGGAAAAACAAAACTGAAAGAAATGCAGATGTTGTTAATCAGAATCTGCGAGAAAAGCTCAGCAGGTCTAGCAGCATCTGTGAAGAGAAATCAGAGCTGACGTTTTAGATCAAGTGACCCCTTGAGGTTACATGGTCACTCTTATGCCAGCACTGTATTCCAGATTTTTACTGAGTTCACATTTCACCATGGTGAAATTTGAATTCAGTGTCCCAAGAACATTGGCCTGGGCTTCAGGATGATTTGCTCAATGACATTACCAGGATGCCACTATCTTCCTCAAATTTTGATATTTTGATCCATGGTGATCCATGATCATGTGGTCTCATCTCGGGCTTGGATATCTACCATTCATAGCATTGATGGGAATGCAGTGGGAAATTGCATCCGGAACACAATGCCTTACATTTGCCTTTTAATATAAGAAAAAGTTAGGATCTACACTATCTTCTTAATATATTTTAAGAGATTTGGCCTGGTCCATTACAAAACCAACCACCTAACTATTCTAATCCTATTTTCCAGCACTTGGCCCTTGGTCTTGTATGACTCAACATCGTAAGTGCACATCTAAATTATTCTTAAAAGTTATGAGGGTTTCTGCCTCTTCTACCCTTACAGGCAGGGAGTCCCAGATTCCCACCATCCTCTAGTTAGAGGAAAAAAAGGTATTCTCACACCTCCGCTAAACTTTTAACTCCTTACCTTTAAACCTATACTCCCGGTCATTCATCCCTCCATCAACGGGAACAGTTTCTTCCTGTCTACTACATCTATGGCCCTTATAATTTTATATGTCTCAATTGTCTCCTCTCTCGATCTCTTGTCCTCTAAGGAAAACAACCCGAGTCTGTACAATCTTTCTTCATGAATAAAACATTTTGTTACTAACTCATCAATACAAGAAAATCTGCCTAATACTTCAGTCAGAGGCAAAGGTTCTCTCACTTGTAGAAACCCCTGCACTCTCTGAAGAACTATTTTAAATTATCCTGTAGAGCACCTCTGGAGCAGTTGGGAGTTGAACGCAGGCCTTCTGGCTCAAAAGTAGGGACATTACCATTGCATTATGAGCCCTCCATACTCTATGTTTAGCTGAAGAGCCGGAAGTTCCTTTTGTCAACTCATTCCTTTCTCAATGTCTACATATTCGCAGCAACTTAATTGTCCCCTCATTAAGTATTGATTTTTCCACCTGCAGTGATCTAAAGTGGTCTTGCACCATTATGTCTGATCCATATTATTAATTACCTATTAACGGGCTATCGGTGCAGAACCAATTTGAAGTTTGCTCTTATTTTCATTTTATCACTGTGTATGTTGTCAATGCACATAGGCAGCAAGTTATGATAGTCAGGTAGTTCTACAACTGGACAACACACAAGGCACCAACTGGGCAGCTGCCATTTGCATTGATCTGCCATTTAGAATGGAAAACAGTGACAGGATAGCAGAAACTCCACCTGCGATTACTTGCTTTGTGGGAAAGAAACAATCATTACAGAGTAACTGTGCTGCAAACTAGACATTTGGTAAAATAAATTTTACTGTGCAGTAAAATCATTACTCAAAATAAACCTTGGCTTTTGATTTAATTCATGGAATGTGGGAAGTGTAACATGTATTATCAATCCTGAATCATCCTTGGGTATGAGTGAACAGCATGCTTGGCCGATCCAGAAGGCAGCTGGAAGTTAACAGCATTTTTTTTGGATCTGGAATTACATATAGAAAAGTAAACAACAAATGCTGGGGATCACAATGGGTCAGACAGCATCCACGGAGAGAGAGCAAGCTAACAATTCAAGTCTAGATGGTTCTACATTAGAGACATCTAGAATCAAAATGTTAGCTTGCTCTCTCTCCATGGATGCTGTCTGACTTACTGTGATCTCCAGCATTTGTCGTTTTCTGTCCTATATGTAATAGGTACAGAATGCAACATCTGCAGTAATTTGCTCCTACATTGTGCTCTCATATTTAGGACAGGCCGGGTAAGGATGAACAAAACATCTGATTAATAAACCAGATGGAGTTTGTGGTGACCATTGCTGTTCATATTTTGTTTAAATTAACTGTCCTTTTGTTTCATAAATTGGATTAAAACTCCTCAGTTGTTGTAGTGGTAAGATTTGAACTCCTGTCACCAAATCATCAGTCCAGACTGCTGGCTCACTTGCTAAGTAATGTTAACAGTGCCAGTTAGTAGGGAATGCTTCATTAGTGGCCAACTTGCTCCTGCTAGTCCTTCTGTTACCCAAATAATATGTTGCACAACAGAACAAGTTAATGCTTGAGAGCTGACTCTTCTATACATAACGTATATCGGAGCATGCTTTATACTGTATACAGGAACAGATACAAGGAGCTAATTCACCTTGTACATTTAATTCCCTGTCACTTATTTCAATGTAAGACCTCCATTAGTTGATAAAATATTCCCATTCTGCAGAGTTCTAATTTGTCTGTGTGCTGATTCAGAATTTGCATTGATCCACTTTTGATCTGGTTGATTCATTCTCAGAATAAACTAAATTAAATGCTTGTTGTAATCAACTAAATTATTAGTCTCGAGCAGAATGATACTCTGTATAATTTTGGTTTCCAAACATTAGGGAAAAAAAAATTAAGTGTGCTTTTTTTATTTTAATATCAAAAATTTTCCAAAATGTTTGCTTTCCCTTTTCCAGAAAGGTAAATGGAGTTGAAGTCATGATCTAATCAAACAACAGAAGGTTCTGGAGGCCAAAATGGTTTACTCCTTTTATTTCCCATACACCCCCGAGAGAGGGTAGGGCCGATCAGGGATAGTGGAGGGAACTCGTGTCTGGAGTCTGAAGAAGTAGGGGACACTCTAAATGAGTTTTGCTTTAGTAATCAAGAGATAGTGAGAACATGTGGACCAGGTTAATAGGCTTGAACAGGTTGATATTAATGAAGTGGATATGCTGAAATTTCTGGGAAGCATCAAGATAGGTAAGTCCCGAGGGCCAGACCAGTTATATCCAAGGTTACGAGGGGAAGCGAGGAATGAGATTGCTGTGCCTCTGGCGATCATCTTTGCGTCCTCACCCTCCACGAGAGTAGGATTGGAGGGAGGCGAATGTTGTTCCTCCGTTCAAGAAAGGGAATAGGGAAATCCCTGGGAATTATAGACCAGTTAGCCTTAGATCTGTAGTAAGCAAGGTACTGGAAAGGATTCTGAGAGATAGGACTTATGACTATTTGGAATAAGATATTTGATTAAAGATGGTGAGCATGGCTTTATGAGGGACAGGTCAAGCCTCAAGTCTTATTGAGTTCTTTTGAGGATGTGAGGAGACAAGTTGACGAAGGTTGAGCAGTGGCTGTGGTATATCTGGATTTCAGGAAGGCATTTGATAAAGTTCCCCAAGGTAGGCTCATTGAGAGAGTTAGAATGTATGGGATACAGGGAAATATGGCTGCCTGGATACAGAATTGGCTGGCTGAAAGAATTCCACCCGGAGTTTGGTGACCATTTGTGTTCTTGGGCCTTTGCTCTTTGTAGTTTTTATAGGTGACTTGGATGAAGAAGTAGAAGGGTTTGCCAATGACACAAAGGTTGGTGGTGTTGTAGAGATCTGTTGCAGGCTACAACGTGACAGTGACAGGACGCAGAGCTGGGCTAAGAAATGGCAGATGGTGTTCAGCCTGAAAAAATGCTAAGGGATTCATTTTGGAAGGTGGAATTTGAATGCTGAATATAGGGTTAAAGACAGGATTCTTGGCAGTGTGGAGGAACAGTGGGATCTTGGGGTACACATACAAGGTTCCCTCAAAGTTGCCATCCAAGTTGATAGGGTTGTTAAGAAGGCGTATGGTGTTTTGGCTTTCATTTAACTGTTTTTCTGCTGTTTTTCTGCATCTCTATAAAACCTTGGTTAGACCACAGTTGGAATATTGTTTCCAGTTCTGGTCACCTTATTATAGGAAGATGCCTTAGAGAAGATGCAGAGGAGATTTCCCAGGATGCTGCCTGGATTGGAGGGCATGTCTTATGAAGGGAGGTTGAGTGAGCTAGGGCTTTTCACACTGAAGAGAAGAAGGAAGAGTGGTGACTTGATAGAGGTCTACTAGGTAATGAGAGGCATAGATAGAGTAGGTAGCCACAGACTTTTTACCCAGGGCAGAACTGGCTGTCACGAGGGGTCATAATTTTAAGGTGATTACAGGAAGGTATAAGGGAGTTGTCAGAGGTAGGTTCTTTATGCAGAGTGGTGGGTACATGGAATGCACTGCCAGCAGTGGTAGTAGAGTCAGAGACATTAGGGACATTTAAGCAACTGCTGGACAAGCACATGGATGGCAATAAATTGAGGGGTGTGTAGGTTAGGTTGATCTTAGATTAAGATAAATGCTCCAAACAACATCATGGACTGAAGGGCCTGTACTGTGCTGGAATGTTCTATGTTCTATGTAACGTCCTAGCCAGAAGGATCATTGGCTTCCTTCTGTTCTGTATGATCCTTCAACCCATTGTGCCTGGGCCAGTCCGATGAATGAAATAACCAATTACATGGCCAAGCCTTCTGCCCATTTTGAACTACTTTGGACTCAACAGTTCATCATTGATCCCAGAGATGAGAGGTTTGCCACATGAAGAGAGATTGAACAGCTTAGGCCTATACTCTCTGGAATTTAGAAGAATGAAGGGGAGATAAAACTGGGGTATTCAAGATGATAAAAGGTGTGAATAGAATAGACGGGGAGCAGATGCTTCCTCGTGTGGGGCATTCTGGGATGAGAGGTCATAGTCTTAGCATAAGGGGGAGCAAATTTAAAACAGAGTTGAGGAGAAGCTACTTCTCCCAAAGGGTTGTGAATCTGTGGAATTCCCTACCCCAAAGTGCAGTGGATGCTGGCACAGTGAGTAAGTTTAAGGAGGAGTTAGACAGATTTTTAATTGGTAATAGGTTGAAGGGATATGGAGAGAAGTCAGGAAAATGGGGTGAGGAGTATATCAGCCATGATCAAATGGTGGAGCAGACCCGATGGGCCAAATGGCCTAATTCTGTTTCTATATCTCATTAACTATTTTCTTTCTATGACTATGTTTCAGCCAATCAAACTTGACAGCTAATTGGTGCCCTTTTCTGCTGTACTATTAATTGTTATGATCATTTGAAATTTAACATTCTTATATATTCCTGACAGACACTCATTGCCATAATATTTTGTCTTAAAATTCAACGAGTTTTACTCTTTCCCCACATATTTGACATCGTCCATACTTCACCCTCCCAGAAAAATTCATTCAATTCCTCTTTTGAATTCTGATTGAATCTAATTCTGCCATCATTTCAGTCAATGCATTCCTGATCATTGACCATTCGCTGTGTAAACTATTTATAAAAATAATCAGCGTCAGGTATTGAAAGAGAAAACTTCCTCACCTAGAGAGTGGTAAGCCTGTGAGATTCTCTGCCACTGAAAGTGACTGAGGCCAAACCAGTGAATGTTTCCAAGAAGGAGTTAGATATAGTTCTTGGGGCTAAAGGGATCAAAAGGTATGTGGGAGAAAGTGGCAACGGGAGACTGAGTTGGATGGTCATCCATGATCATATTGAATGGTGGAGCAGACTCAAAGGGCTGAATGGCCTACTCCTGCTATTTTCTATGGTTGATCACTCACTTCCTCAGTGCTTTTTGACCTGCTCAGGTATACTATAACACAATACTGAACCCAGATCTTGGCTCAGAGATAAGGCCACTGTCATTGCACTACACAAGCTCCTCCATCTTCAATAAACTTCAAGCAAGTAGACAGCAGGCAAAAGGTGTTTGAATGAAGGAATCCAATTACTTCATGAACTTGCCTTTACCTGTGTGTGTCTATCTTTGTTGCTCAAACAGGTATGGTTAAACTGCCAATAGCTTCAGGAGTAATTCTGTTTTTTTCTTCTGTTTCCATTTAATTTAGTGCTTCGTATATTTCTTAAAGGTGCCTTTTCATCCTTCACCATATTTGATAACTGAATAGTTTATTTTACTAATTTCATACTTTTGGTGATAGATAAATTGAGTTCAGCCTCACACCTAAAGTATTTTGCTTGTTTGTGGTTAATATAAATATAGGTCCTAAACAGATATCAACTTAGCTTTGGGTCCACAAATCAATATGGTGACCGTCTTCCTATACAAGGAAAGTCCTACTACTCAGAGGGCTTATAGTCAGACAATAACCCCTTTTAATTCTACCTCTTTATTTTTATGACACTTCCATTCTAGATTTTACCTTGTGGTTGCATAATGTTTTGAGTTCCAACATCTTAATGATGAGGCAGAGCAGCAGAAGGGAAAGAAGGAAAAGGGAGTAAATTCAGATCCTACCACCTCAGGCTTCCTGACTGAAGCATTCTAAAGTCTATGGGTTAACATGTTCCTTCGAATGAAGACTTCACCCTAGAGTCTTGTAACCCCGAGCAGATGTTGCTGCTGAATTGAGGGACAGCCAACATCTGTCAATCATAAGGTGTAGAAGCCAAGGTAGGCTTTTCAATCTTTTGGGCATGATTTCCCACTGAATGAGAGCATAGCTAATATGATAATCCTCAACTCTACATTTCCTACTTTTACCCCGTAACTTCACGCCTTCTGCCTTTTGCATCATAACTCTTGATTCCCTTACTGATTAAAAAAACTCTTAGTCGTGAATATACTTTGTGAGGCTGCTGAGATAATGAATTCCATAGATTCATTACCCGCCAATAAAGGATTTTTTTTTTTTAAAAGTCCGCTTTATTTCTCCTTAAATGAGCAATCCCTTATTCTGAGATTTGCCCAGTGATGCAACACTCCGCCACAAGGGGAAACAACCTTTTTACATCTACCCTGTCAAATCCCTAAAAAGCTTACAGCTTTCAATTAGATCTTCTCTCATTCTTCTCAACTCCAATGAGTAGAAGCCCAACTGAGTTGAATTCTTCTCATAAGAAAATCCCTCCATACCCTGAATTAACCTAATCTACCCTCTCCCTGTAACAAATACCGAATATTGCAGATGCTGAACAAATTAGTGACACAGCAGCTCCATGGTCAGCACTGCTGCCTCACAGCGCCAGGGACCTGGGTTCAATTCCAGCCTCATGTGACTGATTAGATTACTTACAGTGTGGAAACAGGCCCTTCGGCCCAACAAGTCCACACCGCCCTGCCAAAGCGCATACCCCTTACCTAACACTATGGGCAATTTAGCATGGCCAATTCACCTGACCTGCACATCTTTGGACTGTGGGAGGAAACCGGACCACCCAGAGGAAATCCACACAGACACGGGGAGAATGTGCAAACTCCACACAGTCAGTCACCCGAGGCGGGAATTGAACCCGGGTCTCTGTCGCTGTGAGGTAGCAGTGCTAACCACTGCCCCACCGTGCTAACCACTGGCTGTGTGGAATTTGCACCTTCTCTCTGTGTCTCAAGGGATCTAATCTAAGTGCTCTGGTTTTCTCCCACAGTTCATCAATGTGTAGGTTAGGGTGGATTGGCCGTGCTAAATTGCCCCATAGTGTCCAGCGATGTGCAGGCTAGGTGAATTAGCTATGGGTAATGCAGGGTAACAGGGATAGGATAGGGGGTGTGTCTGGGTGGGATGCTCTTCAGATGATCAGTGTGGACTCGATGGGCTGAATGTCCTGCTTCCACATTGTAGGGATTCTATGAAAGTGCTAGAGGAACTTACTTGGTCTTGTGTCCCTGTGGAGAAGGAAACAGAGTTAACAGTGGGAGTCCAGTATGACTGTTCTTCAGCACTCTTATTCTCTGGACTGCTTCCAATGCCTGTGCATTCCACTTTAAAACATAACTCAGTTAATTTACCGAAGAATTGAGTTCTAAAAAATAGAGAGAAAGGTTAATTGATAAATTGCTAGGACTGGGGGAAGAGAAATTTGAGACTGTGTTTTAATTGATAAATGCTTGATCCAGAAGTAGTCTTGTTTCTAACACAGCTGAAAACTTGGATCCAGTTAACACTGTCAAATTTTGCTTGATGATGCTATGAAGGACCATGTGAAACTTTGACCAGATTAAAGTTGCTTTTTAAATGCAAGTGATTTGTGGTGCTCGGTCTTAGGAGTGTAACAGTGAAGGGTCATTTTGTCTTGAACCGCACACCGCAGATGCAACATATCACATGTCTGAGCGTGCTGATGGGAACCTTGACACACAGTTCTAGCTTACTCTAAAATACAAGAACACACCAATGTCTGCCCACTTTAATGGATTGTCAAACTCAATAAAAGACCAATCTCTCCATGTGCTATCCTCTTGTACAAAGCAGCACTGAACTCCCTCCACAGCCCTCGGCTGCCTGAGTGACTTGCAAAACCTCTTTCACAGAGCCTGCACAAATCAAAAGAAGGTATCCAGCACCCAGATGCAAAGTTGTCTCTCTGAATAACCAGACACGGTTAATGAATTGTCCATTATTTCAGTTTCTGAGGGAAATTCCCATTCTGTGCTGTAATTACTGTTCATCTACCTAACGATGTACAACTGAGCATGGGAGCCTGCGTGGGGAAGACTCATTTCCTTTTAGGCAAGTTTCAGCTAAAAATATCTTCTGTTCAAACTCGTTTCACTGTAAAATAACTAATTAGGAATCCAAAATGTAGACACGGGGAAATGATTTCAACGAATTTTTTTAATGGGATGTGGGCGTCACTATCAAGCTCAACATTTGATGTCCGTTTATAGTTGCTATTGAACTCAGTTTCTTGGGTGGCCAAAATTGAGCTACATTGCTGTGGGTCTGGAGTCATGTATTGACCACACCAGATAAGGATGGCAAGTTTCCTTACCTAAAGGACTTGGTGAACCAAATGGTTTTCTATGACAATCGACAATAGTTGTTATGGCCACTGTGACTGGATTCCAGATTTGTTTAGTTGAATTTAAGGCTCTTGAACTCCTTTCCTCAGATCATTAGCCTGGGCTTCACATTACATGTCCAGTGATATTACCAACATTGAACAGTACAGCACAGGAACTGACTCTTCAGCCCGTTATGTCTCTGTCAACCAATCTAAAGTAATCCAATCTACCTTCAATGATATGTATCCCTGTATCCCCTGCCTGTCCACATATCTGTCTCAATGACTCCTAAGAGAGTTGTCAGCATGTCTGCTTCTACCCTCTGTCCCCTGGCTGTGCATTCCAGGCATCCACCATCCTCTGTGGCTTATAAAACAAAACTTGCCTTGCACATCTTCTTTAAACTTTAAATCTGTGTCACCATCGACCTATTGTGAGTGTGAGCAACATTATCTTGATGGGTTCCTGATTTGTAAGAGTAGATTTTATGAAGACCTCCACTGGAGGAGCAAATTTTGCACTTGTGTTATGTAGGAACAGGAGAAGATCATTCAGCCCCTAGAGCCTTTCAGTGAGCTCATGGCTGACCTGTGGCCTAATTCCATACACCTCCCTAAGGCCCATTTCCCCTCTTTGCTTGTTGAGAAAAGATATTATCCATCTAACATTTGGATATATCCAACTTTTCTCTCATTTGTATATTAAGATGATTCTGCTGTTGCGTTTCCACTCAACCATTATAGTCTAAATTATTTTGTTTGACATTATGCTTGCACTTAACAATTAGAAAAATATCCTTTGAACCAATTGCCCAACATTATTTTTCTTTCTCATTATGAGCTGATGGTTGGAGTGAGAGTTGACAGGAATTTCTGATGGATCCCTATTTCAGAAAGCACCATTTCTGTTTAACATTTAATTAAGAGCAGAATGTGGAAGATCCTGCGGACAAGGAACATATACAAAGTTTTTCTCTGCCAAAGTTTGTGCGGGATGACATTTAATTAGAATTGAAAATCTCAGGGCTTCTAGTATTACCATTGGCCCATCTGATTAAAGAATTCTCGCACTGTTTTGCTTAAATCCCATTTATCTTCCAAGCCAAAACATTTATTAAAGAAAAAGAATAAGTTTAAGAAGGCAACTATCCAAGGAGTAACAGGAGTAGGCCATTCAACTCTTGAATTAGGGGCAGCAGTGGCTAGCACTGCAACCTTGCAGCATCAGGGACCCAGGTTCAATTTTACCCTCAGGTGACTGTCCGTGTGTAGTTTGCATGTACTCCCCATGTCTGCTTGGGTTTCCTGCAGGTTCTCTGGCTTCCCCTCAAAGTCTAATGGATGGGTATATGAATTTGAAGGGTTTAGAGGGATATGGACCAAGTGCTGGCAAATGGGACTAAATTAATTTAAGACATCTGGTCGGCATGGATGAGTTGGACTGAAGGGTCTGTTTTCATGCTGTACATTTCTATACTATATGTGCAAGTTAAATGGATTAGCCACACTAAATTGCCCATAGTGTCTAGGGATGTGTAGGTTAGGTGGATCAACCATGCGAAATGCAAAGACAGGATAGAGGGGTGAGATGCTTTTTGAAGGGTCAGTGTGGACTCGACGGGCTGAAAGGCCTGCTTCCACATTGTAGGGATTCTATGATTATAAATCATTCAATTTGATCAAGGCTCCACTTGTCTACCTTCGTTAAGTGACACTTGAGATGTTTATTCACCAAAACAATCTGTGAGTCATTCCAATTATTAAGTAGGCCGTGAATGAGAACATTAATATGTCCATGAATGGCAGTGTGGTTAACTGTACTAATCTTTGAAACAAACCAGCAAAATGGATTAATGGCTAATAACATTGTTGTCAACCATGGCTTGGTGGCATTAGTACTACTGCATCTGAGTCTTTGGGTTCAAACCCCACTCTAGTCATTGAGCACAACAATGTAGGCTGAACATATTAGTGCAATTCTGAGGAGTTACACATGGTCCATAATATTGTCAGATACAAAGTGAGGTACCATCTACTTGCTGTATAAAAGATCCCCTAGAATTTTTATTGGTTAGAATACTAACAGCACAGTGAGTGTCCCTAAACCATGTTGACTGTGCTTCAAGGAGATAACTCCCACCACTTTTGTCAAGCACAGTAAATGTTAATCTAAACATTGCCATGTTGGGATTCAAACCCAGGTTGGCAGAACATTCACTCGCGATCATCAGTAAAGAGATGGAAGGTGTCATCAACAGTGCGATCAAGCAGAACCTGCTCACTGCTACCCAGCTTGGGTTCCATCAGGCCTACTCATTTCCTGACCTCATTACAACCTCAGTTCAAATATGGACAAAACAGCTGAATTCCAGAGGTGAGGTGAAAGTGACAGCCTGAGACATCAAGCTTACATTCGACAGAGCGTGGCATCAAGGAGCCTTAGCAAAACTGGAATCAATGGGTGTCGGGGGCAAATTCTCCACTGGTTGGATTCATATCTGATGCGGAGAAAGATGGTTGTGATTGTTGGAGGTCAGCCATCTCAGCTCAGGACACTCTGCAGGAGTTCCTCAGGGTTGTGTCCTAGGCCCAAACATATTCAACTGTTTCATCAATTACTTACCCTCCATCATAAGGCCAGAAGTTTGGATGTTCAGCACTATTTGCAACCTCCCATACTGAAGCAGTCCATGTTCAGATGCAATAAGATCAGGATAATATCCAGGCTTGAACTGACACGTGACAAGTAACATTCACACCACACAAATGCCAAGCTATGACCGTCACCACTCCTTGATATTCAATGGTGTTGCCATCACTGAATCCTCCACTATAAACATCCTGGGGGTTATCATTGACCTGAAACTCAAATGGACTCCCTACATAAACACAGCGGCTACAGGAACAGGTCAGAGTCTAGGAATACTGCAGCAAGTAACTCCTCTCGAACTTCCCAAAGCCTATCAATCAAGGCACAAGTCAGGAGTGCGATGGAATACTTTCCACTTGCATGGATGGGTGCAGCTCTAACAATACACTCGAAGCTTGACACCATCCAGGACAAAGCAACCCGTTTGATTGGCACCACATTCACAAACATCCACTCCCTCCATCACTGACACTCGGCAGCGGCTGCATTGCAGAAATCCTCCTACAGCATCTTCCAAATCTACGACCATTTCCAACTAGAAGGACAAGTGCTGCAGATATATGGGAACACCATCACCTGCAAGTTCCCTTCCATTCCTCTCACTATCCTGACTCGGAAATGTATCGACGTTCCTTCACTGTCACTGGAATTCTCTCCCTAAGGGCATTGTGGGCCAACTCACATCAGGTGGACTGCAGCGGTTCAAGAAGGCAGCTCAGAGCCACATTCTCAACACCAGCTAGGGACGGACAATAACTGTTAGGCCCAACCAGCGACACCCTCATCCCACAAATGAATATTTTTAATAAAAATACAGACTGTACCTCACTTGTCCCATACCCTTAGAATGAGGTCTTTGCTCATCCATGGGAAGTCAAAAGACAAATTCAAAACAATTGTAAATTAAGCACATGGTTATTGGATCCATGGTCAGTGACTGAAGCCCTGATTAACCCTTTTTACAGGAAGGGCACTGTTCTTAATTAACAAGATGTTTCTTGCATGATAGCAGTAAGTACAATTTCATCACCAGTTAGGCAGAATCAGGAGGACTCTTAAAAGCTGTACAGAATAAATCTGTTCCCTATGAAGGCTGGTGTAAAACTTTGACTCCAGCACCCTTACCACAGACTCAGTCACCTCATCAGACTGGGCGAAGCTAATGCAACTCCAGTATTGACTCGTTTAGAACTATAACCACATACAACAGCATTTAAAAAAAAGGCTGGAAATAGCAGCAGGTCAGGCAGCATCCATGGAGAGATAACAAGGTTCAAGTTGAGGTGACTCTCCATGAGAGCTGACATGAAGTGTGAAGGGGGCAGCATTTATACAATAGTGGGAGGGGTGGAGTGTTGGGAGAGAAAGGCTTGTAGTGCAGATTAAGTGATCGGAATGTGAGAATGGAAGAACAATAGTGTGTCTAACTGCCAGACTGGAAAGAATTTGGAGGCAAGAAAAAACTGCAGATAAGACCATAAGACATAGGAGTGGAAGTAAGGCCATTCGGCCCATCGAGTCCACTCCGCCACTCAATCATGGCTGATGGGCAGCTGATGCTGGAATTCAAAGTAGACCAGCAGGAGGCTGGGAGAATTCGGCAGGCCAGGCAGCGTCAAGCAGAAGGGTTACACCCGAAATGTCGAATTCTCCACCTCCTGATGCTGTCTGGCCTGCTGTGTTCTCCTAGCCTCCTGCTTCTCTAGCTTGAAAGAACGGTCCCAATGGGAGTTGGGGGAGGGGAGAGAATGGAACAATTTAAAGCCGAAAGGAAGTAAAGGAATGGGTTCACAACCTGGAGCAGCATTAACGCTTGATATATATATAGGAATAAGATGAAGGAATGGTTTACAAGAGCTTTAAGCTTCCACACCCGTCAGCATGGAGATTTCTCACTTAGGTATTTAATGGAGTGAGAATAATTGGTGCTTGACTCTATTCCACCTTTTACACACCTCCAAAACAGTGTATTCCTGATAATCCTGAGCATGCCCAGTAATCTGCTTGAAGAACAATAAAGGGGTTACCTCTATTTTAGTTGGCATTGGGAGTGATCTGATCACCTCACATTCCCTGAAGATACTGATGTGGTTTCTTCAGGGAACCTTTTCTTTAAAAAGAGCCATTGACGATCAAATAGTGAATGCTCGTGAAGACGCATTCAATCCTGTTAAAGAAAGATGTTGAATTTCATGCAGGTTCAAGGTTTTGTCATCGTAATATTGAATTGCTGAGGAGCTAATTCTACAAACTGTCAAATAGACTGGAAGGTCCGATTCAGGGAGAGATACGTCTCTATTTACATGGTTACTCATCCGGAGGGAATTCTCTAGAAATGGGAATAAAGGAGGCTAGATTTCACAGAGAGAACAGAAAACAGTGTTGTACATGGGGTTAAAGCATATACAAAGTATTTAATTCACTTGCATGAGCTGTAAACACTTGTTGAGAGCAGTTTAATACACAGATTAGTCAATACTTTGGCAGCCTGCAATTACAATCAGCATTTACACAACTAATGAGGCTGGGATATATCTGGCAGGTGCATTCCATTGAAAGATTTGATTTGGATGTTTGGTGAGAAACCAAACTGGAATTTATTAGGAAGAATTCCCTACAGAGAAGATGTTCTGCTTGTGGGTGGAGTCATAAATTGGGAACCATCAAAATTAAATAGCCATTAATCTATCTAAAGAGTAATTTTGAGGTGATTCTTTTGTGTGAAGAAACAAGATTTAGCTAAAAATATAAATAAAAATCAAACTACTTCATCCAGAGAGGAGTTAATATGTTGAAAATTGTCTGCTGGAATAGGTGTTTTCTTTAAAATTTAATTTACATCATGAGGGCATCACTGGCTAGACCATCATTTATTGCCCATCCCTACTGGCCAGAGGGCAGTTAAGAGTCAATCACATTGCTGTGGATCTGGAGTCACATGTAGGCCAGACCAGGTAAGGATGGCAGTTTTCTTCCCTCAAGGACCTTATTGAACCAGATGGGTTTCTTCCTGACAATGGTTATCAGAATCTTGATTTTTTTTTTTTCCGATTGAATTCAAATTCCACCATCACCTGAGGTGGGATTCGAACCCAGGTCCCCTGAAAATTACCTGAACTTATTGGTAAGACTACCTGGCCCTTGTCCTCACGCCCCTCCCCCGGGGTTGAAGAGAACAGTATGGATAGATCTTAAAGAGAAGCTGGATCTGGGACAGAGGAAGAACAGGATATTTTGGTGGCTGAGATGAAGCAGTGTAGGAAGTTCTCAAGAGTCACACCAGACTCGATATTATTCCACTCCTATTCTGGCCCATTCCCACAACTCTTCCTCCTCAGTGGTTAGCACTGCTGCCTCACAGCGCCAGAGACCCAGGTTCAATTCCCGCCTCAGCCGACTGACTGTGTGGAGTTTGCATGTTCTCCCCGTGTCTGCGTGGGTTTCCTCCCACAGTCCAAAAATGTGCAGGTCAGGTGAATTGGCCATGCTAAATTGCCCGTATTGTTAGGTAAGGGGTAAATGTAAGGGTATGGGTGGGTTACGCTTCGGTGGGTCGGTGTGGACTTGTTGGGCTGAAGGGCCTGTTTCCCCACTGTAATGTAATCTAAATCTAATCTATTCTAATCTAATCATTGGTAGTGCTTCCCTCTCTTGTCCAGAATTGGAAAAGCTCATCAACTTTGCTTTCAATTTCCACCTTAGCCTCATTTTCATCTGGTCTATCTCTGACTCACCCCTTTTCCTTCCTCGAATCTCTGTTTCCATTTCTGGGTATAGACTGGTCACTGACTAGACTCCCATAGCTACCTCGAATATGTATCCTGCTTCCTGTAAAGACTCCATTCCATTCTCCCAGCTCCTTTGTCTCCGCTGCATATGTTAATTTGAAGACAACTTTGATAAAGGAGCCTTCGCAATGTCCACCTTCTTCCTCAACCAAGGATTTCCCTGCACCATTGTCAACAGGACCTTCAACTAGGTCTGACCCATCTCCTGCGCTTTCACACTCCCCTCCTCTCCTCCCTCCTGCAACAGCTATAGGGTTCCCATTGTCCTTACCTACCATTCCACCAGCATCCACATCTAGAAGATCATCAGCCACCATTTCCGCCACCTCCAGAGAAACTTTCCCCTTCCCTCCCTTTTCCACCTTCCTCAGGGACTGTTCCCTTTGAAACACCATGGTCCACTCTTCATTCGCTCCCAACAGCCCCACAACACCTTCCCCTGCAACTGCCGAAGGTGTAACGCCGGCCCATCTACCTCCTCCCTCCTCCGTATCCAAGGGCCCAAACACACCTTCCACGTGAAGCAGCGCTTCATCTGCACTTCTCGCAATCTCGTCGCCTGTATTCGCTGCTCAGAGTGTGGTCTCCTCTACACTGGGGAAACAAAACGTGGACTGGATGACAGCTTTGCAGGACGTCCAAGTTCTGTCTGCAAAAGAAGACCCTGAGCTTCCAGCTGCCTTTCACTTCAACACCCCACCCTGTTCCCTGGTCAACATCTCTGTCTCAGGCTTGCTGCAGTGCTCCAGTGAAGCCCAGCTGAAGTTGGAAGAACAACCCCTCATTTTCTACTTGGTGACACTGCGGCTCTCCAGACTCAATATCGAGTTCAATAATGTTAGGGTCTGAACTCTCCCAGATGTTAGCCCCCTACCCCACACACCAGGCCTTGTTATCACATAGTCTGCCATTGCATGCTACCTATTGTTAGCTACCAATGGTCTCTATTAACAGCTATTCACCCTCCCAGCCAGATTGTTATTCACTCCTTCATCTGTCCAACTGTTCTTCTCTCTCTTTGGGCTCTATCCCCACCTATAATTTACTCTCACCCCCTCCCCCCACCCTAACGTCTGCATTTAAACTGACATTTGCCTAGCTACCATCAGTTCTCAGGAAGGGTCACCAGACCCAAAACATTAACTCTGTTTCTCTCTCCACAGATGTTGCCTGATCTGCTGAGTTCCTAGTGTTCTGCTTGATTTAGTTTTTGATTAGCAATATTTTGCCTTAATAATTTTAAGGAAACTAATTTATTTTATGGGATGTTTGTACTGCTGTTCAGGCCAGCATTTATTGCCCATTTCTATATACCCTTGAACTGAATGACTTATTAGTCAATTACAGAGGGCTGTTAAGAGTCTATCAGATTTCTATGATCTACAGTCACATGCAGGTCGGATTAAGTATGCACTGTAGATTTTCTTCCTTAAAGGGCATTAAGGAACCAGAAGAAGTTTTATGATGACAGATAGTTAGCTTCATAATCCAGTACCAAGACGGGCATTTGTTCCATATTTGCTAATGGAGTTTAAATTCTCCCAGTTGCTTTGCTGGGATTTTGAACCCGTATCCTTAGAGTACTAGCCTGGGACTCTGGATTACTAGCCCAGTGACCTGACCACCACACTGCCATCCTTCCTCTTTTATGCTCAAATGGAGCAGAAAACCCCTGGGACTTGGTTCTGTGCTGTATGTTTAATGTCTTGGCTCAGTTGGTTCATGATGTGTGTAGTGGAAGCTTTTTTCACTTTCTGGACTATGCCAAGTGACCTGATTTCAGACATAATGAGTTGACAAAGCAGTGCAACATTAGCCTCAGAGGTCCAGTGCTGTGGAAAGGGCAAAACCCAAGACCCTGTTTATAGAATCCCTATAGTGTGGAAGAGGCCATTCGGCCCATCGAGTCCACACTGGCCCTCCAAAGAGCTTCCCACCCTATAACCGCACATTTTCCATGGCTAATCCACCTCACCTGCACATCCCTGGACAAGATAGACCATCTCCCATGACGAATCCACCTAACCTGCACATCCCTGGACACGCTAGACTATTTCCCGTGGCCAATCCAACTAGCCTGCACATCTTTGGACTGTGTAGGGAATTAGATTCCCGACAGTGTGGAAACAGGCCCTTCGGGTCATCAAGTCCACACCGACCCGCCAAAGAGCAACCTACCCAGACCCATTCCCATACATTTGCCCCATCACCTAACACTACAGGCAATTTAGTATGACCAATTCACCTGAACTGCACATCTTTGTGACTGTGGGAGGCAACCGGAGCACCCAGAGGAAACCCACGCAGACACGGGGAGAATGTGCAAACTCCACACAGACAATTGCCCGAGACAGGAATTGAACCCGGGTCCCTGGTGCTGTGAGGCAGCAGTGCTAACCACTGAACCACCGTGCTACCCTGAATTGTAGTAAAAGAGTATACCCTGTAAGGATACATTGACATTGGATATGTTCCTGTCTATTATTTCCAACATTGTTGAATCAATGATGCATGGATTAGGTTAGCAATGGAATGGAAGACACTGATTCAGAACATGAGTTTGCACTTTGAAGTTAGAGTTTCCAGTGTGGCTACATAAAAGATCCCACTCCATTAACAAGCAATATGTAAGTTTGTGTAAAATGGTCTGTAGCATAGAAAAAATTCCAATATTTTGAAGCCTTGCTCAGAAATTCAGCCAATTCAAGTGTGAAAGATACAATAATGGGTATGTGTCATTTACAATGATGGAGGATGCTGCCAATAACGCAGTCAAGAAGATCTCTTGCAATCCTTCCAAAGAGAATACCGAAGAGCATCTCATTTATTGGAGGTCTTAAGGCAGATTTTGTCTGGCCGCAAAGCTCATCTGAAAATGGTATTGCAAAGTCAAGACAACAAAGAAGGACCTGCATTTCTATAGCACCTCTTCAAAACCACAGGACACCTCCCAAGTGCTTTGCAGCCAATGGATGCACCTCTCGAAAGCTAGTCATTGTTGCCTCGTAGCAAGCACATAATCAATTTACATCGAGCAAGCTCCCACAAACTGCAATATATTGCCACCAGGTAATCAATTGTTCCCAGTAGGTCAATTGTGTGTTCCACGCATTTGATTGCTGCCTGCAATTTAAGGCAGAATGGAAGTCTACGGTATGAGGTTTTTCATGGGAAATAACTGAGGAAAAGACACTATGCGTTAAACAATTTCAAGCCAAACTGAATTGAATTCAGGCAGTTTCCAAATTGTTCTTGATACTGTTAAGAACATTGTAAATGACGTTGTCGCAATAGGATTGTTCTTTTGAAATTAAAATAACAACTTTGTGTACAGCATTCTTAATGTCATCTAAGCTGTTCCAAAGCACTTTCAATATGCTTGCAAAAACTGTTTGCTCTTTGAATTGTAGAGCAACATAGTAGCTATGTCTCTGCTCTAGTCACTGCGCAGGACACTGCTTGTTGCAATGTACAATTGCTTTGTAATTAATGCATGGCTGCACACGCAAATCTCCTAAAGTAAACGGCACGAGTGCTCAGCCTGTTCACTTTCCTGAACAGTACGGTTGTAGTTGCTCAGCTAAACTCTGGTGCGGTACTGAGAGAATGTTAGCTAAGAGTAATGTGGGCCGCTCCAATATGGACACAAGAAATGGACTTGGAAATGGGCAAATGGCAGACACACTAATTACTCTTATGTTTATCTTTGTGAGGGATGAGGGCAAGTTGTCAGAGAGAAGCCCAGGACTGTTGGGCAGGCAAATGTACTCCCACCACCCCTGACCCCACCTCCCAAAAAATGAAAATCCGGGCTGGGAAGGGCTACTATTCAGAGGAAAGTCATTCCTGTACGTGAGAGAGATACAATCCGTGAAGGCCATCCTCCAATCACAGGTCGTTCCTCTCCTGTGTTTTGATGGTGAAGCCTGTGATTTGGAGGGGAAGCGAGGTGTTGGGAAGGTGAATGGCAGCATTGGGGTGCCACCTGCTGGCGCAGGCGGTGGGAGTCATCGGCCAGAGGTGAGGAGCTGGGGGGCTGGGATGGAGCTCACTTTGCGAGGGTTGAGAGAAGGAGGCAACAACAAGGTGGAGGGCAGGAAGGAGTTGTGAAGGGAAGCTGTCGGGTGTGGATGAGCAAAAGGCACATAGGGAAATACACGCTTCTGGGGGACCATAGCTGATCTAAATACGTCATAGGAGAAAGTGAGGTCTGCAGATGCTGGAGATCAAAGTTGAAACTTTATTGCTGGAACAGCACAGCAGGTCAGGCAGCATCCAGGGAACAGGAGATTCGACTTTCGGGCACAGGCCCTTCTTCAGGAATGAGCAGAGAGTGTTCAGCAGGAGAAGATAAAAGGTAGGGAGGAGGGACTTGGAGGAGGGGCGTTGGAAATGTGATAGGTGGAAAGAGGTCAAGGTGAGGGTGATAGGTCGGAGTAGGATGGAGGCGGAGAGGTCAAGAAGAAGACTGCAGGTCAGGAAGGCGGTGCCGGGCTGGAGGGATTCGGCTGAGACAAGGTGGGGGGAGGGGGGGGATGAAGAAACTGGTGAAGTTCAAGTTCATCCCCTGCGGTTGGAGGGTTCCCAGTCGGAAGATAAGACGCTCCTCCTGCGACCGTCGCGTTGTTGTGGTTTGGCGGTGGATGAGTCCAATGACCTGCATATCCTCGGTGGAGTGGGAGGGGGAGTTGAAATGCTGTGCTACAGGGTGGTTGGGTTGGTTCGTCCGGGTGGCCCAGAGGTGCTCTCTGAATCGCTCCGCAAGTAGGCGGCCTGTCTCCCCAATATAGAGGAGGCCACACCGGCTGCAGCGGATGCAGTAGATGATGTGGGTGGAGGTGCAGGTGAATCTGTGGCGGATATGGAAGTTTCCTTTGGGGCCTTGGAGAGAAGTGAGGGGGGAGGTGTGGGCGCAAGTGTTGCACCTCCTGTGGTTGCAAGGGAAGGTGCTGGGAGTGGAGGTTGGGTCGGTGGGGGGTGTGGATCTGACAAGGGAGTCGCGGAGGGAGTGGTCTCTACGGAAAGCTGATAGGGGAGGGGAGGGGAGGGAAATATATCCTTGGTGCTGGGGTCTGTTTGGAGGTGGCGGAAGTGACGGCGGATGATGCGCTGTACATGGAGATTGGTGGGGTGGTAGGTGAGGACCAGTGGGGTTCTGTCCTGGTGGCGGTTGGAGGGGCGGGGCTCAAGGGCGGAGGAGCGGGAAGTGGAGGAGATGCGGTGGAGGGCACCATCGACCACGTCGGGGGGGAAATTGCGGTCCTTGAAGAAGGAGGCCATCTGTGTTGTACGTATTTTGAACTGGTCCTCCTGGGAGCAGATGCGGCGGAGACGAAGGAATTGGGAGAATGGAAACTTTATTGCTGGAACAGCACAGCAGGTCAGGCAGCATCCAGTGAACAGGAGATTCGACGTTTCGGGCACAGCCCCTTCTTCAGGAATGAGCAGAGAGTGTTCAGCAGGAGAAGATAAAAGGTAGGGAGGAGGGACTTGGAGGAGGGGCGTTCTCCAAGTCCTTCGTCTCCGCCGCATCTGCTCCCAGGAGGACCAGTTCAAAATACGTACAACACAGATGGCCTCCTTCTTCAAGGACCGCAATTTCCCCCCCGACGTGGTCGACAGTGCCCTCCACCGCATCTCCTCCACTTCCCGCTCCTCCGCCCTTGAGCCCCGCCCCTCCAACCGCCACCAGGACAGAACCCCACTGGTCCTCACCTACCACCCCACCAATCTCCATGTACAGTGCATCATCCGCCGTCACTTCCGCCACCTCCAAACAGACCCCAGCACCAAGGATATATTTCCCTCCCCTCCCCTCCCCTATCAGCTTTCCGTAAAGACCACTCCCTCCGCGACTCCCTTGTCAGATCCACACCCCCCACCGACCCAACCTCCACTCCCGGCACCTTCCCTTGCAACCGCAGGAGGTGCAACACTTGCGCCCACACCTCCCCCCTCACTTCTCTCCAAGGCCCCAAAGGAAACTTCCATATCCGCCACAGATTCACCTGCACCTCCACCCACATCATCTACTGCATCCGCTGCAGCTGGTGTGGCCTCCTCTATATTGGGGAGACAGGCCGCCTACTTGCGGAGCGATTCAGAGAGCACCTCTGGGCCACCCGGACGAACCAACCCAACCACCCTGTAGCACAGCATTTCAACTCCCCCTCCCACTCCACCGAGGATATGCAGGTCATTGGACTCATCCACCGCCAAACCACAACAACGCGACGGTCGCAGGAGGAGCGTCTTATCTTCCGACTGGGAACCCTCCAACCACAGGGGATGAACTTGGACTTCACCAGTTTCTTCATCCCCCCCCTCCCCCCACCTTGTCTCAGCCGAATCCCTCCAGCCCGGCACCGCCTTCCTGACCTGCAGTCTTCTTCTTGACCTCTCCGCCTCCATCCTACTCTGACCTATCACCCTCACCTTGACCTCTTTCCACCTATCACATTTCCAACGCCCCTCCTCCAAGTCCCTCCTCCCTACCTTTTATCTTCTCCTGCTGAACACTCTCTGCTCATTCCTGAAGAAGGGCCTGTGCCCGAAATGTCGAATCACCTGTTCCCTGGATGCTGCCTGACCTGCTGTGCTGTTCCAGCAATAAAGTTTCAACTAAATACGTCATATTCTTGCATACCACGGATAACCTTTCACCCGTCTGCTGCGAAGTGTGAGAAGTGGGTGAAGGTAGAGGGAAGCTGTCCATGAGAGGGAAAGGTTTCAGACCTGTCAGCAAAGGAACGCTCAGCTAACTGGGAGCCAGGCTATCTCCACGCTGAAACAATGATTTCCTTGAAAATTAATGTAAAATCTCAAGCTTAAGGCTGTGTAGATCCAGGACCTAGTATATGTATTTGTTACATTGTAATGAACACTATTAATAGTAGACCTTAATTCCAGATTTAAATTCAAGTTACACTAAAAAGGATGAGAACTGCCTAGTCATAGACTTCTAGCTTTGTGCATTTTCTGTGACTTCACAGTCTATAGAAGGAATGTTTAGGTTGATTGTCTTTGTGCATAGAAATGTGTGCCAAATATTTTAGGAGGCCAAAAACAAAATCTCTAGCTACCCTTATGCCTGTACTTTTGCTAACCTTATACTTGTTATCCTGTGACAATTTAAAAACTGCAGAGTCTAGGAAGTTAATGATTTCCTTCTGTGATGTAGCTTTAACTTGAATGCAGATTTGATAATAATTGAGGAGACTGATTTAATTCTACTTCTGAGAGAGTCAAATACTTCATATGTTAATATAAATAGAGGAGCTTTTTGTTACCACGTGACTTTAATCTAATAAAGGGGTTGGTCAGAACATAAAGGTGCCCCTGAAAACCAAAAAAGAACTCTTTCTAAATGTCAAGACACTTTTGTGTTTTGGAGTTGCATTTCTGAACACAGAACTAACTAAAGTCGCTGTGAAGTCACCATAGTCGCAGAGGACCATTCTCTTAACAGAGAGAGATGACTGGTGGTGGTTTCACCTGAGGGTTAACAAGCATCAGGTGAGGGACAAAATTTGAGAAGGTGGAACTTTCGTGGTAACCTCATCTTGGTATAGGAATTGAACCCACGCTGTTGACATCTATTTGCATTCCAAACCAGCCATCCAGCCAACAAGGATGACTGATTTCCTTTCCTGGATTAGTAAGGAATGTAGGTTCAGTCTACTTGAAAACCTCAAACCATTTTGCTTCACTATTTGATGACTTACAGTTGAAATGCAACTTATGCTTCCACGTTCTCAAAATTGAGTGCTGCAGTTTGGAGTACTCATGGCTGTTGGCCTTGTGGTGTCACCTTGGACCTTTGCTTTTTAAAACTTCTAAAGCAGTAACACAACTGAGCTTGAGAAAGTAAAAACTTTTTTTTTGACTCCTGTTAAGTATGCAATTGAAAGAATGAGTGCCCCATTCCACCTAGAACTACAAATTGAAGTAAACTATGTACTGCTCAATTTTTGGCACTCTTCCGTTATTTATTCTACTCCATCCTTAGCATTAGTTGAGAGGTGAAACTGAAGTCCCGTTTTAACTGTTCTAGTCAGTCTGCCAAATATTAATAATCCTATGCCACTACTGGGGCAAAGAAACTGTGTCAATGTCCTGGTCAACACTCTTCCCTTTTTATTACCCTCAAAATAGATTGATCATACATCACATTGTGTCCAATCATTTTTCAGAGCATGACTCTACTATCGCTTGTTTCCCTGGAGTAGGTGCAGTAGAAGCAATTAATTGTACATGGAGACATTTCTCTAAAAGACTGCTAAGGCATTCCATTAAGTGCAACCCTTTCCTTTCATTGAATTTTCCTCGAAATTTCCAACACTATTTGACACTGCAGGAACTTCTTTCTGTATGTTTGCCAGGTCTGTGGAAGGTAGCTCGGTAATAACTCTATTCAAATCCATCTTTTTGAACTGAACCCATTGTAATGTTTGTGAATATATCAAATCTATTGTTAGGGTTCAATGGACTAAGGTTTATTGAATAACAATAGACCTATTAGTGCAGATCTGAAGGCTATAAAATGTAACCAAGAGTTCAACAGGAATGCGTTATGAGGCCACAACTGATAAAAATGTGACTTCAAGGCAATAGATTGTATCAGACGTGGAATGGAATGGAAGAGATAGCAATCTATTGCAAGCTTTCACAAATCATTTTGCACACGCATATGATACATATTGTAATGGGCAACAATACATTAAAGGTCTCAATCGTAAAGAAGAGAGAAACAAATTGGAAATAAAATTAAAGCTGAAAAGAAAGGAAAAAGCCAATTTTTCAAGAAGTCTCTGGTAGAACATTTGCACAGTTGCAATGTATCACATGCAGTTAAAGAAATCCCTTATTGATGCACTTAAATGAGAGAGATGCTGGAGAAGTAAATTCGCCAAATGTCTGAAATATTTGTTCAAACAGTACTTTCTTCAATCAAGCCCATTAGAATTTGCTTGTCATTTATTAATCAAACTTGAATTCAAATAGCACTGTTCACCACTTGGGCATTCCAGAGTGCTTTGTAGCCAATGCATTGTTTTCCCTTTTTGTAGGAAAATGCATTCCCAATCTGTACACCAAAGTTCTGCACTGAATCAACAGTTTGGTAATCTGTTTCAGTGATGTTGTGGAAGTACAGAAAGCAGTTATCCTGTGATCTAACATTCAAGTATGTGAGGGTCAGCAGTGATCATCATCCATACTTAATTCTATCCTTTTTTTTAACATCTTTCATGTTTTTTTTTAAATGAGTCACTATATTGTGTTATGACCGAGGATGAGGAGTGTTACTCTATTCCCACTACTTCACAGTTAACAACATAAAATTACTTGTGTCAATAATGGGTCAAATGGACTTCCTCTGCACTGTAAATGTCAATGAAGGATGTGGGCTAATCATCTATCAAATATTTAAAGTAGAATTGTTCCCTTGACCAATGCAGCTTGGACTTTTTTAAAATTGATAGCTTTTAAATTATTATTAATAGGCCAGTCATCTTGCATTCGTAAGGCCAGCATAGTCACACATCTGCATTGTTTCTTTAAAAGATGGTGTTGATTTGCTTCCTGAAACGACATTCCTAAACATGCAGCCCATATGGTGCAGGAATATCAGTTTTGGAGATCCAGATATTGACTTTTGGTAGTGGTCCTTATGCTTCTGTGTGGCAGAGTCTGTGGAAATGTACTTTTAGGGGAACCTTAGGGTGTTGTTGCAGTGAATTTCAAAGATAGATAGTATACAATATTACCATGGCGTTTCTGTGATTTTTGAGGTGATAAATATTTAAGCTGATGCACATGGTGCTAATCAAGTAGACTATTTTGTTGTGGTGTTTGAGCTGTGCACATCCAGGTAAGGGCAGGATATTCCATCCCATTCCTGACGTATGCCCCAAACTTGGGCGGTCAGCAGGAGATTTACTTCTGCCTGAATTCCCAACCATTGGTGCCGTCTCCTACCCTAGTGTGGGAAGATTTATATTTAATTCCCTTCCTTGTGTAGACAGGGAATGCAACCTACGTGTGGAATGCCTTGATTTTTTTCTTGTTAGCTGGGTCACACATTAAGATCGAGGCTTCCAAAAACTGATCCAACATGCAAATCATATTGGAGGAAGAAGAATAAGCAGCATGAAATTGGGCTAAAATATAAGAAAGAAAATCAAGTCCACAAACCATATCAGGTGAGCTGAAAGTTCACTAAGATGTGGAACATAAAGAGAAAACAACCCGTTTTAAAATCTCTACATTAACCACAATCTTTTTTTTTGCTTAAAAATTTACTCCTAAAACACAAGTGTTGCTGGCTGGGCCAACAATTTATCGCCTATCCTTCGATGTCCTTGAGAAGGTGATGTGCTGCATTCAGGAGCCACTACACTCCATGTGCTGTTAGTAGACCCAAATGTCATTTGGGAGAAAGTTCCAGGATTTTGACCCAGTACACTAAAAGAACGGTGATATATTTCCAAGTCAAGATGGTGAGAATTGGAGGACATTGTGCAGGTGGTAGTGTTCCCCTGTATCTCTGTGGGCGGCATGGTGCCACAGTGGTTAGCACTGCTGCCACACAGCACCAGAGACTTGGGTTCAATCCCCGCCTCAGGCGACTCTGTGTGGAATTTTCACATGCTCCCCGCGTCTGCGTGGGTTTCCTCTGGGTGCTCCGGTTTCCTCCCACAATCCAAAAATGTGCAGGTTAGGTGAATTGGCCATGCTAAATTGATCGTAGTGTTAGGTGAAGGGGTAAATGTAGGAGTATGGGTCTGGGTGGTATACGCTTCAGCGGGTCGGTGTGGACTTATTGGGCCGAAGGGCCTGTTTCCACACTGTAAGTAATCTAATCTACTACCCTTCTGGATGGTTGAGGTTGTGGGTTTGGAAGCATGGTAGTTGTGTACTGCTGGATGGAGCTACTTGAGACATACCCATCAGTCTAGCATCATGACCTTGCTAGTTACATGCCTAAGTTTGTGCTAAATTGGCCAATTATTGTTTTTATAGTAACTGTTGTGGTTACTGTACGTTTGCTCAAGACTGAATGGTGGAGATTGGAAATGGCTAAATATTTCCAAGCTTCATTTGTCTTTAGTGATCAGAGAGAATGTTTCTTTGTTGAATTCCTGGAAGACGGTCATTTTTTGTGTATGTTTCGATGAAGCTATTCTGTATGTTACATGCCTCTTGCCAGAGGATGGCCCTCCTAAACTCCGGTTTCATAGTTTGACAGTATTTTCGAGGGGTTCTAGCTTTCCATATATCGACTGTCTGACTGGAGGGGTTGGTTAGCTCAGTTGACTGAATGGCTGGTTTGTGACAGAGTGATCTAACAGCATGGGTTCAATTCCCTATATTGTCATCAAGTCACACAGTATGGAAGCAGACCCTTCAGTCTAGCCAGTCTGTGCTGACCATGTTCCCAAACTTAATTCAGTCCACCTGCCTGCATTTGGCTGATACCCCTTCAAACCATTCTTATCCACATGTCTTTTAAACATTGTTACTGTATCCGCATTCACAACTTTCACTGATTGAAGTTATTATGAAAAGCTCTACTTCAATTCCTCAATCTTATCCTGAGGGAGGAAATTCCAAAATGAATGGTCAGCCAATTTTTTTTATTTCAAAAATATACTTTATTCATAATATTTTTATCTATACAATTGGTGATGCTATTCATACGTGTACATTGCATTTCTTTACATATACAGATCAGACTGAATCATTTGTGTATACAAGTCTGTATGTGGACCATCCAAATGTTTAGGTGAGGTGTTGGCAGAGCCCAATTATTGAGTGGGTCCCCTGAAATACTGAAAGCAGAATTCCTACTTCCCTCAAGTAATGTGGTTTGGGCTTTTTTACATACTTGATACAATGGTCCAGTAGGATTATGGTGACTTTACCTTTTAACATTTTATCTATTAGGAACCTTTGGTTAGTGATCAGATGTCAAATTCTTGGCTGAGGATAAATGTGGAACTGCAAGAGGGAGAATTAAATACCGTTGATAAGTGTGAAGAGGAACCTATTGTGATAATGACCTGGAACATATTGCCCTCTGGGATAGTAGAAGTGAACCAATCAATGATTTTTAAAGGAAAGTAGTTGGGGAACCTGAGGGAAATAAATGTCCAGGGCTACAGGGAGTGCGGGAGGAAATGGGACTGGTGAGATTGGTCTGCAGAAAGTTCACGTGCACTTGATGGGTCGGAGTTGCCTCTTCTGTGCTATTGTTACCTCTATATCCCAGTCTTCCTCCAGACCTTGCCCAATCTGTGAATGAACTTGCTCCTGTTTGTCTTGATTTTTGTTAAAGTAGTAAAATAAGGAAATTCAGACCAGCACGAGTGTCTGTTAAAATCTCCACCAGATTAAATAAAGATGGCACGTTTGGTTACCTTTCAATTTCACTTATCAATAGATGCCTCCTTAATATGATTTCTTAATGTCCCCTTAAGATGTGAAAGAGTTGCCCTGCTCCTCACAAATTGTGCTGAGCACAAAATTGTCGTGCTGCATAGGAATTTATGACAATCCCTTTATTCGTTTTTTTAATTCAACGGTTAATTAAAAAAACCACCACGAGAAGAATCTGAAGACACAGATTCTCTCAGTTGGGAGCTTTTCCTTTCTCCCATGTGAAGAAATGCTTGAGATTAGATTTCGAAAAACTCCACACATCTCAATTAAAACCGGAGCTGAAAGAATAGTGTTCAGGTTTTTGTTCAGGCAAGGCTGTAGAAAGAGCTGTGATAACAAGGTGCCGCAGTTCCAACCTATTCCAGATATACTACATGGGCTTGATTTTCTTTTAAACTATTTTTTTCCCATTGATTAATTCTTCCAGTCATCTTTAGTGTCTTCTCAAGCCACTGACTTGTTATATTCCAAACCCCTGCTAGCTTTATGGCTTTGGTACAACATTAAGCTACTACCCTCAGTGATTGTGTCTCAATCCTGAGTGAAAGATCTTGCAGCTAAACCAATGCTGTTGAAGAAAGACATGCATCAATATCGCACACTTCACAGCTACTGGATATCTCCAAACATTTTACAATCAATGAATTACTCTTTGAAGCAAAGACAGAAATTGCTGGAAAATCTCAGCAGAGCTGGCAGCACTGTGAGGGGTGGTACGGTGTCTCAGTAGTTAGCACTGCTACCTCACAGCATCAGGGTCCCAGGTTTGATTCCAGCCTCGGGCGACTGTGCAACTCCACACAGACATTCTCCCCATATCTGCATGGGTTTCCTCCGAGTGCTCTAGTTTCCTCTCACAGTCCAAAGACGTGCAGGTCAGGTGAATTAGCAATGCTAAGTTGCCCATAGTGTTAGGTGCATTAGTCAGAGGGAAATGGGTCTAGGTGACTTACTCTTCAGAGGGTCGGTGTGGACTGGTTGGGCCGAAGGGCCTGTTTCCACACTGTAGGGAATCTAATCTAATCTGTGGAGAGAAAGTAGAGCTAATGTTTTGGGTCCAGTGACCCTTCTTTAAAACTAATTTACTCTTTGAAGCTTATCCATTGTTGTAACATAGGCAATATAGTGGCCAGTTTGAGCTCTTGTGAGCAGCAGTGTGATAATGACCATGTAGTTTGTTTTTGAGATGTTGGCTTGAGTGATGAATCCAATCAGAGCACTGATGGTAATCTGCCTGTTGTTCTTTTGAAGACATGCTATAGTTTCCTTGAGATCTAACCAAGAGGGACATGGGACCTCTGTTTTCTCTCACCCAAAGGATAGCTCTCTCCAGCATCACAGCAGCCTCTCTTCAGAGTGTCAGTCTTAAGTTTTACGCTAAACTTTTGGAGTGGGACTTGAGCCCAGACTGTTGTGACTGACAGATAAGACTGCCACCAATTCAACTACAGCTGTAGTTGAACTGATCCCCAACTGTATCCCCAACATGGCCATTGTATATTCAATTTTTTTTAAATTTAATTGTCACATGTACTCCAGTACAGGAGTACAGAGAAAAGTGTATAATGTTGCCACACATGGCAACATCTTGGGTACCAAGGTATAGTCCAAGAGCATATAGTCAGTTCTACAATAACACGATGGGTGCATTTTTGTGCAAACCCCGTTTCTTAGAAAAACCATACCTTAGAAACAGTGCTTAAAGTGTTATTGATGTAATTGCATTATAGCCAACACCTGTTTTAAATGTTCACACCTTAGAAACCATGTCCCTGTAATGACACAGTGATGAACCCCTCTGTTAATTTAAATCAAACACCCAGAAAAGCTCAGCTCACCTCATAATCTGTTAAAATGAGTGACAGAGAAATTCCAAATTCCATTATTTAAAGAAAATTATATCAATTTATTCTTTAACGCTAAGAGTGAATATTAAACAACTATTCAAAACTCTAAGCCCCACTTTCTTTTAGCTGCTTATTATTTGCCTCCAATTCTATAACACTATATTGTTCCAATAAAACACTTATTAAACTTGCATCAACTTAATTTCAAAACGATTCAATGGCTGTCATCAGTGTCTTTCTTCTTCCAACTGAAGATCTCCCTGGGTTGTCGTCTTTCCTTCTACTACAAATATGTTTCTATGAAAAGGTACCTTTTTGATCGAGAGTGTTTCAATGGCAGTTACTCTGTCTGACTTTCAAACTGCCTGCCTTTTGTTATATCCCCAACATTGGATCATCTGATTGGTTCAATGTTGTCAAAAACAGTAAATTCAAAGTCGATTGTGTTTTAGTATCCTGGGGCAAAATTTAAACTGATTGGTTAAATCCGAATTGTCGTCAAAACATCAACCAACTCAGCTATCTATTTCACAGCTAAATGTTACATGTTTTCAATTTTCCAGTACACACTGAGACTGCTAGTTAATTATATGACAGGTGCTTGTAAGCTTTCAGTTCAGAACAGCATTCAACTCTCTCTCATAAAGGTACAGACCACGGCTTTAGCTTCATGACAATTTGTCAATCACATTGCGGTGAACTCATGTGGACAAAACATGTGTTATAGCAGAACGACCTGTAGGTACAAATTTGCAAGAGAAACAAGAATTTAAAAGTTAAGCATTATTTCATAGAATAGTAGAAAAATAAGGTAATAGTTAACATTTAACGTCTTTTGTTGTTTAAACTAGGAAAATAAAGGAATAAGTTAAATGATCAACAGTCTTTGAGTCCTTCACTTATCTCACTCTTCGGGGAGACCTCAGCTGTCTGTTCTCACTGCCGCTGCAGATGCCATCACTGCTGCCTCTCCGATCCTGCCCAATGCCTCGGGAACATACCTCAGTAGAACCTAATCGCATGCCGAGTCTAGACACTGCCATGAGCCACTAAGAATCCAACCAATGTATTGCTGGGAGAGCCGATCCTAGACTCACCATGAACTGCCAAGAATCCAGCCAATGTACCACTGAGATCCACCAAGCTGAGAGCTGCCAAGAGGCCAAGCTGAGAACCACTGAGAGATCAGACAAGGCCCTGCCACAAGCCAAAAAGAGCAGGATGAACTCTCTTCGTCCAGGCATCGGGAAGCAAATTCATCAGTCGTGCGTGTTATCCTCCATTCATTCTGCATTACAAATGTCACAACTCAATTAGGACATATGTGCCAATAAGGGCCCCACTGTTCTAAGAGCCATCACGTGTTTAAAATCCCAATGAGACCACCAAGATGACCTATTTTACTTGCTTGATCAGGATAAATTCACATCAGGTTTCATCATTGATGGAAAATAACTCTCTTTATTGTAACATACCTGAACAAATGGTGGGAAGAAGAAAAGATCCCTAATCTACTACTATATGACTTTAACTAAACCTCTTTCAAAGTACCAAATACACACATGTTTTCATCACGAAGACAGACAGAATACAGAAGGTTTGACACAGATATTAGGGATGAACAAAAGTAGCTGGGGGGGAAACAGAATCTCAAAGCTCAAAAGTGCAGATCTCAAGGGGAGATTAAATTTGTCCCTCGCCATTCCTTTTGATTTCTGCAATGACTTTTGTCTGCACAGTGACAATTGTACTTCACTTCAATAGATGGCTAATGTAGTCTTTGTTAAAATTCTTTCTTAAATGCTCTCTTCATTTTTCTGTTCATCATTCTCAGTGGCAGAAGCACCTCTTCACTGCTTATGGGGGTTTCCACAGTGTACTTTGTAATCTATCTCATTGACTCCACAAGAGAGAGAGTTCTACCAGCCACATCTGATCCAAGTCATGAGTCAGACAAAACCAGGTTATAACCCAACAGTTCTATTTGAAACCACAAGCTCTCAGACCGTTGCTCCTTCATCAGGTCACCTGACAAAGGAATAGCATTCCAAAAATTTGTGATTTCATACAGAATTGTTGGACTATAACCTGGTGTCAGGTGACTTCTGACTTTGCCCAGCCCAGTCCAGCACTGGTATCTCCACATCACACATGATCCAGGAATATACCCCAGTGCCAACTGCTTGTGTCTGCAAAGTAAATTTAACTGCAGATTGACATTTCAGGACAATCTGTGAATGTTTGTTTTTTTAGTTTTTAACTATCACCTAACCAGACGATTTAAAAAGTAACACTCTGCATTGTTTTACGCTTGAAGGTGTTGTGTATATGTTTCTTCATGTTCAAGAAGGGAAGTTATCTACGTTTGAATCTTTTTTGCTCATATTTTTGCTGGAGGAACTTATTTAGCTTGTTAACTGAGGAAACCTGGCTGATTGGTGTCTGATAATAATCCAAATACAGTCTGGCACCAATAGAATTGGCAATACCACTGCCCATTTTAAATTCAAGTTTTGTTTTGACTAGTGGAAGAGTGGAATAAGAAAACAAAGCTGTTCAGCCCTGTTATGACCCGGTTTAAAAAATTTACTAGCAATCGAGTTTACTTTCTAAAAATCCAGTGGATTATTCAAAAATGTTTCAGCTATTACAAGGCTGTGCTGACCCTCCTCAACAGTTGTTTGAACGGTAACTAGAGTTAAAGTGCTATTTGTTTCGAGTTGCATGTTTTTCTTTATTACTCAGCAGGATGAGGGCATCGCTGACTAGACCAACACTTATTGCCCATCCTTCATTGTCCTTAAGGAAGTCATGGTGAGTCACCTCGTTGAACTGCTGTAGATGCTCCCATAGTGCTATAAGGGAGGTAGTTCCAGGATTTTGACTCCATAACGGTCAATGAATAGTGATATTGTTCCAAATCAGGATAGTGTATAACTCGAGGGGAACCTGCAGGTGGTGGTGTTCCTCTGTATCTGCTGTCCTTGTCTTTCAAGGACAATGGTGGCATGGTGTCTCAGTGGTTAGCAGTGCTGCTTCACAGCACCAGGGACCTGGGTTCGATTCCTCTGGTGACTGTGCAAACGGCACACAGACATTCTCCCTGTGTCTGCGTGGGTTTCCTTTGGGTGCTCTGGTTTCCTCCCACAATCTTAAGATGTGTAGATTAGATGAATTGGTCTTGCTAAATTGCCCATAGTGTTCACGGACCTGTCGGTTAGATGCATTAGTCAGGGGAAATATAGGATAATAGGGTAAAGGAATGGGTCAGTGTGGACTTGTTGGGCCAAATGGCCTGATTCCACACTGTAGGGATTCCATGAAGGTTATAGATTGGGATGGTGCTGTTGAAGGACCCTGGGTGAGTTGCTACAGTGTGTCTTGTAGCTAGTGTACCCTGCTGCTACTGTTATCAGTGACAGAGGGAGTGAATGTTGGAGGTGTTGGTAGAGGAGTCAAAGAAGTGTCTATTTTGCTTTGGATGGTGTGAAACTTCTGGAATATTCTTGAAGCAGCAAACCTGCAGGTACATGGAGTTGTAATCTGTGACTTAAATATATAAGCAGAAAGCTCTTGTTCAATCTGTATCACTTACCTATCTTATAAATGCCTCCTTTTATATGGCTCCTATGAAGCGCTTTTGGATACTTTGGCTCCATTACAGGTATTTCATAACTCGAAGTTGTTGCCAAGCAGGGCGGATGTAAAACTAGAACCTTGACTGCACTTACTGCGAAAAGTAAGGACCTAGTATTCAAGAAAGATGCGATCAGCAGAATCTGTCCAATAAGTTATCCATTAAGAGGTTGTTCCTACGCACTCGGTTTTACCAAGCTGTAAACATGTTTATACAGAAGAGCTTCTTATCTCATTACTAATAGTGCATAGAGGAAATCATTCCATTCCATATGGCACTTGTGTTTCTAACAAACAGTGGCTCGCTCCTGATTCCAGCTGTTGTCATCTCTGCAGTCTGTTTCTCTTTGCTCGTTTTCCAAATGCAAGGGAAACTGCAAGTTTGACACAAACACACAGTCTGGCTCTATTTTCTCCACAAAAGACACACACACAATTGGTGCAACACAAAGGCCGTCAGTGACCTGAATTATAGGACGTTACTGGTGAGGTTTGTTCCTGCAGTAACTGCAGCTGAATAAAAAAACACACATTTAACTGAAAATCAAAGGGCCAGAGGGCCTGGACTATTCCTAGCACCTTCTCATTGCAAAGCGCTGAGTGCTGTCCCCTCTGTGTTCTTCCCCCCCCCCCCCCCCCCCTCATCACCCCACCCGGCTCACTCTCCTCCACTCCCCCTCATCACCCCACCCGGCTCACTCTCCTCCACTCCCCCTCATCACCCCACCCGGCTCACTCTCCTCCACTCCCCCCATGCGCTCTCTCTCTGCTATTTTTCCTAATCAGTCTGTTCAGAGATGTTATTATACAATTCTGAAGCAGGTGGAGTGTGAACAGTGGCCTCCTGGCTCAGACACAACCATTTCACTACAAGGGCCCTTTAACACTTTGGTTTTAAAAAATCTATTATACTGAGTCATGAAGGTTGTGTGTACTGACCACCAACGCTCAAAGTCCATTCTCATTAGCTAATTTATTTTACTTTAATCTTAAGTCAAATCTAGAGATTCTACAGCATGGAAGGAAACCCTTCACCCAATAATATCTTTGTTTGCTCCAACCTAATTCTACTTTTGAGCATGCAGGTCCATAACCCTGTTATGACTCTTCAAGTACATCTCAGTGTATTTTTTTAAATCCATGAGAGTTTTTTTCCTCCAGTTGATTTCAGGCAGTGAATTCTTGATGTCCAGCCTCTTCTCAAAAGAAGATGTTACCTCTGAACTCCTCTCTAATTATTTATTTTTAACTTGTTCAACCTGAAGCTAATGCATGGAAAAGTTGACAGGCAACATTCTTCAAATGTGATTTTTTTAAAAAGTTCCTTCATGGGATAAGGACGTCACTGACTACGCCAATATTAATTGCCCATCCCAGCAGGCAATGAAGAGTCGACCACATTGCTGTGGGTCTGGAGTCACAGCAGGCCAAGCAAGGATGTCAGTTTAATTCACTAAAGGGCATCAGTGAACCAGATGTGTTGTTCTAACAATCAACATTGAATCTGTGATGATCATTAAGCTCTCAATTCCAAGTTTTTCTTTGCATTCAAGCCCATTTGCTGTTGGTGTGAATCAAACCCATTGGATCAGAAGATTACCTGAGTTTATGGATTTATACCACTAGGCCATTGCCTCTCCATGATTCAACGCTGACTTGCTCACTTGGGTGATTAAGTCTCCCAGACACACATACAGGGTGTCCATCTGGTTGAGGTACCGAGCGTCAGTTGGCATCGGTCCAACTATAAACCAACACCACCTCCTAATTTCAAAGAAAATAAGGTAGAGATCTACAAAATTATGACAGGCCTAGAGAGGGTGGTTCATCAGGGGCTTTTCCCAAGGTGAAAAGTCAGCTACTAGAGGCCAAAGGTTCGAAGTTGAGAGGGGGAAAGTTTAAGGGAGAAGTGTGAGGAAATTTTTCGCACGGAAGGTGGTGGGGTCTGGAACGCACTGCCAGTGGAGGTAGGTGAAGCAGACATGTTCGCAATATTTAAGACAAATCTTAATTGACACATGAGCAGGAGGCAAACAGAGGGTTAGAAACCGCAGATGGCCAATAAGTATTCAGCCTGATAAGGATTAGGAATTAATGCAGTCTTGATGGACTGAAGGGTCTCTTCCTTTGCTGTATTATTTTGTATAAGATGGAAGGAAATGAGAAGCAAGAAACACTGGGTATCTTGGAGGAATATTAATTCATATGTTCAAAAAACATGTAATCTTGTTCTGCTTTTGATCTTTCTGCAGTGATAACTACTCCATCCTTTCAGGGTTATCTGAACCTGGGAGGCTCATTATGTATCTATAGGCAACAGTTATGTTTGGCTTCCTAACCATGTCATGTAATTCTGTGATGAATTACTAGTCTGCACAGAGTTTGAGACTAAGGGCAGTTTGTAGTTTTAGGCCAGAGATACTTGTGAGTGAGATTTTTCTCTTGCTTTTTTTTTCCAAACACACTTGCCAGCTGCTGGTTTCCTCCCCTTAACCCCTAAATCCTCATTAGAAGGAGCAATGCCACAATTATTTCAATTTTCTCCATTCCCCTGAAGGTATTAAGTTAGGAATCTGTTTCCATCCTTCAGAGTTTTGCAGTCTCGATCACTTCACCCAAGTCTTTATTAGCTACCATGCTTAATGTAAGAATATTCAGTTATACAACGATAAGGAGTAGGACCCTGAGGTGACCTTTTCTCCATTTCCAAACTCTGAAGCACAGTTAAAAGCCTAAACGTCACCAAATGACGCCAAGCAGACTCCCAATCAAATCTGTGACACTGCAACGCTCGTTGGCTCAATGTTACAACTCTCTGGTAAAGCCATTTTTTTCTTAGCATGTAATCAAATATTCCACTTCTACACTATACTCCAAGAGTTATCCTGGCATAGTGGTGGTATCCCTGCCTCTGGGACAGAACCTCTGGCTTCAAGTCCCACTTGTGTAATAAAGTGACAGTTATGATTAAAAATATCTCTTCTGCACTCCAATTGAAATCAGTTTATTTGTGGGAATAAATGGGGAGTGGTTATTCATTGTTAACTTGCAGGCACAGCGGCTCAGTAGTTAGCACTGCTGCCTCAGAGCACTAGGGACCCTGGTTCGATTCTAGCCTCAGGAAACTGTATGTGGAGTTTGTACATTCTCCCCGTGTCTGTGTGGGTTTCCTTCAGGTGCTCCGGTTTCCTCCCACAGTCCAAAGGTGTGCAGGTTGGGTGGATTGGCCATGGGAAATACAGGTTCTTAGTGTAATGGGGTGGATGTGAGGGGAATGTTATTCACAGGGTTGCTGTGGACTTGATGGGCAGAATGGCCTCCTTCCACACTGTAGGGATTCTATAATTGTACTAGGCTAGTGATCCTGCTTTAGGGGAGTGTGAACCCAGCCATAGTACATGTATCTGAGAGAGACATCATTAGAATTCTAAGATTCCTATGGACTTCTCCAAGAGTTGAATCATCTGCCACCACTCATGTTCCAGGATCCTGTATGATGATTGGCTTTCTAGCCTGGATCCGAGAGAATATCGTGTCGTCCTGGATACTGGTTTCCATGAATGGCAGAGGACTTAAATTAATTCTGAGTTTAGACTTTTTTTTTGGGCGGGGGGAAGTTGCCATACAAATATACATACATTTTCAGTTAGCTCAGTTGGCTGGATGGAAGATTTGTGAAGCAATGTGATGCCTACAGTGTGGATTAAATTCCAACACAGGCTGAGGTTATCATGAAGGACTGTCCTCCTTAACCTGTTCTCCTGCCTGAGGTATAGTGACCCTCCGGTTAAGTCACCATGAGTTATCTCTCTCTCTGAGAGGACACTCCAATGGTTTGGTAAAACTGTGGCAACTTGACTTTACTTGAAACCTCCACCAGTCATCTCTCTCCATGGTCTGGTAGTCCTAAATCTTGTTGTACCATTTGATAAGAGTCTGATTGTAATGTCACCTCTGTTTTCCTATCTACTGCTAGCACCCATTGTATTTCCATCTTAAATGAAGTATCCATCTCCTACTGTCTTAAAAACAAAAGTCAATGACCCTACCACCAGTACTCTTTAAGGAAAATGATTCCACATCCAACTGACTCTCTGGCAGAAACATGTAAGTTAACCTTTTACCCATCTTAAATGGGAGATCTCTTATTTTTCAATTGTGTCCCTCAGTTCTAGTCACCCCCAACCCCTACAAGACACAACCAACTGGGAGAACATCCTCTCAGAATACCTATATAATTCCCTGAGGAGGTTGTTTTGATAAAATTGCCTTCCATTCTTCTAATGTAGGGTCAGTCAGTCCAATCTCTCATACTGAGATTGTTCAACTCCAGCGTGAGCTAAGTGAATCTACTCTGAACTCTTCTCATGCAATGTCCTTTCTCAAGTTAGAAAAGTGAAACTGTACACAGTACTTCAGAGGTTGTCTCATCAATGCCCTGTACAACTTGTAACAATACTCTCCAACATTTTGTACTCCATCCCATCCCCGCCACCCATATGGCTTTTTGCAATCTGTATATGTCCAATTCCAGCAGTCTAGACTTTTCTGATCAACATGTTCAGAGATGTCACAACACACCTCTGGAACAGGTGGAACTTGAACCAAGCCCTCCTGGCCCAGATGTAGGGACACTACGACAAGAGCCTCTGGAGTCTATGCTCTCATGAATCTGGGAATTTTCATCAGTGTTAGGTTCATGTCAGCACCAAGGTAATCACTTTGAATAATCAATGACATAAATTGAGTCCACTTAATTACTCCCCAACCTTCCCATCTCTTACTCTAGAGTTATCCAGTGCAGAACGGGTGGTGGGAAGTTCCTTGGCAGTTGTGACTGGTTTTATCTTGGTTGCAAGCCAAGCTTTGGAGATAGAGGCAAGTAAACTGCAAAGAGAAAAATCAGTGCTATTCTCCAGCTTCGACTAAAGCCAAGTAAATTTCAATAATCAGTCGACACTAGATTAATCTCCAAACATTTTTTTTTCTCTCTCCCTCACCACCTTCTGCAACCTCAGTCTTTATTCACATATCCCTTGCTAGTTACTTGGAGTTGAATGAAAGCCGGTTGCCTGGCAATATAGATGCCAGAATGTGGAGGTGCATCCATTTGTCTCCTGGAGATGCATTTTGTCCCAACTCTCAATTTCAACAAATTGTAGCACCGTTTATCTTGGCATGAATGATTAATGTCCTTGCTGCCGTGTTCTTTTTAATAAGATATTGCAGAAATAATTCAAACAGCTATTAAAGCTAGGACTCCAAGCTCGCCGATGCTTACTATTTATGCTTCAATGGAAAGACGTTTCCTCATGTTTATTTACTTTGTACTTGTTCTCCTTGTGTGTGTGCATTAGAATCACATCTGCAATTAATTTCTAATTAAACTGCCACTGGAGCACATTTCCACATTGCAGTTATGCTTTTTCTTCAAACCATCTGTCTGTCTCTGTATCGCACTCTCTCTCTCTCTCCCTCTCCCCCTCTCTCGCGTTCTCACTCTCTCTCGCTCTTCACTCACTCCATCGTTTTTGCAGCATTGTAATTCCATGGGCTTGCAACTTCAATCACATCCCTGACACTTCTTCCCCAATGCCTGTTGATAACAGCAGCAAACAGATTGCATTCAGCCCTCACCTTCCATTCTGTACAGAATCTTGCATCTTGTGCTGCTTCCAAGGGGTGTTCCTTTTAGATTAATACTTTTTTCTTGAGATGTGGGCAACGCTGGCAAGGCCATCCCTAATTAGCCTTGAGCTGAGCGGCTTGTCAGAGCCATTTTCACAGGGCAGTTAGGAGTCAAGCACTTAAGACTCCTGTGGATCGGGAGTCACATGTAGGTCAGACCAGATAAGAATGGCAGATTTCCTTTCTTAAAGGGTTTTTAATGAATCAGGAGAGTTATCACGGCAATTGATGCTACTTGTAATGGTCACCATTACTGAGATTAGCTTTCTATCCTGGTTATATTTTTGTGGGGTTTGAATTCCACCAAGTGCTCTAGATTTGACCTCCTTTCCCCAGAACTTTGGTTCGGAGTTCCTGGATTTCTGGTCTACTCTCAATCACTCTCTCCCTTTTTTAAGGGCTATTCTGAGCCATTGACTAACAGATTAGGAAAGTGACTGGACACTTGTTTGAAGGAGAATCTTGGCTTCAAGGAGAGGGCTGCATTTGACATAGGGTTGTATCATATTGGCACATGTGACTGAAGTTATAGCCTCCACTGGGAGGGCAAATGGGGAGTGTTATGGCAGGATCTGGAGCCTAAGAATAGAACTTTTTGGGTTTTGGGAATGAGAGTTGAGGAGGGGGCTTGCAGAAACAATGAGAAAAGCAAGGCGGCTCAGTGGTCAGCGCTGCTGCCTCACAGCACCTGGGATCCAGGTTTGATTCCACCTCTGTGTGGAGTTTGCATATTCAACCCGTGTCTGTGTGGGTTTCCTCTGAGTGCTCTGGTTTCCTCCCACAAACCAAAGATGTGCAGCCTAGGTGGATTGGCAATGCTAAATTACCCATAGCGTTCAAGAATGTGCAGGTTAAATGGGTTAGCTATGGGAAATGCAGGGTTACAGCGATAGAGTGGAGGTTGCGTTTGCGTGGGATGGGTCAGTATGGACTTGAGGGGCTAAATGGCCTGCTTCCACATTGTAGGGATTCTAATTTTCTCATGGCGAACTCAGGGGAGGGATTTGAACACCAGGACAAGAAAGTAACACAATAATTAGACATGGTACTAAACATTCAACAAGCTGTTCTTACAGCTCCTAGCAGCTGCATATTCTATGTTTGGTTTAGATTTATTGTCACATGTATATGGAAATATAGCAAAAAGGGATTTTTCAAAGTGTTATAAAACTGAGTGCTGCCATGCTCCGGCTCATCTTGAATATAATGGAGGATTTTATCGCAATAGAGTTAATTTTTTCCCCCTTCTCTTTGTTCCTCCCCTGCTTGGCATTGGCTGGGGGTTTCTGACAGGTCTCTTCCACCGTCACAATCGTGAGCACCACATCTGAACTGGAGCCATAGGCCTAGGGATGCGTGGGTTCCATCTCTACTGTTCCCCATCCCACTGTTGCCGATCCACACTCCCTCCCTTTCACCAAGGCTTCGGTTCCTTCAGGCACCCAAACCTAGCTGTGGGCCTGGCGTCTCAGCTCAGCCTGCAAGTCCAGGCCGAGGAGGGGCGAGGGCTGGAGGTGGGGAGAGGGGAGGTTGGAGGAGTTAGCCTTGGCTCTAATCCTCACCTGGGGTGCAGCCATGTCTGGCTCATCCTGTTATTGCTGCTGCTCCAGCCATCCTCTTTCATCCTGACCCTCTAGGCTTTAAAAGAAAAGGAAATGGAAACAAAATAAAAAGAGGGGAGAAGTAAAAAGAGAAAGGATTATCCCCAAGCTTCAATGCTGCCATCTTCATTATACTCTATCTGTGAGCTCAGGTTATGTAATTTGGATGGATATAAACTATAGCTTTATGTTTTCAGGGTGTGTCATGCTGCAAGAGAGAGAGGACTGAATGAGTTGAAGTCAGAGACCTTTGTACTCTGGTTAATGTACCATTGAAGGTACATTGCATGTTAGCTGTGAAACATAGAACAACAATGTCGGCCAACAATGGGAACTGTGTGGATAGAGGAGTCAAGAAAAGGAAAGTATAATTGTGGGAACGAAAGGAGGTGCTATTTGTAAGTGATGGAACACAGAGATAAGGAGATATAAAGACATTGAATCGTGAGAATAGACTTGATGTATTTGAGGAATTGGGAAGCAAGATACTTTGGAGGCATGGGGGCAACTAGAAAAGAAACTACGTGAGTTATGGGCAGCACAGGTTTGGATAAGCTTAAAGGACATGGTTGAGGAGGTGGGAGCTGCATTCTTTTGAATTACTGTGTGAACCTCCTGAGGTCTGTGCATGGTCACAGCTGGAGAAACTGCATGTGAATATGTTGACACTGCAATTGCTATGCCTAACCCTTTATAACAAGTGGCAACGTTAACAGGTGGGTATTGTCCTGCAACAGGTAGACCAGGGAAGTGAAGAAGCAAGTAATCAGAGGCTGAAGTAGGCAGCCATTGTAATGAAGAGGATAAGGGGTTAGGTTTTAAATAACATAAATAAAACTATGGGCAGCACGGTGGCTCAGTGGTTAGTACTGCTGCCTCACAGCGCCAGGGTCCTAGGTTCAATTCTAGACCTGTTTGCCTGTGTGGAGTTTGCACATTCTCCCTGGGTCTGCGTGGATTTCCTCTGGGTGCTCCAGTTTCCTCCCACAGTCCAAAGATGAGCTGTTCAGGTGAATTGGCCGTGTTAAATTGCCCATAGTGTTAGGTGCATTAGTTAGAGGGAAATGGGTCTGGGTGGGTTACTCTTTGGAGGGTCAGTGTGGAGTTGTTGGGCCAAAGGGCCTGTTTCCACACTGTATGGAATCTAATCTACTCTAACACAGATATTGTTCAAATCTCCATGTAAAAGTCATACCACTGTTACAAATCCATTCATTTTCTGTTATTCTTTTCTAGACAGTAGTGATTCAAATTGGGAAGATCAACAGGTATTTTATGTGTGCTATTTTAGGGAAAAAAGTATTTATTCAGTTTGAAATAATTAATTTAAAGCACCCCATTAAAATTGGAGTTGGGATCTATTAAGTAATGCTTCAGTACTAGCTTCCAAAGGAGGTGAAAAGGGTCAGTTTATTATGATGAAGAATGGATATCATGTCACACACATTTACCGAAAACATCAGAATTTATTTTAACTCTGGAATTTGGTCTAGAAATTGGAAGGTGAAAATCACTTTGGATGGGGACACAAAGTGACCTGAACCATATTGGACTCCATTATCTGTTCTGCTAAATATTGAAGTCAGTAGAATCCCTACAGTGTGAAAGCAAGCCATTCAGCCCACACTGATCCTGTGAAGAGCATCTCATCCCTTATCCTATTCCTGTAACTCTGCATTTCCCATGGTTTATCCACCATAACCTCCACATCTCTGGACTGTGGGAGGAAACTGGAGCACCCAAAGGAAAGCCACACAGACACAGGAAGAATGCGCAAGCTCCACACAAGTCACCAAAGGGTGGAATCAAATGCAGGTCCCTGGCATGTGTGAGCAGTACCAACCACTGTGTCATCCCACATTGGACATTATTTCCCTAGACTGTGGTTAAAATATGGAATTTTCTGCAAAAGATTGTATGATTTGTAGAGAAAAGAGTTAACATAACTACCTAAATAGAAAAGCACTGACAGTGATTATATAAATTACATGAGTCTTTGAAATGAGAAGCAAGAAACAAGTCTTACGGGTGGACTAACTATATTGTAATTTTTTGCTTATGGGATATAGGGGTTGTTGGCAAGTCCAGCCTTTGTTGCCCATTACTAATTGCCCTAGAGCTAAGCTGACTGGCCGGTCCAGTCAATCACATGACTGTAGGTCTGTACACACCTGTAGGTCAGATAACAAAGATGACAGATTGCCTTCATTCATGAGGCAGACAATTTCATCATGGTCATTGAAATAACTGCACAGAGGCCAGTATCCCATCCCTGTATATTTATTTGTGCACATTACACTGGCCATGGCCACCCACCTTGGAATCAGAACCCTAAACCTGAGGGGATTCTAAACACCCTGTTTTTTTTTTGTATTATATTACACAATTCACAGTTTACAAAACAATTAGCATTTACAGCTGTATACAGAGAAACAGCAATTTTACAAGGGAAAGGAGTGGCAAAGCCAAGCCCCAAACCCTGACATTCAACCGGTTTTCAGGGCAATGAGGACAAACCTCAAATCCCAATTTCAATCATTACAAGCAGTAACAATGATATTTGTACATATAAGACAGTCCAATTACAGAAGAAACAGTACATAAAATACAGATACCACCCCCCCCAAAAAAAACCCAACAAGCTCCCACCTTCTGGCAAATCCCCTGTTTTTCTTGGTCAGCCAGGGATTCCTGATTGGGTTTGTTAGCCTGGACCAATCAAGGAGCTCATAGTCAATAAGATCCACCTGGTTTCAATTACTGCAATCATTATTGTTGAGACAAGCTTAACGTTGCAAGTTTAGAAATTGAAATTTAATTCCACAACTGCCATGGTGGGATTTGACCACATGAGTCCCAAGCAGTAGCTTAGGCCTCTGGATTACTTATCCAACAACGCTACCACTACGCCACCAACTCCCCTTAACATAGCATGAATAAACCTTTGCTTTGAGAAGATCTTGGACTCCAGAATCTCTTTTGTGATTATACACCCAATCTCATCAGTTAGTACTGCTGCCTCACAGCGTCAGGGACCCAGGTTCGATTCCAGCCTTGGATGAACTATCTGTGTGGAGTTTGCACATTCTCCCTGTATCTACATGGGTTTCCTCTAGGTGCTCCAGTTTCCTCCTCCAACCAGAGGTGTACTGGTTAGGTGGATTGGCCATGCTAAATTGCCCATAATATCCAGGGATGCTCAGGTTGGGTGAGAAATGCAGGGTTACAGGGATAGGGTAGGGTCTGGGTGCAATGCTTTTTGAAGGATCAGTGTGGACTCGATGGGCCTAATAGCCTGCTTCCACACTGTAGGGATTCTATGATTCATACAAGACCACCCACATAACAATATAGTTGAAGCAAACAGCCTGGACACATTTAATGACCCTATCTTATTTCTTATTGAATGTAGTATTTGGGTCTGAAAGGGGTAGGATAAGCACCGCCTAAAATGATATCATTCAAACTTGTGAACAAAACATCTTCGAATCTCAATAGAGTGTGACCTAACAGATGGTCCTCCTCAAAGTTCCTGTAGTACAACTCTATATTAAAGCAACCAGTTGTTAAGATGAAATAAACTGGATCTCGTTAACTACAAATAAAATATATTGTTAGACCACACTAAACCAAGCAAGTCCTGTAGTTTCCCACGTTGAAAGAGGACAGTGGCAGCAACTCCCAGCATAATAAGCTGCTCATAAAATGCAATGAGAAGCCATACCATCCAATGCAAAGGAGAAAGGAATAGAATGATTTGGTGATAGAGAGCAAGGACGCTTATTTGGGTCATAGACATTGGCATTGATTGATTGGACCCTATGATTGATTCTATTCTGTAGTATGTAATTTCAAATAGCACCACACATTCATAGTCTGTATCCAACCCCAGTATCTTTTCTAACTGTACATTCCCGTTACTTAATTTTCGCCATTCTTGGTGTTTGTTTGAATGGCTTATGTTGTGCACTGGAACTGAATCCATGAGTGGCAAAGTGAAAGGAAGCCACAAAGTACAGTATTCACAGGATTTTGAGTCAGAGGGGCAAAGATTTCCTCTAGTCGTTATGTGCAATGACATCTTAAATGTGTTCATGAAAGATTTCCGTTCTCCGCTTGAAATGGTGAACCAAGTTAACCTCCACTAGCACATTTACGATATTACTGCACAGAGCAATCAAAGGAATTCTTGCCTCCTGCTGTTCGACACAATGATGCGCTACAGAATTCAATCATAAGTTGAAGGCATTGGAAGAGAGAGTTTATGCTTAAGTTGATGGTTTCTTCTGTGTTTTAATAATATTTATAATTCCTGGACTTTTGATACTAAAGCAAGATTTCTCAACCATACTCAGGGTGATTTTCTGTGTGTAAGATGTAGGGCAGAATACTTTACAATACTTTAAAACTGGAGCAAAGAGTGATTATAATTGCTTTTACCCAGAGAGTAGGAGAATTTGGAACCCTATCCCAGATGGAATGATTGAGGTGAGTATCACAGATGCCTTGTCCTTATAAATGGACAGTAAAAACGCATAGGACAATACTTAGGTAGAACAGCAGCATTGTCATATGGAGGATAAATTCTTCTGTATTGGGCTGAATTGTTCTGTGATGGACATTTGGTGGCTTTTGATCCATTTTTTTCTTCCAGCCTCAATTCAAAATCTTGGGTCATTTGCTTTCCATTGGATGAATCCATTTTTGTGGACACGATGCTGCATTGGTTTGGCTGTTGCCTCTGAAGTCTGGCCAACAAGGAAACTCTCCCACTCTTGGGGTTTTCCGTCTTAGCTAATAATCAACCTGTTTGTCCATGTTACAAATGTACATTTGAGAGATTAGAAATCCGTCGTGGGAGTTGAACCAAGGGTTTTGGTCCATATGTCAACTAGTCTACCAAAAAACTCCCTTACAATATTTGATGCACATTTATCAAACTCATATTGACAGCAAATTGTCACCATTTTGAATCTTTTCTCTCCAAGCCTGAGGGGGCTTGACTGGGTGGGTGTTCTCTTGTGGGATAATCTAAAACCAAGGATTATAGCTTAAAAACAAGGGACCGAGATGAGGAAATGTTTCTTTATCTTTGCAGGTTGGGAGTCTTTCCTCCAAAAGGCAGAAAAATTGCAGAATCTCTAAATGTTTTTAAGGCAGAGGTTTCTTTGTTTACCAAGGGGATGAAAGATTATCAGGGATATGTAGAGTTCAGATTCAAATGTGATCTTATGGAATGGGAGAGCCGGCTTGAAGGGGCAAGTGGCCTACTGTTGTTCCTTGTTCATATGTACATATCCTATTAATGTTTGTAAAGCAATATCTCATTTGTATCAGTATTGAATCCTTCATTCTTCTAAACACTGTTTTCTTTGGGAAAATTGATAAGTATCACTTGTATATATTTTGAGTGGGTGTCAGAAATAGAAAATGTGAATCTAAAAGTCCACTCCACAGAGTCACCTTTCAGCCAGCACTTATACCTGCACTCTCTCAATCAAGTTCCGGCCCCCTCTTTATTTTGGGGCACTAGTATTCTCCTTCCTAGTATCTGAATACTGGTTAATTTTTTTTTTTAATGGTAAAGGAAGTCTAAAATTAACTTTAACAGGCTCCCCGGTGGTTTAATGAACCACTTAAGAACTTCTGGCTTCAGGCTTGGCTGCAGTTATACTGTCGTGGGCGTAAAAGTCAAATTGATATGTTTTCTTCGAAGAGAGGTACTGGCGAGGGGAGAAAGATAGAGACAGAGGGAGAGAGCACTCATTGATTCCCCCTACTGTGGTGGATTCAAACTTTTTTGTATTGATTTGTTGGAAGCTATACTTTGCCAGACAGACTTCAATTTCAGGGAGATCATTTATAAAGGGACTAAAAATAGCAGGAGCTGCTCTGTCGTTGTGACTCCAGCAAATTTGTCAGTGTTAAAATGAAAGCAAAAACACAGAAGAGTCGATAAATACCATTTTTGATTGTTTGCACTTTAACTGATGTGTGTAAGAATAATTGTGACAATCCACTTTGTGTCGAAAGAAACAGCACTGTCCTAACAGATAAATGGTAGTGGATGCCATATTTACTTGTGTATAAGCTGCAATTACATCTACAGCACATCCTAAATTTTGCATTGCTTTTCCCTGGTGGAACATATACATAATAATATCTTTGTTTATAAGCCACCCGACCACTTAAATCAATTTTCTGTTAAAATTGAGTTTTATTATTTACTGAAGTAAATATAATGTCACAATGCTACATTCCCTATGACAGATTTATTATCAGGATTCTGAACTATGTTTCACCCTGAACAATGTGTCCCTGTACTGATAACATTTGAAAATATTATAAAAAATAATAACTTGCAACAATCTAAACTTGACTAAAAATGACATTGGTCTTTATAGTTTACATTATCTGAACCCTTCAGTTGGAATACTGCTTTGTTATTGACTGGCATTCTTCATTTTCTGTGTATTCCTTCACTCTACAGCTATTAGGTACAATGCATCAGCAATTTGAGATTTGCTGTTGCTCGCATTGATTCATGACCGAGTTCAATCACAAGTTGTAAGTGTTGGGAGGAATGGATACGTTTAAAGATTTTGATGGCTCAATCTCCATTTTAATTGTAGTTATATATCCTATGACTACCATTCTGACGCACACATTCTAAATATCTGCAATCCACTCTATGCACAGTGACGGGAGATGTAATTCAAGATTATGCCTTGTTCAGCTATGTGGCAACTATAAAATCCTCAGGTTCTCCTTGCTCTCACTTTCTTTAAGTTTTGTGTTCATTCTTACTGGCACATTTCCTACAGGCATTGTATCACTTGCCAGGTATAGTAAAATCGGAGTCCTGCAAAACTATGATTTTTATTGCTTTTTCTTATCTTATAGCAACTGATGACTAGAAAGATCTATGATTTCCTTTGAGGGAAAGGGCGTTTTGTCTTGTAGCCAGTTGAGATTTTTCTTTGTTGCTATGACAAGTGGAAGAAACGAAAAGATACATTTATTTAGCACCTTTCATGAGTTTGGAGAATCCCAAAGTGCTTTTGATGTGTAGCCACTGCTGTAATTTAGGAGATAAAGCAGTTAATTTGTATATGGGGAAACTCTCAAAAAGAGCAAAGTGGTTGATGATCAGCAGCCCTCTGTCACCTTGATAGATTTTGACCAGAATACTCAGGGATATTCACCTATTCTTAGGTCCTATGGTGCTATTTTGACTTTCTGCATTGATCCAAGGAGGCAGTCGGGGACTCCACTTAATTTTACATTTGAAAGAAAACACTTTTAACAGTCTTGAAGTCCCTTGGCTGAGAACTTGGAAGAGATAAAACTAGCAGAAGGAGGAGTAGGCCATTCAGCCCCTCGTGCTTACTCCGCCACTTAGTACGATCTTGGCTGATCTTAGCTCAGCCTCAACTCCACATTCCTGCCCACTCCCCTTAATCCTTTAACCCATTGCTAATCAAAATCTATTTACTCAACATCCTGGCATCCAACACACTCTGGGGAGTGATTTCCACAGATTTGTAACCATTTGAGAGAAATAATTTCTCCTCATCTGCCTTCAATCTTCTACCCCTTATCCAAAAACTACAATCCCTCATTCTAGATGGCCCCATGAAGGAAACGTCCTCTATACATCTACTATCGTCAATCCCCTTTGTGATCTTTTATATGTCAATTACATCTCCTATCTGCCTTCTAACCTCTATACAGTACAAATCTCTCTTCTTAAGGAACACCCCTCTATGAATCTCCTCTAACGTTCCTCTAGTGCAACTCCATCTCCACTCCAACTAATGGCACCAAAATTGTGTGCTATACTCCAGGTGTGGTCTGACTAATGCCTTGCAAAATTCCATTTGCCTGCCTTTTTTTCCTGCTGTATCTGCATATTAGTTTGCCGTGATTCATGCACAAGTCCACCCAGAACCCTCTACACCATTGCATTCTGACATTTCTCTCTATTTAGATAAGAAGTTGCCCATCTCTATTCTTCCAGTCAGTTAAAAAGTTTTTTTTCCCAAATGTAGCATTTATCACCTTGAACGTAATTTGCAAATTCAGCACCATGGATAGTTCCACAAGGGAGCAAAGGACCTGTGGGGAAAAAACCGAAACAAAGTCAAGATATCAAATGAACAGAAGTTCATAAAACGCCAGGATAGTCAAAAGTCACTAATGAATCTAGAATTGAATATTTGAATGTTTAGTCTCAGATGGATAAGCTAGGCCTTGTTTTTTCACTGGGACATAGGAGCTTGAGGGGTGACCTTATAAAGGTTTATAAAATCATGTGGGTCATAGACAAGGTGAATGGCAGGTGTCTATTCCTTCGGGTGCAGAATTTCAAGACTAAAGGGCATATCTTTAAGGTGAGAGGAGAAAGATTTCAAAAAGGCATGAGGGGCATTTTGTTTTACACAGAGAATGGTTCATGCGTGGAATGAACTTCCAGAGGAAGTGGTGGATGCAGTTAAAATGTTAAAAAGATAAGTGTATGAATAAGAAATATTTGGAGGGATATGACCCAAGTGCAGGCAGGTGGGACTAGTTAAGTTTGGGATGATGGTTGGAATGGAACAAAAGGTTCTGTTTCAGTGCCAGGGTGCGAGACATCTCCGACCGGCTTGAAAGGATATTGGAGCGGGAGGGGGAGGATCCAGTTGTTGTGGTCCACGTTGGTACCAACAACATAGGCAAGACTAGGGTGGAGGACCTGTTTGGGCATTACGAAGCACTAGGCAGGAAATTGAAGCACAGGTCCTCAAGGGTCATAATCTCCGGATTACTGCCCGAGCCACGTGCCAATTGGCATAGGGACAAGAAAATTAGGCAAGTAAACACGTGGCTAAGGGATTGGTATAGGAAAGAGGGATTCCACTTCATGGGGCATTGGCATCAGTTTTGGAACGGGGGGATCTGTACCGTTGGGGACGGTCTCCACCTGAACCGATCAGGTACCAATGTTCTAGCGAAGAGGATAAATAGGGTGGTCAGTAGGACTTTAAACTTCTGAGTTGGGGGGAAGGGAAAGTGAAAGCGACAGGGAGTATGGAGGTAAATGGCAAGATAAGCAGCAGGATAGCATGTTTCCAGGCGGATTTAAATTTGAGGCAGACTGAGAATGCAGTAAAAAGCAAGGATAACTTAGGACATATGACTTCCAACATCTCTAATGATAAGGAAGTTAGCATTAAGCACTTTACCTGAATGCTTGTAGCATTCATAACAAAGCCGATGAACTAATGGCACAGATAATAGTGAATGATTATGATGTAGTAGGCATCACAGAGACTTGGTTACAGGGGGGTCAGGACTGGCAGTTAAACCTCCATGGTTTTTCAATTTATCGAAAAGACAGAGAAGTGGGCAGAGGGGGTGGGGTTGCCTTGTTAGTTAAGAACAAAATTAAATCTATGGTATTGAATGACATAGAGTCTGTGTGGGTGGAATTGAGGAACCACAAAGGCAAAAAAAACATAATTGGAGTTGTGTATAGACCTCTTAGCAGTGGTCAGGACCAGGGACGCAACATGTACCGGGAAATAGAGAAGGCATGTCAGAAAGGCAAGGTTACATTGATCATGGGAGACTTCAATATGCAGGTGGACTGGGTAAATAATGTTGCTAGTGGATCTAAAGAAAGGGAATTCATGGAATGCTTACAGGATGGCTTTTTGGAACAGCTTGTCATGGAGCCCACAAGAGAGCAGGCTATTCTGGACCTAGTGCTTTGCAATGAACCAGACTCTATAAAAGATCTTAAAGTAAGGGAACCCTTAGGAAGTAGCGACCATAATATGGTAGAGTTCAGTCTGGAGTTTGAAAGGGAGAAGGCAAAATCGGATGTAATGGTGTTACAGTTGAATAAAGGTAATTATGAGGGCATGAGAGAGGAACTGACTAAAATAGACTGGAAGCAGAGGCTAACCGGGAAGACAGTAGAGCAAAAATGGCAGGAGTTTGTAGGTATAATTGAGGACACTGTACAGAGGTTCATTCCCAAGAAAAGAAAGATTAACCGGGGAGGGATTAGACAACCTTGGCTGACAAAGGAAGTCAGGAAATGTATTAAAGAAAAAGAGAGATCCTATAAAGTGGCTAAGAACTGTGGGAAATCAGAAGATTGGGAAGGATACAAAAGCAAACAGAGGTTAACAAAGAGTGTAATAAGAAATGAGAGGATCAAATATGAAGGTAGGCTAGCCAGTAATATTAGAAATAATAGTAAAAGTTTCTTTCAGTACATAAGAAACAAACGACAGGCAAAAGTAGACATTGGGCCACTTCAAACTGATGCAGGAAGCCTAGTGATGGGAGATAAGGAAATAGCAGGAGAACTTAACAAGTACTTTGCGTCAGTTTTCACAGTGGAAGACATGAGTAATATCCCAAAAATTAAAGGGTGTCACGGGGCTGAGTTGAGTATGGTTGCCATTACGAAAGAGAGAGTGCTAGAAAAGTTAAAAAGTCTTAAAATTGATAAATCTCCTGGCCCCGATGGGATACACCCTAGAGTTACATAGAAGAATACAGCGCAGTACAGGCCCTTTGGCCCTCGATGTTGCGCCGATCCAAGCCCACCTAACCTATACTAACCCACTATCCTCCATATACCTATCCAATGCCCGCTTAAATGCCCATAAAGAGGGAGAGTCCACCACTGCTACTGGCAGGGCATTCCATGAACTTACGACTCGCTGAGTGAAGAACCTACCCCTAACTTCAGTCCTATATCTACCCCCCCTTAATTTAAAGCTATGCCCCCTTGTAATACCCGACTCCATACGCGGGAAAAGGTTCACACTGTCAACCCTATCTAACCCCCTAATCATCTTGTACACCTCAATCAAGTCACCCCTAAACCTTCTTTTCTCTAATGAAAACAGCCCCAAGTGTCTCAATCTTTCCTCATACGATCTTCCTTCCATACCAGGCAACATCCTGGTAAACCTCCTCTGCACCCGTTCCAGTGCCTCCACATCCTTCCTATAGTATGGCGACCAAAACTGCACACAATATTCCAGATGCGGCCGCACCAGAGTCTTATACAACTGCAACATGACCTCAGTACTCCAGAACTCAATTCCTCTACCAATAAAAGCCAGTACGCCATATGCCTTCCTCACTGCACTATTTACCTGGGTGGCAACTTTCAGAGATCTGTGTACATGGACACCAAGATCCCTCTGCTCATCCACACTACCAAGTATCCGACCATTAGCCCAGTACCCCATCTTTTTGTTATTCTTCCCAAAGTGAATCACCTCACACTTAGCTACATTGAATTCCATTTGCCACCTTTCTGCCCAGCTCTGCAGCTTCTCTATATCCTGCTGTAACCTGCCACATCCTTCCTCACTGTCAACAACTCCTCCGACTTTCGTATCATCCGCAAACTTGCTCACCCAACCTTCTAACCCCTCTTCCAGGTCATTTATAAAAATGACAAACAGCAATGGTCCCAAAACAGATCCTTGCGGAACACCGCTAGTGACGGCACTCCATGAAGAAACTTTGCCATCAACTGCTACCCTCTGTCTTCTTCCATCCAGCCAATTCCTAATCCAAATCTCCAACTCACCCTCAATGCCATATCTCCGTATTTTCTGCAGTAGCCTACCATGGGGAACCTTATCAAACGCCTTACTAAAATCCATATATACCACATCTACCGCTTTCCCCTCATCAACCTCCTTCGTCACCTTTTCAAAGAATTCAATAAGGTTTGTGAGGCACGACCTGCCCTTCACAAAACCATGCTGACTATCCTTGATCACATTATTCCTATCCAGATGTGCATAAATCCTATCCCTTACAATTCTCTCTAAGACTTTGCCCACAACAGAAGTGAGACTCACCGGCCTATAGTTACTAGGGTTATCCCTACTCCCCTTTTTGAACAAGGGAACCACATTTGCTATCCTCCAGTCTTCTGGCACTACTCCAGTAGACAAAGAGGACATAAAAATCAAGGCCAATGGCTCTGCAATCTCCTCCCTTGCTTCCCAGAGAATCCTAGGATAAATGCCATCAGGCCCAGGGGACTTATCTATTTTCACCTTTTCCAGGATTTCCAACACCTCTTCTCTACATACCTCAAAGCCATCCATTCTACTTATTTGTGACTCAGTATTCACATCGACGACAATGCCCTGTTCCTGAGTAAATACTGAAGAAAAGTATTCATTCAGTGTCTCCCCAATCTCTTCAGCCTCCACACGCAACTTCCCACTACTATCCTTGACTGGACCTATTCCTACCCTAGTCATTCTTTTATTCCTAACATACCTATAGAAAGCCTTAGGGTTTTCCCTAATCCTACCGACTAAGGACCTTTCATGTCCCCTCCTTGCTGCTCTTAGCTCTCTCTTCAGGTCCTTCCTGGCTACCCTATAACTCTCAATCGCCCCAATTGAACCTTCACGTCTCATCTTGAGATAGGCCGCCCTCTTCCATTTAACAAGGGATTCCAATTCCTTATTAAACCACGGCTCCCTCGCACGACCCTTTCCTCCCTGCCTGACAGGTACATAATTATCAAGGACACTCAATAGTTGCTCCTTGAACAAGCTCCACATATCATTTACACTCTTGCCTTGGAGTCTACTTTTCCAAGCCACACATCCTAAGTCATGCCTCACCGCATCATAATTTCCCTGACCCCAGCTATAACTCTTGCCCTGTAGTACACACTTATCCCTCTCCATCACGAGTGTAAAAATCACCAAATTATGGTCACTATCCCCAAAGTGCTCACCTACCTCTAATTCTAACACCTGGCCTGGTTCGTTACCCAGAACCAAATCCAGTATGGCCTCCCCTCTTGTTGGCCTGTCTACATATTGTGTCAGGAAACTCTCCTGCACACATTGAACAAACACTGACCCATCTAACGAACTTGAGCTATAGCTTTCCCAATCAATATCAGGAAAGTTAAAGTCCCCCATAACAACCACCCTATTACTGTCACTCATCTCCTGAATCACCTTCCCTATCCTTTCTTCAATGATTCTAGGACTATTAGGAGGCCTGTAAAAGACTCCTAACAGGGTGACCTCACCTTTCCTATTCCTAACCTCAGCCCAAACTACCTCAGATGGCAAGTCCTCATCCATCGTCCTTTCCACCACTGTAATACTATCTTTGACAAGCAATGCCACACCGCCCCCTCTTTTACCCCCACCTCTGACCCTACTAAAACATTTAAATCCTGGAACCTGCAACAGCCAATCCTGTCCCTGTTCTAGCCATGTCTCCGTAATAGCCACAACATCGAAGTCCCAGGTACCAACCCACGCTGCAAGTTCACCTACCTTATTTCGTATACTTCTTGCATTGAAGTATACACACTTCAAGCCACTTTCCTGTTTACAGACACCCTCCTTGGAAATTGATGCCATGTTCCTAACCTCCCTACACTCCAGGCCCTGCACCCTGAAGCTACAATCTGGGTTCCCATGCCCCTGCAGAGTTAGTTTAAACCCCCCCCAAGAGCACTAGCAAACCTCCCCCCAAGGATACTGGTGCCCCTCAGGTTCAGGTGTAGACCATCCTGTTTATAGGGGTCCCACCTTCCCCAGAAAGAACCCCAGTTATCCAAAAACCGGAATCCCTCCCTCCTGCACCATCCCTGTAGCCACGCATTTAAGTGTTCTCTTTCCCTATTCCTCGAATCTCTATCACGTGACACGGGTAACAAACCAGAGACAACAACTCTGTTCGTTCTAACTCTGAGCTTCCAACCTAGCTCCCTGAAAGCCTGTCTAACATCCTCGGCACTCCTCCTACCTATGTCGTTGGTGCCAATATGGACCACGACTTCGGGCTGCTCCCCCTCCCCCTCCAGGACCCGGAAAACACGATCAGAGACATCACGTACCCTTGCACCTGGGAGGCAACATACCAAACGTGAGTCTCTCTCGTTCCCACAAAACCGCCTATCTGTGCCCCTAACTATCGAGTCCCCAATTACTACTGCTCTACTCTTCTTCACCCTTCCCTTCTGAGTAACGGGGACAGGCTCTGTGCCAGAGACCTGAGCCCCGTTACTTGCCCCTGGTAAGTCGTCCCCCCCACAAGTATCCAAAACGGTATACTTGTTCTTGAGGGGAACGGCCGCAGGGGGTCCCTGCACTGGCTGCTTCCTCCCAGTCCCCCTTACTGTCACCCATCTATCTGCCATCTTTGGAGTTACTACTTCCCTATAACTCCGATCTATGACCCCCTCTGCCTCCCGAATGATCCGAAGTTCATCCAACTCCAGCTCCAGTTCCCTAACACGGTCTTGGAGGAGCTGGAGATGGGTGCACTTCCTGCAAGTGTAATCGGCAGGGATGTCGATGGCATCCCTCACCTCATACATGTTGCAGGAGGAACATTGCACTGCCTTCACTGCCATCCCTCTAAAGCTAACTTTTATTTTAAAAAAAACTGGGTCTAAAGAATACAACAAGCAAAATTCAGCACTTACCTACTTACCACAACAGGTGTTATTATTAGGTTAGAGGAGGAGGGCGGGTGGGAGGCACTACCCGTGTAGTGCCTCGGGTTCCTCTCCTTCGCGCTTTTAAAGGGGGAAAAAACCTACCCAGGTAAGCTTACACTAACTGCTTCCGGGTCTCGGCTGCCCCTCTGGTCGTCGTCACTTCCCCCTGGTGCTCCCGCTCTTTCTGTGAAGAGAGAGTGAAAGAGAAAAAAAAAACACCGCTGCCCGCTACCGGTAAGCACTTTTAAAACCAAACCAAAACCAAAGTTCTGAGAGAGGTGGCTGAGGAAAAAGCAGAGGCATTGGTTGAGATCTTTCAAGAGTCACTGGAGTCAGGAAAGGTCCCGGATGATTGGAAGATGGCTGTTGTAACCCCCTTGTTCAAGAAAGGATCAAGGCAAAAGATGGAAAATTATAGGCCAATCAGCTTAACCTCGGTTGTTGGTAAAATTATAGAATCCATCATTAAGGATGAGGTTTCTAAATTCTTGGAAGAGCAGAGTCTGATTAGAACAAGTCAACATGGATTTAGTAAAGGGAGGTCATGCCTGACAAACCTGTTGGAATGTTTTGAAGAGGTAACAAGTAGGTTAGACCAGGGAAACCCAGTGGATGTGGTCTACCTAGACTTTCAAAAGGCCTTTGATAAGGTGCCACACGGGAGGCTGCTGAGCAAGGTGAGGGCCCATGGTGTTCGAGGTGAGCTGCTGGGATGGATTGAGGATTGACTGTCTAACAGAAGGCAGAGAGTTGGGATAAAAGGTTCTTTTTCAGAATGGCAGCCGGTGACGAGCGGTGTCCCGCAGGGTTCGGTGCTGGGGCCACAGCTGTTCGCATTATATATTAATGATTTGGATGAGGGAACCGGGGGCATTCTAGCGAAGTTTGCCGATGATACGAAGTTAGGTGGACAGGCAGGTAGTACTGAGGAAGTGGGGAGGCTACAGAAGGATCTAGACAGGTTGGGAGAGTGGTCCAGGAAATGGCTGATGGAATTTAACGTGAGCAAGTGCGAGGTCTTGCACTTTGGCAAAAAGAATAAAAGCATAGACTACTTTCTAAATGGTGAGAAAATTAATAAAGCCAAAGCACAAAGGGATCTGGGAGTGCTAGTCGAGAATTCTCTAAAGGTAAACATGCAGGTTGAGTCCGTGATTAAGAAAGTGAATGCAATGTTGTCTCTTATCTCAAGAGGGTTGGAATATAAAAGCAGAAATGTACTACTAAAACTTTATAAAGCTCTGGTTAGGCCCCATTTGGAGTACTGTGTCCAGTTTTGGTCCCCACACCTCAGGAAGGACATACTGGCACTGGAACGTGTCCAGCGGAGATTCTCACGGATGATCCCTGGAATGACAGGTCTAACATATGAGGAACGGCTGAGGATACTGAGATTGTATTCGTTGGAGTTTAGAAGATTAAGGGGAGACTTAATAGAGACGTACAAAATAATACATGGCTTGGAAAAGGTGGATGCTAGGAAATTGTTTCCGTTAGACGAAGAGACTAGGACCCGTGGATACAGCCTTAGAATTAGAGGGGGTCATTTCAGAACAGAAATGCGGAGACATTTCTTCAGCCAGAGAGTGGTGGGCCTGTGGAATTCATTGCCACGGAGTGCAGTGGAAGCCGGGACGCTAAATGTCTTCAAGGCCGAGATTGATAGATTCTTGTTGTCTAGAGGAATTAAGGGCTACGGGGAGAACGCTGGTAAGTGGAGCTGAAATGCGCATCAGCCATGATTGAATGGCGGAGTGGACTCGATGGGCCGAATGGCCTTACTTCCACTCCTATGTCTTATGGTCTTATGGTCTTATGGAATCTATGACTCTGAATGGGGTGGTATTGGTGCTGAGTACAATGTTTCGTCCAGTCATGTTGGACAAAATTCTGAAACACCCTTTTTAACTTTTTTGTGGCCTGACTATCTGCACCAAATGGGCAGCAGTTATCCAAAGGGGCAAATCACCTCCATTTTCTTGAGGGTAACAGCCACATGCAAATGGATGTAAACGACCCCGTGGCTTTTTGAAGAAGAAAACATTTCCTGTCACCATGCTGATGAATTTCTATCTCTTCCATACCATCTCAAAGAAAACTGTTTTATGGTTATCACGTTGCTATCTGTGGAAGCTTGCTGTGTGCAGATTGGCATTTGATGTTTCCCTCATTATAGCAGTAACTACACTTGAGAAATATTTCAGTAGTTGTAAAATACTGTGGAACAGGCTAAGGTTCTTTGTAAATGCCAAACCTTCCTTTTTTTTATGAAATGGATTTGAGTTTATACTTTTGGAAACAAAGATTCCTCTATTCATGTCATCTTAGCAAATCCATAGAGTTTCACTTAGATGATAATTGCCACTTTGCCAGATTTGAAAGAAAAAATTTGATTAGTTAACTTTTTTTTTTGCACCTTCTTGAAGTTCACACCAACTGTTGTGTATGATTCAAGGTGATCCTGTACCATTTACCTGTATTTTGAAGGTCTTGCAATACTAATCTAGAAAATTGACTTTAATGCCATCAGTTTACTGACACAATCACAGAATTGTTACAGTGTAGAAAGAAGTCACTCAGCCCATCATGGCTTTGTGCACTAGAAATCATGACTCACTAATTTGATTGAGTTTTTTGAAGAGGTGACAAGGAAGATTGAAGGCAGACCAATAGACATTGTCTGTATAGGCTTCAGCAAAGCATTCAACAAGGTGATAGACTGGTTAGTAAATGACATAGGATCCAGGGAGAGCTAGCTATTTGAATAGAAAATTGGCTTGAAGGTAGGAGACAGAAGGTGGTGGTGGAGGATTGCTTTTCGAACTGGAGCCCTGTGACCAATGGTGTGCCACAAAGATCAATGCTGGGTCCACTGCTTTTCGTAGGTTATATAAATGATTTGGGTGTGAATGTGGGAGACCTGGTTAGTAAGTTAGCAGATGGTCAAGGAGTGGCAGACAGAGTTTAATTTTGATAAGTATGAGGAGTTACATTTTGGTAAGGCAGGGCTCATGCAGTTAATGGTGTGTCCCTGGGGAGTCCTGCCGAACAAAGAGATCTGGTGGTGCAGGTACATATTTCATGGAAAGTGGACTCGCATTAGGCAGGGTGGTGAAGGAGGTATTTGACACGCTTGCTTTCATTGGTCAGTACAATGAGTATAAGAACTGCAGTATCATGTTTAGGCTGTATGGGCATTGGTGAGCAAACATTTAGATTACTATGTACAATTCTTTGTATGCATCTCTAGGAAATATGTTGTTAAACTTGAGAGGATGCAGAAAAGATATACAAGGATGTTGCTGGAGGGTTTGAGATTTAGGGAGAGGCTGGAAAAAAGCCCCAGCTTTTTCCTGGAGTATTGCAGGCTGAGGGGTGATTTTACAAATGTTTATGAAATCATGAGGGGCATGGATAGGGTGATTAGCCAAGGTCTTTTCCCCAAGTGTAGGGGAGTCCAAAACTAGAGGTCATAGCTTTAAGGTTAGAGGGGAGAGATTTGAAAGGGATCTGAGGGACAACTTTTCATGTAGAGGGTGTTACATCCAAGGAGCGAGCTGCCAGAGGAAGTGCTGGAGGTGGGTGAACTTGTAACATTTAAAAGGCATCTGAATGGGTACATGAAGAGGAAGGGCCAAATTTTTGTCAAATGGGACTAGGTTCAGATTGGGATATCTGGTCAGCATATACAATTGGACTGAAGCTGAAAATGTGTTGCTGGAAAAGCGCAGCAGGTCAGGCAGCATCCAAGGAGCAGGAGAATCGACGTTTCGGGCATAAGCCGTTCTTCAGGAATCCGTTTGTTTAGTGTAAAGATTCTTCTGTGGATGAAGAACAGTAGAGGTCCTTTGGAGGTCTGTGAGAGTGTTGTCCTGAGCTGGGGTAGGTCTAATTGCAGGGAATGTAGATAGCGGCGCATGGCTGCAAGTGTGGAGCGGAGGATCCGGAGGGAGGTCTGTTGCTGGAGGCTTCAGATTTGTTGTAGGTACTGGTTGTCCTGGTTGGGTCCAAATTTTGTTGGTCGGAACGTAGTCCGGAGTCCGTGCGGGGTCAGTCGGTTCCGTAGGCAGGTGCTGAGGAAGGAGATGTAGCTGTGGTAGCGAGTCTGTTTGAGAACGTGGCTGAAGAGTTTCTGTGCAGAGGAGATGACTTGGGGTGTGCAGTGAGAGAGGAACTCACTGAAATCCTTGTAGAGGTAGGAAGAGAGCTTCTTCAAGGAAGGCATCCTTGCAAGAGGATTCGCAGTAGGTTAAAATCTTCGAGGAGAAAGTGAGGACTGCAGATGCTGGAGATCAGAGCTGAAAATGTGTTGCTGGAAAAGCGCAGCAGGTCAGGCAGCATCCAAGGAGCAGGAGAATCGATGTTTCGGGCATAAGCCCTTCTTCAGGACTGAAGGGTCTGTTTCCATGCTGTTTGACTCTTTATCTGCACTGGCTCCCTGAGCATTTTGACTTTTTTCCAAATATCTGCCTTGTCCTATAACCCTGCACGTTGGATGTTTATTTAAATATAAACTATATTTTCTTGATTGCATCAATTGAATGTTCCTCCTCCACCCTTCCAGCCAATGCATTCCAAACCTGGACTACTCACTGTGCGAAAATCGTGTTTCTTACCTTGCATTGCTTTCTCTAAATCAATGCCCTCTAGTTCTTGATCTTTTTACAGGTGGGAATAGCTTTGTTACCTGTACTATTCAGACCACTTCAGATTTTAAAAACTTCTATCAAATCTCCCCTTAGCTGCCACCTTTTCAAGGTACATACTCCCAACTTCATAAAGTAATACTCATAATTGATGGTCCTCATCCCTTGAACCATTGCCATAAATCTCCCCTTCACACTCTCCAATGTATTCACATCCTTCCTAAAATGTGGTGCTCAGGACAATAGCGATATTATTGCTGGACTGTTAATCCAAAGACTCAGGCACTGTTCTGGGGACCAGGGTTTGAATCGCGCCATGGCAAATGATGTAATTTGAACACAGTAAAATCGGAAAATGTCTAACCATGACCATGAAACCATTGTCGACTATTGGAAAAACCCGTCTGGTTCACTATTCCCCTTTAGGGAAGGAATCTGCCATCCTTACCCTGTCTGGCCAACACGTGACTCCAGGCCCAAAGCAATGTGGTTGACTCCTAACTGGCCTCTGGGCAATAAATGCTGGCTTGGCCAGTGATGCCCTTGTCCTGTGAATGAATTAAAAATAAAAAAGAATTTAAAAAACAATGCACTGGCTGGAGCTAGCATAAGTTCAGCATAAGCTCCATGCTCTTGTACTCTATGCCCCTGTAAATTAAGCCTCCAATACTGTATGTTTTCTTACTATACACCCTGATACCTTTTTCTTGCATTAGACATGTAGACCTAGTTCTTTATTCTTTTGAACATCCTTTTTCGACCAAATCACATCATTTTGTGTTTCTCCACGTTGAATGAGATCTGCCACCTATCTGTCCACTACAACAATGTGTCAAGGAAGTTTTGAAGTTTTATGCTGTCATCCTCAGTTCTCCATTCTCTTCAGGTTTGAGTCACATACAGACTAAGATCCAGATTGTTATTATAAGGAAAAGCAGGGGTCTCGATGTTGACCACTGGAGAGCTTCATTACAAACCCCCCTCCAGTCCCAACATATTTACCCATCAACGTTGCTCTGTTTCCTGTCATTTAGACAGTTTAGTATCCATGTTGCCCTTTATTCCATTCTTCACAGGAGGCAGCAAGTTGGCTCAGTGGTTAGCACTGCTACTTCACAGCACTAAGGACCTGGGTTCAATTCCACTCACAGGTGACTGCCTCATTTTCCCAGAGTCTGTGTGGGTTTGCTTTGGGTGCTCCGGTTTCCTCCCACAGTCCAAAGATGTACAGGTTAGGTGGATTGCCATGGGAAATGCAGGATTACAGGAACAGGATTGGGTATGGGCAGGATGCTTTTTGGAGGGTTGGTGTAGACTCGATGGGCTGAATGGCCTACTTCCACAGTGCAGGGACTCTGAGGTCAGTTGTGTAACACTGTGTTAAACACCTTTTGAAAGTCCTTGTACACCATATCAACAGCCTTGCCTTCTTCAACCCTGTGTTACCTCTGCAACAAATTCCAGCAAGTTAGTTTTAAGGAAAGTTCTGTTAACAAATCCGTGCTGACACTTCTTTTCCATATGACTATAAAGATATTTCCAATTAACCTGTTCAGAGCTTTTATTACACCTTTGGAATAGGTGGCACTTGAATCCAGAACTCTTGGTCCAGTGTTAGAGACATTGTTCCATAAGAGCCCTACCATGTGGCTACAAATTCTATCTTAATTAGTTGTTTTCAGACTTTCTCCCCACCACTGAAGTTAAACTGACATGTCCAGCAATTACAGCCCAATCTTCATTACATTCTCCCTACTCCAAATTAATTTGCTATTCTCTACTATAGTGCGAGCTGCGTCTCCCAACATTTTGTGCATGTTTGTGCTAAATTTTAATATTCTGCTCAATGCGTGGAGTAGTTGGGCGAGATGATTAATTGATCCAGTTTGGTCATAGAAATGTCCAAACACTCAGTTCTCTTTATACTGTGTGGATTTTCACCATAACCTTCTGAAGTTTCATTCCCGTTGTAACATGTCTGATCTCTGCTTTGTCTTACTGATTTTCTTATTTTGTCACTGATCAGCATTAAACAAACTACACCTTGTTCTAGGAACATGCTTGATCACGACTTGTAAAGTGAACAATTTGTTAGAGACTTTCTGTAAGAGAACAGAAAATTGTCGAGCCAGTGTCAAAGAGAAACATAGAGTTCTTGCCGAGCTTATCAGTGAGCAAAGCCTTTTGCAAGGATCTCTTCAGAATCTGTACCCTTCCTTCTGCAGCAATATTCATTGCTTGGTAATATGATGACATTAGTATGTGTTTGACTCCACTCTTGCATTATAATACTTCAGACCCCTCTGATATTAACTACAGCCCATTGTGACACCCTTACCTCTGGCAATCCACAAATTGCAAACTAACATTTAAAGACTGGATAGTTTGGCACTTGTTGTATTGGGCAGAGACTGAACATTTTGTAGATTTGCCATAACTATTAACCAAAATAAAACACACTTTTTCTCCTCAATGAAATTGATAATTACATGGTCCCATGTTTTTCTCCTGATTGAACACTCTGTGAAATGAACATTAGTTGGATCATTGAGATACACCACAATCTTTCACTAACTCATCATTTACTGTTACTAACTATGTATAAGGAACTGATCCAGTATTGCAAAATGCAGGCTGCAGAATTGTCCTTTTACCTTGGCTTCAACCTTGTGATGCCTAATCTGACCCCTTGGTCAGTTTTTCTCAAAGGCTACTTTAAGATATTTTGACAGTTTCTCAATGACAGACACATTCTTAGAGATCCCTGCTGTACCTTTGCCCGAGTTGCTTGAGTCAGTTTATCCCTACTTGAGAGATTTTGTTCCATGTGTTAAGACCAAGGAGGAAGGTATGTGCCGTCATTCTAATCACAGGGGATCTCGTATATTTTACTTTTATCTTTTGTATAAAATTATTGCAACTCTACTTCCAACTAAGCAGTAACCCACACTGGGTATCCTGCTGTGAGACCCCACTTCTTTGTTACGACTGAGTATGGAGGAATACACCAATGCTCTAATCCCAGTCCAGCATGGGTCATGGTGTAAAATGAACTATTCCCAGTTTCTGAGGTGCCAAATTAAGTGCATTCATCTATACTGAGTTTCAAATTTCAGAAATCAATCAACCAACATTCTTATTAATTCAATTGATGTTTTATTATCAAAATAAAACTTAACCAATGAGTGGTAGGGGAAAGCGAGGACTGCAGATGCTGGAGATCAAAATAGAGTGTGGTGCTGGAAAAGCACAGCAGGTCAGGCAGCATCTGATGAGCAGGAGAATCGATGTTTCAGGCATAAGCCCTTCAGCCATTTGACAGTCCCTTATGCTTTTTGCTACTCCACCAATCTTCTTGTCAACTGCAAACTTATTGATTAGACCACCAGTGCCCTCTTCCAAATCATTTATGTATATCACAGACAACAGTGGCCCCAGCACTGACCCCTGTGGAACACCACTGGTCACCTTTCTCCATTTCAAGAAACTCCCTTCAACTACTACTCTGTCTCCTGTTGCTCAACCAGTTGTTTATCCACCTCGCTAGAACATCGTGTGCACAATATGATTTCACTTTCTCCATTAGTTTACCATAAGGAACCTTTTCAAATGCCTTACTAAAGTCCATGTATATGACATCTACAGCCTTTCCTTCATCTATCAACTTGGTCACTTCCTCAAAAAACTTTAACTTGGTAAGGCATGATCTGCTCCGCACAAAACCATATTGCCTATCACTGATAAGGAGAAAGTGAGGTCTGCAGATGCTGGAGATCAGAGCTGAAAATGTGTTGCTGGAAAAGCGCAGCAGGTCAGGCAGCATCCAGGGAACAGGAGAATCGACGTTTCGGGCATAAGCCCTTCTTCAGGAATGAGGAAAGTTTGTCCAGCAGGCTAAGATAAAAGGTAGGGAGGAGGGACTTGGGGGAGGGGCGTCGGAAATGTGATAGGTGGAAAGAGGTCAAGGTGAGGGTGATAGGTCAGACTGGGGTGGGGGCGGAGAGGTCGGGAAGAAGATTGCAGGTTAGGAAGGCGGTGCTGAATTTGATGGATTAGACTGAGACAAGGTGGGGGGAGGGGAAATGAGGAAACTGGTGAAATCCGAGTTCATCCCTTGTGGTTGGAGGGTTCCTAGGCGGAAGATGAGGCGCTCTTCCTCCAACCGTCATTTTGTTGTGGTCTGGCGATGGAGGAGTCCAAAGACCTGCATATCCTTGGTGGAGTGGGAGGGGGAATTGAAATGTTGAGCCACAGGGTGGTTGTGTTGGTTGGTCCGGGTGTCCCAGAGGTGTTCTCTGAAACGCTCCGCAAGTAGCCGGCCTGTCTCCCCAATATCACTGATAAGCCCATTATTTTCCAAATATAAATAGATTCTATCCCTCAGTAACTTCTCCAGCAACTTTCCTACCACTGACATCAGGCTCACTGGTCTGTAGTTACCTGGAATAATCCTACTACCCTTCTTGTACCGGGGGGACAACATTAGCAGCTCTCCAGCCTTCTGGCACCTCACTTGCGTATAAGGATGCTGCAAAGATATCTGTCAGGGCCCCAGCTATTTCCTCTGTCATCTCCCTCAGCAACCTGGGATAGATTCCATCTAGCCCTGGGGATTTGTCTACCAAAATATCCTTTCTACCTAACGTGTCTTCTCTGCTTATGTCAACGTGATCCAGAGCAAAAAACTTCTTTCTCTAATCTCAACATTCATCATGCCCCTTTCCTCAGTGAACACTGATGCAAAGTAGTTATTGAGAATCTCACCCATTTTCTCAGGTTCAATGCTCAACCTTCCTTCCTTATCCTTTGTGGACCAACCCTTTTTCTAGTTACCTTCTTGCTTCTTAGATATGAATAAAATGCCTTGAGATGCTCTTTAATTCTGCTCGCTCACTAGATGACAGTTGTGGAGATACAGGTAAATTTCTGTTCGATGTGGAAGGACCTTTGGGGCCTTGGATGGAGGTGAGGCGGGAGGTGTGGGTACATGGTTTGCACTTCTTGCTGTGGTAGGGCCAGGTACCGGGAGTGGAGTAGGGCTGGTGGGGTGGGCGTGGATCTGACAAGGGCATCGCTGAGGGAACGGTCTCTCTGGAGCGCTGATAGGGCTGGGGAGGGAAGTATATCCTGAGTGGTGGGCTCTGTTTGTCGGTGGCAGAAGTTGTGATTTGTTTGTAGGTTTATAAGCAGCAATTGCACCTTCTTTTAAAAACTGTCAGTAAAGAAATATACATTTTGTTCTGCTATAAGATGCATTTTGTGAATGTGAATTCGCTGTAACGCGACTGACAAATTGGGGACGCTGTTTCTATAACTTTTAGAATGTGTGTTGTGATTACAGACCAACACTTTAAGCACTGTTTCTAAAGTGTGATTTTTCTATAATGTGGGGTTTCACAAGAACGCAACCATCGCATTATAGAACTACCTGTACATGCTTAACTCCCTAAATGTCCCCAATGCACACTCATTCTCACCATCATGTTCTCTTATGCACACTCTCTGTCGCTCTCTTGCACATGGTCTTTTGCATACTCTCTCTTCCTGACTCTCACCCTACCATGCACATGCTCTCTGCCTCACTCTTGCCCTCTTGTGCATGGTCTATCTCTGCCTCGCTCTTGCAAACTCTTGTACATCCCATCTTTGCAGATATAGTTTGCTCAGGAAATACAATATTGAGGCAACTACATATTGGAATTGCTTTCTCATTAGGTTAGTATAAGCAAATATGACACCGAGTATTGGTGTGCTTATCTTCCAAGGTAACAAACACGCTGGATCAACAATGAAATTGAGCTATGTAACATTTGGCTTTCATTTGTACTGTGGAATGTTATCTTCATCCCCACCTCATGCTCTTTCTGTGTGCTGTTTCTCTTCCTCTAGTCTTCCAGCTTGATTCTACATCTGTCACTTGTACATTCCAGAATTTCTTGAAATAGGTTGCGATTTAACAAGAACATGACTTGGTGTGGGGCTGCCCTGGAGTGTTTTTGTTTCCTCTATGACTGGCCTTCACATAGGCACAGCATGTTGTCTGGGAATGGAGGTATTTAACCAGTTGTTAGCTGCAATGATGATGGTAGCATTGACATTTCAGTAGACAGATGAATATAGTTGTTGCAGGCTGGATCCCTCTGAAATCCAGTGAAGCCTCCCAGTCATGGAGTCATAGAGATGTACAGCATGGAAACAAACCCTTTGGTCCAACTTGTCCATGCAGACCAGATACCCTAACCTAATTTTTTTTGCTTGATTGTTAGATAATGCCTATAATGGATTAATTACTATTCAAATGTTTGATAGTAGCCTGTTTCTTTTCAAAAACAACCTGATGTTAATACTTTTGAGAAGTCTATATTTCGTCTGCTATAAGATGCATTTCGTCAATGTGAATTCAGTGTAATGCAATTGACGAATTGGGGATGCTGTTTCTACAACTTTTAAAATGTGTGTTGTGGTTACAACACCAACACTTTAAGCGCTGTTTCTGAAGTGTGATTTTTATATAATGCGGGGTTTCACAAGAATGCAACCATTGCATTATAGAAGAACTACCTGTACATGCGTAACCCCCTAATTATCCCCAATACACACTCGTTCTCACCAGCATGTTCTTATGTGCACTCTGTTGCTCTCTTGTACATGGTCTTTTGCATGCTCTCTCTTTCTCACTCTCACCCTCTCATGTTCAGACTGAGTGAATTATTCATGATTATGATTGTTTCTTGGAAATTTGAACAAACAAGTGGTGAGTTCATTTGACAGAATATAACATAATTTGAACAATTTTGAAAATGTGTAAGCTTATTTTAAGTTGATAGATTTGAGCATTAAGAGGGTTTTCATTTTAATTAATGAAATACATGATTGCACTCTGAAAAACAGTAACAAATTCCATTTTTAAAATCCATTTTAATTAAGCAAAATGGTAATGCGAACCAAACATGAAGTTATCAAAACACAATTGTCAAGACAAAGACAATCTACATGAGGCCAGTAATCTAGAGGGCTAGACTTTTATCAGAAAGAGAGAAACTATTTAAACTGTTGATCAATAGGAGGACAAGTGACAGAGATTCAAATAATAGTGAGACACATTTTATTGTGAAATAACAGTGGTGCTAACAGCATGCTTAAGTGACTGTGTATGCAGATAAATGCAACAACCCAAAAACTACTTTCTGAGAAATATATTCCTTCAATTGAAGAAGGGTCACTGGACCCAAAACATTAACTACTTTCTCTCCACAGATACTGTGAGACTTGCTGAGTCATTGTTCCTTCAAATGATGCCTGCAAAGACATCTAGATCCTCAATCAAAGACAATAACGTGGTTGGACGAATAGTGGGCTGGGGGCCGGAGCTATGCACACATAAGCAGAACCTTTGGTCCAACTTGTCCATGCTGACCAGATATCCTAAATTCACGATGGCACGGTAGCTCTGTGGTTAGCACTGCAGCCTCACAGCACCAGGGACTCAGGTTTGTTTCCTGCCTTGGGCAACTGCGTAGAGTTTGCACTTTCTCCCTGTGTCTGTGTGGGTTTCCTCCGGGTGCTCCAGTTTCCTCCCACAGTCCAAAGATGTGCAGGTCAGGTGAATTGGCCATGCTAAATTGCCCATAATGTTCGGTGCGTTAGTCAGAGGGAAATGGGTCTGGGTAGGTTACTCTTCAGAGGGTCGGTGTGGACTTGTTGGGCTGAAGGGAAACAGCTGTTTCCACGCTGTAGGGAATCTAACCTAATCTAGTCCCATTTGCCAGCATTTGGCCCATATCCCTTCCTATTCATATAACCATCCAGATTCCCTTTAAATGCTGTAATTATACCAGCCTCCACCATTTCCTCTAGGAGCTCATTCCATACACGCACCACCCTTTGCATGAAAAATTGCCACGTAAGTCTCTTTTATAAGGTCATCCCTCAGCCTCCGGTGCTCCAGGAAAAACAGCTCCAGTATATTCAGCCTCTCCCTACAACTCAACTCCTCCAACACTGGCAATATCCAGTGTTGAGGCTTAACTGATCAGCCACAATCCCACTGAATAGTGCAGCAGACTCAATGGGCTGAATGGCCTACTTCCGCTCCAACATGTTACGGTCAGTTTGAGAAGTCAACTCCTTTGTAATTTCTAACCAATACCCTCGTCACACGCCGTTGCTTGAAAGTTTGACCTGGGTAGACAAACAGGAGGCTGGGAGAATGCAGCATCAAGGGGTGGAGAAGTCCTGCTTTTCTGCTGTGATTTAACACTTTCAGATCATAAAATATTGAAAGAGATTTTTTAAAAAACATTATCAATGCTGTGCTATGCTGAGCAGGCATGAAACACTGGTTGAGTCTCAGGCATGAAAGCCAAGATCTTATTGAACAGTAGAACACCTTGAGGGGCCAAATGGCCTACTTCTGTTCCTGTTTCTTATGTTCTTCTGTTCTTGGATTGATGCCACGCCCACTGTGATGAGAAAGTTGCTATAAATTAAGAATGGATAAAGTGTAGTGCTGGAAAAGAACAGCAGCACACAAGGAGCAAGAGAGTCAATGTTTCAGGCATGACTCTTGAAGGGTTAAGCCCGAAATGTTGATCCTCTTGCTCCTCGGATGCTGCCTGACCTGCTGTGTCTCTCTTAGTGCACCACACTTTATCGACTGACTCTCCAGCATCTGCAGTCCTCACTATCTCCAAGTAATTAAAGAATGTAATGGAAAAGCATCTGAGCAGTTGTTCGTGTGTGGAATGAACTTCCTGAGGAAGTGGTGGATGTGGGTACAGTTACAATGTTTAAAAGATATTTGGATAAGTACATGAGTAAGAAATGTTTGGAGGGATATGGGTTGGGAGCAGGTAGGTGGGATTAGTTTAGTTTGGAATTATAGTCGACATGGTCTGGTTGGCCGAAGGGGTCTGTTTCTATGCTCTATGACTCTGTAGAATGGAATTTTGTTCTTTTTGTGCAGCGTCACATTTGTAAGAAGTTAAGAAATTTCAGAATAGCCCATAGTACTGGGTCTCTCCAGTAACAAGTTTGAGAAGATTTCAGCTCAGCAAGCAAACTTACACCCATCTCTCCAGTAACATTAGCTAAACATCTCCCAAAACGTTTAGGCATCACCAAGATGTGGACAACCATTTTCTTGTTTCTCATCACTTATTTTATCCCCTTGCAGCCAAACATGCAACCTGTTCTCTTTCCATCACTATGCCAGTCCACTGAATTTTGGGTTGAATTCTTTGCATTAACCCCTAATGTCTTCAGTGATATTTTATTTGATTATGAATCATTCAGACTCGTGTGCCTCATGCATGCAGAAGGTGTAATCTTCTCAATCTCTCAAACCTTTCTCAGAAGTATCCACAAATGTTCGCACAAACAGTGGGTCTCCAGCTTCTCTAGCCTCAATTTCTGAAAGGCCATTGGAAAGAAAATCCCACCTCAGCCTCCTCCTCAGAGTCAGAGAGGTTCCTCAGCACAGGATAAGGCCATTCGGCCCATCAGTCTGCACCAATCAAAAACAACCACCTCCTTATTCCAACCCTATTTTCTAGCAATTGGCCCACAACCTTGTGTAGGCAGAAATGGGGACTGCAGATGCTGGAGATTAGAGTCAAGGTTAGAGTGGTGCTGGAAAAGCACAACAGGTCCAGTAGCATCCAAGGAACAGTAAAAATCGACATTTCGGGCAAAAGCCCTGATTCCTGATGAAGGGCTTTTATCCGAAACATTATTTTTTTTTCCATTCCTCGGATGCTGCCTGACCTGCTGTGCTTTTCCAGCACCACTCTAATCTTGACTCTAAACTTGCACGCCTTGGTAACTCAAGTGCACATGTGAAAATAAATGTAATGAGGATTTCTGTCTCTACCTCCCTTTGAGACGGTGAGTTCCAGATTCCCACCACCCCCTTGGTGAAAAGTCTTTCCTCCTATCTCCTTTAAACCACCTCCCCAATATCTTTTCATCATATAATGCCTACAGTGTGGAAGCAGGCCATTCAGCCCATACTGACCCTCTGAAGAGCATCCCACCCAGACCCAACCCCACAACCCTGTAGTTCCCATGGCTAATCCACCTAGCCTGCACATCCCTGGACACAATGGACAATTAAGCACGGCCAATTCGCTTAACCTGCCCATCTTTGGACTGTGGGAGGAAACTGGAGCACCCAGAGGAAACCCACACAGATACTGGGAGAATGTGTAAACTCCACACAGACAATGGCCTGAGGCTGAAATTGAATCCAGGTCGCTGGCGCTGTGAGGCAGCAGTGCTAACCACTGAGCCACTGTGCCACTTTTTAAACCTTTTGGTCATATCCCTCCATCAAGGAGAAAAGTTTTTTTTCTGTCAACCCTGTATAATTTTGTACCTCTGGCATGTCCCCTCTCAATCTTTTCTGCTCGAAGGAAAATAACTCGAGTCTATCCAAAATCGCTCCTCGTAAATAAAACTCTCCAGCCCAGATAACGTATTGGCACCCTCTCTAGTGCAACTTTTTGTTTTGTACTGGATGCAGCAGGATGAACTGTTGCTCACAATTTCCATTACCATTATTGAACTAATATTTAATTACACCTCCCAAGCAGAGGGGGCGGTGGAGAGGGCAATGTAACAAAAGTTCAGATTTTTGCAATATACTGTACGCCAAAAGTTACTTTTACGAAACACGCTCCCATTAATAGGCAACCTATTGAGTAGCATCATCTCCTTGAGTACTCATTGTACGTGTTCTGTCCAGTTATGTTGCCTTTCAGAAAAATAAAGTGATGGCGCAAAGATAACATGAATTGGTGAGACAGTTCACACAGAGTCAAAAAGGAATCTCAAAGTTTGGAAGAAATGCCACTACTAAATGTGACACCAAAAAGATAAATGGAGAAAGAGAAGGAATCATCTAAGAATACAATTACAGAAACTTAGCAAGTTCAGTCGCAATAATGTAGAAGGTACAAATTAGCACAACATCGAGGGCGGAAGGGTCTGTACTGTTTTATATTCTATGTAGTCTTTATTTTTGTATAATGAAGGATAGAGGGGAAAAAATAAGTGACAGTTATACAGAGAAACATATGAATTCTCGATCTGGGAAGTGCTTCGTGTTAAATGTTAAATTAGCATCTGCTTATCTCTACTGAACAATACAGGTCTTGTTAAATTGTCTTGCATTGCTTCTGTGTCACCATGTATTGTCATGTTAATTCCCTTTGGCTGCAGAAGTTGATTTGCATGGTTTCTGTTGTTGCCATGCAACTAATTGCAGAGGGTGTGTCACATGTACAGCATCGCTTTGGGAAATCATGGAAAATGTTCTGGAATGTCATCCATCCAACCCAATATTAAAGTGAGCTCCTGTTCCTGTGGGCATTGAGGTTTCCATTTTGGCTCCGTATTTGAAGAACAGCAGGGACTTCTCCTGGTTGGTTGGTCCACATTCCTCCCACTAGACTCAGTGGAATTTGAATGTTTTGTGAAATGTTACTGGGACAAAATGGCAGCTGTCATCATTTATCATTCATTCTATCAACTGCTTCACCACGTTTTAAAGCAGTGAGGTGCCACTTCAAAGAAAGGCAAACATTTTTGAATGTACTAGCATTGGCCTTGCTTTAGCCTTCCTGCTTTTGTTTTCCGCAGCTTACATGGTGCAGAATAAAGTCATTCAGCCAAATATGTCAGTCGTGATGTTCTGTAATTCATACGAATCTTCACCATCTCCTGCTCCCCAACATCACCCACCTCTCTCTTATCTAAGCCTTTCACCATATATCTGTATTCTGTTTTCCTTAATACTCTCCTATCTTTTGCTGAAGAAAGAAAAGTGTTTTATTGTTCCCAGCTAGAAATGCCAATAACATTTGAAAAGTGACACATACTAGTTTGACTTGTGTACAGTGCTTGTAAATACATAGAACATAGAACAATACAGCACAGAACAGGCCCTTCAGCCCACTGATCCTCATGTATGCACCCTCAAATTTCTGTGACCATATGCATGTCCAGTAGTCTCTTAAATGTCCCCAATGACCTTGCTTCCATAACTGCTGCTGGCAACGCATTCCATGCTCTCACAACTCTGTGTAAAGAACCCGCCTCTGACATCCCCTATATACTTTCCTCCAACCAGCTTAAGACTATGACCCCTCGTGTTAGTCATTTCTGCCCTGGGAAATAGTCTCTGGCTATCGACTCTATCTATGCCTCTCATTATCTTGTATACCTCAATTAGGTCCCCTCTCCTCCTCCTTTTTCTCCAATGAAAAAAGTCCGAGCTCAAAATAGACCTCCAGTATGAGGGCTTATGCCTGAAATGTCGATTCTGCTGCTCCTCGGATGCTGCCTGACCTGCTGTGCTTTTCTAGCACCACACTTTTCGACTCTAACCTTCAGCATCTGCAGTTCTCACTTTCTCCAGTATGACCAGTATGTTAATTCTCAAGTATCACTGGTTTTTGTTTTGCTGGCTTCTCTTTATGGGAAGCTTTTTACTTCAACCACTTCCAGTGAGCCACCTCAGAGTTTTCAGTTCTGTGATTGTAAGATTGTGATACCTTTTGATCCATTAATCCAAACCCAACTGTGTTTAAACTTTTTAAGCCCGATAACTTGCCAACAAACACAAGTTTCAGTTTACCTGGATCTGTCCTTTTATTTCTGTGGCCGATGCAATGATTACAGTAAGAAACTGCTCCAAAACATCAAGACTTGCTTTATAACCTTTAATGTTGTCCTTAAGAAGTGGAAATAAGCAGCACTATAAAACATTGGCATGTTTTAAAAATGTTAGATCTGTGAGTTTTTCTGTTTTCCAATTATTCTATTGTTTCCCCTCCATCCTCCTTTTGATTATTTTAACTTTTTAATTGGGGCCATATGTTCCGATTTATCCTTTCCAAGTTTGAAGTTTTCAACTTACATTTCCTTCTGTACTTTACAAATCCAAGTGGTGATGTAAACAATGGGAATAGCATCCACAACACACACTTCCTATTGATTGCCAGAAAATGCTTTGATTTTGCAATCAGGTGCAATGTGTCTAAACACGTTTATAGTCAATGCTCAATTTATTTTTACTCAATGTCCAAAGAGAATCTCCTTGATGGAATTGTTTCACCTTAAATCTTGAAATATTTGATGTTTTTTTATAGAAATACTTCTGCTAGGAATTCAATTTTAATTTATATTTCAATTAGTTGATTATGCATTCAATTATCTATGTATTTATGTATCACCATTCTTGACCATAGGATATTCTAAAACAATTTACTTTTGAAATGCAATTATTGTTGTTATTTTCTTTTGATCACCCTGTTTGGACACGCTTTGATACATCTTTGTTCAGTGAGGAGAGTTGCTGAACAAAGGGACCTGAAAGTGCAGGTTCATAGTTCCTTGAAAGTGGAGCTGTAGGTAGACAGGGTAGTGAAGAAGGTTCTCGCTTTCTCCTAGTGAAGAAGATGCTTGATATGCTTGCCTTTTAATGGCTAGTGCATTGAGTAGAGGAGTTGGAAGGTCAAGTTGCAGCTGTACAGTATATTGATAAGGTCACTTTTGGAATACTGCATTCACATCTGGTCTCCTTGCCAACAGAAGGATGTTATGAAACTTGAAAGTGTTAAGAAAAGCTTTACAAGAATGTTGCTAGGGTTGGAAAGTTTGAGCTATAGGTAGAGGTTGAATAAGCTGTGGCTATTTTCTCTGGAGCATCAAAGGCTGAGGGGTGACCTTATAGAACTTTATAAAATCATTAGGGGCATGGATAGGGTAAATAGCCAAGGTCTTTTACCCAGGGTAGAGGAGTCCAAAACTAGAGATCATCGGTTTAAGGTGGGAGGGAAAAGAGGTAAAAGAAATCTAAGGGGCAACCTTTTCTCACAGAGGGTAGTGTGTGTATCAAGTGAGCTGCCAGAGGAAGTGGTGGAGAATAGTAAAATTACAACATTTAAAAGTGCACATGAATAGGAAGGGTTTAGAGGGATGTGGGCCAAATGCTGGCAACGGGACTAGATTACGATATGGTTGGCATGGACGAGTTGGACCAAAGGGTCTGTTTCTGTGCTGTACAACTCCATGATGAAGTGGGGCTTGAAGCAGAATTTTCTGACCCAGAGGTCGGGTGGGCACCAGTACACCACAAGACCCCTCAATCACTGTTGCGATGCAGTAAATGCTGCAAGCAATCTCCCACAATCAGAAATGTGAAAGCAATAAGAAAATCCGTGATGTTGATTTAGGGAAAGATATTGGCCGGATTGCTACCTAACATCAGGATCTTTTATATCCACCTGAGAGACCAGATGGAGCCTCACTCATATTATCTGTAATGGACTGCATTTAAATTCCTCACCTGCTTTGTTGGACTTCCAACTTATGTCCCTGAATTATTAGTTAAATCTCCAGGTCACTACTCCCACTGTGTGACCAGTCCTGCTGATGATTTAAGGTTTTGATGTACAATTAACCTGTAGAAATGGCTTTTCAGTACAAAAGCATTAAACTATTGTCTTGTGGGCATATGGATTTCCCAGCTGTGTAGTGTACTCCCTTGATAACCAGAAATGATTCATTGCCTGGTTGTTGTATTGATAGAGTCATCATGCCTTTGTTAAATAATTTTGGAAGATGCTATCTGAACTACGATGGCAGTGCTGTTTTATTTGAAATGCGTTTTGTAGGGATTCTCAATTATGCAAAGTTACTATCACAGCACACATTTGTCAAAGGAGAAAGTGAGGACTGCAGATGCTGGAGATCAGAGTTGAAAAGTATGGCACTGGAAAAGCACAGCAGGTCAGGCAGTATCTGATGGGCAGGACAGTCAATGTTTCGGACATAAGCACTTCATCAGGAATAGGAGAAAGTGAGGACTGCAGATGCTGGAGATCAGAGCTGAAAATGTGTTGCTGGAAAAGCGCAGCAGGTCAGGTAGCATCCAAGGAGCAGGAGAATCGACGTTTCGGGCATGAGCCCTTCTTCAGGAATGAGGAAAGTGTGCCAAGCAGGCTAAGGTAAAAGGTAGGGAGGAGGGACTTGGGGGAGGGGCGTTGGAAATGCGAGAGGTGGAAGGTGGTTTAGGTGAGGGTGATAGGCTGGAGTGGGGATGGGGGCGGAGAGGTCAGGAAGAAGATTGCAGGTTAGGAAGGTGGTGCTGAATAACCTGATGAAGGGCTAATGCACAAAACGTCGATTCTCCTGCTCCTCGGCTGCTGCCTGACCTGCTGTGCTTTTCCAGCGCCACACTTTGATATTTGTCAAAGCCACCTCCCTGTTGTTAGATGTCAATTTTGGATGTCGAAACTGGAAATTCAAGTTTGTGACATTAACATGAAATTTTTGTATTTTTGACATAACTTGCAAGAATGATTAACAGTCTGAATTTACAGAGTAAGATCTTGTGGATTGCTCTTGACCAGAAACTGAACTGGACTAGCTATATACGAACTATTGCCACAAGACATGGTCAGAGGCTAGGAATCCTGCAGTGAGTAATTCATCTCCGGACTCCCCAAAGTTTGTCCACTATCTCAAACGTTCAATGTAAGAGTGTAGGAGCAAATTACTGCAGATGCTGGAATCTGAGCTGAAAACAAAAAAATGCTGGAGATCACAATGGGTCAGGCAGCATCAATGGGAGAGAAAGCAAGCTAATGTTTTGAGTCTAAACTGATTGAATGATTGGGTGATTTTGAATGGCCTATTTCTGACACCTATAACCTATGAATCATAAGTGTAGGATTATGTTTCAGTTGTAAACCAACCATAATAATGCTCGAAAGATGAAATATATGGAAGTGTACCAGATGTTCTAGTAAACAATTCCAGGGTTTTATTGATTTCATTGTCCTCCTTAGAATTCCATCCCCATTGGTGATCAGCATGTGAAGACCAATGTGCTGTCATCGCTGTCCAAGTTCCAGTTTGAACCTGCATTTTTCAAACAAAGTACCTCTCCATTCACTGGTCCTTTCTATCGCTGTGATTTCTCATCTAGCAAATTCTGAAATCTCTGTACTCCTCCACTTCTGACTTCTTGGAAACCTTGATTTTCATCGCTTCACCATGCGAGGCCATTTGCTCAGCTGCCTTGGACCTTAACCCTTGTGTTTCTCTGCCCTCCTCCTTTTCCAAAGTCAGCTGGTCCGAAACTTTTAGCCGCCTGCCCTTATTACTCCTTATATAACAAATTATCCGCACGTGCATGTCTTTTGAAGTCTTTTGCAAGTACTTAGGGTGCTATACCAATGCAAGTCTGCTGCTGTTGGAGTAGCAAATCCATCTATTTACCTGAGTTGAGGGATAACTGGCTAATGTCCAAAAGACTTTCAGCTTCATTTTCGAAGTTTCCTGTAATCCAACAGGCTGTATCAAGAGTTTAGGCGAAAGTGAGGACTGCAGATGCTGGAGATTAGAGTCAAGATGAGAGTGGTGCTGGCAAAGCACAGCAGGTCAGGCAGTATCTGATGGGCAGGACAGTCAATGTTTCGGACATAAGCACTTCATCAGGAATAGGAGAAAGTGAGGACTGCAGATGCTGGAGATCAGAGCTGAAAATGTGTTGCTGGAAAAGCGCAGCAGGTCAGGCAGCATCCAAGGAGCAGGAGAATCGACGTTTCGGGCATGAGCCTTTCTTCAGGAATGAGGAAAGTGTGCCAAGCAGGCTAAGGTAAAAGGTAGGGAGGAGGGACTTGGGGGAGGGGCGTTGGAAATGCGATAGGTGGAAGGAGGTTAAGGTGAGGGTGATAGGCCGGAGTGGGGATGGGGGCGGAGAGGTCAGGAAGAAGATTGCAGGTTAGGAAGGTGGTGCTGAATAACCTGATGAAGGGCTTTTGCACAAAACGTCGATTCTCCTGCTCCTCGGCTGCTGCCTGACCTGCTGTGCTTTTCCAGCGCCACACTTTTCGATATTTGTCAAAGCAACCTCCCTGTTGTTAGATGTCAATTTTGGATGTCGAAACTGGAAATTCAAGCACAGCAGGTCAGGCAGCATCCGAGGAGCAGTAAAAATCGGCGTTTCGGGCAGGAGCCCTTCATCAGGAATTGTATCAAGACTTTGTTAAAGCTGGCTTTGCATATGACAGTGATTGATGCACAGCAGCATGATTGATGGCATACATTTCATTTTAATTAGAACCCTTACAAAACAAAGAGTGATTTGCAAGTTAACTGTGTTGCAAAATGTTACTGAAAGAAACAAAATTGTCAGTTGAACCTGAGCCAGGACAAAGCCTGAGAATTTGTATGTTAAAATCTTCGAGGAGAAAGTGAGGTCTGCAGATGCTGGAGATCAAAGTTGAAACTTTATTGCTGGAACAGCACAGCAGGTCAGGCAGCATCCAGGGAACAGGAGATTCGACGTTTCGGGCACAGGCCCTTCTTCAGGAATGAGCAGAGAGTGTTCAGCAGGAGAAGATAAAAGGTAGGGAGGAGGGACTTGGAGGAGGGGGGTTGGAAATGTGATAGGTGGAAAGAGGTCAAGGTGAGGGTGATAGGTCGGAGTAGGATGGAGGCGGAGAGGTCAAGAAGAAGACTGCAGGTCAGGAAGGCGGTGCCGGGCTGGAGGGATCCGGCTGAGACAAGGTGGGGGGAGGGGGGATGAAGAAACTGGTGAAGTCCAAGTTCATCCCCTGCGGTTGGAGGGTTCCCAGTCGGAAGATAAGACGCTCCTCCTCCGACCGTCGGGTTGTTGTGGTTTGGCGGTGGATGAGTCCAATGACCTGCATATCCTCGGTGGAGTGGGAGGGGGAGTTGAAATGCTGTGCTACAGGTTGGTTGGGTTGGTTCGTCCGGGTGGCCCAGAGGTGCTCTCTGAATCGCTCCGCAAGTAGGCGGCCTATCTCCCCAATATAGAGGAGGCCACACCGGCTGCAGCGGATGCAGTAGATGATGTGGGTGGAGGTGCAGGTGAATCTGTGGCAGATATGGAAGTTTCCTTTGGGGCCTTGGAGAGAAGTGAGGGGGGAGGTGTGGGCGCAAGTGTTGCACCTCCTGCGGTTGCAAGGGAAGGTGCCGGGAGTGGAGGTTGGGTCGGTGGGGGGTGTGGATCTGACAAGGGAGTCGCGGAGGGAGTGGTCTCTACGGAAAGCTGATAGGGGAGGGGAGGGAAATATATCCTTGGTGCTGGGGTCTGTTTGGAGGTGGCGGAAGTGACGGCGGATGATGCGCTGTACGTGGAGATTGGTGGGGTGGTAGGTGAGGACCAGTGGGGTTCTGTCCTGGTGGCGGTTGGAGGGCCGGGGCTCAAGGGCGGAGGAGCGGGAAGTGGAGGAGATGCGGTGGAGGGCACCGTCGACCACGTCGGGGGGGAAATTGCGGTCCTTGAAGAAGGAGGCCATCTGTGTTGTACGAATTTTGAACTGGTCCTCCTGGGAGCAGATGCGGCGGAGACGAAGGAATTGGGAGAATGGGATAGCGTTTTTACAGGGGGCAGGATGGGAGGAGGTGTAGTCCAGGTAGCTGTGGGAGTCGGTTGGTTTGTAGTAGATGTCCGTGTTGATTTCCAGGTAGCTGTGGGAGTCGGTTGGTTTTTCCAGGTAGCTGTGGGAGTCGGTTGGTTTTTCCAGGTAGCTGTGGGAGCCCATCCTGCCCCCTGTAAAAACGCCATCCCATTCTCCCAATTCCTTCGTCTCCGCCGCATCTGCTCCCAGGAGGACCAGTTCAAAATACGTACAACACAGATGGCCTCCTTCTTCTTCAAGGACCGCAATTTCCCCCCCGACGTGGTCGACGGTGCCCTCCACCGCATCTCCTCCACTTCCCGCTCCTCCGCCCTTGAGCCCCGCCCCTCCAACCGCCACCAGGACAGAACCCCACTGGTCCTCACCTACCACCCCACCAATCTCCACGTACAGCGCATCATCCGCCGTCACTTCCGCCACCTCCAAACAGACCCCAGCACCAAGGATATATTTCCCTCCCCTCCCCTCCCCTATCAGCTTTCCGTAGAGACCACTCCCTCCGCGACTCCCTTGTCAGATCCACACCCCCCACCGACCCAACCTCCACTCCCGGCATCTTCCCTTGCAACCGCAGGAGGTGCAACACTTGCGCCCACACCTCCCCCCTCACTTCTCTCCAAGGCCCCAAAGGAAACTTCCATATCCGCCACAGATTCACCTGCACCTCCACCCACATCATCTACTGCATCCGCTGCAGCCGGTGTGGCCTCCTCTATATTGGGGAGACAGGCCGCCTACTTGCGGAGCGATTCAGAGAGCACCTCTGGGCCACCCGGACGAACCAACCCAACCAACCTGTAGCACAGCATTTCAACTCCCCCTCCCACTCCACCGAGGATATGCAGGTCATTGGACTCATCCACCGCCAAACCACAACAACCCGACGGTCGGAGGAGGAGCGTCTTATCTTCCGACTGGGAACCCTCCAACCGCAGGGGATGAACTTGGACTTCACCAGTTTCTTCATCCCCCCTCCCCCCACCTTGTCTCAGCCGGATCCCTCCAGCCCGGCACCGCCTTCCTGACCTGCAGTCTTCTTCTTGACCTCTCCGCCTCCATCCTACTCCGACCTATCACCCTCACCTTGACCTCTTTCCACCTATCACATTTCCAACGCCCCTCCTCCAAGTCCCTCCTCCCTACCTTTTATCTTCTCCTGCTGAACACTCTCTGCTCATTCCTGAAGAAGGGCCTGTGCCCGAAACGTCGAATCTCCTGTTCCCTGGATGCTGCCTGACCTGCTGTGCTGTTCCAGCAATAAAGTTTCAAATTTGTATGTTAACCCCTATAGACTATTGCACGCACCTCTCTTAAAAATGCTGTTTGGAAATGAATTGCAAGACAAAGTTTGAATTAATTATTAAGCTGACAGTGTTTGTCATGGCTGCAAATTGCGAACAGCCAAGAGTTCCCAAAACACACGTCACATTCCTTGCTGTCCTGATTTAAAAAGAGACATTGAAAGACTGGAGACTAAGTAAAGCTGGTCTGATATAGGAAGAAGACGGAAGTCATTCAGTGAGACCCCAGCTGACCAGTAACCTGGCTCCGCAAATACTGCATGCCCTCATATCCCTCCATTATTGCTGCATCCATTTTGTGGCTCAAAACAGACTCTCTGCTTCACTGAAAACAAATGCTGAAGATCACAGCAGGTCAGGCAGCGTCCACGAAGAGACAACAGGCTAATGTTTCGAGTCGAGATGACTTCTTCTTCAGAGCTAACATGAAGCATGGAGGTAACAGCATCTATGCAATAATGTGGGGTGGGGGCGGGAGGGTGAAGTGCTGGTGGAGAAAGGATGTTGAGAGAGTAGGTGGGAATGAGAGAATAGCAGATCAGTGGTGTGAAGATTAGAGTGGTGCTGGAAAAGCATAACAGGTCAGGCAGCATCCGAGGAGCAGGAAAATCAACGTTTCGGGCAAAAGCCCTCATCAAGAATGATGAAGTCCCCATGATGAAGGGCTTTTGCCCAAAACATTGATTTTCCTGCTCCTCAGATGCTGCCCGACCTGCTATGCTTTTCCAGCACCACTCTAATCTTGACTCTAATCTCTAGTATCCCCCTCCACCTAGAACAATGATGTGTATCATTGTCAGACTGGACACACCATTGTTCTGCCATTCTCGCATTCCCATCACTTAATCTGAACTATCAGCATCATAGAATCCCTACAGTGTGGAAACAGGCCCTTTGGCCCAACAATCCACACCACTCCTCCTAAGAGTAACCAACCCAGACCCATTGCCCTGCCCTATTATCCTACATTTATCCCTGACTAATGCACCTAATCTACACATCCCTGAACAATAGGGGCAATTTAGCACAGCCAATTCATCTAACCTGCATATCTTTGAATAGGGGGAGGAAACCCACATAGACATGGGGAGACCGTGCAAACTCCATACTGTCACCTGAGGTGGGAATCGAACCCAGGTCCCTGGCACTGAGGCAGCAGTGTTAACCACTGAGCCACCATGCCACCCCAAAAGACTGGTGTCGGTAACAAGGGACCACAACTGTTTCTGCCGAGAACATCCTTTGTTCCCCAGCATTCCAACTGCTGCATTGATGCTCTCCCTCTACACTTCATGTTAGCTCTGATGAAGAGTCATCTGGACTCGAAATGCTATCTTGCTCTCTCTCCATGGATGCTGCCTGACCAGCTGTGACCTCCAGTATTTGCTGTTTTTAGTAGAGATTCCAGCATCTGCAGTAACTTGCTCCCTATAGCTTTATTGTATTGTCTATGTGATTAACTCTGACAAAGTGTCTGGGAAATCACTGATTAATCTGCTCATGGAGCTTGTTGAGCACATCCTCTTGGTGGCAGGCAACGCCCTTCCCAGCTGAAACTCATCACCTGAGCCCTGCTCTTATGGCACTGTGGTAGTGTCCTTTATCTTAATCTAGGAAGCCTGAGTTCAAGTCCCATCTGTTCCAGCGGTATGCAAAAACATTGCTGAGCTGGTTGATTTGAAAATAGATTAATTATGAGCAGTATTTGGGGGATGAAACAGCTCCAGTGGATTCCATTCCCCTTAATGGTTTTTGCAGGTAAATATTGAATTGGTTACACTCGTGTTTTTAACTAGTGTGGTTAGTCATTTTAAAGAAAATGCAAAAATAAAGTCACAGTGATTTTGGTGGTGGGAAGGTTGTTCAGTTGTGTGTAATGGCACTACAGCATACAGAAAATAAAACAGACCCAGGAATGGACAGTAGTGGTGTCCCTATCTCTAGACCTTGGGTTCAAGTTCCACCTGAGCATATTGATACATACATTTGATTCGGAAAATATTGGGCTATATGTTAGAGTGGTGGTATAAACAAGTAGTTCTGGGATTACAGGTATTTTGCAGCACGATTTGGCAATAACGTCGCAGAAGAATTATGGAACAATATTTTGGAGAATGCTTCTCTCTGTTAGCAACAGCGCAATTCCAATGGGCATTGGTTGACGCGCTTCATTCTGCGCATTTGCCAATATTAGCTGTTGACCGAGCAGCTTTCTGAGAGGTAATGTACAGAGAGCAGCTTTCTTACACTTTTTAAATTCACTTTTGTTTTGCTAATAAATTTGATTTCAACCTTTATTCAGGCTGTGCTATACTTTGCGTTAGACCTTCGGGTGATTTTTGAGCGATCGTGAGTGATATTTTCTGCTGGTCTATCCCTAACCCCACTTTTCCCATAGGCCCCATTATTTCTATTAAGTGATTTTCTATTAAGCAAGGTTTCACAGGAACCCAACTACAGCGTTATAGGAGAACTACCTGTATGACTGGCCTAGTATCCCAGAGTCCCTTTGGTTCAATGCATATGATGAAATGTAAATTCAGTAAAATATCTGGAATTAAAAGCTAACCTCATGGTGACCCTGTTTGGATCGTCAGTTGTTGTGAAAAACCATCTGCTTCACATCTGTCCTTCAGGAAAATAATCTGCTGTCCTTACCTGGTCTGGCCTACATGAGACTTCAGATCCACAGTGGTGTAATTAGACAAAAAAATGCATAAACAGGGTTATGAGCAATTGCACACCCTTTTTAGTTATTTGAAAACCCTTTTGTTGTGTTTCTAGTCGCACTTCAGCCCCACGTTCCTGACCCCTGCCACCTGTTGTGGAGAGGTGTGGACAGATCAGAGGGTCTGGGTCTCTTGGGTCTGCTCCAGGGCCTGGCCTGGCTGGCTATAAAAAGGTCTGGGCAGCAGCTTGCAGTGGGAGACATGTCTGCCAACTATCTCCTCCCTTCCACGGTTACATTTGTGCCTAGGTGACCTTGGAGATCCAACATGCAGTGTCATCAATACTCTTGATGCCTTCACAGAGAGGTGGGTACTGGGGTGGTGGTGGGGGAGTGGAATATACAGTGCTTTATCTCCCCTCTCCAACTCCATTTTGATTTCGCCCCTTCCTTCTCTCCCGACACGAATCCTACTTTTTGACTGCTCACAATGTCCATGTTGTGCTTCGCTTTGTAAACTTCTGATTGGCTGCATGGGTGATTACCACTGGTGGTTAATAGTTTGAAAAAAAGGTTGTAGTGATTTGGTGGTGGAGGTGCTGTTTTGTGTGTGTGTGTGTGTACGTGCTTCTGAATATAAAAATAGAAAACAGACCCTGGCTTAGTCTGAAAATTCCCAATCTCGTCTGATCTTTGAAGCTAAGCCAACTCAGCCCTTGTTTGTACTAGGATGGGAGACCACCTGGGTGTACTAGCCAGAGTAGAGGGTCTCTTATGATGCAGCGGTAGTGTCCCTATCTCTGAGCCAGGAAACCTGGGTTGAATTCTCGCCTGCACAGGGGTCTTTCTTAACAACTCAACGGGTGGATTCAAAACAAAAGCAGACCCAAGAGAGTTCTTATGACACAGCTGTAGTTTCCCTACCAGAGAGCCAGAAGATCTAGGTTCATATCTTACCTGCCCCGATACACTGATTGTGTTGATTTTAAAAATATCGAGAAAACTGACCCAAGTGTTATTATTTGTCTACTATTGCAATAGGACCTCAGCAGATGCCACCTCCCTGGCCCTACACTCATCTATGAAAAATCTGGAAACAAGGATACCTATGTCAGGCTCCTACTCGTTGACTGCAACTCTGTCTTCAACACCATAATTCCAACCAAACTTATCTCCAAACTCTGAGACCTAGGTCTCTGCTCCCCTCTCTGCCACTGGACCCTCAACTTCTGACCCAAAGACCACAATCAGTGGGGATAGACAACTATACCACCTCCGTGACAATCCCCAACACTGGCATACTCAGCCCCTTACTTTACTCCCAATACACTCCTGACTGTGTGACCGAAGTTTATCCGAACTTGCTGATGATACTGTCACTGTAGGCTGGATCTCAAACAATAATGAGACAGAATACAGGAAAGAGATAGAGTACCTTGTGGTGTGGTATAAAGGTAACAATCTCTCCCTAAAAGTTTGCAAAACTAAAGAGCTGCTCGTTGACTTCAGGAAGCAGGGTGGGGGGCACGTCCATGTCTGCATCAATGAAGCTGAAGTGGAGATGGTCGAGAGCATCAAGTTCCGAGGAGTGAAGATCATGAACAATTCCATCCATGATGTGACAGTCAAGAAAGCACAACAGCATCTCTACTTCCTCAGGAGGCTAAGGAAATTCAGCATGTCCATAAAGACTCTTACCAAATTTTTATAGTTGCACCAACGAAAGCATTCTATCCAGATGCATCATGGTATGACAACTGCTCTGCCCAGGACCATAAGAAACTACAGAGATTTATGTACATAGCCCAGTCCATCAAGCAAACCAACTTTCCATTCATTGACTCCGTCAAACTTTCTCACTCCTTTGGAAAGTCAGACAATATAATCAAAGACCCCTCCCACTCCAATTATAAACTCTTCTAAACTCTTCCGTCAGGCAGAAGATACAAAAGTTTAAACGCACATACCAACAGATTCAAGAACAGCTTCTTCCCCTGCTATTAATAACTTCTGAACAGACATCTCAAATTTCGAATTTAATGTTGACGTCATCTTTTGTGCACCTTCTTTGAAGCTGTAACATTGTATTCCTCACTCCACTTTATTCCTCTGGTGTGCTTTGTATGGTATGATCTGCCTGTACTGCACACAAAACAAAACCTTTCACTGTACCAAGTACATGTGACAATAATAAATAAAACCACATTGAGTGTGTGTGTATGTGTGTAAATGAAACAGACCCAGGAATGAATCCCTTTTTTTGTATGCAGAAATGATTTTGATCATTCCCATTACTTCACCCTTTTCCTGAGCCCTGGTAAGAAAAGCCTTTTCGAGTGCTCATCAAATTTTCTTTTCATGGTCACTATGCTTTCAAATAATTCATTCCAGCTTCTCATAGCCCACTGCACTTAAAAAAGGAAGTGATTGTTTTTGTTGTCTCCTGTACCATTGACATTGGAGTCCTCAGGTTCTTGACCCTCCCACCAGTTGGAACAGTCTCTCTCCAGTGACTGCATCGACATCCTTGCGGGATTTAGGTGACACTATCAGGGATGCTTTCAACTCTCAATCATAACGGGTGGCACAGTGGCTCAGTGGTCAACAGTACTGCCTCACAGCACCAGGGACCTAGGTTTGCCTCTAGCCTCAGGCAACTGTCTGTGTGGAGTTTGCACATTCTCAATGTGTTTGTGTGGGTTTCCTCCCACAGTCCAAAGATGTGCAGGTTAGATGGATTGGCCATGGGAAATGGGTTATAGGGGTAGGGAAGAGTCTGCATGTGATGCTCTTCAGAGGGTTGGTGTGGAACCGATGGGCTGAATGGTCTGTTTCCACAGGGATTCTATGATCTATCAATCTTTGTTTTAAAATGAACAATTAATGAAGTGCCACAGACAATAGTGATTCCAATTGCACATGTCCTGCAGGATTATCCAAAGGAAGAAATGTGATTTATCCTCCATTGGTAAATACAGGGAAATTCAGTGAATGGGCATAATTGTAGAGTAATGAAAATGTAATACATCATTGGATTGAGTTGAATACTCCCTAAATTTGTGTTGAGTCTCCATTTTGTACAGCAAAGAGCAGCAACTTCTGTTAGTTAATCCTGAAGCTTTCTTGGTCAACATTCATATTTATATAGTTAAATTAAGTTTACTTTAATCAAATAGTTTATAACTGTTTAAGGGGAGAGTGAACAAATATTTGAAGCAATGGAAAATTGAGTACGAGGTGCTGGGATGTGTTTTAAACTGCGTCTGCTAATCCATTTCTGTGCCATACATTTCCATGATTTTAATTGGTCAGCTCAGTGGTTAGCACTGCTGCCTCACAGTGCCAGGGACCCGGGTTCAATTCCAGCCTCAGGCGACTGTCTGTGTGGAGCTTGCACATTCTCCCTGTGTTCTGTGTGGGTTTCCTCTGGGTGCTCCGGTATCCTCCCACAGTCCAAAGCTGTGCAGTTAGGTGGATTGTCCATGATATATTGCCCATAGTGTCCAGAGATGTGCAGACTCGGTGGATTAGCCATGGAAACTGCAGGGTTACAGGGTGGGGTCAGGATGGGATGCTCTTCAGAGGGTCAGTGTGGACTTGATGGGCTGAATGGCCTGCTTCCACACTATAATAATGCACTCTCTAATTTTATACCCCTAGATCGACATCTCCACATTTATTGAGGCTTAACTAAAAACAAAATACTGCAGATGCTGGAAGTCTTAAAGGCAGAAAGTTTGAAAGAGACTCTGCAAGTTCTGGCACCATCTCGGAACATGGAAACAGAGTTAATGGTTTAAGTTTGGAATGACTGTCCGCATTTAGCTCGCCAATTTTCTTTGTTATTTAGAAATTGGCACATATCCTGTGAATTTTAATCTCTGTTATCTGTTCTTGAAATGCCTTGGCTTGATTTGTTTTCTTTCTACATTGCACTCATGCAGAAAGCAAACAGTGCGGGAAGGAAGCTGTGTGTATTTTAAAAGAAAAGGCGATGGCCATTCTGCCTTCAGTCCCATTTTATTGGACCATGCTAAATCTGAATCTTAATTCCATCCACCTGTCAGGATTCTGTAACATAAGTTAGGGTGTAGCAATTATGCAGTGTACTTCCTGAAAAGGAAACCTGTAACAATTGGAATAAGGGCTAGTGGATCTCATTGACTGAGATCTCTGATTGTTCACTTGGGCCAATCAGGGAGCCATGGCTGACAGATATAAAAGGAAACTAGGTGTGTCAGGTTGGACCGAGAGCCGGAAGGGGCACAGGGTGGGCTACCTTAGAGTGGGCGGAAGGTGGGAGGGACGGGTGGGTTGCTGGGGGAAGGTAGCTGTGTTTTATGTACTTTTCTATGTAATTGGAGTGTCTAATATACACTTGTCATTGTTACTGTTTTGTGATGACTGAAACTGGGATTTGAGGTTTGTCCTCATTTCCCTGAAAACTTGTTGAATGGTAGGGTTTGGGGACTGGCTTTGCTGTCCCTTTCCCCTGTAAATTGCTGTTTCTTGTATACCGCTGTTTATGTTAACTGTTTGTTTGTAATTTGTACTGGTTAATGAAATTTTAAAAAATAAACAGGAGCACTAGCTTTCGGAGTACTGCTCCTTCATCAGGTTCATAACCACCTGATGAAGGAGCAGCGCTCTGAAAGCTTGTGCTTCTAAATAAACCTGTTGGACTATAACCTGGTGTTGTGTGATTTTTAATTTTTCCTGGTGTAGAGCTAATGTATTGACTCGCCCTCCTACTAGCAAGTTGGTAAAGTCAAGGCAGAGCTAAAAATCGAACCCAGATGAGAAAGGGTTATGTCGAAAATGCATATTTCCTCCTGGTGATGTCTTTCACATCTCCAGTTAACACCTCTATAATCAAAACTCAACCAAACCATTAACATTGTTTCTGGAGTTAGCAACTATTCTCTTCATTATTAACTCTGCGGCAGATTTTTACCTGAAAGTTTTTTAATCATGCCTCCCAGATTTAAGTCCAACTCATTCATATATGTACAACAAAAAGCAAAGGACTCCACACAGAGACTTGTGAAATGTCACTGAAAACCACTTTTTAGTTTCAAAAACATCCATTGACCAATGCTCTTTGTCTCCTTTTGCTGAATTAATTATGGATCCAACTTGTCACATATCCCTCTATCCTGTGGGTTTTTACTTCCCTGACCAGTCTAGTCCATGTGATCTTGTCAAATTCTCACCAAGATTTTGCGGTGGCACAGTGGCTCAGTGGTTAGTCCCCTCTCAGTGCCAGGGACCCTGGTTCAATCCCACCCTTGAGTTACTCTGTGTGGAGTTTGCATCTTCTCCCCGTGTCAATGTTGGTTTCCTCCGGGTGCTTCGGTCTTCTCCCACAACCCAAAGATGTGCAGGTTATGTGGATCGGCCATACTAAATGGAGGGTTATGGGGATGGGGATGGTCTGGGTGAAATGCTCTTCGGAGGATTGGTGTAGACTCGATGGGCCTAATGGCCTACTTCCACATTGTTGGGATTCTATGATTCATTTGTACAACATGTACTGCATCACTCTGCTTCATCATTTTCGTAACTACCACAAAATACAAAACCTGGCTGTAACAAGACCAGGCGAAAGTGAGTACTGCAGATGCTAGAGATCAGAGACAAGATTAGAGTGGTGCTGGAAACGCACAGCAGGTCAGGCAGCATTCAAGGAGGAGGAAAATCGATGTTTCAGGCAAATGCCCATCCTTCGGGCTTTTGCCTGAAATGTCGATTTTCCTGCTCCTTGGATGTTGCCTGACCTACTGTGCTTTTCCAGCACCACTCTAATCTTGTAACGTGATCATACAGACTACCCTGATGACACTGTACCTTAGTTACTGAGGCAGGCACTGAGCCACCACCAAGCCTCATGTTATCTTGTCTTGCAAACTTATTGTTATTTCTTCACCTGGAACTTCTTCCTTTAACAGTCCTAAAGCACATGGTTCAAGAAGGCAGCTCACCACCACCTTCTCTGGGATAGTTTGGGATGGGCAATAAATGCTGGCTGAACAAATTACTGAATAGATAAGTAAGAAAAAAAAAGTTGATTGTGTTTCTCAGAGTTGAATTGAATAATTTGCAGAACACTGAAGCTGGCCTGATCAATCAGTAGTTAATTGGTCAGTCCCTCATGCAGTTTTAAAACAATGGAACAACACTCAATCTTCTGGTACCTCAGAAGGATTGTGCTGCTCATTGGGTAATCTCTTACTAAATGTATATTGATACCAATATCTAACATTTATGTGTAGTGTTAGTCACACTGCATATAATAAGTTTACCCAGTCTGTTGGATATGTAACAAAAACATTGCAATAAACGTGCCCAACTATCCATTTGGAATTTGTTCGCTTATTCCCATCTTTACCCAATTATCTCTTGGTTTCCTTTGTACTGTCCTATAACTCGCTTCAAGCTGGGAATATGGGAATGAAATCCTTTTCAATTCCTGTTAAACATTTATGCTGTTAGTAGGAGGTGACCAGCTCCCTTTTGAAAGAGCTCCCTTGAAGCTGCCTCATGTAATTCACAAGTTCCATGATACTGAGTAGAAACAAACTCAAAGAAAGCGCCCAAGTGCATACTGCCTAATTATTAACTTTTAATAAATCATTATAGAATAAGTAATAAATAATGCATAACAAATCTAAATTGATTCATATATGCGCTTGAAAGAACTCCCACCTTCTCCGTTTGGATTATTTTACATTCTGTGAATGAATTGTTACAAGGAATTGTCAATTGTACTGACTTTCCATTTTTCTTTTTACATTTATAAGTTTCAGTTCTCTTTTGGCTGGTTGTCATTTGATTCGTATCTGCTTGGCCTTGTTTTAAAGCTGATGTTTCCCCCTATGTTTCGGATTCCTTCCTCTTTCCCACCTCCAATTCAGCCACACTATTCCTGAGAATCCCAATATATTGTTGCACAACTTTTGTTTTGTCCGTTATGGATTGCTACTGTTGTGGATTAGGCCAAAGCACTCAGCCCAGAGCAGCCAGCCTAGGCCATAACTTTGCAATTTGTTTTGGTATGTGTACAGTGAAAATTACCCGAAGTTACCGAGGTTGACGACCAGGTTTTAAAACAGACAAAAATTCATTCACAAAATTACACAATGAAACACAAAGGACAGAATAAAGAACCCCTACAGAACTCAGTCAATCCAAACTAGACTTAATTATGCTGTTCCGAATAAATATAAAGTCCTAATAAGCAAACCCCCTTAGAAAAACAGTAAAATGGAACAAGTGTCGATATGTTGAAGTGAGAAGAGCAGAAGGAGAGAGAGAGTTTAGCAGTCTGTTTCCACACAGCTGAACTCCTAACTAGTTCTGGGCTGAGCTTTTGCTTCCAGAGCTGACCACTTTCCTTTCATTTATACAGGTCACTTCTAAAACATGACCACTTTGGCCTGAAGTCTCATCTGTTTACATATAAACAAAAGGCCGCTCTACACCCTTTATCATTACTGTACCAAACTAGCCATATCGGAGCCAGGAGGGTTTTATGACACCTCTGAAAAAGATCAAGGGCACAGTATCCTTGAGAAAAGGAACAGCTTTTTAGGAAAAAAGGACCAGCTTTGTGACACTGCATCCTGCCTGAAGTACCCATTTGATTTTACGAATAAGAATTAATTCAACAATGTTTTGCACTGAATGTAACAATGGAGAGAATGGAGGTTGCAATTTTCACAATTTGTGCCTCTTTTAGATTAGATTAAATTAGATTCGATTCCCTACAGTGTGGAAACACGCCACTCTGCTCAACCAGTCCACACCGACCCTCCGAAGAGTAACCCACCCAGACTCATTTCCCTCTAACTAATACACCTAACACTATGGGCAATTTATCATGGTCAGTTCACCTGACTTGCACATCTTTGGACTGTGGAAGGAAACAGGAGCACCCGGAGGAAACCCACGCAGACACGGGGAGAATGTGCAAACTCCACACAGACAATCGCCCAAGGCTGGAATCGAACCTGGGACCCTGGTGCTGTGAGGCAGCAGTGCTAACCCCTGAGCCACCATGCTACCCAATATTATTAATATTTATCTTACACAAAAATAAAGTCCATTAGTGACTTAGCATGCAATTTATCTCAGGAAATGAACTGCTATCTAATTGATAGTTGCTCCAGGCGAAGCTAAGAACATGAACTTTGCAAACTCCTTGCATGTTAAGTTTGGTTCAATCACTTCACAAATGAATTTTTAACTATCAAAAGGCTGGACTAGCTTGCCATTAAGAAGTAGACATTGTGGGTTTTTGATGCTGACAATCTTATTTCTGGGCATGCATCAATTTACTCCAAAACTCTTAAATTACATGACAGGATAAATGCAGGAAGGATGTTTCCCCTGGCCTTGGGGTGGGGTGATTCAGTGTCCGAAAAAGAGGACTCTATTTTGGACTGAGAGAAGGAGGAATTTCTTCTTTGATTTGATTTATTGTTGTCACGTGTACCTGGGCTGTGTTCACAACTTTCTATAGTTTCTTATGGTCCAAGGCAGAGCAGTTGCTGCACCAAGCTGTTATGCACCCAGATAGAATGCTTTCTGTGGTATGTCTGTAAAAGTTGGTGAGGGTTCTCATAAGCCTGCTTAGGAAAAAGAGGCGTTGTTGTGCCTTCCTGACTGTGGCATCGACTTGGGTGGACCAGGACAGATTGTTGGCAATCGTCACTCTTCAGAACTTGATGATCTCGACCCTCTCCACCTCAGCTCCATTGACGAAGACAGAGGCCTGTCTTTCTCCTTTCTGGGGTGGTGAATCTTTGGAATTGTCTGCTCCAAAGGGTGGTGAAAACTAAGATGTCAAATGTGCTCAAGATTGAATTTCTAGACACAGTACAGAAGACATCAAGGGGCATGGGAATAGTGCAGCAAAATGATGTTGAAGTAGATGATCTAGAATTTTAGAGCCAAATTGATGATGGACAATGTTTCTATTAGTAGATTGGGTTGCCTATTGATGAAGATCTTCTCAATTTAATTAGCGATGTCCAGTGCCGATGTTAATTAATTGCATTGTTGCATTAAACATTCAGCTATGGGATCTTGCTGTGCATTGAGCTTTGATATCTCCGTCTTCTGACCGCAGACAGTCTGAGTGTATTCACATCCCATTAATGCTGCATTTTATTTGTATTGCAACAACTGAGACTGCCTCAGTACTTCACTTGCTAAATACAGTTTGACGTGTGTTTCTCAGAAATAATATCGGGGAGTAATTTGAGGGGTTTCAGCCAGTCTAGACTTTAATAGCAATAAAAGCAAAATACTGTGGATGATGGAAATCTGAAACAAATACAGAGGTTGTTGGAGAACCTCAGCAGGTCTGGCAGCATCTGTGGAGAGAGAGAAACTTAATTAATGTTTTGAGTCCAGTATGACTCTTTGGTTCAGAACTCTTTTAATTGTGGGTTTTTTTTTTCCTTTCTTTCTCCCTCTTCACAACTGTGGCCAAACCTGCTGACATTCTCCAGTATTCTGTGTTTGTTTCAGATTTTAATAGGTTCAGTTTATATCAAACTTCCTGAACTGGGGAATAGGATACGTCCTGCAGGATTGTCTGAAATTCTTCTAAGATCAAGCTCCAAAAGTCTCAAATAGTGCCTGCAAAGTGACTTCTTTTTAATTCATTCACAGGATGTGGGGCCACTGGCCAGGCCAGCATTTATTGTCCATCGCTAATTGCCAACAGGGCAGTTAAAAGTCAACCACAATGCTGTGGGTCTGGAGTCAAATGTAGTCAGGACCAGGTAAGGATGGCAGATTTCCTTCCCTAAAGGACATTGTTGAAAAAATTCATCTGGTTCACTAATCAGTAATGGATTCATAGTCATCATTAGACGCTTAATTCCAGTTTTTAAAAAAAACTGAATTCAAATTCTACCATGGCAGATTCAAACCTGGGTCCCCAGAACATTACCTGGGTCTCTGGACTAACAGTTCAGCAATAACATCACTAGGCCATTGCCTCCCCCACGCCATTATAACGAAGGGCTTAGAAGCTTTGGCTGGTTTCACTACCACAAATCTTTGTTGCAAGTATAAGCTCCTGATATCATGTGGGTAAGAATATATTCATCAGCAAAGGATAGGCCTAATCTTGATGGATAGTGAATGGGCTTATTACATATTGTGTAATAGTGACTCACTTTGCATTTGCAATACATAGAGTTATACAACATGGGAACAGACCCTTCAGTCCAAGCAGTCCATGCTGAGCATAATCACAAACTAAACTAAACCAATCCTAACTGCCTGCTCTGGGCCCATATTCCTCCAAACATTTCCTACTCGTGTACTTATCTAAATGTCTATTAAACGTTATAATTGTGCCTGTATCCACCACTTCCTCAGGACGTTCATTTCACACTTGGACCACCTTCCATGCAAAAAGAATGTCTCGTCTTCTTTAAATCTCTCTCCTCTTACCTGGAAAACTATGCTCCCTCGTCTTGAAATCCTCTATGATGTTGTCCTGTGAGATATCTGGCTCAATGTACAAGTAATTCACATTGCTGCCTTGGGAATATTCCTTCTGTAACTAGCTCTAAACTGGGTTAGCTTCTCCCAGGAATGCTCCTCTATATCCTGATGATTTGGGGTTATCTTGTGGTCTTTGTTAACTCTCTCAGGCACTAACTGCCTTGTACAGTAGTTATACCTTTGGAGGGTGGTGCAGCAGGAGTTGAGATCTTCTTTGAAGTGGGTAAAAATTTGATGAGGAAATGTCAGTTGGGAATTCTTAAGAATTTTATTAGAAGTTAATTCTTCTGGACATCACCTGTTTGGGTAACGACAAGTTGGAAATCATTCAAACAGGAAAGCAAACTATTTAGAATGTTGGAAGCCTGAAATAAAAACTGAAAATGTTGGTCTAGCAACAATTGTTGAAAATGGAACACAGTTAATGTCATAGAATCCCTACAGTGCAGAAGCAGGTTATTCAGCCCATCGAATCCAAACCTATCTTCCAAAGAGCATTCCAACCCCCTTCTTTATCCCCATAACCCCACATTCTCCATGGCTAATCGACCCAGCCTGCACATTTCTGAACACTATGGGCAATTTCCCTTGGCCAATCCACCCTAACCTGCACATCTTTGGACTGTGGGAGGAAACCGGAGCTAACCCGCACAAACATGGGACAAATGTGCAAACTCCACACAGACAGTCACCCGAGAATGGAATCAAACCCGTGGAGCTGTGAGGCAGCAGTGCTAACCATGGAGCCACCATGCCACAAATGCGGTAATTTTGTGACCTTTCAACTCAATTGGGAGAACAGAAGTTATAGATTTTTGACAAGTGACAAGGGAAGAACAACGATGAAGGTCTGTGACAAGTGTGTAATTTGTCTTTTGAAGAGAGTTCACCTTTTTAAGGGCTCCATATGCTGTGTGTGCACAATGTTGCGACTCTGCCTGACAGTCTATATTGTGTACATAAGCTGCACATACAAAGATGTTAGTTTGAGTCATAGAGATGTTCAGCATGGAAGCGGACCCTTCGGTTCAACCCGTCCATGCTGACCAGATATCCCAACCCAATCTAGCCCCACCTGCCAGTATCCGGCCCATATCCCTCCAAACCCTTCCTATTCATATACCCATCCAAATGCCTCTTAAATGTTGCAATTGTACCAGCCTCCATCGCTTCCTCTGGCAGCTCATTCCATACATGTACCACCCTCTTCGTGAAAAAGTTGCCACTTTGGTCTCTTTTATATCTTTCCCCTCTCACCCTAAACCTATGCTGTCTAGCTCTGGACTCCTCCACCCCAGGGAAAAGACTTTGTCTATTTATCCTATCCATGCCCCTCATGATTTTATTAACCTCTGTAAGGTCACTCTTCAGCCTTCGACACAGATGTATCCTAGTATCCCCACAGGAGATATCCTGGTCTTTTCCTGCGAGGACTGGGATTATGTCCTCCCAGGAGGGTCAAGGAGCCTGGTGTCAGGCAGCCCTCCAGGTCCATTCTGCCCTGGTGTGGGCTGCTTTCTTCTGGCACGAGAAGAAGTGAGGGAATCAGTATAAGCTGAGGGGTGGCTGGTACTGGTGATGGAATAGTGGGTGGGGTATTCTGACAGAGTGAGTAGGCAGCGCAGTTGGCATGCAGGGTTCGTGATGTGGCAGGCTGAGAGTGGGGCGAGGGAAGATGTTGTGGACCAAGTGAGTGTCAGGGCGAGAGCCTCAGTTGAGCATTAGGCTCAGTAGCAGAGATTGAGGTAACGGAGGCAAGATTGTGGCACTTATCTTGGGCACAGCGAGGAAAGGTCACTAATCTTGCAGGGACCTCTGCCTGTTCCTCTGCAACATGGAGGTGGCACTGACCCTGGGTGGTGACCTTGGACCAGGTTGGCATGTCCTGATGGCATGGCCTCATAGGCCAGTCCTCCTGGGAGAGGGACACCATCCCCCCCTGACCCCCCGACCCCCATAGCACCCCCTCCTCCAGGTCCACCCGATTTCTATTGGAGAATCGCAGCACCATCCTCTCCCACTCCTCCGTTTTTGACCCATGTCCATCACCGACCAGGGCAGCTTCGGAATGCCAGTGCCAGTTCAGATGCTCGGTGACCTTTTCAATATGGGGTGGGTAGCAGGGATGCAGGCGGATATCCACTGAGTGGCAGGTGCCAAGGCAGGGCTGGAGTTGGATGAATGGAACACCATTTGAGTGGGGTAGGTAGTTAATGGGAACATAGAAAATAGGTGCAGGAGTAGGCCATTCTGACCTTCAAGCCTGAACCCTCATTCAATACAATCGTGGCTAATCATACAATCTCAGTATCCCACTCCCGCCGTCTCCCCATACCCCTTGATCCCTTTCACTGCAAGGGTCACATTCAGCTCCCTCTTGGATAGATCTAACAAACTGGCCCCCACAGCTTCCTGCGGGAGAGAATTCCCCAGGCTCACAGCTCTCTGAGTGAAGAAATTCTGCCTCATCTCAGGCCTGAATGACTTACTCTTTATTTTCAGAATAACGAGGTGGGTTTGGTCAGATGCAGTGCAAAATCTTGCAGGGCCTCATAGTGAAGTATCCTCCATTAAAAACGTAGCCACTGTACACGTTGAAGTGGGCCAAGGATAGAGAGGTCAAAGTGAGAGCAAAGTAGAGGATTGAGGTGACAGCGACTGAAAGTTTAGGGTCACTCCTTGTAGCATGAACAGAAATGTTCCTCAAAGTGGTCACCCAGCATTTTTGGTCTCTTCATTGTAGAGGAGGCCCAATGTGAGCAGCGAATGTTGTATAATAAACGGAAAGATGAACATCACTGAGTCACCTAAGCAGGCCTGTTTTGGGGCATCGGGCAGTGAGAAGGGAAGAGGGTTGGACTTTAAGGGAATGTTTCTGTCAGAAAGTAGGGAATGGAGCTAATTGGAAATGAGCCCTGTTTATTGCTTTCACTTTGCAAGCTGATAGACTGCAGAAAGGATACAGCTGGCAGCTTAATGGGCAAGGTTGGCAGCCGGATTTGATATGTGCTATCCACATCTATTCTCAGGAGAAGTGTGATATTCTCCAGCTGCTCTGAGGCCACTCCATTTGAACCTACTAGCTCAAGGACTGCTATCACAGGCAAGACAAACAATCCCTTATGACAGGTTCAAAGGCTTTCCCAAGGAATGATATGTCAACCCAAGTTAGAATTGAGCACTTGGTGATCTTGATGGTGAACAAATTACTTAACAAGCTGCCATTGCCTACTTGCAAGCGATTGTATCATTTTATTTTTTGGTACATGCACACTGAGCATCAGCTTGGCAATCAAATGCCAAAGATCTCCATGACTTGCTGCAAATATGCATCCCTAGTTTTTGTTTCAGAAGATGGGAGAGGTGTTCAGAATCATGAAGGGTTTTAATGAGCGTCATTAGAAGCAGTTTTCCATGGCAGCAGAGTTGATAACCGGAGGACACAGATTCGAGGTAATTTGCAGAAGAACCAATGACATCAGGCAAGGGAAATATCTGCAGCGTTTTGTCATCCAGGAATGTACTGAGGGAAAGGCTAGAGTAAGCACATCCAATCATAACTTTGAAAAGGAGATTGGACATGTGCTAGATCTGGGAAAGTACACATGGCTGTGCAGAAACAGGAAGGGACTCATTAGATAGCTCTAGCACATCCTGATGGATCAAAGAGCTGGCTCCTGTGCTGGATTATTTTATATAAAGCTTGCTGCTTTGGTTCCCTAATATAAAATGAATTTCAGTGGTTTATGTCAGTATTAGTTGCTGTATGCCCGGAGTGGAAAACTACTTTTGATTTAAAACTGACTGTTACATCCAGGCAGGTCACAAATAGGGGCAAGCTGACATTTTAGCGCCTATCTTTCAATTGTTACGAGAAACTTTGTCATCACTTGCTACAACTGAGAGGCTCTCATGTTCATGAAAATGATTCCAGTTTCATGTCTCACCTTTCTCCAGATATATTTTTTAGATTAGATTACTTACAGTGTGGAAACAGGCCCTTCGGTCCAACAAGTCCACACCAACCCACCATTCCCCTACATTTACCCCTTCACCTAATGCTACGGGTAATTTAGCACGGCCAATTCACCTAACCTGCACATTTTTGGACTGTGGGAGGAAACCAGAAAACCTAGAGGAAAGCCACCCACACACAGGGAGAATGTGCAAACTCCACTCAGACAGTCGCCTGAGGTGGGAAATGAACCTGGGTCTCTGGTTCTGTGAGGCAGTAGTGCTAACCACTGTGCCACTGTGCCTCCCAATGTTATAATGCACCTGAACAGGTTAACTACAAGTATCTATGTCATGGATCTGAGCCTGTAGTTGTGTATAGATCCGACCATGTGCTATGGACCTGATCAAATCCCCTCAAAATATATTCAGAGGATAGTCTTTGCCCTAAGTTTTTCTTATTTTTAAGATAAGTTCAAACATGGCATTGCAGATGCAATTTGATTGGTCAAACTACTCAGCATTAAGCAAATCGCACTTTATTTGTGCACTACAGTTAAAATACAACAAAAGAAAGAAGAAAAAGTGGATACCTTAACTCTATTGGAAAACTTAACAGAATTATAGATTATTTAACTACTAAACAGTAACTGTTCCAATATTGTAACATCCATAACCACAGCCTTGGTAAAAGGCAAATTTAGTCAAACTGAACATCTCACGTGCAATTCTGGCAACAGGAAGAGAATCCCCAGTTTTCAGTGTAACTGAGAGTGGCAAAACAGTTTCCTCACTCAGCTTCAAGACCCCAGCAACCTCCACGGAAAAGCAAAAACTAGAAGTCCTGGTTTTGTGGGGTCTTGCCCTACCCATTCAGGCTGCTTCTACTGTTCCAACTTAAAAAAAAACAATACCTCGTAGGCTTTGTCAGATTTCAATAGACAGCTCTGTACATCTGTCTATAAAACCTCACTTCAAAAAAAGACAGGAGAAAATTCACCTCTTAAAGCCGTAGTATCATTACACCTGTCCGTATTGGTTACTGAAGACCTTAGAAAATCATTTGGGCTTTCTGTAACAATCCAGCAGCATTGTAGTGACTTTCCCTGATATTTTGACCGAATTTGGAATGTTGTGCATTATAATTGCAAGAATTCAGAGGCACAGGAGATGATACACAAAAACTTGCTCAAAGAAAACACAAAACTGAGCCATTGTAACCAGTAGTGATGATTGAACAGGCTGGGCTTTTTATTCCCCTTGAGGAGGAAAGACTGAATGATGATGAAACTGAAGTTCATTAAAATAATGAAGTATTTTGATAGGGTAGGTACAAATTTCACCTGTGGTAGTCTCTGGAACTATAGAACATAAATAATAAGTGTTATAAATAACTTACCTGTTAGGGACCATTAACATTTAAAGAAGAGATGTGAACTTCATGAATTAACTGACAGAACTGTCGCATGATTTCATTTTTCAGAAAAAAAACAAACTTTATCACATATAGAAATAGAAAAATTAGAGTAAGCAAGTGATACTAATATAGCATTCAATCTTTAAAGATCTATGCTGTAAACTCTTGAAAATACATTTAGTTTGGTCCCAGAAAAATGTATGTCTGGCATTTACTTTACTTCTCTTCAGGGTTTCAGCTGTTGTCCCAGGATGATCCTTCCTTTAACTTGAGGACAAGTGACCTTCTGATTTTCTTTTAAACCTCAACACTCAATCCAGAAATCCATAGCTCAGCCACAGGCATCTCTGTGACCCTCGTGCTATAGTTTAAAACGTCATAAAAGACCCATGACTTCCAATAGCCATTAATGGTTTCAAAATGCAACCGAGTTGATAACTTTGCAAGAGTGGAGCTTTGGAAGTGAACTACCTTTTCTTGAGAGGATTGCTATTGAGTTACTTCTTTAGTATCAAGTTAAACAAATCTTCCTGCTGTTTTACCTCTTGCTAACTTTGGGACTAGTTTTCAGAACAAGACAATTATAGACTGCATTATACAGGATAGAACTTGCATTTATTCTCCTTCGGGTGTGTGTCTAGCTTTATCTTTGGACTTCAAAGGGAAGAAAACTGCCATCCTTCCCTGGTCTGACCGACATGTGACTCCAGATCCACAACAATGTGGTTGACACTTAAGTGCATTCTGGACAATTAGATATGGGCAAAATTTGCTGACCCAGCCAACGATGCTCTCATCTAATGAATGAATAACAAAAAGCTCCATCAGACCCAAAGTTGTCACCGTCTCTTGGTTGATTTCCACACATCAATTATTCTCACCTGCTGACTAACTGAATTCAAAGTTTAATTCAAACAAACACCTCGAGCCTCCACATAGCTTAATGCATTGTGACGCATACACACACACAATTTGTGACATGCAGATTGACTGTCTTTTAATTGTAAAAGTGGCCTAATTCTGGACTCCAGACTCCACAATATGGTTGACTGTGAATTGCCCTCTGGGCAATTAGATACAGGAAATAATTGCTGGCCACAGCCATTGTGCTCACATCCTTTGAATGAATTAAAAGAATGCACCATCGTGTTAGCAGTATGCCATTCAGTTGGCATTAATAGTAACAATGTCGCCAGACTTCTGGCCAGATGGCACCAGAGTAAAATGCTCCTGATGGTGTTCCTCTGCTCCGCCCTCTCTTTTTCCTTTTTTTGTATCCCTCTCTTTTCTCTGTTTAGCATTTTCTTTTTCCATTTTTGACTTGGACTTACCCGAAGGCGAATGGAGATTGTGATTCTAAACCGGACTCTGACGCTGGTGAGTCCCGGAGACCATTATGGGGAAGTAAATCCCAGAACGGAGGCCATTGTGGGGGAAATGAGAGCTGGAGTGGGAGCTGACATGAGGAAGCAGGTCCTGGAGCAGAGGCCGGCGTGGGGAAATGAGTCCTGGACCAGAGGCCGGCGTGTGGACATGAGTCCTGGACCAGAGGCCGGCGTGGGGAAATGAGTCCTGGACCAGAGGCCGGCGTGGGGACATGAGTCCTGGACCAGAGGCCGGCGTGGGGAAATGAGTCCTGGACCAGAGGCCGGCGTGGGGTCATGAGTCCTGGACCAGAGGCCGGCGTGGGGTCATGAGTCCTGGACCAGAGGCCGGCGTGGGGACATGAGTCCTGGACCAGAGGCCGGCGTGGGGACATGAGTCCTGGACCAGAGGCCGGCGTGGGGTCATGAGTCCTGGACCAGAGGCCGGCGTGGGGACATGAGTCCTGGACCAGAGGCCGTCGTGGGGACATGAGTCCTGGACCAGAGGCCGGCGTGGGGACATGAGTCCTGGACCAGAGGCCGTCGTGGGGTCATGAGTCCTGGACCAGAGGCCGTCGTGGGGTCATGAGTCCTGGACCAGAGGCCGTCGTGGGGACATGAGTCCTGGACCAGAGGCCGGCGTGGGGACATGAGTCCTGGACCAGAGGCCGGCGTGGGGACATGAGTCCTGGACCAGAGGTCGGTGTGGGGGAATGCAGTCCTGGAGCGGAGGCCGGCGTGGGGACATGAGTCCTGGACCAGAGGCCGGCGTGGGGACATGAGTCCTGGACCAGAGGCCGGCGTGGGGACATGAGTCCTGGACCAGAGGCCGGCGTGGGGACATGAGTCCTGGACCAGAGGTCGGTGTGGGGGAATGCAGTCCTGGAGCGGAGGCTGACGAGGGAGGCAAATCCTAAAGAAAACCTACCTTGAAACAGCTGAGAGGGGGCTGGAGGCTTGGAGTCGAGTGAGGATGGTTGTTAGACTGGGGTTTGGCATGGGCGTTCAGACCACATATGGAAGTCCCTGTGCTGAGTTACTGCAATGTAATGTTTATTTGTAAATTGTTTATCTGACTGTAATGTCTACCCTTTTAACAGAGGTCGTTCTGCTATATTTCGTTACTGCAAATTTGCTGCAACACAATTGATGAATTGGGGGCACTGTTTCTAAAGCGTGTATTGGTTATAATGCAATTCTGGCCCCATTTAGTTTAAATGGTGTTGCTATTACACAATTTTCTTATAACATGGGATTGCACAGTAACAGTAGTGTCTCGTTATAGCAGAACTGACTGTTTGTCATATTTCTAACATATTTTATGAATCACTGTAAAGTCATGCAACTACCTTTTTTTTATTCCTCATTTGTATCTAAGATTTGTACCCAGGCACTTTGTACCTGAAATAACATCATAAGAAGTGACATTGTAAACTTTTCACTGTATTTCTGTACTGGAGTACATGTGACAATAAAACATATGCTAATTGTAATTCTATTACAGCATTGCTGAGGTTGACAGCATAGATTCTGTTTGCTGACACTAATGAACTTTATTATTGTTATTATGACTGACTCTGCATGTGCACACACGAGTAAGATTAAGCCAACTGGCTTTACTGACATGAGGGAGCACACACACAAGCATAGACCTCTCTCAATGCATTAAAACAAAGACGGAACAAACAGACTCTCTTTAGATGGGGAAAAAAAAGTGACCAAAGAGTATATCGCATAAGAAAAACTAAGTGTTAATCTTAAAATTACAAATCTATTTATAAAAGGTTGACAGAGTATTGGATAACCAGAAGTAATCAACAATGACTGCATTTACTGGTTGGCTTGTTCACTCGTTAGTGTCAACAGTAGTTCCTCACGAAGAAAGAATGAAATAGTCTGTACTTGTGAGGGGTATATTGCAGAGAATATTCCTGTATGAAGGCAGCTCCTTTCTGGTGAGAGGTGCCTTGCTTACACACTCTTAAAAAGTGAACTCTCAGTCAACTGAAAAAATGCAACATCCCCAAAGTTGGTCCAAGGAGACAGGAAAGCATAGAATAGAATCCCAACAGTGCAGGAAAGTCCATTTGGTGCACTGAGTATGTACAGACCCTCCGAAGAGTATCCTACCCAGACCCACCCTATCCCCACATTTCCCATGGCTAATCTACCTAACCTGCACATTCATGGACTCTAGAATTTCATAGAGTCATAGAATCTCTACAGTGTGGAAACAGGTCCTTTGCCAAATATGTCCACACTGACCCTCCGAAGAGTAACCCAGCCACACCAATTCCCCTACTCTATTATCATACACAACCCTGAACACTATGGGCAATTTAGTTTGGCCAATTCACCTCACCTACACATCTTTGGATTGTGGGAGGAAACCAGAACACCTGGAGGAAACACACACAGACACTGGGAGAATGTGCAAACTCCGCACAGTCACCCATGGCTGGAATCAAACCCAGGTTCTTGGCGTTGTGAGGCAGCAGTGCTAACTGTTGTCACCCAGGATTAACCAGGATTTGCTGGGAAAGCCCTGGTGGTTTTCCTAATCACTACCGGCTCTTGATTGCCTGCGTTGCTCGTAACAGTTGGAGTTCACACAAACTGCATGAGGTTTGAGATATTTCCATATTTGTGATGTTAAAACCTCACCACCACTCTTGAGGATGAACATAAGATTTCTTGACTGGATGCGATGGAGACTTACCAGAACAGGTCCAGGCTTGAGGGATTTTAGCTCCGACATTAGGTTGGGCAGGCTGGGGTTATTTCACATTGACTCAAAGGATATTGAGGGGTCGTTTGGTCATTGTGGGAGACAAAGAAATTCTGATGGTACAAGGACTAGGAGGAAAATAGGAGAATGAATTTCTTTTCTCATTATTCATCAGACACCAGGAATAACTCCACATTCTTCTTCCAGAATGTTTCACCTGAGACATTTAAAATCTGGTCTGAAAGGCAGCCCTCTAAGTAGTTGAGACAAATCAGAAGTGATCGAAATGATGTGGGTAAAATGTTATCGTGGCTTGACAATGTTGATATGGAGATGCTATTCCCTCCCGGGGGGTCAATCTAGAGTAAGAGGTGACAGCCTTAGAATAAGGGGTGGCAGATGCAATATGGACCTTGATGAGGAGGGAATTACTTCTGTCAAAGGCTTGTGAAACTGTGGAATTCACAGTCTGATGGATGCCAGGACACTGAATTTAAGGAGGACGTAGATCTTTAATTAATAACAGGTTAAAGTGAATGGGCGGTGAGGCCAAGATGTGATTAGCCATGATTGTTTTAAATGGTGGAGCCATCTTGAGGGGTTGAATGCCTTCTCCTTCTCCTCGTTCCATATTCTCCTTCGGTACCGGACTGGGACGGTCAGCCTGGGCTTGAATCTCTGGAGCAGGATCTGGTCCCGCAACCTTCAGCCATAGAGCCCTGAGTAGCTGAAACATTGCATGATCCAGCAGCCCTGAATCACATCAATGTGGTCTAAAGTTAGTTTCCTTTGCTTTGTCTGCTGTGTGGGTCTTCATTCCAAAATCATGATTGGTCAATAATTGGCTTGTATCTTCAGTCAAACATATAATTAACTATTGTCACATGTACCGAGTTACAGTGAAAAGTATTGCTTTACATGCTAGCCAGACAAATCATACCTTACACCAGGGTAATAGAAAAAGAACGCAGAAAATAGTATTACAGCTACAGAGAGAGTGCAGAGAAAGATAAACTTGAGACATCCATTCATAAGGAAATTCGGCATGTCCATAATGTCTCTCACCAACTTTTATGGATATGTCATAGAAAGCATTCTATCTGGATGCATAATGGCTTGTGATGGTAACTGCTCTGCTCAGGACCATAACAAACTACGGACGGTTGCGAGCACAGCCCAGACCATCACACAAGCCAACCTCCCATCCATTGACTCCATCTATACGGAAAGGCAGCCTTCATCATCAAAGATCCCTCTCACCCTGGCTAGAATCTGTTCCAACCTCTTCCAGAAGATACAGAAGCTTAAACACAAGAACCAGCAGGTTCAAGAACAGCTTCTTCCCTGCTGTTATTAGACTGTTGAATGGACCTCTCAAATTTCCAATCTGATGTTGATCTTGCTTTTGTACACCGTCCTTGCAGCCATAACATTGTATTTCTTGCTGTATTCCATCACTCTGTATGTCATAATCTGTCTGTGCAGCACACAAAACAAAACTTTTCACTGAAAGCAGGTACATGGGACAATAATAAATCAAATCAAATAAGTCAGATAACAGCAGGGAAGAATCTGTTCTTTAATCTGCTGGTATGTGGTTTCAAACTTTTATGTCTTCTGCCCGATGGAAGAGAGTATAACCGAGAATATTGTCCTTGATTTTGTTGGTGGTTTCCCGAGGCAGTAGGAAATATAGATGCAGTCAATAGAAGGAAGGCTGGTTCTTGTGGTGGACTGGGTTGTGTTCACAACTCTCTGTTATTTCTGAAATAATGAAAAGGAGTGAATCGCTCACACGTGCAGTCTCTATCATTGATCTGTGTATGCCCCCTGCTCAGGTCCAACCCAAGTTTCATTTGGCAAATGTACTCGAGTCATGCAATGACACAGCTTTAAAGGAGAAAGCAGCTCCTTTGTCCCTAAGTTCATGTTGAATTTAATTTTGGAAAAGACTGAGAAGCCTAGCAGTACTAATTGGGAGTGTGGATGTGACCTTTGCTTCACCAGTGCTCGACGCTGGATATCTCAAAGCCAGCACATGACCAATGCCCCAGAAATGTAAACATAGTTGGAACAAAAATCATTTAAATTAAAATTCTGTCAGTCAGCACTGAACTTCCAACACAACTGCCACTCTCGCATAAGCCCAGAGTGAATAATAAGGGGCTGTCTCCTCATTCCCTCAGGAAAATCCCTGGGAAATGACGTGAACTCACTTGGTCATGGGCATGGGCCCACCGCACACAGCTGCCTATAATTTGGCACTAATTGGCAGATAATTGGCACTCTCTCGCCGTGTGGCCACAGTGAAGGCTGCTGAAAGAAATGAAAATGTCGCACACGTGCAGTAGGGGGTGCTTTGTTAAGTTTAGCCCCATCAAGTATGTGCTGGCAAGATCTACCACCGGACCACAAAGAGCGGAGTGGGGGTGGGGTGGGGCAAATGGAGCATGAGATGATTGTGGAATCCATCTGTCGTAATACGCAACACCTTCATCGTCGTTTCCTTTTGCCTCCTGGATCATTGTGTGACATCCCACTCTCGCTTTACTGTTTGTCTGCCTTCAAAATCTTTTGTCTTCTGTCTGTTTTATTGAAATGCATCTTGCCTTTAACTAACATTAATGGCTTACATATTGTAAGTGGCATTTCAGAATCAAACCTGTTTTGGCCATGGTCCAGGAGTGGATTCAGCACAAGGGACAGCTGACATTCATTGCATGAGAATAGGGTAATTTAAGCAGTGATAATGGAGCTGAGCTGTTCGCGTGCATGCGAAAGGTTTCCTTTGTTTTTCGTAAATTACATTTATGTAGCACCTTTTCTGATTATCATGATTCCTGAAGGACTTTACAGCCAATGCAGCTCATTCAAATTCTTGAAGGATAAAAAGTGCAGTGGTTAATTTTCAGAAAAACAAGATCCCACCAACAGCAATAGGATAATGGCAGATGATGTTGGTTCCTTTTCAGGTTTTATAGAAGAATACATATTGGCCAGGAGATGAGTAGATAGATCTGTCTGTGTGTCTGTCTGTGTATCATTCATTCCTGAAGAAGGGCCTGTGCCCGAAACGTCGAATCTCCTGTTCCCTGGATGCTGCCTGACCTGCTGTGCTGTTCCAGCAATAAAGTTTCAACTATGTATCTATCTCTCTCTCTCTCTCTCTCTCTCTCTCTTCCCCTGGCCCCCACCTCTCTCTCATTCACTCACACTCTCACTCTCATTCTCTCTTTTACTTTCTCTCTAACCCATCCTCCCTGTCTCTCTCTCAGTCACGATTCTCTCTCTCATCTATCTTCTCTATTTGTGTGTCCCTTTCTGCCTCTCACACACATCCCCTTTCTCTCTCTCTCTCTCTCTCTCTCTCTCTCTCACCCATCCCCATTCTATCTCTCTCTCCCCTTTATCACTCGCCATCCACTCTCTCTCTCAAATCGACCCATCCTCTCTCTCTCTCAAATCCACCCTTCTTCGCGGTCTCTCTCTTACCCACACATTCTATCTCTCTCACCCATCCCCTTTTTCTCTCTTTCACTCACCTATCCATCCTTTCTTTCTCCCTCTCCCCTCACCTTTCTATTTCCTCTCCCCCCTCTCTCACTCACCATCCTCTCTCTCTATCATGCCCATCCATCCTCCTTCTCTCTCTGTCTCTATCTCTCACACCCATCCATTCTCTCTCTTCCCCTCGCACTCACTCAGCCATTCCTTCTCACCCCTTTTCCTTTGAAATAGGTCTGTGATTTCCTGGAGAGAGAGATGTTTCCTGTTGTTTAACATCTCAAAAGGAAGATGATGCCTCCAAGTGACTGTTGTCACTCCATGTTCTCACATTGGAGTGTGGCAGCAGCATGGTTACTGTAGCCTGTAGTCATTTCTGGGAGGGGCTCTGCTGATGTGGTCGGTCACAGTCATCTGCCCTGCCCCATCCTCACGTGGGCACCACTGGAGTTGTTCACTCTTGCCTGCTGGCATCTGCATCTCTGTCGATCCCTTTCTCTGCTGCCCTGTACCCTGCTCTCTGAAAGAGATCCCTATCTTATCAGCTCTGATCAAACGGCCAAAATAATGACATTTTCTGTTTTGGATGTCACTTTTTGGAGTTCTTAAGCTATTGCAATTTTGAGCACTTCACTTGTCTCAATGCAGTATCTGGAGATTTTAGCATACAGAATATTGAAAAGGCATCTGGTTGGGTATATGAATAAGAAGGGTTTAGAGAGATATGGATCAGGTGCTGACAAATGGGACTAGATTGGTTTGGGATATCTGGTTGGCATGGACGAGTTGACCCAAAGCGTCTGTTTCTGCGCTGTACATCTCTATGACTCTATGACTCAGCATTCACAATTCAAAGGCTTCTATTTTCTTCAGTTGCTGTCCAAATTTCTAAAAGTAGCAAGGTATAAGTTTTATTTGTTCTTGTTACAAGTTTGTGTCCTCTAGTTAACACTGACCTTCATCTCCATCCAATCATGAAAAAAAATTTTACATTCAAGATCTTTGCCCAGTTCCGATAACTAGAGTTGGGTGATCAGAATGAATGGGGGATGAGTCCCAAAGGGCCAAACGACCTACTCCTGTGCATATTTTCTATGTTTTGACTCTGCTGATATGATGATCCCGTTCATGACATTGCACTTAAGTAATGCTGTTCATTAACTTTTCTTTCCCCTACAGTCTCTTATTTCTCTTCTATTGGAGCGTTCTCTGCACTTTTTCTACTGTGAAATTAGCTCTTGTGATCATTGTTTAACTCCATCCAGCACAAGTTCTATTGCATTGTGAGCTCTGGGTTTTATCCTGTATGTTTCTGCTATAACATGTCTGGTAGATCCATTTGATATAGAATACCAGAAACTTGTCTGGAAATTTCTCGTGGAACTGTCTTTCATAGTAGGGTCCAGTCTGTAGCTGGGGAAGCAATGGCCTAGTGGTATTATTGTGGGACTACTCATCCAGAAACTCAGCTAATGTTCTGGGAAACACAGGTTCAAATCTCCTCAGGGCAGCTGGTGAAATTTGAAATCAGTTTCAAAGGAAAATCTGCAATTAAGATTCTACCGATGACCATGAAACTATTGACGATTGTTGGAAAAAGCCATCTGGTTCATTAATGTCCTTCAGGGAAAGAAACTGCCATCCCTGCCTGGTCTGGCCTCCATGTGATTCCAGACCCACACAATGTGGTTGACTCTCAACTGCTTTCTGAAATGACCCAATGAGCCACTCAGTTGTCACATTCAGTATGTAGTCTCAACAAAGAAATGAAGTGTATCAGACCAGCTGCCATTGACCTGGGCACTGAAAGAGACAATGGCAGAAACAGCCCCATCAACCCTGCAAAGTCCTTCTCACTAACATCTGGGGGCTAGTGCCAAAATTGGGAGAGTCATCTCACAGATGAGTGAAGCAACAGCCCGACATATTCATACTCATGGAATCGTGCCTGACACTGTCCCAGACACTGCCATCACCATCCCTGGATATGTCCTGTCCCACTGGCAGGACAAACCCAGCAGAGGTGGTGGAACAGTGACATACAGTCGGGAGAGAGTTGCCCTGGGAGTCCTCAACATTGACTCTGGACCCCATGAAGTCGCTTAGCTTCAGTTTCGACATGGGCAAGGAAACTTCCTGCTGATTACCACGCACCACCCTCCCTTGACCGATGAATCAATACGCCTCCATGTTGAACAACACTTGGAGGAAACAATGAGGCTGGCAAGGGTACAAAATGTAATCACTGGATGGAGGATTTCAATGTCCACCACCAAGAGTGACTTGGCAGTAACACTGCTGATCGAGCTAGTCGGGTCCTAAAGGACATAGCTGCTAGACTGGGTCTGCAGCAGTTGGTGAAGGAACCAACAAGAGGGTAAAACATACATGACCTCATCCTTACCAATCTGCTGGCTGCAGGTGTATCTGTCCATAACAGTATCGGTGAGAGTGACCACCGTGCTGTCCTTGTGATGACAAAGTCCCGCCTTCACATTGAGAATACCCTCCAGCATGTTGTGTGGCACTATCACAGTGTTAAATGGGATAGACTCAAGACTGGGTATCAATGTGCTGCTGTGGGCCATCAACAGCAGCAGAACTGTACTCCAGCTCAATCTGCAATCTCACAGCCCAGCATATCCCCCACTCAACCATTATCATCAAGCCTAGCAATCAATTCTAGTTCAATGGAGAGTGCAGGAGGGCATGCCAGGAGCAGTACCAGGCATACCTAAAGATGACATGTGAATCTGCTGAAGCTACCAAACAGGACTACTTGCATACCAACAGCATAAGCAGCAAATGATAGAGAGAGCTGAGAAATCCCCACAATCAACGGGTTAGATCTAAGCTCTGCAGTCCAGTCACATCCAGTCATGAATGGTGATGGTAATTAAACAACTCATTGCAGGAGGAGGCTGCACAATTATCCCCATCCTCAATTATGGAAGAGCCCAGCAGATCAGGGCAAAAGATAAGGCTGAAGCTTTCGCAGCAAACTTCAGCCAGAGGTGCTGAGTGGATGATCCATCTCAGCCTCCTCCAGTGGTCTCCAGCTATTACTGATACCAATCTTCAGCCAATCCAATTCATTACATGTGATATCAAGAAACACTTGGAGGTGCTGGAAAATGCAAAGGTTATGGGCCCTGACAACGTTCTGGCAATAGCACTGAAGACTTGTTTTCCAGAAGTTGCTGCTCCCCTAGCCTGACTCTTCCAGTACAGTTACAACACTGGTACCTACCCAATAATGTGTAAAATTGCTCAGATATGTCCTGTATATAAAAACAGGGCAAATCAAGCTTGACCAATTACCATCCCAAGAGCCGACTTTTCATCATCAGTAAAATGATGGAAGTTGCCATCAACGGTGTGATCAAGCAGCACCTCTCAGCAATAAACTTTTCAGTGATGCTCAGTTTGAGTTCTGCCAGGGTCACTCAGCTCCTGACCTCATTATAGCCTTGGTTCAAACATGGACAAAAGAGCTGAATTCCAGAAAGGAGGTGAGAGTGACAGCCCTTGACATTAATGCTGCATTCTACCCAAGTATGGCATCAAGGAACCCTCCTAGCAAAACTGGAGTTGATGGGTATCTGAGGGGGCAAAGTCTCTGCCAGTGGGAGTCATACATGGCACATAGGAAGATGGTGGTGGTTGTTGGATGTCAGTCATCTCAATTCCATAACATCTCTGCAGGAGTTCCTCCGAGTAGTGTCCTAGGCCCAAACATCTTCAGCTACTTCATCATTGACTTTCCCTCCATTGTAAGGTGAGAAAATATTCAGCACATTTCACAACTCCTCAGATACTGAAGCATTCCATATTCATGTGCAACAAAATCTGGACAATATCCAGGCTTGGGCTGACAAGTGGCAAGTAACATTGGTGCCACACAAATGCCAGGCAGTGACCATCACCAATAAGTGTCAAGCTAACCTTGTGCTGTTACCAAAACTGAATTCCCCCACTATCGACATCCTGGGGGTTACCATTGACCAGAATCTCAACTGGACTCACTGCATAAACAACTACAAGAGCAGGTCAGAGGTTTGGAATACTGCAACGAGTAACTCACCTCCTGACTCCCCAAAGCCTGTCCACCATCTACACAGGGACTCAAGTCAGGAGTGTGATGGAATACACCCCACGTGCCTGGATGGGTGCAGCTCCAACAACACTCAATGAGCTTGACACCATCCAGAAAATAGCAGCCGACTTAATTGGCACTGCATTCACAAGCATCCATTTCCTCCACCACTGACACTCAGGAGTAGCAGAGTGTATTATCAACAAGATGCACTGTAGAAATTCACCAAAGATCCTCAGACAGCACCTTCCAAACCCATGACCACTTCCATCTGGAAGGACGAGGGCAGCAGATACACAGGAACATCACCACCTGCAAGTTCCCTTCCAAGCCATTCACTATCCTGACTTAGAAATATATCGTCGATCCTTCACTGTCACAGGGTCAAAAACTTAGAATTCCCTCCCTGAGGGCATTATGTGTATATCCAATACATAGACTGCAGCAGTTCAGAAAGGCAACTCACCATCACCTTCTGATGGGGTGACTAGATAAGGGCAACAAATGCAGACTCAGACAGCAACACTTGTGTCCGATGAGTGTATCAAAAAACTGACTAAATTTCTTTAATGAGAAAAGCTTCTCTCAGTTTGGGTTCCAGGTTGATAATCCATTTCACCCTGTCACCTGGAAAAAGATAGGTGTGCAATTGACAATGTCATAGGTCTTGCACAACCCCGGCCCACAACCTTGCCAGCAAAACATGCGAGGCCTGCTGTAAAATCCGTTCATGGTCCCACAGCACTTTGTCTTCAACCCTCCCCCAACCTGACTTTGATTTCCTCCTCCCTTTATGCACAGGCGTGATGGGCCAAATGGTTGCCATCTGCACTGGTATGGTTTGATGTGTATCAATGGCAATGGCTTCAGCCACAACATCTTTCCATTCTCTCTGTCAATCTCTGCATTCCACTGCCTGCCTTTTTTAAAAATCAGTTCCAAGACCACCTCTTGTATTGAGTTGGACCCAGCTGACCCAACTTTGCTTCTGACTTCTTCTCTGTTAATCACTTTGCTTGCTTCACACATTGATTTTATTTTATATTATTTCTATTTATTTTTGCATGAGATTGGGATTATATTCAGCATTGACAGGTTGGGCCGAAGGGTCTGTATCTGTGTCTCGATGACTCGATGTGTGTGCACATAATAGTGTACATGAAGGATGAGTGCTGCAGTTCTTGACATAGGATCACTGGCAGGGCTGGTGTTTATTGTACCTAATTTGGTCTGAAGGGATAGTTAAGAGCCGATCACATTATGTCGGCCAGACTGGTTAAAGACAGCAGGCCTCCTGCCCTCAAGAATACTCGTGCACCTGATAGTTTTATTTTACAATAATCAATAGTTGTCATGGTCGCCACTATTGAGACTGGCTTCAAATTTATCAATTGCGGTTAAATTTCAGTGTCTATTGTGGCAGGATTTGAAACCTGTGTCCCCTCACTCCCCAGAATATTAGTCTGTCCATCCGGACTACCAGTGCGGTGACATTACCACCACCATTACCCTACCATCTTCACACACCAATATTGTCGAAGAGGAATGATGCCCCTTTTGCTATAAAGGCTGACTGGTTTATCAGGCTGAAGATTATGTCTGGCTTATTTCTGACATATGTGCCTCATATTGGGGCAGGACAATGGCTCAGTGGTTAGCACTGTTGCCTCTCAGTGCCAGGGACCTGGTTTCAAGTGTGACCTGTGTTCCATTCCAACCTCGGGCAACTATCTGTCGTGAGTTTGCACATCCAGTCTGTGTCTGCAAGCGTTTCCTCCACGTGCTCTGGTTTCCTCTCTGATTTGCACAGAGATGTGCAGTTTAGGTGGATTGGCCATGCTAAATTGCCCATAATTTCCGTGGATGTATAGGTTAGGTAGATTAGCCATGGTAAATGCAGGGTTACAGGGATGGGGTGAGTCTGGGTGGGATGCTGTTTGGGGGGGGGGTCAGTGTGGACTCGATGGGCTGAATGACCTGCTTCCACACTTGTAGGGGTTTTTTGTAGACTAAATTAGATTAGATTAGATTACTTCCAGTGTGGAAACAGGCCCTTCGGCCCAACAAGTCCACACCGACCCATTCCCCTACATTTACCCCTTCACCTAACACTGCAGACAATTTAGCATGGCCAATTCACCTAACCTACACATTTTTGGACTGTGGGAGGAAACCGGAGCACCCGGAGGAAACCCGTGCAGACACGGGGAGAATGTGCAAACTCCACACAGTGAGTCGCCTGAGGTGGGAATTGAATCCAGGTCTCTGGCGCTGTGAGGCAGCAGCGCTAATCACAGAGTCACCGTGCTGCCCACTCCACTGTGCCACCGTGCCACCACTCCACTGTGCCATTATGGATCAGAGAATTGCTGAATCCTTCTCTTAAAAGGGTCCTCCCCTCGTTATGTTTAACGATACATAACACTATCAGAAGCTCAATGCAGCAAGTCTATGAAAGTCTGGTGTGCCATGAAAAACAGAATTCTTTTGACGTTTGGAGCTCGACATCCCAAACCATAAACCTACTTTCAAATATTCACCTGTATTCAATTTTCAACACCAGCAATTAAAAACTTGGCTACACACTTGGTAACTGCAGGGTTCCTCATCCAGCTGATCCATCCCCTGCCACTGCTGAGCACAATGCAAAATGTATTCTGCAATTTAGTTTCTCAATATGCTGAGTGAGTTGGGGAAGATTCTTCCGAAAGAGTGAATTTCCTCAGCAATGAAAAAAATGTTTTTTTGGTATTGATATGTGGATGCATATATATATATATATATATATATATGATAGGAGGGAATGCCCTCTGAATTACTCAAGTGTGCCTCCTGGTGGCTTTGGTCAGGCAAAGTGACAACAAGAGAATGGTGCAGTTCCTGGTCCATCTGAAACTCTCTCCAATCTCAATGTTGGCAGCAGCAGGGACTCTGAGGGAATGTACAACTGTTGTGTTTTACCTGTGCAATAATAGATACCAAGAGAAAGTGGAAACAAAGTTGGGGAGACAGATATGACTAGGTACAAGGTGAGACATGTAGATTTTGAGGGAATAGAACAGTGTTGAATGGGGACATTTATATAGAGTGTATGAGAGCATTGTTGTTGTTGTATCATTCTGCTGGCCATGAAGGTACCAGGAATGACACTGAGGCAAGGAATCATGTCCCTTCTCCTGAGCCAGGAGGCTTCGGTTCAAATCCCACCTGCTCCAGAGGTGTGCATTAATATCTCTAAACAGGTTGATCAAAGATATTTATGTCCTTTAACGCTTAGAAGGATTGGCATTTTTCTTTTAAAAAGGTATTCAGATAATAATATGGTAATCTGTCTATCGATTGTTAACTGTTCCCAAAGCCTAAATATATAAGCTGCAAATCCCAATGATTAGCTGAGTGAATCAAACCACATGTTCCTTTGACTGTTCAGCATAGGCAGAGTACTGACTACATTACTGCACTCAACTGACCTGTGTTTGTCAAGCCCAAAATACAATGTCTCCTCTTAGATGTGATGCCACAGTTGTGGGCGTGTTCGTCAAGTTGGGAATTTGGATTGTATGACGGTTCGTCCCCTTTCTCGGTGACATCCTCAGTGCTGTGGAACCTCCTGTGAAGCGCTGCTGTACTGAGTTGGTGGCAATCCCATAATTAAGCACTAGCTCAACAATCCTGGGTGAGTTACTTGAATAAATAATTTCAGATAATCACTTCAGCTTGTACAATGTCCAGTTATGCAACAAAAGTGATAGACATTTATACTCACGGACCCATTCTTTGTAATTAAAGAAATATATTAATATTGTACACTTTTTTTTGTATTGCCCAGAGGCTTAAAGAGTCTAAGATTCCCATCCAAGGCAATACGTCAGCTAAGCAGACTGAGCCTGCTATCCTATCGGTCTTCTCTGGTAGTATAAATTGTTGTGCCTGTTTGAAATTTGGCATTCTTGCATTTATACTGATGAGTTCCCAAGTGAAAGGCTTTGCAACATATCTCTCTTTTTTCCAATGCTAAATGTTTTTTCTATCAAACCGATGACTCTCGATGAAACGGTGAAATTTCAGGATAAGGTACAGCACAGAGTCATTTTGTTTCACTAGCTGATTCTGCCATTTAATGAGATGATGGATGATCTGTGAACCATATATACCCCATAACCTCCTAACGACTTTGACTGATGATTTCCAGAGCAAAGTTCACAGCTGGCTTCATATTAGTTATTGTTTATGGAAGAGAGCTAAACATTTTCACCTGAGGAAAGGAAGGGTCCCTGTTCTGAGGAAGGGTCACTGGACCTGAAATGTTAACTCTGATTTCTCTTCACAGGTGCTGCCAGACCTGCTGAACTTTTCCAGCAACTTCTGTTTTTGTTTCTGATTTACAGCATCCATAGTTCTATCGGTTTTAACATTTCCACCATTTGTTTGCGTAGAGAAGTATTTCCAAACTTCAGTCTCGAAAGATCTCGCTCTAACTTTTTCACCCATTCCTCCTTCTCCTGGATGCCCTACCTAGCAGAAGTAGTTTACATTCATCTGAACTACCTGTTCCCCTGAATAACTTGAAAAAAATTGATTCAGTCATCTCTCATCTTCCAAATTTGGAGCAATGTAATCCTAATTTGCGTAACCTCTCCTCATTATTTAACTCCAGGAGTCCAACTACCATTCTGGTAAATTTATACCACACTCCTCAAAGTAAAAGCATCTGAATGGGTTTCTAATATGAAGAGTTTAGAGGGAAATTGGCCAAATGCTGGCAAATGGGACTGGATTAATTTAAGATATCTGGTTAGCCTGGACAAGTTAGACTGAAGGATCCATTTCAGTGCTGAACAACTCTTTGGCTCTATGACAAAGTACATTCTTCCTACAGTGTGGTATGCAGATTGCTAACAACACTCAAGTATGGATCAAACCAATGGTTCATAGAGTTGAAACCCATGACTTCTATGTGAGTACGTATATATATTATAGAGAGAGTGAGAGAGAGAGAGAGAGAGAGAGATAAGGAACAACATTCCACTAACCTTTTTGATTATTTTCTGTACTTGTTCATGATATTTTAACGAGCTTTGTACCTGGTGGACATATCATTGAGACTGTTTCTTCCTTTTAATCCATTGGCAATATTATTTTTAAAGGAGTCTGCGTGTGGTTTAAGGAGCAGTTTGTCAGTAATGATACCAGTGCTTTCATTGCCAGTACAACTGTTTAAAACCCCCTTCCAAAGGCAGATAGAAACCTCTCAGATAGCAACCATTGACATAAAGCAATGCAGCTTCTTGCTAACCTTCATCCTCTGTGACAGTAATCTGATGATCAAAGCTGTAAACTCTACCAGGTTGAAAATGTGCAGGTATTATACAAACTTACACCACAGAAGAAGGCTATTCAATTTGTGCCAAATTTTAAATAAATTCACTGCAATCTTTTCTTCTGAATACACAATAGAATATTGTGGATATATTTCAATCATGTTTAATGTGAAATTCCTGAATTCAGAGGAAATTATTTAATTTGCAAGTGGTTATTGTCCGGAAATGAGAAGAATCCCATTGGCTATTACCTTGGGTACATGTGTTCATTATCCTCAAGTTATTGCCCATTCTCTCCTTTTCACAAACATCTACACTCAAAAGACTTATATTATTCAATTCTCAGTATGGTCTCATTCATAAGCAGTGTTGGTATTGTAATGGAATACACACACTCTGTACTTCACTAAGAATTTGTGCCATTTATTTTGTAAATTGTGGCACTGGAATCATCAGGGTTAGTTTGGTATGGATGATATTCAAATTCTTGACCCCTATCTAAGAAGGTAAGGATATTGTACATAAATTCTGGGATGTGATTTAGTTCTCTTTGCATCTGTCATTCACTCTTTCTCTACTGCCTCTGTCTTTCTCACTCTCTGGTTCAACTCTGTTTCTCCATCCATTCTCTGCTTCACTCTCTCACTGCCTTTCCCTGTCACTTATGCTCTCTCTCTCTCTCTATCTCTCTCTCTCTCTCTTTGTCTATCATTCTCTCACTCTGCCTATTGCAATGTCACTTTGTCACTCTGTTTGTCTCTCTCTCTCTCTCTCTTTCAGTTTTTCATTTTCTTTCACACGCATGTATTTTTTCCTTCCAGGAGGGTGATTTAGCATGAAGTTTCAGTCTGGATGAGACAGTGAGATACCTAAGTGCAAGGTTGGGTACTACAAATGACAGTAACTTGCAACCAACTCCAGACATCAGCTGGTCAGGTACCCCATGACTTCACACTGATAAGGAGCGACAATTAAACTGACAGGGAATAAATTGGAAAATGGAATGCTTCATTTTGTCTGGCAAACAAAGCACAATGATCTATACCATTGCATCTTTCACTGCACTCTCAGGAACGAATCCAAGAGTTTTTATGAGATGCAGTGATTCAGCAAGGCATGGGTTAAAGAGGAAGCTTGTCCTGTGCCTCTGCGTGTGTGTGTGCGTGCGTGTGTGTGTGTCATAAAGATTTTCTGCACAGAAACAGACCCTTCAGCCCAACTCATCCAGGCCGACCAGATATCTTAAATTAATCTAGCCCCATTTGCCAGCACTTGACCCATATCTCTTCAAACTCTTCCTATTCACATACCCATCCAAATGCATTTAAATACTGTAATTGTACCAACCTCCACCACTTCCTCTGACATTTCATTCCATACAGTCACCACCCTCTGCATTAAAAGGTTGCCCCTTAGGTCCCTTTGAAATCTTTCCCCTCTCACCTTAAACCTATTCCCTCTAGTTTTGATCTCCCCTACCTGGGCTTAATGTATAATCCCACACCCTCTCTTGTACACACAGGATTGTGAATGGAAGTAGGATGTGTGTGTGTGTACTGTAATCCCACACACCCTTTTGTTCACATTGGATTGTGTTGGGTTGGGTCTGTGTGTGTATGTTTGTGTGTGTCTACTTTAGTCTTCATACCCCCTGTTGCCCACACTGCATTGTATTGGGAGAGTGGGATATCCGTCTGTCTGTGTCCTGTAATCCCACCCTCTTGCACACACTTAATTAGGGTATCTGTGTGTGTGTATATACTGTAATCCCACATACCCTCTTGCACACTTAATTGTGAATGGGAGTGGGGTATATGTGTGTGTGTATATACTGTAATCCCACACACCCTCTTGCACACACTTAATTGTGAATGGGAGTGGGGTATCTCTGTGTGTGTATATACTGTGATCCCACACACCCTCTTGCACACACTTAATTGTGAATGGGAGTGGGGTATCTCTGTGTGTGTATATACTGTGATCCCACACACCCTCTTGCACACACTTAATTGTGAATGGGAGTGGGGTATCTGTGTGTGTGTATATACTGTGATCCCACACACCCTCTTGCACACACTTAATTGTGAATGGGAGTGGGGTATCTCTGTGTGTGTGTGTGTGTGTATACTGTAATCCCACATACCCTCTTGTTCTGATTGGATTGTGTTGGGGTGGGTCTGTCCCTGTGTGTGTGTGTGTGTGTGTGTTTAGCGGGTGAGCCGGACAGAGGGCTCCTGTACCTTTAAGGCTCCTGACCGTGTGTGAATCCAGCCACATTTGTTTCGGCACCAACCATGCAATCCTGACGTCAGGACTTGCAGAGTCTCCTAGTTAGAGGCTGACGTGAGCGATCAGAGAGAGAGAGAGAGAAAGAGAGAGAGAGAGAGCGCTTGAACATGGCCACTGTAACCAACGGAGTGCAGCTAGACAACAGCAACAGCGGCAGCAGTCGGATGAACGGCTTGAACCACAGCAGTCAGAACACCATCCCAATGAAAGACCACGACGCCATCAAGCTATTCATCGGCCAGATCCCCCGCAATCTGGAGGAGAAAGACCTAAAGCCGCTGTTCGAGGAATTTGGGAAGATCTATGAATTGACTGTGCTGAAGGATCGTTTCACCGGTATGCACAAAGGTCTGTGGCTCCCAGTCTCCTTCTGTTCAATGAAGACACCCCGGTGCAGCGTTATGTGTGTGTGTGTGTTAATATAACAGAGAGCCCGGCTGACTTTATTTTTCCCTCTGGCTGGTTGGCTTTTACTGCTAATGTCTGACCACTTTAAGGTTTTGTGTTTTTTTTTAATTTTGCGTGTGTCACTCCTTCCCCATTACTTTTCAACGACCTGTCATGAAAGTTTCCCGAGAAATTGCAAACAGCCGATTTTCCTTCATTAGCTGGAGAGTGGATTTTCTGCCTCTCTCTCCCTCTCACTCTGTGTCCAGAAATAAAACAAACACTTTATTCGGTGTTCTGCTGACCTGATCTCATGTGATTTTTTTTTGATGTCCGGAATTAGACAGCCTTGATTAGTATGTCTGAAAAAAAATCTAAACATGACCCTCATCCGAAAATGACGGACGCTCAAAAGTTTATTTCAGTTTGTGTATTTTTTTGTGTGTGTGTACAGAGCTCAAATCGGAGCTGCACTTTTTCCTCCCTCCCTTCCTGCAATTTTCTCTTTCTGATTTGTAAAAACAAACGGCTAAATTTACAAACAATTTTTTTTTCAAAAAGAGAAGCATTTGAAACTGTGTCTGGTTAATCCAGGGTTAGGGATTAAACGTGCATCATTGTCATATTCGGACTGTGAGACCGTGAGAAAGTTTTTGCAAAATTCCATTTCTGTTTAGCTCGTGATCCGGTTTGAGTCTGTGAGGGTTGGACACTACCACTTTCGTCCGATTTGTCACTTCAACGTGGACCCTTGTGTGTGGGTGTATTTTTTAATCGTACTTCGAATCCTGAACCATGTGTAGTACATTGCCTTTCAATGACAGATGCAGATCCACAGTGACTTAGCTCTGTTGCGGTAAATCACTTTGGCCTCAAGTTAAGTTGCGCAATTTCAGCTCAGATCTATTTCTGTGGATTGTGTCTATTTGTATCTGTGTGTGTGTGTGTATATATATAAGGAGGGATTTCTTTTTACTTTTTCTCTTCTCTCTGTTTCTGCTTTCTTCCTGAGAGTGTTTATTTTAACTACTCTGTAGACTTGAGCCTTTCATTCACTGACTTGAGATAGCATTGGGTAACAAAAAAAATTGTCAAGTAATATCATCATTTGCATGCATTGGCTGACCTTAGCTTGTGTTAAATTATCAATGGGATGTAGATCTTAATGGAAATACGTTCTCCTCCACTGGGCTTTGGAGTTCATGTAACTGCAGTTGTCAATAATTTTAGCTTGGACAATAAACTGTGGACATTAATGCACACCCATTTATAGTCAAGTCTTATTAACACGGATGCTGATGAGGCCATACCTGACGAGCAAATGACTGCTTTGTTCTTGTTCTATAAAGAGACGGATTGTTGGATCTTAAACAGCCATGATAAGCAGCCAAACTATTGACATCTGTTGCAATACATACTAATAAGATGTGTTCACAGTATAGTTCAGCTTTTGAGTTACCAGGAGCCCTTGATGAATTAACTGCCTGGAATGTCTGGACATTGTTTTGTCTTAACTGGGCAGCAAGAATTAGCATGGTGAGTCTTCTTGCTGTGTCTGTCTTTGCAGCAAAATAATCTTTACTCCTAGCTCCCTTGCATTAATTGTCATTTGAATGTGCATGGTTGCAGACCAGGGATGCTGCTGTCCACAGTGAGTGTTGCAGTGATATTGAAGAATTCATGCTAAGTTGATGTACTGGATGTCGAAATAACCTACCGCAAATCAAGTCTGTGCCCTAGACTGTGCTCTTGTGTGTAACTTGAGACAGTTATGATATAAAATCCCTTTCTGAGCAATTGCTTCTTTTTTGTAAAATATGAAGCTTGATATTGGGCCGATTGAATTAGGTCTGTGATTTGACTGAAAAGTTTCAATTGGACATTGACTTAAACCTGCCTCATTAAAGAAAAAAGCTGTCTGTAGCTGAACTTGTTTAGTAAACAAGCCATTTTCTGTACTTTGTCGACTTCATTACTGCATCTGGATTTAATTTGAACAGGGAAGCTGGGTGGGGAGTGAGATAAAATTGCCTGCTTGGGAAAGGGAGATGTGGAGTGAAATGTGAACACGGAGACAAATTTTCTGTGTTCTATGTGCAGGATTTAATAAAATGAGTACACTAGCATTTATGGTATTGAGTAACTTGCTCTGTTTTTCACACAGGTTGTGCCTTCCTCACATACTGTGCCAGAGATTCGGCCCTTAAAGCTCAGAGCGCTTTGCACGAGCAGAAAACGTTACCAGGGGTGAGTGGATAATTTTGTTTTATTACCTTACCGTTATGAAAGATCTGACCTTTTTATCCCTTCACCCACTTCAGTATTTCTGCCAGGCTCTGCGTCTTGGCAGTTCCTGTTTGTGAAGGCTCTTGTTAACAGTGGTGCACATGCATCATATACTAGTTGCTTCAACAGCAGAGCAGAAGAGGACGGCTTCTTTTCATGAATTTCTACCCCCCCCACTCCATCCTCCCATCACCTCCTGCATATAAAAATAACGTGTCAATCTGTCCTGTCAGTCACAGATCTTGACATTGCAGCAGGCAAGATCATTGCAAGATTTCACAGAGTGCAAACACTGGCTGAAGAGAGATCCATTGAGCAACTGCGCATTGCTGCTCCTGATTTCTGAAATGAGATCTGCCTGTCCCACGGAGCAAACTGCTTCTGTTAAGGCATGTGAGACTGGCATGATACCCAAGTGGTGTTATTTCCAACATTTTCAATCTCTCCTTCCCTTGACATGTTCTCTACCTTGGCACTTAATGATCATTTCTAAAACGTGTGTTTTGGGCTTGGAATTAAACGTTGTTGTGCCTGGATTTTTTTTTAGTTTTTATTTTGCATCTCTGCTAACGCTGGGTTTGTAGTGCTGGGGTGTTTTTTTTTGTAGCCGAATCCACTTCCCTCTGAGCTGCCATGGGCTGAATTAAATTTTTTTTTGGATACGTCATGCTGCAGTATTTGCATTGTTGTTCAAGTCACAAATATAAGCTGATAAGACGAATGAATATAACAGGCTTTGTTACAAGATGAGGAAGACCCTTCACTTCATCAAGCTGGGGGCTGGAGGGAGGTGGGAGGGAGGGATGTGAATATTAAACTGGAAATGAGTTCTGCAAATTCCATTTGACGCTTCCCATTTTGACCAAAGGACTTTGTTGAAAAATTACTGTACCATTCACATTGATTACTGTTATCTGTGTTCCTGTATCCAAGTAAAGCAGACAGTGATAAATACTGTTGCCCTGAATGCTATATGCTCGGTTACATGGGGAGGGGTTGGAGGCAAAAATAGAGGTCAGCTGTTTTAAGTGTTAATGTTGTGTTGCTGAATTGCCATCGCCATTTGAACTGGCAATACTGAAAATGGAGGGGTTGGGGTGCTTTCTAACCTGTCGTGAGATGGTGGACACGAGAAGTTGCTGGAGGATGTGAAACAGTTGCAACATATGTACTTTTTTTTGAGTCTGAAATTTACTCTCTCAGTCAGACATGTGGCCACACTTGACATTTATCTGCACTGCTTAATTTCAAGGTAGTTAGATGAGACCCGCCTCCCGGTGACATGGATGTCAGCCTTTGACATTCGATGTGGTACTCCCGTTTGGTTAGTTTCCATGCCCATCATACAATGTTCCAATAATGCGTCTCTGACAGTAGGAAGCAGGGAGCTGTCCAGCATTTCAGCACTTGTGACGGGGAGGTAGCCCATGTTCAGCAGATCCATTTTTGTTTCCCTGTGTGCTGTTGAATACCTAACGAAGGGCAAGCGCGGATTTCAGTGGTTAAGAGATGCGGTTTGACGCGATTAGCAACACGTTAAACGTCTATTTCCGAATCCACCGGGTGCAGTTACTCATTCCCGGCTGATACTTGCCAAACTGCAGCAGGCACCGCACTTGATGCAAAAGGTTGACAAGAGAAACTCCTGTCTTCCTCTGTAGGGCTGGTGAAATTTTTATTATATAAACACTGCATAAGGCTTGAGTGCTCTTTAGGGCTTTGCCTCTCTGTGCAGATGCTGATGTTTCCCATCGAAAGTTATGAATATTTATTGCCTTTTAAAAAAAAGGGAAGATTTTTTTCGTCAGTGGTGTGAACACTAGTATTAAAGAAGGGGCTCTTCACTGCCTGTTGACATGGATTGTTGATTCTACAATAGGTTTTCCATTCCCATTATAATGTTGCTCCACAGGTTACTTCTGTACCGACGGGGAATTCTGTATAAGTAGCACTTCCAATTTAGGATTGCAAATATTTTATCTTTGGATTTGCCTTTGAACATACTTATTTTTGTGTAGAAAGCTGTTTTGCTTGTAATTAGTAGCAGTATGGTCGTTCAGAGAGAGAGCTATACCTTTTTCAGATAATGATTTTCTTTATCTCTGGCTGTTGCGAAAAGGCAAAATTGCAATCCTCTCTTTTCAGGAGTAGTTAATAAATCATTAACCAATCCCCTATGAGGTTTCCACCTTTAAAAAGAAATTGAACAATTAATTCAGTACAGCTTTTGCTATTTATTGAGTTGCACAAATGTATCCTGTGAAATTGTCCTTGGTACAATGGGAAGTTTTAACAGTGTAAAATTTCATTGTGGTGCATTTAATCTTAGTTGATTTTGAACCTGTTAATGCCAGATTACTTTTTTATTTTAAAAAGATACTCCTTTTTTTGATGACTGATGTTGTATTTAATTTTGAATGTCCTTTGCTTATTTCCAAATGTAGTTTGTTTCTGTTTTGGCTTGGTCTATACCTTGAAGCCTAATGATTGATTTTTCACATACTTTCATGGTTCTGGGCTTCATAATTGCTGTCACCTTTGCTGCAGTTTTGTTTTAGTTGTCAACCATAAAGAGATGCACGGATAAGTGACTTTCCTGGGTGCTTGGGATCTTTCTGCATTTATAGTCCCATTTGTAGTTTGTGAAGCCACCATTTAGCATTCTTCACTCTCAACTCCCCCTTTCAGTTGCTTAACTCGCAACTCCACAAACAGGGCAGAGAGGTTGGAAGCTCACTCTTGAGAGTGAGAAGGAAGAGTGATACTGCACAGTTGTTTGTGATACTTCAGCATCTCATTGCGGCTATTTCAATGTAAAATGTCCTCAGGCACTTCAAAAGAAACACAACCTCACTACAATTTTGCATAAATATCGAAGGAGTCTTTAGGTTTGGAGGCCAAATACTTGGTGAAAGAGGAAGAGTGCATTAAAAAAATGAGAGGGAGAGACAGAGAGAGAAACAGACAGAGAGAGAGAGAGAGACTGATGGTGAGGAACAGAGCTCAGGCCTAGTTGACAGAAGATAGCAGGGGTGATGTGTTAGAGATACACAAGAGGCAAGGGTTGAAGGAATGCAGAAGTTTGGGAATTTGGAGTGGTGGAGGTAAGTTCAAAGGTTCAAAGGAAAATAATCAATTGTGTCATATAATTTAAAGTGCAGGTTACTGCTGGGAAGGCTTTTATAGGATACCTCCACTTAATATTTTGGATTGTTCTTGACCAGCGTGGGAGGAGATTAAAAGTGGAGGTAGTGGGTGATATATTTTTCATGAACTTGACTTGGCATGTTTTGACACTCCTCTGGGGCAGAGGCAGGGATGCCACCACTGTGTCCGAAGACCCCAGATTTTAAACCCAGAGTGCCTAGCACTGGGCTCGAACCCAGAGCTCTGATATAAAATGCTGCAGGCTCTGCAGATTGAGCCAGCCAGGCCAGCAGGTGGTGGCTGACAACGCGTATCTGATGACCTCCGGGATTAACTCCAGTCTGGATTGATGAAGATCTCTCTTAACCATGAAAACTATGTTCCTCAGGAATGAAGTAGGTTCTGTAATCAAAGTTTTCGACAATCTAAATCCAGATCACCTTGTCTAGTATTGAATGGCATTTGTATCTCTGCAGTCTGATAAACTGACATAGATGAAGCTTTACATTGAAATAGAGTGTACTGAAGCAAACTTGGGGTAAACACTCATTGTTAAGAAATTGTAGGGGGGTACTTTACATTGTGTGCAGTTTGTGGTGACTGTGACCAGAGATTATTTCCTGTCAACACTGAGCACAAAATATTTGATTACACAATACTGCTTCAAAAATACTTTGTGTTTATCCCATTTCTGTCCAAATGGAGAAAGCTGTGGAGGTAACACCTCAATTTCCCTTTTGCCTGAATTCTACTTCCCCTTCAAATGTTGGAATCAGTGCTAATTTACCCCCTCCCTGTTCCAAATTCTTTATGTATAATTTGCATCTCTTCTCTATGTTGAACACGTCTTATCTCAGAATGGAGAATTCTGGGCAGGAAATGTCTCATTTCAACACTAAAGTTCCTTCTACTTCCTAATTAAAATGCAATCTGTGTGACAATTTATCTCCCTTTGAAATTCCAAATGGATGAGAAATGCAAGCTAAATGATGCAGTTAAAGTTACTGCATTGAAAGTGTTCATGGATACATTAAAAGAGATCTTGTTTTCTTCGCATAGTTTGAAAGGAAAAATTGGCATTTTTTTTTCAATTCCGTTGTGATCCATTTTGATGTATGATGCTTGAATTAATATAACTTTTTTTTTGACCTCTGCTCCCAGTTTTGTGCATCTGGTTTTATTTATTAATGAATATCACACTGGTGTTGCTAAAATATGGTTTGTTCTGAGCAGTATTTTTAGATGTGCTTGATTTGAGTTTTTTTTTAAATGAATATTTTTATCCCCACTGCATTTAAACTGGAATTAATAATGAATGTGCTTGGCATGAAGAGTATTAAACAGTTTGACCATAGCAAGTTTGTTTCTCGAACTGCCTGTGTGTCAAAGAGTAGGACATTGATTTACCATGTTTCCGAAATGTAGGAAACTCCACAGTGATGCTGTAAACCGACAGCAGTATCTAGTCAACAACTTTGGGTTTCAAAGAGTTATGTGGGCTAATCTGTCAGACAACTGTTGGATGGTGTTCATAGTTGCAGTATGGATGACTTGATGTGTATCAAACCGTAGAAATAAACCTATATCTTATTTTTCATGTCACTATGCCCAGCATACAAATGTATTTCCCTTTTGGGCAACTTGCTCACAAGCATTTCTTTCTTCAAGTCCGTTTCTAGTCAGATGTTCAATCACCCAAGAGGCAGCATTATAATCTTCCCCTTGTGATATTTTGTTTCTGCTCTTCAGTGTCATTTTACCCTCTATACTTGCTCCTTATCCAAAACATGGCTCAACTGTAATGGAGAGCATGCCTTGAGGAAGATTGTGGGGCAGCAATGGACTGATCTGTTTCCTTGTTTCACCAACTTGTCATATGGAGGCTCCTTCCCCTCCTCATCTCTCTGGTATTGGTTTAGCCCAGTTCCACTATCACCATTGCTCCTCGGGCACCATTGTGCATGCCCAGGTGGTGAGGATCACTGGGCAATCCATTGATTGACTGCTATTCAAGACAGACCTGACCCACCTCTTCAGCACCTCAGAAGGGTCGATGGGTAGTTGATAGCAAGGGGAATTCCAGCTGGTTATTTTCTCTTACTGGCCTAACTCAAAAGAGCCATGTCAAATGTTCCACGTTCCCACCACCATACCAATCGTGGATAGCTAACACAACACTGACATGGAGAAACATCACATCCTCCCAGTTGTTATGGTTCAGTATCACATTAGACAGTCATAAGCTTTAATATTGTTAATCCAATACATCCAGCAATTGGCCAATGCTTGGATTTGGCTTCACAAAATGACAACTTTCAATTACATTGTTCTTTCCTGTCATGTAACATCCCAACTCACAAGGAGTTTTTGGAACAACATATGACATTGAGCCATGTGAGGTACTATTGGGGGCAAATGTCCAGAAGCTTCAAAGAGATAAGTTTTAAGGGCATTTTAATGGAGGAACATGAGATTTTAGGGAAGGCATTCCAGATGTTTGGCCTTACTAGCTGAAGTGGCAGAGTGATTAAAATGGAGGAAGCTCAAGAGAACAGAGTTTAGTGAGTGTAGAAATCTCAGGAGGTTATGGGGCTGAAGGATAATGTAGAGGTAAGCAATTGTGAGGTCAGGGAGGGATTTGAAAATAAACTGGAGTACTGTACAATTAAGATGTAGCTTCATTGAGATATTAATGCAGATCAATGAGTGTGGGGATGGGGTGTGGGGGGAGTTGGGGAGAGTGAATGGAACACAGTATGACTTAGGACACGGCAGACAAAGGGTTGGATGAGAACAAATAAATCCTCCCCAGAGAGTAGGATGACCGCCACATGGGAGTAGAGGCAACAAAGGCATGGATGAAGCATTCTGCAGTGGACAAGCTGAGGATAGAGTCAGGTGCTGTAATGGAGATGAAGCACACACAAGACTCGATTTATTTAAGTTTTGTTCCACTTGCACATTTATTTTCTACATCTTTTACATGCAGTCGGAATGTAGCTTTTAAACACTTGTTCTTTGTGCATCAGTCAATAATAAAATAACACCTTCAGCTGATCTGTTCTTTAGTTTGTTTAAATACCTTTTCATTTATTACTGTGTATTTTGAAGTTTGACTTTAATTCAATCAGTATTCGTACTGTCGAGCTTTGTACTTTTAGACAAAGTCTGCTGCTATGACCTTTGCAGTATGACATGTGTAAGTATTATTAATTTGATCATAGTGCGAGCAAATACAGTGGTTTGATTGGTTGGCTGCTGTTCATTTAATCTCTATTGAGGACATGTTGTGCCTCATACTTTAGTGTACGACAGTCTCAACTAATCACCTCTCCAGTGCACTGCTGCCGAATTGAGAGTTCGTTGTCGTTTTTTCCTCCAGACTCAATTTAAAGCTCTGACACCTAATATACATATTGCAAGGGGCAGATCTTTCTCATTTTCTTTCTTTCTCTCCCTCCTGCTCTTTGTCTTTTTTCCTCTCTCGCTCTTTTTATTTCTTTTTTCATTCTTTCCTTCACTTTTTCTTAATTTTTTTGTCTTTATTTCATTTTTTTCTTTTTCCTTTCTCTTTCTCTTGTTTTCTCTTTTTTCACTCTTTTTCTTAATTATTTTCTTTCTCTCCCTATTTTCTTTTTTCTTTTCTCTTTCTCTCTCTCTTTCTTTCTGTCCTTCTCTCTTCCTGTATCTCTGTCTTCCTGTCTCTTTTTCTTTCTTTCTAATTCATTCTTCCTCTCTTGATTTCTCTCTTTTTTCTTTTCTCTTTATCTCTCTCTGTCTTTCTCCTCCCCTCTTTCTTTTTCCCTCTTTCTGTGTCTCTGTCTTTCTCTCTCTTCCCTCTTTCTTTCTGTTTCTCTCTTTCTTCCTCTGTCTCTGTTTTTCTATTTCTCCCTGTTCTTTTTCTTTTCTTTTTTCTCTCTTTCTTTCTTCCTGTCTCTCTGTGTCTCTCTTTCTCTTTCTCTGTCTCCTTTTCTTCCTCTCCGTATCTGTCTATTTTTCTCTGTTTCTTTTCCTTTTCTCTTTTTCCCTCTCTTTTTCTTTCTTCCTTTCTCTCTCTGTCTCTCATTTTCATTTTCTTTCTGTTTCTTCCTCTCTCTCCCCCTCCAACCTTTTTCCTTTCCTCTCCTCTCTGTTTATGCCTGTTGTTCTTTTTTTCTTCCCCTTTTTAATGCTGTTCTCATTTGCCTTCTATCTAATGTCTCTCACGTTTACCATTCATAGTATATAATGAAATCCATACTCTGACAACAATATATTGTTCAGAAACTTACTGTGCACAGAATCTTCAATTATGGATAACTCCTTCCTCCCTTCCAGCATCCCCTTTCTCCTCCAGCCTGACATTTTCAAAACTCACAGTAGGTAAAACCTAATCCCTCCTCCTTGGTTTAGTTAATTTTCTATGCAAGTTTTGCAGCTACAGATCTTGAGTCTTCAGCTAGGTTCTCTAATCAAACACAAAGGGAAAATAATGCAGTGAGTTCTGAAAGAAAGACTAGATATTAACAAAGGACAGTATTTGCATTCTAACCAGGAGGTGACAGTAATCCAAATACCTCTGCTCACTTTCTACCCGTGAGCAGAGGACTATCTGAGTAAACAAATGGAAGTAACAATGTTTTTGTGAGGATTTGGAGATGCCGGTGTTGGACTGGGGTGTACAAAGTTAAAAATCACACAACACCAGGTTATAGTCCAACAGGTTTAATTGGAAGCACACTAGCTTTCGGAGCGACGCTCCTTCATCAGTTGATAGTGGAGAGCTCGATCGTAACACAGAAATTATAGCAAAAATTTGCAGTGTGATGTAACTGAAATTATACATGAAATTATATATTTTTCAATGTATAATTTCAGTTACATCACACTGCAAATTTTTGCTATAAATTCTGTGTTACGATCGAGCCCTCCACTATCACCTGATGAGGGAGCATTGCTCCGAAAGCTAGTGTGTTTCCAATTAAACCTGTTGGATTATAACCTGGTGTTGTGTGATTTTTAACTTTGTTTTTGTGAGTGACGCTGTACATTGTGAAATAGCTGGTTCCACTATGTCGCTCAGTTATTAGCTCTGGATGAGAATACAAAGAAGTGCACAGACCACTTCTAACAATTGTACCTCTTTCATGGGTGGTTATTAAGGTTCAGTGGTAGTGTCCCTACCTCTGGGCCAGGAAGCCTGTGTTCAAGCCCCACCTACTCCAGTGGTGTGTCATAACAAATCTGAACAGGCTAATTCAAATAACTACCACACTCACTGTGGTGTAGTGATAATTTTGTCTGATTAGTAATCCAGCAGACGGGGCAATGCTTTCGGGAATATCAGGACGGCTGCTGGAATTTAAATTTATTAGTAAAATCTGGAATACAAGACTAGTCTTGGTAATGCTGACAACTTTTGATTGTTGTTCAAAACTCCTTCTTGGTTCACTTTCTCTTTCTTTCGGGAAAGACACCTGTTGTCCTTACCTGGTCTGGCATTCCATGTCGGAGAAAGTGAGGACTGCAGATACTGGAGATCAGAGCTGAAAATGTGTTGCTGGAAAAGCGCAGCAGGTCAGGCAGCATCCAAGGAGCAGGAGAATCGACGTTTCGGGCATGAAGAAGGGCTCATGCCCGAAACGTCGATTCTCCTGCTCCTTGGATGCTGCCTGACCTGCTGCGCTTTTCCAGCAACACATTTTCAGCCGGCATCCATGTAACCTCAGATCCACAGCAATGGGGTTGACTATAAGCAGCTCTCTGGAATGGCCATTTAGTTCAAAGGCAATTAGGGATAGGCAACAAATGCTGGCCTCACCATTAACACAAACATCCCACCAAAGAATTTTTCAAGATAAAGTAATATTGGTATCTGTGTAAGCTGGAAGTGTTGCACAACTGTTATTTCTGAGGGTGGTGTTTTGTCCCATCAGTGTGAAGGCTCAAAATTATTCTGAGTCCAACTTGCAGGAATATTCAGTGGCCAGTAACAACATGCTAATGACTAGCCCAATTATACTGGTCAGCATGTAGAGTGAGGAGGTTGGTCCATGATTACTTGTTCTTTGATGTGGTATAGCAGGAAGGTGGGGAAATGTGGAAGGGATGGTAAAATCGTTTGTAATTCTCCCATGCTGGGAAGGGGGACACCTGACCAGGTCACCCAAACAAAGTCAACAGATTCTCCCCCTCCCTTACTGCACAATACTTGTCTGATGTGCATACTAGTTAAAGGCAGGGGATGTGGTACTGAGTGCACCACTTCCATCAAAGCTGCCTAGGCTTTCGAGAGCACCAGGAATTTCCATTTCAATGGCGCAAGTGGCAATTTCTGGGGACTCAAATTCCTGTTCTGCAGAGTTGGCAACCCATCTTGCAGAGGAAACTGGCTTGGTAAGTCGTAGCCCAGCACATTGTTCAATGGTTCTGTTTTGCCAGCAGCAACAACAGACCATCTTGGACAAATGTAATACACGTAGGAAGTAATCGCTCTCGACTGTCCTTCCCATTCACACTAACAATGATGTACACAGAGTGCGGCACCCACTAATAATGATTTACACTGAATGACGAACACTGTAATGCCGGGTTTTACACTAAAGAATGATCTTGCAACTTACATTAAACGGCTGTAACTGCGCATAAAATTCAATGAATGGCAGAAACGAAATTATAATGATTTTAGCATAAATAAGGCGAAGTGATTTACAGGCAAGCCATTGTAGCTAATAGGCAGCCAATTGCAAAGAGATGGTGAGATATGAGGATGCGTAATAACTGTCTCTTGCACTGGGGGACGATGGAAGCTGAAAGGCCCTGTAATAACCTGCTGAAATTCTCAACAACCTTCCAATCTTAACAATGAGGAGGATTGGAAAAGGAGGCTGTGCTGTTTGTGGGGTGTCAGTTGAATGTCCAGTTCAGTGGAAGAGGTGTAAAGGCCTTCACTTTGTCAATAGCCCTGCATTCATTTTCTCTTGCCTGTTTGCTGGGGAATTGAAGTGAGCTCACTGCATGTTCTACTGTGTGTGTGTGTGTGTTTTTGTCTGGTTTTGCCGGCAATTTTAACACTCTGTTAAATTAGCAGGACCTTAAATGTTCACCTTGACAGTAATTTTGTTTTTAATTAAGAATCAACGTTGAATGATTGGCAAGCCTGTAGACTGAAAAGTGAAAATGAATTTGGTAGCTTGTCTTTCTTTAATAACAAATGCCCTTTTGTTTCTCACTTTTTTCCCACTATTAAGAAAAGTAGCCATATGATGTTGAGTGGCTCCACATCCCTTCCCTGGGGCTGAAAAGACTTGTAGTTAAAGACCAAAATTACCTTCACTGAAGAGGGAATAATAGTTCAGAGGTAGCTGGAATCCAGAAGTGATCATTAATTTTGACTACCTTCTGCTGGTTCATGGTGTCTTGCTGTGTGGGTTTGATTTGAAGGAAGGAAGTTTGATTCAGATTAATATTGCATTCTGTTTTTATATATATTTAATGTACTTTTCAGTTTAAGAGAAAATTGTTTCCCCTTCCCTCTTCGGTTAGCACTGCTGCCTCACAGCACCAGGAACCCAGGTACAATTCCAGCCTTGGGCTGTGGCTCAGTGGTTAGCACTGCTGCCTCACAGCACCAGGGACCTGTGTTTGATTCCACCCTTGGGTGACTGTCTGTGTGGAGTCTCGATGCTCGGGGACCTGCAGGCTCAGTGGCTTGGCCATGGGAGATGCAAGGTTACAGGGATAGAGTATGGGGGTGGGTTTAGGTGGCATGTTCTTTGGAACTGCCTGCTTCCACGCTGTAAGGATTCTGTGATTCACCCCCAAACATCCCTGCTCTCTCATCATCGTTCAGTGGATCTATTCCAGAGGAAGATGTCCTTGTTGTTACAGTTCACCTGGGCAGTTTGAATTGTTGTGCTTTTAACTGTGTGGCCATAGATAGGAGTGGTGGAAGGTCCAATGTAACCAGGAAACTCTCCTGAACTTAGTGCCTGCCGTTGCCATGTCAAGGCAAAGTCATCATAGTCCTAGAGGACCGGGGGTTGCTCTCTCAGTAGAGAGAGAGAGAGAGAGAGAGATGATCGATGGTTTAATCTGAAAGTCTCCACAGTTCTGGTGAGGGGGGAAGTTGTGAAGGCAGGACATTCAGGTTAACCTCAGCGGGTGCGGGAATTGAACCCGCATAGTTGGCGTCCCACTGCATTGCAAACCAGCCATCCAGCAAACTGATCGCAGTGCAGGAAGGCACTGGCCACGTTATGAAAGAACCATCCTTAAATCCAATCGATCAGCTAGTATTCAAACCCAGAGCTTCTGGTTGGGAGGCAGGGCCAATATGCATTGCACCACAAAACCTCTGAGCCCTGTCCACAAGGCTAACATAGACCTGGCTTAAATAGAAACTCTCATTTTCCCTGACGGTCTTGTTTCACATGTTGGTCTCTCTAATGGTGAGATGCTCTCTCTCTCTTTTGAGTTTTTAGGGCTGTGTTTTGTCATAGGAATTTACAGGCAGTAGGAGCACCTTCTGAGCTTGCATAACAGAAAGAGAAAAGCAAGCTTCTCTACATTTTGTTGGTACTTTGTTGGTTAGCACAAAGGTACTGGACTCCCTCTGTTGGTTGCTCTCACGAAAGGTGCAAGTTACAATTAATGCTGTTCTTGTGCAAAACCCCAAACACTATTACTCCTGCAAAGCTGTTGTTCTTGTGCGGGTGTGTATGCACAAACCAGATTTCTTTTTCAAATTGTATTTCTTCTGGCATTAAAGCATCTCTTGAGAGCAAGAGGAGGAATTGGGAGCAGGCACGTTGGCCGGGAACAACGGCAGTCATTATGTCTGTTCTGGAGAGTGCACTGCGAGAGTCTGAGTGAATAATTAGAAAGCTATCGACTGTAGAAATAAACAATAAATGCCTACTTTGGTAGTCCTGTCGTTACCTTTCCAAACCACAGCAGGGGAAAAACCGTGCACGTCATGGAGAGTCCAATTGTCACAGGCACATTTTGAGAATTTATGGGACTAATTTGTTTAGCTAACTCTGGGAAATATTGATTTTTATTTAGGGAAATAATTAAATATTTATTTTCACTTTGTTAAGCTCTGGAGGTCAAAATCCACATAAAACCGTACAAGAAATCAATAGATTAGTTTGCGGGCCATAATATTTAATTTTGCTTTGATAAATATTTGGCCACTTCTAGTCACTGTTAATACTTGTAGAAACTTAACATTGAGAAAAGGACGAGTGGCAATTTAAATGAACAATTCAGTTGCACAAAGAAAGGAATTGCAATCATCTGCTACCGAGTGTGTGTTTGTTTTCTTCCTCCGGCTTTCTGACTTAGTTTTTGCTCTGCAAAATATAAGCTGGCACCTTTGTCAATTGACTGCTGTGTCCATTCTTTGCTGTCATCCACAAGGGATTTGGAATTGATGATGTTATCTGCCTGTACTAGCAACAAATAGCTTTAGGGGTGTTTCCATGGCTATATTTACCTTGGAGACAATTGCATGAGGGTTCCTTTGGAAGCATTCTGGTCTCTCAGAATTCACAGATTGATTTGCTAACAAGTCATTATCGGCATATAAGGACACTCCAGGAGTTTAAAAATAAAACTCTGGGAAGTCGCAAGAGCTGTATATATTGCTCATCCACTGGAAGGTGCAAACTAATTTTAGAACGAGGCCTACATAAATTCCAGACAGCCAGGAGTTCAAAAATGTGGGTGAGATGTTAAACAGAGATCCTGGCTTCCCCCTTGGGTGTATTTTTTTAATGGGATGAGTTTTTAAAAAAAATTCATTCACAGGATGAGGATATTGCTGGTCAGGCCAGCATTTATTGCCTTAATTATCCAGAGGGTAGTTTGAGAGTCAGCCACATTGCTGTGGGTCTGGAGTCACGTGCAGGCCAGACCAGGTAAGGACAGCAGTTTCCTTCCCTCAAGGGGATTAAGTGAGCCAACCTTTTTTCTGACAATTCATGATAGTTGAGACTAATGTTATAGATATTATGCCCTTAAAGGACATTAGTAAACCAGGTGGGTTTTTTCCCGACAGTTGATTCATAATCATCATCAGACTCTTAATTCCAGATTCCTTTTTTTTAAATTGAATTCAAATTCCACCATCTGCCATGAACGAGATTCGAACCCAGTTTCCCAGGACATTACCTGGGCCTCTGGATTAAGAGGTAGTGAGGACTGCAGATGCTGGAGATCAAAGTCAAAAGACACAGCAGGTCAAGCAGCATCTGAGGAGCAAGAGAGTCGACATTTCAGGCAAAGTCAACTTCAAGGGTTATGCCCAAATGTTGACTCTCTTGCTCCTCAGATGCTGCCTGACCTCTCTGGATTAAGAGTCTAGCAATAATATTGCTAGGCCATCACCTCCCCTTGTATTCTGAAGAGCCAACAGCACTCTCTTGAAGTTGGGTAGGAGGACTTCTCCCTGGCATCCTGACTAATATTTGTCCCTCAACCAAGATCAAAAATAAATTAGATTGGATTACTTACAGCGTGGAAATAGGCCCTTTGGCCCAACTAGTCCACACTGACCCTCCGAAGTGCAACCCACCCAGATCCATTCCCCTACACCTAACACTACAGGCAATTTAGCATGGCCAATTCACCTAACCTGCACATTGTTGGACTGTGGGAGGAAACTAGAGCACCCGGAGGAAACCCACACAGACACGGAGAGAATGTGCAAACTCCACACAGTGGGGAGGTGGGAATTGAACCCGGGTCTCTGGCATTGTGAGGCAGCAGTGCTAACCATTGTGCCACCGTGCCTCCCATCATTATATTACTGTTTGTGTGAGATTGCTATGTCCAAGTTAGTTCCTTACAACAGTGAATGAAATTCAGAAGTCTGTCCTGGACTGAAAATCACATTGGGGAGCTATGGAAATGAAAGTTTTTAAGTGTTTTTTTTTTTAAAATTTGTAGTATAATTCTCTTTTGTGCTCCTTCTGATGGAAAGGTTTTGTGGTGCAGTGGGTACCACACCTTTGCCTCTGAGCTGAGAGCTCAGGGATTAAATCCCACTCTAGGACTCCAAATACGGCCAAAATTATCAACCTGCAGGTCCATTCCCATGCACGTCAATAACAAAAGCAGAGAGAGCTGGAGAAACCCAGCAGGTCTGGCAGTATCTGTGGAGAGAAAGTAGAGTTAATGCTTGGAGTCCAGTGAACTTTTCTCTCATGGGGGAGAAGTGCCTGGCTTGCTGTGTGAAGGACAGAACATTGGAACTTTTAGCTCAAGATAAATATAAAAGGAGCATTTTGCTATAGTAGACTGATCTATTTGAGTGGGCCAGTTTTCTCAATGGCTGGATGATGAATCTGATTGGCGCCAACAGCTCAGGGTACAGTTGCCCACTCCAGCTGTAATGGCATGAGGAATTTGGTTGCTGGCCCATGCCATGCAGTACCACGGCTGAGATTGTATGTTGGACCTCCCATTGAACGGAGGGAACTCCTGAAGATTTTGATCTCGCCTGGACTGTGATCTTTTGACTGGCCCTGTTAGCTGCCCAAAGTGAAGGACTTGATGGAGGGTTATCATCTTCTGGCTTAACCTTTTATTTTCACTCAATACAGGTTCTGGGAGGTAGCAATTTGAAGTGGGCACTCTGGTTGAATCTTCAGATCCATAACATTATACACTTTATATTTCAGGTTCAGGAAATGATTCTAGTTTGTGCACTTACAGGAATATAATTTACAATGCTTTGAAATGTCTGCTCTATGCTTCATCGCTGGATTTTTACAGTGCACACATAGGCTTCGCCAAATAAGCATTAATAGGCAACGGTCTTGCAGAATTAAAAATTGAACACTTGAACATTATACATGCCTAAAGATTCTGGTAAGGGTTAGACCAAAAGATCTCGGAATGGAATGGACCAATCAGTTCAATGAGCCTGCTATGCTATTGAGTGAGATTGAGACCTGATAATCCTCAACTCCACTTCCTTTGGCCTTTCCCTGTAACCCTTGATACTGATTAAAAATCTGCCTTTTTCAACCTTGAATATATTTAACAGACCAGCCTCGACAGCCCACTGCAGCAAAGAATTCCAGATTTATTACGCACTGAGGGAAAAATTTCCTCCTCATCTCTGTCTTAAATAGGCAGCTTCTCACTCTGAGATTATGCCCTCGGGCCTTAGGTTCACTCGCAAGGGGAAACAACCCTAAGAATCTTGTATTTTTCAATAAGGTCGCCTTTCATTCTTCGAAGCTCAACGAGTGTAGATCCAACCTACTCAACCCCTGCCCGTTAACCTTTTGGAGGTATTCCCAGAGGCGTGAACTGATTGCGCTACTTTCAACAATCCTGGTTTCTACTATTGGTTGCTTAATGGGTACATATTTGCAGCCCCATGGAAAACAAACAGGCTCTTAATTAGCTGACTGAATGGTGTTCACAATTCAAACCCAACCAGCCTTTTTGTTTCATCTTCAATATTTTTACAGTTAATGAATGTTCAAAGGAAATAGGAACATTTATTCTCTCTGTGATTTTTCTCCTGGGCTGCTCATAGCAATGTCCTGGTGATTAATCTTTTAATTCTCAGAGACTCTAAGACAACGCTAGAGGGTTGGTAACCCTATCTACATCCCAGAGCCATTCAGGCTAATTATAACTCTCCAAGTGCCACCCCAGCTAACTGAGCATATCAGGCAATCCACCTGAGACCTTTCTAGTCTATATGGATCTGTGCCATATTTGCTGAAATTCAGTAACTACATGATGAATAGCATATACTGGAAATATTAATTAAAATTAATTTTTAAACTCGTAATACCACACAAGCAAAAATCGCTTAGCAAAGTCTATTAGAAAAGCTTAACAGCGAAAGTTGGGCATGTAAAGTTTGAACTTTCAAGGAATTGCCTGAAAAATGTATTTATTAAAGACAAAAAAAATGAGGAAATGATTGGGTAAAAGAGACATACACAAGGACAGGGTTTCATCTCAACCTTCCTTGGTCAGAGTGATTGACTTTCTGGGCTTCCCCTCAAGGGAGAATTCACTTATTAAACCCTTAAAGCAAGTTAACCACAAACGTGACTTCAGTTATTGAAATCCTTGGCCTCACTTTTTCCTGTGATCCGAGTTGATCTCAATCTCTAAAGCTGCCTGCAGCAAGCCTGACTCTCCTTTTCGTGCCAAATAGTAATTTTCTCCTCAATGACTGAATGCTCCTATAAATGTATCTGACAGGTAAGTTTTCTCTTGTCTCCAATATCTTTCTCTTGCTTTCCCTTTCTCTCTCTTTCCTGTCTCTTTTTCTCTTGCCTTTTATTTTGTCTCTCTCTCCTTGTCTCATGTTCTATTCTCTTTTTTTAATCTACCCTTTTCTCACTTCTTTTTCTCCATTTTTCTCTCCTTACCCATGTGTGCTTTCTCTCTCCCTGCCTCTTCCCACACGATCTCTCTCTCTCGTTGCATGTGCTCTCTCTCTCTTTCCATGCGCAGTGTCTCTCTTGCTGTCTTGCCCTCTTCCTGTATATGCTCTTTCTCTCTCTCCCCCAACATGTTCTCTCTCTCCCCACAAGTTTTCTCACTCTCTCTCTCCCCACATGTTTTCTCTTTCTGTTCCCCCCCCCACATGTTTTCTCTCTCTCCCCACATTTTCGCTGTCTCTCCCCCCACGTTTTCTCTGTTTCCCCACATTTTCTCTCTCTCTCTCCCGTTTCTCTCTCTCTCCCCACATTTTCTCTCTCTCCCCTACATTTTCTCTCTCTCCCCACATGTTTTTTCTCTCTCCCTCCCCAACATATTTTCTCTCTCTCTCTACCTCAATGTGGTTTCTCTCTCTCCCTACATTTTCTCTCTCTCCCCACGTTTTCTCTTCTCTCCCAGCAGGTTCTGTCTCTCTCTATCCCTCATGGTCTCTTTCTGTCTCTCCCCATGTGTCCTCTCTTTCCCGATATGTTTTCTCTCTCATCCCCAATGTGTTCTCTCTCTCTCTCTCTCTGCCTTTTCTCATATTCTCTTTCTCTCTTACCCCATGTACTCTCTCTCTCCTCCTCCCCTGTGTGCTTTCTCTCTCTCATCCTACCTGTCTCTATCCATGTGTGCTCACCCCCCAGCCCCCTCCTGTTCCCTCCTGTGCCCTCACTTTCTCCCCTCTCACTTCTCGTGTGAACTCGCTTGTTTTCTTCCCACACATGATCACGTACTGTTTTACCCCGCGTGTGTGCACTCTCTCTTCATCCTTCCTCTCTCTCCGTTTTCTCTTGCTCTCTACCCTCCTCCCTCCTCTCCTCTCTCTCTCTTTCTTCCACCTCTTTCTTTCACCCTATGTCTTCTCTCAATCTCTCTGTCTCTATGCCTACTCTGTCTGTCTGTCTGTCTGTCTCTCTCTCTCTTTCTTTGTGTCTCTTTGTCTCCTCCTGTGCCTGCTTTCTCTTCCCCTGTACATGCTTTGGATTCTCTCCATTCCTAACTGTACCTTCTGAATAAACTTTTCAAAACAAACCTTCAGTAATGTTATTGAACAGCTTTCATTTGACACGGCACCTTTCTAAGATAAAAATGAGGGAAAAATAAAGTTCTCCCTTTTTCTGCATTCTCACTGTTGATATTGGCATTGTGTCCAATTCAAACTCCTCGCTACAAATCCTTAGCAATGTCGTACTCTTTGTCTCTCTCTATAGTCCTTTGATCATGCATCCTAGTATGTTTTAAGCTAGGTACTGTCATCAATCAATTTTAACTCAATTCATCTCAGCTACCTCATTTAAGCTTAGTAATGTCTCTAGCTTTATTTGGCTTTAAAATGAAAATGTTAAAATCTTCATAATTAATAAAAGCCTGGTCTTCAAAGGTTCCAAATTTTGAATCAATATGACGTGCTCTTGGCTGAATTTCCTTTTTTTTTTAAAATATACACGAGGATCTGAGATTTAATCTGATAGGGTATTCCACTGAGAAGCAGGGGAGTGTAGGTTTGACAATAAATGTGCAGTTGAGGTTTTGAATCGTTTGAACACTACAATTTCAATGAGCCTCAGCATCGCTTGTTAAAATTTGAAAAGTTAGTCGTAAGTAATTCAGTTTTGGGATTTCCTTTGATGAAATGTACATCTGTCTTTACTAGATCTGAACTCCTTTATTTTTACATTGTCGAGATGCATCTCTGAGGTACCTCCTCTCACTGAATTTGCTGGTATATTGTGCAATGATGTATTTCTGTGAAGTTAAAAAAAAGATTCCTGCCACCCATTCAGGGCAATATTTTCAAATCTGTCTTTACACAATTAATTCTGGCTGCTTCTTTCCCAGCTCTGTTGGTTTTGCTTTTGTGTCAGATCCATCCTCTTTTCTATTTTTGTGTTATTTTTATCCCTACTCTCTTAATCCTGTTCTGCATCAAAGACTGTCTCCAGTGTGCCAACTCTAAGTACACATGTTTTTCAATGGAGAGGATGGAAGAAATGAAATGCAAGTGCTGAATAGATCTGGAGCATCACTTCCAGCAAAGATTTGCATTTCCCTCACTGGCTGAGATCAGCTTTTTTAAAATTCATTCAAGGGACGTGGATGTCACCGTCCCATCCCCTAATTGCCCAGAGGGCAGTTGAGAGCCAACCACATTGCTGTGAGTCTGGAGTCACATGTAGGCCAGACCAGGTAAGGATGGCAGTTTCCTTCCTTAAAGGATATTAGTGAACCAGATGGGTTTTTCCAACAATTTTGTGATCACGGTTAAAATAGTAACTCTGGATTTTTAATGAATTTGAATTCCACCATTTGTCATGGCAGGATTTGAACCCAGGTCCTCTGGATTAATAGTCTAGTGATAATAGCACAAGACCATCATCTCCCCTTGGCTCTGGAAGAGCCAATGACAATCCCTTGAAGAAAGGAAGGGAATTTCTCCCTGGTGTCCTGGCCAATATTTGTCCATCAAGCCAGATCAAAAACAAATGATTTGGATGACCCCAGAACATTAGCTGGGTCTATGTGATAGACCCAGCTTAGTAGCCTTGTGATATCACCACGAGGCCATCATCATTCCAGTGGGAGCCATCTCAGCAGCAACCAAGGCTGGGATTGGAGGCAGTGTTCCCCAATATACTGAACTATTCATGATGAGTTGACTCATGGGCTACACGGCACTGCATCATGTCAGAGGTTTTAAATCAATCAGACATTAGGACCCAGACATTGACTCAAGATTAGAGTGGTGCTGGAAAAGCACAGCAGGCCAGGCAGCATCCAAGGAGCAGGAAAATCGGCATTTCGGGCAGAAGCCCTTCATCAGGCAACATTGATTTTCCTGCTCCTCGGACGCTGCCTGGCCTGCTGTGCTTTTTCAGCACCACTCTAATCCTGACGCTGATCTCCAGCATCAGCAGTACTCACTTCCCCCCAGACATTGACCGTCAGTGCAGTGACTACAATTCTACTCTGAGGCTTTTGTTGACTCACCTCAGTTTCCGTAAACCTACGCTGAAGTTTTGAATAAAAACAAAACTCTGTGGATACCGGCAATCTGAAATAAAAACAAAGTACTGGAGAAACTCGGCAGGTCGGGCAGTATCTGTAGAGAGAGAAACAGAGTTAATGTTTTGTGTTTGCCATGACTCACAAAGAGGTCCTGTCTGCATTACTTTGCTTGAACTGTTGCACTGCACGGTGCTGAGGATGCTGTTCTGTCTGAAAAACACCCTCCTGTTCTTAGTTGATATGGTGCGGTGGCTGTCGTGGATCCTCACGGCCTAGCTTCTAGCTTAGCCAGTTATCTGGAGCAGAAATTCTTAGAATCAATTGGCATCTTCTATCTGCATGGTATTTGCACAAAGTCCCAGACATGACTTGCATGAAAACCTGATGTGGAGGGCAATCCTATTTACCTCGGTGGCCCCATTGGAAGAAAATGTTCCATTGCAGATATGCTGGGTATCGTGATATGATGTTCTCATTGCTATCCCTGGACAGCATACGGTGACACTGCCCCTATCTCATGCTAAATTGACCACAGTGTTCAGAGATGTGCAGGTTCTGTGCATTAGTCAGGGTAAGTGTAGAGTACTAGGGTAGAGGAATGGGTCTGGGTGGGTTACTCTTCAGATGGTCAGTGTGGACTTGTAGGGCTGAATGCCCTGTTTCCACATTGTAGGGTTTCTATAATTCTATGATCTATGACTCTTCAGAACGCTGAAGTTAAATCATATCAGACTTGAAACAGAAACACTGTTTCTCTCTCCACATTTGCTGTCGATTTTCTCCAGCATTTTCTGTTGTTATTTCTGAAGTTTTGAGTTTTTGTACAGGGGATCTCGGATTTACAAACATTTGACTTGCAAATTCTTATACTTACGAACAAAATCTCATATTACCATTCATTTTAAGGATCCACCATGTGAATGTTCACACATTCTTGCAACCAAATATTTTATAAAAACTGAAAGAGCTGCAGATGCTGTAAATCAGAAACAAAAACAGAAGCTGCTGGAAGAGCTCAGCAGGTCTGGCAGCATCTGTGGAGAGAAATCAGAGTTAACATTTCGAGACCAGTGACCCTCCTTTAGAACAGTCACCTTCTTCAGTTCTGAAGAAGTCATTAGACCCAAAACATTAACTTTGATTACATAGTCCACAGATGCTGCCAGACCTGCTGAGTTTTTCCAGCAATTTCTGTTATTTGGTACTGAATATTTTATGTCATACTGTATTGTGTTCTGATTTGCATACGAATCAACTTACAAATGTGCTCAGGAATGGAATCCACTTGTAACCTGAGGACCTCCTGCTTTAGTTCATTGTAAGATTTGTTAAACCTATTTTTGGAATCAACCTGCTCAGCGATGTGTTTACACACCTCTGGAGAAGGTGGGGCTTGAATCCGGACCTCCCAGTCCAGGGATTGGGATGTTACCACTGCACCACTGAGGCCTCAAATAGTTTCTTACAAGCTGCCATTTAGAGATCCATAAGTGTTAACTCAGTTATTGATTCAGAGCTGTACAATTCAACAATTGGCAATAAAAACAATCCTTTGAGAGATTGTTTTAACAGAATTACTTAAAATTATCAGTTTAACAATAAAATCTGAAGACCTCGAAATGCACCTTTTGCCTCGATCTATCTAGAATTTCTATTGACCTGGTATTGATCGAGCAATCTATCCAACCAATATATTGATTGATCTAGCAACTAGCACATTGATTGCTCTTCTAGTAGATCCATCTAAGATGAAAAGAATAAGTTAGAAATTGAAGGAGATCATCAAGACTAGGACGTACAATTTTTAAGGCCAGAGGAGAGAGATTTTAAAAAGGCATGAGAGGCAAATTTTTTACACAGAGAGTGGGTTGCTTAGGGAAAGAACTTCCTGAGGAAGTGGTGGATGTGGGCATAATCACAATGTTTAAAAGACATTTGGATAAATACATGAATAGGAAAGGTTTGGAGAGAAATGGGCCAGGAGCAGGCATGTGGGACTAGTTTAGTTTGGGATTATGTTCAGCATTGATGTGTTGGACCGAAGGGTCTATGTCCATGAGGTATGATTCTATGACTCTTATAAACATTGGTTGGGCTTTACAAGGTATATCATTAACAAAACGTGGGGAAGGATTCCAGTTGATAAATTCCTGGAAAACTATACTTTGGTGTAGAAGATTAACTTTAGTTGAGAACTTTAGTGAGAAGAAAGAGCGTTGCAAACGACACATTTCGAGCATGGGAAGAACAAGCCATGTAATCTGACCATTGAAAGTACTGACCAAATAGATTTAATTTTGCACATTATATCTAACAGCAGTCTCTGAATGCAGAGTACAGTCGGTTCTGCTATAACGCAGTCATTCTGTTCTCATGCAACCTTATGTTATGAGAAAATTATGTTACAGCAGCACCATTTAAACGAATGGGGCCAGAACCACGTTATAAGATACACTTTAAAAGTTTGCGCTTTAGAAATAGTGTCCCCAGTTCGTCAATCGTGTTACAGCGAATTTGCATTAACGAAACGTGCGTTATAGTAGAGCGACCTGTACTTTCTCAGGCCAAACACTGCACAGCAGAGCCAGGAGCAATGAAACCCATAAATATTACAATGTGTAAATAAACCAGAGGAACAAAATTGGATGCATTTGTGACTGGTGTGCATGGAGTCTCAGCAGACAGCCTGGGTATGATCTGGTAACTGAGGCAGAAGGAAGGAAAAGAAAGATGTGCCTTTATATAGCGCCATATTACAGCCAGTGACGCAGCTTTGAAGTGAAGGCACTGCCACGTGGTGGGAAGCACTGCCAGGTAGTGCACAGCAAGCTCCCGCAAAGCAATCATGACCAGACAATCTGCTCTCATGATGTTGAGGAGTTAAAACTGGGACAGAATGCCAGGGAGAATGCACCTTGATGTTCTCTGGGATAGTTTTGAGGGATCATTTACATCTGACCCTGCATCCTAGGGTTCGAGGTGTAAAGAGAAAGAAAGTATTTGTGAAAAAAAACTGGGATACAGAAAGCTATGGCTGTTTACCGTATGTGTATCTATCATCTATAAATCAATTAGAAAGCAGAGGCTGTATTTTTTTTAGAGAACTGGCAGTCTGTATGGATAAACCTTTGATGATCCTTTGCTCGATTTTTAGACTTGGTTGTGCCTTGCTCTATCAGAAAAAATGGGTTCAAGCCCCACTCCAGAGATGCTGAGGAAATGCTGCACCCTTGAAGCGAAGGGTAGAAACGTTCTTTTTGTGAGCTCAGGAATCGACAGACTGACCGGAAGTGATTGACATCATAGAATATGCATTCCACGATTGAGGGTATTAATCTGGGTCAAAAAGGGTGGCGCTGGAAAAGCACAGCAGGTCAGGCGGCATCTGAGGAGCAGGAGTGTCGACATTTCAGGTGTAAGCCCTTCATCAGGAATGTGGAAGGGGAAGGAGGATGAGAGATAAATAGGGATGGGTGGGGCTGAGGGGAAGGCAGGTGGGAAGGTGATAGGGGGTGATTGTGGGAGGTCAGTGGGGAGGATGGAGTGGATAGGTGGGAAGGAAGATGGACAGGTAGGACAGGTCAAGAGAGCGGTGCCAAATTACCGCTCTACTCTCCCCACTGACCTCCCACAATTTTGCCCCACCTGCATCCACCTATTGCCTTCCCACCTCCCTTCCTCCAGCCCCACCCATTCTTATTATCTCTCATCCTCCTTCCCCCCCTCACATTCCTGATGAAGGGCTTATGCCTGAAATGTCCATCTCCCACTCCACAGATGCTGCCTGACCTGCTGTGCTTTTCCAGCGCCACCCTTTTCGACGCTGACTCTCCAGCACCTGCAGTCTTCATTTCTCCTAGCTATCAATCTGGTCCAATCAGAGAGCCCTGGCTGACACAAAGATTTGAGCTATAGGGAGAGGCTGAATAGGCTGGGGCTGTTTTCCCTGAGCATCAGAGGCTGAGGGGTGACCTTGTAGAAGTTTATAAAATCATGAGGGGTATGGATAGGGTGAATAGCCAAGGTCACTCCCCAAGGGTAGGGGAGTCCAAAATTACAGGGCATAGGTTCAAGGTGAGAGGGAAAAGATATAAAAGGGACCTAAGGGACAACATTTTCATGCAGAGGGTGGTGCATGTACAGAATGTACTGGCAGAGGAAGAGGTGGAGGCTGGTACAATTACAACATTCAAAAAAGCACCCAGATAGGTAAGCAAATAGCTAGCATCATAGAGTTGAACAGAATGGAAGCAGACCCTTCAGTTGAACTCGTCCATACCGATCAGATATCCTCAATTCATCTATTTCCGTTTTCCAGCATTTAGCCTATACCTCTATAAGCCCTAATGCTGGCAAATGGGACTAAATGAATTTAGGGTATCTAATTGGCATGAGTGAGTTGGACCGAAGGAGTTGTTTCCATGTCGTACAACTCTATGACTCTAAAAAAGGGAGTTTCAGACATCCTGATACGCTGGTACCTGACTCTGGACGAGGCAGTATTAAAGTCAAGGACTATTCATGTGTAACTAAATGGTGATTTGGTGATGGAGTATGGCCTCTATGGTGATAGAGTCATAGAGATGTACAGCATGGAAACAGACCCTTCAGTCCAACTTTTCTATACCGACCAGATATCCCAACCTAATCTAGTCCCATTTGCCCCAGCACTTGGCCCATATCTCTCCAAAACCTTCCTATTCATATACCCATCCAGATGACGTTTAAATGTTGTAATTGTATCAGCCTCTACCATTTTCTCTGGTAGCTTATTCCATACACATATCACCATCTACGTGTAAGGTTGCCCCTTAGATTTCTTTTAGATCTTTCCCTTCTCACCCCAAACCTATACCCTCTAGTTCTGGACTCCCCCACACCAGGGAAAAGACATTGTTTATTTACCTTATCCATGTCCCTCATGATTTTATAAACCTGTATAAGGTCATCCCTCAGCCTCTGACACTCCATGGAAAACAGCCCAGCCAGTTCAGCCTCTCCCTATAGCTCAAACCCTGGAAACATCCTTGTAAGCCTTTTCTGAACCCTTTCAAGTTTCACAATATCCTTCCAATAGGAAGGAAGCCAGAATTGGACACAATATTCCAAAAGTGGCCTTACCAATATCCTGTACGGCCACAACAATTACTTCAGACCGACATACTGCCTGATTTTCATGAGAGATTAAATTGACTGCAGCGGAAATTTGAAGGAAATGTGAATCTGGCTGCAGTTTCTCCCCCTGCCTATTTTGTATAATCATTTAAGACTTAAAAACCTCTTGAGCTTTGTGACCAGACCTTTCCTGCTTCCTAAAGTGGCCACAGGGGATCTCTCTCAGTGCAAGAAGACCAGGGAACATATCCTGACCCACACTTTATCTCTCATCAGGATTATCAGAAAGGAACAATGTGGTAATGTACCCCTCTCCCATTGTGGGATCTTGCTGTGCACAAGTTAGATGCTCGTTTCTTGCATGAGAAGATTGCTACAATTCAAAAGGAAATACTCATTGACTGCCTGCGGAAAATAAAAGCGGAACTTTTATTTTCCCCCGCCGCCTCTCTCTTTGTTCTTTTTTTGCTTTATTTTTTCCTTCCTGGGGCTAATCTGTTTATTTTGAGCATGTTCTTGCCTTTGGCAATAAAATTGTGGAGCTGCTGGTGTTGGACTGGGGTGGACAAAGTCAGAGGTCACACAACACCAGGTAATAATCCGGCAGGTTTATTTGAATTCACAAGCTTTCGGAGCACTGCCCCTTTGTCGGGTGATGTCCACGTCACCTGATGAAGGGGCAGTGCTCTGAAAGCTTGTGATTTCAGATAAACCTGTTGGACTGTAACTTGGTGTCGTGTGATTTCTGACTTTGGTAATAATGTGTGCAGAGGAGCTTCTTGGTGACACGTTAATGTTTCTACGTGCCCTACTCCATTGCATCATTGCAATGCAAAGGTATCACAGATGCTTAACACAGTACATGTCATATGTAACTATGTACCTTTGCAGAGTTCCAATACTGTGCTAAATTTTATGTTGAAAGATGCTTTGCAGAAGCATTGGAAGAAAAATGATACTCACCACCTTTGAATAGAAAGCAAAAAGCTCTTTAATGTGTAAGGGATGTTGAATCCTGTTGCCAGTAGCTCTTTTGCCTTTGAGACATAAAATCATTGATTCATGTCCCACTCCAGAGATTTTAAGATTTGGCTGGCACTGCAGTGGGGGGAGTGCTGTACTGACAGAAGAACTATTCTCCCATAAGGCTTTACATTCAAGGCCATGTCAGCTGTCTCTCATAGAGTCATAGAGATGTACAACACAAAAACAGACCCTTCTGTCTAACTTGTCCATGTTGATCTAGTCCCATTTGCCAGCATTTGGCCCATCTCCCTCTAAACACTTACTGTTCATGTATCCATCCAGATGCCTTTTCAATGTTGTAATTGTACCAGCCTCCACCACTTCCTCTGACAGTTAATTCCATTCTCAACTGGCCATAACACATACTAGGGCTCTATATCAGCAGAAGAAAAGGGGTGCTATCTTCAGACATTCAAATTAATGTGTACTCCTTAAAATCCTTAAAATAGATAATCCATTCTTGTCGCACTTACTGTGTCTGGGATCCTGCTGTGTACAAATTAGCTACCGATTTTGCGTGCAACAGGGATTATTCTGCAAGGGATGTTTCTTCAGTTGTGAAGTACTTTAAAGTGACCTATGGTAGGGAAAGGACGCCATACAAATGCAAGCCTTTTAGCTTCTAGAATAACAAAGCCTTCACCTACCTGTGAGGCATAATTAAGTATATTTTCTGAGTGAAGCCCTTTCCTGGTTTCTGCTGGTCACGTTGACCTTTTCTTCACAAGGACCAGTACCTGAGGCAGTCCTGCCTACAATGAAGCTGCCACATAGAAACCTGGAGCAGGTGGTATGGGGGATGGGCACAGGGTAGCAGGTGTGGAGAATGGATTCAAAGCTTAGGGACCACCTCAGGAGACAGATAAACCTACTCTTTCAGCGACTGAACACAGCTTTAATCTGCTGCTGTCCAATTCTCCCATCACAACTCTTCTGGAAGGAAAGTGCATGACGTCAAGCCCATTAGATTACTATGGAGCTCCGACAGTGACTGAATTTGGCAACCTTGCCATGGCAAAGCCTTTGCTTATGCTCCCTGAGAAGAAGTTATTTTAAGATTAACTGCACTTTGACTTTAATTTGCTGGCCAGAACAAGACTGCACCTGTTATTAATCGTGGCTAATTGTCACTTGGTTTTGAATTGCTTTTTGTCAACTATGCATTTGATTTAAGAAAGAATTAAAGGTGAGACCAATAACTTGCTAATTGATTATGTGTTTGCGTGAATGAAAGGGAGGACAGGAATTCAGATTTGCTGGGATCTCCTTTCACAATCCAAACAATGTGCAGGCCTTTTGAATTGGCCATGCTAAATTGCCCATCGTGTTAGGTGCATGAGTCAGGGGTAAATATATGGGAGGGGAATGGGTCTGGGTGGGTTGCTGTTCAGAGGGGCGGTGTGGACTTGTTGGGTCGTAGGGCCTGTTTCCATAGGGAATCAAATCTAATTGCCTTTGGGCACACCTTTGTTTTGCTCTATCATTTGTTGTTACAAATATCACTGTGCATTTGGCTTTCCCCAAAGAATCGTAGGTGCATTCTCTACAAATGTCATCGCATCCCACTCCTATTTTGACAATTTCTTAACGATAGTATCAGCTTTCCAAGAGAAAAGTCAGCAAATCCCGACTGGATTTACCCAGTTAGATTGTGCTTCCATTTTCCAGGACTATTCTGGGTGAGGAAGTCGGAAGCCATCACAGAATCCCGACAGAGCAGGAAGAAGGGCTTTCGGCCCGTCGGATCTGCACCAATCCAGCAAAGAGCGTCCCAGCATCCCACTCTATCCCCATAACCCCATGTCTCCCATGGTTAACCCACCTGGCCTACACATCCTTGGACACTGTGAGCAATTTAGCACGGCCAGTCCCATCCCAACCTGCACATCTTTGGACTGTGGGAGGAAACTCCATGCCGACAGTTACCTGAGGCTGGAATTGAACCGGGGTCCCAGTCGCTGTGAGGCAGCATTGCTAACCTCTGAGCCACCGTGCTGCCCCACCTCACAGTCTTCATGTCAGAGCACTGGGCCCAACCTTGCCAGAGGGAGCTTCTATTATTACCATCTCCACAAGCCCTCCCATCGATTTACAGATAGTGGGAAGACAAAAGGTGGCACAGTTGGAGGGCAGGCTGCCATGTTTGGCAGGTAGTGTCCAACCAACCAGAGATGGTGTTTCCTGCAGGACTATCTGAAAGTGAGGAGGCAGAAATAGGTATACGGAAGCAGGGGATACCTCTCTGCTGGAGTATTGGGCCAATTATTATCTCTGTCACTGGGGTACATAGCCTCTGTGTCCAACTGCCACCCAGTCTGTTCCCACTAATCCCTGGTTTAATCACCCTAACTGTATTGTCACCAATGAGCTGACGGCCTTCATAGCAGAGTCTTCGACTACTGGTGCCATCGCAAAATGGTCCCTGAGTTGGCACCCTATCCCTGATCCCAGCTGGGGGTGTTGCCACAGAAGTATTAAAATGTTGGTGTGTCCTGCTTTCTCATAGCAATGTCCAGCCCTACAGCACGGAGTTTGGAAATTCCACACAGGGGAATTGTGTTCTTTCAAGACATGGGTTTCTGCGGACGTCAGGCTCTGAGGCCTAGTTCTGAGTGGGCCTCCAATCTCATCCAGCGTGTGGCATTCCCATTCCCCCCCTTCCCCCATTCTGTGTCGCTGCAGCCAACCTGCGCAAGTTGTGTCTCTCCACCCTAGAATAGGCATTTGTTGCCTGAAAAGGTGGCCAGTTAGATCTGACAGGATGTCCATGACCCATTCTGAATTGCTTGGCATAAGCAGGAGGGAGTGCCGGGTGCAATTGGCAGGAGAACAATATGAGGTGTCTTGGGCCGGGGGCCTGTTGGAGAATCAAAGAATTTCCAGTGTGTAAGCTCGGATGGGACTTGATTTGTCTCATTGCAGTTCTTGATTTAAAATTTTCTGCTCCCCTCTTAATGTTATGAAGGCTCCCAAAGTATTAAGCTCACGGGCAATTTATGAAGCATCAGAGACACAGCTGTGGAGTGACCAGGCAAAACTCGGGCAGAATGGTTAAAAATGTCAGCCAGGTAGGTTTCCCGAAGTCTGAAGAAAATTGCTCTCTGTACGTTGAAAACGGAAAGAGACCAGTCAACATCACATGGATGTGGAACATCAATAGGCTGCTTGGCCTCACCTCCTCATTTGCCATTCAACAAGATTGTGGCTGATCTGATTTTAACCTCAACTCTAAACTCCTGTGCATTCACGATAATCTTTCATCAACTTGTTCATCGAGAAACTATCTAGTTCAGCCTTAAAAATATCTAAAGATTCTGCATCCACTGCCTTTTGAGGAAGTGAATTCAAAGACTCCCAACCCTCTGAGAGAGAGAAAAAAATGTTTCGTCATCTCTGTCCTATTTAGGCAATCCTTTTTTTTTAAACTATGATCTTGCCAACTAGAACCATCTGCTTTAATCTCTCTTCTTTGTTCTTCGTCCAAATCCCTTTACTACACTCTCACTTGTCAAGCTCTTGTCAAATTCCCTTTTGATCAGATCCCTGAAATATAAATGATTTAGGGGTGATTTGATTGAAGTTTCCAAAATATTAAAGTAGGGTCAACTAGGAGAAACCATTTGGAGTCATAGAGTCCGGCAGCATGGAAACTAACCCTTCTGTCAACTCGTCAATGCTGACCAAGTTTCCAAAACTAAACTAGTCCTACTTGATTGCATTTGTTCCAAAACCCTCCAAACCTTCCCTATTTATGCACCTAACCAAATGTCTTTTAAACATTGTAACTGCACCTACATCTACCACTTCCTCTGTCAGTTCATTCTGCATATGAACCACTCTCTGTGTGAAAGAGTTGCTCCCCAGGTCTCTTTTAAATCTTTCTCCTCTCACCTTAAAATTATGCGCTCTAGTTTTGGACTCCCCTACACTAGGGAAAAGACCTTTGCCATTCATCGTATGTATGTCCCTCATGATTTTATAAACCTCTATAAGGTCCCCCCTATGCTCTAGGGAAAAGGTGTTCCAGCCTATCTAGCCTCTCCTTATAACTCAAACCCTCCAGTGCCAGTAACATCCTTGTAAACCTTTTCTGCACACTCTCCAAGTTAATCATATCCTTCTGACAGTAGGGTGACCAGAACTGTAGGCAGTGACTGTACCAATGTGCTGTGCAAGATGACTTTCACAAGTGGGGATGGGGTTGGTGGGGGGGGGAGGTCTGTAGGATTCGGTGGTACTCTCCAAAAATTTGAACCAGATGTCTCAAGAGTGACAGAATCACAGAGATCATATGGCACAGAGGGAGGCCATTTGTCCTTTCATATCTGTACTTGCTCTTCAAATGAGCATTACTAGTTGGCTAACTCAGTTGGCTTGCTGGCTGTTTTGTGTTGGAGGGCTCTGTCAACAACATGGGTTCAATTCATGCACCAACTGAGCTAATCACGAAGGACTCCCCTTCTCAACCTCACCCCTCACCTGAACCATGGTGATTCTCAGGTTAAACCACCACCAGTTATCTCTCTGAGAGAGCAAACCTATTATCTTCCAGGATTCTGGCAACTTCATTGAAGAGGAGAAAGTGAGGACTGCAGATGCTGGAGACCAGAGTCAGAAAGTGTGGCGCTGGAAAAGCGCTGCAGATCAGGCAGCATCCGAGGAGCAACGTTTCCTGATGAAAAGCTTATGCTCGAAACATCGATTCCCCTGCACCTCGGATGCTGCCTGACTGGAAGTGCTTTTCCAGCACTACACTCGTTGATTTTTTTGAAGAGTCAAACAGCCTCTCCTGCTCCTATTCCGTATGTTTGCATGTGGAATTATCTTGCAAATCAGCCATGACCTCATTGACTGCTGGAAAAGACTCGTGAGGCTAAACAGTCTCCTCCTGTGTCCATGTTCCTGTGTCACATACTGTGAGTGGATTTGAAGCAGAGACTTGCAAACTCTAATACCACAGCGAGTGTTGTCAGGCAGTCAAAAATAAGCCGCAATTGCCCATTGATTTACATTGTTCCATATCTCCATTCTCTTGTGGGTTCACTGGAGGACAGAGATTTGGTTTGACAGCTTCATGCCAAACCCCAGGTACAGCAACACTGGATAATGTCAGGTTAACAGCACACCTCTGCTAACCAGTTATAACAGCAAATGTCTGTACTCTCAGCTACTATTACAGCTTCCCCTTCAGTGAATCCCCCCGTCCCTCTCTCCTGCTTTCACTTAGAACTGAAGAGATTAGTAGAATGTGTAATACCTTAAGGTGGTGATGCTGAGTCTCCTACAGTCAGAGATTTGCAGATTTTGCTCACTTGCTCTTTCCCTTACTTTAAATCTCTCTTTGTTAAAAAATATTTTGCTTCTGAGAGAAAAACATTATCTGTCACTGTGAAAGCACACCCTCTTGAGAGGTAGGAGAAACCTGATTTGGGATATTTCTCTTGAGCTATATTTTTTTTTGGTTCTTTGATGAGGATGTGGGCATCACTGATAAGGCCAGCATTTGTTGCCATTACACGTCGGATCAAAAGCAGGCCATTCAGCCCATCGTGTCTGCTCTGCCATTTAATGCGATCATAGCTGCTCTGAAAATCCTCCAATGTCCTCCCTCTCCCATAACTCTTGGTTCTCTGGCTGATTAAAATACTGCCGAGCACAGCCCTGGATATACTGAACATTACAGTCTCTCTGGTTTTAAAAAAAATCGACAGATTGACTACTCTGGGAGCAGAAGAAATTCCTCCTCATCTCTGTTTGACTGGGGACATCATTCTGGTGAAGAGTCTGAGCAACTTCGAAAAAGTAACCCAGTTTCTCCCTCTACAGGTGCTGCCAGACCTGCTGAGTTTCTCCAGCATTTTTCTTTTATGGAAGATTTCCCTGAAGAGATGTGGGTAAACAAGATGGGTTTTTACAATCTTGAATGAGTTTTGTTTAAGTTTTCATTCCAAGATGTGGGCATCACTGGCTAGGCCAATACTTATTACCCATCCCTCACCCCATCCAGTTGAGATTCAACCATATTGCTGTGGGTCTGGAGACACATGTAGGCCAGACCACATAAGGATGGCAGATTCCCTTCCCTAAAAGGGCATTAGAGAACCAGACGGGCAATCAACAATGGATTCACAGTCAACATTAGACTCTCATTTCCAGATTTGTATTGAATTCAGATTCACTATCTTTCATAATGGGATTTGAACCTGGGTCCCCAGAACTTTAGTTTTTATGAGCAGTGTTTCTCATTGATGAATGTTTCATGGACGCTATTAATGAGACTTACTTTCATGTCGAATCATTTTTCCTGAAGGATATTTGTGAAACAAATGAGTTTTTTTGACAATGTTTTCACGAACATTGTTGGTTCATAATTCCAGATATTCTTTCTCTCCCCGCCTTGAGTTCAAATTTGCCACAGCACGATTCAAACCCAGGTCCCCCGAACATTAGCCGAGTTTCTGGATTAATGGTCTCGTGATAATACCACTAGGCCATTGCCTCCTCATTAGTTCTCCTGGTTGTTATTTATTGACATTCATTTTCAATACCAAAGTGATTAATTGTATTTAAATTCCACCAGTTGTCGGGATGTGTTTTGAACTCCAGTGGTTCAAAGCCTCTGGATTACCACTGCAATGAAAGTACCACTATGCTATCATCTCCTTGCAAAATGCCACTTAGTAAGATTCCAAGTCTTCCTGGCCCTGCTTCTGGTCTGCAGCTTTTGCACTCCCCATGAGCTTTCATAAGGAGATGAATAGACTGGGGCTGTTTTCTCTGCAGTGTCGGAGGCTGAGGGGTGGCCTGATGGAAGTTTACCACGTCATGAGGAGCATGGATAGGGTGAATAGCCAAAGTCTTTTCCCCAAGGTGGGGGAGTCCAAAACTAGAGGGGCATAGGTTTAAGGTAAGATTGAAAAGGGACCTAAGGGCAACTTTTTCATGCAGAGGGTGGTGCGTGTATGGAACAAGCTGCCAGAGGAAGTGGAGAGGGGGGTAGCTGGTACACCATTTAAAAGACATCTGGATGGGTATGTGAATGTGAAGGGTTTAGAGGGATATAGACCAAATGCTGGCAAATGGGACTAGATTAATTGAGGTATCTGGTCAGCACGGACGGGTTGGACCAAAGGGAATGTTTTCGTGCTCTATGTCTCTATTACTCTATAACTAGAATTCTATTGTTCTGTTTCATTCCACTTTTTCAATACCCCATTCCCAACTCCCCACTCCTACCAGAACATAAATAGCAGCCCCACCTCCCCAGGGTAACATTGCATAAATATATTCAAATTCCTGCCTCCTGCTATTTGAAATATTAACCAGCAAAAAAACCCATTAAATTTACTATTGAGTTTGATCAGAAAAAAATTAACAGAATTGAGCAAACGTGAGTGCACTGGAATAAAAGCTAAAGTGCTGGAGGACCTCAACAGGCTTAGGAGCATCTGTGGAGAGACAACAGTGTTAATACCGTGAGTCCAATATGACTGTTCTGAACTGGTGAACTGTATGTAGGTTTGAGAAAATAAGGAAGGGGCCTTGGCAGTAATGTATTGGTGGTCCATTTACCTCAGATCCTGCTTTGTTGGAAAAATAAGGGTTTTAGTGTCTCCTTACAGCGCGTTATCAAGAAATATGTATCAAATACTGTCAATCACTGGACTGTTGAGACTGCTTAATTGGCGCTTAATTGGAACTTTGAAGATAATCTTGCTGGCCAAGGTTATCGATTAGTGAGACCGGGCGTGAAAGCCATTAGGGCTTATGACAGAAAGCTAGTGTGTGGCAGGCTCTAATGCATTCTTTCAGCTGGACTAATTACCATGGAGCTGCTTGATAATTGGAAACTCTTAAATATGGCCTTTTCAATCTGTATCTGTCTCACACCAGACCTAGGTTCAGACTAATCAGAAGACTGGAATTAAAAATCTTGACATTTGGTCATTTTAACCCCATCTCTCTCTCTCTCTCTTGTTTTCCTTGCCCCAACATCCAAGCTCTCTCTCTCTTAATATGCCGGCTTCTCTCCTGATTCCCTTCATTTGATGATCTATATTTAATAGCGGCCTGATCACATCGTTGCACTCTGAACCCAAGTCCTTTTTCAGGAGTCTATGAGGCTGACTCTCCATTGAGATAAGGAGGAAGTGCTACACTGTCAGAGGTGCCGCTGTTCAGCTGAGATATTAATCTGAGCCCCATCTGCCCAATCAGAAAGGCTAAAACATCCCGTGCTGTTATTTCAAAAGCCAATGGAGTGTCCTAGTCAATATTTCTCCTTTGCTTGATATTTCTAAAGCTAATTATCTGGATTTTTGCTGAAACCCAAAATGTTGACTTCTCCACCTCCTGATGCTGCCTGGCCTGCTGTGTCCTTGCAGCCTCCTGCTTGTCTGCCTTGGTCAGTATCACATGGCTGCTGAAGGGAATCTGCTGTGTACAAAATGACTGCTGCCTTGCCAACACTTACAAATTTAAAGAAAAGGCTTCAGAAGTCTGTCATTGGCTGTAAAGGCTGAGAGGCGCTGTACAAATGCACAAGTTTCTTTACTTTCTGCTGTTAAATGCTGAGTTCCAGTCTGATTTGCTGCAGTGAGACAGCGGTGAATGCCCTTCTCTTGCTGTTATTTGAAGTTCCGCTGTGTGAGCGTGAGCACGCCAGTCACAAATGTCAAAGCCCAAGCGTTTTGTCTTTCCATTTCAGAGAGGAACATGTTTGTCATTTATCTCCTGTCCTTTTTTCTTAACCTGGGAACACTTTTTGGATCCAGCGTTCACTGTCACGCCTCACCCACAAGGGGCCTATTCACACCTGAGTTCATAAAGTGACCAGAGCAGACTGACAGCACTGTGTCTGGGAGCATTCCTGTCACTTTCTGTGTGACCAAGTTCACTGGTTGGTACGAGATGGGGAGAGCCCAGGTTAGGTGGCGGTCTGGAATATTGAGATCCGATCAACTGAAGTCTGCGTTCCTGTGCCCCCACCCCCGCTTAACTCAAGGTACATGCACTCTAACATTAAACTACTACTACACTGAGATAGGCCGGCTCCATGCTGACCAGATTCCTTTCATATTTTGGCCCCTTCATCACCTGCATTGGGTCCCTCAGAATCACTTCACTAACCAGTTGCATCTGGAATCTTGTCTTTGTCTCTGCCTTAAATGGGCGACTCCTTATTTTTAACCCAAAATCCCTAGTTCTTGATTTTCCCACAATATCTCCTTCCACATCTACTGGGTCAAATCCTCCCAATTAAGTCAGCATGGACCTTTGGGAACTCCAGAGGATGTAGGCTGAGCCTGTCCAGCCTTTCCTTTGAGGGTAATCCCCTCATTCCAGCATGCCTGGAATCTTTGAGCCCCTTATTAAGGATTCCAAATGCTATCATGGAGCCAAGTTAGCACTTAGTTCGACTGCTTGGCTTCGTAAGCATGCAAGTGCAGCAGGCGGTATGGTGTGTGTTAGCCTTCTTGTGAGGGGTTTCAAGTGCAAGAGCAGGGATGTGTTGTTGCAGTTATACAGGGCCTGGGTGAGGCTACACCTAGAACATTGTGGGCAGTTTTGGTCTCCTATTCTGAGGAAGGATGCTCTTGCTCTCGAGAGGAGTGCAGTGAAGGTTTCCCAGGCTGATTCCAGGGATGGCGGGGACTGACGTGTGAGGAAAGATTGACCAGGTGGATTTTTTTTTGGTAAAGTTCACCCGAATGAGGGGGATTCCAATAGGGACTTAGAAAATTCTAACTGGATCAGGCAGGGTAGGTGCAGAGGGGATGCTTCTGATGGTGAGTATGTCCAGGACCAGGGGTCACAGTCTGAGGATTCAACATAGACAATTTAGGATGGAGATGAGGGGACATTTCTTCACTCAGAGAATGGTGAGCCTGTGGAATTCATTACCACAGGAAGTAGTTGATGCCAAAACATTGAGTGTGTTTAAGAGGCGGATAGATATAGCACTTGGGGGAGGATGGGATCAAAGGTCATGGGGAGATAGCAGGATGAGTTGGATGATCAGCCATGATCGTGATGAATGGCAGAGCAGGCTCGAAGGGCTGAATGGCCTCCTCCTGCTCCTATCTTCTGTGTTTCTATGCTTCTTTGAGCTCCATTTGATTAACTTATCAGCTTTCTTCTTTATAACTTTTATTGTCCACCTTTGGTCTCCAGACCCAAGCTCCTTAATTTCGGGTGTTCTGTATTTATCTGCTTGCTTGTCTCTCAGAATTTAAACCAGTTCGCAATTAAAAAATGAGAATTTTCCCCTTGTATAATGATAGATGGACAGCAAATTCAATTCCATGGAGTGTTAATGCTGTAATTGATGAGAACCAAGGGGAGATTGATGAGGGATGCTTTGAGATCTCTGCTCACAGAACTCAAAGATTCAATTACTGTCCTACACTCAATTGCTACTTCTCTGTGTTACCCAACAAGTACATTTTATATGGTGGAATCCGCACCACAATAATTAGTAGTAAAGAAACCTATATTATACCAAGCGCGAATTATTGTGTTTTTCAAAAGCACATCAGACAGTTCGTTACACTACTAAGGTGGAACTGTCGTGCTGTAATGCTATTCACCAGTTGACTCAAGTTGAGTGTCCTAAATTCCAGGAAGAAAGTGAGGACTGCAGATGCTGGAGATCAGAGTCAAAGAGTGTGGTGCTGGAGAAGCACAGCCGGTCAGGCAGCATCTAAGGAGCAGAAGAATCTATGTTTTGGGCATAATTCTGGCCAACACAAGGGGCGACTGATCTATTCTCCCTGAATTGTTCCATGAGACCTTTCATTTTCATTTGGATGGGTAGCAGAAAACATGGTTTAGGATTGAAAAAGGGCTGCGTTGGTGAGATCCATCACTTCTTCGATGTTGTGTCAATGATGTGGAGGTGCCAGTGTTGGACTGGGGTGGACAAAGTCAGAAGTCACATGAAACCGGTTACAGTTTGGCAGGTTTATTTAAAATCATAAGTTTTTGAAGCCCTGCCCCTTTGTGAGGTCACCTGATGAAGGAGCAGCCCCCAGAGAACTTGTGATTTCAAATAAAACTGTTGGACTATAATCTGGTGACTTCTGATGTTGTATCAAAGCATTGTTGATAATGTGTTTGAACCCTGCTCTGGATTATATCCGAGTCAGATGAGTAGGGGATGTTAAGAAGACATGGTTTCACAAGAGTCTCGTCATGTCGTATTCTGTTCTTCTGTCAACTGACAGACTCTCAAAAGGAGGCCATTTAGCCCAAACTGTTTGTTCCAGCTCTCCAAACGAGTGACCCCTAATGTCACTCCCTCATTGTTAGGAATTAGACATTCTGGTATGGGACTGTTGTCATAATAGAAATGGCAGGAAGCCAGTTACATTTTTGTTTGCAGCAATCTCCTACCTTGATGGTCATTTATACTGATTCTAACTCTTATCTAAATCTGTTCTCCATATAACCTGATTCAATTCTAGCCATGGTTAGATTTCATTTCCAGTTCCCTGGATTATGAGTCCAAATCTCTGGATTACTGGCCCAGTAACATAGCCACTGTATATATTACTTCGCCACATTGCACTCCCAGACTAATAGCGAGATATATGTTTATGGTCACAGTGTACTGGAGAAAGGAGTGATGTTTAAATGTCTTTGGTTCAGGTGTAATACAATACATTGTGAAGTGAAACTGAAGTGGTTTATTACTATTATATGTTAGCAACAATTTCTGTATTAATCTCTTATGCTTTGAAGCTGGACGATTCATCAGATTAATATCTACGCTTAGTTTCATAGTTATGCTGGTTTCTGTATTGCTGTAGATCATAGGTCAGTCTCCAGTTAGGAGTAGCTGCACAGACAAGAGTGGTATACCACCTATAGGCCTGCATGGACTTCTCTCAACCAGTGCCTGGAATTCTCATGCATGCATTGCCATTTCAATGGTCTGAAATTCACTTTCAGCTTTCCATCCTTTTCTCTCCTCCTTTAAGATATCTTCCAGTGTCTTCCCCTTTGATCAAACTGAACACAACAAAGTCAATCAGGGAAAACAGTTCATAGAGTCATAGCATTTCTCAGCACAGAAGCAAACCCTTCGGTCTGACTTGTCCGAGCCGACCAGATATCCTAAATTAATCTAGTCCTATTTGGCCCATATTTCTCTAAACACTGCCTATTCATAGACCCATCCAGATGCCTCTTAAATGTTGCAATTGTACTAGCCTCCACTACTTCCTCTGGCAGTTCATTCCATACACGCACGACCCTCTGTGCGAAAAAGTTGCCCCTTAGATCCCTTTTATATCTTTCCCCTCTCACCTTAAGCCCATGTCCTTCAGTTTTGGATTCCCCTACCTCGGAAAAAAGACCTTGTCTATTTACCCTCTCCATGCCCCTGATGATTTTATAATCCTCTTAGGTCATCCCTCAGCCTCCGAAGTTCCAGGGAGAAAGACCCCCAGCCTATTCAGCCTCTCCCTATAGTTCAAATCACCCAAACCTAACAACATCCTTGTAAATCTCTTCTGCACCCTTTCAAGTTCATCAATATCTTTCCTGTAGAAGGGAGACCAGAATTGAACACAGTTTCCCAAACGTGGCCCAACCAGCCGCGAAATGACATCCCAACTCCTCTACTCAGTGCACTGACCAATACTCAGTGCCTTGTTCATCACCCTGTCTACCTTCAACGAACTGTGAGCATGCACCCCAAGTCTCTTTGTTTGGCAACACTTCCCAGGACCCTCCCAGGTCCTCATGTAATACTGGATTTCTCAGCCCTAAAACAGACTGATCACCTCTTCCCACAGAACTGACATCTCTCTACCCTGATCCCAACCCTAACCCTGCATAACCTGATGCTACCTTGTCCTTCAGCTGCAAAGAGTTCATTCCCTATAGGGTCTTTTCAAACCTTCATCTTAGTGAATTCTGAAAGTGCGTTTTTAGATAAAAGTACAGATTTGGATAACTTCTCGTTATCGGGTGCCTAATTTTGTTATATTTTATTTCTAGAGCAGAAGTTAATTTATTTTGCGCCAACTTTACCAGACTTAAGAACAAAGAAGACTGAGCACTTTTGATGTGATCTGTGTGAGGGATCACAGTTTAACACTGGAAAATTAATATTTCCATGTCACCATTGAATGGTAAGGCCAGACTTGGGTTATAATTATAATTAAGGACAGTGTTCTGCAGTGATTGAATGAACCAAATTCCCTGCTTACTACAAGGATTTCTGGGAACTATAATCAGTGTTTTAAGGATCACGTTCCTCTTTAGTGTCCATGAGGATCACGAGCCATCGACCTCCGTCAGAACGAACTGTGCATATTAATTCAGCTCCCTTGTGCTGTCAGGTTCAATGGCATCATCAGACCCTTTTTTAAATAAATGGAATTATCACTAACTTGGCAATGCACAGTGCATAATAATTCAGCCTCCTTGTGTTAGTCCTCACTAACTCCTCCAAACCAGTTCTTCCAACAATGCCATTATAATTAACCTTGACCTGTACTTCTCTTACCGCCCAGAATTCTGGTAATATATGAACGGTTTATTCATTTTCATTTATGAATAACTTACAGCATCATATATCAGTGCTGGATTTTTAAAAATAAAATTAGAACATGGAACAGTACAGCACAAGAACAGGCCCTTCAACCCTTCTGTGCTGACCATGATGCCATTCTAAACTAATCCCACCTGCCTGCGCATGGTCCAAATCCTTCTATTCCCTGCATGTTCATGTGTCTATCTAAACACCTCTTCAATGTTGCTATCACATCTGTTTCTTGTGATACAGTGTGTATTGTCCCAATCTCTGGACCAGATGCTGTAACCTCATGATGGCCACAGAAGGTGTATTCATAAAATGGCCAAACAATTTCATCGTCAGACTATAAATCTTTTCAAAATACCTTGTTTTAAAGTCTTTATGGAGTTTCTGCTTCTACCATCTCCCCAGGCAGTGTTCCACCCACCTACAACTTTCCGTACAGAAGAACTTTCCTCACACATCTCCTTTAAACTTGCCCTTAAATTTATGCTCCCTCGTCTTTGACATTTCTGCCCTGGGGAAAAAAGACACCAACTATCCACCCGTTCCGTGCCTCTCATAATTTTATACACTTTTATCTGGTTGCCACTCAGCCTCTGAAAACAATCCAAGTTTGTCCAACCTCACCTTATAGCTAATACACTCCAATCCAGGCAACATCCTGGTGAACTGTTTTTGCACCTTCTCCAAAGCCTTCACGTCCTTCCTATAGTGTGGCAACCAGAACTGCACTCAGTACTCCAAATGTGGCCTAAGGTTTCATACAGCTGCAACATGACTTATTAACCTTTGTACTCAATGCCCTGACTGATAAAGATAAGTGAACCGTATGCCATCTTTACCACCTTACACTTGTGTGTTGCCACTCTCAGGGAACTATGGACTTGCACCCCAAGATCCCTCAGTATATTTTCCTCTTGCATTTGATCTCCCAAAATGCATCATCTCACACTTGTCAGGATTAAACTCCATCTTCCATTTCTCTTCCCAGTATTCCAACTGACCTATATCTTTTGACAAAGATCCTCACTATCCACAGCTTGTGGAATACTACTGGTTACAGACCTCAAGTTGGAAAAATGCCTCTCCATGACTATTCTCTGTCTTCTATGACCAAGCCAGTTTTGTATCCAAGGTCACCATGTATCACATGTGACTTAACCTTCTGGACCAGTCTACCATGAAGGACTTTGCCAAATGCCTTCGTAAAGTCCATGTAGACAACACTCACTGTCCTACCTCATCAATTGTCTTCGTCACTTTCTCAAAATCAAATTTGTGAGACAAGACTTCCCCTACACAAAGCCGTGCTGATTATCGTAATAAGTCCATTCTGTCCCTAAGAATCATCTCTAATAATATTCCTGCTACTGTAAGGCTTACCAGTCTATAATTGCCTGGGTTATCCCTGTTGCCCTACTTAAACAGAAGAACAACATTAGCTATTCTCCAGTCTTCTGCAACCTATCATAGAATCCCCACAGTGTGGAAACAGGCCTTTCATCCCAACAAGTCTACACCAATCCTTCGAAGAGTATCACACCCGGATCCACTCCCCTGCCCGTTTACTTTACATTTCCCCTGACTAATGCACCTAACCTGCACACCCCTGAACACTATGGGCAATTTAGCATGGCCAATTCACCTGACCTGCGCATCTTTGGACTGTGGGAGGAAACCAGAGCACCCAGAGGAAACCCGCACAGACATGGGGAGAATGTGCAAACTCCACATGCACACAATCACGCGAGGCTGGAATTGAACCTGGGTCTCTGGAACTGTGAGGCAGCAGTGCTAACCACTAAGCCACCATGCCACCCTATGGGCTCAAGAGGATGCAAAAAATTCTGTCAAAGTCTCCACCCTTGCCTCCCTCAATCCTGGGATAGATCCCATCACACCTTATGGACTTCGAGGAGAAAGTGAGGACTGCAGATGCTGGAGATCAGAGCTGAAAATGTGTTGCTGGAAAAGCGCAGCAGGTCAGGCAGCATCCAAGGAACAGGAGAATCGACGTTTCGGGCATAAGCCCTTCTTCAGGAATGAGGAAAGTGTGTCCAACAGGCTAAGATAAAAGGTAGGGAGGAGGGACTTGGGGGAGGGGTGTTGGAATTGCGATAGGTGGAGGGAGGTCAAGGTGAGGGTGTTAGGCCGGAGTGGGGTGGGGGCAGAGAGGTCAGGAAGAAGATTGCAGGTTAGGAAGGCGGTGCTGAGTTCGAACGATTTGACTGAGACAAGGTGGGGGAGGGGAAATGAGGAAACTGGAGAAATCTGAGTTCAACACTTGTGGTTGGAGGGTTCCCAGGCAGAAGATGAGGCGCTCTTCCTCCAACCGTTGTGTTGCCATGGTCTGACGATGGAGAAGTCCAAGGACCTGCATGTCCTTGGTGGAGTGGGAGGGGGAGTTAAAGTGTTGGGCTACGGGGTGGTTGGGTTGTTTGGTCCGGGTGTCCCAGAGGTGTTCTCTGAAACGTTCCGCAAGTAGGCGGCCTGTCTCCCCAATATAGAGGAGGCCACATCGGGTGCAGCGGATGCAATAGATGATGTGTGTGGAGGTGCAGGTGAATTTGTGGCGGATATGGAAGTGTCCCTTGGGGCCTTGGAGGGAAGTACGGCGGTTGCAGGGGAAGGTGCCGGGAGTGGAGGTTGGGTTGGTGGGGGGTGTGGACCTGACGAGGGAGTCACGGAGGGGGTGGTCTTTTCGGAACGCTGATAGGGGAGGGGAGGAAAATATATCACTGGTGGTGGGGTCCGTTTGGAGGTGGCAGAAATTACGGCGGATGATACGTTGTACATGGAGGTTGGTGGGGTAGTAGGTGAGGAGCAGTGGGGTTCTGTCCTGGTGGCGGTTGGAGGGGCGGGGCTCAAGGGCGGAGGAGCAGGAAGTGGAAGAGATGCAGTGGAGGGCATCGTCGACTACGTCTGGCGGGAAATTGCGGTCCTTGAAGAAGGAGGCCATCTGGGTTGTACGTTTTTGGAACTGGTCCTCCTGGGAGCAGATGCGGCGGAGACGAAGGAATTGGGAGAATGGGATGGTGTTTTTACAGGGGGCAGGGTGCGAGGAGGTGTAGTCTATCTCGGGTGTCCGTGTCGATTCGGTCACCCGAGATAGAACATGGCCACTATTTTATCCGCAGCTATTATTAACACCTAATTTACATCAAGGTCACTCCTTTACTACCATTAGCATCCACTTTGTCTTTTGCTCAAGATGCTATCACCATTTGATCTACTTGCTCCTCCTCGTTTTGTCAACAAAATAAAAGCCATTTTCCAGCTGTGTTAGTGCAAATGAGTTATTCGCCTCGAAACATTAACTCTGTTCTTCTCTCTTCATATTTAAGTTTTTCCAGGATTTAATTTTGTTCTTATGCCAGCTATGTGGATGGAACCTCTGAAACAGGAAGGCTTGCTGATGGGTGTGCAGTTCACACTAATCAGCGGTTTTCCTATAATGTGCAACGCTGACATTGCATTTCCATTTGCGATTTTCAGCATCCGCTGTTTTGTTTACTCTCAGTCTCCCATACTGTGCTTGCCATCACTGTGAATGGAGATCCTAGAATGCTCAAAAACAGACCGTTTCAGTTGCACAAGCATTTACGCTGTTTCCACCCATCACTTTGCATCAGCATAACTGGCTAGTTCTTTCTTTCCCCATTCAGTTTACCAGCTTCATTGAAATATAGCAAATAGGAGGAAGAGTAGGCCGTTCAGTCCATCAAACCTTTCCCACCATTCAATATGACCATAAGTGATCATCCGACTCAGTATCCTGTTTCTGCTATGTCCCCATACCCTTTGATCCCTCGAGTCCTCAGAAGTGTATCTAATATAGTTTCATCTCATCTTATTCGTGAGGAAAGATTCGATTTAAAAATTTGAGTCTGACCTGACTGCATGCTCAATGTCCATTTATCCTTTTGAGTCCTGTATCTGCAACCATATGCCTTGCCCAAAATAGAAATCAATTCTAAAAAATGTAGTCTGAATGAGTGTTTATTGTCTGAAAAACATCGGTCGGAAATAATTTCTGACTAATTCCATAAAGCGAAGAAAGAAGCAAAATCCACATTTTGAAAAGTACATAGCATTCAAACTATTACAGCTTCTGATCGATAGTGAGCTCCATCTCTGTTGTGAGTTGTGACACTGTTTCAGTTGCCACCATTTTATACAGCTATCGCCTCATCTGGTGAAATAAAAATCCAGAAATTCTCTTTAATTGAATCTTGTTAAGATCTTGCCCTGCATCTCAGCAGGCGCTAGATGTTGTTGCCGTGGTAATCTGATGGCATTTGCTTATTTGAATCCGTGGGGACTAGGAACTAGGACGTGATAATTAGCCAGAGACTTCAACTAAACTGCTGTACCCCTTAACTCTGCAGAGACTCAACAGGCCAGCCCTGGCAAGCGATCACACTTGAACACTGCGGCCTAATTGACTAGATGATACATTTTATCTCGTCCTTAGGAGTCAGTAACTTTTCTTCCAATGTGACTGTTAAATCCTCCATGAATAAGAGAAAGGAAAGGAGTGAAATTGTTGTGAGATATTTAGGCTGAATCGCCTCTCTGTGCTATTCTAATGCCATTACTCAATTGTTTGTGGGGATGGTCAATTTGTGTTAAGAGGGAAAGATGTAAATTTCAAATCCAAGTGATTTGATCGCTCCACATTTGATTTACAAGCTCTTTAAAACAAAGAGAATTTTGAAGCTTTGTTACTGTAGTCTCATTATAATTTTATAGTCGGCACAGTGTATGTACCAGCTGTGTCCAGAGACATGTTAAAAAATTGTATTTTTGTTTAATTTGCATTGAATATTTCTGATTATTAGCAATCAAAATGTTGGAGTTTGTTTGGGCAGGGGTGTGTGAGCGTTTTGTGGGTGTGGGACTTTTTGCTAATGCGTTGAGTCATAGAAATTGACTTAGGAAGATGTGTTGAGTGATCAGTCACACGAGCAAGATGGATAGGGACATGGGGCAATATTAAAAAAATGTCCAGGAATGCATCCAAACAAAGTTGGGGAGCCTCACTGTGTGACAGCTTGCTGCACGATATGCATTTGGGAGCCCCAGTATTCGGGATAGGTCTGCATTAGTTTATCCTGGTTCTGTTCAGGATGGTTAATTGATTGTTAATTGACCCGAATGTCCCAGGCAGTGACAGGGAAGCTAACTTTGTCAAGGACCCCACTGTTAGACAGTAATTTAAGTATTCATAGAGTCAGAGAGTTATACAGCATGGAAACAGGCCCTTCAGTCGAACTATTCAGTACCAGATATCCTAAATTAATTTAGTCCCATATGCCAGCACTTGGCCCATATCCCTCTAAACCCTTTCTATTCATGTGCACATCCAGATGCCTTTTAAATATAGTAATTATACGAGCCTCTACCACTTCCTCTGGCAGTTCATTTCATATATGCACCACCCTCTGGGTGGAGCAAGTTGCTCCATAAGTCCCCTTTCAATCTTTCCCCTCTTGCATTAACTTATGTCCTCGAGTTTTGAACTTCCCTACCCTGGGGAAATGACCTTGCTGTTCACCCTATCCATCCCCCTCATGATTTTATAAACCTCAATAATGTCACCCCTCAGCCTCTGACACTCCAGGTAAAATAGCACCAGTCTATTCAGCCTCTCCCTATAAATCAAACTCTCCAACCTTGGCAACATCTTTGTAAATCCCTTCTAAACCCTTTACTTTTAACAGCTTGAACTGGCAAGGTGGCTCAGCGGTTAGCACTGCTGCCTCACAGCACCAGGGACCCGGGTTCGATTCCACCCTCAAAACTGTCTGTGTGGAGTTTGCGCATTCTCCCCATGCCTGCGTGGGTTTCCTCCAGGTGCTCTGGTTTCCTCCCACAGCCCAAAGATATGCAGTTTAGGTGAATTAGCCATGGGGAATGTGGGCTTACAGGGATAGGGTAAAGGTGTGGGTTCAGGTGGGATGCTCTTCAGAAGGTTGGTGTGGACATGATGGGTGGAACAGCCTGCTTCCACACTGCAGTGATTCAATTGTAAGGATTCTGACACCTTTCCTAAGCAGGGAGAACAAAATTGAATGCAGTATTCCAATAGAGGCCTAACAATACCCTGTGCAGCCGCAATATGATCTCCCAACTCCTATACTGAATGCCCTGACCAATAAAGACAAGCGTATCAAATGCCTTCTTCACTACCCTGTCTACTTGCGGCTCCACCGTCAAGGAACATTGAATCTGCACTCCAAGGTCTCTTTGTTTGGCAACACTGCCCATTAAGTGTCTAAGTTCTGCCCCCAAATTGCCCTACTAAAATGCAACAGTTTACCATTATCTTAATTAAACTCTATCTGCTGATCCTCGGCCCATCTGATCTAGGTCTCATTTTACTGTGACATGACCTTCTTCGTTGTCCACTACACCACCAACCTTGGTGTTATCTGCAAACTTACTAACCATACCTCCTATATTGAGTTAGAAATCACACAGCACTAAGTTATACTGAGTCCAAAACGCTGGATAGTATGGAATGTCAGTGTTGCGAAAGGAAGAGACATGCATGGGAGCATTTTCTCTTGTCCACATTGCAACAGAAACTAAATTTCAAAGGGAGCAATAATTTGTACTCCTCTTTGGTTGGCAATTCAAATCTGATTGGACAAAGTTAAAAGCCACACAACACCAGGTTATAGTCCAACAGGTTTATTTAGAAGCACTAGCTTTCGAGGTGCTGTCCCTTCATCAAGTGGCTGTGGAACAGGACCATACGACAGGACACTAACCCTTTTGCTATAAATTCTGTGTCTTATGGTACTGTTACTCAACCACTTGATGAAGGGAAGGCATCTCGAAAGCTCGTGCTTCCAAATAAACCTGTTGGACTAGAACCTGGTGTAGTGTGTTTTTATCTTTGTCCAGCCCAGTCCAATACTGGCACCTTCAAATCCTGATTGGTTAAGGCATTGTCACCGAGAATGCAGTAGGTAACAGGCTTTTATTTTAAAAATAAGCTACAATGCCTGGGCTTTATTCCCCTTGCCTGCAGGTGCCAGCCTGTGAATATATGTAGCTTCCAGCAGAAATAAATGAGTCACATTATGAACCCAACTGTTGATATTAAATGCAACGTTAGTATAATTCTTTGCTCAATCAAGATTATTCAGTAAGTGCGAACCGTCACCACCCATTTCTCAGGCAGTTTTAATTGTTGCTCCCTTTAACCTTTAGTATTCCTGCCCTTTTCATTGCAACAGGAAGCATCAACAACATGCCTATTTTGTTTTCAGAAAGACAGTAATTTCTGTTGGAAAGCACGTTTGAGAACAGATCACTGACTACAGTTGGTAAAAGCCATGTTTAAACCAGGAAACGCTCCTGTAGACTTTAGGGAATGACGATTTGAGTGAGGTCACTGAGGGACTGTGAACTTGCAAACTCCTTCCCAAATTGGGATTAGTGCGGAGGGAGACAAAGGTCAGAGTTACTTGAGATAGCGACAATCAACGTAGCCTGCTCTATTCACTGAAAGCACAATGAGTTTAAAGTTGGAGAGTCATTAAGTCATAAAACATGGAAACAGTCCCTTTAGTCCAACCAGTCCACGCCGACCATGTTCCCAAACTAAACCAGTCCCACCAGCCTGTGCTTGGACCATATACCTCCAAACCTTTCCTATTCATGTACTTATCCCAATCTTGTAACTGTATTCGCATCCACCACTTCCTCTGGCAGTTCGTTCCACACACAAATCACTCTCTGTGTAAAAATGTTGCCCCTCGTGTCCTTTTTACATCTTCTTCCTCTCACCTTAAAAATAATTTCAAACTCCCCCACCCAAGGGAAAAGGCCCTTTTCATTCATCTTATCTATGCCCTCAATAATTTTATAAACCTCAGTAAGGTCACCCTTGAACCTCCTTCACTCCAGTGAAAAATAAGTCCCATTCTTTCCAGCCTAATTTTGTATCTCAAACCCTCCATTCTGGGCATCATCTTGGTAAGTCTTTTCTGAATCCTCTTCAATTTAATAATATTTGTCCCATAACACAGCAACCAGAACTACACGCAGTAATCCTGAAGAGGCCTCACCAATATCCTGTATAACCTCAAAATAACGTCCCAGCTCCTATACTCATAGGTCTGATCAATGAAGGCAAGTGTGCTAAATGTCCTCTTAATCACCTGGTCAATCTGTGACAAAAATTTCAAAGAATTATGTACCTGAACCCCTAAGTATATCTGTTCTTCAATGCTAATTGTATAAATCCTATATTTGTTTGTCTTATTAAAATACAAAACCTTGCATTTATCCAAATTAAAATTTGCGAAAGGGCAATGGGCTGATCAATATTCCCCTTTATGAAGCAACTCAGTTTGTGCTTCTGTGCAAGAAGACTTGAGACTTCTATCAGGAGTGAAGGAAAAACTTGTATTTATATAGCACCTTGCATGATCTCAGGAAATGTCACTGTACAGACAATGAAATACTGTTAAAGTATACATCGCAGTTGTCATGTAAAAAATGCAACAGCCAATGCACACTCTCACAAACAGCTTGAATAATGACCAGAATGAATTTCATTGACGTCAATTGAGGACCAGGACACTGGACAGAACAGGCTGCTCTTTGGAATAGTGGGATCATAAGATTGTATTGTCTATCTAAGAGGGCAGGCAAAACCCATCTTCTATGAAAGAGAGCTGTCGATAATGCAACACTTCATGTACTGAAGAAGTCTCAGGACTTGCACTTGAGGTTCATCACCTTTTGGATTTGCAGCCACATATGTTGTTGCCAACTGAACCACCACAGTTCACATGTGTCTGAAATAGTTACATCTTGTTTACTATGCACCAGAACGGACCCATTCTCATCTCAAGCCTATCCACGTCTTTAACAGGCAGAAAACTAGCCACCAGGATACATGAACGTCAACTAGCCATAAAACGACATGACCCTCTCTCACTAATATCCTTAGATACAGATAAGGAAGGACACCACTTTGACTGGGACAACACATCCATCCTAGGACAAGCCAAACAGAGACATGCATGAGAATTCCTAGAAGCATGGCGTTCCAACTGGAACTCTATCAATAAACATATCAAGTTAGGCCCCATCTACCACTCCTGAGAAAAATAACTGGAAATGACATAATCACAGGAAATGATGTCACCACAGGAAATGATGTCACCAACCCAAAGAAACCCAAACATATAAATAGAAAGCTGGAATGCTTTGCCTGGAGGCCCACTGCAGATGTTACCTAGTAGGGTGACCAAATGTCTGGAAATGAACCTTCCAGCTCAGTGAGCAAACCTCCATCCAGAACCTCAACCTGAGCTACAAATCTTTTCAAAACTCGCTAATGCCTTTATTAACTTGAGAATTTTCCATTGTTTCCACTATGCAAAACCTGACTGCAAATTCCCAACCCAGACATTAACCCAGTCATTAACTTGATACTAAGGACTTGACGATTGGGAATTCAGGTTAATAATAACATTGAATATAAGGAGTCTGACATTAAAGCAGAAGTACGTCAGTGTCTGGAAAAGAAGGCCAGGCTAATATTTCAGCAAAGTCATCATCCCCAATCACCAAGATCCAAATCGAGACTGAATTGAACATCAAACAATCATTTCATAAGAGGCATTGTTGCTGTCCAACTATTGGCAAAGATTATTAAGTGAGGCCACCTTTGGAGTACTGCATACGGTTCTGGTCACCATGCTATTGGAAGGATATTATTAAATTGTAAAAGTGAAGAAAATAATTACAAGGATTTTACCACAACTGGAAGGTTTGAGTTATAAGGAGAGGCCGGATAAGCTGGGATTTTTTTCACTGGAGCGTAGGAGGTTGAGGAGTGACCTTGTAGAGGTTTATAAAATCATGAGGGGTATAGATAAGGTTATAACCAAAAGTGTCTTTTCCCCAGGGTAGGGGAGTTCAAAACTAGAGGGCACAGGTTTAAGGTGGGAGGAGAAAGATTTAAAAGGGACTTGAAGGCTGACTTTTCCACACAGAGAGTGTTTTATGTGTGGAATGAACTACCAGAGGAAGTGGTAGATGCAAGTATATTACTGCATTTGAAAGACATTTGGATAGGTACATGAATAGGAAGGGTTTGGATGGATATGGGCCAAATGCAGGCAAATGGACTAGTTTAGTTTGGGAAAATAGTTGTGTAGATAAGTAGGACTGAAGGGTCTGTTTCTGTTCTGTAGGACTCTGTGACAAGTAGCCCTCACAAATCATGGATCCTGGTTATTGGACTGTGCTGACTCAAGCCTTGGAGATCAGGCCTAGCTTGTGACGAAGGTTAAACATAGTCATTGCCACCTTGCCTTAAGTAGGCCGAGATTTTGATGGCAATTTCCCATGACTGAAGTGCATCAACTTACTGTAGAAAAACTGATGTTGTCCATTGGTTATTTCCTCATAATTTATTGCCCTCTCTTTAATAACAATGACCCTGTCTTCCTCTTCACCTGAGGGAAGCGACAGAAAATTGGGGTGGCACGGTGGCTTAGTGGTTAGCACTGATGCCTCACAGCACCAGGGACCCGGCTTTAATTCCTGCCTCGGGTAAATGTCTGTGTGGAGTTTGCAATTTCTTCCTGTGTCTGCGTGGGTTTCCTCCGGGTGCTCCGGTTTCCACAAACAATCCAAAGATGTGCAGGTTAGGTGAATTGGCCATGCTAAATTGCCCATAGTGTTAGGTGCATTAGTTAGGGGTAAATATAGGGTAGGGGAATGGGTCTGGGCGGATTACACTTCAGAAGATCGATGTGGATTTGTTGGGCCAAAGGGTCTGATTCCAGACTGTAGGGAATCCAATCTAATCAGAATCTAATCTAAAAATTGGTGGCCTTATCGTCATTGAAACTAATCTCAATTCTCCCTCTCCTTCAAATTCAGAAAGCTATGATGGATAGTATGTTGCTCGACTTTGAAGTGCATCACAGCTTATAAATGAATGGTAAATTCGATGACTGCTTTGAACTCCAACTCAAAGGGGGTGAATGCAAACAGGAATGGGCTTTCTCTGCTCCTGAATCCACGGCGCTGATTCACTACAGACTGGCAATCATACCTGACACTCTTCAGACAGATGGGTAATAGCAGATTGTGTGATAAGTTTGCTTGCACAGTTCAGTGGAGTGTAGTTGTGAGCTAGTAGTTGTTTCTCTCATGTTTGTCCAAGGGATTTGGCTAGGCCAGCATTTGTTACCCGTTGAACCTATTAGATCCATTTCAGAGGGCAGATAAGAGTCAACCCCATTGTGTGGGTCTGGGGTCAGACTGGACTGGGTGAGGATGGCAGATTTCCTTCCCTGAAGGGCATTAGTGAACCAAATACATTTTTGTGACTATCGACAGTGGTCACCATTAGCATTAATTTCCATTAATGCCAGATTTTAAAAAAGTATTTTTACTATTTGCCCTGGGGGGACTTGAACCCCTGGGCTTCAGTCTGGGATTCGGGATTGCTAGTCCAGACAGAATACCACTGTATCACTGCCTGTTAGCAGTGTCTGTGGTGCAGCAGTGCTTTACACTTGCTGCCCACATGTTTGAACAAAGTAGGTGATTATGTCGTTGTACCTTGAGGCAGGTCCTTCCCCTTTTATACATTACCGCTATTACCTACTGTTCACTCAGTATCAGCCTTCCAAGATGGTGCCTCTGAGGCAGATGAGAGAGTGAGGGTCGCTTCAGCTCTTTGCACTCACTGCTTTTATATTGAAGACAAACCTTTTTTTCTGTAATGCAGTAAACAGCCTTTGAATGAGCAAACATTTTACACTGTGTAGTTTAGGCAGCCATTGAGTTTTACGACTCCGCACTTTGCTTATCTACATTGCCATGTACTGAGCTTACAGAATGTTTGTGAGCATGTTTGAGAGCTGGCTGAGTGCATTGTAATTATCAGTGCATCTCTGAATAATTATAGCTGGTCTTCACACTTTCTGTACTACTTCATTCTGAATGTTTTTGAATCCTGTAGTGTTGGTTCGTGATTTCCCATTGTGTGACATTTGTGACAGGTTACCCTGTATGGTAAGAAACACGGGCGAGGTGGCGCAATAATTGTCAGTAGTGGTGACCTCCCTTCATAGCAGCCTCCAGATAGGATAGATAGTGACTACAACGTGTTCTTTGGGGTTTTTTTTTGGCTAAGGCACAGAAATGCATGATGAGACAAAGGTTAACAGACAACCATGGACCCCCTTGAGTGTTTGGTCATCTTGTAGTGGCAAATGGCAGCATTCCCATCTCCGGGAAGGAAGCCCAGATTCAACTCCTATGTCTGAATTTGTTGGCCGCACAATGTGTGTTTGTAACGTAGCCAGACAGATTATAAGAGTGTAGGTCCTTCCTATACACTGGTGGCAGTCAGGAAGACAGGCATTCCCTGGTTAGCTAACTCCTGTAGAGGGCAGTGGCAAGCCACTACAATGCTGTGCGCGTAAGCATGGACCAATCCCAAGGCAATCCTTGGCCTGACCTTCAGAAATGAGGGCAGACAGGCAAACCAAAAGCTATGTCAAAGAGGTATGTTAGAAGTGAGTTTGTAAGAGAAGCCAGTTAGTGAACTATGGAGTCTCTGGCACTGGAAACATGGTTTCTGAAGCAGAGTGATGGCAATCAGGCTGGTACAGGAGGCCGGATATGGAGAGATAGAGAGTTCTTTATAAGGCTGTGAGAATGCTACAAAAATGGCAAGGAGGGATTTGAGCACCAGGGTGAGAATTCTAAAGCCATTTCTCACATGCAGTACAGTACCCTGGCATTGAAAGACGAATAACATATAACATCCTCTAGCATCAGTTGAAAAAAAAATGACCTTTAACATCTTCACTCCCGTCGGTTTGTTGGCCGCATGTGCGCTTTAAGTGGAAGTTGACGACTTGTTCCTCATTTGCATAGGGTGACCACTTTGTGCAGCTTGCAGTGGGATTTCCATGTCCTGAAGCACAAAGTCAGCACTCCTCGAGAGGCTATTCAGATGCTGGAACCTCTCCGATGATTGAAATTGATTGATGCTGTTTCCTACCTCAATTCAGCCTTGGTTTGCTTGCTCAATGCCAGTCAGTCAATTGGAAATTTTCAATTGATGCCTGCTCCTATCCAATCCATTCCTCCTTATACACCTGAGCACATTGAGGCATCTCTGAGATGGTCTGGCATGGATTCATATTTCTTGATAGCATTGAACTGAACAGAGAGCCAGATAACCAAAGCTTTTCATCTCACACTCTTCAGGACACAAGCAAGAGTGCCAAATTTCATGCAATCATAACAGATTATACAGAAGGAGCATATAGTTCCCCATTGCTTTTCCATTGGCAATGCCTCAACCGACCACGGTTGACTTATTATGTATCAAGAGTTGAGAGTGTAGTGCTGGAAAAACACAGCAGGTCAGGCAGCATCTGAGGAGCAAGAGAATCGACATTTCAGGCAAAAGCCCTTCATCGGGAATTCATGCTCCTCAGATGCTGCGTGACCTGCTGTGCTTTTTCAGCACCACACTCTCAATTCTAATCTCTAGTCCTCACTTTCACCTTGTTATGTATCGAACTCCTTTTTGTCCTGTGGCATAAATTGCTCGAACTGTTGGCATTCTCACTTTTGTCTTGATAAGTGCGAGACAAAATATCATCAGCAACAAGTCTTCTTTACAGTAACATACATTTCAGTGCAAAATAGCTGCAAAATCTTCATTCTTATTTAGCATGCCATCTGAATTCCTCATTCCAATCCCATCCCCCAGTCTCGTGTCTTCTTTCATTTTTGGAACAGCAGCAACATCTCTTTTTATTTTCCTCCTTTTAATCTCCTCCAACATTCTAATGACTCTCTGATCCCAATTCAAAGCCTGGAAAACGTTAATAAATGAATGAATATTCATCCATATCTTTTGACTCGTGTTAGACTAATTGCAACGTTTTAATTGAAATAGGATTTGCTATAAAGTTCAATTGATTCCAATAGGTTTAATCTTGGCAGCAAGGATTGTTAGCAGTTTGTTTAATTTACATAGAAATGAATTCCTGTTCATTTTCCTTTCTACACCAGATGCAGTGAAAACTAGCATCTGCATATATTCATCACTGACCAAGAGTCCAGCTTGCAATGATGCAGTTTGGGCATTAATAGATGGCCCTTTTATTACCAATGTTTCATACCTGTTTAAGCTTATAATTTAACAATCAGTATCTGACCTCGTATCAATGAGATCATCAATTGGAGACAGATTAACCTGGAGTGAGGCTTTGGTTCTATAATGCGTACAACTGAACTGCTGAATATAACGCTTTGAAATATTTTGATGATGATATTCTCTTTCACTCCTTTGCATTCCAGTGAACCACAGAACACATGCTCCTGAAAACAAGTTGGAAATGAAAGCATCACTGACGGTTAAATGGAAAGGATAGCTGTGTAGTATTGGGGGGAGAAACTGTCCTGAGTTTGTCGATGCCAATTGTTGTTTGTGGCAGAGTGTTAGTGTCTACACCTCCTGAGTCAGGAGGCCTGGGTTGGAAGTGAAGTAACAACACTGAACAAGTTGATGAGAAAATATCCAGGACTGTGCAAATAGCTTCATCTTGGGCTAACATTGGCTCATGAACATTATCAAAAGTGTAGTACTCTGAAGTAGTTTTAAAAAAATCCTTGCCCTTTAAACTTAAAAAAAAGGCTAAAGCTGTCATTGAGAGGTTTTTAAAAATTCCCTCTGCTGGATTGAGTTGATTGACAGGCTTAGGAGTTTAAGAATAGAAATAATATCTGGTTATTCAGTTTTAATGCAGCTCTTATTGACATATTTGCTCAAGGGTTTTTGTTACATTATTATGAATGCTTGGCTAAATTTCAAACACTCATTTATTTTAGCAGCGGGTTCAGAATTCAGTGTCATTGGCAACTTAAAGGGGCTTTTAAAGTATTAGTTGCCTTTAACATAGCTTTGAATAGAATCTGATTCCTTTTTTAAGAGATTACCATTTGAGAGACTTAAATGGAGTTTTTATACTATCAAGAAGTGAAAGCTACATTAGATGACTCCTGAGGTCTACCCCTGGTTGATCCTAGATGTAGGACCATGAAGATGGCATGGATAATATGAGAGGCCATATAAGTGGGTGGCATTGAATGGGCAGAGGGTATGAAACATCATGGAGGGTATGTAGGGTAGGTGGAGATCGAAGGGCAGAGGGCCAACAACTTGAGTAGAACTGAGGTGAGCTATCCCTCAAAGACCATGATGAGTGTCCTAACCTGAAGTAATACAGTCTCTTCTCTTTGAGTTGAAAAAAAAGTGGAAAGACCAAAGCAGTAGATACATGGGAATACCATCACCTGCAAGTTCCTCTCCAACCACTCGCCATCCTGACTTGGAGGTATATCACTGTTTCTTCACTGTCACTAGGTCAACATTCTGGAATTCCCTCCCTTATAGCACAGGGTGTCTTTTGACACAACATGGACTGTAGCAGATCATGAAGGCACCTTTACCACCATTTTCTCAAGGGAAATTATAGAGGGGCAATAAAAACCCTGGCCAGCCAGTGACACCCACATCCCATAATTTTAAAAAAAAAAACAACCCTCACAACCACGTCAGATTGAGAATCGCAAATTTCCCCACTGAAATTTTCTCCGGAGCCAAAGTCCAGGCTTGTGTTTTCAGAATGGGCTGTCAAACCTGATAAAGCCACAATGTTTATTCCTCCTAACAAGGATTTTTCACTCTCCACTAAAACAGTCCTGACACAGTTATTAAGACTCCCAAGTTCTGGAGTTGTTTGAATGTGCACCGATGCCAACTCTAATGATCCTCTGTGAAATGTACATCTCTCAAATGCCCTGTTCACTTTTTGAAAAGGTCAAAGAACCATCATGCTCCAGTTCGAACTTGACTTTGAGTAATGTCTAGCTTTCTGAAGTGTGCGTATCAATGCTGGAAGCCCAGAAGCACTATTTGACATGCATGCTTTTGTTCGCTTCTCAAGTGCCTTTGGAAGGCAGAAAAAAAAATGCACCTTATCAGATGTGTAGTAAGTACTGTGTGTGGCATAACTGGCTCATTTAACAGTGTTGGCATGAAATCCTCCTGTTTTTTTCTCGACTTGGACAATTTGGTTTTTCAATGGATTGCTTGGAAACATCTAAACTTGAATAGGGTATCAAATTTCATTTTTCTTTTTAAAGCCTGTTTTGTCTTTCATAACTCAGCATCTCTGATTTATCTAAAGTATCTATCATTCTGTCCCTCGCTAGTACGGCATTTGCTGAAAAGAGGGACGTGTTGCTGAAGCTTTCCATATTGCATGCATCAGGACAAATGCAAGAATGCCCATTTTCAAACGCTCGCAGCCAGTTATGCTGCCAGAGGAGTCTATGCTTCTCATGTCAATGCATCATTCAGCTGGCTAAGGTTTTGAATTCCCAGCAGGAACAAAACAATGTTTGAAAAGACCCACAAATCCTGCTTATACACTAACTAACCCTTGGGTTGTACTTACCTCATCTTGAACACAGCAACAAGTCGCACTGTCACATTCATTGTTAATGGATTGCTTCAGAATTCACAATTAATTTCCCGGTCCCAAATTAGGTAATCCGTAAGAATCATCGTTCTGATGGTATTGAAGCAATTGTGTCTTCTTTCTTATTTTTCAAACCATTTGGTGTCATTGGAAGCTGGTGTACTGCATGCCAGTGGCTGTGTCTGCGATTTCACTTGGCAGTTCTGCATCACTGAAGCGAAGGATGTTGCTAAGGTTGGAGGGTTTGAGCTTTAGGGAGAGGCTAAATATGCTGGGACTATTTTCCCTGGAGCATCAGAGGCTGAGGGGTGACCTTATCAAGGTTTGTAAAATCATGAGGAGCACGGATAGGGTGTATAGTCAAGGTCTTTTCTCTGTGGTGGGGGGAGTCCAAAACTCACCTTAGGTATAAGGTGAGAGGGGAATGATTTAAAAGGGACCTAAGGGGCACTTTTTCATGCAGAGGGTGGTGCGTGTAGGGAACGAGCTACCAGAGGAAGTGGTGGAGGCGATGTAACATTGAAAAGGCATCTGGATGAGAAGGTGAATAAGAACGTTTTAGAGGGATACAGGCCAAATGCTGGTAACTAGGATGAGATTAATTTAGGATATCTGGTCAGCATGGACAAGTTGGACTGAAGGGTCTGTTTCCATGTTATGCAGCTCTGACTGTAAGTGCCCATCAGCCTCGACTGGTGAGTTATGTAAATGTTACCCCTTCTACTGTATACAAGGACTGAGAATGGTGGATGAGGCAAAAGGCCCTATCCAGTTTGCCGGACAGTCAGAGAGCAGAGCGCTGTGAACCAAATGTGGATGATTCTTCAAACTCACACACTATAAACCCCATAATTAACCATGGAAATGCATTGTCGTTAGAATATTAATGTTTTGGGGACCTGATTTCATGGCAGGTGATTGAAATTTGAATCCATTAAAAGTTGTGAGTTAAGAGGCTAATGATAAATAGATAGAACATTACAGCGCAGTACAAGCCCTTTGGCCCTTAATGTTGCGCCAACCAGTGAAATCAATCTGAAGCCTATCTAACCTACACTATTCCATTATCATCCATGTGTTTATCCAGTGATCATTTAAATGCACTTAAATTGGTGAGTTTACTACTGTTGCAGCCAGAGCATTCCACACTCTTACTACTCTCTGAGTATAGAACCTACCGCTGACATCTGTCCTATATCTATCACTCTTCAATTTAAAGCTATGTCCACTCGTGCTAGCCATCGCCGTCTGAGGAAAAAGGCTCTCACTGTCCACTCTATCTAATTCTCTGATCATCTTGTATGTCTCTATTAAGTCACCTCTTAACCTTCTTCTCTCTAATGAAAACAGCTTCAAGTTCCTCAGCCTTTCCTTTTAAGACCTTCCCTCCATACCAGGCAACATCCTAGTAAATCTTCTCTGCACCCTTTCCAATGCTTCCACATCCTTCCTATAATGTGGCAAACAGAACTATACGCAATACTCCAAGTGCAGCCGCACCATAGTTTTGTACAGCTGCAACATGACTTCATGGCTCTGAAACTCAATCTCTCTACCAATAAAATCTGACACACCATACGGCTTCTTAACAACCCTATCAATCTGGGTGGCAACTTTCAGGGATCTATATACATTGACACCGAGATCTCTCTGCTCATCCATACTAGTAAGAATCCTACCATTAGCCCAAAACTCTGTATTCCTTCCAAGGTGAATCACCTCATACTTTTCCACATTAAACTCCATTTGCCACCTCTCAGCCCAGCTTTGCAGCTTATCTATGTCCCTCTGTGACTTGCAAAATCCTTCAGCACAATCCACAACTCCACCATATTTGGTGTCATCCGTAAATTTACTAACTCACCCTCCTGTGCTCTCATCCAAGTTATTTATAAAAATGACAAACAGCAGTGGCCCCAAAACAGATCCTTGCAGTACATCACTAGTAACTGAACTCCAGGATGAAAATTTCCCATCAACACCACCTTCTGTCTTCTTTCAGCTAGCCAATTTCTGATCCAAACCGCTAAATTGCCCTCAATCCCATGCCTCTTCATTTTCTGCAATAGCCTACTGTGGGGGCCCTCATCAAACGCCTTACCAAAATCCATATACACCACATCTACCGCTTTACCCTCATCCACCTGTTTGGTCACCATCTCAAAGAACTCAATAAGGTTTGTGAGGCACAACCTCACAAGGATTGTGATGGCCCTGAAACTGTTGTCAGTTTTCGGGAAGGAAAGTGCCACTCTTACTTGGTCTGGCTGACATGTGACTCCAGACCCACAGTGACGTGTTTGACTCTTATATCCCTAGACAATAAATGCTGGCCCAGCCAGCAATACCTATATCCAGTGAATTAATTAAAAAAAAACATATTTCCTGCTAGTCTGGCATAGATTCAAGAACGGTTTCTTCCCTACTGTTATTCGACTTCTGAATGGACCTCTCAAATTTCAAATTTAATTTTGATCTCACTCTTTGTGCACCTTCTCTGCAGTCGTAGTGATGTATCCCTCACTCTGTTCTATTACCCAAATGCATTTTGTAGGATATGATCTACGTGTACTGCAAGCAAAACCATACTTTTCGCTGTACCTAGGTACATGTGACAATAATAAATCAAATCGAATCAAAAGAAAGAATGACGATTTGTTGATTGTAGAAGTATTTATAATTGGGAAAATAAAAAGTTTGTTGGCTAATAAAAGAATGTAAATGAAGTTGGGTGAGAGGGAGTCATCTGGATTTGAAACGTTGCTCTCTGTCCTGTGGATGCTGCCTGACCCGCTGTGACCTCCAGCAGTTTTTGTTTTCAGTACAGATTCCAGGATCTGCAGTGCAGGAAGTCCCCGGGTTACAAACAAGTCAGTTTGTAAGTCGAATTTATAAGTCGGAACAATTATGTATGGTTCACATCTAGCATCAATTAGTCAATTATTTGTCTTAGTATATTCTATATATTTTAGCTAAAACATCTTAAATATAAGAATGCAGTAATAATAATGCAACTACAGTACAGTATAGTATTTATAATCGGGCCGACAAACCGCTGAAAACGTGCAGTACCTGAAAACGCATATGTATAAATGATGACCAATGTATGGGAACAGGGACGATGGAGGTGGCAGGTCATATGATGAAACATCTAGGATGCCAGGGCGGCGAGGAGTTGGTGATCACGTCCCGGTATCATCCTGCTGTCCGCATGTCTTTGGAGCCTATGGGCCTGAATTAGTGCAGCAAACAGTGAGGAGCTGAGGCAGAGTGAGGGCTGCTCACCCCATTTCTCAAAATCAGATTTGGATAACTTCACGTCTGTCTGACATAAATCATAGAGTGATACATTCTAAAAAAAAAAAGACCTCCTTGGGACCATTCTGTCTGCACTGGGTCTTTGAAAAATTCTGTGATCTCCACTGCCCTTTCTTACCCTTACAACCCTGCTCTTACCCCCATTCCCCTGCTTTTCCCCCCCACTACCCTGCTCTTTCCCACCATATGTTTCCATTTCGCAGACTTCTGCAGTTCCCTTTCAAACATCACTAATTGAATCTGCCTCCACCACCCTCTCAGGCAGTGCTTTCGAGATCACGGCAACTCGCTGTTTAAAAATATTGCTCTTCTTCTCCCCCCCTGGTTCTTTTCCCAATTATTTTATATGGTTACAGACTCTCCAATCAATCTATAATGTTCGCATTGATGAAACCCTGTGCTGTTTTACCTTGAGCTATACTCTTCGATATAACAGGCATTTTAACCATAGATGTAGCTTGAAGATAAGAACCATCGATCGCAGTTTCCTGAGCTTGTCCATCCCAAATGTTGTGATATTGGCAACTGGCAGCTCTTTCATTATAAACCCTGATGGATATTTTTAAGTCCTTTAATTCATCAACCCAGCTTCAATTTTCTGTGACAGTACAAATGATCATTTGCTGGTTCCTGCTCCATACCTTCCAGTGAAAACCTGAAAATTATTCCTCAATCATGTCTTTGTTACGACTAGACCCAAAAAGTTCAGTGCATTCCTGGCTTCTCTCTCACATTTTATCCTGAGGCTGTCCGAAACTCTGCTGCCTGTGTCTTATCTTGCAGCCAGACCAGCTCCAAATCACCCCAGTACTTGCTGACCTACTGTTTCCCGGTTGAGCGAAGGCACAATTTAAAAATTCTCCTTTTCTCGTCCCTCCCTAACTCTGCAATCCCCTCCAGCTTCATAACCCTCTGAAATATCTGCTCTCATCTCATTCTGGCCTGTTGTGCATTCCTAGTAATAGGCCCTTCACCGCTAGTTGCTGTACTTTCATTTGCCTCAGGCTGAACTACCCTTTTGCCCCTCCACCTTGCCTTCTTCCTCAAGGACAGACTCCTTAAAGCCCACCTCTTTGGCCAGCCTTTGCTCAGCTGACCCATTATTTCTGCTCGTGTGGTCCCCCGTGAAGAGCTTTCACAACATGCAAGGTGCCATAGGAATATAAGTTTGTGTTGGATAGTAAGGGACAGAGCCTCAAAACCTCCACCCGATCGTTCCTCAGTCTGCGGCTTTGCAGGAGGCGTTAGCCAGTTAGATATCGCAAAGCTGGGACTCCCAATTGGCTTTGTTCTACCCCACTGGCCCTTCTGTAATTAGCTCAGTTACAGGCTAGGGACCGAACCTGACATTTCTCTGGCCTCTAAAACAAATTGAGTAGTGTGTCTACCATGTCACTGACTGCCGGGCTGTATGTGCACACGTTTTAACAAGTACACTCCAGGGATAGCACTTTTGTACAACTATGTAAAATTCATTCAGACCCCTTTGCTTAATGGGCATTCTTGTTCTATAATTTATAATCCCTTGAATTATTTACTTTTATTTATTCCTGCGTGGAATGTGGGCATCTCCAGCAAGGGCAGTATCTCGTTGCCCTGATGATTGTGGGATAGATGGTGAGATGTTGCCTTGAACCACTGCAATCCGTGTGGTGTAGGTGCACCCATAGTGTGTCTCTGAGCAAGACTTATCATTTCTTTATTGACTCATGGGATGTGGGCTTCACTGTCCAGATCAGCGCTTATTGCCCGTCCCTAGTTGCCTCTGAGAAGGTGGTGAGTGAGCTGCCTTCTTAAACCGCTGCAGTCCAGGTGCTGTAGGTAGACCCACAGTGCCCTTAAGGAGGATTTTGACCTGACAACGCTGAAGGAACAGCAATATAATTCCAAGTTAGGGCAGCAAGTCACAGCGACAAGGACCCGGGTTAAATTAGGCAACTGTTTGTAAGGAGTTTACACATTCTCCCCTGGCAGATTTCTCTGGGTGCTCCAGTTTCCTCTCAGCCCAAAGATATGTAGGTTAGGTGAATTGGCCACATTAAATTGCCCAGAGTGTTAGGTGCATTAGTCAGAGGGAAATAGGTCTGGGTAGGTTGTGCTTTGAAGGTTGGTGTGGACTTGTCGGGCCAAAGGGCCTGTTTCCACGCTGTAGGGAATCTAATCAAAGTCAGGATGGTGAGTGGCTCATGTGGGAACTTGCAGTTTTGGTATTCCGATGTATTGGCTGCCCTCGGCTTTCTAGATCTGTAATGTGGATCTCTTCATATGCTATGATGCCAATGTTTCCTAATCCCTGGGTTTCTGGCAGTAAATGTGCAAACTGTGCATGTGTTGCATAATACGCCTGCACAGCTGGCCTCTCTTTTTTGCTGTTTGTGTCAATCACGTCCTCTGACATTCTCTGGGAACACTTTCTAGTGGGGTCATAACTGCAGTTCCAGGTCAAGACGGTCTGCAGCTAGCGGTATTCCTATGCGTCTGCTGCCTTTGTCCATCAAGATGCAGAGCTCACAGATTTGGAAGGTGCTATGGCAGGAGCCCTGGTGAGTTACTGCAGTGCGTCATGTAGACAATATGCATTGCTCCCCTGTATTTCAGCATTGGAGGGAAGGAATGTTGAAGGTGATGGATAGAATGTCCTATTTGTGTGTATGTGTCAGTCTGACTCTGTCTCTTTCCCTATCCCTCTATCACAATATCTCTTTCTCTCTAACTTCACCCTCCAACCTCTTACCAATATTTGTTTCTGTCTCTCTCTTTTTCTGTCACCCTATCTTCTCTTTTTCTCTGTCTTTCTCTATCTGTCTCTATTTTGCTCAATGTCGCATAGTCTTTATCTTTCTCCCTCTCTCTCTCATACATATATACGTCTCCGTCGTCTCCCAAGATATGTGTATATCTATATTAGACCATAACATGCAGGAGCAGAAATCGGCCATTCGGCCCATCGAACCTGTTCCGCTATTCAATCTCATCTGATGTGTTTCTCAACCCCTTTCTCCTGCCTTTGATCCCTATACCAATCAAAAAACCATCTTAAATACACTCACTGACTTTACCTCCATGGTTCCCTGCACTCAGTGAGTTCCACAGATTCCCCACCCTCTGAATGAAGAAATTCCTCCTCGTCTCAGTTCTAAAGGGTCGTCCCTTCACTTGAAAGCCCTCTGGTCCTGGTCTGTCTTAATAGTGGAAACACTTTCTCCACGTTCACTCTGTCCACAGCCAGGCCTCTCAGTATTCTGCACATTTTAATTAGGTTCCCCCTTTACCCTTTTCAACTTTTCCCAGTAAAACGGTGGTGGAATCTGAGGCTCATTGGCTCCATCCACTTTCTTTTTTTTTTCTTTTCTTATGTTTTCTTTCTTTTCTCATTTATTTTACTTACCTCTTGTTGAAGAGTGGGCCCAAACTCATCTGTGCCCCTGCCTCCAGAAATCTCTACTGGATACAGAAGCTGCTGGGAACCAAAAGTCATCTTCAACACTCACCTCAGTGGTGGTGAGGGAGCCCAGCGCAGACTCAAAAGAGCCCAATGCAAACTTGAGGGAGCCCAACACGAACTCGATGGGGCACAACGTGAACTCGAGGGGACCCAATGCCAACTCGAGAGACCCCAACACGGAGTCGAGGGACTGTAGCATGGACTCAGGTGAGCCCAGTGGGGACTCGATGGAGCTCAACATGAACTTGAGAGAGCCCAGCACGATCTCAAGGGAGCATAGCATGGACTTGATGGAGCCCAATGCAAACTCGAGGAGGCCCAGCATGGACTTGAGGGAATGCAATGCAGACTTGAGAGAACGCAGCGGAGATTTGAGAGTATGTAGCGCAGACTTGAGGGAATGCAGTGCAAACTTGAGGGAGCGCAGCGCAGACTTGAGGGATTGCAGCACAGACTCGAGAGAACTTACTGCAGACTCGAGAGAACGTAGCGCAGACTTGAGGGAGCACAGCGCAGACCCGAGGGAACGTTGTGTGGACTTGAGGGAGCGCAGCTCAGACTGAAGGGAGCGTAGTGTGGACTTGAGGGAGCACAGCGCAGACCCGAGGGAGCACAATGCACACTCGAGGGAGCACAGCGCAGACCCGAGGGAGCACAATGCACACTCGAGGGAGCACAGCACAAACCCGAGGGAGCACAGCACAGATCCGAGGGAGCACAGCGCAGACCCGAGGGAGCATAGCGCAGACCCGAGGGAGCATAGCACAGACTTGAGGGAGCATCGCATGGACTTGAGGGAGCACAGCACAGACTCGAGGGAGCACAGCACAGACTTGAGGGAGTGCAGCACAGACTCGAGGGAGTGTGGCGTGGACTTGTGGCAGTGACGAAGGTGAGTTTGGGTTGCCAGCAGCCATCCAGTGGAGATTCCTGGAGAAGGGGGCACAGATGAGTTTGGGCCCAGTACGAGATCTGGAGACATCGGCAGTGGCTGCATCGATGAAGCGGACCCGAAGTGGACTCTTGGCAGTGGCAGAGTCGAGTTTGGGCCGGTTTGTTACCCAGTGGCCTTTGCAGCATCTGAATTAGCGAGGTCCAAACAACTCTCATAGCAGTGAGTGGGGTGGGTCTGTGGAGACAAGATGGCGTCGCAGAGCAGCAACTGTTGATCCAGCATCGGCAATGGGGACTCGTGCCTGTCCTCCAGGCCCAAGGCCTATGCCTGGAGCACTTAACATGAAGGACAGTAAAGTTTATTTTTCTGTTCTTTAAGATGGTGCTGAAGAGTGGTGACACGACACAACACTATTCGCTGTATTTTGCAACAAGATACACGCGATAGTAAATAAATCAAATCAAAATAAATAATCAATAAACTCTTTGAGTACAGGCCCAGAGTCCTCACTGACAAGCCCTTCATTCGCAGAATCATTTTTGTGAACCTCCTCTGGACACCCTCCAGTGCTAGTACATCCTTCCTTAGATACAACACTGCAAATCAGATTTCATATGTATAAATATATTATAAATCTATCTCTGCAGATATGTCTCTATCTCTATATATTACACACTCTATCTCTGTCTTTTTTCTCTCTCTATCTCTTTCTTTATCTCTGTCTTTGAGGTTCCACAGACATTAAAATCGGAAAAGACATTCCAGAGCATGACCCTGACTACTCTAACGAGTGTGGTCAGTGTTGTTGAGGAGCAAGGGTGGAAACTTGGGACAAACTCAGGAATTATTCCTGACGAAGGGCTTTTGCTCGAAATGTCGATATTCCTGCTCCTTGGATGCTGCCTGACCTGCTGTGCTTTTCCAGCACCACTAATCAGCACTCATTGGGTGGTTTAACTCCTGGATTGGAGTTTGGGTCTGTGATCTCCTGAATCAAGATAAGAATGGAGTCACTTGATCTTAACACCATAAGACATAGGACCAGTAGGAGGCCATTCATTGAGATCACGTCTGCTCTGATGATCCCTAACTCCACTTTATTATCTTTTCCCATCACCCTCGATTCCTTTACTGTCTGTCCCAGCCTTGACTACACTAAACAACCTCTGTGGAGAAGAATTCCACAGATTCACAACTTTGAGAGCAGAACTTTCTCCTCCTATCTGTCATAAATGGGTGATCACTCATACTCTGATCCTGCACCAAGTTGCTACAATCTTTCACTGTCCATCCTGATATTAATCCATTAATAATACCTGGTTTGGAGCAATATTCCTCTGGGATTGAGTTTTTCCAAGCTGCCTTTCGGATTGTTTGTGGACAGTCTGATTACAATTTTTGAACTGGTTTGATTTCATTTACCAAATCCAAAAATGAGGTGCTATTCATTGCTGACATTAAACATTTAAATTTTAACAAATCTGTCCCCAGGAGTGGTGAGTAGGGGATAATCCTGCACACACTTTACTGTATGTGTCAAAAAAACTGGGACGCTTATATTTAAGTACTTGTGAAGTGTTTTCCCTGATTGGGAGAAAAGAGTGTTCTAAAATATACCAGCTTGCACCTTAATGGGAGACAGCGCCTGGAACAGGGTAGAAAAGCTTTTGTTTTAGCAATTTTAATTGGGTGTGGCTTGAGTTTCAATCCAAAGAAGCTGGGTTGTCCACAATGTCTACTAGCTAGTGCCCTTAATATTTAACTCTTTAATGCAGTAATCAATTGAGAGTTTCAGCCAAGGCAGAATATCACCTTCAGCAGAGTTAAAAATCACACAACACCAGATTATAGCTCAACAGGTTTATTCTGAAGCACTACCTTTTAGAGTGCTGCTCCTTCATCAGGTGGTTGCTGAGTATAAGATTGTAAGACACAAAAGTTATAGTCCACTTATACTCAGCAACCACCTGATGAAGGAGCAGCACTCTAAAAGGTAGTGCTTCTGAATAAACCTGTTGGACTATAATCTGGTGTTGTGTGATTTTTAACTTTGTACACCCCAGTCCAACACCGGCACATCCAAATCATGACCTTCAGCAGAGACATTTGATCTTACTGGCTTGGTTTAGACAGGCAAGTGGTCATTGAGCTTCGAGCCAGCTATATTCGAAAAGGTGAGAATTGAATTTGATTTAATGCCACAGCCATGCTGTCCTACTGCCATTTGATGAATGGCTGGTATCTGATATCTTGCGATTATAGAGAGGACCAATAATCATGGACCAGTACCCTCACATGCATCAGTGTAGACAGAAGTTGAATATGAGAGGAGGGAATATCAATGAGCAAAAATTGAAATGCAAATATGGGAAGATATGTGAGACAAATGTCTACCTTTTGAGGAAGAATTGAAGATTGAATTTGTGGGTAGCACGGTGGCCCAGTGGTTAGCACTGCTACCTCACAGCGCCAGGAAACTGGGTTTGATTCCACCCTTGGGTGACTCTCTGTGTGTAAAGTTGGTATGTGTCTGTGTGGGTTTCTGCAAGGTGTTCAGATTTCCCTCCTTCAGATATGCAGGTTTGGTAAATTGGCCACATGAAATTACCCATAGTGTTCAGGGGTGTGTATGTTAGATGTGTTAGCCATGGGAAAAGCAGAAGTACAGTTGGGGGATGGATTTGAGTGGGGTGGTCTTTGTGGGGTAGGTGTGGACTTGTTGGCCCAAATGGGCTGTTTCCATGCTGGATGCATTCTATGGATAGATTTAGGCTTTCCACATTTAAAATGAGCCACATTTTGCTCCTTCTTGGGCTGGGGCCAACCCAAGTAAGGCAGTCCAGTCAAAAACATTTGTTGGAAATTTCAAAAAGGTGCAAAAGTTTCAGGACAACACCCAGAGAGTCAGACAGCATTGAGGAAGTGAGGAACATTTTTGGGGTGGGGAACCATTCATTGTTTGTGCTTAATTCCGATAAGAAGGTGATGATGAGCTGTCCAATAGTTGGCGCCACTGAGCACCACACTCAGCCACTCCATAGGGCAGGAGAGAACCAACAAACGTAATGAAAGGTTGGAGTGGCCTGTGTGCCAGAGTGTGTCTCAGGAAATGTGTGAACCAGCTGGATTGTTGCAATAATCTGGGTTTTGTGGTCACTTTTACTGATCTCGATTTTCAAAGCTGAATTTAGATTCTCCAGTTGCCATGTTGGGGTCTGATCTTGAGCTCTCCATTATTAATCAGGGAGTTCCAAGAATCATTACCTCTGCTTTCTCTCCACTGGTACTGCCAGACCTGCTGAGTTTCTCCAGCAATTTCTGTTTTTGCTATTAATCGGGATCTCTGCTTTATTTGTCTTCTACATAATCACCCACTGCAGCCAAACAAAAGGCTGCAGGAAAATCTACATGGATTTTTAAAAATTCATTCATGGGATGAGGATGTAACTGACTCGGCCAGCATTTATTGCCCATCCCTAATTGCCCAGAGGGCAGTTAAAAGTCAGGTACGTTGCTGTGGGTCTGGAGTCACATGTAGGCCACACCAGGTAAGGACAGCAGTTTACTTCCTTCAAGGGCATTAGTGAATCAGATGGGTTTATCCAACAATGGATTTGTGGTCATCATTAGTCACTTAGTTCCAGAATTTCTATTGAATTAAAAATTCCACCATCTGCCATGGCAGGATTTGAACCCAGATCCCCAGACCATTACCTGAGTTCTGGATTAACAGTCAAGCAACAATACTACTAGGCCATTGCCTCTCCCAGCTTGAGTGCCTCAGACTCCTCATGTAATTGCTATTGGATGAATGCCAACGATAGCATGAATTTTATTTACTCACTCATGGAACGTGGTCATTACTGGCTGGGCCAGCATTTATTGTTCATCCCTAATTGCCCTTGGGAAGGTGAAAAGTGTGTACTGCAGATGCTGGAGAGCAGAGTCAAGATTAGAGTGGTGCAGGAAAAGCATAGCGGGTCAGGCAGCATCTGAGGAGCAGGAAAATCAACATTTTGGGCAAAAGCCCTTCATTAGGAATGAGGTGGTGAGAAGGTGGTGGTGAGTTTCCTTCTTGAGCTGCCATTTGGTGTAGGTACACTCGCAATGCTGAGTTCTGGGATTTTGACCCAGCAACGCTGAAGGAAGGGTGACTTATTTCTTTCATAGTTCCTTTATAGTGGAGTAGCAGACAGTGAGGACTGCAGTTGCTGGAGAGAGCAGAGTTGATAAAGTGTGGAAAAAGCACAGCGAGTCAGGCAGTGTCTGAGGATCAAGAGGGTCAACGTTTCAGATTTAACCCTTCATTGGGACCCTTGCAAGTGGAGTTGCAGGTAGTCAGGGTAGTGAACAAGGTCTTTACCTGCTTACCTTTGTTGGTCAGTGCATTGAATACAGAGGTTGGGAGGTCATGTTATGGTTGTACAGGACATTGTTTAGAATATTTTTGGAATACTGCATTCAAATCTGATCTCCTGCTGAAACTTGAAAGGGTTCAGAAACGATTTACAAAGACGTTGCCAGGGCTGGAGGGTTTCAGCTGTAGGGGGGGCTGGGAATATTTTCCCTGGAACATCAGAGGTTGAGGGGTGATCTCATAGAGGTTTATAAAATGATGAGGATCATGAATAGGGTGAATAGCCAAAATGCTTTTTCCAGGAGAGGTGAGTCAAAAATGAGAGGGCATAGGTTCAGGGTGAGAGAGGAAAGATTTAAAAGGGATCTAAGGGGCAGATTTTTCACACAGAGGGTGGTGCGTGTATGGAATGAGCTGCCAGAGGAAGTGGTGGAGACTGGTATAATCACAACATTGAAAAGGCATCTGGATGGGTAGATGAACAAGAAGGATTTAGAGGGATATGGGCCAAGTGCTGGCAAATGGGATTTGATTAATTTAGGATATCTGGTCGGCATGGACAAATTGGACCGAAGGATCTGTTTCCAAAGAACAAAGAAAATTTACAGCCCAGGAACAGGCCCTTCGGCCCTCCAAGCCTGAGCCGATTCAAATCTACTACATAAACCTTTTGCCCAATTCCTAAGCATCTGTATCCCTACTCAAGCATGTGTCCAGATGCATCTTAAATGAATCTCCCGCGCCTGCCTCTACCACCTCTGCTGGCAACGCGTTCCAGATGCCCACCACCCTCTGTGTGAAGTACTTGCCACGTGTATCCCCCTTAAACTTTCCACCTCTCACCTTGAAAGCATGACCTCTCATTATTGAATCCTTCACCCTGGGAAAAAGCTTGTCTCTATCCACCCTGCCTATACCCTTCATGATTTTGTAGACCTCAATCAGGTCCCCCCTCAATCTCCTTTTTTCTAATGAAAACAAACCTAACCTCCTCAACCTCTCTTCACAGCTAGCACCTTCCATACCAGGCAACATCCTCGTAAACCTTCTCTGCACCCTCTCCAAAGCGTCCACATCTTTTTGGTAATGTGGCGACCAGAACTGTACACAGTATTCTAAATGAGGCCGAACCAATGTCTTGTACAATTTTAACATGACTTGCCAGCTCTTATACTCAGTACCCCATCCAATGAAGGCAAGCATACTATATGCCTGCTTGACCACTTTATCCACCTGTGCAGCAACCTTCAGCATACTAAGGACCTGCACTCTCAGATCTCTCTGCCCATCAACTTTTCCCAAGGCTCTAAAATTAGTCTTGCCTAAATGCATCACCTCACATTTGTCTGGATTGAAATCTATCTGCCAATTTTCCGCCGAACTCTCCAGTTTATCTATATCCTCCTGTATTCTTTGCCAGTCTCTTATGCTTTCTGCTACTCCACCAATCTTTGTGTCATCTGCAAACTTGCTGATCATACCAACAATGCCCTCTTCCAGATCATTTATGTGTATTCCGTGCTGTACAGCTCTATGACTCTATAAGTCAGGATGATGGATGGATTGAAGGGAATTTGCAGGTAGTGGTGTCCCATGTATTTGTATTTGTTACCCTTGTCCTTGTAGATGGATGTGATCGTGTGTTGTTGTTTAAGAATGAAGCCCTTAATTGAACCTTCTTTGAATATCTAGGGACCTCAAAGAGTAATACGATGGGAAAGCTATACATGAATGAGTCATGCAGCCATTGACTTAATCAGGATGGAGGCACAAATATAGCTTTGATTTCTGAGGGAATCAAACCTTAACGTAGACCCGAAACGTTAACTCTGATTTCTCTCCACAGATGCTGCCAGACATGCTGAGCTTTTCCAGCAATTTCTGTTTTTGTTAAAATAGCTCAACTGACCACCTCCCTGCCTGATTAAAGGATATACCCAAACTGCCACCAAACTCCCCATGGAGGGGGAGGGCATTAAATTGCACTATGGGGGTGTATGAATTCCAAGCATTGACTCGAAAACAAAATCTCACTGAGGCCATTGAGGCCACCATTGAATTCACAGGAGCAAAATTCAACCGGCTGAAAATTCTCAACCCCCTGCTGTGTTGGGATTCCCACTGTGAGGAATCGCATCCTTTCCTGCCTGTGGCTCTGTGCAGTTGATGGGACGAATTCATTCCTAATTCGCTCTATGTGATGTTTTTGTTGTTGGCAAGTGGCTCAGTGACATCAACAACAAGGGCACTTCATGTAATTAACGAGCACTCGGTGTAATTAACAAGCAGTGACGCTCAGGCTGGAAGATTGATGATTGCAATGACCGCAGCTTTATCGAATCATAATCTGCAATTGATTACAAGGAAATAGCATAGTCAATATACTATCTATGAGCTGTGAGCTTTACGTGCTAGGACCACATTTGTATATTCAACATTGAAGGATGTATTCATCTACTGTGGTGCGTTCTTAAATTGGTGCTGTAATTTAGGCATGTTGCAAATTATAATAATATAATCACATTTGTGTTTTGTTTCATTTATTAATTTAAATTCATAAAATAATTAAATGCAGCACATTTTTCTCATCTTTTTTGTTACTGTATGTTGTGGTCATCAAAGGACATTGGGGTAGAGGCTTTGGAATGCTTTCCATTTCAGCCATCAAGCATTGGAACCCAAGAGTTGTAGAGTTACACTTTATAACTTAACAGTGAGATTCAACCTATAATGGCTACTCCGCTACTTAAATGCAATACCTATTGTGCACTGTGCCCCTTGCTCTGGCACAGTGCTCTCCTGAAACTCTGTCAATTTGCCAGTTTTCCAACTCTGAGACATGACAAGCACACTGCGACTTATTGCAGTGCCAGCTGTTGTTGAACTTTGTCTTGTGCCCATGCCAAATGGATTCAGGCTGCTCGAGCTCACCCACAAAACTGTTGAGCTACCGTCTTTTGAGTTAGTGTTAGTGTTTCGCATTGACTGCAAAATGTATTTGCAAAGGGAGCTCAGTGCTTTCCTTGGGGAAATGGGGTAACTTCTCAGCTTTTTTTTCATTGCACACCATGGCCTCACTCTCCTCCCGGGCTCAATGATGAGCTGCAGCCCTCAACCCTCGAAGATCTCTGCAGTCCTTCAATTCTGTGTAATCCCCAGCTCATCTGCTCCATTGTTGTTGGCTTCAACTATCTGCAATCTGAACTCACTCCCTCAGCCTCCCAACCTTGCTGTTTTCAATTTAAAATGTGTCTTAAAATCTATTCTTCGACTAGGCTTTTTCGCCACCTATTCTAATACCTTAGTTATTGCCTGTGCTGTGATAAGTCTGACTGTGTCACAGATGCTGTGTCAAAATGCTAATGAAAAATGGCCCTGTTGAAATGTGAGATTGTCAATCAATTGGGGTATCTAGCTGATGCTGGGAGGAAGCTGGTTCAGATAGCTTGATGGCTCTAATGAGAGGCAGAGTTCCTACAGTGTGGATAGAGTTCCTTCAGCACATTGAGTCTGCACTGACCATCTGAACACTAGCCCATCCAGACCCGACCCTGTTCCCTATTCACATAGTGTCACACCTTTGTCATGGCCAATCTACATGCCCTAGGACACAACATGCAAGTTAACAACCCCAATGAAGGATGTCATAGTCAAAGAGATCCACCTGGTTCCAATCACTGTAGAACTCCTCTGTAACTGGGCAGTCCCCAAAATCAACATAACTAGAAATGCTCTTTCCTGTACATTTTGACATGAAAATTCACCTTTTAAGAAAAGGTAGTATTCCACGCAGATACAGGACAAATGTGCAAACTCCACACAGGCAGCCATCCAAGACTGGAATTCAACCCGGGTCCCTGGCGCTAGGGACAGCAGGGTGCTAACTGCCGTGCCACTCCTGGTGACTTTGTCAACTCTGCCTGTGAGCCCATGAGTGAACTGGAAGACATTGAAAAGTTCAGCACTTTCTAAAACATTCAAAAGATTTGGAAAAAGTCTTTACAGTTGCAAACCTTGTCAGGAAGTTATGGTATAATTGGTCCATTTGTGACATGCTCTTAGAACAATCATCTGTAATTCCATCAGCAATGCTTTGTGTTGTGCACTGAGCCTGACAACAATCCTCGTTGTGGGTGGTTCAAATGCTCAAGTTGCAGGATGACTGTGAGAAATGGAAGCAAAACAGTGTGATACTGGCCTCATTATCACTGTCCCAGCAGGCTGAATTGCAACTTGGCATAATCCTCCATGATGAGTCTTGTTTGGAGTTTGAAGGAAACTTGCTCCCACTTTGTAGAAAGTTTAAGGGTTTTTTTTTAACTCATTCACTGAGGATGCAAAAGAGTTTTGACTTGAGCTGTTCCAGATTAACTTACAATATCTGGCAGGTAACATTTTAGTTTCAGTTCAAAGTGCTTCCTTTAACTTGGAAAGCTTGGAAATAGCAATATACTACCTTTTCTTAAAAGGTGAATTTTCATGTCAAAATGTACAGGAAAGAGCATTTCTAGTTATGTTGATTTTGGGGACTGCCCAGTTACAGAGGAGTTCTACAGTGATTGGAACCAGGTGGATCTCTTTGACTATGACATCCTTCATTGGGGTTGTTAACTTGGGCCAATCGGGGAGCTCTGGCTGACTGAGGACTGAATAGAAATTTGAGTTTGGAGACCAAAGGACTCTTGTAGAAAAAAAGTGTAATTTTCAGAGAACATCTGTATAAAGAGTAATTAACTTATTAATAAATCATTCTTTCACAGAACAAAAAATAGGTATAAATAGGGGTTTCAGAATCTGCTCACTTCAGGGGCTGACTCCAATATGGCTGGTCACAGCCAGTGTACTGTGCACACGTAAATAAAGGGTGACTTGGCGATGGGATACTGGCCTCTGTGCAGTTATTTCAAGTTCAATTTTAAATAGGCTGGATGCAGAATGAGGGAGAATCCCATATAAATATGTTGCCATTGACTTGGTAGGCAAAACAGATTAAATCAATTTTCCATTCTGTTATCGGCTTCTTTCTGTCACTATGCCAGTATTTTTATTTATATTCCTTTATTCATTTCCACACATGCACCTGATCTATTTCTTTATCATTTTTAGTTTGTGTCTTTTAGTCCCATGGGTAAAGGGAATTATACCTTTACTCTGTGTATGGCGAATGAGCTAGTTTTCATGTTAGCTGAGCGACATCCAGTTTTATGGAACAGGTAGAAACTGGATCTGTTAGGTAAGGTGTTCTTTCTTACCATCCTCTAGATTTAACAACATTCAGTAGAACCTGTTGCTGTTCATTAACAAGAGCATAGAGCCCATCCAACTTCAACAAATTATTTCTTTGTGATCTGAACCCTTCCTTTAGCCATTTTTCCACATTTAACTCTGTGAGATTATGTTAGGTAAGGTGCCTTGCCTAGTGTTTTATAGCCAGTGAAGTGTTTTTGAAATGTCGGGACAGTTGTAGTTGCACCTAGAACATAGAACGTTACAATGCAATACATGCCCTTCAGCCATCAATGTTGAGCTGACCTGTGAAATTAATCTGATGCCCATCTAACCTACACCATTCTATTATTACCATATGTATATCCACTGCCCATTTAAATGCCCTTAATGTTGGCAGGTTTACTACTGTTGCAGACAGGCCGTTCCATGCCCCTATTACTCTGTGAGTAAAGCAACTATCCCTGATATCTGTCCTAAATCTATCACCCCTCAATTTAAAACTAAGTCCCCTCATGTTAGCCTTCACCACCCGAGGAAAAAGGCTCTACCCTATGTAACCCTCTGATTATCTTATACGTCTCAATTAAGTCACCTCTCAATCTTCTTCTCTCAAACAAAAATAGCCTCAGTTCCCTCAGCTTTTCCTCATAAGATTTTCCTTCCGTAAAAGGCAATATCCTAGTAAATCTCCTCTGAACCCTTTCCAAAGTTCCACATCCTTCCTACAATACGGTGACCAGAACTGCACGCAACACTCCAGGTGCGGCCTTACCAGTATATTGTACAGCTGAAACATGACCTTTAGACTCCAAAACTCAATTCCCCTACAAGTAACTGTCAACACACCATATGCCTTCTTGACTTAATTTCTGCACAGCAAGCTCCGTAAACAACAGTGTGGCTGGGCAATCGACTTTCAGTTATGTTGGTTCAGGAACAAATAATGGCCAAGACATTGAGATGAACTGTTGAAATATTGAAAAATCTTACTTGCGAGAGCACAGGGGTCCTCAGATCAGCCCGAGTGGTCAGATTGATGTTTCTTCTGAAAGACAGCATCTCTGACGGTCCAGTACTCCCTCAGTACTGCCTGAGCTTGCCAGCATAGACTTTGGGACTTGAACCTAGAGCATTCTGACACAGAGGTAAGAGTGTTACCTCGACTGAAATGCAATTACCTAAAGCAGACTAAAGCTTTATGAGTTGAGGCAGTTCAGTTTCTTACAGCAGTGAAACCCTAACTGTACTTTGACGGAAGTGTGAGCTCGCTTTGCATGCTGGTTGGAAAGCTAAAACATTGCCTAAGCAGCATGGTGGTACAGTGGTTAGCACTGCTGCCTCACAGCGCCGGAGACCCGGGTTCAATTCCCACCTCAGGCGACTGACCGTGTCTGTGTGGGTTTCCTCCGGGTGCTCCGGTTTCCTCCCACAGTCCAAAGATGTGCAGGTCAGGTGAATTCGCCATGCTAAATTGCCTGTAGTGTTAGGTAAGGGGTAAATGTAGGGGTACGGGTGGGTTGCGCTTTGGCGGGTCGGTGTGGACTTGTTGGGCCGAAGCGCTTGTTTCCACACTGTAATATAATCTAAAAAAAAATCTAATCTAAGTGTCGGGTCAGGAGAAGCAGATAACCATTGTTGCTCCAGGCTCCTTCTGTCTCTCTGGCCCACCACCCCAAACCTCCACCAACACTGTTTCCCACACTACCCTATGTCTGCTGGGAAATATCTTCTCAGTATGATAATTATCAGCTGAATCTGGTTCTAACTTGACATTATCGACTGAAAGTCTGTGACCAGCGGTGTTCCACGGGATCGGGATTGAGCCCACTTTTGTTTATGATTCATACAAAAAATTTGGATGAGTAAACAGGAGGCATGGTTAGTAAGTTTGTGGATGACAACAAAATTGGTGGTATAGTGGACAGTGAAGAAGGTTAACTCAGATGGCAAAGGGTTCTTGATCAATTGGATCAATTGGCTGAGGAGTGGTAGATAAAGTTTAACTTGGGTAAACATGAGGTATTGCATTTTGGTAAAACAAACAGGGACAGGACTTATACAATTAATGGTAGTGCCCTGGATAGTGTTATAAAACAATGAGACCAAGGGGTTCAGGTATATAATACTTTGAAGTTTGCGTCACAGGTAGAAAGGATGGTTAAGAAGGTGTTTAGCATGCTTGACTTCATTGTCAGACCTTTGAGTATAGGAGTTATGAAGTCATGCTGAGGTTGTACAGGACATTGCTGAGGCCTCTTCTGGAGCACTGTGTGCAGTTCTGGTCATCTAGTTATGGGAAGGATATTATTAAGCTGGAGAGGGTTCAGAAAGGATTTACCAGAATGTTCGTGGGAATGGAGGGTTTGAGTTATAAAGATAGGCTGGGCCTTTTTCCACTGGAGGGTAGGAGGCTGAGGCGTGCCCTTATCAAGGTTTATAAAATCATGAAGGACATTGATAAGGTAAATAGCCAAGGGTCTTTTCCCCTGGGTAGGTGAGTTCAAAACTAGGAGGCATATTTTTAAAGTGAGAGGAGAAAGTTTCCAAAAGGGCAACCTTTTTATGCAGAGGGTGGTTCGTGTGTGGAATGAACTGCCAGAGGAAGTGGCGGATGCAGGTACAGTTATGATGTTTAAAAGACATTTGGTTAAGTCCATGAATGCTGGAAAAACACAGCAGGCCAGGCAGCATCCGAGGAGCAGGAGAATCGACGTTTCGGGCATAAGCCCTTCTTCAGGAATGAAGGCTGAAGAAGGGCTTTTGCCCGAAATGTCGATTCTCCTGCTCCTCGGATGCTGCCTGCGCTGCTGTGTCTTTCCAGCAACACATTTTTCAACTCTGATCTCCAGCATCTGCAGTCCTCACTTTCTCCTAAGACCATGAATGGGAAAGGTTTGGAGAGATAGGGCCAAACGCAGGAAAGTGGGACTTGTTTAGTTTGGGAACGTGGTCAGTATGGACTGGTTGCACCAAAGGATCTGTTTTCATGCTGTATGATTTGATGATTCTAAACCTTTCCCCTCTCACCTTCAACCTATGCCCTCTGGGTTTGGATTCCCCTACCCTGGGAAAACGACCCTTGGCTATTCAGCCTATCCATTTTCCTGGTGATTGTATAAACGTCTACAAGGTCACTCCTCACTTCTGACTTTCCAGGGGTAAAAATATCCCAACCTTTCCAGTCTCTCGCTATAACTCAAACCCTTCAATCCTGGTTGCATCCTTGTAAATCCTTTCTGCACCCTCTCAAATTTAACAACATCCTTCCTTTACAAGGGTAACCAGAATGGTACACTGACCTCTCCAACTGTGCTTACAGCCCATGAACGAATAATATAAAAATTCAATGAGGAAAAGGAAAGGGCCTGTTAAGGCCGGATGGAGATGCTTTTTTTTTTATTAGTCATTTACAGAATAAGGCCATGTAGGCCAGACCAGGTAAGGATGGCAGATTGCTTCCCTAAAGAACATTAATGAACCATGAAGGTTATTCGCCAACAGTCGGCAATGGATCATCATCATTATTTGACTCTTAATTCCGGATTTTCTTTTTCTTGATTTCAATTTTCAAATTCCACCATCTGCCGTGGCAGGATTTGAACCCAGGCCCTCAAGAACATTCCCTGGATCTCTGGGTTAACCGTGCCAGTGGTGGAGTTATTACAGAAACATTGACACCGAAAGAGACATTGGTGCCTCCACCACTCTCTCTCTCTCTCTCTCTCTCTCTCTCTCGCTCTTTGGTTACCCCAATCCCTCAATGAAGCGGCGAGGAACCAGGCCATGATTGGGGGAGGGAGCCAGATGGAGGTTGGAGGGCAGAGGGGAGAGGCAGCAACAATGGGCTTCTGATTCCAATGTCCCACTTAAGTATAGTAACAGGAGATAGACTGTCTACAATAGAACATAAGAACATAAAAACTAGGAGCAGGACCAGGCCATCTGGCCCACCGAGCCTGCTTTGCCATTCAATAAGATCATGGCTGATCTTTTCGTGGTCTCAACTCCACTTACCCACCTGCTCACCTTAACCCTTAATTCCTTTAATGTTCAAAAATCAATCTATCTTTGCGTTAAAAACATGCGACGAGGTAGCCTCAACTGCTTCACTGGGCCGAGAAGGAGATCAGAATGTCAATTTCAACGCTTGAAACTGACCACATTTCAAAACGCAGATAGACTACAGGCCAACACGATCAGCGTCGCCCTTCACAAACACATGGGCACCGAACTGAATTCATCCATTTCCCCACGGAGAATAATTAAGGAACAGATGGGTGTTAAGTAGGGCTAGGAGCGGATGATAAATATTTCTATTTACTAGGCCTCACCTGGTGGGAATAGAGCTACTGGGTTTCCGGCTGATATATTTGGGAACAAACACAAGGTGTCTGCAGGAGAAGGCTTGGTTCAAAGTACTGCCTTCTACACACACAGCACAATAATCTGTTATCAGAGTGTGAAGGTTAAGGCACCTCAAACAATGGAAACAGCTGCTGCGAGTCATAAACCACCTCGAACATGCAAGTAAGCGTGACCTGTGCTTTCTGCTCATTCATCAAGATTAGTTAAACAAAGAGAACTTGGGCCCACATGTAAATGTTTGCTTAGAGCCGACAGTCTGGGGTTTGTGGAGGCAGTCTGGCTCCGACCTGTTTACGCTCAGCTTGACTACTGCTTGAAGTGGTTGGCTCCGCTTTCTCCCAGATTTGACAAATGTACGGGGTCAGCCGCTCCTTATTCATTGGCACTCCTGCGTTTGCACCGCAAATCCCACTTTAGAGACTGGAACACACAATCCAGGCAGCACTGAGTGGAATGGCATGTTGCTGGAGGCAGTGCCTTTTGGAGGAGAACTTAAACTGAGGTTCTGTCCCTCCTGCTTTCTTGGGGGGAATATGAAAGCAAGGTACTGTCTTTAAGAAGAACAGGTGAGCTGTTGGTTGTCCCAGTGGGTTAATGGTTAGCACTGCTGCCTCATAGTGTGAGGAATCTGGGTTCAATTCCACCCTCACGTGACAGCCTGTGTGGAGTTTGCACATTCTCCCTATGTCTGGGTGGGTTTCCTCTGGTTTCCCCTCACAGTCCAATGATGTGCGGGTTAGAGGAGATTGGCCATGCTAAGTTGCCCACAGTGTTCAGCGATGTGCAGGCTGGGTACATTAACTATGATAGGGATTAACGGGTTGGGTCTGGGTGAGATGCTCATTGGAGGGTCGGTGTGGACTTGATGGGCCAAAGGACCCACTTCCATACCATAGAGATTTTATGGACCCTGCTATTTTGGCTAACAATTTTCCTTCAACTAGCATAAATAAGGTAAGCTGTAAGGAACTTGTCTCTCTTTACAGCAGTACAGTTAGTTTTGCTATTACCTGGTAGTTGCGTTCCTATGTGACCCTGCGCTACACAAAAATCGCGCAATATAAGTACAGTTAAAGTGTTGGTGATGTAATCATGTTATAGCCAACACACACTCTAAAAGTTTACAATTTTAAAAAATCATTCCCCAGTTCACCAATCGCAGCCAAATCGCTTTGACGACTTGTATTCATGTTATAGAAGCATTTTGTTATGTACTCATCAGGACAAAGGCAAATGCAAAATTTCAGCCATTCACAACAATATATACCATAGAAAAGCATGTTGATTGGCTGGTGCACCAATTCTGATTGGCCGAGCATCGACATGAAGGGAGTGGTGATTTATATGCTCCTAAGGGTCCCAGGTAAATAAAAAAAGGTGCTGATTGGATAACAACTCGACCTTGATCAATCAGCAGCCCCTTTTCTGCTGTTGTAGAAATTGTTATCATCATTTGGAACTTGGCATTCTTGCCTTTGTCCTGATCAGTGGAAAATAAAAATCTTCTGCAGCATTTGTCTCCATTTAACAATATATATAATTTAGGTTGGCCCATAATTTAATAGAAACAGGGCAATACATTCAGTGTGGGCTAGGACATAAATAACAGAAAGAACTATGGATGCTGGAGATCTGAAACAAGCAAAAACAGACATTTCTGGAGAAACTCAATAGGTTTGGTAACATCTATGAAGAGAAAACACAGTTAATATTTTGAGTCCAGTGACTTTCCTTCAAAGCTAGGACTTTCCCATTTAAGTCCAGTTTCTGTTGGTAACATGCGGCTATGCTTGCTACAGTATAACACTTCAAACGTGTATGGAACATCCCGGAGTAGTCAAAAATGCAATGTGTAGAAAGAAAGACCTGCATTTGTGTACCGCCTTTAACAGAACATCCCCAAGTCCTTCTCAGCCAAAGATGTACTTCTTGAAGTGCCATCACTGTTACAGTACAGGAAACATTGTGGTCAATTTGCAAATAGCACATTCCCACAAATAATGTGATAAATGACCAGATAACGGGGCGGCACAGTGCCAGGGACGTGGATTTGATTCCAACATCGGGTGACTGTCTGTGTGGGGTTTGTACATTCACCCTGTGTTTGCGTGGGTTCCCTCTTCCCGTTTCTTCCCACAGTGCAGGTTAGGATGGATTGGCCATCGGAAATTGCTCGTGGTGTCCAGGGATGTGCAGGTTAGGTGTGTAGGCCAAAGGAAATGCAGGGTTCCATGGATGGGGTGGGTATGGGTGGGATGCTGTTTGGAGGATTGCTGTGGACTCGATGGGCTGAATGGTCTGCTGTAGGGTTTCTATGATAATCTGTTTTTGTGGTGTTTATTAGGTGTTAAATATTTATCAGGACGGTGGCAAATTCCTCTTGTTCATTGGAAAACAGTGCTTAGGACAAGAGGGAAAACTGGGCCTCAATTTCCATTCGCTTCTGATACAGTGTCTTTCTGTACCTTTGCAAGAAGGTACGGTGGTGGGCAGCATGGTGGCACAGTGGTTAGCACTGCTGCCTCACAGCGCCAGAGACCCGGGTTCAATTCCCGCCTCAGGCGACTGACTGTGTGGAGTTTGCACGTTCTCCCCGTGTCTGCGTGGGTTTCCTCTGGGTGCTCCGGTTTCCTCCCACAGTCCAAAGATGTGCAGGTCAGGTGAATTGGCCATGCTAAATTGCCCATAGTGTTAGGTAAGGAGTAAATATAGGGGTATGGGTGGGTTGCGCTTCGGCGGGTCGGTGTGGACTTGTTGGGCCGAAGGGCCTGTTTCCACACTATAAGTAATCTAATTCAACATAGTGTCTTTAGGAGACGCAAACTAGAAACATATCGACTTGTACAGTGGTCAGTGCAGAAGGAGGCTGTTCAGCCCATCAACACAGCTGTGCAAAACCAGAGATATTGATCTGTGACAGCTGCCTAAATTGTATGGCTAAGTGTGGGGCAGCAGTCATTCTATGATGGCAATCCCAGATTGCAGCCTGTGTACAGCTCCCTAAATGGTCGGAGCCTCCTGTCGGCTTTTATGCAGTATCGGCCATTGATGTCAAATTCCCAGAAGGTGTCCTGTTTTCGAAAGGCGTTTACTCGTCAGTTTCATAACTCCATAAGAAAAGCCAACAGGTGAGTTGTTGAGCTGACTGTCACCACCTCCGTCTGGGCTTAATGTGAGCTCACTCTCCGAGGTGATGGGATGGTGTTCTAACTCATACCCAATCCCCAGACACCAATGCAAATTATTAAAGAACTGTGACATCTCAGTACTACAGGCTTAAATGATAGGATGTAATCTATTTCCACAGTGTAGAGAACAGGAGTCTCATCCTGATACCATTTGACATCATCTTAAAACAATTACCTGTGTTACTTATTGAGTTAGTTGATCACTTGTTGGCATGGCAACTTCTCTGGCATTTTACAAAAAAGCTTAAGTGACTTCAGTGTTTAACTTCATTCCCGCTGAAGTGTAAGCTTTGTAATTAATTGGACTGCAGACTTTATCTTTTCGGTCCACGTTTATGTGTCCTTTCCTGATGACGGGGATTGGGAATGGGGTGGACACGATGGCGAGATACATTGTGTGTAATGTTATTTACACTAAAATCATTGGTGACTAAGAACTGATGACATCCTGTCGACAGCATCGAGATGAACAGGCAGTGACCTAGTTGTGGATATTGGATGAGGGAGTCGAACTAGCAAAGGCGATAAAAGGAGCCCTTTGCTCTTCAGCCTTTCAATGGGGTGTTGACCATCCAGTTGAGCAAAACCATACTGCCTATACTCATGGGAGGTTTGAAAATCGCATCTTTTTATTTATTCATTTGTGGGATGTCAGAGACTTAGGGAGAGGGGTGGGACTGAATTTTTTGAGACATCAGATTCCCTCCCCCACCGCTTTTGCCTGAAACGTTGATTTTCCTGCTCCTCGGGTGCTGCTGACCTGCTGTGCTTTTCCAGCACCACTCTAATCTAGACTCTGATTTCCAGCATCTGCAGTCCTCACTTTTGCCCTGTGTGGCGGGGAGCCTGCTCAGGGAAACACCAGCTGCCTTTAGTCATTTAATGATAAATGAGTCATTCAAAAAAACAGGGGGGTGGAATTTTCCCACCTTTTGGAAATGGAGCTCCACCTTCGGGAGAACTGCTGACCAATTGGAGACTATGAACTCTGCAGCAATGCGGGAAGGTGGGGTGGAGTGTTGAGTGTGGCTTTAGTTCAGCATTTGGGGTCATCTTGCTGGGTGCTGAGGGTGAGGGGTTTAAAGAGCTGAGGGGGGCTGCAAGTGACCCTTGATGGGGTTTGAGGCACTGGCGGGGCAGGGGGGTGGGGGTGGAGGGATGTTTAATAGAAATTTGAGACAACTCTCCAAAAGGTCCAGAGACCCAATTTGGAAGGGCATGGATAAAAGCTTGGACCATTTTTCCAATGGGTTTTGAGGGCCCATTACAGAGGGGCTTCTAACTGCCCCCAACCCACACAGAGAAACCTACAGGCTTAACTGCTTCGCTTGGGAAACTCGGGCTTCCAGTTCAAATTCTGATCATCCCCGTATGGGACGTGTTACAGCATACCTGTAAGGGAGGTGGGATTTGAACCTGGATCTCCTGGCCCCGGGACACTATCCCTGCGCCAGAAGAGCCACTGATTACAATGCTCGCAGTAGCAGCAGGATGAGGTCTTTTTCATTGGGAATCGATTGCCTGCTCAAGGACTTCAATTGGACCAGCCTGCCTACCACCATCCCCTCCACTGAGATGCAGACAGAGTATCTGCAGCAATAAATGCCTCCCATTCATCCCCTATCCACTACTCCTTATCCACACTCCAGCCTTCAAACCCACTGGCAGATTTACATAAACCTTACACTGTATTCTAGAACTTTTGAGCCTAATCAAACGAAGGTTCTGCCTCCAGTTGTTAAAACCTGGGGTTCTCAGGAATTGATCTGATTTGATTTTTTTACTGTCACATGTATCTAAGTACAGTGAACAGTTTTGTTTTGCAAGAAGTACAGGCAGATCATACTGTATAAAGATCATAGGGTGATGGAACAGAGCAAGCAATACAAAGTTACAGCTGGAGAGAAGGTGCACAAGAAGCAAGCTCAACATTAGATTTGAAATTTGAAGCCCAGGTACCTAAGGGCTTAGATTTAATTTGATTTGATGTGCCAAGATACAGTGAAAATTAATGGTTTGTATGCTATCCAGGCAAATCATACCTTCCAAAAGTACGTCAGGGTAATAGAACAGAATGCAGAATACAGGTTGTTCTGCCATAATGCGCGTTTCGTTAACACAAGTTTGCTGGAACGTGATTGACGAATTGGAGACACAACTTCTAAAGCACGAACTTTTAAAACCTATGTTGGCTGTAACGCGATCATATCGCCAACACTTTAAGCGCTGTTTCGAAAGCATGATTTTTCGATAGTGTGGGGTTGCACAAGGATGCAGCCATTGCATTACAGAAGAACCGACAGTGTAGTGTTACAGCTACAGAGAAGGTGCAGAGAAAGCACCTAACATGTGAGATGTCCATTCATAGCAGTTGGGAAGAAGCTGTTCTTGAATCTATTGATATGTATTTTCAAACTTTTGTATTTTCTGCCTAATGGAAGAGGGTAGAAGCGAGTATAACAGGGTGTGAGGTGGTCTTTGATTATGTTGGCTGCTTTCCCAAAGCAGCAAGAAGTATAGACTGAGTCAATGGAAGGATGACTGGTTTGGGTTTTGGACTGGGCTGTATTCCCGACACTGTAATTTCAAAAGATGTATGAGGATAATCTGCTGAGGACAGCTCGCAAAACGGTGCCCAGCTCCAGCACCATCTTCTCAGGCTGTAGTGTTTGGGGCACCTATAAAGGCAAGTAATAGGAAGGATGTTATTAAACTGGAACGAGTTTAGAAAAGATTTACCAGGGTGTTGCTGGGAATGGACGGTTTTAGATAGAAGAATAGACTGAAAAGACTGGGACTTTTTTCACTGAAGCATTATTAAGGTATATAAAATCATGTCATAAAGTTCTTTTCCCTTGAGTGAGGGAGTTCAAAACTAAGGGGCATATTTTTAAAATGAGAGGAGAAAGATTTAAAAAGGACATAAGGGGCAACTTTATTTTTCCACAGAGAGTGGTCCGTGCATGGAATGAACTTCCAGAGGAAGTGGTGGATGCAAGTACAGTTACAACATTTAAAAGACATTTGGATAAGTACATGAATACAAAAGATTTGGAGTGATAGGGGCCAAGGTCAGGCAGGTGGGACTAGTTTAGTTTGGGATTATGGTCAGCATGCACTGGTTAGACCGAAGGATCTGTTTCCTGTTGTATGACTGTATGATTAATGCGGAGGGGCCGGTGTTGGACTGGGTGAACAAAGTCAGAAGTCACACGATACCAAGTTACAGTCCAACAGGTTTATTTGAAGTCACAAGCTTTCAGAATGCTACTCCTTCATCAGGTGGAATGGTGGGAAGTGTACAGAATTTATCAGAGAAGAGCTGATTGGAAAATAATTCCAGGTAAAATTCTGTGCCTTTGCATTTCCATCCACTTCCCCTGACGAAGGAGCAGCGCTCCAAAAGCTTGTGATTTCAAATAAACCTGCTGGACTATAACCTAGTGTCGTGTGACTTCTGTTTGTGACTTGAAGAATGGGAATTTTAAAATGTGGCCTCGCTTGAACAGGAGCCATGGCTAGTTTGTGATTGCAGGGGTTGATAGGTAATTACGAGTTAAGACACAGGCAGCAGTGTTTTGGAAGACCTCTAGTTCATCTTTGCATATAGAGTACAGGAGAGTAGCCAGGAGTGTGTTGGAATGATCAAGTCTCCAGTAAACAAAGGCAAGAATGAGGGTTCCAGCAGGAGAACTTAGTCAGTGTTATGGAGGTGAAAGTGAGTGTTAATATGTGAAAGTTGAAACTTTATTGCTGGAACAGCACAGCAGGTCAGGCAGCATCCAGGGAACAGGAGATTCGACGTTTCGGGCACAGGCCCTTCCTCAGGAAACTGTGAAACTTTATGTGAAACTTAATATGTGAAACTTTATTACACCGGTCTTCTTTGAAATGACACACTTATCACCACCTTCCCTCACCCAAACTGAAAATGCAGGATCCATGACTGGGAACATGATAACAGAATCCCTACAATGTAGAAACAGACCCAACAAGTCCATATGGACCCTCTAAAGAATAACCCACCCATACCCCCACTTTATTACCTATATTTACCCCCAACTAATGCACCTATCCTACACATTCCTGAACATTATAGGCAATTTAGCATGGCCAGTTCTCTAACCTGCACATCTTTGGATGTGGGAGGAAACCAGAGCACCCGGAGGAAACCCACGCAGACACGGGGAGAATGTGCAAACTCCACACAGCCAATCGCCTGAGGCTGGAATCAGACCCGGGTCCCTGGTGCTGTGAGGCAGCAGTGCTAACCACTGAGCCGTCTCCAGTTGACTGAGCTTGGCGGGCTATTGAACTTGTGACCTTTTAGGCTTTTCCAAGTCCAGTCTGCCACTGCGTGGCTTGCTGGGCTGCAGGAAGCTCAGTTTTATTAAAAACAAATTAAATTTATAGACAGCAATGCTCCCCAAACGTCTCAACCTAATGGCCGCACAGTTTGTGACTCCACGGATCAGAGAGCCACACTCTCAGTATTCATGTGGCAGCCTGCTCACATGCAGCTCAATTATTAAGAAAGGAAAAAGACACAAAGGCAAAAATGCTAATTCAGTCCATAAAAAGGTTGAATGTTATTATCATAAGCGATAATTTGTAGTACAAGCTACAATACATGTTAAAGTGAGATATTTTATAGGGCAACTAATGGACCGATGCTGCAAGCATTTTTATTACCAAGAAATATTAATTTGCAGTATATAGAATTCATTAACCCCCCTCTGGTATTTTTAAGGATGCTGTTTACAGTTTCTAAACCACGCAGATTCAATATATGTATCAGCTAATGCATGCACCGATAGCAGAGGCTCCCTCCGTGTGAAGTATAATGATCTACAAAGCCAGAGTATAAATCTGCAAATGGCCGAGCAGCTTCAAATACAAGAGCCTTTCACCCACCCGAGTGCTACTGTACCGTACTTGACGATTCTTCTAATTAGCTCACCACCTTGGAAATTTCCTGATATGTGGCTTCTGAACAGCAAAAAGGCTCAGTAACTGTGAAGATGATGCCAATATATTATGGCGTGGACTGAAGGGTCCGGTGCTGTATGACTCTATGACTGTGTGTGTGCACATGAAGGGTGTGTACTGGTGTTCTTGACATGTGGCACTGAATTAGAGGCAGGATCTTTCTAGTCAACAGACGGACTGACTCCAAAGGCTAAATGAGAGTTTTCAAAACAACTTGTGTTCTATATTGGCATCAATGTTTGTGTTGTGGCTGAGGTCTCTTCTAAAGTACTGTATCCCGTTCTGGTCACCCAGTTATAGGAAGGATATTATTAAGCTGGAGAGGGTTCAGTAGAGATTTACCAGGATGTTGCTGGGTATGGAACTTTTGAGTTAAAAAGGAAGGATGGGCAGGCAGGGACTTAAGTCACTGGAGCATAGGAGGTTGAGAGGCGACCTTATAGAAGTTTATAAAATAATGAGGGGGATATATAGAGTTAATGGTAGTTGTCTTTTCTTGGAGGATTTCAAGACTAGGGGCATATTTTTAAGGTGAGAGGAGAGAGATTTTAAAAATACATGAGGGGCAAATGTTTTGCACAGAGGGTGGTTTGGGTATGGAATGAACTTCCATAGGAAATGGTGGATGTGGGTACGATTACAACATTTAAAAGACAGTTGGATAAGTGCCTGAACAGGAAAGGTTTGGAGGGATATGGGCCAGGAGCAGGCAAGTGGGACGAGTTTAGTTTGGGATTATGTTCGGCATGGACTGGTTGGACCAAAGGGTCTGTTTCCGTGCTGGATGACTCTATGACTGTATGTGTGTGTGCACAAAGTAGTGTACATGAAGGGTGTGTGCTGCAGTTCTTGACATGTGGCACAGAATTAGAGGCAGGATCTGTCCAGTCAACAGATGGACTGACTCCAATGTGTTGAAGGCTGAATGAGAATTTTAGAAAGAACTTGAGTTCTGTATTGGCATCAAATGTTCAAATGCAGCCCAGTCAGTGTGCAATGTACTGTAAACATAGCTCAGGGTGACATTAAGGTAAAATCTTGGATCAGAGCAGGGCTCCATTCTTAATAAAATGGCAGTAATTGAGCAAGGACTTGAGTTTGTCTAAAGCTTTTCATGGCTTCCCATTTAAAAGAGTTGCTTTTCTCAGGTAGGTAAATGCAGGCTGGCAGTTTGCAAGTGGTAAACTCCCACCAGCAGAAAAGTACCAAATGACCAGTTGACCTATTCCCATTTGTGAAAGTTTTGAGAACCAGAGGACACTGAGATAAAGTGATTGCTGAAAATAACCAACAATAACATCAGCAGAAAGCTTTTTATGCAGTGAATGTTTAGGGTCTGGAATGTATTAGAGTGTGTGATGGAGATGTTGGGTTGTCAGAAGCGAATTAGATAAGCATCTGAAGAGGAAATACAAATTGATAGGGGAGGAAGAAAGGGCTAACTTGCCATTGTGGAGAGTTGATATAAAGTAGGCCAAATGGCCTCCTTCTCAATTCTTAGAAATATCTGACCCTGTACAGTTGCTCCCAACAGAGGCATGGTACCTCATATGTCTATGCAGAAGACTTTACCATTTAAATTGATGGAGGATAAGGTGCACCAGTGCTCAAATGGGCAATCTGCTCAGGAGGAGAAAGTGAGGTTTGCAGATGCTGGAGATCAGAGATGGAAATGTGTTGCTGGAAAAGCGCAGCAGGTCAGGCAGCATCTAGGGAACAGGAGAATCGACGTTTTGGGCATTAGCCCTTCTTCAGGACATTCCTGAAGAAGGGCTAATGCCCGAAACGTCGATTCTCCTGTTCCCTAGATGCTGCCTGACCTGCTGCGCTTTTCCAGCAACACAATCCCAATCTGCTCAGGAGGAAAATGATAGATCACCACAATAGCCAGGACCTATGATCTGGAGAAGCCTTTTAACTAATACTGCTGTTGTGCTATTTTCCTAACAAAGAAACCTTCCATGTCTTTGATCTTAATCCCCGGTCATGTCCCTATTGAGCAGATTCCCCATTTGAGCAGCGGCACACCTTCCCCTCCACTGATTTAAATTCCAGCCGAACCATCTATGGAAGTGTGTTCATATATTTCTTGCCAGCAAATGGATTAAAAAAAAATCAAGGAGCAATTTTAGTTCCCAAGAATGAGTATGTCATCACAACATGGAATGGCTGAGGCAGAGTCCAGACTACCTTAAAGCGAAATTTGAGGGGAAAGAGAATAAAGAGGCAGAAGTAAAGCCACCACACTCCAACCATTCCATCGGCTGCTCTCTGATGAGAGAAAGAGATACACGTGGTGGTAGTTTAACCTGGGGGTCACTATACCTCAGATGGGGGGGGAGGAGGGTGAGAATCGAACCCACACAGTTGCAAACCCTCTGCATAGCAAATCAGTCATCCAAGCAACTGAGCTAACCGATCCCTACATTTTTGATGACGCTGTTAAATGAAACCGGGTAGGAGGAGTCTGAGCACATCATTGACCAGATGGACTGAATGGCCTGTTTCTGTGCTGTTAATCCTGTGTAATGCCTTGTAACAAAAGTATTGCATTGGTAATGTAGATGCCAGCCTAAGACTTCATCAAACTGTGCCTGATCCTCCCACAGGTCATAGACGGATAAACATATTCTGTTTTTTCCAACACTACCATCCCTCAACTGAATGGAGTGTTTGACACCTTAAAAGAACTCTGACTGTAATTTTATTCGATATTGTTCTGCTAGGTTTAGATGGTGCAAAACAGTTTTGTCTTCTCTCAAGCTGCAGAGAAATTCAATGCAGAAAGCCTTGAAGACTTATCCCATTGTTTTACTCATAATTCACTCTGATGGTATGCAGAAAAATCATGAAATCGTTATTAGAGATATATTCGCGAGCTTAAAATTTGGTTCCACGGTATAAATCACAGCTAGGGCTGTCAGATGCTGCAATCAACAGACATATAAGTGAGATTTAAATTGATGATCATTGTGTAATGTGGTGTTCAGTAGTATTGCATATTTGTCTATCTATGCATGGGCGTCAGCTGCCCCAAACTGCGTTAGACTTAAAATATTAAGACAGTCTTAAAAACCTTTGGCGGGGAGTGGGAGAATTAGGCCTGGTGACTCTGCAGGGATTAAACTGAAGATAAGGTCTGGACAGTAACTTGAGCAAGTGAACAGGAGTGGCATGGTGCTGAAGCAGGCTGTTCAGCCCATTGCATCTGCACTGACTCACTCTGAGAATCTTAAGAATCTCCTGCTTTTTCCCCGTACATGGTATCAATATCAAACTGCAAGGTGTGTGAAACTTCCCGGGACCTCCTGTCAAATAGCTGCACCTCATTTTAATATCAGGCTCGGCCAGCGAGCCCTTAATGTTAAAGGGTGTAGTCATTGGAACCAGAGCCAGGTAGATCTGATTGATTCTCAGATCCCTGATTGGGGTTGTTAATCTGGGCTGTCAGAGAGTCTCCTCACTCTGAGGACTGGCTCTGAGCTGGCTGATCAGAGCCCGTGTACCATGCATATGTAAGTAAAGGATGACTTGGCGATGGGTTACTAGCCTCTGTGTAGTTGTTTCAGAGGGCAAAAGAAAACCTTTTTAGGAGGCACAGTCTTCAGATAACATTATTGAGGCATCTTTTCCACTCGGAAGCCATGCTATGCAAACCATGTGGAGATTTTACAAGAACCCCTTTGTCCTTTTGAATTAGACATGTGAATTAGATAAGCACATGTGCAAACTCATTCTACCTTTTATGGCCAATCTAAAAACCGCTCTGTTCACAGCCTGTGCCCCAGGTCATCCAAACCAAAGAAAAACTACTAATTTCACATTTAAAATTCACCGTTGATCAAGCATAATTGCAGAAGAGAATGAAGGGGAAATTTCCATCATCCTTTGCAATGTGCTGGCTTCATTTTCTTTTCCAAAGCTGCACACAGTCGATTCTGTTATAACGCGTGTTTCTTCAACACAAATTGAAGAATTTTGCCTGTTATTTGTGACTTTCTTACCTGGATTGGCTATAACGCAACTCTGGCTGAATCAGTTTAAATGACACGGCGCTATTTTCTTATAACCTGAGATCACACGTGAATGGGTCTATTCCGTAATATAGATCAGACTGTATAACCCTCTTGTATTTCCTCTCTTTTTAAAGCAGTGTCAATTTTTCTTATTTTCAGTCCAGGGTGGAAGAAGATGACAAGGTTCCATCTCTTGCCATGAGGCGACAGCAAGCATTAAGAGAGAAAGGCTTGCATTTATATAGCACTTTTCACGAGCGTCCTGATATCTCAAAGCATTTTACAGCCAATTAAGTACTTGAAGTGTAGTCCCTGTTGTAGTGTAGGAAGCACAACAGCTAATTTGTGCTCAACAAACTCCCACATACAACAATACGATAATGACTAGATAATCTGTTTCTGTGATGTTGATTGAGGGATAAGTGTTGGCCAAAACACAAGAGCAAATTCCCCTCGATTCTTCTTTGAAACAGTGCAATGGGAGATTTTATATTCACTCGAGTAGGCAGATGGGATATCCATTTCATGCCCCATCCTAAACATGAAAAATCGCACCCTTGGTAGTGCAGCACTCCCTCAGTACTCACCAATCCACACAGTTAGCAAACTCAGTTTCAGTCCCATTGTCTTGAGCAAGCGGACTAAAGATGGCAATTCCAACAATGCAGCATTCCCTCAGTACTGCAGTAGGGTATCTGCTTTGGTTTTTATCCTCAAACTTTGGAGTGGGATTTGAACCCAGAGCCTTGTGGTACAGCAACAGATCCTTTTCAATATACAAAAATACGACAGATGCTGGAAGTCAGAAACCAAAACACGAATTGCAGGAAAAACACAACAGTTCTGGTAGCATCTGAGGATAGAAAGCGGAGTTAATGTTTCTGATCAGCATTCTGAAGAAGGATCACTGGACTTAAAATGTTAACTCTGCTCTCTCTCTCTCTCTCTCTCTCTCTCTCTCCATAGATGCTGCCTGACCTGCTGAGTTTTCCCAGCAATTTCAGTTCCCATCCTGTCAATATGGTGGGTCTCGAACTGAGTGAAATGTGCGGATTGTGATATAGGTGTGGGAAGGGCAGTAGTATGAGGTATATTAGCACTTTGGGTTGAAAGAATACTATTAACCCTTCCCCCACCCCCATTGCAATTCTTTTTGAGTTTTGCTGGTTTTGTAAAGGGCAATTTATCAAACTGCTAAGAGAATTCCATCCATTCTTGGCACACAGGTGAATATACAAGACTGTTGAGCAGCAGAGAAATGGATGGTATGTAGCTGAATCACAGACTTGTTAGGGCTCAGAAGGAGGCCATTCAGCCCATCACGCCCGCCCTGATTCTACCACCTCATGCTAATCTCCTGCCTTTTCCCCATCCCCTTGCACATGATTTGTATCCAAATAATTATCTAATACCCTCTTGAATGCCTGAATTGAACCTTTCTCCATTGTTTCCAGGCAGTACATTCCACATCCTTGCGACTAACCGTATGAAAATTTTGTTTGGTAGCCGTGATGGGGAGGTGCCAGTGTCAGACTGATGTGGACAAAGTCAGAAGTCACATGAAACCAGGTTATAGTCCAACAGGTTGATTTGAAATCACAAGCTTACGGAGTGCTGCCCCTTCACCCGATGGTGAAGTATCTGATGAAGGAGCAGCACTCCGAAAGCTTGTGATTGCAAACAAACCTGTTGGACCAAAACATGGTGTTGTGTGACTTCAGAATTTTGTTTCACATCACTCTTGCTTCGTTTGCGTGGAAACAGGCCATTTGGCCCATCGGGTCCACAACGACCCTCCAAAGAGCATCCCGTCCAAACCCACCCCACTATTCTTATCCCTGCAACCCTGCAACCCTGCATTTCCCATGGCTATTCCACCTAGCCTGCAAATCCCTGGATACTATGGGTACTTTGACATGGCTAATCCGCCTAACTTGCACACCTTTGAATTCTATACTCTTGTGTTCTTTTTGTCTCTTCCTGAGTGGGAGCAGCATCTCCTTACATTCTCCACCCAGCTTGTTTGTGATTTGTAAAACCATCAGTGAAAGTGAATTGTGACCACCTTTCCCCACACTCCTTCCCCAACCTCCCCTGATCTGTGGTAGCTTGAACTCTGAGTGAAGGAGAGAAACTTGTATTACCAATAGCCATCGGCATGTCACAAATCTAATGGCCTGCTTTCAGCCCCCACCCTTAGCTTCAAATCACCTTCGTCCAAAAACGTCACCTATTCTCGGTTGTACCAATATGGATAGGACCCTCATCACGTTTCAACGGGACCACATTTGATGAGAGATTTAAAATTCAGCTAGGATTCCCAATCTTGACCATGTATATGTTGGAGTACTGGGTAATAGAAATAAATAGTTCTGCCCATTACTTCCATCAGACTGTAAGAAACACGGACAGCTGTTAAGCCCCTCGAGCTGCTCTGCCATTAATGGCTGACATTTTTTATTTACTTATGGGATGTGGCCTATTCTGGCTGAGCCAGCATTTATTGCCCATCCCCAGTTGACCAGAGGACAGTTAAGAGTTGACCACATTGCTGTGGGTCTGGAGTCACATATAAGCCTGACCAGATAAGGATGGCAGTTTCCTTCCCTAAAAGTCATTTGTGAAGCAGATGGGTTTTTGCAACAATGGACTCATGATCATTATTAGACTCTTAGTTGCAGAATTTTTTTTTTTATTGAATTCAAATTCCACAATCTGCTGTAATGGGATTTGAACGCACATCTCCAGAACATGTGCTGAGTTTCCAGATTAATATTCGAGCAATAATGCCACTAGATCCTCACGTCCACTTTTCTACCCCTTCCCTGTAACCCTAAATTCCCCGATTGATCAATAATTTATCTCTCTCAGCCTTAAATATACATGAGGACTGTGCCCCCACAGCTCTCTATGGCAAGATGTTCCAAAGATTCAACTCTCTGAGAGAACATGTTCCTCCTCATCTCAGTCTTAAATTGGCATCCATTTATTCTGAGACTGGGTCATTTGATCCTGGACTGTCACATGAGGGGGAGCAACCCCTTAGCATTTACCCTGTCAAGCCCCTTAAAGAATCCCATATGTTTCAATGAGACCACCTCCCATTTTCTAAACTCCAGTGAGTAGAGTCCGAACCTGTTTCACCTCAGCTCACAAGACAATCCAACCAAACTGTGGACCTTCTCTGAACTGCCTCAGATGAAAGGAAATCTTAAATCAGGGAACCACAATCACTCACGGTACTATTACACCATTCAATGACAGATATGCACCTGTCTATTTACCTTTCTGTGCCCTTACCTAGCAAGAATTTCTCTCAGTCTCCATTTTGAAAGCTTGAGTTGACTTCTGTCTCCACACCTTTTCAGGTAAGAATGGAGCCTTTCAAATTTCCACAAACCTTTATGTTGGAAACATGTTGCTTACTTACAATCCTAAACCAATTTAGTCCCCTTTAACATTAGGTCCTCTTGTTCTTTATATTTGTTTGCTACCAGAGGAAGTCCACCTGTCATATCAAATGCTCATTAACAGCCGTTGGCAGTACAGAATTTTACTGAAAGAAATGACGTGTTGCCAAAGCATTTAATCTTGGGAGTTGGTCAGCTCAGTTGGCTGGATGGTGATGCCAACAGCATGAGTACAATTCAGGCACCAAGTGAGGTTGCCATAGAAGTCCCACCTTCTCAACCTTGCTACTCAGGTTGTGATCCTCGGGTTAAATCACCACCAGCATTTTTAAAAATTCATTCACAGGATGAGGGCATTGCTGGCTAGGCCAGCACTTATTGCCCATCCCTAATTGCCCCATTAAGAGTCAACATTACTGTGGGTCTGGAGTCACATGCAGGCCAGACCAGGTAAGGACGGCAGTTTACTTCCCTAAAGGGCATTAGTAAACCAAATGGGGTTTTCCAACCATCGACGATGGATCCCTGGTCATCATAGACTCCTAATTCCAGATATTTATTAAATTCAAATTTCACATTCCACAGCATTCGAACCTGGGTCCCCAGAATGTTACCTGGGTCTCTGGATTAAGAGTCCAGCGACAATACCACTAGGCCACCACCTTCCCTATTGTTGTCTCTCTGTAATGAGAGAGCAGTCCACCAGGACTCTGGCGATTTTACCTTTTCTCTTTAATCTTGTCGGAAAGATATTAGATTAGCAAATTTTGTTTGAGAGTTGGCATTCTTGAATGTATCCTGATGAGGAGGAGACAGAAACTCACGCTCTTTATGGCAAAGATCCTTGTTAGCATTTTAAACACCTCAATCTCTGATACATGCCACTTTGATGAACCTGCTCTTGCAATCTCACAGTTGCTCTGACAAACCTTGTTGAGTCAGAGTGGAGATGACAGCATCTACGGTCGGTTATGCTGCATTCTGGGCCTCAAGAGTGAAAAAATGAGGGAGGTGTTCTATGCAGACAAAGTTAAACTCTAGTGCAGGTGTTCAGATAAGGAGAGAAGGAGACTGAAATGGAAAGGGAGAAAGAGGCATTGTAATATTTTACACATATAAAATTCTTCCTTCAGCTGTTTACCATGAACTGTTGCACACAGAGTCCTCTTGGCAATTCCTGACTGGGAGCTTATTAAACAAACATGAAGATAAATTCCTGGTGAAAACAAAATTCATAAAATCAATGCAATAAAGAAAAATTAAATGTGTAGAAGCTGACAATATTTAAATAAGAAAATGAGTTGATCATACTAATTTTATTTTGGTTGAAAATATATTAATTTTTACTTTGTTTAAATATCTCTTATGGCCAGGAATTTAAAATCCAGATGTCGTTTGAATAATTCTTCTGAGTTACTGGTGTATTCCCTCCCTCCCTGTAGTTGGCTGTATTCATTATAAAACTACCTAATCTGATCCATGGGCTATTTTTGAGATGCTTAATCTAAACTAAAATGAATTTTAACAGTGTAGTCTCTCTCTTTTTATGCCTGTGTGTTTTTTTTTCCATATATAAAATATTCTGTGTGCTTAACTGTAAAACAATTTATTCTGTACTGCAAATGAGAATGAGGTATTTCATCCTTATCCTACATTATCAGCTGGCACTCCTTATAAATAATTGCATTAAAGTTTAATATGGCACATGTATAATGTCAAACTTGTATTGAACAGTTTCTCTTAGAGTGAAGTGCAATAGCAAATATTGCTGTATTTAATATGCCAAGGCCCTAGAAGTCATTTTTCAAAGCTCTTTTAATATGAAAGGAACAGTTCCATTAATGTTTTCGAGCTACAATTCAAGCCATCCTTTGTTAACTGTCCTCGTTGTTAAAAATAAAATAAGAGCTATCTTGTAACAGAGCAACATCGGTTTTAATTATATTCTGTCTTTTTTTTTGCTCGCAGACTTTTTTTTGAAAAAGAAGACCTCTGGGGAATTGTAAATGTCGCTATTTTAAAATTGTTGCTGCATTACTTCTGAGGAAAGTCAAACATACTTTCTCAAAAAAAGACAAGGCACTCTTTGGCTCCGTATTGTAACCTCTTTGTGTCAACTGGATGGTGAATGTCCATGAATTTGGACTGGAGGCAATGTATTCATCACTGTCCAGTTTGTTGCACATTCTGTTTTGGGGTCCACAATGCTTAATCGAGTTGGGATGGCCTCACCTTGCAGTTTATTGCCCTAACAAAATAGTGGCATAACAGTTTGTTGAAAAGAAGTTGAGTTGCGCCAAATGGAAGTCACAACATGTCCTGCATGTCTAAAGTCACAGTGTTTGATCAAGGCTGCACAGAGCCGAGAGAGGAATGATCTGAAGGAATCATGGTCCCGGCACCGGCATGACTACTCTTTGTCCAATTTCCAACCAGGTGAATGGTGCCAAGTCCCATTGCATTGATTAGTTGTGGTTGGGCCCACTGAGACCATTCACTGTCACCAAACCTCCTTACTGGTATCAATCGAAGTTACCAACTGAGGAAGAATGCCCACACAATATCTTTGGATGAAGAATGGCTTGGTTTTAGAGTAATAGAGTCACACAGCACGAAAACAGACCCTTTGGTCCAACGAGTCTGCACTGAACAGAATCCCAAATTAAACTCATGCCACTTTTCTGCTCCTCACCCATATCCCTTTCCTATTCATGTACTTACCCAAGTGTCTTTTAAACGTTGTAATTTTATCGACATCCACCATTTCCTCAGGAAGTTCGTTCCACATGTGAACCATCCTCTGTGTAAAAAACTCGCCCCTCGTGTCTTTTCACATCTCTCTCTCCTCTCACCTTAAAAATGTACCCCTTAGTCTTGAAATCTCTCATCCTACGGAAAAGACAACTACCATTAACTCTATCTATACCCCTCATTATTTTCTGAATTTCTATTAGGTTGTGTCTCAACCTCCTCCATTTTAGTGAAAAATGTCCCAACCTATCCAGCCTTTCAGTAATTCAAACTGTTCATACTGGCAACATTCTGATAGATATCTTATGAAATCTCTTCAGCTTAATAGTCTTCTCCTATAAATGGGTGATTAGTGTTCCAAAAGAGGCCTCACCAATGTCCTGTACAACCTCAACATGATGTCCCAACTCCTACACTCTGTGGATTGAGCAACGAACGCAAGTGCGCTAAACATCTTTTTAACCACCTTGTCTATATGCGATGCCAACTTCAAAGCGTTATGTGCTCTACAACGCAACACTGCCCAAGGAGAAAGTGAGGACTGCAGATGCTGAGAGTCAGATTTGAAAAATGTGGCACTGGAAAAGCACAGCATTCCTGATGGGGCATTCCTGATGAAGGGCTTATGCCAGAAACATCAACTCTCCTGCTCCTCGGATGCTGCCTGACCTGTTGTGCTTTTCCAGTGCCACACTTCTCAAACACCACCCAAGGCCCGGCCATTAACTGTATTCGTCCAACCCTTGTTCGATGTTCCAAAATGCAATACCTCACATTTATCCAGATTTAACTCCAAATGTTGAACAAAGTAGGTTTATAGTAGTTAATCATTTGCTTTGCTACATCCACATTGTACCACCTCACGTTAGATTTGAGTGTCGTTGTGCATGCTCTTTAGCTGTAGAACTTTGAATTCTGCCACTGCAAAGCTGGTTAGCTCCTTCAAGGAATGGTCCACTATATCCAGATGGGAGGAGCTATTTTGCAATGTCAGTTAACCCTTTCAGGTGGTAGGAAGTCCAGATGGAGTTGTCAACTCTCCCGGATTGCCCTAAGTCTCATCAGGAATTAGGCACCCACTTGCGGGACACGACTGTGAGTAAAATCCAGGAGGAATTTTATTTTTGCAGGGGTCAAAAACAACTTCAGAAAGAAATGTTCCCTTGAAATAATCTTAAAAAGAATGTTTGGCCAAAAAAGAGCAGGATATGCCTTTGTGGTTTGAAGGCAGGTGATAATCAGCAGAAGTTTGTCCATGCAGAATTGACAATTGTAATCATAGAATCCCTACAATGTGAAAGCAAGCCATTTGGCCCATTGAGTTCACATCACCCCCACCTTCGAAGAACATCCCACCCAGAACAAACCCCTACCCTATGACCTTCCCTTCCCGATGGCTAATCCACCCACCCCCTTATCCTTTGTCTGTAATTCTGCATTTCCCAGACTAATCCACCCAGCCTGCACATCCCTGGACACTATGGGCAATTTAGCGTAGCCAATCTACCGAACCTGCTCATCTTTGGACTGTTGGAGGAAACCAGAGCACCTGGAGGCAACCCACGCAGACACGGGGAGAATAGTCAGTCGTCCACAGCAGGATTTGAACGTCGGTGCCTGTGAGGCAGCAGTGCTAACCACTGAGTCACCGTGCCAGGCAATGGGTATGGGTTAGGGGGATCTACCTCTGAAAGAATACTAACAGACGCTACCTCCCCGCTATCCGCACCAGTGTTGTAATTGGCTCCAAGTGCCCTGGGATGCAGTACAGGAGGTTAAGTTATACGTGTTACTGGACAGCATGTGGGTGAGGTCAGGACTGAGCTCAGTCCCCATTTGAGATCAAAAAACTTGCTGATGTTCCCGGTCTCGAAGGTGGCAGAATCCCAGCAGCTCCTGGAGCCACGGGATATAATTGTGTACCTTTTGAAGGACTCACCTCCTGAGAAATAAGTAATATGTTGCAGGCTTTGTGTGTGCCAAATTTCAAAGGGATCATCTTTGCGTGAGTCAAGGGTGCAACTTGGTCTACAACTCAGCTCTCGTTGAGACGCTGTCACAGAAATTACGGCAGAGTAATATTGTTGGGATTGGAACCGGGTACTCTAATGCTTGCTGGAGGAACATCTATTCACACCCAGGGACCAGTCCTTTGCAGACAAAGGGAATATGTCCAGTCACTGCACCTTTTTTGAATTGAATAAAACTAGTACGTACGAGGGCACATGCAAGGGCACACCTAATGGCTCAGTCCAGCCAAGCATCATCGATGCCATTTGCATAAGAATCCAACCACTTCCATATCATTGGTCATTCCCAGTGTGTTAATTGATTTGCAAATTTTGTAATCCATATGTAAGGCACTGCCTAGCAGTTCATCAAAAAAAAAGGGTCCGGAGACTGAGTCTTTCTATCAAGATCTGAGCTTCCAATTCCACCTTACCATTTGTTTTCATGCAACATATGACACATCTTTTATCTTTTACCTTTATAACTGTACATGGGATTAGAATAGTTAGATAGTTTTGTTTTGACCCGTGTGGATGTGATGGGCCGAAGGGCTTCTCTCTGTGCTGCAGACCTCCATTCACTATGGCTTTTCAGTGCGGCTTTTTTTATAAAAAGGGAAATGGCTGGCCCAGTTTTGAGTCGAGCAGAGCAATCTGAGAGGAGTTGATGGACTTGTATCTGCTGCTTGTTGGAAGGTCTCACGAGGACTCCCTTGATCAAATCCAGCTCTCCTCTGTGGTTGATCAGCATTCATAGTATTCAGTCTGCCTGAAGACTGTGCGAGATGATCTCTGCTGTCTGTTACCTGGTGTGGAAATCATAAATGTGTTCTTTAGAAATGCATTTGCAGGTCTGCAACAACTAGACCAAATCCTCTCTGAACACTTCCAAGTACTATAATCAAATACAACATTCCAACCAGAAGGACCACTGTTGCATTCAAAATAATTCAGTGTATGCACAGCACTCAAGAATTTCTTTGGAGCAGTGTGGTAACGCTCTCTAGGAATGTAAGTCATTTTTGTATTATGTACGGTCTTATTTATTTTAAAAGCCCATTTGAAAGGGCATCAATGTCGTGAAAAATGGTCAGCAGTACCTCTCTCGTTAGACAAGGCAAAAGAAAATAGCTTGCATTAATCTAGCACCTTTCACATCCTGGAAATATCCGGAGACATTCTACAACCAATGTGATGTGTTTAAGGAATTGTCACGATTGTAGTGAGGAAATTGCAGATTTTTATAATTTAATTATTTTTTACAGCAAAAACAGGCAAATGGGTTCCTGCATTTCCACAAGGTTTGTCATCACATCTTCCATTTGATCCTTGCCAACTCATTGATGACCAGGTTCCTGTTCGGAATCATCATTGCCCTTTGTTAAATAAAGTCACTAAAATGAATTTTGATTGCTTAGTGTAGTAAAAGATGAAACAGATTGTGAATGAAATCAAACCAGTTGTAGGAATAATTTTCTTCACTCTCTTGCATGTGATTTTAATTGGCAGCAGATCCTAATGCTTTTATTAAGTGCCCACACTCTCTCTGTTTCAGCCCAGCGAAAATTGAAGAAGGTGTTTAGTGAGTGACAATAAAAATGGGTCTTTTTAGCTCAGCGCATATCAACAGTGAATAAACTTCAACGATGGTGGGTTCCCTCCAATGTCTTTTTTTATTCAGTGATGGGGCGTGGCATCGCTGGCTGGGCCAGCATTTATTGCCCATTCCTAGTTACAGTGAGAAGGTGCTGTTGGGCTGCCTCTTTGAGCTGCTGCAGTCCATGTGCAGTTGGTAGACCCATAAAGTCCCTATGGAGGGAATTCCAGGATTTTGACCCAGAAGTAACAGTGAAGACGGTGTGTGGCTTAGAGGGGAACTTGCATATGGTGGTGGTGTTCCCATGTATCTGCTGACCCTGTCCTTCTAGATGGAAGTGGTTGTGGGTTTGGAAGTTGCTGTCTGTGAGTCTTTGATGGATTTCTTCAGTTCATCTTGTAGATAGTATACACTGCTGCTCTGGAGTATTGATGGTGGAGGGATTGGATGCTTGTGGGCTGCTTTGTCCTGGGAGGTGTTAAGCTTCCTGAGCATTGTAGGAACTGCTGTCATCCAGACAAGTGGAGAATATTCCATTACACTCCTGATATGTGCCTTGTAAATGGTGGAATCGAGGGATAGGCAGTATGGTGACTCAGTGTTTCATACTGCTGCCTCACAACGCCAGGGATCCAGGTTCAATTCTAGCATCGGGTGACAGTCTGTGTGAAGTTTGCACATTATCCTCCTGTCTGCGTGGGTTTCCTTTGGGTGCTCCGGTTTCCTCGCACAATCCAAAGATATGTAGGTTAGGTGAATTGGCCCTGCTAAATTGCCCATAGTGTTCAGGGATGTGTCGGTAAGGGGTCAACATAGAGTAATAGGGTAGGGGAATGGGATTGGGTGGGATTCTCATCGGAGGGTCAGTGTGGACTTGTTGGGCCAAAGGGCTTGTTTCCACATTGTCGGGATTCTATGCGCTGCAGTATTCCCAGCCTCTGACTTGCTCTTGTAATCACAGTATTTATATGTTGAGTCCAGGTGAGTGTCCGTGTGTGGTGCCATCTTGGGAAAGGCAGTCGGAAAACACGTCTATTTTCTTTTTCCTTCAATTCAGTCTCTAAATTTCCACAGTGCTGCTGAGTGGAGTGTCTGATGCCTGCATGAACAGTTAGTCCAGGAGCCAGCTGCAGTCTCTCTTCAGGCTAAGGACTGGCTGAGGGAAAAAACACAATGCGGCTTCTTGCTAAGTAACACAGGTTAAATCAAGAATGCTGACGATTAGTGAAACAAAAGGAAACCGTTACACAATAGAATGGAAAACTGTGAGGTTTGAACGGGCAGCGTATCTTGTCAACAAATCACTTGCTCGCGATGATTGATGTTCACAAAAAGCCACAACAGAGAATGCCCAGAAAATGTTGGAATTGCACAGCAGTTGTATGTCGATGTTACGAGAGCAGACGAGTTAACAGTTTGCGACTGCAGCCCTCCGTCAGCTGCAGATGTGATTCATTTTAACAAATATTGTTTATCGTTGCGATAGTTTCATTAAAATGTTACTGTGGCGTGTGAGCAAAATGAGTTCAAGTCTGAGTGCAGTCCTTTGCAAATTTTAAATTTAGTTTAATTGACCTGGAAATAATTAAAAAAAGATTTCAGAGAAAATTAACAACAGAGCTGTGGTAAAAACCCTATTTGCTTATTAAATGGAAACAAAGCTGTTATCCTTCCTGATTCTAGCTTAGACATCACTCCAGTTGTCTACTGTCATGGTTGCCTCTTAACAACTCTGAAATGGCTAAACAAGGCATCAATTGTTGCAAAAATGTAACCCAAAGAACTGCAGATGCTGGAAATCTGAAACAAAATTAGAAATTACTGGAAGAACTCAGCAGATCTGGCAGCATCTGTGGAGGGAGAAACAGGGCTAACGTTTTGGGTCCAGTGATCGTTTTTCAGAACAATCCCAACCCCAACTGTCTCCTGAGGAAGGGTCACTGGAACCAAAACCTTAACTCTGTTTTCTCTCCACAGGTGCTGTCAGACCTGCTGAGTTTTTCCAGCAATTTCTGATTTTGCATTGATTGTTGCAAACTACTATCAGCAGTTTTAAAACCATAGTGATTTATTTTTCTGTATGGACTGAAATGGGAGAAGGACTGTTAGTAAAGCCAAGGATTGTGGAAGGGATTGCTGTACATTTTTTCAAAAAGCGAGATACCAACACTCCTTGTGAGTGCTGTTTACACAGTGTTTTGTGCAACCAATAGAGGCAGGTTATTGCAGAAGGACTGACACTAGGAGCAGGGTACATGGTGAGAGTTTGCTGGCAGCAAAGAGCTGATTGGTCTGTGGAGTGATGACCAGTTGTCGATGGTACAGGCAGTTCTTGAGAAATAGGATTTCCTGTCTTTCTGGTCCCTGATCCTGAAGAAGACAACCCCTTACTCCACACACACCAGTTGTCCAGTGAAGTGCCTGAGGTGTACATATGGAATTGGACCTTCCCAAAAACATGTGCGGCTAGCCCCTCGCCACCCCACCAGGCAGTGAGTGAGACCCCTGTTTCCTCCCTGGAATATTGTCAATGGGGGCAGCCATTTTAAATACCTCAAAGTAAAAATATTGAGGTATACTGAAGCTGCAATTCTAAGCTTCTCTCTTCCATTCAGACCTCCACCAGCCAAAGGAAAGAAAATCTCCTCAGGCCATCTCCTCCTCCTGGGACAAATACCTGTCAGAGGTGTTTCCCAGCTCAGTTGCACCTACTCCCAACATTCTGTGCTCCTCAACAAAGGCCCACAACCTGATGAGCCAAATCGCCAACATTTTATTTCACAAAATTGTGAACATTTGGAATTGATTCTGGTTTAATTTAAGGCACTGTTCACCTCCATTCTGATTTACTGGAGAGAGATGGAGTTCTTTATTTTGTGTTCCCATGGTAACAGCAATGGTTTCCCCCACAGTGCTGGTGTTGTAGACTCAATAATCTGAGAGGATGCGACCTTACTGAGGTTTATAAGATCATAAGGGGCATGGATAGGCTAAATAGCCAAGGTCTTTTCCCCCAGGGTGAGATAGTCCAAAAGTAGAGGGCATAATTTTAAAGTGAGAATGCAAAGAATTAAAAGGGTGTAGAGGTTGGTGTGTGTATGGAATGAGCTGCCAGAGGAAGTGGTGGAGGCTGGTACAATTACAACATTTAAGAGGCACCTGGATGGGTATATGACTAGGAAGGGTTTTGAGGGATACGGGCCAAATGCTGTCAAATGGGACTAGATTAATTTAGGCTATCTGGTTGGCATGGACGAGTTGGACCAAAGGGTCTGTTTCCGTGCTTTATAGTTCAATGTGACATCTAAACCGAAAGCAATTTGCGAAGTGTGCTTGGGATTATATGAGAAGACTAATCAGCTTCTCAGACTTATCTTTTCTTTCAATTTATTCAGCGATGTTATGACACACTTCCGGAGCAGCTGGGACTTGAAACCAAGTCTAGGGGTAGGGATACTACCACTGTGCCACAAGACAGCCATCCTCTCAGGCATGTTCCTCCATTCACTTAGCTTGTAGCTAATTTGTAACTTGAAACCAACCAGCCACCTTTTACAGCATGCCCCTTACACCCCTTGCCTTTTGAGAAATCTATTCATCTCAGGTGTAAAAAGATTTTCACTTGACCCTCAGCCTCTGTCATTTTTCAAGAAAGAGAGCTCCTGACACAAAGAGTTGGGGGGGGGGGGGGGGGGGGAGGGGGGAGGGGGGTGCCTTCTGATGAAGGGGCACAGGACCTGAAGCATTAACTCTGATATCTCTCTTTCTCCACAGATGCTGCCAGATCTGCTGAGATTTCCCAGCATTTTCAGTTTGTGTATACAAAGTGGAATTACTTCCTCACACCAGCTTTAAACCACACAGTTCTAATTTCAAAGTATTGCCCTAAGAATTGATGGGGGGAGGGCGTGCTTCCAACATCCAGAAGAAGGCATGTCCAACAGTGTACTACTCACCGTAGTGCTCAGGACAGTATCAACCTCAAACGTATGCTCAGGTCTTTGGACTGAGATTTGAACTCAGGGCATTCTGATTCAGAGTCAGAGTGCTAACACTGTGTGAAGGAAAGCGTCTCGATTTTGCATTTCACACTCTGTGCCTGGGGCAGTGAATTGAAAGAAACATATTCTTTTCACTAATCATCTGACTGGCAAATGGCCTACTATCTCCATTTAGGCTGCCATGATTTTCAACCTGCAGTCACAAATAAGCTGTCGACAGGTATTGTGGAATAATTAGACCTCGATTCTTTCATTTCGGAAGTGAATGTACTAATGGCATCGCCCAGTACTTTACACCTGTCTGCCCTTCCTTTGTAGATCTCTGTCAACTATTGCCATTGTTAGGTGACATCGCTTATCAAGTATATAACATCACCAAGCTCATAAAACTGGGCTGTTTCCTAATGAGCTCTGTGACAGCTGCTCTTACAGATATTTTTACTTAACCTATTCAGAAATATTACTTCATACCTCTGGAACAGATGGGACTTGAACTCAGGTCTCCTGGCTCAGAGGGAAGAGCACTACCACTCTGAGACAAGAGCCCTCCAGCCGCTCTTGTACGCAGTTCATGAAATGTGTTTGGTGCAGAGGCTGGATCTTGCAGTGAACCATTGAATTAGCACCTCACGACTTTGTAAATAGCTCCAATAATTCCACTGTTTTTTTACAACACTAGGAGTTAGAATCATAGAAGCCTTACAGTGTGGAAACAGGCCATTTTGGCCCAGCAAGTCCACACTGACCCTCTGAAGAGTAAACCAGATCCATTCCCCTATCCTATGACTTTCCAGTTCCCCTGTCCAATGCACCTAATCGACACATCTCTGAACACTATGGGCAATTTAACATGGCCAATTCACCTAGGTTAGATTCCCTACAGTGTGGAAACAGGCCCTTCAGCCCAACAAGTCCACACTGACCCTCTGAAGAGTAACCCATCCAGATCCATTTCCCTCTAACTAATGCACCAAACACTATGGGCAATTTAGAATTGCCAATTCACCTGACCTGCACATCTTTGAACTGTAGGAGGAAATCGGAGCACCCAGAGGAAACCCACACAGACACAGGGAGAATGTGCAAACTCCACACAGACAGTCACCCAAGGCTGGGATTGAACTCAGGTCCCTGGCACTGTGAGGCAGTAGTGCTAACCACTGAGCCACTGTGCCACCACCCTCCCATTCCAAGTTTCCTTCTTGGAAACACCCCACTTGGAAGATTATGGCAAAGTACCATGATTGATGGAAGTCTGAAACAAACATGGAGAATACTGGTGAAACTCAGCAGGTCTGGCAGCATCTATGGACAGAGAAACATTTTGAGTTTGGTATGACTCAGTTCTGATGAAACATTAACTCTGATTCTCTCGCTGCAGATGGTGCCCAGACCTGTTGAGTTTCTCCAGCAATCTCTGTCTTTGTTGCTCAGAAAATAATATCCACTGGTTGGGTGACGTCCTGGAATATCATGCAGTAATATGATTGATTAGCTCCCGAAGGCTATCATCTCACTGGCACCTGCATTAACAGAAGCAAATAACTGTAAGGTGCAAACCCAATTTATTTTCTATTTTCTTTTGGCCAATTCCACAACTTGACACGAACTGGAAAAAAAAAGTTGTCACAACAATTCTTCAGTCTGTCTCCCCATCAAGGCTGCCTTAAGGATTGTGCAAACATACTCTAAACCTCACTTGTATGAGAGTCCAGCACCCATTGTGACCTTTGAGAGAAAAGTTAGTTCTCCAGTCACCCTTACTCTTCTTTCAGTAACCTACTAATGAAAATCCAATATTACTTCAGGCTGCACATAATGTGACCTCTCGCTAAGGCAACAGAAGCGTTCTGTTTCAACAGAGAGAAGATTTGTTTCCCAAGCTTTTGGCGTGTGCATGGGTAGAGATGACTCTCAGTGACTCCAAGGCAGTTTTGTCGTTTGACACACAATCTGAGCTCTGCGATTGATAGTAATTAGACAGTGTGTCCAACAGACGCCTGCCTGCCTTAAGGCTGCAATAAATGGTGGTGGAAGTGGTAAGTTTTGTCGTCCCAAGGACTGGTAGTAATTGGAAAGTGCGTGATCCCCAAAAACAGCCTGAAGCCAGAAACACAGCAGAGCAAGGCGAGTAGAAGCCAAAGTATCGGTCCAAACTTCAGCTGGTTCACACATTGTGAAAAATATGCCTTTTAAAGTTTTTTGTTTGCCCATCAGTTTTGATGAAGCAAGATAATAAGTCATTACAATAAGTCACAAGCCTCAGTGGTTAGCACTGCTGCCTCACAGTGCCAGGGACTCAGGTTCAATTACAGCCTTGGGTGACTATCTGTGTGGAGTTTGCACATTCTCTCTCTGTCTGCGTGAGTTTCCTCCGGGTGTCCTGGTTTCCTCTAACAGTCCAAAGATGTGCAGGTTAGGTGGATTGACCATGGGAGCTACTGGGATACAATAGAGGACAAAGCTTTGGGTAGGATGCTGTCTGGAAAGTTGGTGTGAGCTGAATGGCCTTTTTCCACCCTAGGAACTCTCTGATAATCTAGTCATTACATCGCAGAATGAGGCCATACTGCCTTTCATTTCCATGCTAAATCCAATCAATTTTTTATAGAAAGAAAACATGACAGGTTTCCTCTTTGCAGTCAGAAGGTGCTGAGTCTAGAGACTTGAGGAGAGGGTGGCCTAGTGGTATTATTGCTCGACAGTTAAACCAGAGACAGCTTCAACATGCCTTGCCCTGCCGTGATTCTGGCCTCAGGCTGTTTTTGGGGATCACGCACTTTCCAATTACTACCAGTCCTTGGGATGACAAAACTTACCACTTCCACCACCATTTATTGCAGCCTTGAGGCAGGCAGGCAAATGGGGACCTAAAGTTTGAATTGTCCCACGGCAAACGGTGGAAGCTTGAAATGAGGAGTCCAATGATAACCATGAATCCATCATTGGTTGTCAGGAAATAGCCCTCTGGTTCACTAATGTCCTTTAGGGAAGGAAATGTCCTCCTTACCTAATCTGGCTTACATGTAACTCCATCTTTGGGCTTATGCCCCGAAATGTCGATTCTCCTCGGCCTGGCCTGGCCTGCTGTGTTTTTCCAGCACCACATTTTTCAACTCTGGTACTCCAGCATCCGCAGTCCTCACCTTCTCCTACATGTAACTCCAGACCCACCAGTAATGTGTGGTGGGTCTTAGCTGCTCTCTTAACGAATTAGGGATGGACAATAAATGCTGGCCAGGCCAGTGATGCCCACATCCTGTGAATGAATAAAAAGTACTCCCTGGAGAGAAGATTTCATAGAGGTTTTCAAAATTATGAGTGTGCTGGGTACATTAGATAGGAAGAAGCTATTCCCAGTCGTAAAAGGAATATGATTGAAAGAACAAATTACTGCAGATGCTGGGATCTATACTGAAAACAAAAAAAAATGTTCAAAATCACAGCAGGTTAGGCAGGATCTGTGAAGAGAGAGCAAGCTAACGTTTAGAGTCTCGATGACTCTTCTAAGAATGAGAGACGTAGACTTAAAGTGACAGGCAAAACAAGCAAGGTTGATGTGACGAGAAATGCGATGAACCTCAGCAGGTGTGGAATGCACTGCCTGCAAATGTGGTGGAGGCAGGTTCACTTGAGGCATTTAAGAGGATGTTGGGTGTTTATTTGATTAGAAACGGTTGGTAAGGAAATGAGGAAATGGCAGGAGATTGGCACCAGTTAACAAAACTGGCACAGTGGGCCGAAACATCGACTTCTCCACCTCCAGATGTTGCTTGGCTTGCTGTGTTCTTCTAGCCTCCTGCTTGTCTACAATGGGCTGAATGGCCTCCTTTTGCATCATAACAGTTCTGTGATTCTGTCTCCTTGAACAGTTCATTCGGTTTTGGAAATCTTTTTTTTTAATTGAATATTTTAATCTCAATTTTAAAATGCACCTTTCAGGGAATTAATTATAAGCAATTAGTTATCCAGTCTCATTGCATTAAGCATTAAAATCAGAACACCCATCTCAAAGGGACCTTTGAAAAGCAATGATATTTATGTTGCCATAAACAAATAATTCAATAATGCATCAGAACATTATTATCTGCTGGAGAATAAGTTTTGTTACTAAACTGTTCCAAAGATTGTATCTTTCATTGTGGGGAGCAGTTGCTATAGCTGAGACTTCAGGGTGTTGAGATGATGTAGTTAAACAAAAAAAAGGTATTTATTACTAAAAGCTATCTAAGACAAATCTTGAACATTAACAGTTGAGAATGGTGCTAAAGGATATCCAATAAAATAAAATATTAAAACAGCTCTTTGACAAAGCAGTTTTCACTCATGCCAGTGTCAAAGTGTAAGATGTAATTTTAAACATAAAGGTGTTATCTGGAAAAAATAACAGGGCTGAGAAACTTCCACAGAGGCCAGTATCTTGTCACCAAGTCACCCTTTATTTACACGTGCATTGTACTTGAGACTAATCCAGCTTCTTCCGAGCAAGCTCTGAGAGTGAGGAGAACCTCTGACATTCCTGTTTGTATCGGTCGGCCAAGGCTCCCTGAATGGACCAGGTTAACAGCCCCAATCAGGGAATTCATATTCTGTGAGGTTCACCCGGCTGATCTCATTACAATCACTAGATTGCCTAACATAGATGCCCTGCAAAGGTGTGAGTGGATTGAACCTCTGAGCTCATGGTCCTTCCTATGAATGGTACCATGAGATGGTAGGAAGGAGGAGCAGGAGTAGGCCATTCTGTCCATTGAAAATGCTCCACCAGTCAATAAGGTCAAAACAATCTGAATGTGAGCTCAATTCCACTTCCCTGCCTGACCTGAAACACATAAAAGTGGATAAATCCCTAGGACATGATCAGGTGTACCCTGGAAGTTTGTGGGAAGCTGGGGAAGTGATTGCAGGGCCCCTTGCTGAGATATTTGTATCATCAATAGCCACAGGTGAGTTGCCAGAAGACTGGAGGTTGGCTAACGTGGTGCCACTGTTTAAGAAGGGTGGTAAGGACAAGCCAGGGAACTATAGACCAGTGAGCCAGACCTCGGTGGTGGGCAAGTTATTGGAGGGAATCCTGAGGGACAGGATGTATATGTATTTGGAAAGGCAAGGACTGATTAGGGATAGTCAGCATGGCTTTGTGTGTGGGAAATTGTGTTTCACAAACATGATTGAGTTTTTTTGAAGAAGTTAAAAAGAGCATTGATGAGGGCACAGCGGTAGATGTGATCTATATGGACTTCAGTAAGTCGTTTGACAAGGTTCCCCATGGGTTAGCAAGGTTACATCTCATGGAATACAGGGAGAACTAGCCATTTGGATACAGGACTGGCTCAAAGGTAGAAGACAGAGGGTGGTGGTGGGAGGTTGTTTTTCAGACTGGAGGCCTGTGACCAGTGGAGTGCCACAAGGATCGGTGCTGAGTCCACTACTTTTCATCATTTATATAAATGATTTGATTTGAGCATAAGTGGTAAAGTTAGTAAGTTTGCTGATGATATCAAAATTGGAGATGTAGTGGACAGCGAAGAGGGTTACCTCAGATTACAACAGGAGCTTGATCAGATGGGCCAATGGACTGAGGAGTGGCAAATGGAGTTTAATTTAGGTAAATACGAGATGCTGCATTTTGGGAAAGCAAGTCTTAGCAAGACTTATACACTTACTGGTAAGGTCCTAGGGAGTGTTGCTGAACAAAGACACCTTGGAGTGCAGATTCATAGCTCTTTGAAAGTGGAGTCGCAGGTAGGTAGGATAGTGAAGAAGGTGTTTGGTTTGCTTATCTTTATTGGTCAGAGTATTGAGTATTGGAGTTGGGAGGTCATGTTGCAGGTGTACAGGACATTGGTTAGGCGACTTTTGGGATACTGCATGCAATTCTGGTCTCCTTCCTATCTGAAGGACATTGTGAAACCTGAAAGGGTTCAGAACATACTTACAAGGATGTTGCAAGGTTTGGAGGATTTCAGCTATAGGGAGAGGTTGAATAGGCTGGGGCTATTTTCCCTGGAGTGTTGGAGGCTGAGGGGTGACCTTATTGAGGTTTATAAAATTATGAGGGGCATGGATAGGATAAATCGACAAAGTCTCTTCCCTAGGGTGTCAGAGTTCAGAACTAGAGGGTATAGGTTTAGGGTGAGAAGGGAAAGATGTAAAAGAGACCTAAGGGGCAACCTTTTCACGCAGAGGGTGGTATGTATATGGAATCAGCTGCCAGAGGAAGTGGTGGAGGCTGGTACAATTGCAATATTTAAAAGGCGTCTGGATGGGTATATGAATAGGAAGGGTTTGGAGGGATATGGGCCTGGTGCTGGCAGGTGGGACTAGATTGGGTTGGGATATTTGGTTGGCATGGACGAGTTGGACTGAAGGGTCTGTTTCTGTGCTGTACATCTCTATGACTCTATGACCCTATGACCCCTGTAACCTTTGAAACCCTTTTTCCATGGGGTGACTTCAGGACTTTGATCCAGTGACAGAATTGTGTTTATTTCTTTGCAGGATATTGGCATTTTGGGCAAGGCATTGTGGGCAAGGCTGACATTTATTGTCCATTTCTAGTTGGCCCCTTGAATAGGTGGCATTGAGCTGTTGTTGTGAATGGAACAGTGCGACTTGCTGAACAACATTGCTGACTGTCTGGAGTATCATGTTGACTCGACTTCAGGGCAGTTTCCTTCCATAATGTCAAAACAACCAATTGACCAAAGTCAACCAGGGCAGTGTGGCGGTTAGCACTGTTGCCTCACAGCACCAGAGACTTGAGTTCAATTCCACCATCGGAAGACTGTCTGTGTGGAGTTTGTATGTTCCCCTCGTGTCTGTCTGGGTGCAGCAGATTCCTGCCAAAAAGATGCGCAAGCTAGTGTGGATTGGCCATGCTAAATTGCCAGTTGTGTCCAGGGATATGTAGGCTAGGTAGATTTGCCATGGGATCTGCAGGGGTGGGTCTGGGTGGAATGCTCTTTGGCGGGTCCGTGTGGACTCGATGAGCCGAATGGCCTGCTTCCACATTGTAAAGATTCTAGGAATTGTGTTTTTCCATCATTGATCAGTTTGCGATTAGCGTTGCTGAGACTAGCTTTCTTTGATTCCAGATTGTTTTTGGTAAACATGAGCTTAATTTCCCTGATACCTGTGCTGCAATTACAACTCACATCTCCAGATCATTCATCTCGAGCCCCTGGGTTTTTTGGCCAGTAACAGAAGGGTAGTTGAAATGTCAGAGGAATCAAATGAATGGTGTCAAATCAACCTTGTCTCTGTTTTTCCTTAATATTCCTTCTCTCTGAAAGCTATTTAGAATTCATAACTGTGGATTCCTCCACAACCCTACACAGCCTCTACACTGCAATGGAAATCCAAAATTCAGCTTGAGTGAGCTATCTCTTACTGAAAATGTTGCTGTTAGTTTGTTATTCCAAGTAGTGATTTATAAAAACAACACTCAGTTCTAACCGCTGCTCAGTATTCTGACTTGTCTTTTGCTTATTAATCTCTTGGCTGCCGCCCATCTGTGTGGAATAGGGAACGTTGATGGGACCTTGCAAGTACTACATTAAAAATTATGGAGATGTAGCATCCCAACACAACTTGTAAACATTTAGTAATTAGGTTGCAGGACATTTAAAATCTTTTGCCAAATGTGAGGTTCTTCCTGATTTTGCAGATTTCACTATTAAACTGGGCACCCACCCCCAAGCTTAAAGTCAATCAAATGCCTCATATGATCCATGCAACTTTACAAGGTAATATGTCAAGGAGGATTTTATTGGGAGGGGATTCAAAGTCTCGGTTGACAGGTGGACATAAATGAAGGCAACAAGAGAGAATGTAACCCAAATTAAAGAGATAGTGGGATGAATATGTTGCAAGACATATGACAGAGAAAGAGAGAGAGAGGAAGGAAAATAAGATCAATACCAACAGGTTGTGCACTTACCCACATTAAATTCCACTTATCTCCTTCCCTCTGTCATCGCTGACTTACATTCACTGCTGGCCCGCCAATGGATCAAACCTTTCAGTCTTATGAGACCCTTCAGTAATCTTGCCCCCTCAAAATATAATAACCTCCAGCCTGACAATCCTTCCCTATTTATCTCTCTCTCATCTAACCTTTGTTCAGCTTCAGGAGCCCACACTATTACTGGGGAGACAGGGGTGAGCGGAGGTTGGGCGTGGGGAGTGGGTGGTGAATGGGTTCAACCTGCATCATGACAATTGGGTGGAATTTAGATTCAGTTAAGTAACAATTCTGAAATGAAACGCTAGTGCCCAGGTATCGTCAATTGTCATTCACGAGAGAAAGCCCATCTAGGTTCACTAATGGGAAGGGAAATCTTCCATCCTTATGCAATCTAGCGTCTGGTTGCCTCCAGACCCACAGGAATGTGGTTGAACCCCCGCTGTCCGAAATGAACACTCACTTCAAAAGTGCTGGCACTCAAAATGATTACCACTGTGTGGTGTTTGTGGACCCTATACACCCAAACTGGCAGCTATTATCTTCTGTCACGGCAGAGGTTACAATTCAAATATATCCTTAATTTTCAGTAAAGGGCTATCAGCTGTCCTGAGGTGGTGTGAGGCATTATCTAATTGCAGAGGCTTTATTGTGTTTCTTTTTTGAAATGATCATTGTCCCAGCTGGTTTGAGTGTCTTTTTTGTACAAAATAGCCCAATTGACTCAATGTTGCTGTCTCTTGGTGGAATCCTTGTTCATACATCATAGAAAAATACAGCACAGAACAGGCACTTCGGCCCACCATGTTAGCCGAGGATTAATCCTAATCTAAAATAAAATAATTTAACCGACGCACCCTTCCATTAACTGCGTCCATGTGCCTGTCCAGCAGTCACTTAAATATCCCCAATGACTCTGCTTCCCCTGCCACCGCATTCCATGCATTCACAACTCTCTGTGTAAAGAACCTACCTCTGACGTCCCCTCTATACCTTCCCCCAACACCTTAAAACTATGACCTCTCATGGCAGTTAATCCTGCCCTGGGGAAAAGTCTCTGGCTGTCAACTCTATTCATGCCTCTCATTACCTTGTGCACCTCGATCTCTTCCTCCTTCTCTGCAGAGAGAAAAGTCTAAGCTTAGTCAACCTCTCTTGGTAAGACAAGCCCTCCAGTCCAGGCAGCATCCTGGTAAACCTTCTTTGCACCCTCTCCAAAGCCTCCGTATCTTTCCTATATAAAGCGTCCAGAACTGGGCACAATATTCCAAGTGTTATCTCACCAGGGTTTTGTAGAGCTGCAGCAAAACCTCGCAGCTCTTAAAACTTGATTCCATTGTTAATGAAAGCCAAACCACCATATGCTTTCTTAATAACCTTATCCACTTGGGTGGCAACTTTGAGGGATCTATGTACTTAAACACCAAGATCCTGCAGTTCCTCCACACTGCCACGAACCCTATCGTTAATCCTATATTCAGCATTCAAGTTCCAAAATCATTACTTCGCATTTATCCAGGTTGAACTCCATCTGCCATTTATCAGCTCAGCTCTGCATCCTGTCTATGTCACACTGCAGCCTGCAAAAGCCCTCTATACCATCAATGGCACCTCCAACCTTTGTGTCATCAACAAATTTACTAACCCACCCCTCAACCTCCTCATCCAAGTCATTTATAAAAACTACAAGAAGCAGAGGCCCAAGGACAGAGGCCTGAGGGACCCCACTCACCACTGACTTCCAAGCAGAATACTTTCCATCTCCAACCACTCTCTGCCTTCTGTCAGCCAGCCAATTCTGGATCCAGCGAGCCAAATCTCCCTGTATCCCATACTTCCTGACTTTATGAATGAGCCTGCCATGGGGAACCTTATCAAATGCCTTGCTGAAGTCCATATACACCCCATCCACTGCCCGACCTTCATCAACCTGTTTTGTCACGTCCTCAAAGAACTCAACAAGATTTCTGAGGTGTGACCTGCCTCTCACAAAGCCATGCTGACTGCTTTTAATCACGCTATGCATTTCCGAATAGTCATAAATCCTATCCCTCAGAATTCATTCCAAAACCTTGCTGACCACAGATGTAAGACTGACTGGTCTGTAATTGCCAGGGATTTCCCTATTACCCTTCTTGAAAAGAGGAACAACATTCGCCTCCCTCCAATCCTCCGGTACGCCTCCCGTGGACAGTGAGGAAGCAAAGATTTTTGTCAGTGGCTCAGCAACCTCCTTTCTCGCTTCTCAGAGCAGCCTAGGATAAATCTGGTCTGGTCCTGGGGACTTACCAATCTTAGTGTTTGCCAAAATTTCCAGCACATCAACTTCCTCAATCTCGATCTGCTCAAACCTGTTTCTTAGCTCCTCAAAGTTCTCATTCACAACAAGTGCTCTTTCTTAGTGAAAACCGAAGCAAAAAACTCATTTAGAGCTTCCCCTATCTGCTCAGACTCCACCTACAAGTTCCCTACGCTATCCCTGACTGGCCCTAATTTCTCCCTGATCATTCACTGATTCCTCACATATGAGTAAAGTATCTTTGAGTTCTCCCTAATCCTTCCCGCCAAGCCTTTTACGTGCCCCCTCCTGGCTCTCCTCAGTCCATTTCTAAGCTCCTTTCTAGTAATCCTGGAATCCTCTAAAGCTGTGCAAGATCCTTGCTTCCTCCACCTTACGTAAGCTGCCTTCTTCCTTTTGACAAGAAGCTCCTCTGTTCTCGTCATCCAAGGCTCCTTAACCTTACCCCTTCTTGCCTGTCTCAGAGGAACAAATTTATGCACCACTCGCAACAACTGCTCCTTAACTAATCTCCACATGTCTTTTGTGCCATTTCTGTGGAACAATTGCTCCCAATCTGTACTTCACAACTCCTGTCTGATAGTGTCATAATTCCCTTTTCCCCAATTAAATATCTTGTCATGGTAACTGCTCCTTTCCCTCTTCATGGCTATGGTAAATATGAGGCAGTTGTGGTCACTGTGTTCTCCCACCGCAAGATCTGACACCTGTCCTGGCTCATTGCCAAGCACCAAATCCAAAGTGGCCTCTCCCCTTGTCGGCCTGTCCACATACTGAGTAAGGAAACCCTCCTGAACACACATAACAAAAATGGCTCCATCCAAACCATCTGCACTAAAGAGGTTCTAGCCAATATTGGGAAAGTTGAAGCCACCCATAACAACAATCCTGCTACATCTGCATTTTTCCAAAATCTGCCTGCCTATGAGTTCTTTAATCTCCTTTTTGCTATTAGGGGGTCTGTAGAACTCCTCCCCCTGCCTTTGTTATCATCAGCTTTCCAAGATGTGCACGACCATGGCTTCAAATGTTTTCCGTATATATTTTCAGCTCACATTCCTACTAGTTAATTATTGCAAGAAATGTGGACAATAATCACTGGAGTTTCGCTGTTTATTCTCTAGAAAGTATTCCAATTAGTACACTTCCTCCTGGGTTTCATTCCCAATTCTTAATTGGTGGACATCCTGGGGACTTTAATTGGATCCAATGCTAGTATGGTGTGCACCTTAATTAAAAAGACACTTTCCTTTCCGAACAGACCTCTGGGACTGTGCTTCACCAGTTATTTTAAGGGCACTGTCATCTTCAGAGACTTTACCTAGTTTGTAAACAGAGAAATGATATCATTGAATCCATTGATCTCTCCTGAGCTTAAACAAAAACGAAGCTAAACAGAAAGGAAAAAGCGCAGTGTTGCATATTTGAAGGCACAGGAGATGCAACATTTGCCGTAGACAAATTTAGCCTCATTGGCCTCAGCAATGAATAGATGTGGTTCAGTTTCTCTCAGAGGATTGTTTTTTAAAAAAACCTTCTTTTCCTTTGAGACGAATGTTGTGCTCCTTTCACAGTTCTGTTCACTTCAGGTTTTAAATCCAATCTGGAATTGAGATGTACAGTGCATGGAGGGAATTACAAGTGTATGGCTGGGAGGTGGAGGCAGATTTTGATGGTTGTCTGTGGAACCCCAGAAAGGATAAAGGAGAAGGCTAAACACCAAAATAATTCTTAATGGATATTGGAGGATGATATCAATCATAATTATTATCCTTGAGTCATTCAAAGATTGACCTGTGACCCTTTTCCTAATCCTCACGCCTCACCCTGACTCAGTTTGAGTTAAATAAGATAGTGTCAAAAAGTGTAGCACTGGAAAAGCACAGCCAGTCAGGCAGCATCTGAGGAGCAGGAAAGTCAATGTTTCATGCATAAACTCTTAATTCCTGATGAAGACTTATGCTCAAAATGTTGACTCTCCTGCTCCTTGGATGTTGCCTGACCGGCTGTGCTTTTCTAGCACCACACCTTTTGACTCTGACCTCACTTTCTCTTTACATAAGACAGTGTTAGCTTCAGTATGTACTCTGAGATGGAAATGTGTTGCTGGAAAAGCACAGCAGGTCAGGCAGCATCTAGGGAACAGGAGAATCGACGTTTCGGGCATTAGCCCTTCTTCAGGAAGGGCTAATGCCCGAAACGTCGATTCTCCTGTTCCCTAGATGCTGCCTGACCTGCTGCGCTTTTCCAGCAACACATTTGCATCTCTGATCTCCAGCAGCTGCAGACCTCACTTTCTCCTCAGTATGTACTCTGCCCACCTGTATCTTTTCCTTTCCTCATCTATCTCTGTGTTACCTACCTCTTCATCTGACAACTGGGTGAGTTGCAGTTTCCTTCACTTAAGCATGCGAAAGATTAATACTGTTGACTTCACTCTCAAAAGAAGCTTAAAATTCTTGCCACCTTTCTCCAACGCCTACTCGATCACTGTCTGCAATTAGAGATAACGTTCACAATCTTGATGTTTTCTTTGGCCTGGCACTCAGAATTCAGCTCAATATTCCCTCCAGCACTAAGACCACCTACTTGCACTTATCTTTGTCCAACTATTGCTGACACCTTCATCCATTTCTCAGTCACTCTCTGGACATGATTGTTCCAATGCTCTGCTTGTCAGCCCTGCACCTGCTGTGAATATCAGCTCAGCTCATACCAATCCACCTTACCCATAGGCTAACCATACCACTCTTTGTGCTTGGTGTTTATAGTTTCCAGTTATCTTCAATTTAAAACTCTCATATTTGGATTTAATCCACTCATGGCCTCCCGTTCAATATCTCTGTACCTTCCTTAAGCTCCACAATCTTCCAAAATCCTGCATTCCTTGGAGCTAGTCATGAGAGGCATAGATATGGTGAATAGCAAAGGGTATGGGGAATTCAAAACCAGAGGCCTGTTTTAAAGTTGAGAGAGAGAAAGATCTAAAAAAGGATCCGGGGGGCAACGTTTTCACACAGAGGGTGGTTCACATGGGGAATGAACTGCCAGAGGATGTGGTAGATGCAGGTACAATTACAACATTTAAATGACATTTGGACAAGTTTATGAATAGGAAAGATTTAGAGAGATTAAGGACTAGTTTAGTTTGGGAAACTTGGTCGGAATGGACAAGTTGGATCAAAGAGTGTGTTTCTGTGCCGAATGACTTTATCACTCTGTGTCATCTTCACACCACTATGAGGAGACATGCCTTCTGCCAAGGAAGGCTGTGACTGCTGGATTTGCTATCCTAAATGTATCTATACATTGAAGGGGTTTCCTTACTCTGCCTGACAAAAGTTTTGGTCACCTTCTCTCCAACATCTCTGGTGCAGTGGATTTTTTTTTTAATGCTCCCGCAAGCTCCCTTGGAATGCTCGTCTCCATTAAGTGAGATTGTATAAATGGAAGTTGTTGCCAGTTATATGGCTGTATGACCAGAAAGGTAATGTGTTATGAAATGCATTAGACTGAAGCAGTGATGGTGCCGCATGGGTGTTATGTTGCTTTAAAGGCGGGTAAAATGATCTGGGAAAATGCTGCATGGTTACTTACTGATGTGTAAAGGAAAAAGGTGGATGTTGCATGATACTGTGGTGATTCGGGGCTGTTTGTTTAGCTTAATGTTTCATTCAGAACAACAGATTATGCTGTGTAATCCGTTAGTTCCTCCAGATTACTATGTTATGGTGCATGATGCCAACTTTATTTAAAACAGCATGCCTCACTTCATGTTATACAATGATGCCAAACAGCACTGTATTCTGTGACACTTTATTAGCTGAAAGCACTCACCCAGATTGTGTGATATAGAATGAGGTAGAATGGTGCTGGAACAGAGTTAGGTGCCTCTGATTGACAAGTGTTTATTGTACCTTTGTAGAAAAGAATGCTTACAGTATGGAAGCTGGCCATTCAGCCCATCAAGTCCCCACTGACCCTCCAAAGTGCATCCTACCCAGACCCAATCTCCTATCCTATACCTGTAACCCTGTATTTCCTGTGGCTAACCCACCTAGCCTACATATCCCTGGACATAATGGGCAATTTAGCATGGAGGAGAAAGTGAGGTCTGCAGATGCTGGAGATCAAAGTTGAAACTTTATTGCTGGAACAGCACAGCAGGTCAGGCAGCATCCAGGGAACAGGAGATTCGACGTTTCGGGCACAGGCCCTTCTTCAGGAATGAGCAGAGAGTGTTCAGCAGGAGAAGATAAAAGGTAGGGAGGAGGGACTTGGAGGAGGGGGGTTGGAAATGTGATAGGTGGAAAGAGGTCAAGGTGAGGGTGATAGGTCGGAGTAGGATGGAGGCGGAGAGGTCAAGAAGAAGACTGCAGGTCAGGAAGGCGGTGCCGGGCTGGAGGGATCCGGCTGAGACAAGGTGGGGGGAGGGGGGATGAAGAAACTGGTGAAGTCCAAGTTCATCCCCTGCGGTTGGAGGGTTCCCAGTCGGAAGATAAGACGCTCCTCCTCCGACCGTCGGGTTGTTGTGGTTTGGCGGTGGATGAGTCCAATGACCTGCATATCCTCGGTGGAGTGGGAGGGGGAGTTGAAATGCTGTGCTACAGGTTGGTTGGGTTGGTTCGTCCGGGTGGCCCAGAGGTGCTCTCTGAATCGCTCCGCAAGTAGGCGGCCTGTCTCCCCAATATAGAGGAGGCCACACCGGCTGCAGTGGATGCAGTAGATGATGTGGGTGGAGGTGCAGGTGAATCTGTGGCGGATATGGAAGTTTCCTTTGGGGCCTTGGAGAGAAGTGAGGGGGGAGGTGTGGGCGCAAGTGTTGCACCTCCTGCGGTTGCAAGGGAAGGTGCCGGGAGTGGAGGTTGGGTCGGTGGGGGGTGTGGATCTGACAAGGGAGTCGCGGAGGGAGTGGTCTCTACGGAAAGCTGATAGGGGAGGGGAGGGAAATATATCCTTGGTGCTGGGGTCTGTTTGGAGGTGGCGGAAGTGACGGCGGATGATGCGCTGTACATGGAGATTGGTGGGGTGGTAGGTGAGGACCAGTGGGGTTCTGTCCTGGTGGCGGTTGGAGGGGCGGGGCTCAAGGGCGGAGGAGCGGGAAGTGGAGGAGATGCGGTGGAGGGCACCGTCGACCACGTCGGGGGGGAAATTGCGGTCCTTGAAGAAGGAGGCCATCTGTGTTGTACGTATTTTGAACTGGTCCTCCTGGGAGCAGATGCGGCGGAGACGAAGGAATTGGGAGAATGGGATGGCGTTTTTACAGGGGGCAGGATGGGAGGAGGTGTAGTCCAGGTAGCTGTGGGAGTCGGTTGGTTTGTAGTAGATGTCCGTGTTGATTCGGTCGCCTGAGATAGAAACAGAAAGGTCTAGGAAGGGGAGGGAGGAGTCCGAGACTGTCCAGGTGAATTTGAGGTTGGGGTGGAAGGTGTTAGTGTAGTGAATGAACTGTTCAACCTCCTCGTGGGAGCACGAGGTAGCGCCGATACAGTCATCAATGTAGCGAAGGAAAAGATGGGGGGTGGGGCCAGTGTAGTTGCGGAAGATGGATTGTTCCACATACCCTACGAAGAGGCAGGCATAGCTGGGGCCCATGCGGGTGCCCATGGCTACTCCTTTTGTTTGGAGAAAGTGGGAGGATTGGAAAGAAAAGTTGTTCAGGGTGAGGACCAGTTCGGTCAGTCGAAGGAGGGTGTCGGTGGAAGGGTACTGGGTGGTACGGCGGGAAAGGAAGAAGCGGAGTGCTTTGAGTCCTTCGTGATGGGGGATGGAGGTGTACAGGGACTGGATGTCCATGGTGAAGATGAGGCGTTGGGGACCGGGGAAGCGGAAATCCTGGAGGAGGTGGAGGGCGTGGGTGGTGTCACGAACGTAGGTGGGGAGTTCTTGGACTAATGGGGACAGGACCGTGTCGAGGTATGCCGAGATGAGTTCGGTTGGGCAGGAGCAGGCTGAGACGATGGGTCGTCCGGGGCAGTCAGGTTTGTGGATTTTGGGCAGGAGGTAGAAACGGGCGGTGCGGGGTTGTGGGACTATGAGGTTGGAGGCGGTGGATGGGAGGTCCCCTGAGGTGATGAGGTTATGGATGGTCTGGGAGATGATGGTTTGGTGGTGGGGGGTGGGGTCATGGTCAAGGGGACGGTAGGAGGAGGTATCTGCGAGCTGGCGTTTGGCCTCAGCGGTGTAGAGGTCAGTGCGCCAAACTACTACTGCGCCTCCCTTGTCAGCTGGTTTGATGGTGAGGTTGGGGTTGGAACGGAGGGAGTGGAGGGCTGCGCGTTCCGAGGGTGAGAGGTTGGAGTGGGTGGGAGGGGTGGGGGAGTTCAGGTAGCGGTTAATATCGCGGCGGCAGTTTGCTATGAAGAGGTCGAGGGCAGGTAGGAGGCCAGCACGGGGTGTCCAGGTGGACGGGGTGTGTTGGAGGTGGGAGAAGGGGTCGTCAGAGGGTGGGCGAGAGTCTTGATTGAAGAAGAAGGCACGGAGGCGAAGGCGGCGGAAGAATTGTTCGGTGTCACTCCGTGTATTGAATTCATTGACCCGAGAACGTGTGGGAACGAAGGTGAGACCTCTGCTGAGGACTGATCTTTCATCCTCCGAGAGGGGCAAGTCTGGAGGGATGGTGAACCCACAGCTGGCGGGGAGCTAGGACCTGGTGTGGGGCTGGAGCTGGATGTGGGGGCGGGGTTAGGCCTGGGGGCGGGGACAGAGGTCGGCGTGGGGGCGGAGTTGGACATGGTGATGGACACCGGCGGGGGGGCGGGGTTAGGCGCGGTGACGGAACTCGGCCGGGGGGCGGAGTTAGGCATTAGCATGGCCAACTCACCTAACCTGCACAGCTTTGGACTGTGGGAGAAAACTGGATCATCCAGAGAAAACCCAAGCAGACAACGTGCAAACTCCACACAGACAGTTTCCTGAGGGTGGAATCAAACCTAGGTCCTTGGCGCTGCGAGGCATCCGTGCTAATTACTGAGCCACAGTGCTGCCCCTCACGTAACTTTGCTTCCAAAAGGCATGATGCTCCGAGATTTGGCACCTGTTAATGGCACATCTATTTGTTACAATGGGCTAAGGGGCCAGCACGTTGTAGCAGATTAGAACTCTTTTGGCTGTGGGTGTCTGAATGTGTGATTTTAATGCAGCCACTAAAGCCAACCCCTCAGCTCTCAGTGTACAAATAAAAGGAGGAACCAACTGATAAGACACCAAGATATCAGGAACAAAAAGGCCCCAAGCCCAGTTTGCAACTGATCTTAAGCAAAGGTACATAGACAGGATTTTTTCCCTGGGGTGGGGGAGTCCAGAACGAGAGAGCATAGGTTTAAGGTGAGAGGGGAAAGATATAAAAGGGACCCAAGGGGCAACATTTTCACAGGAAGTAGTGGAGGCTGGTACAATTACAACATTTAAAAGGCATTTGGTTGGGGACATGAATAGGAAGGGTTTAGAGGAATATGGGCCAAATGCTGGCAAATGGGACTAGATTAATTTAGGATATCTGGTTGGCATGGACAAGTCAGACCGGAGGGTCTTTTTCCATGCTGTGCGTCTCTATGAGTCATTGAGTCTCTCGAGTCGATGGCTGTAGTTCCTGCTGTTGACCCATTGAACTCTAGCTCTGATGCTTCTGCCAGAGATACTGACTAGTTGCATTGAAAATTACCTCTCCAAGTTTTCCAGTAAAAGCCAGTGATTCTGCCTTAAGAAGCATCCTTCGACCAATGTCACCAATGTAGCTTTTTTGACCGTTTTCTCATTACGGAAACTTACTTTGTGCAATTGGGCTGCTCCATTCTGTAACTGCACCAGTAAAAGCTCAAAAGGATGTCAATGCCAGTAAAGCACATTGGGACATTTCAGACAGGAGAAGATACTGTTTAAGTGCAAGTGCTGTCTTTCACTGTCGCTGTGAAATTCGGGAAGCTCAGCAAAGCTGTGACAAGGTTCTGAAAATGTCAGGGTTTTGGCACTGAATGCTCCCAGTTGTTATCTCCAGTTGAGATCCTTGACTATTCTTCTAGCCCCCACTGGTAACCACCCTGGCAGAGGTTCTGGCAAAGTCTCCTGCCTTACAGCAGGAAAGCTGTGGCAGTCACAGAGAAAAGTAGCACAACAAAACCCAACAAAGAAGCACTTTTTAAAAAAATCTTCCACTTTCAATTCCGGCCAAGAGGCACCAGTTGCAATAGTAGTATGGCATACTAGTATTGTAACTCCATGTAGATATCTAAAGAAACCAGTATTGTTTGAAATACCGTTTGGCTATCTGAGTAGGAGAGTAAAGTGCTGCTTTGGGATCTGAGGTAGCACAAGCTACAGCCCTGCAACAGTCAGAATTGGGTGGCAGGGTGGCTTTGTCATTCGCACTGCTGCCTTACAATACCAGGGATCTGGGTTTGATTCCAGTCACAGGCAACTGTTTATGTGGAGTTTGCACGTTCTCCCTATATCTGAATCGGTTTTTTTCTAGGTGTTCTGGATTCCTCCCACAGTCCAAAGATGCACAGGTTAGGTGGATGGGTTATGCTAAATTGCCCCTTAGTGGGTAGCGCTATGTAGGTTAGATGGGTTAGCCATGGGAAATGCAGGGTCACATGGATGGTGTGGGTCTGGGTGGGGTACTCTTCAGAGGGTTGGTGTGGACTTAATGGTTTGAACGGCCTGTTTCCACAATGTAGAGATCCTATGATTCATCCTTCAAGAATCGGAAGCCACTTTGTGCATCTTAAAGCTTTCACTCCACACACATTATTTATTCCATTTTAATTGAACCTGGATTAACCAGCCACCTGCTCTAAATGAGCAATCTAATTTCCTTCAAAGGTTTCCTGTGCTTTAAAGAGGATGTGTGTGTTGTGTGATTGCACAACTTTAGCTATTTAGAAAGAGAATATATATACCTTGATTCAAAATCACTTAATTTTTGATTTGATGGGGAAAGAGCAGACATGAAACACACCCAATTATGCAGGAGAACTGTATTGTGACATACATAGAAATTAAAGGAAACTTGGAGTCCCTGAAAATGCAGTAGAAACAGATGTAGTTGTAATGTTCAGTAGCAAATGACTAAATGCTTGAAACGATATGATTTACAGTACAATATAGAGGAACACGACAGTGTGATTAAATTCACTTTTAATTCTAAAATCCTGCCCAAAACAGAATGATGTTCTTTGTACTGCACCATTAGAGGACAATAGGAACAGGCCCTTTGGCCCACCATACCTGTGACGATTGTAACTTTGAAACCATCTTAACAGTACAAATATAATCGTGCTTGATGGTTCTTGCATGTTGCAACAATGAAAACCATGGTTGAAAAGGCACTGAACTTTATAAGACACCTCATTTCAGGTTGTCACGTTGTGACTAAGTGCCAAGCGCACGCCTGATTGTTAAACAATCCTGGACCTTCTTTCAACACGGACCTGATGAGTTGAGTGCAGTTGCCTGTCTGGCAATCATCAGGCCTCTGATTGTTTCCTAGACAACAGCAAAGTAATTGGAGACTGCTGTTGTTCAGCAAGCTGGATTTATCGTCTTCTGCACAGCCAATTAAAGAGGCAACAGCCCTTGTGCACTCATCCTGCAGAAGGCTTCAATAGGGACAATATCCTTTCTATGGTGCGTGCATTTTGCTGAACACATTGAGGCATGGTATTAACTCAAATTCTACCAGATACACCATTTCCTCTGCTACCAACTCCATTTCAATTGTCTGCCCCTCCCCCCCAACCTCTCCTCCTGAAGAGGCTAATTTACCTTTCAGCTTGAAGTGGGGTTTTCATGAGTCAATGTAATACCAAGAGTTAAGTCTGACTGTGTAACAGGCTGAGGAGATGTAGATGTCGTCACAAGGAGTTATGCAATGTCACATGATTTTAATTAAAAATCACACAACACCAGATTATAGTCCAACAGTTTTATTTGGAAGCACTAGCTTTCGGAGCGTTGCTCCTTCATCAGGTGGTTGTGTACACCCCAGTCCAACACCGGCATCTCCAAATCATCACATGATTTTGTTTACCCTTGCAGCCTCATGCCAAGATGAAGCCACAGTGTGACGTTTCTTCAATGTAATTAAAGCTTTCCCTACCTCAGCTCATTATATTTAAAGTACTTGCGGGATGTGGGTGTCGCTGGCTGGGCTAGCATTTATTGTCTGTCCCTAGTTACTCTTGTAAAGGTGGTGGTGAGCTGGCTTCTTGAAATGCTGCAGTCCATGTGCTGTAGGTAGACCCACAATTATTTTATGGAGGGAATTCCAGGATTTTGGCCTGAGCCACATTGAAAGACCGATGATATATTTCCAAAGCAGGCTGGTGAACAGCTTGGAGGGGAAACCTGCCTCCAAGATGTTCACCAGCCTGCCTTGGAAATATATCATTGGTGGTGTTCTGTGTATCTGCTGCCCCTGTCCTTCCAAATGAAAGTGGTCATGTTTTTGGAAAGTGCTGTCTCAAAGGTTTGGTGAATTTCCGCATTTGCATCTTGTAGTTTGTGTCACTGAGTATTCATGGCGGAGGTGGTTCCAGCCAAATGGGCTGCTTTGTCCTGGATGATATCGAGCTTCTTGAGTGTTGTTGGAGTTGCACCCGTCCAGGCAAGTGGAGAGTATTGTTACTTGGAGATGGTGGACAGGCTTTGGGGAGTAAGGAAGTGAGTTGCTCAACAGAGTATTCCTAGTTTCTGACTTGCTCTTGATCATAGAATCCCTACAGTGTGGAAACAGGCCTTTCAGCCCAACAAGTCCACACCAACCCATTCCCCTACATTTACCACTAACTAATGCATCTAATCTACAAATCCCTGGGCACTATGGGCAATTTCCCATGGCCAATTCACCTGGCCTGTACACCTTCAGATTATGGGAGGAAACCAGAGCACCCAGGGGAAACCCACACAGACACAGGGAGAACGTACAAACTCCACACAGACGGTTGGCCATGTCTGGATTCGAACCTTGGTCCCTGCCACTGTGAGGCAGTAGTGCTAACCACTGAGCCACCGTGCCACTCACTGTACTCTTGTAGCTACTGTGTTTGCATGACTGCTCCAGTTGAGTTTCTGGTCAATGCTAATCCTCAGGATGTTGACACTGAGGGTTTAGGTAAATTGTATAAATGTTGTGCTGCTGATTAACAAAACCAAAATTGTCACGTTGAAGTGATTTTGCTTTTTGATCTTCAACACAGAGCAGTGAACACTTGAATGTGTGTCTTCGGAAACTCATTCAAATCAGAATGAGTAAAGCTGACAAGGGATTTGAGGAGCAAAAGACAAACTTTGAACCCAGTCCTGTGGAGCCAGTGGAATATTGGTGCAGTGGATCATTGATACATTAGTCAAAGATTGCAACAGTTCTTTTTCTGTCAGTATTGGAAAAAATGGGGAAAGTGGCCAGACGGCTGTTGTGATGTAAGGCTTTTCATGTGCAGTCCTAGAACAAGTATCAACCGAGGCAAGGAAGAGAATGAACTCTGACCTTGGTTCGACACTCCTTTGTTGCATTGATTAGAACTTGCTGTCACCTGAGCAGGAATTCTGTGGCATTTTATCATATTTGTTTGTAACCATTCAGTGAAAATTTGAGTGGATGGAATGGAAAACACCGATGCCGAAATCTTGTAATGTTGACTTTAATCCAAAGCAAAAAGACATGCTATATAGTATCTCTCACATCTCAAAATGCCAAATTTGTTCGTGGCTCCTTAAATACTTTTAAAGTGTGCTCACTATTGGAACCTTGGCAATAACTTTGATATTTTCTAATCTACCTGTTCAGTGATGTTGTTACATACCTTGGTAGAAGGTAGGACCTGACCCCCAGGCATCCTGGTCAAGAGATAGGAGCATTGCCACAATATCAGAAAGGCCATTATTGGAATGGAGTTTTATATAATTGACCTCTTTTCTTTTGAGACTCAAGTCAGGCCTCCCCAAAGTGGAGAGGGGTCAGGGCCCCACCTCTGAGAAAGACGTGACCACACTGGGGCTCTTTGTGAGCTACGATGGTTGAGCTCTCTGTCTCAGAGGTGCCTGCTCCCTCCGTTCTGGAGTCAACTTGAAGCACGGCAAATTGGCAAAGATTACACTTTGGCTATTTCAGAATGACTCAGACCACATGTGTGGCTGTCCCTGCATGTGGGATAGCCCTCGATACTTTACACCTGCATGTTCTCGCCAGGTGCCTGGATAGATCAAAAAGACCAGAAATCTAGTAGCTGAAGTAGGCCATTTGGCCCATTGAGTCTGCTTCACCATTCGTTAAGTCATGGCTGATCTGATAGTCCCCAATCCAAGCTTCTTGCACGGTAAGGGTTGTGTCAGTGCTGTTAACAGTATTTATGCCTTTTAGTTTTTACATTTCCAACATGAATTTTCTTGAAAGCTCTTTCACCTGAATTACACAGTTGTGAATATGTTTTTATAATTATTTTGCACAATTTAGACACTATGACTCAAGCAGAAAAGGAATTTTTTGACGTTTCCTGATGTTGTAATCTGCTTCATCAACAGCAGGAGTAAGGGAAATGCACATTTTGCCAACATGGAGAGTAAATGTGGAGGTTACTCCAACAGTACTCGGATAGTGCCAACTATGGTCCTTTGAGGCACCTTCAAAACATGGCTCCTTCTTTATGGTAAACATCACAAATGTGTGCCAGACTGAGATTACTGGAGTAATACTCTGAAATTATAGTAGGTTGTTGGAGATTTAATTGTGAATTAAAAGCTTCACTTTTAAATAATTAATATTCAGAACCTGTGACATTGATGCATTCAGAATAGTAAATAATTTGAAAAGAGGTGTAAGCTAAGTCTCAGTATCTGGGATCAGGTGAACTATGTTTCCATCTGTGTACCTTTCTTCTCTTCTGTTGATAATACTAATTGTTTTGTTTTAATTTGTTTATGTGACGTGAGTGCCATTGGCTCAATCAGCACTTATTACCCATCCTTAATAGCCTAAAAGCCAATTAAAGGTCAGCCACTTGTTGTAGGCCGGACCAGATAAAGATGGCCAATCCGCCCCACAACAGTATATGAGTAAAACATGTGTAGTTTTTTTTACTACCGTTGACATACAATCATCATTGGGCTATTTTTCTTTTAATTGCGTATTTCCTCTATTGAATTCAAATTTCACCATCTGCGATGGTGGGATTTGAACCCATCTTCCCAGAATGTTAGCCAGTGGTCATGCTTAACTTGTCCAGTGGTGTTACTACTACATCACTCCTGCAAGCTTATTAGAAATCTGCATGAGTGACCACTCTCCAGTAACTCCTTCTTCCTCACGCTTATGCCTAGATGGATGACTATAATTGACCTATTGGTCAACTGTAGGCCCTAGCTATCCGGTAGTGTTTCCAACCAGTGATCGCATTGCATTGGAGTTTCACACTGCAGCAGGACGCCATTTGGCCCATTGTATGCGTGACAGCTCTTTGATCTGTCTATCCAATTCGTCCCACTCCCTCACTCTGTCCTATACCCTTAGAAAGATTGTTCTGTTTTGACTGTTCTGATTGAATCTGCTTCCTCAGCCCTTTTTAGTCTGTGCATGCCAGATCATAAAAAAAACCCTTGCATTGAGAATTCCTTCTGATGTCCCAGCTGGTTGCCTTGCTGTTTACTTTAAACCTGCTATTAGGAATAGCTTCACTTCCTGTCGCAATCCCTCACAACTTTTCAAATATAGTTTATTGTTGAATGGGAATAGACAACTTTTTAAATTCATTCACGGGATGAGGGTATCGCTGGCTATGCAGCATTTATTGTCCATCCCTAATTGCCCAGAGGGTATTTTAAGAGTCAACCACATTGCTGTGGGTCTGGAGTCACATGTTGGTCAGACCAGGTATGGATAGCAGTCTCCTTCCCGAAAGGACATTAGCAAACCCGATAAGTTTTTCCAACAATCGATTCATAGTCATCATTTTGCACTTAATTTCAGATATTTATTGAATTCAAATTCCACCATCTGCACATGTAAAGTGTCAAGTGCGATTCCACATGCAGGGGCTGCCACACCTGAGGTCTGAGTCATTCTGAAATGGCCAAAGTGTAATCTTTGCAAATTTGCTGTGTTTCAAGTTGACTCTACAACGGAGGGAGCAGGCACCTCTTAGACAGAGAGGACAGCCATCATAGCTCATAGTAAGCTCCAGAGTGATCATTTCTTTCTCAGAGTTAGAGTCCTGACCTCTCCTCACTTTGGGAAGACCGGACTTGAGCCTCCAAAAAAAAGAGGTCAATTATATGAAACTCCATTCCAATAATGACTTCTCTGATGTTGTGGCAGTACCGTGGGGGGGGAGTTGAACCCCGGTACCCAAAACATTACAAATAATTCTGCTATAACCTGACAAAAATCACACCATAGAAAATGACTATAGAAAATCGCTATCCCCGTTCAGAAGAAAGTTTGTGTTATCCAAATAACGTCCACAATTCGTCAATTTGTGCTGACAACATGTGCGCTATAGCAGAATGACCTGTACCTGGGTCTCTGGGTTAACAGTCAAGGGTGTGGTGCTGGAAAAATGCAGCCGGTCAGGCAGCATTCGAGGAGCAGGAGAGTCGATGTTTCGAACAGGATCTCTTCACCAGGAATGAGGATTAACAGTCCAGCGATAATTCGGCTAGGCCATTGGCTCATTGCTGTCCGCATTCCATTCCCACAGGCCTAGAAGCGTGTTGGAGAGCCCAGCTCACACCCCAGCCGAGATTAACCATCTTCACATTGGTCTGGGTGCAAATCTCAGAACTAAGAAATAAAAGCTCCCCTTCACACCAACCTTACCATGTTTCCCAACTATAGCTGAAGGTTCCATTAGCTTAAAAGCTCAGTAAATGTTGTGCTGTAGGCCAGTATTTCCATAACATTCTACAGCTGGCAGGAAGAGGTAAGAATAAAGTAAGGACTGCAGATGCTGGATCTCAAGAGTCGATAAAATGTGGAGCTAGAAAAACACAGCCGGTCAGACAGCATCGGAGGAGCAAGCAAGTTGACATTTCGGGTCAGGACCCTTCATCAGGACTGGGGAGCAGGAAGGGGTCTCAGAAATAAATAGGAAGAGGGGGTTGGGCAAGGGGAAAGATGTGATGGTAATAGGTGGACGCAGGAAAGTGGGTGATTGTGATTGGGCAGTGGGAAGAGTGGCGTGGATAGGTGAGAAGGAAGGTGGCAGGATAAGCCAGGTCAGGGAGGCAAGGAGGAGACGGAGATTGGACATGGGATGAGGTTGGCGGTGGGGAGAATTTGAAGCTGTTGAACTCTATGTTGAGACCATTGGGCTGCAAAATCCCGAGGTGGAATATAAGGTGTTGTTCCTCCAGTTTGCGTGTGACCACATTTTGATAGTGGAGGTGGCCTAGGATGGACATATCGCCAAGGGAGTAGGAGGGGCAATTAAAATGGCTGACAACTGGAAGATGGTGATGATTGGAGCGTACAGAGTGCAGATGCTCAGTGAATCGATCTGTTTTTGACCAAGTTGCCCAAAGAACGTTGCCATAGTTGACCAGTTTAAGCAGGTCCACCTTCACTGTAGCTCAGTGGGTCTCACTCTGAGCTATGGTTAGAAGATTTTGCATTCAAACAGCATGGCTGACAAACCAGTGCCATACTGAGTGAACGCTGCACTGTCAAAGGAACAGTTTCTTTCTGATGTGATGTTCAGCTGAGGCCTGTCTGCCCATCGAAATGTGTCTGAAAACATTATTTTGAAGAAGAGGGCGAGGAGTTGCCCTGGCCAATACGTATCCATCATGCAATGTGGCAAAGAGGGTTATTCAAGAACGATCATAAGTGTGGGCTCATTGGCTGCCATGCTTCCTGCATTTCAACAGCGGCCACCCTCCAACCGCTGCTGAACGTTTTTGTTTGGGACATTCTCGGGTTGCGAACGGCGCCATCAAAATGTAAGTCTTCGCCGCCTTTTGCCAAGGGGGAGGCTGTCGCCAAACAGAAAAAGAAAAGGGGGGGAAATATGAAGTGAGAATATGATTTAAAGCAAGAGGCATTTCAGAACCAGATTTATGAGAGGGCAAGTCAACACAGGTCTCAGTTTGCGCTGCTGCAGTCTCTGGGTTCCGACAGGTGAAACAGGATATTAGAAAAATCAAATTACTGCTTTATTGAAAAATACGTATTACTGTCAGCATGGTGAGCTGTAATTAGTTTTCTCAAGAAACCTGTGTAAACCTATATTAGAGCATAGTATAAGCTGGATCCTGACAGGATGCTGCTTGTACTGATATGGCACAGAGATTTGATGCTTCTCCTTATGTATATTGTATACACAGACATCCCAGCAATCTTTTTATAATGCATTTCTTCAGTTCATAAGCAGATTTTTCAAAAGATGGTCAATGTTGGGTCATTGCGGTTATCCAGGGAGTTCATTCATTCATTTTTCCACTCAGAAACCAAAAACAAATTTGTACACAAGTCCTACTCCACATTCTTATTCTTGGTCCCACAAAAGATTATTGAGTCATATTAGTGGATGGATTTTATGGATTAACATGGCTCTCCAATCTCTACTGTTTTAAAGGTGGTGTTAGCTCATTTAGAATGGATGGGGCAATGTCCCAGTTAAAGTAATGGAGAAATGAACACTAAGCAAGGGTGTTAAGCTGTATGCCCATGCTGCTGTTCAGAATTGAATCTTTGCAGGTGTTCCGCAGGGTAGTGTCCAAGGTCCAACCATCTTCAGCTGCTTTATCAATGAACTTATAGAGTCACAGAGTCATAGAGATGTACAACATGGAAACAGACCCTTCTGTCCATTGTAAGGTCAGAAGTGGGGGTGTTAGCTAATGTTTGCATCCGTGTTCAGTGCCGTTTACGTCTCCTCCGTTTCTGAAATTTGCAAGTGTTAGGTTCATGAGTTCCTTCATGCCTGGGCTAACACAAAGATATTCTGTTGCACAGAGTAATGCCCTTCTATCAGCACATCAGTGGCTTAAGTTGAGATGGAGCCTGAGATCCTTATGCCGTCAGGTTACATGCTATAACACAGTGACGTTACTGTGAGTGTGTTTCTTGAAGGTGCACTGAGATAAGACAGGGAGACATGACACAACATATCCAAGTGTTAAATGTAGTTTGTAATGGAGCACCACATGGAGTTCTGGGAGGGAATTCCAAAATTTCGGACTCTTTTTGAGTAAGCCCAAATTTGTCTTGCACAGCTTAGCTGTAAATGCTCAGCTATTTATTCTGAATTGGGGTGGCACAGTGGTTAGCACTGCTGCTTAACAGCACCAGGGACTGGGTTCGATTCCACCCTTGGGCAACTATCTCTGTAGAGTTTGCACGTTCTCCCCATTGTCTGTGTGGGTTTCCTCTAGGTGCTCTGGTTTCCTCCCACAGCCCAAGGGTGTGCAGGTCAGGTGATTTGGCCATGCTAAATTGCTCATAGTATCAGGTTCATTAGTCAGAGGTAAATGTAGGGGAATGGGTCTGGGTGTGTTGCTCTCTGAGGTAACGGTATGGACTTGTTGGGCCAAAGAGCCTGTTTCCACACTATAGAGAATCTAATCTAAACCGTGTCTGTGTGTTTTAGACTTTGAGACTTGCAGAAACATCATTCAGCCTCCACAGTATCAATCTCCATAAGAATCTTATACAGGCAGTCACTGGGTTACATTCCAGAGTCCAGTTTCAAGTTGATTTTTACACAAGTCGGAACACAATGCAGGGCAATGGAAAGCAGCTGATCGTGAGTGCAGGAATATTTGCATGTCGGGTTTTTAAAATTACACCCCTGTATGGGATTACATTTGGACAGAAAAGTGTTCATAAGTTAGATGCTTGTACGTTAACATAGAACATAGAAGAATACAGCGCAGTACAGGCCCTTCGGCCCTCGATGTTGCGCTGATCCAAGCCCACCTAACCTACACTAGCCCACTATCCTCCATATGCCTATCCAATGCCCGCTTAAATGCCCATAATGAGGGAGAGTCCACCACTGCTACTGGCAGGGCATTCCATGAACTCACGACTCGCTGAGTAAAGAACCTATGCCTAACATCTATCCTATACCTACCCCCCCTTAATTTAAAGCTATGCCCCCTTGTAATAGCTGACTCCATACGTGGAAAAAGATTCTCACTGTCGACCCTATCTAAACCCCTAATCATCTTATACACCTCTATCAAGTCACCCCTAAACCTTCTTTTCTCCAATGAAAACAACCCCAAGTGCCTCAGCCTTTCCCAAGTGCCAAGAAAACAACCCCAAGTGCCTCATACGATCTTTCTACCATACGGCAACATCCTGGTAAACCTCCTCTGCACCCGTTCCAGTGCCTCCACATCCTTCCTATATTATGGTGACCAAAACTGCACACAATATTCCAGATGCGGCCGCACCAGAATCTTATACAACTGCATCATGACCTCAGTACTCCGGAACTCAATTCCTCTACCAATAAAAGCCAGTACGCCATATGCCTTCTTCACCGCACTATTTACCTGGGTTGGGGACCCCTCCTCTTTGTTTCAATGGGATTGCCTCTGTTCTCTGGGGTTTTAAAGAATGATGGGTCTAAATTGCCCAGCCTCTCAACATGGGTTAACCGTTTTACCCCAGAGACCTATTTAGTGACTTTCCCCAAAGCTCCAGTGGGTAGGTCTGTCTTTTAGTAAATATAGACACATTGTTCTAGATGTAACATTCTATGCATTCGGCTACTGCCCTTCAAAAGGACACATACTCAAAATTACTGTGCAACACAGTACTCTTCCATCTATTTTCTTGTCAACATCCCCTTCCCCCAACCCACCTCTGGCCTTGAGGCCATTGACTCTTTCTTGGAAGGAGATATGATGGGCACTCTTGCATCATGCTTCACCAACTGCTTTTCCTCCTGGAGAAGACAGAAGAGCATGTCCTTACGTTGTGTGTCCTAAGACATCAGGACATGCTATGGATCTGGAGGCTCATGGAGGCCAGACCGGGTAATGTTTTGTAAAGGGTATTAATGAACCAGATGGGCTTTTTCCGACATTTGGCAATGATTTCATGGTCATCACTAGATGCAGGACATCATAAAGCACTGTGCAGACAATGATAGGATTGGAAAGTTCACAGTGAACATTTGTACATAGCAGGATCCCACAAACACTGATGGAGGCAATGAGCGGAAAAATTCTGGTTTGTGGTGATGCTCGGAGTGGGTTAAGCATTGGTTAGTGTGTCCCTCCTCTCCTTCAAATAGAATAATTGTTTTCTTTGTTTTTCCATCCAGTCAGGTGGATGGAACCTTGGTTTGATTGCAAAAGACATCAGTGCAGAGAGTGCAGCACTCCCTCAGTCCTGCGGTAGAGTGCTAGCCTAGAATACATGCTAAAGTCTCTTGGACTGGAAATACTAGGCCAAGTAGAAAAAGCTTGACTGAAGATATAGTCTTCAATGGGAAGAAAGAGATGCAGAAAGAATTGGAGAGGTTCATTGAATAGACAGCTGAAGGTATGGCTGTCAACCGTGGATTGATTTAAACTTGAGAGAAGAACTGGAGGAATGTCGAAGTTTGTAGAGTTAGAGATTATTAGAGAGATAGGGACCAGTAACAGTAAAGGAACTTGGGAGGGAAAGAATTGATGAGAAAACGGAGTGAAGGATCGGGGTAGACAGGAGCTCCAGACGTGCTGAATGTGTATGGAAAGCTCTTCTAAAACCCTACAAAGCTGACAGTTGTATCAAATGACAGTCGGAAGCTAAAGAGAATTTGAGGTGGTAATCTTAACATGCTGGAAGAACTTACACAAAGCGAGGAACAAGAAAGGAACAACAAAGCAGAATTCCTATCCATCATGTATATAATTATGCATCGGCAAAGGCTTGCCATCTGCATATAAATATGTATGTGTGATATAACAGAGTTATATACATACATGCGTACATGCTCATAGCCACTTTGAAATTCAGAGCAACATGGATTTGCAAACCGGTTGACGGAGACATCAACCCATAATGAGCTGCTTAATCACACATCTGCAGCCCATGTAATAGTTTGCTTGCTGTCTGGGTGACTCTGTTTTGCAAATTGCAAATCTGGCCACCTTAGCCTGAGACAGTCTTTCTTCAACAGGAAGGATACAAATTAAAAATATGTCTGGTGCAATGAGCGGGTGACTGAACTGGAGAGGGAGAGAAATGATACCTTGCTGAAGAAAAAGGCTTTAAAAAAAATTTTGATAGGATGAGGGTGCCACTAGCTAGGTGCATATTTATTACCCATCCCTAATTGCCCAGAGGGCATTTAAGAGTCGACTACATTGATTTGCACCTGGTGTCACATGTAGGTCAGACCAGGTCATGTATCCTGAAGGGCATTAGTAAACCAGATGGACTTTTACAAACAATGGGTTCAGAGTCATTATTAGTCTCTTAATTCCAGAGTTTTATTGAATTCCAATTTCACCATCTGCCGTGAAGGATGTGGATGCTTTGGAGAGTACACGGAAAAGGTTTACCAGGATGTTGCCTATTACAGGGGATTTTAACTATGAAGAAATAGATTGGGTTTGTTTTTACTGGAACACAGGAAGTTGAGGAGTGACCTGATAGAAGTTTATAAGATTTTGAATGACATGGATAGAGTGGAAAGTTTGATGCTTTTTCCCAGGGTGGAAGGGTCAATTGCTAGGCAACACAGGTTCAAGATGTGAAGGGGGAAGTTTGAAAGAGATGTGCAAGGCACGCTTTTCACATAAAGGGTGGTGAGTGCCTGGAACGCACTGTCAGAGGAGGTGGTGGAAGCAGATACAATAGCAGCATTCGGGAAGCACCTGGATGAATATAGGGAACAGGAAGGGGATAGAGGGATACGGATCCTGTAGGTGAAGACAGTTTTAGTATGGAAGGACAAAATGTGTCAGCGCAGGCTTGGAGAGCTGGAGGGCCTGCTCCTGTGCTGTATTGTTCTTTGTTCTTCTTTCTTTGATTTGAGCCCAGGTTCACCACAACATTGCATGTATCGCTATATTAATAGTCCAGTAAAATAACACGAGGCCACCGTCTCCCCATGGTAATGGTATAAAGTGACTATTTCATTTCTTTCTGATGCAGGAAGTGAAGGGTGTATTTTGGCGACAGCAGCGAAACAACCATTTGGACACCCTTTGTATTTATGTTTTACTGCAGGCAACTGTCAGATTGGCTGAAAAAGGCATTGGGTGGTAGATAGAATTTTTAAAAAATGGCCACAAACTGGACACCAGTTGGACTAAGCGGGAAGAGGAAGGATATACTGTCGTCCTTAAGGACTACAAAAATAGAAACTGTGGGAAGAACTTTAGTTCAGCTCTGAAGAAGGGTCACTGGACCCAAGACATTAACTCTGTTTTCTCTCTACAGATGCTACCAGACCAGTTGAGTTTCTCCAGCAGTTTCTATTTTGCCAGCACCTGCAGTTTTTTTTTGTTCAGCCCTAAGGACTAGTTGGATTCAGAGGTTGGCATGCATACAGAATGTGTGATGGATAATGGACACAAAGGACTAATCAACAGGTTTTCCTTCCGAACTAGCACTTATTCCCTCCTCTGTATGTAGTTCCTTCAGTGTTTTGTATGATTACTTAACACAGGGATTCCCAAAACATGTGTTGTCTCCGCCAGTGGGCTTACGGGATGATGCTGTTACAAACTGAGAGACAGCGATGGCAAGTGTTGAGGTCTGCCTGGGTTTTGACAGCTGTGAGGCCCCATAAAATGCTCTGTCTTTTTCTCCCTAGCAGAGGGTGTGTGCTAAATCGCCTACTCCCTAAGGTCCGATTACTGCTACAACCACAACCTGTCATGAGGTGGCAATTTGCATTTCTCTCTCCGTGACAGAAGTGCATTCATTCACAAGGGGACGATGGATTTTCACCTCCCCTCGGGGTTATTTCTCATCATCAGATCTCGACGCACTGCATCCAGCTGTTTGCTGAACTCACTCAGCTTGGGAATGGTGTGACAAAGACCAAAGTCCATCTCGTTCGCCTTCCATCAATCTTTACTCAGGGGCAAATCCAGCAAATGTAAACCCTTTCCCACCGTGTGGTCACACTGAGGGGAGCAAGTAATTAAGAAATGCTGATGAAACATGTATTTACAACATGGGGCCATGTTTGTTTTACCAGGTTTGTGGACAGGGCAGGTTCCTTTGTGTCACCATTAAATGGGAGATTAGAATAGAATTATAACACACTGATGATACATTTGTGTGTGTATATCTATACAGCACAAAGTTGGGTTGAATAGCAATGAAGGTATTCTACTGGACTGGCAATCGAGTCCCCAGTGACTTAAAAATGGGAGATTGAAATCCACCATGACAGTATAAATAAATAGTCATAGACATCCACAGCACAGAAAAAGGCCCTTGGGCCCATCACAGCCGTACATGTCAAAAACAACCATCTCACTATTCTAATTCCATTTCCTAGCACTTGGCCTGTAGTCCTGTATGCTTTGTCACAAGCACACATCTGAATACGTCTCAAAGGTTTCCTGCCTCTCCAACCCTTACAGGCCGTGAGTTCCAGATTCCCACCACCCTCTGGGTGAAAAAGATTTTCCTCACCTCCCCCTCTAAAGCTCCTGCCCCTTCCCTTTAATCCATAGCGCCCCCACCCCGGTCATGGATCCCTCCATCAAAGGAAAACGTTTCTCCCTATCTACCCCATAAAGCCCCTCATGATGTTACACATTTTAATCAAGTCCCTTCTCAATCTCCTCTGCTCCAAGGAAAACAGCCACAGTCTATCCAATAGCTGAAAATCTCCAGCCCAGTCAACATCATGGTAAGGGGAGGTGATGGCCTAGTGGTATTATTGACTGGATTCTTAATTCAGAGGCCCAGCTAGTGTTCTGGGAACCAGGGTTCAAATCCCACGATGGCAGATGGTGGAATTTGAATTCAATTAAAAAGATTCTGGAATTAATGCTTGATGATGTTGATTGTCTGGGAAAAACCCATTTGGTTCATTAATGTCCTTTAAGGAAGGAAACTGCCATCCTTATCTGGTCTGGCTTACATGTGACTCCAGCCCCATGGAAATGTGGTTGGCTCTTAACTGCCATCTGGGCCATAAATGCTGGTCTGGCCAGCAACACCCTCACCCTGTGAATGAATAAAGAAGGAGAAAAATCACCTCTCCACTGCATCCCCCTTGTGATGTAGATCCCAGAATCTGGAAGGAAACAAGCTAATGCATCCACAATAGTGACCGTGAAACTATCAGATTCTCCTTAAAAACTCATCAGGTTCACTTACTTCCTTTTGGGAAGAGAATCTGCCATTCCTACCCAGTCTGATCTACAGGTCATAGGCTGTAAACCATTCAAGGACACTAAAGGCTGTGATTTATTGATATTAATACAGAGTATTGTGTACATAACAATTCTAGGTTGCGGGATGGCAGAGGCTTTGTGGAAGACTGAGACGAATTCTATCCATAAGGCCTGTGAAGCAGCTATTTTGTTCAGTCCATGTGCTTGTACTTCATGGACATGTGTAGGTGCACACATCAATCTAATTGCATCAATGTGTCCAATTTTATATGAGGAATATTTCCAAATCTTGTGCTTTTGTTGAATTATTCAGAATCAAAGAATCCTTATCATGTGGAAGCAGGCCATTCATCCCATCGAATCCACACCGACTCTCTGGAGTATCCCACCCAGACCCACCCCACTATCCTATCTCTGGAAACCTGCATTTCCCGTGGTTAATGAATGTAGCCTGCACGTCCCTGGACACTATGGGCAATTTAGCCTAACCTGCATATCTTTCGACTGTAGTAGGAATCCCACACAGACACAGGGAGAATGTACAAACTCCGTATAGACAGTCACCCGAGAGTGGAAATGAACCCCGGTCCCTGGCACTGAGAGGCAGCAGATAGTTACCCTTTGTTTGCTTCTCAGCATCTCAGCCTATCATTAGTTGACTTTGCTAATCAACCATTGCCCTTTTCTCCTGTCATATAAATTGTCATGATCATTTGAAATTTGGCATTCTTGCATTTGTTCTGATGAGTGATTCTCCTTTGAACAGTGTTTCTGTTGCCTGTGCCATTCTTTCTCCCCATACCCCTTCTCTTCTGTACATGAATTTTCTATAAAAGCAAAACACACTCAAAACACTCAGCAGATCAATAAGTATGTGGCAAAGAAAATAACTTCTGTGTTTTTGAAAACATTCCTTGTATTGTTATGTACAAGACCAAAACCCCTCAAAATAGATGAAGAAGGTAGCCTAGATCCTGACTTTTTCTGGTTTTAAAGGTAAGTGTTGTGTTCCAGATGCAATTTGATGGGTCAAATTATCAACCTTAAAGATACACATACTTTCTTCAGTTAAAATATAGCAAACAAAGAGATAAAAGAAAATAGTTGGTTTAGCTGTAACTCTATTGAAATGCTGAACAAAATGATTGATACAGTAACAACAGTAACTAGTTAACTATTCCAATACAGTGTCATCCCATAAACACCCCCTTGACAAAAAACAAATTTAGAAAGCAGATTGTCTCATGTGCAACTATAGCTTCCCAATCCCTGCTGAGACCCCAGCAACAACAGTGACTGAGAGCTAAAAATCCTAGTTCTATGGGGCTGGCCCCACCCATTCAGGCTGCTTCTATTGTTTCAACTTAATAAAACAATCCCAAGAGCTCACAAGTTGTTGATTTTATTTGATTCACCGAGCCGGCGTTCCACCTCTGTCTTAAAATCTCTCCCAAAAAAACCCCAGGACAAAATGCAACCATTGTATTGTCACAGTATCTCTTAGATTCTCACAATACCAGGTTATAGTCCAACAAGTATATTTGAAAGTACAAGCTTTCAGAGCACTGCTCCTTCATCACCTGACAAAGCAGTAGCACTCTGAAAACTAGTCCTTCTGAATAAACCTGGTGGTCTAGAACCTAGCATTGTGTGATTTTTACCTTTGTTCACCCCAGTCCAACATCAGCACCTCCACATTTTATATTCTCATTCTTTCTCCCTCTCTTACATACATTTCTTTGTCTCTTTATGTATTCTCTCCCACAACTCACTTTCCCTTTCATTTGCATCCTTCCAATGTAATTTGAAAAAAAATTAGTTGTCAGGGAGTCATTCAGTTTGGTTTTTGTCTGACTGCTGTCTGTGTGCCAGCTCCCTGCAATTGTCAAATCGAGCGCCCTTATCCCCAGTGACAGAATTTGTACCCTGTTTTTAGAAACAGAGAAGCAGCGCTACAATCTGTGTTGAAAGTGCCTGGTGTATCAGTGTGATTGCAGGGCCTAACTCACAGACACCATTCCTTCACATTGCACAGTGAAAGACTCTTGGTGTGAAAGAAGCTGCACAGCATCCTATTGCTGTCAGCGGTATTTATAATGAATGCGTTGGCATGGTGTCTCGATAAGGTATTTTAGCACATTAATTTGCCCATTTACTTTAATTGGATTAGCGAGCGTCTTTAAACAGTATAGTCGAAGAAGTTCATGTGGGCACGCCACCCGATGTAATCTGGACATATGAGCTCTTTTCTTCTCATTCTTTACAATAGGTTGAGTCCTGTCCCCCAGATGTCCACCTGTAGCCCTTTTAACCTGCATACTGTATCGATCTTGCTCACAGTATAGAGATACGTGTGCAGCTAATGTCACTTTCAGTTTCACTAAAAATAAATAAGATTTGGAACAAAAGGGAATTGAGGCAACAGTGGACCTGGGTCTTGTTTTTAAAAAAAAAATTAGGGGACTGATTGCTTTACCAGAGAAAAGCTGTGAAGCACCAGTCTGCACAAACAGCAACATTGAAAATGTAGGGTCGCTAAACCTCCAGGATGTTTCGGAGAAAAACATGGGAGTATTAAAAACCAGATGCTTTCTCATTAAAGAATTCCAGTTTACTAATGATAAAAACATTGCAGGTGGGCAGGACAAAAAGAAAAGTGCAGACTTGACTTGGCAAGGTGGCTAGAGATGGAAGGATAAATGCACCAATGCAGAGTTTGGCAACCCATGTTGTCATACTGCCATTTTGGGAAGGTGGCCATTTTGTGTGCCACAGCAGACTCTTCACCAGAGCCTGTTTTAAAAATTATTTTTTGTACTTCCAGTGCTATTCTGTTTGAATCATAATCTAGTGCAGGTGATGGGGGGTTTGGGAGTCAACATTCCCAATTATGCTGTCTTAGCCTCACTTCTGATCTAATAAATCACCAAATAACATGAGTTCAGTTCACCAAAAAAACTGTATACCATGAAACTGGGCAAAGTGGAATAATGGATTGGGAGGAAGAGAAGAAACGTGGTCCAGTAGAAGGAGAGACTGGAAGAACATTGAGATGACCTGTAATATGCAAAAGAAACAGGACACAATGGAGTAAAAAAGTTTGGATCCCTAATCACTGGGGAACTTTCATAGGGAATTTTGACAACATTTTGAAGCCGTGTATCAGCAAGTTTTGAGAAGCTCAGCAAGCAAACCAAATCCAGCAGTGTATCAATTCAAAGTTGTTGAGTTCTTGATGCTTATGCAAAATTCATCGAACCATTAACAAGCATAAACCTTTTTTTTTAAATCACAGAATTTTACAGTACAGAAGGATGTCGTTCAACCCATCATATCTATACTGGCTCCCGAAAGAGCTACCGAGCTAGACCCATTCTCCAGCCCTATCTAACCATGGCCATCTAACCAAATCACTTACACATATATATCCAGCTCTCTTTTGAAGCTTCCTATGAAATCTGCCTCCACCATTCTCCCAGGCAGCTTATTCCAAATCCTAACAACTTTCCTGATTGAAGAACTTTCACCTCATCTTACTCCTAGCTCTCTTGCTGACAATCTTCAAACAGTTACTGACGCACCAACTAGTGGAAACGGAATATCCTTCTTTACTCTATCAACATTGTTCATAATTTAGTTCGTAATTTAAGGCCACCTCTTAATCTTCTCTGCTCAAAGGAGAATATCCCAACTGCTCTAATTTTATACCTCAAATCCCTCAGTTCCAGTATCATTCCAGTAAATCTCCTTTGATCTCTCGCTAAGGGTTTAACATCCTTCCTTAAAGGAGATGCCCGGAACTGAGCGCAATACTCCAAATACGGTCTGACCAATGATTTGTAGAGATGTAGCATCACTTCCTCACTTTACTCCATGCCTTTATTTATAAACCCAAGGATTCTTTACACCATCGTAACAATTGTTTCAACTTGCCTGACTACCTTCACAGAATCATGTATGTGAACCCCAAGGTCCCTCAGCGTCCTTTAAAGTTGTACCATTGATCCTGTATTGTCTCTCCATTTTTCTTCTGTTAAAATGATCAGTCATGTGAGCACAACTGTGGTTGCAGTGTAAAACAAGGGCTTTGGTTTATCCACATGTTTTGTCCATCCAGGGGAAGAATACCAACACGAGTTTGTTTCATGGAGATCAAAAGCCCTACCTGTTGGAACTCTCTCTTTTAAAATCATTCCATCTTTTCTTCCTTTGCCAAAAACGTTCCAAAATTCAATATAAGTTGGGAACCCAAGCCATCCTTATATCTGACTCACCTCTTTTCGCTCCTATTCGATAATACTCCCTACCGAATGTTCTTTGCAATGTACACAGAGGCCCTTCTATAGGAAATGCGACAAATGATTAATTACTCACTTGCTCTGATCCTCTACTTGCAAATGGCATATCTCATTGAAATTGTATTAGATTTTCCAAAGTTGCAAATAAGAAAACTTTGGAGTCCTTTTCCTCATTGGAACCCGATTGATTTGAAATTCTATGCACTTTAAAGGCTAATCCCTTTCTGTTCAATAGGAATTGTAGAGTTGTTCGAAGAAGTGAACCTTTTTTATTTGACATGGTTGACTTTTAGGCTGTGTGCAGGATTATGTCAGTATAAATGCCAGGTCTTTAATAGCTGCCAGCTAAGCGACTGTTGTAAAAATGTAATTTTGCGCCTGTCAATAAAGTGGCAAATTGGGTTCGTGGGCAGTATAGACCAAGATGTGACTGGGAATGATTACCCTTTCAGAAAGGGCAAGGGGGTATCACAGGAAGAGAATTAGCTGTCATCTACTTCCCTACAATGAGAGCCAACCACAGTATTTACCCTGGAATCCCGGAGATCTTCCAAGTAGTGGTATTGTCTGCAGCTTGAATGCATTGACAAGAGACCATTTGTATGGAGGGAGTGCTGCATTGTTGTCCTTTGAGTGAGATGTTTGACTGCTTGAAGTTCAAGCTAGCTTTTGAAGATTCCATGGCACTCATTTGAGAAAAGCAGGAGATTGCCCGTGTTCATGAGGAAGGTTCCTGATTATTCCTGTATTGCTCTGGGTACAAAATAGAGATTTCCACATTTACTCACATATTCTCGCTTAATCCTAACTCTAAGGCACATCTCAAGCCCTGCCAATCCTGATAATGGTTGGGGAGACAATGGCCTAGTGGTATTATCACTAGACGGTTAAAAAAAGAGACCCAGGTAGGTTCAGGAGACCGGGGTTTGAATCCTGCCAAGGCAGATGGTGGAATTTGAATTCAATAAGTATTTGGAATTAGGAGTCTAATGTTGACCGTGCATCCATTGTCGATTGTTGGAAGAGCTCAGCTGGTTCACTAATGTCCTTTAGGGAAGGAAACTGCCATCCTTACCCTGTCTGGCCTACACATGACTCGAGACCCACAGCAATGTGGTTGATTCTTAACTCCCTCTGGGCAATCAGGGATAGGCAAACATTGTTGCCTGGCCAGCAATGCCTCATCCCGTGAATGAATTTTTAAAAAAAATCTTTTGTTGCAGCACGCGGACCCCAATTCCAACCTCCATTATGGCGTCTTCCTGGCTTGTGCCCAAAACATCGATTCCCCTGATCCTCGGATGCTGCCTGACTTGCTGTGCTTTTCCAGCATTACACTCTTGACTCTAGTCTCAAGCATCTGCAGTTCCTCACTTTCACGTCTTCCTCTCACAATCCACCCTCACCATCTCTCCCTGACTGTCTATTACAATTAACATTGCTAATTACTATTACCAATTCTATTCTTCGACCACTTACCAAAGCTTCGTCAGAAATTAATTCTTCTGTCTGTGCCTGAAGTCAGTTTTCCTGACTCTTCGCTTACTCCTTATTTGTATTTATCTTTGTGAATGTAAAAGGCCTTGCTTTTATTCACTTGTGAGATGTGAGTATCACTGGCTGGGCCAGAATTTGTTGCCTGTCCTTAATTGCCCTCAAAAGGGTGGTGTTGAGCTGCCTTCTTGAACTACTGCAAGGCTGTGTTGTAGCTAGAGTCTTAATGCTGTTAGGGAGGGATTTCCCGGATTTTGCCCCACTAGCATTGAAGGAATGGTGGTGTATTTCTGAGTCAGGGTAGTCAGCTTGTGGAGGAACTTGCAGGGTATGGTGTTTTCATGTATCAGCTGCCCTTGTCCTTCTAGATGGAAATGGGCGTGGATTTGGATGGTACATTCAAAGGAGCCTTGGTGAATTTACGAGAAGCCTGGAAGTTGTCCTGTTTGTTACTTTCTCGTGAAGACTGCATCTACAAATTTCTGAACGAGCCTATGATTTGAAAACCACACATCCCTCACAACACTGCGCTAGTCCATATTTTTATTTTCTTGTTTATGTACCCATTCAGATTTCTGTATTATCACAAAATAATCAGTTTATTCAGCAGTTGCCAAAGTAGCCATCTTAACAAATATTTGATGTGGGAAATTTAACAGTTTGAGGAACATTAATTTGCAGCTATTTTCCCGGCTGTTTTGAAGCAGTGCTGTGACATTTCATGCATTCAATGGTTTGACGGAGATGACACAATTTTTGCAACAAAGTATTAACTTGGCATGAGAATCTGAAGGACATTATATAAAATTCCATTAGCTGAGCCACTTCAGATGTTTTCCTTCTTTATTTTTTTATGGGGATGCTAGTGTTGCCAGTACTTCTTCTCTACTCCAACTGCCCTTGACCAAACAATGGTGATCTGCCTTGTAGTTGAGTGGTTTGTTTGGCAATTTCAGAGGGCAATTAATAGTCAACCATCTTATTGTGAGCATGGAATCATATCGAGGCCAGAGCAAATAACATTGGCGGATGGGGTGGCTCAGGGTTTAGCACTGCTGCCTTGCAGCACCAGGGATTTGGGTTCATTTCCACCCTCGGGTGATTGTCTGTCTGTGTGCAGTTTGCATATTCTCCCCGTGTCTGCATGGGTTTCCTCTGGGTGCTCCGGTTTCCTCCCACAATCTAACGATGTGCAGTTTAGGTGGTTTGACGGTGCTAAATTGTCCAGGGATGTGCAAGGTAGGTGGATTAAGCTTGGGAAATGCAGGAATGGGTCTGAATGGGATATTTTTTGGGGGGTAGGGTGGAGCCAGTGTGGTCTTAATGGGCCAAATGGCCTGCTTCCACACTGCAGGCTTTCTATGACGCTAACTTTGATAAAATACACCAGTAACCTGGATTTCAATGATAATCTGGTAGTCTGTTGGTCTCTTAGCTCCAGAATGCAATTCAGGACCTTTCTGCATAGTAATTATTTACGTTTCCCAACCACCACCATATGATTTGTGCCACTGGGCAATTGGTTCAGTTACTGAACCCAGAAACATTACCAATTGTGCTACTCTCCAGTGCAAGTAATTGTGTGTCTGAATTTGTGATGTCCGTATGAAGCTAAAAAAACATCCTGTTATAGGACATGGTATTGTATTAATGGACAATCCCTAGTTGTCCTTGAGAAGGTGATTAGATTAGATTATATTACAGTGTGGAAACAGGCCCTTCGGCCCAACAAGTCCACACCGACCCGCCGAAGCGCAACCCACCCACACCCCTACATTTACCCATTACCTAACACTACGGGCAATTTAGCATGGCCAATTCACCTGACCTGCACATCTTTGTATTGTGGGAGGAAACTGGAGCACCCGGAGGAAACCCACGCAGACACGGGGAGAATGTGCAAACTCCACACAGTCACCTGAGGCGGGAATTGAACCCGGGTCTCAGGCGCTGTGAGGCAGCAGTGCTAACCACTGTGCCACCGTGCTGCCCATGAGCTGGTGTCTTGAACCACCACAGTCCATGTGACATTGCTGTTGTTCAGGAAGGAATACCAGGATTTTGACCCCACGGTTTGATTGAGGCTATGAATATTTGTTGGGTGAGTTTTTGTGACTCAAATAGAGCTGTCAGACCTGTCATTGTCTGTCTGAAACAAGATGTTAGCTCTCATCTGAAGGAGAGGGACAAGATTTAAACAGGACCTGAGGGGCAACATTTTCTCACAAAGGGTGGTGCATTTATGGAATGGACTGCCGGAGGAAGTGGTGGAGGCTGGTACAATTACAGCATTTAAAAAGATGGGGAGATAAATGGGAAGGAGTTTGTGGGATTTTGGGGCCAAGTGCTGGCAAATGGGACTAGATTAATTTAGGATACTTGAACAAGTTGGACCGAAGGGTCTGTTTCTATGCTACAGTTTTCAGCTGTGTTCCGGAAACTTGGTTAGAGACAAAAACAACAGCAGATGCTGAAGAAGGGTTACACCCGAAACGTCGACCTCTCCACCTCTCAATGCTACCTGGTTTGCTGTGTTCTTCCAGCCCCCTGCATGTCCTGAAGACTGGCAGTAACCAGACGTCATCATTTCTTGTCTAACTGGGCTTGGCATCATCATATGCCAGCTTTCCTGTATTTCTAAAACCTTCCTACATCACAATGGGTGGACATACTGACTTCAAGATTAGAGTGGTGCTGGAAAAGCACAGCAGGTCAGGCAGTATCCAAGGATCAGGAAAATCGATGTTTCAGGCAGGAGCCCTTCATCAGGAATCCTGATGACATACAACTTGTTTACACACTTGTACCAGGCCTTAAAATGGATGATGGTCTTGTTGATGCAGACTTTTTAAGAGCTTGGAGCACGTTTATCTCTACTGAGGTGCTACGTTACCTGAAAGGTAAACAAACCCCATCAGGAAGGAAGGGGCAGGCCATGCTCTCTGTTTCAGAAGAGCCTTGGCATGATTTAAAAATAAACTCCTAATCATAATAGATATTTGTAATTAGTCTGTTCAAAGACATCTGGATGGGTATATGAATAGGAAGGTTTAGAGGGATATGGGGCAAGTGTTGGCAGATGGGACTAGATTAATTTTGGATATCTGGTTGGCATGGATGAGTTGGACCAAAGGGTCTGTTTCTGTGCTGTACATCTCTATGTCTCTCTAAGTTATGACTCTGGAGCAATTGGGACTTGAACTTAAGTCATCTAGCTCAGAGGTAAGGACACTACCAATGCACCAAAAGAGCCTGCCTCAATCAGAACATGCTTTCCACCTTTGTTTAGAGGACCTTCAGTTTTGCTTTCAATTTAACAACCAGCTCCTTATAGAGTTATACAGCATGGAAACAGACTCTTTGGTCCAACCAGTCCATGCTGAACATAATCACAAACTAAACTAGTCCCAACTGCCTGTTCCGGGCCCCTATCCCTCCAAACCTTTTCTACTCCGGAATTTATCCAAATGTCTTTTAAACATTGTAACTGTGCCTGTGTCCACTACTTCCTCACGAACCACTCTCTGTGTAAAATATTTGACCCTCACGTCTTTTTTAAAATCTCTCTCTTCTCACCTTAAAAATATTCCCCCACTCCTGAAATCCCCCATCCTAGGGAAAATATAAATAGGGTTAATGGTAATTGTGTCTGTCACGATTTTTGAAATCTCCATAACGTTGTCACTCAGCCTTCTGTGGTCCAGTAAATAAAATCCCAGCTTATCCAGCCTTTCTTTATAACTCAAACCTTCCATTCCCAGCCACATCCTGGTAAATCTCCACTGAACCCTCTACAGTTTAATAATATTGCTGTAACAGGGTGATCAGAACCATATACAGTACTCCAGCAGAGCCCTCACCAATGCCCTGTTCAACCTCAACATGATGTCCCAAGTCCTATACTCAATGTTTATGCCTAAACATTAATTTCCAATCCTAATTAAGCCACAACTTGCATTTGTATAGTACCCAGTTAAAATTGTGCCTTTCTTCTTTGTGCCGAACATGAATAACTTAAAGTCTGTAGCAATTAGTTTTCAGCAAAAAATGCTCTTTAACATTTAATGGGATCTCGGTATTACTTAATGCTCAGTATTTATAACCCAGCTCTAATAGATGGTGAACTGAATGGCTTGATGGGCCATTTCAGAAGGCAATTAAGAGTCAACCCAATTGCAATGTGTCTGGAGTCATGTTTTAGATTAGAGTACCTACACCAACCCTCTGAAGAGTAACCCACCCAGACCCATTCCCATACTTACCCCTGACTAATGCATCTGACACTATGGGCAATTTAGCATGGCCAATTCACCTGACCCGCACATCTTTGGATTGTGGGAGGAAACCAGAGCACCCAGAGGAAACCCACACTGACAGTCGCCTGAGGCAGGAATTGAACCCAGGTCCCGAGCGCTGTGAGGCAGCAGTGCTAACCATTGAGCCGCCGTGCCACATGTAGATTAGGTTGGCAGATTTCCTGCCCTAAAATGATCCAAATGGTACTCCAACCGATGATAGTTCACGGTCACCATTACTGAGACTAGGTTTCGTTTCCAAGCTTTTATTCATTGAATGGATTAATTCATTGAATTTGAATTTAGCCAACTGTTGCAATGAGTATGAGCCCGAGTCCCTGGTTAGTCAGTCCAGTGACATCCTCATATCACCACCAGCTCCTCTCATATCTCTGTGCAGTGAAGCTGTGGTGGGATGAGTTATTCTGCAACCTTTTAGCAACGCAGGTGAAGACGCAATGTTGTGTGCAAATGTCCATTCCCAGTGGATGGGTGATCTCACTCTGCAGCAAGAACGAGCAGAGCACTAGCATGCAGGGGCCTTGATCACATAAATTTACCCGGAAGACAGAAAGAAAGAGAAGGAGCTGGTTACAGATAGCTCAGATTTCTGTGTGCTCTCTGCATGGCCAGTATCTAGGTTAATTTCTTCAGCCTCTCAATGACTTTGAGCATAGTTCCACGATTTGGAGTGACCTTCCCTAAACTTAACTCACCTCCAATTAGGTTTGTCTTCTGTCAAAGGTCGTCTCATTAGTGAAACGTTATGTTACAGTTCCAGTGAAATACAAGTCAACGGTTGATTTGAATAATGGATATTGCCATGTTTGTTAGCAGGTTGAATCCTCAAGTGGCGTGCATTATTTATCAAGAGCTGACTAGCCGCCAGTATCTCTGGTCAGAGAAACAGAGACTGGCACTGATGTAATTTCACTTCTTAAGAGAGAATAGCTCCTGCAGAATGAGCAGTGGACTGCTGTGCCTTGCTGTGTGAAGATGTACAGAAGCAGAAATTGATTACGGATCTATCAGAGCACACTTGAAATGACTGTGGTCCTTTTTGTCCAACTGTTGAGCCTCTTGCCAAACGGCAAATTAATTGGCATGACCGTATTGCCTTATGTTGCACTGCGTAGGCTGAATGTTAAGTGATGCATTTTATTTGTGGTCTATTTTTAATTTTTAATATTGATTCAGCGTTCAACTGTTTCTGCATAAACCTGAAGCAGATGTGATCCCAATAAACTTGAATTAAACAGTGGCATAGAAAAGAAAGACTTGCTTTTATATGGCACCTTTCAAAACCTCAAGACGCTTCAAAGGTTCTTCACAAGCAACTACGTCTTGAAATATAGTCAGTGCTGGAATGTAGACAGTGTGTATACAGCAGGCTCCCACCAGTAGCAATGTAATAATGGCCACGTCATCTTCTGATGGAAGGCTAATTATGGATCAAAACACTGGAGGGAAACTAGCCTGATCTTCGAAAGAGTGCCGCGTGATTTCTTTCACGTCTGCATGAGAGGGCAGTTCAAACCTCAGCCTAAAGCTTAAACTGCCAACAGTGCAGCACTCCCTCAACTCTGCACTGCAAGAAGCAAGCTGGATTCTGTGCTCAAAGTCTTTGGAGAGGGTCTCCGAAGTAGATGGACTAGTGGACTGAGTGTTAAATGAAGCAAAACAAAATACTGATAAAAACAGACATTCCAGAATAAAAATGAAGATTAACAGTTTGTAGCAGCATGGAGTGTAATGCATTTTTAAACAGTTTGAAGGAAAGGCTGATGAACTGTTTGCCTGTTGTATTACAAGTTATTCATCTCTCTGATTTCCAAACAGCTTGTAAGAGGTGCTAATTGGAATAATGGGAAATGATCTACTGCAGGATACAGGTCATTGGATTTTTTTTCTGATAAACATACACATATAAAATTTCTTCTGATTTTTGCAGTCTGCAATTCGTAGCAATTGACACATTCTCCCTTTTTAACAGGGCTCTATTTTTAGTCTGGTCTAACACTCGAAGCCCACTCCACGCTCAACTGCTATGGTTTCCATGGTGGCCTGTAACTCGCGCCGCATGCCAATGACAGAAGTTTGTGGGGGAGAGGTAGTGAGACCTCCCCCATTCGTTAATTCAGCCGACACCAGATTTTAAGATGCTGCTTTCTGTTACTGTTGTTCGATAAAGACTTAAATTTTGTTGCAACAAGGAATCTGAGACTTCTGTATTGAGCCTGGCTTTGTAATCTTCTGGAGTCCATATCACATTTTGTCCAGTCCCAACCCATTGCAATGTTCACAACAGGGATTCATTAAAGATGATTACAATCTCTGTGTGTGAACACTAATTGCATTATCACTATATAATTATATATTATGTAATGATGTTTATCTATATCCTAAAATAAATGTCATTACATCAGTGTTTATCAGACACACTGCGTGGGGAAAATACAGATTTGAATCAGGGTGTTATTCATGCTTTCAGAGTCATAAACTGGAAATGAGTTCCTTATTTTTGCCGCACTCTTCTGGATTCCCTTCATGGATGCAATAGTTTCCCTGGTCTTGAAAGTCCTCCTTTGCTTGTCTCTGCTTCTCATATGAGCAGGGGAGTAACCTCATCCTTGCAAATCTCCAGCCCTTACCACAAAACTGTAAAAGTGCTTCACTTAAATGTGTTTTCCTTTTGTGCTTGGGTTGTGGGAATTGCTGGCAATGCCAGAATTGTTGCAGTCTCTCTGATTGGCCTTGAGGTGGTGGTGATCCACCTTGAACCCAGCAGTCTTTCCTGTATCCATTCACCCACTGTGCTGTGGGGTAGGGAGTTGCAGTCTCCAGTACCCCGAGATCACAATGCTGAAGTGCCAACAGGCTTAGTTTCCATTTCAGAGCCATTCTGAGGTTGAACGGAGAAAGTCATGTTTCTTTTTGGAGTCAATGAGAGAGGAGTTTGGTGATCCTGGGAAAGAAATGAAATCATGAGGGGCATGGATAAACAGACAAGGTCTTTTCCCTGGGATGGGAGGGTCCAGAAACAGAGGGCATAGGTTTAGGGTGAGTGGGGAAAGATTTAAAAGGGAGCTAAGGAGCAACTTCTTCACACAGAGGGTGGTGCGTGCATGGAATGAGCTGCCAGAGGAAGTAGTGGAGGCTGGTACAATTACAGCATTTAAAAGGCATCTGGATGGGTATATGAATAGGAAGGGTTCAGAGGGATATGGGCTAAGTGCTGGTAAATGGGACAGGATTAATTTAGGATCTCTGGTCGGCATGGACAAGTTGAACCAACAGTCTGTTTCTGCACTGTACATTTCTACAAGTCTATGACTCCATGTGTTGTTTAATTAGTTGGGAATAATCCTTGGCTTTCAATTGGCATTACTAAAGGCTGAAAGTCCCACTACCAACATCTGGGGGATTACCATTCACCATAAACTTATTAGCTCTAGCCATTTAGAATCATAGAGATGTACAGCATGGAAACAGACCCTTTCAGTCCAACTCGTTAATTTTAGTAGAGTGGCTGCAAAACTAGATCAGAGTCAAGGTAGCCGGCAGGGAGTAGTTCACCTCCAGATTACGTGATCTCTGTCCACCATCTACACAGCACATGCAGGAGAGTGATGGAATACTCTTGCCTGGATGAGTGCAGCCCCAACAACACTCAAGAAGCTCAACGCCATCCAGGACAAAGCAGTCTGCTTGATTGGCACCATATCCACAAACATCTAGTCCCTGCACCGCCAATACAGCTCAGCAGTAGTATTGTTTCATTTATGAGATGCAGTGCAGGAATTCACCAGCAATCCTTAGACAGCACCTTCTAAACCCATGATCACTTCCCTTTAGGAGGACAAAAGCAGCAGATACATCACATGGAAGTTCCCCTCCAAGCCACTCAGCATCCTGTCTTGGAAACATATCACTGTTCCTTCACTGTCACTGGGTTGGATACTTGGAACTCGCTCTGTAATGGCATGTGGGTCTACCTGTGCCAAGTAGATTGCACCTATTCAAGAAGGCAGCTCACCACCACCTTGTCAAGAGCAAAAAAGGATGGGCAATAAATACTGGCCCAAGGATGAATTTATTTTAAGAAAAGAACAAACTGGATACAAAAGCAAGAGGGAGGTATAAGATTCAATCTCCATAAGTTTCATCCTAAGTGCTATTTGTTCATCAAGCTGTCTCTATAAAAGCCACACAGACAGTGACATCAGAATTGGCATCAGATGAATGAATGAGCTCCCGTTCTGTATTGACTCGGGTCTATTGAGCTGAAACATTAGTCAGAACCTTTATAGCCCCAACCGGTGCCAATAGTGGAGGTGAAAGCAAAACTTGTGTTTCGTCTCCTTTAGATTTCTTATGGAACAGAAACAATTTTTTTGTAAAGAAATCCGAAGCCTGCGGCATTAAATGATTGGGAAGTTTGACTTTTCACTTGGCCAACAATAGCAGCTGAACTAATTTTATTTTCGCTCCAGCAAAACTTGCCTTTTGTCTCCTTTAGATTTCTTGTGGAACAGAAACAGTTTTTTTGGTAAAGAAATCCGAAGCCTGTCGCATTGAATGATTGGGAAGTTTGACTTTTCACTTGGCTACCAACAGCAGCTGAACTGATTTTATTTTAGCTCCAACCATTTGTTGAAATTTAAACCTGACTTTTTGATCGTATTGATCTGAAACCTGGCCAAATTTCAGTCAACCGCTTCCAAGCTGCTCATTGCAACAAAAAGATTGAGGAGGAGCAGGGTGAGTAATCTTGGGCAATCACCCTGCGAGTGAATAACATTGCTTTGAAAGATCTTGTTGTTTTAGCCTTGTTTCAAATGTATAACAATGGAAATAGCAGGCTTTACGAAATTATGGTTCATTGGCAGTGGGGGCTTGGATCTTCAATATCGATGCTATTTGCAAACTCCAAGCTAATAATCCTTCTGCACATATGCAATTGAATCCAGAGCCCTCTGAGTCAGAAATAGAAATGGAGCCAGTTGCCAATCTCTCTTGAAATGAGAGCAGTGATTGAAAAGGTGACAAGGCTGAAGTTCAAAATGCTTGTTTGGATTTGGGATGAAAGCACAACCTTGCGGAGGAGTGCAGACTGCATCACCCTTCGTCTCATCTCGAGCTAGCCTTGAGCACCCTAGCAGAAATGATGGCATTGCCTGACCTAGTGTCCCTCAATTCAAAACACAGGACATGAGCACATCCTTTGCTGCCTGTATACAATCTTGCATGTTCCTCCTTGCCTCATCAATATGTTGAGTCATGGCAACTCCATCTCAATCATTCCCAGGACTTGAAGACTGCAGTGCTCTGAAATTGTCCAAAACATTTTCCTGTCCTGTTCCAGCAGCATATGTTTAAAGCAGAATCTTCCCATGGGCTGAAAGGTATGGGTGTTGGGAAAATCACACGAGATGGAGTTTCTTGTCATCAAGGGCAGAATGTCCCATTTTTCAGGTAAGTGTTGAGCTGCAAGAAAAGATTCTCACTAGTCAGTGGTGAGAGGTCTACTTGTATTAGCATGTATTCATACCTCATCATGTGCAGTTTCTCAGTCTCCTGTCCACTGGATAGAAACTAGATGGGGACAGTTCCTTGTATCACCATCCTAAGTGATAATCTGGCAACGCTAATTGGCTTTTTGGTCTTCCAGATTCCATCCTGGACAACATTCACCAACAACTCAGGGCCCACTCCAGGGGCAGTTACCAGCCCTCTTCCCAGAACTGGTATCCAACGTGCACCAGTCTCTCTGCAGTCCTATGACATACCCCTGACTCATGACAGTATAGTTCTGCTCTTCTCTGTTGCACTTTGGAGCACTCTGACATCTTTCATTTCAAGGTGACACTGAGTAAGATGAAAGTGGTTGGCACACCGCAGAAAGTGATGCACTAATCAGAAGGGCGGTAAAGTAGCCCAAGGGAGTGAATATGAAGTGCAGAGGGCATGCAGGTTTGTAGTCTGGATGGAGGGAGTGGATGAGCACAAATGATGGAAGACATTGCATACAATAGTGAGGTTGCTGGACCTTGAGCCTTGCTAGCAGAGAGGTGATGATGGGAACTTACACTCAAAGAGTGAATAAGATCATAAACCTTCTTATATTGTTGAGCGTTTTCAGGACACTGCACTGGGTAGCAAAGCCCAGCATCATGGTACCCTCTGCCAGTGTTGTGACATGAAGATGACTTTCTTCTGCACCAACCCATCCATCAGAACCTTCGAGGTCCTGCCCTCAAAGCATGGTGCCAGTTTTCCCTTATCCACTGTGTCCTGGGCAAACAGCACAAACTGTGCAATGCAGCTCTGGAAGGGGTGCACAACTGCCTTCAAAGTATAGTTCCGGTGCCAAGGATTCAGGGTTATCCCGGCAGTGCCCAGTACTTCCACCAGGGTGTGTGGCGCATTGTGCTCAGGCATTGAGGTAAGTTCAGAAAGATAGTGTGACAAAACTCGTATGGCCTCCTGGTGTGAAACTTGCCAAAATTGATACTTAGCCGATTTCTAGCATGATTCAGTCACTTATTTCTAAACTGGGTGGCAATTGACTTCAGCTTAATTTCTGCACTTCACCATGAGAATGATACCTTGGACTTTGAAGTTTCTCACAAGCTCCTGTGTTGCAACGAACCCTTCTCTGCTACCAACTGCAACTGAATATATTGATTGCTGATATAAAAAGATAATGAAATGTGGAGCGTATCTAAAAGGTTAGAGTGGCATAAAAGGAAAATGTTATGGAATTTAATAATTTAATGCCACTGCCATTTCAAAATGTAATTACCTTGACAGAAAAGTTTCATTCTCTGACATTAGTTGTTGCTTCATTATCCCATCTGCACCATGATGTGACAACCATTGATGATATATTTCGTTTCTCCCGTTTAAAATCATAGAATCACTGGTATCCAATTTCTTCTTATTTACCATAAATGGACCCCCTGTGGCACTTAAAGCTGCACACAACACTTATTGGCTTACGCAATTGTTTATTCCCTGCTGTAAGGGCTCTTACAATGGTAGTGTCCTTACCTCTGAGCCAGGGGCGCAAGTTCAAATCCTAATCTGCTCCAGAGATGTGTAATAACACAGTTGAACAGATATGGTGTTTATGTGGCACAGTGGTAATATCCATATCTCTAGGCTAGAAGATCCCGGTTCACCTGACCTGATATGTCTTGATATGATTGAACAGGTTGATTAAACTAATTTCATTGCTGGCTATGTAGTACAATTCTTTCAACAGGAGTAGAATCACGTCTTCCAAATTAGACCATGTCACACCAAGGTCAATGATTCTAACACCCTTTTGTTTTCACACAGAGATTAATTTCCATTCTTAATTTTTAAAATTCTTTTCCAGGTTTTCACATCTCTGTCTTAATGGTCTCTTCCACCCTCCAACTTAATTGGAAGCTCTACATCCAGTTACTTGGGTCCTGAGGTCTAAACTGCCTCCCTAAACCTCTCCATCTCTCAACCTCACAGCTTCTTAAAGGGTTTCTTTAAGAAATCTTCCTCTTGATTTCTGGCATAATATCTCATTGTGTGGCACCAAGGTTTTTTTTTAAATTTGGTAAATCTCCTTTGAAGCATATTTGGGATGTTTTATTATCCTAATCAAAAAACTGCTGTATAAGTGCAAGTTGTTTATAGCGGGCAATAACGTGGGACAACCATTGCTACACATTGGCAATGCAATGGATTTACTTTCACTTTCCTCAATAGACTTTGATACAATTCTAGCCATGGCCTCTATGTATTCGCAACTAAGCAGCTTACCACCTGGGCTTGTCCTTTCAGTACTTTTTTCCCCTGGCATGTTGTGGTAGTACAATCTATAAATAAATAGTCAATAGAAATAGTTAGCATGAATGAAAAGCAACCATTCCATTCTCTACCTTGGGAAATAAACTTTTCCTTAAATAGAGGCAGATGTTTGTCCAGTCAGAATTTACATGCTGTGGGATCCAGGGGGGATAGCAATACTTTATTGCAAGCACATTCAAGTTATTAACAGGAGTGAAGTATAAGGATTGTCCTAGTTTTAGATGCAATAACGAACATGTTTAACACACAGGCAACGGCTGTGACTGACAATGTTTGACATTCAGATGTGTTTTGAGGACTGCATTATCTCCTGCTCTAACACTAATTTGGACTTAGCCCCTCATTTCCTTTCTCCACCTTCTTTTGCTGATTGTTTCACTGCCCCTGGCGGGAGCTGTTTTAAAGAAACAAAATATTACATTGTCCCAAATGTTTGGTATTTGCTGATGAGTTAAGTGGGTGATTTGGTGGCGGGTTTCTCAGACTGCAATGAAAAAGCTACGGTTTCTCTGTGCCTGGTATCCTTGGGAGAAGGAGAATGCAGTGCCTTGAAACTTTCAGTGGGTAGGGACTGGGATGCATTAATCCCCGCTCCATCGCTATTTTGATTTTGTTTCCAATCTTTTCTTTTTGATTTTTGATATTATGACCAGTTGCTTGTTGTTTGTTAATTGGGAGATTTGACGGTAGGTTTATTACAATAAAATGAAAGAGCTGTATTTTCGCCATACTGAGACATAGTTAAAGAGGGAGCATGTGTTAATGACCAATAACCTCGAGGCTTTTAGAGAGAGGTAAGCACGGCGGGGGGCTTGAGTGCTTTACCTCCCCGTCGAACATTACTTTGATTCAGACTCTCCCTTGTTCACCACCTACCTTGACTTTTATTTTGCAGCTTTAATACTGCTTCTGTCGGTCAGTACTTACAGATTGATTAATTTGAAAAAAAATTGTTTAATTGATAGTCGCTCTATTCTCAAAATAAAAAGCAGCTGGGTTTTTCCCCAGTATGGGATTGGGCTTGTAGGTAGGAAGCAGAGCTGCACGGAAGGGGAAATCAGGACTTCACTGCACTGCAGTTCAATGATAAAACTGTTGTAAATCAGAGAGAGTCTTCATCTGGCTGATTCAGTGCTTTGATAACTGCTCATTAAACAGTGACCAATCACATTTGACCTTTTCTGATGTGATCGAGGAAAAAAATTATTTCAGTGATAGGTGAACTTGGCAGTGTATCAAGCAGTGGTGTCTCTCTCAATGCAGGGAAAAATCAAGCCCAAAATAATATTGAAGTGTCAAGTTAGTATGCTCTGGTTTCTCTTCAGATCGTGTGTGTGTATATATATATAAAATATCAGTACAAAATTATTATAGAGCCATAAAGCATGGAAATAGATCCTTTGGTCCAATTCGTCCATGCCGACCAATTTTCCCAAACTAAATTAAATCTACTGTCCTGAGTTTGGCCCACGTCCCTCTAAACCTTCCCGATTCATGTCTTTTGAATGTTGTAACTGTGCCTGCATCTACCACTTCCTCTGACCGTTCATTCCACATACGAGTCACCTCTTTTGTTAAAAAGTTGTCCCTCATGTCCCTTTTAAATCTTCTTCCTCTCACCTTAAGAATATGACCCATACTTTTGAACTCCCCCACTGTAGGGAAAAGACCTTTGATGTACACCTTATCCATACCCCTCATGATTTTATAAGCCTGTGTAAGGTCACCCCTCAACTTCTGATGCTCCAGTGAAGAAGGTCCCAGCCTATCCAGCCTCTCTTTGTAACACAAACCCTCCAGTACCAGCAACATCCTGGTGAATCTTTTCTGAACCTCTCCATTTTAATAATATCTATCCTCTAGCAGGGTGACCAGAACCATACACAGTACTCCAAAAGAGTCTTTACCAACGTCCTATACAACCTCCACATGACATCCCAACTCCAATAGTCAATGATCTGAGCAATGAAGACAAGTGTGCTAAACATCTTCTTACCCACCCTGTCTACTTGTGATGCAACTTTCAAAGAACTATGTACCTGAACACCTAGGTCTTTCTGTTTGACAACACTCCCCAGGGCTCAACCATTAGCTCTATAAATCCTGCTTTTGTTTGTTTTACCAAAATGCAATACTTCACATTTATCCAAATTAAATTCCTTCTGCCACTCCTCAGTCCAATGGTCCAATTGATTAAGATCCCTTTGTACTCTTCACACTCTACTATACCATCAATTTTTGCATCATCCGCAAACTTATTAACCATGCCTGCTAAATTGTCCTCCAAATCACTCATGTAAATGACCAGCACCGGTGTCCATGGAATACCGTTGGTCACAGTCCGATAAACCACCCTTCGCCATTGCCCTCAGTCTCCTACCATCAAGCCAATTTTGCATCCAATTGGCAAGCTCTCCTTGAATCCCATGTGATCTAACTTTTCTAATCAGCCTACCTTGTGAAACGTTGTCAAAGACTTTACTAAAGACCATACAGATAATGTTTACCGTTCTGTCCTCATCAATCGTTTTGATTCTGTCCTGAGAAAACCCAGGCAGGTCTGTGAGACACGGTTTCCCATGCACAAAGCCATGCTGACTATCCCTAATCAGTTCTTGCCTCTCCAAATGCATATAAATCCGATCTCTCAGAATCTCTTCTCGCCAACTTACCCACCACTGAAATCAGGCTAACAGGCTTACAGTTCCCAGGTTTCTCTTTCCAACCTTTTTAAATAAAGGCACCATATTTGGGGCAGCATGGTGGCTCAGTGGTTAGCACTGTTGCCTCACAGCACCAGGGTACCAGGTTTGATTCCAGCCTCGGGCGAGTGTGTGGAGTTTGCACATTCTCCCTGTGTCTGCGTGGGTTTCCTCTGGGTGCTTTGCTTTTCTCCCACAATCCAAAGATGTGCAGGTCAGGTGAATTGGCCATGCTAAATTGCCCATTGTGTTAGGTGCATTAGTCAGAGGGAAATGGGCCTGAGTGGGTTACTCTTCGGAGGGTAGGTGTGGACTGGTTGGGCTAAAGGGCCTGTTCCACACTATAGGGAATCTAATCTAATCATATTAGCCACCCTCCCGTCTTCCGGCACCTCACTCGTGGCTGTAGATGACACAAATATCTCCCCTAAACACCGCCGCAATTTCTTACCTAACATCCTACAATGTCCCAGTATAAACTTGATCAGGTTCCAAAGAATTATCCATCTTTATATTTTTTAAGACCTCCAGCATCTCCTGTTCTATAACGTGGACTGTTTTCATTGAGTTCCCTAGCATCCATTTCTTCCTCTACAGTAAAAAACTGATGCAAAATGTTTATTTAGAATCTCTCCCATCTTCTGTGGTTCTACATATAGACAACCTCATTGATCTGAAATGGGCCTTATTCTCTCCCGAGTTGCTCTTTTGCTCTTAATGTACTTGTAGAATCTCTTTGAATTATCTTTCACTTTATCTGCCAAGGCTATCTTATAGCCCCTTTTTTGCCGTCCAGATTTCCCCCCTTAAGAATGCCCCTGCACCCTTAAGACTTAAAAAGGACCTAAGGGGCAACTTCTTCATGCAGCGAGTTTGGACTGGGCTGCTGGAGAAAATGGTTGAGGCAGGTACAATAGCAACATTTAAAAAACATTGAACAGGTACGTGGATGGAAGGGTTTAAAGGGATATGGACCAAATGTGGGCAATTGAAACGAACTGAGTTGGCACCATGGTCAGCATGAATCAGTTTGGGCTGAAGGGCCTGTTTCCATGCTGTATGACTCTATGACTGTGTGAAGTTTGCATGTTCTCTTTGTGTATGCATGGGTTTCTGAGCAGTGTTATGAGCAGTGTTGGCCTGAGTTAATGCACCAATGAGGTTACGAGGTGAGACTTTGGGGGGTCATGAGCTCTCAGGCAGTGGTGGTTGCCATGGAGCTCAAGTGATGTGCTAGTGCCTGTGAGGATAACAGGCTGATTTTTTATAGGCCTGATTCTCACTTCAAGAAGAGAAACTATGAAAAGCTAAGTATTTTAGTCAAACTGAGTGTAATAACTGTGATGAGGACTCGAAGTCACTCAAAGTGTGAGACATTAAAATGAGAGAAAGTTTAGGAAGCTCTGACTCAGGTTTTGCAATATTCTTATTTTAAGAAAAGTGTAAACTTTATCCTCTTCCATGCAAATGTTGCTCTTGTTACATGAGCCAGCTCCTTCACTGTAGACCCTGAATCTTTTGCTAGGGAATGTGTTTTAACATTTTCTCAGAATGGCTTCTGCGGGGACAGGAAATTCAATCTGGAAATTGAAACAAAATCCCTGCATAAATAAAAACAAAATAAGTACACATTTTCCTTTGAGGTAACGTCAAATCTATTGCCAGTCTGAAAACAGAAAAGGCAAGGAATGTCAGATTTAAGATTCCGTTTGGCAGCTTTGACAGGAACTATAAAACAAAAGGCTTATGTTGTTCACTTCGAGGTACTTAAACTCTGGCCTCCTCAGGCAGAAGTTAAATCAAATGGGCTCTCGCCTAGATATTTCCCGGTAGTTCATGCTGACTGAATGTTGTTCTCGTTTTGAAGGATGGAGGCGTGTGGGAGAATATTTCTTTACCTTTTTGACTGGAATCAGCTCCTGTTAGGTGGGCCGCATTCACCTGTCCTTCTGAACTTCACATGGACTGGGTGTATACCTGAAGGGGCTAGGGGGGTAAGGGTGGAACTAACTCAGTGGCTCTTTCCTGGAACCGGTACAGCTGTGATGGGCAGAATGGTGTCCTTCCATCAATAATCAATGATTCTTCCATTGTTGTTTCCATCAGCCATCCACTGATTCTATGAATGTTGTTCAAGATGGTGGCAGAATAGAGCTACTGTGCTGGAGCTCTTCCACTCCGACCACTTTTCTGTTGGATTTTTTTTTTGTCCCTTATTTTTAAATTATTCAAGATGGAGGCGGATCATGGCAAAATTGAAAAAAACTTTTTCACTGTGTTTTATTGTTCTTCTCATTGTAAGATAAATGTGACAAATAATTCATTCATTCATGAATGGATGACAAGCTAGCCCTAAAAGATTATTCAATGAACTTTGGAATTGTCATGTATCTATCTGCTAATGCCTTCAGAACTGAGGAGAAACCAGTTCTGAGCAAGGGTCACTGGACCCGCAAAGTTAACTCTGATTTCTCTCCATAAATGCTGCCAGATCTGCTGAGCTTTTCCAGCAATTTCTCTCTTTTTGTTTCTGACTTCCAGCATCCGCAGTTCTTTCAGTTTTTACTAATGCTTTGGAAAGGCTTCTTTTAGTGGTCAGAGCTGAAAATGTGTTGCTGGAAAAGCGCAGCAGGTCAGGCAGCATCCAGGGAACAGGAGAATCGACGTTTCGGGCATAAGCCCTTCTTCAGGAATCCTGGTTGGGTCCAAGTTTTGTTGGTCGGAACGGAGTCCGGAGTCCGTGTGGGATCAATCGGTTCCGTAGGCAGGTGCTGAGGAAGGAGATGTGGCTGTGGTAACGAGTCTGTTTGAGAATGTGGCTGAAGAGCTTCTGTGCAGAGGAGAAGACCTGGGGGGTGCAGTGAGAGAGGGACTCACTGAAATCTTTGTAGAGGGAGGAAGAGAGCTTCTTCAAGGAAGGCATCCTTGTAAGAGGATTCGCAGTAGGTTCAAATCTTTGAGGAGAAAGTGAGGTCTGCAGATGCTGGAGATCAGAGCTGAAAATGTGTTGCTGGAAAAGCGCAGCAGGTCAGGCAGCAACCATTTTAGCGGTCAGCAAATTGAGGCAAAAGGGAAATGAAGGACTTTTCTTTATCCTTTCATGAGATGGGGAGCATGTGACAAGGCTACCATTTGTTTCCTGTCCAGAATTGCCTTTGCCTCGCTAGAACATTTCAGAGGGCACTCAAGAATCAATCGCATTGCAGACAGTCTGGAATTGCATGTCGATCAAATTGGGTAGGGTTGACTGGTATTCATGACAAAGGGTATTTGTGACCCAAGTGGGTTTTTACTCCAATTGATGATAGCTATCATAGTCACTCTTAATGAGACTAGTGTGATATTACAAATGTTGATTGCTTGAATTTAAATTCTTCCAGTTATGATGGGCATTGACCTCATGCCCCCAGGAGCATTAGTCTGGGCCTCTGGATTACAGTCCAGTGACATTATCACTAAAAGACCATCTCCCATTCTCTCCCTTTACCTCATCTGTGAAAGGGGATGATGCATGCATGTATGTGTCTCTCTCCTTCTGTCTGTCTCTCTTTATCTTTATTTCTATGTATCTCTTTCTCTCTCTTTATATCTCTCTCACTCTGTTTCTCTGTGTGCATTTCTCTCTGTCTCTTTCTCTCTCTGTCATTCTCTCACTCTCTCTATTTCTATCTCTCTCTCTCTTTCTCTCTCTCCATCTATCTCTCTCTCTCTTTCTCTGTGTGTATCTCTCTCTCATTCTCTCTGCATATCTCTCTGTTTCTCTCTGTCACACACACACACACACACACACACACACACACACTCTTCCTCTGTCTCTCTCTACAGCCAAGACTGATAACCACGATGCATAATTTAGTGGCACATCAGAACATTATGGAAATTAATTTGCTATTAAGTTTGAGGCTGCTCAGTGATCAGGAACTTTAAATGTACCTTTCAAATAGATTTGTTGTTCTAATGTGGACAGAAAATAAACCCATTCATGCAATTAAGATATGATGTCTTCAACTACCCCAGTACATGTGATTCCTTGACAGTATCATTCATGCTATCATCTTGTGATATTAATCCAGGTAACAAATGGAAGAAGCTGTTCACACAGGGCACACTAATGGCTAATGACATCATATATCCAGAGATACTTGGCTGGGAAGCACTGGTGGACTTTACTTTCATTACGCAGCTCATCCTTAGCTCATAGTCGGACTGATCTGAAATGCACTACTAGAAAGGGCAGTGGAAGTTGATTCATTATGGTAATGTTCGTAAGTAACCAGATAAATAGCAAAAGGAACAAATTAATGAAGAGTTACGGACAGAGGGCAGGAGAGTGAGACTTATTTGGGAGCTGTGATGAAGGCATGAGAATATGGTATTTGGTTGCATGGGTTCTAAGATGAAGGAAAAATGAATTTTCTGTTTCAATTCTGCGAAGGCCTGGCTTTCTTTTCCTTTAAAGGTCAGAACGTCATTTTGAATAATGAATTCAAAAAGGCAATTCCAAAAAGTCAAGAGTTTGACGTTAAACGATGAACCAGTCAGCTGGAGAGATAACTGCTAGGCCATTTTGACTTGGCTTTAATGAACTGCAGAGAATGAGTGAACGAGGGGGCAGAGACAAGTTCACACAGAGAGGAGGTCGTAACAGCAGAGATGCTGTCTGTAGTGATGTCCACATTACTTAATGAATAATTAAACACTTATTTTAGCCTGCATCTGCTTTAATTATTTGACTGGTTTTAATGTTGAAATGTCAGCAATGCCTATAGTAACGTTTTGATTTTTAAGTGACTTGATGCAAATTGGGAGAAAGAGTAGACTTTTTAGCCACTTGGGCTTGCTCCATCATTTGATAAGGTTGTATGTTGAATTTTATATTTTCATCTACTTCTAATCGCCTTTAATTCCCTTGCTGAGCAAAAAAAAACTATTAGTGAGTTTTGAGAAGATTTATAGCTCAGGTTGAGGTTCTGGATGTAGGTTTGCTTGCTGATTTGGAAGGTTCATTTTCAGATGTTTTGTCACCATACTGGGTAACATCTTCAGGGAGCCTCCGGACGAAGGTCTGATTTGATTATCATCGTCACATGTACCTAGGTTTTGTGTGCACGACAGGCAGACCATACCATACAAAATGCATTATGACCATAGAACAGAATGAGGAATACAATGTTATGGCTGCAGAGAAGGTGCACAGAGAGCAAGATCAATATTAAGTTTAAAATTTGAGAGCTCCATTCCTAGCTCCATTCAGACGTTTAATAACAGAGGGGATGAAGCTGTTCTTAAATCTTTTGACATGGTGTGTTTAATCTTTTGTATCTTCTGCCTGACAGAAGAAGTTGGAAAAGATTGTAACTGGGGTGGGGAAGGGTCTTTGATGATGTTGGTTGCTTTCCCGAGGCAGTGGGAAGTATAGATGGAGTCAATGGATGGAAGGCTGGTTTGTCGACCTCCCCCTTAAATATATTCAAACCATCAACTGTCCACTGAATGTCTAAGATAAAGAATTCCAAAGTCTCTCAACCCCCTGAGAGATTAAAGAATGTTCTCCTCTGACCCCTAATTTTAGACTCTACATCAGGAGACATCTTTTCTAAGTCCACCTTCTTAAGACCATTCAGGATCCTTTTACATTTCAATTAAATGACCACTCCTCTTTTAACCAACATTGAGTGCACCAACCCAGCCTTTCCTCAAAAGATAACCCACTCATACAGACTATGATGAGGCTGAGGATATGGGACAGATGAAGGATGCCTGCCTTACTCACTGAGATTTTTAACCTTTCCCACCCCAGTCCAACGCTGGCACCTCCACGTCATTACTCACTTTGGACAACAGCAAAGCCAAAAGTCAGAGGAATTAACAATTACTGCAAAAACAATTCTGAGGAAGGGTCACTCAGCCTAAAACGCTAACTCTGATTTCTCTCCACAGATACTGCTGGACCTGCTGAGCTTTTACAGCAATTTCTGTTTTTGTTTGTGAACAATTACTGCAGTTGAGTTTTGCCAAGTATCCCGATTTTCTCTAGCACAAACATTTAATTGTGGGATGCGACCTGATCCAGTGCTGCAGATCCCATTGTGAAGGTTCATTGTTATTTAAATTTGACTTCTTTCCCCTATTTTCAAATAGAATAGAAATCCTGGCGTTATCACCCATCACTAGCTGAAGCATATTATTTTTGAACTGGACAGTACTTCCTCTGCCCGTCTCCATTGCGGAAAATGCTCATGCTACATTTTTAAAATTCTTTTTGTGGGATGTGGGTGTTGCTGGCTGGACCAGCATTTATTGCACGTCCCTAGTTGTCCCTTGAGAAGGTGGGGGTGAGCTGCCCCCTTGAACCACTGAAGTTCATCTGCTGTGGGTTGACCCACAATGCCATGAGGGAGACAATTCCAGGATTTTGACACAGTGACAGTGAAGGAACGCCGATATATTTCCAAGTCAGGATGGTGAGTGGTTTAGAGACGAGCTTACAGACAGTAGTGTTCCTATGTATCTACTGTACTTTTCCTTCTAGATAAAAGTGGTCATAGGTTTGGAAGATGCTGTCTGAGGAATCTTTGATGAATTTCTGCATCGCAATCATGCAATTGTGGCTACAATACAGTTCAGTCAGTATCTGAATGGCTACAATCCCCCTCCTCCTACCAATTTATGTTTAGCAGCTTACTCCATTTAGCTGTGTAGCTGTTCACTTGGATTCAGTGCCATTGAATTTTCTCAACTCTCCAGTTTGGAAGGTTGGAGTGCATGTGTCAGAAGGTAAGAGTCTGGGAAGAAACAAAACAAGAGAGGAAAGCTTGAATGCTTTGCTAATTAAATTCTTGCGGTCTCTCCCAACAGCAAAATGTGATGAGTCACTAATCCCAATTGGCATTTTACAATGGATTAGACAGTGGTCCCCATGGACAACCACTCAATGGAGCAAGATGTAAAATGAGTTAACTCAATTCAGTAAGTAACCTTTTCCTATTATGAATCTTGCTGAGGAAAGGGAGACTTGGCTGAAGATTTTTTGTCTCTGTACTCATCAGGACAAATGCAAGAATGCCAAATTTGAAACAATCACAACTTTTATACTGTCAGAGGAAAAGGTGCTAATTTGTTGGCAGCTGAATTGGATGTGGAATTACCATGAAGAAACAATTGGCACCCCCCCAAAAAATTAAAAGATAGCAACAAAGTAAACATGTTTGAGCCTTGCATTCTTTTTTTTATTACGCAGGAGCTTGGGAAGCCCAGTGTCTGTTGCTTTCACTATGGCAATGCCTCTGCCAATCAGAGGCAACTTGCTAACCAATCATCTTTATCTCCTGTTGTATAAATTGTTCTAATTTGCAATTTGATATTCTGGAGTGTATCCTGAAGAGTGGATGACAGGTGTGCCTCTCTTTTGAGCAATATTTAAATTGCACGCTCACCTCTATCTTCAGAGGTTCTTGGCTCAAGCCCAGGAATGTGTTGTGTTGTTGGGGGCTCAATCTCTTTTCACTAAATTACTAAATTGAATATCTGGATGTGAAGCTGGAAAAGCACAGCAGGTCAACCAGGATCTGAGGAGCAGGAAAGTCAATGTTTTGTGCCAGAACCCTTTGTCAGAATGAAAGGTTTCAATTGGAAACATTGACTTTTCTGTTCCTCGGGTGCTGTCTGACCTGCTGTGTTTTTCCAACTTCACATCTATTGATTCTGGCTGCCAGCATCTGCAGCCCTAACTGTCTGAGTTGAGTTTCTGCCTGTTCAAGCAGATGTTAATTAATTTGTGGCACATTTTAAGACAAGCACACAGTTCTGTCTATGTTGTGGCTAACACCAGCCAGTAAATGCGATTAGTTAATCGAGTTTTCTGGATCTTGCTGTGTGTGAAATGACTGCTATGTCACCAACATTACAGCAAACCCTGAGTGCTGAAGCAAACAATTCTATTTGAACCTCCTATGGGCATTTCTCAGCTAAGTTATACACGAATCCCGTCAATCAGCTCCACGTGGACAAACAATGTAAGGTGGTGTCACTCCAGAAATAGTCAAGATCAGTGTGGTGCTGGAAAAGCACAGCAGATCAGGCAGCATCCTGGGAGCAGGAAATTCAATGTTTTGCTCAAAAGTCCTTCATCAGGAATGAGGAAGTCCCCTGAAACGTTTATTTTCCATTCCTGATGAAGGGCTTTTGCCCGAAATGTTGATTTTCCATTCTTGATGAAGGGCTTTTGCCTGAAACATTGATTTGCCTGCTCCTCGGATGCTGCCTGACCTGCTGTGCTTTTCCAGCACCACTCTAATCTTGACTCGAATCTCCAGTATCTGCAGTACTCACTCAGTCCACAAATAGCCTTGGGCACATTTCAGGGTGAATTATAGGTGCCACATGAGCTCTGCAGGCTTGGCTATGGATGAGCAACAGCGGAAACTATATGGTTGGCAAATACCAATTGTGCTTCTACGCATTTCTGGTTTGTAACCCATTGTTTAATGAGCCTCCGTTTGTGTCCAGCAGGTGGATATGCTGTTTTTGTGTCAGTAACTCGGCCTTTTAACTGGTAATGTTCATGCTGAGCTAAGATTCATTCCAAATTCAAGGCGTTCTTTGGAAGGGTGAAGCTGGCCTGTGCAGGGGTCAGCCCAGACATCTGCGAGTTGGCACTATCTGCTGTGCAGTAATGATTGAGCCTCTACCCATAGGAATTTAATGCTGGAGTACCATTGCTAAGGTAAAGTTCATGAGGTCAGTGGTTGACGGGGAATTTTCTCAGCACTATTTGCTTGTCAAGCTATGCTCACTGCAGGCTAAAGGGAACAGTTTCATTTCTTTTCAGGTCAATTTTAAGGCTTCTCTGCTCTCAGGCACATTTTTGTACAGTTCTAATATAGCACAGTTTCCAGGCTTGATATCAGGGCAGCCAAACAAATATATAACAGATATATGTCCTTTACTCTTGGCAATTGGGCATCACTGTTGAGGGTGACAATTACTGCTTTCCCCTTGATTGTGTTGAACTGACTGGCATTTCTGAGACTGAGAACACATGATCTGACCCAGCAGCAGTAGGATGGGTGGGTATTGTCAGTCGCCTTCATTGTTGAAGCGCTTTGGGACCCTGGAGTAACTTGGCAATGATGTCATGGAGCTGCTTCTCACTGGGTATAAATAGCCCAATAGGAAGAGAGAATTGCACGGAGAGGTGGGCACAAGATGGAAGTCTGTCCATTCGAACGTTCAGATTGTATGCAGAGATGCATGTGATGTGGACCCATAGACTTGTATCATCAGTAGAGTTTATCAAATTGCCTTTGAATAATGTGATTGCAAAATTAGAGCCTTGGTATATGTCTGAATGCCATGCCATGCAATATTTAGTCCTAAAGTTTAGTCATAAACACTTTTATCATGAAACTCAAACTTGAGGATAGTTCTTGTGGTTGCTTTCTGCTCTAATAGCCTGTATTGGACCGAAATGCACAATGTGGGCCCAAAACCACACGACAAAAGATCGTTCACTGAATAACATTACAAAAGTAACCAATTTCATTTATAGAGCAGCTTTAATGTAGTAACACATCCCAAGACATTTTACAGCAGAGGTTATCGGGTGGAATTTGATCCTGAGCCATACAAAGGAACACAGGTGATTAAAACCTTGAAGAGGTCAGTTTTAAGGAGCAATATTAAGGAGCGTACAAAGGCCAAGGGGTTTGGGGAGGAATGAGGGAGAGTTTGGGGCGAAGACAGCTGAATACACAACCAATAGTGGTGCAGTAATCAAAATTAGCAGGGTAAATGAGTCCTGTGAGCTGTAGAACCTCAGGTTTGCAGGATTGTCAGAGATTAGAGAGAGAGAGGGAGCAGTGAAGCCTTGGAAGGCTTTAGAACACAGATGTGGATTTTAAGAACACCTCATTGCCTTGACAATGCTTAATCTATTGCTGTCTGCAATAATCCAAGAAACCCCCAACATTTAACAGATGAGCAAACTTAAATTTCACCACTTGCCCTATCAGAATCACGATATGAGCAAGTTCTTTCCATGGCTTGTTCTTATCTGGGAATGTGAATTTTCAAAAGGACCCACTTTGTTTCAGTGGTAGGTCAGTTGCTTCTGTGTGAGAAGGTTGTGAGTTCACATCCCACTTGAACATAAAAGTCAGACTGGTGCTCTCAGCAGGAGTGCAATCAGAGCTGTTGTTTTTTGAATGAGATATTAAAACCAAGATGAGCAGAGAGAAGCATGGCCCTCCTTAAAATGCTATCCTTCCAAGATTGCAAAATTGACTGGCATATTGACCGTAAAGTGGCATGGAGTAATGAAAAGTTTATTTTTTATTTCTTCATTCTGATTGAGCCAAATGGTTTGTGCACGTCTTTTTTACTGGTTGATAAGTATCTTTAGGTCAACATCAACAAGAGACCTCTGGAATTTTTTTGGGGGAATTGAAAGGGCAATCAGGAAAATGAACAGATTGGAATAAAGAGTGGAGAACAGAAATGTTTTATCGATCTGTATAGCTATATTCAGGACTGCTTTGGCCCTTGTAATCTCTGGAAAATTTAAAAGGTAAAAGGTGGTTTCACAAACCAAGCTCATGTTTGTATCACAAGTGGACAGGGTGGTTAAGAAGACGTCAAGGCATGCTTACCTTCATCTCTCAGACCTTTAAGTAAAGGAATTGGGATGCTTTGTTGAGGTTGTACAGGATGTTGCTGAGGCATCTTCTGGAGGACTGTGTGCAGTTTTGGTTTGTTATACAAACGATATTATTAACCTGGAGAGAGGTCAGAAAATATTTACCAGGATGTTACCAGGGATGTAGGGTTTGAGATATAAAAATAAGCTGGATAGACTGGAACTTTATTCACTTGAACATTGGAGGTTGAGGGGTGACATCATTGCAGTTTGTAAAATCATGAGGGGCATAGATAAGGTGATTGACAAAGATCTTTTCCCTAGGGTGGGGGATTTCAAGACTAGGGGGCATATTTTTAAGGTGAGAAGAGAAAGATTTATAAAAGACAGGTGGGGCAACTCTTTTACACAGAGAGTAGTTTGTGTGTGAAATGAACTTCCAGTGGAAGTGGTAGATGCAGGTACAGTTACAATGTTTAAAAGACATTGGATTAATTTCATGAGTAGGAAAGATTTGGAGGGACGCAGGCCAAATGCAGGCAGGTGGGACTAGTTTAGTTTGGGAACATTGCGTGGACTGGTTGGATCGAAGGATCAGTTTCCGTGCTTTATGACTTTATGACTATTGAACTGTAACCTCAGATTCTAGCAATTACATGGACTGAGCTATGTTGGTTTAACATCGAACAACTTTGGATCATTTGGAACCCCTCCAGGTGTGTGTTTGGAATTGTTCACTGGTTGCTGTGTGAAGGGAAAAAAAGGCATAATGTTGCATGTTTTCGTCATTAACTATATTGGCATTTCTAACAGTTTTTTTGATGGGAGACCTGTGATTTATTGATCAAAGGGCCAGCAGGAGTTGGACCAAGTGCATTCGATTGTACGACCATGCCTGCTCTCTATGCTAACTGACCTGCTGTCCCCATAAAGGTTACTGCACCATCCTCCTCAAGTTTAGAAAAGTCACGGGGTCTCATGTGGTACAGGAAAATCACTTCTCTGTCTCACGAGGAGAGTCCCTTGTAGTGAACGTGATCAGACTGCTGTATGTTTGCAAATGTTTTGGGCAGCATGGTGGCTCAGTGATTAGCCTCACAGCATCAGGGATCTGGGTTCAATCCCAGCCTTGGGTGAGTATATGTTGGAGTTTGCATGTTCTCCCAGTGTTTGTGTTGGTTTCCTCTGTGTGCTCCACAGTCCAAGGATGCACAAGCTAGGTGGATTGGCCAGGCTAAATTGCCTATAGTATCCAGGGAGCTGCCAGGTAGGTGGATTAGCCAGGATAAATGCAGGGGATAGGCTGAGTCTGAGCAGGATGTTCTTTGGATGATTGGTGCAGACTCGATGGGCCGAATAGCTTATTTCTGCGATGTAGGGACTCTATAATTCGCAGGTTACATTGATAGACCAGATATTGTTATAGACACTTTGAGGAGGACCAAGTTCCCTTGAGATCTGAAGTTGTTCTGCCCACAAGTCCACATGATAATATTATTGTGGGTGGTGTTTATAACACTCCTCAGTGTTAACTCTTCCAAACCCATATAGGCTAGATTCCTGTGTTTTATCTGAATGGTGCATCACCCTGTTGAAAATTTAATGTAGGTTCATAAGGTCTTGTGGCAACTTTGTTCATTATAACGGTTTATGAAATCGTGAGGGGTATAGATAAGGTGAATGGCAGCTGTCTTTTCCCTAGGGTAGGGGATTTCAAGACTGGGTGGGGGGGCACATTTTTCAGATGAGAGGAGAGAGATGTAAAGAAGACAAATCTTTAGGGGCAAATGTTTTATACAGAGGGTGGTTCACGTGAGGAATGAACCTCCTGAGGAAGTGGTATATTTGGGCACAATTAGAATGATTAAAAGACACTTGGATGAGCACATGAATAAGAGAGGTTTGGAGACACATGGGCCAGGAGCAGGCAGCTGGGACAAGTTTAGTTTGGGATTATGTTTGGTGTGGACTGGTTAGACCGAAAGATCTGCTTCCATGATATATGTCTTTCTTAAATAGACATCTCTCTGGTTTAGCTCATTTGATTGAATGGTTTGTTTGTGATGCTAACAACATGGATTCAATTCTTGAACTTGCTGAGGGTGCTCTGAAGGATTCTCCTTCTCAACCTCTCCCCTTGCTTGAGGCATGGTGATCCTCAGATTAAATCAACCCAGTCATTTCTCTCTCTAATGACAGCGCAGCCCTATCGTTTCGTAAGACTATGTCTACTTTATCTCACTTGCAACAATCCTTTTTCTTTAAAGCAGTGCCATTTTTTCCAATTTCAGTCCACAATTAAAAATACAATCAGATAAAATGACATAGTCTTCACGCAATCTTAGACTTCCTTCAAGAAAGAAATTGCTGCAATACTTCTCTTGAGCTGTTCTGTCGAAAGTTTCCTGGAAATTCTCAACCATTGTTTACGAGACAACTTTGTATTACATTAAAAACTTGAGCTACTTATCAAGTTGTGGCTTTAAAGAGGTTAGTTGCTCACAGATCCAGCTCTCTTCAAAGTCAACTCAACTATACTTAAATGACCACTGTATCAAAATTACACTAATACGTCAACAGAGTAACAAATAAAGCAAAAGATCTCACTGGGTTTAGCTCCTTTTGTCGCTTTGATCAATACTTCAAGGGTTCTTATTTTGAAGAAAACTTGGAAAAAGTTAGAGGGAATTTTTAGCTATAGTCAAGGCTTTTTCAAAGATTGTCGGCAATAGTGGCTTTTCAGTGAAGTGTGATATGGAGATTTGCAGCTTTGGTAAATTGTGACAGGTTTGTCTCCGAATGTGTGTCGTGAGGCCTTTTTCAAAATGAAAATCCTGGGGAAAACTAAGGACGGTTTTCCCATTACTTTGTATTGCACCTTCAGATACAATCTTGAATGATGAAGCTGTCTCTGTGTTAATAGTTCCCTTATATCTTTTGGTGACTGCAGCAGACAGTTTATTTTTTTCGTCATTGTCTTCGGAAAGAGTGATTGAATTGAGTGAGTTACGTGTCATGTGCACTCTTTGCTGTGTTCTGTGTTGTCACACTGAATACAATTCCAATGTTTTGAGCTTTTCATTCGCTGCATTACTGAGCAGGTATGTTCTTTTGTGATCCATCTCTAATTCATAATGTTCAGCCTCAGAAGCTAACAGGGGATTATCTTAACAGAAGGTACATATCTATGCTTTGGAATTGACAAAGGATGCTCAGTGTTTCAGCACAGTAACCAATGATAAACTTGACTTCAATTTTATGAGACCTGGCTGACTCCTTGATGCATGTTAGTTAGCTCAGTTGGCTGGATGGCTGCTTTGTGATGTAGAGTGATACCAAAAGCATGGTTTCTATACCTACATTACATTTTTGACAATAGTATGAAGATATTTTGTCCTGTTTTTTCATTTGAAGGAAGGTTGTCACAGAGGTGCCAGGTAGTCTGCTCCAAAACCAATAAAGCTTGTGAGGCCTTGTTTTTCTTCTTAAGTTGGAACAATAGAAGCAGCCTGAATGGGTGGAGTCAACCTCCCACAGAATTAGGCTTTTTAATTTTAGTTTTTTAGTTTGCGTCTGAGGTCTTGAAGCTGGTTTGGGTGCTATAGTTTATCTCTCCCTGCTACTCTCTCTCTCTCTCTCTCTGTCTCTGAGTTTTCTCTTGATGTTTCTCCTCCTGAACTGGAGAATTGCCTGTGAAACAATCTATTTTACTGAATTTGCCATTGTCAAGGATGTGTCTGTGAGATATTACTATATTGGAACAGTTACTGCTTAGTAGCTAAAGAATCAATTATTTTGTTAAGTTTTCCAGTAGACTTAAGTTATCCCAATTTGTTCTATCTTTTGTTATATTTTAACTATCGTGTATGAATAAAGTCTATTTTGCTTCAAATCTTGAAGTTTGACGAATCGAATTGCATCCACAATGCAATGCCTGGCACTTGTCTTTAAATTAAGAAAATGCTAGGATTTAGACTATCTTCTTATATTTTGACAGGGTTTGATCTGGTCCATAATACAGTAACTCGACCTCTCTCCTCACCTGAGGCATGGTGACCTTCAGGTTAAACCACCACCAGTCATCGTTGTGTTTTTTTGAGAGGAAAAGAAGATTTTAAAAATCTTTCTTTTTCCTCATCACTTTCCAGTGGCATGTTGTGCGTTCATATGCATATGTATGTGTGTGTGTGTCTGTCTGTCTGTGTGTGTGCATGTGTATGTGTGTGTGTGTCTGTCTGACTGTGTGTCTCTGTGTGTGTGTGTCTGTGTGTGTACGTGTGTGTGTGTGTCTGTGTGTGTGTGTGCGTGTGTTGTGTCTGTGTCTGTGTGTATTCAAACATATTTGTGAAGCCATTCACAGCTGAATAGCCAAGCCATGTCTCATGTCTAACCTCACTGAGGAAGAAAATTAGCTTTTGCAGACTGCACCCTCAGTTCAATGAGTCATCTGAGGAAAGGACAAAAGAAAATTACACGGGGACATAGCTCTGACCCTGATTTTTTTACTGAGATAAAATAAAGAATCCATGGGGTAGAGCCAAGACCACGTGAAGCTGAAGTGCTGTGAGTGGAGTAAATTGCAGGAGATTGGGCTTAAAGGTTAAAAAGAAAGTCTCCGCCTTCAGCCTTGTTTTGATGTTGACTGGCTTATGTTCAGCTTGGCAGCATGCAGCATTGTATACACCAGCTTTCATTGCTGCTTAATTCAACAGCATTAGGCTTGTGCTCAGTCTGGCTGGTGGGATTATGGCTGTCCTCAAAAGGCATTGCTGCAGCTCAGGCCATCTGGAAACACTCCAAGTCCAAACATTGGTAAGGCCGTGTCTTGTTGGCAGTGTGTGCTATCTGACAGGCTCCATACTCTGTTAAATACCACGGGAAGAAATGGAATCCTAATAGATTATTGCTTTAAAACATATCCCAGCAATGGAATTCCCCTGCAACTAAGTGCTAAATACTTCTCAGTAGCCTTGCGGTAATAGCATCCCTATCATTAATTCTTCCACATGGTCTTCACTGATGATGTAGATTATGTCTGTGGTCTTCACTAACTGCAGCTTATTAATAGGAGGAAACAGAAGGAAACGGCACCATAACATTTCAAATGTCTGAAATTATAAGCGAATTTGTGTTGTCTGAAGTCAGTGAACGGATGTAAATCCAACCTGGCCAGTTGTAATCTCCAATGCCTTGTTCTTGTTCCTGGATTCTTGATACTACGACTACTCTAAGATATCCGTTATTTTTCATATAATCAGATATCTGCCAATTCAAGTCATATAAGAGCACAAGAAATAGGAGCAGGAAAAGACCATTCAGCCCATTGAACCTGCTTCATCATTCATACAGTCATACAGCACGGATGCAGACCCTTCGGTCCAACCAGTCCATGCCAACCATTCTCCCAAGCTAAACTAATCCCTCTTGCTTGCACTTGGGCAATATCCCTCTAAATCTTTCCTATTCATGTACTTATCTAAATGTCTTTTAAATGTTGTAACTATACTTGCAGCCACCACTTCCTCAGGAAGTTCATTCCTCATGTCTTTTAAAATCTTTCTCTTCTCACCTTAGAAATATGCCTCCTTGTCTTGAAATCCCCCACCCTAGGGAAAAGAAACCTGCCATTCACCTTATCGATACTCCTCAGTATTTTATAAACCTCTACAAGGTCAACTCTCAACCTCCCATGCTCCATTGAAAAACGTCCCAATCTATCGAGCCTCTCCTTATCACTCAAACCTTCCATTCCTGGCAACAACCTGGTAAATCTCTTCTGAAGATCAGAGTGGTGCTGGAAAAGCACAGCAGGTCAGGCAACAGCCAAGGAACAGGAAAATCGACATTTCGGGCAAAAGCCCTTCATCAGGAATTATCAGGAATTAAAAGTATGCTCCTTGGTTTTGAAATTCCCCCATCCCAGGGAAAAGACACATCCTATTAACCCTATCTATACCCCTCATGATTTTATAAACTTCTGTAAGGTCACCCCTTAAGCTTCTTCGCTCCAGTGAAAAAAAATCACGGACTATCCATCCTTTCATCATAACTGGAACCTTCCATACCCTGGTAAATCAACACAGTCACTCTCAGAATGGGGCATCTCAGGCAGCTCTGAGCAAAACATTTTGAAACCGACAGTCTGCAAACTTCATTTACAAGATCTTCAATTATAACTGCAAACTTCAATTTTAACCCACATTTTAGATAGCTGATCAGTGGAAATAGTCTCACTGAATCACAGATTTGTTGCGCTGCGGAAGGAGGCCATTTGGCCCATGATACCTTTACCAGCTCTTTCTACAAGCATCATCACCTAGTGCCAATCTCCTGCTTTAACGCATTATGCTTGTTCACCCTCTTTCTAACTAAATAATGGTCTGATGCCCCTCTTGACTACCTCATTTGAACATGCCTCTCCCCCATTTCCATGCAGTGCATTCTGTACCCTAACTGCTCACTTTTCCTCACATGACCTTTGCTTCTTTTGCAAATCGCTTTAAATCAAAGCCATCGTCTTCTTACTCTTTCCAGCCCACTTATGATTTTGAAAACTTCTATCTGATCTCTTCTCAGTTGCTTTCTCTCAAAGTTCAGACTTCCTCAACCTCTTCTTGTAACTCAAGCTTTTCCTTTCCTGCAAATTGTTCCCACACTGTCTCCAATGTTTTCACACTGTTCTTACAATGTGGCACTCACAACTATACACAATGCTGCAATTGAGTGTCTTATACAAATTCAACATCATCTCCTTCCTCTTTAACATTCCACCCTATTCATGGAATCCCTTCTGTGTGTGGAGGTAGGCCATTCACCCCATTGAATCCACACCGACCCTCCAAAAAGCATTGCACCCAGACACACCCCATCCCTGTAACCCTTTATTTCTCATGGCTAATCCACCTAGCCTGCACATCCCTGAACATTATGGGTAATTTAGCATGGCCAATCCACCTAACCTGCTCATCTTTGGACAGTGGGAGGAAACCAGTGCATCCAGAGGAAACCCGTACAGACACATGGAGAAGGTGCAAACTCCACACAGTCACCTGAGGTGGAAATTGAACCCGGTCCCTGATACTGAGCCCCCTATTAATATAGCCAAGGACACCGTCTGCTTTATTAACTGCTCTCCTCCTATCCTGCCACCGTCAATGATTTTTGCAGATAAGCTTCCAAATCCCAGTGCTCCTGCAATCCCTTTAGGATTATGGCCCATTCTTTGTGGGAAAATGGACATGAGAAATGTTAGATCACCCATGATCCTAATGAAGAGTGAACAGATTCAAGGGGCCTAATAGGCATCTCCTGTTTCTTTGTCTTATGATCTTATTTTGTACAGTCTTTCAATGTTCTTCCTGCCAAAGTACATCATTTGTTCTGCATTGAACCTCACCTGCCATGTATCTGCCCACTTCACCAACTGGTCTATGTCCTTTTGGAGTTCTACACTGTCCTCCTAGCAGTTTACAATTCGTCCAAGTTTGGTGCCATCTGCAAGCTATGAAATTGTCAGTGTTTACCTAATCAAGCAGAATCCTGTTCAATGCTGATGTTTCAATGAGAAACGACCATCTCATTACTCTCAGATATCCATCAATCTCCATTTAATTACATAAATGTCCATAACTCTCCACATGGTCCCACCCAGCCATCAATTATCCTCAATATAGTTATTTAATGGAGTTGTTATTTTGTCAACCTGTTCACCATTTTTTATGGCATGGAAACTAATGAAGCATTGAAAAGTGTTTTGACTTTTGTGCCACTATTTTTCTTTCCGAAAGGACAGAAGCAATTTAGAAACTCTCTAACTGAACCTCTTCTGAAATAGGCTGCACTTTGTTCTCTGTATGGCAGTTACTCAGCACCTCAAGGGCAATCAGGGATGGGTGATATATGCTAGGCTGGCGCGTGATGTCCACATCCTGTGAAAGGTTAAAAGAAACTTCTAAATTGTTTGAGTTTCCACTGTTCATTACCCATTGTCATTTCTGATTTTGATTGAAATCAGAGAAACCCCATTCAGTTTGGAGTTTCTAATCAAGAATATTAGGCACTCTATGTTCGGGAAAATGCCTCATGCTCAACAGACTCATTTGTTGACTTCAGTTCTAAAATAATTCTACGGAGGCTGGTATCCCATCACCAAGTCGCCCTTTATTTACATGTTCACATTACATGGGCTCTGACCAGCCAGCACCCTAGAGTAATGACAATCCCTGACACTTCTGTTTATTTATTTTTTGTCTTTTTTTATTTTTATTTATTACCCCCACACTAGCGCCTAACTGCAGTAGTGCTTACTTTTTTCCCCAGCACCCATGTTGTGTGTGTGCAGGTGTGAGACACAGTGAAAGACACAAGGTGCATGAATCTTTATTCAGTTTCCACCACCAGGAAGAAAGGAAAACACCCGAGTGGCCAGTGACAAGCAGTGCCCTTCACATCAAAGGGCAATGCTGTGTGATCAAACAGTGAAGGGGAGGATACTCCTGTTTATATCTGTCAGCCAGGGCTCCCTGATTGGTCCAGTTTAACTGCTCCAGTCAGGGATCTCATACTCAATGAGATCCATCTGGCCAATCTCATTCCAATTGCTACAAAAATTCCTTTTTTCTCAGTAAACATGCCTAATTTTCCACCTAATTTTCTGTTGAGCCCTGTTACACATTGGTGATATTTTTCACAGACCTTAGCGTTTGAGCTAACATGTTCTGCCTGCTGTCCCTTCAACTCTTTGATATGATCAGTAAGATGGCGAACAATTTGTTAATGTTCCTTGAAGCATTTGCCAAACAAAAATCTATCAATTCCAGAGGGAAAAACCAGTAGAGAAATAAAGTAGTGCAAGGAAATAATCCTCCACTTAAAGTATACATGATGAGTCAGCCCAGTATGTATCACTTGCCTGCTTTACTGTTTGTCTTGTCCTTCTGGGACATCAGACCTGAAATTTTCAATTGACCTGGCAACAGCATCAGTTTCTCAAGAGGGAAATCTCATTTTTGTTTTCCATTGTGTGAAGAGGTGCTATCTGTCTTGAATTGGCCAAGTTCTAATTTTAATAGAATTGCTTTGAGCCTTTTAGCACAGAAACAGATTGTGGTCCATGCCGGACTGTGTAGTGTAAAGGATTAATACTGAAAACGTAAGTTACGTCAATAATGATGAAAGAGGTTGCAGGATGGAGAGGCTCCAGTGGGAGATGCCGCTGTGTTGACCTTATTTGACATCCAAGTGTATAAATTGTTCATCGAATGTTGAATGATCAGTGATCTTGAAAATACTTCAGACTCCAGCAACCTCTCTTAAGCACTGTGGAAAATCACACCTCTTCTAAGACTCACCACCACAATAGCAGTCTGTATCAGTGTTTGTCCTCCATGTGAATCTCTCTCTCTCTCTTCCACCAACCCCTACCTCACCATTGCCATTTCCTTCCATTTCCTCCTCCCTCATGTTCTCATCTAGATTCCCTTGCATATGCTGGAAGTATCTTTCAAAAGGACGATGTGGAGAGGGTTAGAGAGTGGACCAGCTGGGTAATGCTTTCAGGAGCCAGTACAGACTTATTGGGTCAAATGGCCTCCTTCTCTATTGTAAAATTACCTAATTCTATATACGTCAATCATCTTGCTCATCCCACACAGCTGCGAACTCCAAGTTCTCATTGGACTCTTGAATTAAAAAAATGGTCCTGAATCCCTTATTGAGTTCCTTCCTGACAAACCTTGCTTTTATGGACCATTATTTTGTGCTGCCTGTGATTTGGGAATCATGACAAGTGGAATACATCCCCCTTTGTTTCATGGACCTGGCTATAATAAAAGGTGGACAGTTGGGAAAATGCCTTCTATTATGCTGATCGACCAATTCTCCCTGGAAGATTCCCCACCCCCCCTCTCCCCCCGACACGGGTGAAAAAACATGTGAAATCTATCTCAGTCCACTGCAGGAGCCTTGCGAGAGTCAGCCATTTATTTCAGCTTGCTGGCATGTTGCAATTTCCATTGTGCCTGCAAGCCAAAAACGTGTACAATGAACAAAGAGTGATTCATTTTGTTCCTTTTCCACCACCACCAACCAAATCACCTCACCGTCCCATCAATTACATCCATCAGTCCAAGTGTGCATGTGAGTCATGTACTGCCTGGAGTTGTGCATGGCTGCAGTGCCCTCTCACAGTGTTCTGATTGGATTGCACATGCAGCATGAGCAAGTTCCAAGTCACTGGTGGCCAGGATTTTCTAGTAGGTTTTATTGAGCCTACAGGTTAGAAGCAGACGTATGCTATTCAGCCTTTCAAGCCCGTTCTGTCACTCAGTAGCACCATTGCTGATCTGTTTGGGTACTGGCACCCAAGAGGTCCTGGAAGTGTGTGCAAATCTAACTCATCGCCTGTAAGAAAAACAAATAGTTTAAAACCAGCCAAAAAAATATTTTCCATCCTCCAATTTTCTTCCACGAAGGACTCTATTGAATTGGAGTACAGTGGCAGAGAAGGCTAAAAGTCATGTTAAACTGACATGTCAAACTAGGAGAAAGTGAGGACTGTAACTGCTGGAGATCAGAGTCAAAACATGTAGTGCTGGAAAAGCACAGCAGGTCAGGCAGCATCTGAGGAGCAGGAGAGTCAATGTTTCGGGCATAAGCTCTTCATGAGGAATGAGTCATCAGAAGCAACATGTCAATCTAGTCTGACTGTAAGCCAGCTATTGAATTGACAGCACAATTCATGAGTTTGTCCCATGTAAGGTCCACATTTGTTGCCCACACTTAATTGCCTTTGACTGGAGTAGTTTATTTGGCTATTGAAGATGGCATTTAAGAATGTGAGTATCAAGTCACATATAGGTCAGACCAAGATGGAGAGCAGACTTCCTCCCATGAGGGAACCACATGGAATTTCATAACAATGGGATGGTAGTTTCATGTTCACTATTACTAAGACTTACTTTCATATCCAGATTTGTTTTTAATTAAGCTGAGTTTAAATTCCACCAGTGCTCAGAGAGTCAGGCTGAGCCTCTAGATTAGTAGTCCATTGGTAGTATTTCTATGCCATCCATTTCCTATAGAGTAATCAAGGAAAAACGTATTTAGCCATGTTAACTACAATCTATAGCTTGCTAACTGGTGAGGTTTAAATGGGGGTATTATGATGTGCTTCACTTGTAATAATTTCAAGACTTATCGTATGACTGCCTCTAAATGTGCCAGAACAATATACCAATATAGCTTGTTGGTGAACCAATAATTAAATATTGAAATCATGGGAGAGGAAAGAGGAAGAAACTACCATTAAAGGAATTAAAGAAATCACCAGATAAGAGCCTTTGAAGTATTGCATGACCTTTACACTTTTCCAATCCTTTTATTAGTTTTAATGGTTGTCTTTTTTAATTGCCATCTTCGAAATGAGATACTGGAAGAAAGACTTCTGTGTCACAGAGTCATGAGTACACTTATGAAGAATGCTTCCACAATTTTGCACCATAGTGATCAAAAGACTTATTTTTTTTTATCTTTCCTGGGCCTATCTCAAAACTAAGGCATAATTTTAATGACAACATGATGCGGTTTGATTGAAAGTAATGGTCATAAAGACAGAAAAGCTTAGAACTTCCTTCCAAGCGAAGTGCTTTCTTTAACCAAGACCTTAACAGAATATAGTAAGAGACAGCTTGTGCATCCCTTGGCTCCAGTCCATCATATTACTTAATTTTATGGGTTGGATCACAACCTCTCCAACACAACTGTTTCATCTCTCTCTTCTCTTCTTTGTTGCAATGATCATTATCCTGAGGAACATATTTCCTCTCGTGCCTCCTACACTTCAAAGAAAATGGAGAACTATGCTGTAAACTTTCCTCTTTCTAGTGTCCTGCCCAAAGTCTTCAACTTCAATCCCCTGAACAGATTCTGTCCCTCCCTTGGTTGCTCTTTGAGTCTGAACTAGACTGCTCCTAACATTAAATATCATTCCAATATGATCTTGTGATCAGCTTCTGACTCCGATCGCTCATTGTCAAAGTCTCTGATGTATTCTTAAATTCCTCTGCCATTGAAAGCATCAGCATCACTTTGTTTTGGCACACTTGGAGGCATCCATCGAATAAGTCTTACAATTAAGCACATCATAATGCCCTAATTTAAACCTCACCAGTTAGACTGGCAAACTTGAGTATTTCAATGCTGTCCTTCCATCTTTTGCTTTCCATTAACTTGAACTTTGCTGCCTCTGCATTCAAGTTCTGTCTTGTTATCACCCAATGCGTGCTGATCAATTGTGTCTCCACAGTCTTCCCAGACATTAGGACTGCTCTCTCATTACAGAGAGACAAATGATGATGATTTAATCTGAGGACTACTATACCTCAGGAGAGGTTGAGAAGGAATGTCTTTCATGGTGACTTCAACCAGTGATGGGAATTGAACCCACACTGTTGGCATCACACTGCTTCCCAAATCAACCACCCAGCCAACTGAGCTGATTGAGCAATATTGGCTTTGGGTCTGGCAATGCCTTGATTTTCAAATTCTCAACCATGTTTGGAAACTGTTCTAACTCTGTAGCCCTCACCTACTCTGCATGCTTCTCATATCCCTGCAGGCACCCATTTCAAGTCTTTCGGGCAAACTGACTTTCACCAATATTTTTCAAATGACTACGCCGGACCCGCCCCTCTCAGACAAAAGCAAGCCTGCACCATTGTAGAAGCTTAAAAGAAAAAGAAATTAAATACAAAGGAATTAAAAAGGCAGGAAGCCCATAAAGGTTGGTGATTTAAAAATAAGAATTAAAAGCAGTTACTAAAAGGTCAGAGCAGTTCATTTCATGGAAAGGTCATGTTATAAAGAATCTCAATAAGAAATAATTACAAGAGGAAGAAAAATTGGAAATCTGTGCAGTCTCCAAGGTAAGTCAATGTGACTCATAAAGAAAAGAAAGGCTAGATTGTATTTTACAAAAGAATAGCTACCTGCAAATAATCCATAAAGGACTTTTGCTTCTAAATGTGCAGCTATAATAGTTTTAGATAATGTTGGCACTCTCATCACACTTTATAACAGTATCTTTGAAATATGAAAGTGAAAGCTCTTACCTTTGGCCACCCATTTTCTCATTGTTAACACCAGTTTGCCTCCAATGTGCAAACGGGTGTGCCACTCTCCCATCTCGTTCTTCCTCAGAAACGTACCTCATCCCAGCATCCTGTGGCTTAGAAATGGTTCTCAGATATTTTACCTCTCGGCATTCCATCAAAACAAAATCATTTGGGTAAGTACGGCAGGTGGAACTAATTTGGGATTGAGTTCGGCATGGACTGATTGGACCGAAGGGTCTGTCTCCGTGCTGTATGCTTCTATGACTCTATTGCAAGTGTAAATGTTTGTGTCAGGAGATCTCGCCTGATCTCCAACTTGGGCTTAACCCAGTCTGTTTCTTTTTCTGACCACCAAGATTTATGTTCAAATCACGCTCAGGATGAAATCTTTTCATTCCATTAGCATACTATTTGTCCTGATGTTATAATTGATTTAGTTGAATTTGATCGCCAAATGCTATTTTCAAAGACCGCTTACTAAATACAACATTACTTGAAAGGGCACTGCTTGTCACTGGCCACTTGGCTGCTTCCTTTCTTCCTGGTGGTGCAATGTGAACAAAGTTTTCCGTACTCATTGTTTTTTCACTGTGTCCTACACCCACACACACATGACATGTGTGCTGGAGCTTAAATAAGCACTGCCACTGTTTGGCGATAGTGTGGGGATTTGATTTAATATATACAAATATAAAAATACATAACCAGGAGAAAGGGATCTCTTAAAAAAATTACTATGTTACTTGAGATTGTCAAGATTAAGAGAGTAAAGTTAGCTTTATCCTTCAGCGATTTGTTTCATTCTTTCACAAGTGTAGACCTCGCTAATAGCTCTGGCTAAGGTGATGGTAGTTATATACATTAATGGTTCTGAAAGAGTTAATGTTGAAGGTGCATTACCTCCTCCAAGTCTGCTAATGTCATTCATTGTCTGTGGGGGGAGACACTGTGTTTTACACTTCCCTTCAGAGCCAGCAGATGTATTTGGTACAGCTCCTGAGAGTCCTGGTAATTGTGCTTGACTTGCAATGTAGTTGTATTATTCTCATACAAGACACCATCTCGTTAATTAAGAACAGTGCCTCTTCAGTAAAGACTCTGCGGTGATGTATTCCCTGCCACTTATCCTTATCCAGGCCCCAGACAAGATCACTCAACTTTCTCACCAATGCCAACGCTATTCTGAGCCTGGGAAAATTCTGCCCTAGTAACAGAATGCTGTCTTTACACCACCTACCAAAACCAACACCCCTACCATCTAGAAGGGCAGTTGGACCAGGTGCTTGGGAATACCACTCCATTCAAGTTCCCCCTTCATGTTGCACACATAATCCTGATTTGATCATGTGTCATCACTAGGCGATGACCTAGTGGTATTATCGCTCAGCTATTAATCCAGAAACTCTCGGAATGTTTTGGGACCTGGGTTCAAATCCTGCCACGGTAAATGGTGGAATTCAAATTCAATAAAAATCTGGAATCAAGACTCTAATAATGACCATGAATCCATTGTTAGAAAAACTCATCTGGTTCACTAATGAAGGAAATATGCCATCCTTACCTGGACAGGCCTACACGTGACTTCAGACCCACAGCAATTTGGTTGACTCTCATCTGCTCTCTGAAATGGCCTAGCAAACCGCTCAGTTCAAAGGCAACTAGGGACAGGCAATAGATGCTGGCCACTAGCAATGCTGGTGTCCTATGAGTGAATAATAAAGCCATTCATGGTCACTGGCTCAAAATCTTGAAACTCCATTCTTAACAACAAGGAAAAATCACTAAACTGAACTTAGAAAGTTACTTTTCAGTAAAACCAAGGACAATGGTGACCAAGCATAATGTACTGAACTCTCTTTGCTATAGTATGTGATAGGGGAAAATGAAGACTGCAGATGCTGGGGATCAGAGTCGAGAGTGTGTTGCTGGAAAAGCACAGCAGGTCAGGCAGCATCCAAGGAGCAGGAGAGTCAACATTTCAGGCATAAGCCCTTCATCAGGAATCCGCCCCCCCCCGTTCCTGATGAAGGGCTTATGCCTGCAACGTTGACTGTCCTGCTCCTCAGATGCTGCCTGATCTGCTGTGCTTTTCCAGCGCAACATTCTTCCACAATAGTACATGATATCTGATGAAGATAAGACTCACCTAAAAGCCACTATCCTGGGGATTCTGGTGTTGAAAACAATTACCAGAGCACAATGCTAGCTTGGATAAGTAATATCACAATTGGATAAAGGAAAACCAGGTCCCAGGTTTGATGATCTTACTGAACACAGCACCTCAATTGACCCAAATAACTGTTATCCAGCTTTAAATTTTCAAGAACAACTCTTCAAAAAAAAATTGGAAATTTAACAGACAATGTAATTTCAATGGAAAAGCCTTCTCACCTATTATAATGATTAGGTGTAGTGTATAATTGATTGCGCAATCATCTTCCACACCACTTTTTAATTATACAAAAAACTATTCATTATAAACAACTCAACATGACTTAAATGATTAGATTCATTAGGAGGTTCATTGAAGTCGGTTACCTCCAGATTAATCTTGAACCTAACATGTCCTGCACTCTCGGGGATTAAGGTAAGGTTCTGTTGTTATTTGATAGATGTCCTTGCATGGAGACCAGACCAAACATGATTGTCAGATTTCCTTTCCCAGGGGGGATTAGTGACCTGGATAGGCAGTTCACCACCTTCTGAGGGACAGCTCGGGATGGGCTATAAATGCTGACCCAGACAGCAATGCATTCATCCAGTGAATAAATGAATTTTAAAAAATAAACAGAGTTAACATTTCGAGTCGGATATGGCTTTCTTTTGGAATGGTTTCTTCTTCTGAAGAAATGCTAACTCTGTTCCTCTTTCCAGGGATTCCGTCAGGCCTGCTGAGTATCGCCAGAATGTTTTGCTTTTGTTTCAGGTTGACAGCATCCGCAGTATTTTGATTTGATTACAAGACCAGCTATTCAGCTGGTTCAGTAATGATCATCCTGTGGTAGCAAAGAGCATGCACCATGGTGTCCCTTCTAAGCATTCTCCCTCATCCAAGACCATCGATGACTGATGAATGAGTCATATAGCCTTTTACGGGATCATGCAATGCACAACATGCCATATTGACCACTGTACCAATTAAGGTGTGTCAAAGTGATTGTATAAGAGGCATTTGGGACGACACGGTGGCTCAGTGGTTAGCACTGCTGCCTCACAGCATGAGGGACCCGGGTTCGATTCCAGCCTCGGGTGATTCCCTGTGGAGTTTGCACATTCTCCCCATGTCTGCATGGGTTTGCTCCGGTTTCCTGCCAGAGTCCAAAGATGTGCAGGTCAGGTGAATTGGCCATGCTAAATTGGTCATAGTGTTAGCTGCATTAATATAGAGTAAATATAGGGTAGGGGAATGGATCTGGGTGGGTTACTCTTTGGAGGGTTGTTGGGCCGAAGGGCCTGTTTCCATACCGTAGGAATCTAATCATCTAAGAAATATGATGACATCACAAAGGGCTAGTTTTTAAAAATTCTACTCAGTTTACTGCAGGGGAAGGGTAATACTGATGACTTGTGCCAAATATTGACAACGATTTACGAATTTGCTGAGAGGAGCTGGAGATGATTAGATACAAGATTAGACTAGATTACTTTTAGATTACTTACAGTGTGGAAACAGGCCCTTCGGCCCAACAAGTCCACACCGACCCTCCGAAGAGCAACCCACCCAGACCCATTCCCTTACATTTACCCCTTCACCTAACACTATGGGCAACTTACCATGGCCAAGTCACCTAACCTGTGGCTGCACAGGCTGTTTGGTGGAGTACTCCATTAGTCTAAAAGTGTGCTACTAGAAAAGCACGGCCGGTCAGGCAGCATCCGAGGAAGAGGAGAGTCAATGTTTCCGGTATAAGCCTTTCGTCAGATATTCCCGATCAAGAGCATATGCCCGAAACGTCAATTCTCCTGCTCCTCGGATGCTGCCTGACCGGCTGTGCTTTTCCAGTGGCACACTTTTCAACACTGACTCTCCAGGATCTGCAGTGCTCACTTTCCTGGAGTACTCCACAACCAAAACTGTAGCCCCGTTAACTCCTTGTGGCTGTGCACTTTGCTGTGTTTCGAAAGTTCACCCTGCCATTCTTACCTCAACAAAAAAGCAACTCACGCCATGCTGCAATAACCCTCATTTGCAGTGGGCGGGGTGAGAAAAAGGCTTTGTCTTGTTTTACCTCCTTACTCTTAATTACAAATGGTCTGCTAACAGTTGGCATGTCTGCACATTTCCAAACTAAACGATGCAGCAGAAAACAGCCAACATCATCAGTAATGATGGTCCTGTAGCAGCGAAGAGCATACCCCATGGTGCCCTGCCAACCCAGTTATATTGTCTTCCACCCTCTCCCGTCAAACATTTGAAAACACATATCAACAGATTCAAGAACAGCTCCTTTATCAGACTTATGAATGAACCTCTCGTATATTATAGTCAATCTTTCTCTGCACCTTCTTTGTAATTGTAACACTATATTCTGCATTCTGTTCTCGTACCCTGATGTACGTATGTAAGGTATGATTTATCTGGATAACACTCAATACCATACTTGTCACTGTATCTTGGTACATGTGAAAATAATAAATCAAACTGAAACCAATCAAGGAGCCATTGCTAGTATTCCAGCTACGGTTCCTTTGCAAATGCATCGACTTGGGAGGAATCCTCCACATGGGAGCAAAATGGAGTGATGTTGCCTTTTCTATAAAATGTGTGCCTTCTAGACTTAATTATGGCCTGGCAAAAGCTCTCCTGCTGTGGAACCATCCGTGCAAAGCACCCATCTGCACAGAAATGAAACTGGCATCTTGACACGTTCCTCCCCTGCTCCGCGGAGCTGATTTGCGAAGGCATGATGGGCTCTACGGTGATAATGAGCCAGGGAAATTATTGGGTTATCAAGCCCATGACGCTGACAGGACTTATGGCACAGAAATTCATTCAGAATAGCTGCAGCTGAGAGGCGTCCCCAGCAACGGTTGTCGTTTAAAGAAGTCCTTTGCCAAGAATTCGATGGAGGCTCGCTGTCCACTGTTGAGGCCCTACTGTCTTGTTGGGTTGTCTTCTTGCGGGCAGAGTCAAGACTGTCTCATAGTTGGAGCTGTACAATCTTTAAAATACTGTTTCAAATCACTCCTTCCATGCTTCATTGAGCACCAGTTTCTTTGTGTTTGAGAAATGGCTATTTGCCCTTTTTCTTTCTCAACTGACAACAGGAATTGTGATTGGCAAAATTAAATGATGGGTTGACATTTTTTCGCAGTTTTCACATAGAATTTTGTCGAACTGAGGAAGAAAAAGCAAAAGGGCAAAATGAAGTCAGAGGAAGAGCATGCCCTTGGCTTTTGTCTGTCGTCATGCAAAAACTCATTTGCATTTATATAGTGCCTTATCGTGTGTCAAAGGGTGCTTCCAGTGCTGGTGCACTGCATTTCGAATTGTCATCACTTTTGCTGTTTCGGTCATTGCATAGTATGATCCCACTGAACCACAATAAACTCATGGGGAGGTGGTGGTGTCATTGTCACAACACGGGACTTTTTTTTATCCATTCATGGGATGAGGACATTGCTGGCCAGTTAACATCTATTGCCCATCTCCAGAGGGCAGTTAAGAGTCAACCACATTGCTGTAGGTCTGGAGTCACTTGTAGGTCAGACCTGGTATGGATGGCAGTTTCCTTCCCTAAAGGGCATTAGTGAACCAGATGGGTTTTTCCAAAAAGGTCATATTGAGTCATAGAGATGTACAGCATGGAAACAGACCCTTCGGTCCAACCCATCCGTGCCGACCAGATATCCCAGCCCAATCTAGTCCCACCTGCCAGCAACCAGCCCATTCATATACCCATCCAAATGCCTTTTAATGCTGTAATTGTACCAGCCTCCACCACTTCCTCTGGCAGCTCATTCCATGCACGTACCACCCTCTCCGTGAAAACGTTGTCCCTTAGGTCTCTTTTATATCTTTCCCCTCTCACCCTAAACCTATACCCTCTAGTTCTGAACTCCCTGACCCCAGGGAAAAGACTTTCCCTATTTACCCTATCCATGCCCCTAATAATTATGTAAACCTCTATAAGGTCACCCCTTAGCCTCCGACGCTCCAGGGAAAACAGCCCCAGCCTATTCAACCTCTCCCTATAGCTCAAATCCTCCAACCCTGGCAACATCCTTGTAAATCTTTTCTGAACCCTTTCAAGTTTCACAACATCTTTCCGATAGGAAGGAGACCAGAATTGCACGTTGACAACAACTTCACAGTCATCATGAAGTTCTTGAGTCCAGCTTTCTTTTAATTGAATTCAATTTCCACCGTCTGACGTGGTGGGATTTGGACCCTGAACATTACCTGGGTGTCTGGATTAACAGTCCAGCAATAATCTACCACTAGGCGTCTGCCTCCTCTAACATGATCGGCAGCAGTGGGACTCAACCCATGCCTCCACAGAGACTGGTACCTAAATATAGCACCTTACACTATACGGCCACGCTGCTACAATCACCTAAGTGCTCGAGGGGATGTGGCTATGAATTCCACCTTGGTAGTTCGTGAAATTTGACAAAAATTTGAAAACAAGGCATGGAAACCATACAGCCGCTGTGAGATTTCCTAAGACATAGGAGCGGAAGTAGGCCATTCAGCTGATCGAGTCGCCCCTGCCATCCCATTACTGTTGTGAAAGTCCTCACTGGTGACCTTTAGGGAAGGAAACTTGTAGTCTCTACCCAGTCCAGCCCACACACACAGCAATATAGTTGACTTTCAGCCACCCACTGGGTGTTAAGACATAAAGCAATGTTCACGTCTTGAATGAGTGGAAGAAAGAACATGACCGCTGGTGAGCGTATTGTAAGGGAGTTAAAACATGGATCAGCTATCTCTCAGGGTGATGGTACTGTACACTTTGAGTCAACTCGCTGTGAGTTCAATTCCCACTTCCAAAACTGTGAGGGCAAAAACCTCAGCTGGTATGCCATTGCAGCTTTGAAAGAACATTGTGGATCTGACTCTAAGCTGTGCCCCTATCTAAGGTGGACATTAAATACCCCATGGGGCTGAACCAAGGAGACGCAGGGCAGACCTAGCCAATATTTACCCCTCCATCAGTGTTACTAAAACAGATTTTGTAGTCATTTCCATGTTTGTGGGATCTTGCTGTGTTTTTGTGTTGGCTGCCATGTTTCCTGCATTACAGCAGGGACTATGCTGCAGAAGTTTTTCTTTAGCTGTAAAATGTTTTTGGGAAGGACTGAGGTTGTGTTAGGCATCAAAAAAATGCAACTTTGACTTCCATGGCCTTATGGCCAGATTGAGTTCAACAATCTATTGAAGAGTGTTACCTCCAACAGTAGCATTCAGACAGTAGAGTACTTGAAGTCCAGTTTATATTACATCCATTAACCATGTAGTCTTCTCACAGATGAAAATGTATTACCAACTGAGTCAACTGCATGTGCACAAGTTAATTGTCTAGATTAGATACCCTACAGACTGAAAACAGGCCCTTCGGTCCAACAAGTCCACACCGACCCACTGAAGAGTAACCCACCTCGACCCATTCCCAGACTAATGCACCCAACTATTTACCCCAGACTAATGCACCCAACACTATGGGCAATTTCGCATGGCCAATTCACCTGGCCTGCACATCTTTGGACTGTGGGAGGAAACCAGAGCACCTGGAGGTAACCCACACAGACATGGGGAGAGTGTGCGAACTCCACACAGATAGTCACCTGAGGCTGGAATCGAACCTGGTGCTGTGAGGCAGCAGTGCTAACCACTGAGCCACTGTGCTGCCTCATGCCACTGCTTATGAAGAAGGCCACTTTTAAAGGTACAGCAGTTTCAATATCAAGATGGAGAAATACAGGTGAAATAGGGAAACATTTAATCTTTGAAGATAGAAATTAAATCTTCCCTGATTCCAAAGCTGCGACACATGGGTTAACCATTGCATCGTTAAACAAACAGATTAACACTTTTATCAGAAACAAAAACAGAAGTTGCTGGAAAAGCTCAGCAGGTCAGGCAGCATCTGTGAAGAGAAATCCAAGTTATCATTTTGGGTCCAGTGACCCTTCCTCAGAATGGTTCTGAAGAAGAATGGCCAGACCAGAAACTTTAATGCTGATTTCTCTTCACAGATGCTGCCAGACCTGCAGAGCTTTTCCAGCAATTTCTGTTTTTGTTTCTGATTTACAGAATCTGCAGTTCTTTTGGTTTTTAACACTTTTATCTCCACTGTTTGTTCTATGTTCTGGGAGAAGGAAGTTAACTTGAACCTACAAAGCAATATAACAGGAGCAGACTATTCAACCTTTGAGTCTGGTCAATCTTTCAATATGTGGATCTTTTGACATTTTGTTTCTTTATCAAAGGCATTAGGTGAATTGAAAGAAATTGAGTAAGTGTTTTTAATGACCTGCAACCAAGTGCCCATTAACTGGCATTAATGTGCACTATAAATAAACAGTGGCTCAGTGGTTAGCATTGCTGCCCCACAGTGCTAGGGACCTGCGTTTGATTCCACCTTCGGGTGGCTAGCTGTGTTGGGTTTGCACATTCTCCCTGGGTGAGCTCCGGTTTCCTCCCATAGTCCAAAGGTGTGCAGGTTGGGCGATTGACCATGCTGAAACTTTATTGCTGGAACAGCACAGCAGGTCAGGCAGCATCTAGGGAACAGAAGATTCGACGTTTCGGGCACATGCCCTTCTTCAGGATTCTCCTCGATTGACCATGCTAAATTGTCTATCATGTCCAGGGATGTGCAGACTGGGAAAATGCAGTGTTACAGGTTTGAGTGGTATACTCTTTCAGAGGGTTGGTGTAGACTGGGCTGAATGGACTGCTTCCACTCTGTAAGGGTTCTATGAAATGCCTGATTTTTCATAGATGCCCTCCATTATGTGGTTGCCTGGGAGCGTTAATTTGTCAATCTTTTGACTGATATTCAGCAGTGCCCACACAGTGAAGGGTCTTCCTTGGCTGTGAAATGCTGTTAGACATCCTGAGGTCATGAAGGCTGCTCGACCACCCTGCCTCAGGTAAACCAAGTTAAGGTGCTGCAGGGACCATGATGCTTAGTTATATTTCTGGCTGTCCTCATCTCTGAGCCAGGGACAGTAAACATCACTGGTGTTCTGTTGTAACCGTAAATGAATTTTTTTGAGGAAGTCCCAGATGGCTTACTGGAGATTGTGGGCTACAGGAAGCATTGGTGGTGTTAGATTACCTCTAAGAAGTGTCATGCACCATTTACGCCAATTCAATTCCGGTGGCTTCTCACTTCAGCAATCCAACACAGTTTTCATTAGTATTAGTCTCAACCCACTTCATACTCCTTTCGTGAATCCTGGACAACCGACTGTCATTGTGATGTGTTTGATTCATCCTTTAATGTTTCTTGCTTCCTTAAGGAGACATATTTTTCTTCTGCTTTGTTCTGCAGGTCTTAGCGGAGACTGCCATCAGTCCAGATTCTTTTCTCCCTTGACATAGTAATGCAGAAGAGTAGGCCATTCGGCCCCTTGAGTATGCTCCACCATTCAATATGATCATTGCTGATCATCAAGCTCAATACCCTAATCCTGTTCCCCCAAACCCCATCCCTTTAGCAACAAGAGCTATATCTCTCCTTCTTGAAAACACCCAATGTCTTGGCCTCAACTACTTTCTGGGATAATGAATACCATAGGCTCACCAGTCTGAGTGAAGAAATAATGTAAATGTCTTGTTTCTCTTTGATCTCTCCCGTGTCATGCAGTTTGATACCCTGGGAAACAGGATGGGACGGTTGACTTCTAAACATTTGGCACTGCCAGTTTTCTGTGTGGTCAGACGTGTCTCAGGGCAGGTAGTATTCCAGTTGCCTATGTTTCCTATGTGGTAACTGTGAAGAAGCAGCTGGTGCCTGCCCCTTGCTTGAACCTCTGCAGTGCAGAAAGAGGCCATCTGGCCAATCAAGTCTGCACCAACCTCCAACAAGCATCCCAGCCAGACCCAGCCCCAACCCTATCCCTGTAACCTTGCATTTACCATGGCTAATTTACTTAACCTGCACATCCCTGGACACTACAGGGCAACTTAGCATGGCTAATCCACCTAACCTACACATCTTTGGGACTGTGGGAGGAAACCAGAGCACCCAGCAGAAAATGGGAGAGCACGTAAACTCTACACAGACAGTCGCCTGAGGCTGGAATTGACCCCAGCTCCCTGGTACCATGAGACAGCAGTGCTAACCACTGAGCCATCATGTCTTTCAAGGCTCAGCCAATGTGGTATCAGAATCACTGGTTGCCCGTGAACAAATTAGCCACTTGGTCTTACTTCTGATAACCACGAGATAGCCACTAGACAGATAATGTGGCTCAGCTGCCTCACAGCTGTAGATACCTGGGTTTGATACCAGCCTTGGGAATTCCAGTCTGAGTGGAGTGGGATGTTCTTCAGTGGGTCAGTGCAGATTCAGTGGGCTGAATAACATCTATCTGCACTGTATGGATTCCATGATCTTATGACTGTTGGGCGAGGCAGTGTCACAATTGTGTGTGCCCCTTTTCACAACCAATTTCTAGCTATGTGTACTCACCGATGCCAGTTACAAGTGAAGGCTGATATAGCTGCCCTTTCTTTTTGTGAAGTCCGAGAGGTCTATAGCACTGAGAAAGGCCCTTCAGCCCATTAAGACTGTGCTGCTCAGAAACAATCACCATACTGTTCTAATCCCATTTTCCAGCACTTGGCCAGTAGCCTTGTATCCCTTGGCATGACAAAATATGAAGGGCTTCCTGATGAAGTGCTTTTGCCAATGTGCCGATTTTCCTGCTCCTCAGATGTTGCCTGACCTGCTGTGCTTTTCCGACACCACTCTAATCTTGACTTTAATCTCCAGCATCTGCAGTATCCACTTCCGCCCCATGACAAAATACACGTCTAATTTCTTCTTAAAACATACAAGGGTGTCCACCTCTACCATCTTTACAGGCAGTGAGTCGCAGATTTATCTTAAATCTGGAAGTTTATTGCTAATATTGGTACATTTAATTAAACGTGCCCCTAATTTCAAACCCCATGTCTTATTCTCTTAATTTTGTTTCCGACTGGTACTCTGTAAGGTCAACCCTCGAAAAGCCCAAAGTCTTTTCATCTACTTTCATCTTTGACTTGCCTCGAGAGGTCCGAATTGTCTCCTTGGATATGTTCAGTGAAGAGTGGTTTGAGAGGAGCACAGCTTGGTTCTCTCGGAGAGTGCGATGGAACCCTGGCTGCTTTCCACCTAGCTCAGGGACCCAAGCCAGATTAGTGTGACCTTACAGAGCACAGATTGGGGATTATACCTGGGATCTGTGAAGCTCAGTGCTACAACTGGAAGAGTAATTACCACTGAGCCACGGTGCAGGTGAGGAGATTTATAATGAGCTCTGAGAGTTAGAGTAAGGAATCAAACCTCTTGGGCAGTGCGGAGATTATTTTTTTCATAAACCAATCCTACTTCTGGAGTTAGGCATCACAAGAGGCTTTCCAAACTTTGTTCTGCTGGCCTGAAAGCAACGTGGGATTGATTTAAATGGAGTTAAAGAAAAGGAAATTAAAAAGGAAGACCTCAGAGAGCTTGTTGTAAGTATTTTTTAACTTTGCAAGGCCAATCATTTTCCCTGGTATATAATTGTGGGCACTCAGCAAAGGGTAGTGGACATCTGTTAAAAGGAAATAGGTCACTTAACTGAAAACAACAAATGCTGGAGATCACAGTGGGTCAGGCAGCATCCATGGAGAGAGAATAAGCTAACGTTTTGAGTGTAGACTTGAATCTTTTCTTGTTTTCAGTACAGATGCCAGCATCTGCAGTAATTTGCTCCTAGGACCCTTAACTGCTGTCCCGTTTGAAGTCTAAAAGCACTGAGCAAGGTGTAAATTGAAATAAGAAACCATTGAAACTCATATCAAGGTACTGACAGAGCCCCAACAGGGAAGATATTCCAAAGGGCCATCTTTTCTTGGGGAGAGAAAAAAATACTTTAAGCTGAGAATGAGAAGTATTCCTCAGATGTCAGGTGTAAATTCGAGCTGTCTGGTGATTTACAGCTGAGTGAAGTTGTTTAAGCTTTCAGGGAACCTGATGTGTTGGGAGGGGGAAAGAAATGTTTCTATTACTTTGGAATAGGTTAGAAGAGTAATTCTGACTGAGGTCACTGCAGTTCATGAGCAGATGTCTGCAATAATTCCATTGAATCAATTCCTCACTATTATTGTTATTAAAATGCAAAGGTTTATGAAGCCACATAAAATGCAGGAGAGGTAAAGTAATGAGTATTTATTACTCCTGGAGGAACAATTTGTGGATATTTTTCACATTCTGGCAGCAATGAAGGAAAGCTTATATATTTAACATCTTACCATCTCTGAATGTTATGGATGCACGTGGCATTGATTGATGTTGGACTGCTTTAACGGGCACTTTAGTAGGCTTAGTCCCTTATGTGATATTATCAGTGCTCCTCACAGAGGCAGCTCAAGTTCATTGCTGCTTGTGTTTCGTGATTGCCACTTTGACCTCTGAAATCTGGGACCTGCACCTTTGGAATGGACTGTTTCGGAGCATGTTGCTTTGCTGTACAACCCTGGGGTGGGGGCGTCAAAAACTAGAGGGCATAGGTCGGAGGAGAGAGGGGAGAGACTTAAAATGGATCTAAGAGGCAACCTATTCACGCAAAGGGTATGGAATGAGCTGCCAGAGAAGGTGGTGGAGGCTAGTACAATTACAGCATTTAAAAGGCATCTGGATGGGTATGGAAATAGGAACTGTTCAGGGGGATATGAACCAAATGCTGGCAAATGAAACGAGATTTATTTCGAATATCTGGTTAGCATGGGCAAGTTGGACCGAAGGATCTGTTTCTATGCTGTACATCACTACGACTCTATGACTCCAGAATAGAATGCCAAATTCCATTCATATTAACCCCCCAGGTTCATGCTAATGAGTAAACTTGCACATTTTCTTGAACTTTGGGACTCCGCTCGCCTTTAGAAGGCTTATTTTTATCATTTTGAAAATTGATCCTACATCTACTGATAAACCCAGAATTCTATCCACGGACTCAACCCAGAAGTTATAACAATATGCATTTATATAACATCTAAAATGTAATAAAATGCCCCAAGGTACATTCACTAGCAGATGAGACACTGAGAAACACAAGGTTGAGATAAAGTTGCTATAGTCCTATCAGACCATAGGGCTACTCTCTCATTAGACAGAGACGACGGGTGGAGGTTTAACTTGGTGAGGGGAGAGATCACAAAGGAGAGTCCTTCATGGTAACCTCAGTTGGTGTGGGAATTGAACCCACATTCTTGGCATCACTCTGCATCACAAGACTAACCTATTGCAACAGCATGTCAAAGTCCCAGTTTTTGGGGAAGCATCTTTAAAGGGGGCAGGAAGAAAATTGCAGAGTCGAAACCAGAGCATCCAATGACGAATCAATGAAAGCCCAGATTCTCCGTATGCATGGGATGTGGGCAACACTGGCAACCCCTGAACATTTTGTCCAAAATTTCAAGATGGCGGCAGTGGAGTGGATAGCATCAGGGCTCTTGAGTCTGGATCTCCTCCATTCCATCCACATTCACTCTTTCCTTCCTTCTTTCTTTCTTCTTTTCTAAGTTTGTTTTTAGATTTTGATATTTCTTACCTTTTGGAGGCAATGGCAGTGGCGAGGAAGTGTGGCAAAAGCCGGGGTACCACATGACCTGGACAGTGGCAGCAGTGGTCAGGGCTGAAGCCTTATGAGCAGCAACAAAGCCTGGTGTGCCCAGGTGGATCTGAGCCCAGTGCCGGGGGAGAGTGAATCCTCCTGGGGAAGCTCTGCTTAGAGCATCTGCAGGCGCCTGGCTTTTTAATTTTTTTTTCCCTTTATTCATTCGCAGGATGAGCGCATCACTGAGCATGCCCATCCCTAATGACCCAGAGGGCAGTTAAGGGTCAACCACATTGCTGGGGTTCTGGAGTCACATGTGGCCCAGACCAGGTAAGGATTTCAGTTTCCTTCCCGAAATGACATGAGTGAACCAGATGGGTTTTCCCAACAATCGGCAATGGATTTATGGTCATCATTAGATTCTTAATTTGACCATCAAATGCCACCATCTGCCGTGGTGGGATTTGAACCCGGATCCCCAAAACGTTACCTGGGTCTTTACATTAATAGTCCAGTGATAATAAGACTAGGCCATCACTTCCCCTACTTAAGAAATGACTGTAATGTTTGTTATTTTAACTTTATTTCTTTATTTTTCTACTTCTGTAATTAAGATTCTGTACCACTTTGTACCTAAGATGGTGCAATGTGTGGCTACAATGTAAACTTTTCACTGTCCTCCTGTACCCCGCACTTGAGTACACGTGACAATGAAATCTAAATCATCCCCAGTCGCTCTTGAACTGAGTGGCTTACTAAGCCACTTCAGACGGCAGTGAAGAGTTAGTCACATGGTGACGGGTCTGGAGTCACATGTAGACGGGTCTGGAGTCACATGTAGACCAGACCAGGTAAGGACGGCAGATTTTATCCTGTAAAGGAGATTAATAAACCAGTTAGGTTTTCAACAACAGTCAATAATTTTGCAGCCACTATTGTTTGTTAGTTTAACTGTGTGGTATTATCAGTCAAATTTAAAATTCCAAAAGCTGACTTAGTGCGATTTGAACCCAGTTTCTCAGAGGATATGTTCCCTGGGGTTTACTAGTTCAGTGATATTCGTAGTGTATCAGGAATGACCATGACTCACTTGTCGATTGTCAGAAAAACCCATCTGGTTCACTAATGTCCCTTTGGGAAGGAAGCTGCCATCATTTCCTGGTCTGGCCTACATATGACTCCAGATCCCCAGCATTGTGGTAGATACTTAACTGCCATCTGGGCAATAAGGGATGGGCAATAAATGCTGGCCCAGCTAGCGACGTTGTTATCCTGTGAATGAATAAAAACAATTGCCCCATCTCCCATCATGCTCAAGAGGCTAGAATTGGCTAATTGCAGAGACTGTGGAGGAGATTAGAGATTAGAGAAATAAGGATTTGGAAATGAGAACAGCCATTTTAAAACTGAGCACTTATCCAGAAGCAAGACCTGGAAATGCAGTTATTCTCATGAGTGTTCTGTTGCCGTTAAAAGTTGCATTTAACTTTTCTGACAATCTTGTTAGAAAACTCTGAAATTTCAAACCAGCATAAGTCAGTATAAATACTGCAAGGCTCACCAAAAAGCAAAAAGTGAAAGTCAGAGGTTAAGCAACTTGACCATTATTCATGTACAAGAGGCACCTCTTTGGAGTTATGCTATCAGGAAAACATTTCAATTTTGAATGGGACTTATATAACAAGAATGTGTGAAACTTCACAGATAATGCAATGTGGTGAATAAATTCTTATAAAATGCACCAGTTGTTTCAGTTCAGGCTCTGTTAACCTGAAGAGTGATATTAGCAGCACAAGACTTAATTCCTAACTTCTATGCTGCGGAGTCGAACTGCCTTATTCCATTAATACAGTCCAGGGCCACAATAGTAAAGAATACTGAGATTTTTGACACGGAGAATTTGAGAGCTGGGTTTAGCCATTGGAAATTCAGGGAGCAGCAGTCTCTCAGTACCAGAACTCATCAACCAGTGAGGACTGTCCCTATACAAAGCTAATTCAAGCAGATTTTGTTTTTGTTCAAGATTGCTATGTAGTGTTAGAGAGTCTTGTTTACTGTGACCTGGAGTGTTTATTAAACTTACTTACATTTTGTAATAGCTCATAGCTTTCCTTTTCTAAAATATACTCTCACCCCACATCCCCTTCATTGCTAAAACTCTCTATGTCAACTTCTGTTATGTTACCTGTATCTGTCCCTGCTCCCTTTCAGCTGCTGTTAAATCTGGGGCTTGATATTTCCTTCACTTGACTGTGCTAGGCTCTCCTGGTGGTTTCCTATCCTCCAAACGAATCTAAAACTCTACTGACCCTACATTGGCTTCTTGCTCCATTAAAGGGTGGTATATGAAAGCAAATACAAACACCGCTAATAGAAGATAAACTGGAAAATCTCAGCAGGTCAAGCAGCATATGATGTGAGTTTTGCCTCTAGCAGGGTATTCTATTTGATGTGGTAATGTTTATTTTATTTTGGCAACATTAAATGGGCATGGGTATTGTGGCATTGAAGAATCCAATGGAGATTTATTACCAAGAGATGTTATATACAGCCATTGACCTGTGTCTGAGTAATGTTAATGGTTAACAACAGAACAGCACTGGGCAAAATAATTATTATCTGCACTGGATAATCTGTTAAATTTCATGCATTCTTGTTATCCAAGTCCCTTTGTGTCACTGATGGGAGGACTTGTCCACTTTCTGGACTGATATCTCAACAGAACCCAAACTGACCTACTGACAATCACCAGCCTGGTTATAACTGACCTGCAGGGCATAGCCAACCTGAGTTTCTTCATGTTTAAAGAGCAGGAGGTTTATAAAACCTCAGATCATGACCTTCAAGGGCATTTCCATTTCATTTGTCTATTTGTGGTTCCCAAACCTAAGGCCCTTGCAACAGCCAAAACAGAGTCTGTTCAAACTCAACATTTGGCCAAAAATGACCTTGCTGAGTTCAGGGTTCCCTCATCATGTCCTTCGCCCTCTGGCAAATGTTTGACCTGTCCAAAAGTGGAGTTGAACCATCCACATCTGCATCCTGATTCACATTTTTAATGGTCCCAAGGTCTCAGAGATCCAACCCATGATGTTACATAGAGTCAATAGCCCAGAAAAAGGCCATTTGGCCCACCTGACCCAGGCTGATGTTGATGCTTCAAATGTGCTTCCTTCCAGCCTAGTAAATCAAACCCTATCCACATTCAGTATCTTTATCCCTCATGCCCTTTTCTGGATTTCCCTCCAGTGCATCAATGCTTCTTGCCTCAGCTGTTCTTTGTGCTGGTAGTTCCACTTTAGCCCTACTATCTTGGTGGAAAAGTCACTCGAAATCACCAGTTGTACATTCCTCTCCAAATCACTCAGCAATCTGACTTGGGAAGATATCACCATTCCATTGCTATTGCTGGGTCAAACTCCTGGAATTCTCTCCCTAAGGGTATTGTGGGTCAACCCACAGCACATGGACTGCAGTGGTTCAAGATGGCAGCTCATCACCACTTTCTCAAGGGCAACCAGGGATGGACAATAAATGCTGGCCCAACCAGCAACACCCACAATCCACAAGAGAATTTTTAAAAAATATTTATACACAGCTAGATCTCATATTGGTGTGATGGTGGCTGAAGTGGAGGGTTGGAGGTGATATGTGGGGAAGTAATGGTATAAATCTGGGTGACAATAGAAATGGGCAGGAGTTACATTTTACCTAACCTCCACCTAGTGTAGTCTCTCCCGCTGGACACCCATGTCCAAGCCCCTCAAACCAGAATTGGAATTCTTGAAAATCACAAAGTTTGGGTGACCCAATCATTCACCTCATCCAATATCATAGGAAACACATAGTTAAACTGGAAAGAGTGCAGAGCAGATTTATGAGGATGTTGCCAGAGCTAGTAGGCCTGAGTTTTAGGGAGAGGTTGGCCAGGATAGGATATTATTCCTTGGAATACAGGAGAATGAGGGATGACCTTATTGAGGTGTATAAAACCATGAGGGGCATAGATTGGATGAATGCATATTGTCTTTTTTCCAGGGATGGGGAATTGAAAACTAGAGGGCATAGGTTTAAGGTGAGCAGGGAAAGAATAAGAAGTGCCTGAGGGGTAACTTCTTCATGCAGAGAGTGGTGTGGATATGGAATGGGCTGCCAGAGGAAGTGGTTGGATGAATTGGGCCGTTGGTTTGGTTAGCACTGCTTCCTCACAGCACCAGGGATCTAGGTTCATTCAAGCCTCAGATAACTGTCTGTGTGGAGTTTGCACATCCTCCCCGTGTCTGCGTGGGTTTCCCCCCCACAATCCAAAGATATGTAGGTTAGGTGAATTGGCCATGCTAAGTTGTCTATAGTGTTCAGGGATGTGCAGGTTAAGTGCATTAATCAGGTGTGACTGTAGGGGAATGGGTCTGGGTGGGTTACTCTTGGGAGGGCCGGTGTGGACTTGTTGGACCGAAGGGCCTGTTTCCATGATTCTACAGAGTAATTATTCAGGTACAATAGCAACATTTGGATAGGTACATGGATGGGAAGGGTTTCAAGGGATATGGACCAAATGCAGGCAATTGGAACTAGCTGAGTTGGTACCACGGTCAGTTTGGGCTGAAGGGCCTGTTTCCATGCTGTATGACTATGACACCACTATAAAACAGACAGACTTATCTTCCGCCTTACTTAACACCATGCTGTGCTTGATGATATCTTGAGGACAGTGCTACCCTTCCTGTGTATGAACTTTCTGCAGCAGCCTCATCCTGAATCCCTTTTATTTTCCTGAACTTTACCCTCCGCCTCTCACCATCTGATCTATTTTAATTTTCCATTGGTGTCGTTAATCTTTTGCTGCTCTAATAGGTGCCTTGTGATCGAGTGTGGAGTGTCCCGATTTATTGTGGCTTTTAAATATGTTATGAATGCCTCTCATGAATTGGACCATTAAGTGATTATTCACTGCGCTGAATTATCATTTTATAATATCCACTGGCTACAGACTCTCCTGGTAATCAACAGCAAATTATTTCTCGATAAACGTGCTATGCTGCTGGTGCAACCGTTAATCCTGCGAAAGCATGACTTACAAGTGACTGTCAGATCTGCCAGGTTTTAAGGTTGAGTTTCCTTGCCCTGTGAAATTAGGATGTACTGTGACAAACAAACAGGATCCAAGAGTGGGTTTGATGCTTCAATGCACTGCTTTCACAAAGCATTAACGAAACTTTGTGCCCAGCACAGACACAAAACAGTAACAGAGTCTTTGCTTTACTAGTGCATAGATCCCTGAAGGTCTCAGCATAGATAGATGAGGTGGTGACAAAGGCATACAGAATGCTTGCCTTCATTAGCCAGGGCATAGAATACAGGAGCAAGGAACTTTTGTTACAACTTTATAAAATATTGGTTCGGCCTTAGATGGAATACTGTGTGCAGTTCCAGTTGCCATATGATTGGAAGGATGTGATTGATCTGGAGAGGAGATTCACCAGGATGTTGCTTGGGGTGGAAAGTCTCAGTTTGGTTGAGAGACTGGATTGGCTGGGATTGTTTTCCCTTGAGCAGAGGAAGCTAAGTGGGATCTGAATGAGGCATACAAGATTATGAGAGGCATAGATAGTGTAGATCACAAGAATCCTTTCCCTGTGGCAGACGTATTAACGTGACATCTGGATAAGCATTTAAAATCCAGATCTTAATAGACTATGGATCCAGTGCAAGTAATTAGATTAATATAGTCCATTCTTTGTAGGTCAGCATAGACATGGTGGACCGAAGGGTCTGTTTCTATGCTGTGTGACAATGTGACTGGTTTGTGATGTAGCGTGATGCATTCAATTCCTGCACTGGCTGAAGTTACCATGAGGTTACTTTCCTTCTCAACCTCTCCCCTCGCCTGAAGCGTAGTGACCCTCAGGTGAAACTCACCACCTGTCAAATCTGTGAGGAGAGAGAGCAGTCCTTTGGGACTATGTGACTTTACACTAATTCTCGAAATGTTCCAAATACTTGCTGGGTCCCAATATTGTAATTGTTTTTGTTTCGGAGTTCTTTGCCGTGTTTGGAACTTTTCTTTCTTGGGTGTCTGATTCCCCGTGATGTTGGTCCCTGAGCAGTTATCAGTTAGGAGTCAGTGGTCAAAGCTCTCTTCATTCTGAGTCGGAATCTTTTGGCGTCATTCCAGAACACTTGAGTACAAAATCTAAGCTAAGGCTTCTGAATGTGGCACCGAAGGGGATGCTGCACAATCAGAGCATCTGTCTCTGTTTTGAGTAGATGTAAGTGATCCTGTATCCCGGTCACTGGCATCTCAGTCCCATCCCAGTCACTGCCACTGCATAAATAGAATTTTTAACCTGATTAAAACAATTAGATGCAAGAACCTCGAGATAAAAATATCCTCAATTATCTGCATTTTCACTCACAGGACATGAAATTCAGTCAATTTGAAGGCAGTGGTGTAGAAATTCAAGGAACCACTTTTGTTAAATCCTTGAGTGTTTTTCAGTTATGGTGGAGATTGAATTACAGAGTGAATGATTCAATAGTCCATGGTACAAAGATTTTCAAATTACCTTATTTTTATCTGTAGTTTATGGAACTCCTGATTCAAATATACTTTCTCTTGCAAATTAGTTAGGCATATATTAAAGCTCTGCATGGATTTGTGTCCACTGCATTGTCACAGCTCAAAGTTATTCCATTTAGCCTGATTTAGCTTTCTGTTTGGTGTGACAGTGGGAGAGGAGAATGGGGCTGTTTATTAAAGGGACTGTGATATCTGAACTCCTTCCACTGGGTTCTAATCACACCATGTGGACTGCAATGGTTCAAGAAGGAGTCTCTCCACCCCCTCCCCTTCGAGGGCGTTTGACCTGGCAAGTGATGTAAACTTCCTGTCAACGAATGAATAAAAATAAACCCAAGTTCTTGGGAATGTGTTTGTTTGAATCTGTCAATTACGCAGCGAGACCTGTAGAACATCAATCATGTCAGTGAAAAATTGTGGGGAAGTGAATCGGGTGTTTTATAACTGCGAGCTGTAAAGGATAAATGGCTGCTACCCTGCTTTATTGAATCTACTTGAGCAAAGGCATTAATAATTTGTATTGTGTACACAGGGCAGTTGTAAAGTTTGAATTTGCATTTGTGATGATTGGAAAAAATGTGCTGTCATTCTTTCCTGGGGATATCGACCAAATGCAGGCAAATGGAACTAGTTTAGTTTGGGAAATCTGGTCAGCATGGACCAGTTGGACCGAAGGATCTGTTTCCATGCTGTATGACTCTATCCCTCTATTTTTTCTTCAGAATACAGTGTGCATGATCCTTTGCTTTTGCTGGTGTAACACTTGGAGCTACCTGTCCTGGTAGCATTTTCCTATCTGCTTGCTGGAGTTTTGTATATGTGTTCCAAATATGAATCCAATCCACTTTTTAAATCATATAATCTTTGCCTCAAAAACCACTCCTGTAAAACATTCCAATTGCAGCCACTCTCTGCATGAAAAGTCATGTTCTAAATTATCCCTTTCTGGCTGGAGTTTTGAGACTTCTTTTGGTGGTGAGGAGGACATTTGCTCAGGGGAAAGAGGTAAGTGCATCATGAATACAAATTCATATCAAGCTAAGTTGAGAACTCGAACTCAGCAAACTGAGTAATTTACAGATTGGCACAAGAGAATGGATTTGAGGTTATCCAATTGTTGTAATAATGCTACAAGTTCATTCAAGTACTGAAGGTGTGGGGAACCTCCCATTCTGAACCTGTTTGGTCTGGCAGTACAAGAGTATTGTGATAAAAGCAAGAACCTGACAGTGGGTAATATTGCCTATTGAAGAGCCAGCACAGACACATTGGGCTGAAGAGCCTTTTCTCTGTGCTGTAACACTTCTGCACTTTTCTGTGCCTGGTCCTTGATGTTTTCAAAAACAGTTTTCTTTTACAAAGGCTGCAATGGCACTTCCAATTGTAACAGAACCTCTGGTACAAAATAAATTTGCTGTTATATTCAGTTTTCCCACAACAGTGCACAAACCCCATCATCTCACCTGTCTTTTGACAACCTGCACACCAACCATTACATCAGTCCCTTGAGATACCTGTTTTTTTCCCACCATTTAGCTGATTGAAATAACTGCACAGAGGCCAGTATCACATCACCAAGTCACCCTTTATTTACATGTGCACTGTACATGTGCTCTGACCAGCCAGTTGCAAGCCAGTCCTTAGACTGAGGAGACCTTCTCAGTCCCTTGTTTATATCTGTCAGTCAGGGCTCCCTGATTGCCCCAGATTAACAGCCCCAATCAAGGGTCTCATAGTCAATGCGGTCCACTTGGTTATGGTTCCAATCACTCCACTAATGCTAACTTTCTCTCTTTTACATTGCAAATGGCATGCATATTTTTCTTACATTTTTTTCCATGGGATGTTGACATCATTGACAACACTACATTTGGTGCCCACCCCTAATTACCTTTGAAGTGAGTGCCCTGTTGGGCCATTTTGGAGAGCAGTTGAGAGCCAACCACAATTCTATAGGTCTGGAGTCACAAATAGGTCAGATCAGGTAGGGACAGCAGATTTCCATTCATAGAGTGAACCAGATGATTTTTCACAACAATTAATGATAGTTTCATGTTTATTATTATTGGGACTAGCCTTCAATTCTATAATTCATTGAATTTAAAATCCATCAGCGGAATTTGAATCCATGTCGAAGGTCCCATTCCCTTGCTTACAGTGTAGAAACAGGCCCGCCGAAGCGCAACCCACCCATTCCCCTACATTTACTCCTTTACCTAACACTATGGGCAATTTAGCATGGCCAATTCACCTGACCTGCACATCTTTGGACTGTGGGAGGAAACCAGAGCACCCGGAGGAAACCCACGCAGACACGGGGAGAACGTGCAAACTCCACACAGTCAGTCGCCTGAGTCAGGAATTGAACCCGGGTCTCTGGTGCTGTGAGGCAGCAGTGCTAACCACTGTGCCACCGTGCCGCCCACATGGTGGGCCATACTATTCTCTGTTCTTTTAGTCACTGAATGGGTTTAGTGCCACAATAAAATTACTTTGTGGGCACCATTGCTCCAAGCATGCACAAAGCTTCCAGACAACGCCAGCAGTGAGACAAGCCAGATGGCATTGTTGTGTAGCCTGAGCAGTTTGGTGACACTGTTGGTGCATTGAGACAAGTTCAAGTAAATGGACAATTCTGCTTAAAACTGAACAGAAGAACAGCTCACTGGTGATTATTGTATAGCTTGTTGTCATCAGTTTGCAGCAAGCTCAAGAAGCAAGCCTTGTTTTGGTGGCAGGAGGAAATGGGTATGCGTTGTCGCTACTGATTGTCAGTAACTAGATTTCAAATCCGATAACTATTTCCAGTTGAAATGAATGGGATATGATATGCCAGCTTGTAGGTTACTGCATGATGGCGATGTGATAATATTTTTATGCAACAGCAAGTTTGGAACACTTTCAATCAGACTACACTATTTCTGGGCTGTGACCTCCCTCAAACAGGTTCCTCCAAGATCAGTTGTGAATTTCGCTGTTTGTGAAGTTTTCCTGGACATACTCTGATGCATGAATTCGAACAGTAAAGGCAGTAACTGCGGAGGTTCACTGCTGTGTCAGTTAGCAGTGTGGGTTTCTTTCTCTCTCTCCCTTACACACCATGTGCTTCTTGCCTTTGTCTGTCTCCTTTTAAAAGTGCTGTTGTTTTGACTTTTTTTCTCCAAAGTTCCAAAACAATTGCAACATCATATAAAACAGTCATTGCTGCTCCTGTCAGGTTTGCCTTTCTGATTTAGTAATTTAACCAAGAGCTGATCAAGTTAGATTAGATTCCCTATAGTGTGGAAACAGGCCATTCGGCCCAACCAGTCCACACCGACCCTCCAAAGAGTAACCCACCCAGACCCATTTCCCTCTGACTAATGCACCTAGCACTATGGGCAATTTAGCATGGCCAATCCACCTGACCTGCACATCTTTAGACTGTGGAAGGAAACCCACGCAGGCACGGGGAGAATGTGCAAACTCTACTCAGTCACCCGAGGCTGGAATCGAACCTGGGACCCTGGTGCTGTGAGGCAGCAGTGCTAACCACTGAGCCAGCAGTGCTAACCACTGAGCCATGTGCTGCCCCAAGCTTTAATGTCATGGCCACACAGAAATAGGCACGGGGTAGGCCATTTGGCCCCTTCAGCTTGCTCCTCCATTCACTGTGATTATAACTGATCCTCTACCTTGACACCGTACACCCGCTCGTTCCCCCTTGATACCTTTAGACTCCAGAAATGAATCGATTTCATTGCTGTGGTTATGAAATAACTGAGGAAGGATCATATGAGGGTGAATGAACATTGCAGAAGTCTACAAATTACAAACTTGTTGAATAAAGTCTGCTTTGTTATCTTTTAATTTCTACCCAATTTCAAAACTTGAATGTCCCACCACCGTGTTTCATTTTTATCATACAATATGGAGGACAGGAAAAATTTCTGGCTGGAACAGGCTGCTCCTTTTTTTTGAGGTATTTTAGGTGTTGGAGGTGATTTCCTCGAATTCCAGGAGCAGCAATTGCTGTTTTCTATGCTGCATCAATTGTTTTGGAACTTTGGAGAAAAACAAGTCAAAACAACAGCACTTTTAAAAGGCAGACAGACAGACAAAGGCAGCAAGCACATGAGAGAGAGAAAGAAACCCACACTGCTAACTGACACAGCAGTGAACCTGCACAGTTACTGCCTTTGCTGTTTGAATTCATGCATCACTGGATATCGGAGTGTGTTCAGGAAAACTTAACAAACAGTGAAACTCACAACTGATGTTGGAGGAACTTGTTTTGGACAGGTCACAGCACAGAAATGGATAAGTGGTTAGTTTTAAGTATAGCCTTGCTGTAAGTCTACAATAGTGAGTAGAGTGGGCTCTTTTTTGATTATATGTTTTTACTGGGATTTGTTTCTTGATTAAATTTTAAAAATATGAGCCATAAGTATTAAAGTTAGCCTGGAGCAGTGTTTTGAAGAGCAATAAGATGGTGCTATTTTCTGCATCTATAGATTGGAAGGAGCAAAATGTCCTTTAGTCGAGTGAAATACTCTTCTTGTTGGATGTGGGAGTTTTGAGAGAGTTTAAGGGTTACTGAGGATTATATATGCAATAAATGTTGTTTGGATCAAATGGATCAGTTGGAGCGACAGTTAGAGGCAATGAGGAATTTACAAGAGTTAGGATGTGATGGAGGCTGGTATACTTGCAACATTTAAAAGGCATCTGGATAAGTATATTAATAGGAAGGGTTGGGAGGGTTATGGGCCAAGTACTGGCAGATGGGACTAGATTAGGTTGGGATATCTGGTTAGCATAGATGTGTTGGACCAAAGGGTCTGTTTCCGTTCTGTATATCTGTGACTCTATGACTCTATGGCATACTGAACCCTCTTGGGAGTCATCTTTAAAATCCATGACAAACCGATACAGGATAGGGCTTCAAAACATTTCACACATAGCTAAATATACCCCCTTAGCTTTAATGCTTACAAGTTCCACCATGCAGGAGAACCAATTTGTCCCACTTGGGCTTAACCAATTGTCTGATAGTCACATATGGCAGAGCTTTCTGAGGAGAAAGCTGTGGAGCGAGCCTACATTAGATATAGGTTCTTTGAACATCATGATGGGCCGAATGGCCTCCTCAAGGACTCTCAGATTCTTTAGTCATAGAATTATGAAGGAATTGCTTTAAATACTCAAATGTTGAAAACAAGGAATGTAACAATTGCCCCTTGATGATCAATAGCATTATCAGTGCTGAATCCCCGACCATTCTGGGCATTACTATTGACCAGAATCCATACGGGGGGCAGCAATACAAATACTGTGACTATAAGAACAGGTCAAAGGTTAGGAATTCTCCAGTGAGTAATTCTCCTCCTGTCTCCAAAGCCTTTCCAGTATCTACAAGGCACAATCAAGAGGGTGATAGAATGCTCTTCACTTCTCTGCATGAGTACAGCACCAGAAAATGTTCTCGAAGCTCGACACTGTCCAGGGAAAGCAGCCCACTTGATTGACGCCTCATCCTCTACTCTAAACATGACAACCTCTACTGACAGCGTACTGTTGCTTCATCTACAGGGTACACCAAATGCTTCACCAACACCCTCCAAGGCCATGGCTGCTGCCACCTAGTGGGGCAGCAGATGCATGAAAAGACCACTTCCTACAATGTTCCCCTCCAAATGTCTTGGAGCTATGTTGCCGTTTCTTTCCTGACGTTGCAGCAGTTCCAGAACTTTTTCGAGGGCAGTAAGGGCTGGGCCACAAGCTGGCTTTACCAGTGACACCCGTTTCCCATGAGTGAATAAAAAAAAGCGTAAACACTGAGGTAAATCGGATCTCCAAATGCTTGTTGTTGTGATGCCAATCCGCACCTGCGTATTAAAAAGTGGGAAGTGTAGAGGGCTGGAGTTTGCTTTTCAAAGCACTATTCACCCCAAATCATTGTCAGCCCCATTAAAAAGGGTGGAATTTGAAGTGCAAAGCATGCACTGCACCACTTGAGTTTTCACTGTCTTTTGCCATATTTTTGAAAATCTCACGAGACAAATATCCAGCTCATGCGCTCCTCAGATTGATTGAATTGCCACTGAGTTTCAATCAGTTGTGTTTATTTGTGCTACTTCATAGAAGGTCAAAACATATAATTTCTTTCAGCCGCATAGGCACTAATAGTCACGGTCTAAAACTTTTAGAGTTTCTTTTCCAATCTACTAAGAAACTGACTATATGTAACCCAAAACTGATTGCAAATCATTCTGTGTAGTTCTTTAAAGCTATTTTCTGTGATTATAAAAGACGGCTCCTCACAGCTTGTCAACTGTCACTGATTAAAATGCTAAGTCTTCTTCCAATCAAGTTGCATTAATCAAAGTTCCCACTCACGGATCTATCGAGGTGAAATAGCTGCACAAGATGGTATCCCATCACCAAGTCATCCTTTACTTGCGTGTGCACAGTCCAATGGACTCTGACCAGCCAGCTCAAAGCCAGGCCCTAGACTGAGGAGACTGCTTTATGGAACCCCTCCGGTCTGTGTGCAAGTATGACCCCGACCTTCCCATAGCCAGTCATTTTAACACAGTGGCCACATGTCTGTCCTTGGCATGCTGTGGTGCTGCAGTGGATCACAGCATGAACTGGAGGTGCAACATCTCATCTTCAGACTGGGCATTATACAGCCCTCTGGACTTAATATTGATTTCAACACATTCAGATTGTGAAGCATTTCTTCCCTTTCTTTGAGCTTGTTACATTCTGTTACCATGTCCTCCCCACCGCACCCCCCATCCAGTGGGATTGTCTGTCCTTTCAATTCTGGCCAGAGACACACCATTGTTCTGCCATTCTCACATTCCACTCACTTAATCTGAGCTGTCAACAGCTTCTCTCCCCCAGCATTCTCCACCCTAACCTCCCCCTGCCAACGATAGCACAAATGCTGCCCCCTCCACATTTCACTTCAGCTCTGATGCAGTCATTCAGACTCAAAGTGTTAGATTGCTCTCTTTCTCTCTCTATGAATGCTGCCTGACCCCTTTGTGATCTCCAGCATGTGTTGTTTTCAGCCGAGACTAAGGAGATCTTCTGAATCACCTGTTTATCTCTGTCAGCCAGGGCTCCCTGATTGGCGCAGGTTAACCTCCTGCCCCCAATCAAGGAGCTCATAGTCAATGAGATCCACCTGGCCATGGTTCCAATCACAGCACAAAGAGCAATAACTTTACGTCCACTAATGAACCCCTTAATAGAACCCCTACAATGTGGAAACAGACCATTCAGGCCACAAGTCCACACCGACCCTCTGAAGACGAACCTACCAGATCAATTTCCATACCCTATATTTAGCCCTATCTTATTTACCTAACCGACGCATCCTTGAACGCTATGGACAATTTAGCATGGCCAATCCACCTATCCTGCACCTCTTTGGACTGTGGCAGGAAACCGGAGCACCCGGAGGAAACCCACACAGGCACAGGGAGAATGTGCCAAACTCCACACCGACAGTCGGCTGAGGCTGGAATCGAACCTGGATCCCTGGTGTTGTGAGGCAGCAGTGCTAACCGAGAAGCAGTAAAATCGACATTTCGGGCAAAAGCCCTTCATCAGGATCCCACTATCACCATTCCCGGCCCCCAGAATGCTGAGGGGAACACCACCCCTGCTCATGACTCCACCCCCATTCCCCCCACCATCACACCCACTCCAGTTACTGGCTCCACCCCCACTCCCAGCTCCACACCCACACCAGATCCCAGCTCCCAGCCCTGCCGAGTTTTCACCATCCCTCCAGACCTTCCCCTCACTGAGGACGAACGATCAGTCTTCAGCAAAGGACTCACCTTCATCCCACTCCGTCCACGCATCAATGAATTTAATACACGCCATGATGTCGAACACTTCTTCCGCCGCCTCCGAGCTTACTTTCACAATCAGGACTCCCGCCCACCTTCCGAGGACCCCTTCGCCCACCTCCAACACACTGCATCCACCTGGACACCCGCACTGGCCTATTACCTGCCCTCGACCTCTTCATTTCCAACTGCCGCCGGGACATTAACCGCCTCAACCTGTCTACCCCCCTCCCCCACTCCAACCTCTCACCCTCACAACGCGCAGCCCTCCAATCCCTCTGCTCCAATCCCAACCTCACCATCAAGCCAGCAGATAAAGGAGGCGCAGTGGTAGTCTGGCGCACTGACCTCTACACCGCTGAAGCCAAACGCCAACTCGAGGGCACCTCTTCCTACCGCCCCCTCGACCATGACCCCACCCTGCATCACCAAACCATCATCTCCCAGTCCACACAGAACCTCATCACCTCAGGAGATCTCCCACCCACACCTTCCAACCTCATAGTCCGGGAACCCCGCACTGCCCGGTTCTACCTCCTTCCCAAGATCCACAAGCCTGACCACCCTGGCCGACCCATTGTCTCAGCATGCTCTTGCACCCACTGAACTCATCTTTACCTACCTCGACACTGTCCTATCCCCCCTAGTCCAGGAACTCCCACATACCACCCACGCCCTCCACCTCCTCCAAGACTTCCGTTTCCCTGGCCCCCAACGCCTCATCTTCACCATGGATATCCAATCCCTTTACACCTCCATCCGCCATGACCAGAGCCTCCAAGCCCTCTGTTTTTTCCTCTCCCGACGTCCCCAACAGTACCCTTCCACAGACACTCTCATTCGTTTGGCCGAACTGGTCCTCACTCTTAACAATTTCTCCTTTGAATCCTCCCACTTCCTCCAGACGAAAGGGGTAGCCACGGGCACACGTATGGGCCCCAGCTATGCCTGTCTCTTTGTTGGCTACATAGAACAGTCGATCTTCCGTAATTACACCGGCACCACTCCCCACCTCTTCCTCCGCTACATTAATGCCTGCATTGGCGCCACCTCATGCTCCCGCGAGGAGGTTGAGCAATTCATCAACTTCACCAACACATTCCACCCTGACCTTAAATTTACCTGGACCATCTCTGACACCTCACTCCCCTTCCTGGACATCTCCATCTCCATTAATGATGATCGACTTGACACTGCCATTTTTTACAAACCCACCGACTCCCACAGCTACCTGGATTACACCTCTTCCCACCCTACCTCTTGCAAAAATGCCATCCCATATTCCCAATTCCTCCGCCTCCGCCGTATCTGCTCCCAGGAGGACCAGTTCCACACAGAACACACCAGATGGTCTCCTTCTTTAGAGACCGCAATTTCCCTTCCCACATGGTTAAAGATGTCCTCCAACACATCTCGTCCACATCCTGCACTTCCACCCTCAGACCCCACCCCTCCAACCGTAACAAGGACAGAACGCCCCTGGTGCTCACCTTCCACCCTACCAACCTTCGCATAAACCAAATCATCTACCGACATTTCCGCCACCTCCAAACGGACCCCACCACCAGGGATATATTTCCCTCCCCACCCCATTCCGCCTTCCGCAAAGACCATTCCCTCCATGACTACCTGGTCAGGTTCACGCCCCTCTACAACCCACCCTCCCATCCTGGCACTTTCCCCTTCCACCGCAGGAACTGCAAAACCTGCGCCCACACCTCCTCCCTCACCTCCATCCAAGGCCCTAAAGGAGCCTTCCACATCCATCAAAGTTTTACCTGCACATCCACTAATATAATTTATTGTATCCATTGCTCCCGATGCGGTCTCCTGTACATTGGAGAGACTGGACGCCTCCTAGCAGAGCGCTTTAGGGAACATCTCCGGGACACCCGCACCAATCAACCACACTGCCCCGTGGCCCAACATTTCAACTTCCCCTCCCACTCTGCCGAGGACATGGAGGTCCTGGGCCTCCTTCACCGCCGCTCCCTCACCACCAGACGCCTGGAGGAAGAATGCCTCATCTTCCGCCTCGGAACACTTCAACCCCAGTGCATCAATGTGGACTTCAACAGTTTCCTCATTTCTCCTTCCCCCACCTCACCCTAGTTCCAAACTTCCAGCTCAGCACTGTCCCCATGACTTGGTCCTACCTGCCTATCTTCTTTTCCACCTATCCACTCCACCCTCCTCCCTGACCTATCACCTTCATCCCCTCCCCCACTCACCTATTGTACTCTATGCTACTCTCTCCCCACCCCCACCCTCCTCTAGCTTATCTCTCCACACTTCAGGCTCTCTGCCTTTATTCCTGATGAAGGGCTTTTGCCCGAATTGTCGATTTTACTGCTCCGCGGATGCTGCCTGAACTGCTGTGCTCTTCCAGCACCACTAATCCAGAATCTGGTTTCCAGCATCTGCTGTCATTGTTTCTACCTAGCAGTGCTGTCCACTGAGCCACTGTGCTGCCTCGAATACTTGCCAAGAGCAGGTTGATGACCCTTTTTGTGCGTGGAAATAGTTAAATGAAGGGCTGAAAATGTGTTGCTGGAAAAGTGCAGCAGGTCAGGCAGCATCCAGGGAACAGGAACTATTCATTTAACTATTCTTCTTCAGGAATAGTTAAATGAATGCCAGCGAAGACGACGGAGGGAAGACCATCTCAAAAGTAATGCAACTGCGAATTGCATTTAAAGTGGAAACTCTCCCCATGAAATTGGCAAAAAGGAAATCTCAAGTAATAGGTATCCTTGGCATTTTTACTTGTTCTCTAGGTTGGATTTTTCTCTGTATTAGCTTTCTTTCTCGCTGTTGAGTTGTTGCTTTTCCCTCTGGTTGTCTTTTATGCCTCAAGCAGTGTTCCCAACTCAAGAGGTCAGGCTGGAGAACCTGAACACCAAGTCATGTTTGAGGAAGTCAATGGGAGTACAGGCTGACTCTCTTTCAATTCTTCTTAAGGTCTGGTTTTTTTGCAATCAGCCATTCCCTGCCAACATTGAAATTGAAACCTGGTACATTCAGTGCACTGGGAACGTCAGCCCGAAAGAAACAGATGCTATTGTCAATGAATTGCCCAGTTGTCTCTATTTACTAGCAATACTGGTCAGCATGATTAATAAGGTACGCAGTGTTTCAACTCTGCATTAGCAGCGTTGGACAGTCTCTGAAGTGATTCCAAATTGTTTTTGTATTCACTGCTTGGATGTGTAGGCTGTTTTCAAGTTGACGGTTACTTGAGTGAATTAATTCTGGAAAGGAATATGACCCACTTTGTGCTGTAGACAATGCATTAGTTCAGAGAAATACAAAGAACTATAAGAGTTCATGGATAATTGGATGCAGTGAGAAAGAGACAATGAAAGATTGGAAATGGTGTACTGAACACCAGTATCACTGACAAACTGATGTGTTCCTTTGGATCTGTGGCCCATCAGAGGGAGAAAACAACAGACTCATTGACAATTCCATACATCAATATGTGGTGCTTGTCAATAAACCAACATTGTATAAACATTAAAAATAATAAATTAATGGTTTGGCAGGTTTTCTGAGGAGGATGTTTCTAATCACTGCAACATCAATATTTTCAGGCCTGTTTCCTATTGGTAAAATCACCAGGACGTTCGTTTCATAAACTTTGATTTTGCAAGCAATACTAATCATGAGAAATCTTTGTAAACATATTTACAATGTTGCTGCATGTGGAGTTTCAAACATGTTATTCACTGCACAGTTTCTGTTTGGAATGTTGTGGAACCCAAAACCTGGAGTTCCCTAAAAACCTGTTGTTGAGAAAACAATAAGCGGACAATTTTCATAGAAATTGTTCCTACAATCGTCAAGACTTGATGCAGCCAAGTCAATCAATTTCCACTCTACAACTTCCTACAATCTCCAAATTCTTATTCTTTCATTTAATTCTCTTCATGGCCTTACCTGTCCCTATACCTAACCTCTCCCACCTCTATAATCCCTACAAGTTCCATTGACAGAGAATGCTGGAGAAACTCAGCAGGTCTGGCAGCATCTGTGGAGTTCACATTTCGAGTCTGGCATGACTGTTCTGGAGATGAAGATTCTGAAGAACAGTCATACTGGACTTGGAATGTAAACTCTAATTCTCTCCACAGAAATGCTGCCAGACCTGCTGAGTTTTTCCAGTGAGTTCTGTGTTTGTTTCAGGTTTCCAGCTTCCACCGTTTCCATAGAAACCAACCCCTTCTGTGTCCCATCTTTTTCATTCTACCGTGAACATGACATCAGTCATTTAGTCCTAACACTCTGGAATTCCCTGTCTGAACCTCTGTTTCTTCCTTTTTCTCTTTCACCTCTTTCAAAATCCTACTTATAAACCAGCTCTCCGACCATGCTTTCAATCCCATCACCCTAGTTTTTCCTTTTTAGTGGCAACATCTAATTTTGTCTGTTCATGCTTTTGTGAGGAAACTTTGGGGTGTTTTTCTATGTTAAAAGCAAGATAAAGCTTGTAAATAGAGCATCTTTCACCACAGCCCTACATGCCTGTGCTAGCTCTCAGCTCAAAAATGCACCCAGTGTCATTCCCCCACCTTCTCCCTTGATGACCCTTTATATTCTTCCTTTTCAGATAACAACCCATCCCCTCTTGAATATCTGTATTGATTCTGCCTCTTCTCCACTTTCAGGAAGGACAATGGCATGGTGGCTCAGTGGTTAGCGCTGCTGCATCACAACGCCAGGTACTCAGGTTCAATTCCAGCTGCGGTTGACTGTCTGAGTGGTGTTTACACATTTGCTCGTGTCTGCGTGGGTTTATGCTGGGTGTTCTGGTTTCCTCCCACAGTCCAAAGAAACCAAATGCCAACTGACAGGCACCTCCTCCTACTGCCCTCTTGATCATGACATCATCTCCTAGACCATCCACAACCTCATCACTTTTGCGGATCTCCCATCCATAGCCGCTGACCTCATTGTCTGTGAACCCCGCACTGCCCAATTCTACCTCCAACCGAAGATTCACAAACCTGACAGCCCCAGTTGACCCATTGTCTCAGCCTGCACCTGTCTCACTGAACTCTTACCTTGACACCATCCTGTCCCCTTAGTCCAGGAACTCCCCACCTACGTTCAGGAGACCACCCACACCCTTCACCTCCTCCAAGACTATCATTTCCCCAGTCCCCAATGCCTTATGTTCACCATGGACATCCAATCCCTGTATACATCTATCCACAATGACGAAGGTCTCTCAACCCTCCGTTTCCTCCTCTCATGCCATTCCAACCAGTACCCTTGCACTGACACCCTCATCCACCTGGCTGAACTGGTCCTCACACTTGACAACTTCTCCTTCAAATCCTCCCATTTCCTCCAAACCAAAGGGGTGGCCATGGGCACTCATAAAGACCCCAGCTATGCCTGCCTCTTTGTCGGGTATGTGGAACAGTCCATCTTCTGCAGCTACACTGGTACCACCTCCTATCTTTTCCTCCGCTACATCATTTCCACAAGGAGCTTGAACAGTTCATCATCACAAACAGTTTTCATCCTGACCTCAAGTTCACCTGGACCATTTTGGACAATCCCTCCCCTTCCTGGACCTCTTCATCTCCATCTCCGGCGACTGACTAACCATGTACATCTACTACAAACCTACCGACCCCCACAGCTATCTGGACTCCTCCCACCCTAACTCCTACCAAAATCTCATCCCTTATTCCCAATTCCTCCGCCTCCACCACATCTGTTCCCAGGCTGACCAATTCATCTTGGAAAATCTCAGATGGCCTCCTTCCTCAAAGATCGCAATTTCCCCCCCATGTGGTCGATGATACCCTCCAGCACATCTCCAGCAATGTCCTCCACTTCCCCTTGAACCCCACCCTGCCCAATGCAACAAGGACTGGTTTTCATCTTCCAGCCCACTAACCTCAGTAAACATCACATCATCCTCTGCCACCTACAAACAGACCCCACCACCAGGGACATATTTCCCTCCCCACCCCTATCAGCATTCCAGAGAGACAATTCCTCTGCAACTATCTTGTCAGATCCACGACCCCCACCAGCCCATCCCCCACTCTTGGCACCTTTCCCTGCCACTGCAGAAGTGCAAAACCTGGGCCCACACCTCCCTCCTCATCTCCAACCAAGGCCCCAAATACATATGTCCAGATACATATCTGACAGAAATGTATCTGGACTTCCACAAATGTCAACTATTGCATTTGTTGCGCCCGATCTGGTCTCCTGTACATCAGGGAGACAAGACGCCTACTTACGGATCATTTCAGAGAACATCTCAGAGACACCTGCACCCATCGCCCCGTGGCTGAATACTTCAACTCCCCCTCCCGCTCCGCCGAGGACATGCAGGTTCTGGGCCTCCTCCATCGCCAAACCCTTAAACACCCGACGCCTGGAGGAAGAATGCCTCATCTTCCGCCTTGGGACTTTGCAACACACAGGATTAATATGGATTTCACCAGTTTCCTAATTTCCCATCTCCCCACATTATCCCAGTCCCAAGCTTCCAACTTGGCAATGCCCTCTTGACCTGTCCATCATCTTTCTCATCTATCCGCTCCACCCTCCTCTCCGACCTATCACCTTCTCCCCCACCTTCATTCATCTATCGCATTCTCAGCTACCTTCCTCCCAGCCCCATCCCCCTCACATTTATCTCTGAGCGCCCCGGCCCACAAGCCTCATTCCTGATGAAGGGCCGATGCCCAAAACATCGATTCTCCAGCTCTTCGGATGCTGCCTGACCTGTGTCTTTCCAGCACCACACTCTTGACTCTGACCTCCAGCATCTGCAGTCCTACCTTTCTCCACAGCTCAAAGATGTGCAGGTTAGGTGAATTAGCCATGCTAAACTGTCTATAGTGTTCAGGGATGTGTAGGTTAGGTGCATTAGTCTGGGGAAATGTAAAGTAATAGGGTAGGGGAAGGGGTCTGGGTGGGATACTATTTCAAGAGTTGGTGTGGGCTTGTTGAGCCAATTGGCCTGTTTCCACAGTGTAGGGATTCTGTAAATCTATGAATGGCCTCGTGGTGTTATTGCTCAACTATTAATCCAGAGACCCAGCTAATGTTCTAGGAACCTGACAGATGGCGGAATTTGAATTCAATAAATATCTGGAATTAAGAATCAAATGATGACCATTAATTGATTGTTGGGAAAAACCCATCTGGTTCACTAATGTCCTTTAGGAAAGGAAACTGCCATCCTTACCTGGTCTGGCCTACATGTGACTCCAGACCACAGCAATGTGGTTGACTCTAACTGCCCTCTGGGCAATTAGAGATGGACAATAAATGCTGGCCTGGTTAGTGGTGCCCTCATCCCATGAATGAATAAAAAAACACAATCCAAATCCTTTCCACTTGCTGCATGAAAAGAAATTCTCCTAATATCATGATTGCTTCTTTCTGCCAATCACCTTAAAAATGTACTCTCTCACTCTTGATCCTTCTCCTCATGGGATCTATTTTCCTTGATGTAACCTGTCTAGACAACTTAAGACCTTTAAGCAAACTTCCTTTCTTCTTCAGCAGAACAGGCTGAAATTTTCCAATCTGTTTATATAATTCTAAACACCTCATGATGTCCCAAAGCTTTATATCAAACCAATACTTTTCAAGTATGGCCACTTGTTGTTATGTTGGATGTGTGATGACCAATTTGCACGTAGCAGATTTCCACAAATAATGTGATAACAACCAGATCATTCCTTTTAAGGGATGTGTGTTGAGGGATAAATATTGGCCAGGACATGAAGACCTTTGCTGTCCACTTGAGAAAGCGAGACTCTAATATCCACAAGATGGCACCCAATTATGATGCTGCATACATCTGAGTTATTCTTATCAGGGTTGGGTCAAATGTGAAAAGTGATAGTTGAGGGATTATGTATGAATATCGCAGTGACTCCTTGTCAGAAAGCAATACAGCACAGAAACTCTCTGGTCCAACCAATCCATGCCAACGATAATTCCAAACTAAACTCATCCCATATCCTCTATTCCTGATGAAGGGCTTTTGTCTGAAATATTGATTTTCCTGCTCCTCAGATGATGCCTGACCTGCTGTGCTTTTCCAGCACCACTCTGATCTAAACTCATCCCATAAAACCTTTCCTATACATGTGCTCATCCAAATGTCTTTCAAAGGTTGTAATTGTACCTACATCCACGCCTTCCTTAAGAAGTTCATTCCACACGTGAACCACCCTCTGTGTAAAGACTATGCCCCTCATGTCTTTTTTAAATCTCTCTCCTGTTACCTTAAACATGTACCTGCTAATCTCGAACCCATCCTAGGGAAAAGACACCTGTCAGTAATCCTATCTCAATGCCTCATGATTTTATAAACCTCAATAAAGTCACCCCTCAACCTCCTATGCTCCAGTGGAAAAACGTCCCAGCCTTTTCGGCCTGTCTTTATAACTCAAACCATCTATCCTCGGCAACATCTGAGTAAATTTTATCATTTGAATCAGTGACTTTCTAACCATGTGCTGAGCTGTAACATTGCAAAAATGGTATATTCACCAGACATATCTCTGGCTTGGAACGTAGTTACATGATTAACATTAAACTAAAGTCTGAATGTCCTATTAGCACGCAGACGAAAGGTTTTAAAGTGGCATTTTCACAGGGATAATAGAGTTTTTCTCTGGGCAGTGGTAGTAATGTTCTGTGCATTCAGTGTAACACAGGCCTTTGGTCATGTTTATTAAGAGTGGTTGTCATGGTGATGCAGGCCTATCTCTGCTTCAGTTGTGTGATAGTATTGATAAGGCATGATTGTATTGTGATTTGATCGTGTTTCTGGCTTTTCATGTTAATCAGCACCCCTGCGGTGCTGCTCTGAAGGTCAAGCCAAAATGATTTGTACAACTCAAGAAGCAAATTCATTCATTCATTATAATCCCCAACACACAATCTTACAGGCTGCAGCTCAAATGCATGCACACAAACCGTGGAGTCTATAGTTCTCGACCAGCCATGTATATGACTTAACCTTTGAACTGCTGCAGGACATGAGTAAGCGCATTCCCCTCCAATTTAACCATAACCAATTTAAATATTTGGATCCCATGTGTTAAATTTCCACTATTTAAGGAATAGGGGAAAACACTAGCATACAAAAACATTCCATACCTGATACCAGACAATTAAGCCTACACAAAAGTTTTCAGCTTTCACTCAAATTTAGCCTCATTTGTACATTTTCCATAAGACCATAAGATATAGAAGCAGAATTCAGTCATTCAGCCAATCAAATCTGCTCTGTTATTCGATCACTGCTGATCTGTTTCTCAACCCCATTCTCCTGCCTTCTCCCCATGAATGCCTAATCCCCTTACCTATCTGGAACCTTTCGATCTCTATCTTAAAAACGGTCAATAACTTAGCCCCAACCTTGGCATTGAGTTCCACAGATTCACCACCCTCTAGCTGAAGGAACACCAACTCATTTCAGTTCGAAAGGGTTGTCCCTTTACTCTGAGGCAGTGCCCTCGGGTCCTAGTCTCTTCTACTAGTGGAAACATCTTCTCCACGAGTGCTATTTCCAGTATTCTGTAAATTTCAATGAGATCCCCCCACATTCTTGACCCCTAGGACCATACTATCAGCCTCTAGAATCCCTCCAGTGCCTTCCTTAGTTCAGAGCCCAAAACTGTTCGCAATATTCCAAATGGGGTCTGACCAGAGCCTTCTACAGCCTCAGCAGAAGATCCCTGCTCTTGTATTGCAGCCCTTTTGAAATGAATGCTAACACTGTATTTGCCTTCCTAACCACCAACTGAACCTGCATGTTAACCTTTAGAGAATCTTGAACCAGGACTCCCAAGTCCCGTTGTGCTTCAGAATTCCGAAACTTTTCCTGTTGGAAAATAGTACATGCCTCTATTCTTCTCACCAAAAATGCATAACCTCACACTTTCCCATATTGTTCAAAGTTTGTGAGAAGATTTGTAGCTCGGGTGCTCGTTGTTGTGGTTCTGTTCGCCGAGCTGGGAATTTGTGTTGCAGACGTTTCGTCCCCTGTCTAGGTGACATCCTCAGTGCTTGGGAGCCTCCTGTGAAGCGCTTCTGTGATCTTTCCTCCGGCATTTGTAGTGGTTTGAATCTGCTGCTTCCGGTTGTCAGTTCCAGCTGTCGTTGCAGTGGCCGGTATATTGGGTCCAGGTCGATGTGCTTATTGATTGAATCTGTGGATGAGTGCCATGCCTCTAGGAATTCCCTGACTGTTGTCTGTTTGGCTTGTCCTATAATAGTAGTGTTGTCCCAGTCGAATTCGTGTTGCTTGTCATCTGCGTGTGTGGCTACTAAAGATAGCTGGTTGTGTCGTTTCGTGGCTAGTTGGTGTTCATGGATGTGGATCGTTCCCATATTGTATTCCATCTGCCACTTCTTTGCCCACTTGCCTAGCCAATGTGGGAGTTTGAGTCACCCAAAGCATTTGGCTTGATGCACCTGACTGTCTGGGGAAACAGTGTGTGATGTGTTAGAACCATTTTTGGTTTTGTTGAAGAAGGACACTTGTTAAGCAAGCATCATAAAGAAGGTCTTTCATGTATATGTTGATTTAGTCACTGTCCATAATCAGAATGTGATTGAATATCTTAAGTGGACCAAATATCTGTTCCCTTGATGCAGGGATTGATGACATGGGGGGGCATAGATTTAAATTAAGGGCAGGATGCTTTGAGGCGAGATGAGGAAAAACATTTTCACACAGACGGTGGTAGGAATCTAGAACTCCCTTCCTATAAGAGTGGCCAAGACAGAAACCCTCAGAACATTTAAGAAATACAAGGCATACAAGGCTATGGGCCAAGTGCTGGATAATGGGATTTGAACGGTAAGCTGGTTCTTTTTGGCCAGTACAGATACAATGGGCTGAAGGGCATTTTTCTGTGCTGTAGATATCTATGATTGTATGGCATTGTATCTGAATTTCTGGGAGAGATTGAGATGAACACAAGTGTATCTTCTTGGCTGCATGTCATCTGAAGTCTGTGCGGTGTGCCTTTTGATGCATTGTAATTTCATGTTAATACACAAAGAATGTCGATATTGAAAGTAGAATTGGCACAAATGTTTGGAGCAAACCACAGTTTGGTGTCGTCATATTGGGATTGTGAAGCATGACACCAGAGCTTTCATTATACATTGTAAACTCAATGATCAAGAATAATATAATCAGTTTAGAATCCTTGTACGATTTGGCTGTGATCTTGTGTTTCATGAAGATGAATGGCTGTGATTAGGGCATTGCACCAAATTAGAACAGAAAGACAGTCCAGCTTTAACGCAACAAATAAAAGCTAGACAGGTTTCCAGAGCTCATCAGGACAAATACAAGAATGGCAAATTTCAAACTATCACTACAATGTATACTATAGGAGAAAGGGGACTGATTGGGGTGGCAAGTTAAATCCAGTTGCCATGGAGAAGGCCATTTGGCAATCTTGTGTTGCGCCTAATGAGTGCAAGGGGTGGAGCTCTGACAAAGTGTCCCGCTTTCCAGTAACATTTAGGAATAAAGAAACCAATGTCCTTATAGTATTTCCTCCTTTCCAGAACCTGTCGATCCATTGAATATCTTTCTTTTATTCCTCCATGAGACATAAGCATCCCTACCTAGCATATCATTTGCTGTCTATCTCTAGTTATCCTGGAGAAGCTGGTGGTCAGCTGCTTGAACCCATGCATACCTTGGGGTGTAGGGACATCCACAGTGCTGTTAGGGAGGGAATTCCAGGATTTTGACCCAATGATACTGAAAGAACAGAAGTGTATTTCCAAGCGATTGTAGTGAGTGGCATGGAAGAGAATTTTCATGGGGGGGTGGTGTTCCCATGTATTTGCTGCTCTTGTCCTTCTAGAGGATGGGGGTTGTTACATTTGAAAGGTGCTATTGAAGGAGCCTTGGTGAATTATTGCAGTGCATCTAGTATATAGTATAGACAGCTGCCACTGTGTATTAGTGATGAAGGGAATGAATGTTGAAGATGGGAGATGGAGGGCCAGTTAAGCAGGCTACATTGTCTTGGATACTGTTAAGCTTCTTGAATGTGGTTGGAGCTGCACCCATCCAGGCAAGTGGGGAGTATTCCATCACACTCTTAACTTGTGCCCCTGTGTCGCTGGTGGGCAGGTTTTGAAGTGTGAGGAGGTGAGTTATTCATGACAGAATTCCTGCAGCCACAGCATGTAGGCTGGTCCAGTTCAGTTTCTGGTCAATGGTAACCCCGGGAGTTTGAGAATGGGAGAATTCAGCAATCATCATGCCATGGAATGCCAAGGGATGATGGTTAGATTCTCTCTTGAAGATGGTCACTGCCTTGCACTTGTGTGGCCTGAATATTGCTCAACACTTGTTAGCCCAAGCCTGGGTATTGTCCAGGTTTTGCTACATTTGGACATGGACTGTTTAAGTCTCTGAGTTGGAAATAGTTACCAGTGAATATTCCCGCTTATAAACTTATGGAGGATAGTTCATTGACAAAATAGTTTAAGATGGGTGTACCTAGCTCACTACTCCAAGGAACTTCTGCAGTGATGTCCTGGGCCTGAGATGACTGACCTCCAACAAGCAGAACCACATGGCTTTGTGCTAGGTATGACTTCAGTTGGTTTCACAGCTGATTTCCTATGGAGAGTGATGCCAGAAACGTGAGTTCAAATCCCACGCCAGCTGAGGTATCTCTTTCTAACTAATGAGACTTTACCTTTATACAAGATTCCTGTCCCCTGCACTGTAATTTTTATATACTGATATGCAAAAGTATAATCCTCATGATCCCACCAGACCATAAAGCTGCTCTCATTAGAGAGATAGCTGGTGGTGAGTTTAACCTGAGGGTCGTCATGCCTCAGGCGAGGGGAGAGGTTGAGAAGGAGGATCCTTCACAGTAACCACAACCAGTGTGGGAATTGAGTCGATGCTGTTGGTGTCACTCTGCATTGCGAATCAGCCCTCCAAGCAGCTGAGCTAACCATAGATGGAAGGAGGCATTTAATAGTGTAGGTAAGAGCAGTGAAGTAGTTCTCAGCATCACCATGTGAATCCAAGTGCTAAAAAAAAGGGACATTGGAACTGGAATAGGCCATTCATACCCTTGACCTTATTCTAGCTTTGGGTTAGATTTGCCTGATATACTTCTCAATTCCAGTTGCATGCTTCAGCTCCATAATCCCTGACACCCTGGGGCAATCTACTGACTCCCCAAAACCTGTACTTTATCTGCAAGGCACAAGTGAAGACTGTGATAGAATATGCCCCACTTGACTGGATGAGTGCAGCCCCAACAACACTCAAGAAGTTTGAAACCATCCAGGACAAAGCAGCCTGATTCATTGACGCTGCATGCACAAGCATCCATTCCCTCAACCACCGACGTTCAGTAGTAGCAGTGTGTACCATCTCCAAGATGCACTGCAAAAATTCACCAAAGATCTTCAAACAGCACCTTCCAAACCCATAGCTGCTTCCATCCAGAAGGACAAAGGCAGCAAATACATGGGAACACCATTTCCTTCAAGTTCCCCTCACCATCCTGACTTGGAAATATATCGATGTTCCTTCACTGTCAACTGGGTCAAATTCCTAAAATTCCCTCCCCAGTGGCAATGTGGGTCAACCAACAGCACATGGACTGCAGCGGTTCAAGAAAGCAGCTCAACACCACCTTCTCAAGGAGCAACTAGGGATGGGCAATAAATACTGGCCCAGCCAGCGACGCCCACAGCCCGTAAATTGAGTAACTAATTAAATAACTCCAATTCAGAGATCTCAGTCTTAAATGGAGCAGCATTGGCAGCCTTTCGGAAGTGAGAATTCTGGTTTCTGCCGATTTTTTTGTGTTTCCCGATTTCCCTCCAGTTCTAAATTTGAGATGGGTTGATCTTTCCAAACGTTTTAAACATCAACTCACTCCAACAAGATCCATATTGAAGAGAATACAAGCTGAGTTTCAGCAACCTCCTTTTGTAACTGAACCCCCTGGGCCCCATGCAGGAGATTGGATGCCCTCCTGATGAGGCTCTTCATTAACCCAAAAGGGGTGACTTCACAGCCGCCTGATTATTTTAGCACAAGCCCAGATGACAGCCTGGGACTTGCTTTATTTAGTTCCCCATGTGCCCCAGTTGCACCAATCATGGGAACTTAGTGTTGAATGCACTTTGAAATGATATCGCTTTAGCCCGCTGGAAGATTGGAATTACTCGGGGTATTGACAGTGCTCACAAGCCTCAAACATTCCATTGTAAATCGGTATTTTTTCTAGATTGGATTTTTTGATAGTCGGCAGACACAAACGAGGTAGGCTGTCACGATGTGATACAGTCTCTTTAAAGGAGAGCCCTATGAAGAGAAGGAAAATCTAATCTATTCAAAACAAAATTGAAATAATGCTGTCATATTAAAGCCATCAAGAAAGGAAGAGTAGGATTATGTGTGCCTTGCTGTCTGTGCCTGACCATCTCAGGAATTACTAACTGGATTGATAACATTATCATTCTTTGAAATACCTTCAGGCAAAATTGTTTTTTGTAGAGTCAAGAAACACCCATAATTTAACCCTTTTTAGTTTTGCAGTGTTTAGTTTGATTTTAGCAATCCACATTTCTTCTTAGGATATCTGGTCAGTATGGGTGAGTTGGACCGAAGGGTCTGTTTCCATGTCGTATAGCTCTGTGACTGTATGTGAAAGACAGGTTCATCTGGTAAACATCCATTTGTAGGGCAAAGGAAGATGCAAGAACTAATCTGCCTTCCACATAGGTTTATTTTTGTTCAAAAGGAAGACGTTTCTTCACCCAGAGAGTGATTCCCTTCTACAGAAAGTGACTGAGGCCAAAACATTGAATGTTTTCAAAAAGGAAATAGATACAGTTCTTGGGGCTAAAGGGATCAAAGGGTATGAGGAGAAAGCAGGAATAGCGTATTAAGTCAGATTACCAGCACAATTATGTCACAGCAGGTTCAAAGGGCTGAATGGTCTACTCCTTCTCCTATTTACTATGTTTCTATTCTCCTGTTCACAAAACCTCATACACCACAAGTGCAGACTACTTCCTTTTCCACAGACTCAACTCCTCTCAGCTGGAAACGCTTACTCTCCATCAACTTATGTCTTCAGCAACATCAATGAAAAGAAGGAGCTGGTCATTGACTTTGGGAAGTGGAGTGGATCATGTCTGCATCAATGGTACTGAGGTGGAGGTGGTTGAGAATGACGATCACCAACAATCAGTCCTGGTCCACCCGTATCAACGCAGTGTTCAAGGTTGCACAACAATGCCTCTACTTCCTCAGGAGACTAAGGAAATTGAGCATGTCCAAAAGGACTCTGAACAACTTTTACAGATGCACCACAGAGAGCATCCTATTTGGATGTATCACAGCGTGGTCTGGTAACTGTTCTTCCAAACACCGCAAGAAACTATAGAGAGTCGTGAACACAGCCTAGTCCATCACATGGTGCCATCTATGCTCCATCTATACTTCCTGCTGCCTTGGGAAAGCAAGCAACATGATCAAAGATCCCTCCCACCCTGGTTATATTCTCTTCCACCTTCCTCTGTCAGACAGAAGATATAAAAGTTTGTATACATTGTTGAATAGATTCAAGAACAGCTTATTCCCTGCCGTTATTGAACTTCTCAAAGGAACTCTCAAATTTTAAATTTAATGTTACGTGGTTTGTGCACCTCCTCCGCAGTCGTACCATTGTATTCCTCAATCTGTTCTGTTACCCAAATGCACTTTGTGTGGTATGATCTGTCTGCACTGCATGCAAAACCAAGTTTTTCACTGTACCTAGGTATGTGCGACTATAATAAATCAGATCAAGTCAAATATATTTTTGTTGTTCCAAGACACCAATGGTTAGCTGCTGAGGCACATGATTCAACTCATCATTGAAGAGAAGCATGACCAGAATTTAATACTATGCAGGAGGACCTCAATGGATTTTTAATCCATTACTTTAACTGCTGGGCCATGACTATATACTCCAAAGACGATCTTTAAGGCACTGCTGTGAATCAAATTCAGGACCTCCCGTTTACAAGCCAAGTCTTACCCAATTGTATCATAAACTGGCTCTTATGTATGTGTGCTGGGCCTCTTGCTGAAATATTTGTATCATCAATTGTCACAGGTGAGCTGTCAGAAGACTGGAGGTTAGCTAATGTGGTGCCACTGTTTAAGAAGGGTGGTAAGGACAAACCAGGGAACTATAGACCAGTGAGCCTGACATCGGTAGTGGATAAGTTGTTGGAGGGAATTCTAAGGGACAGAATGTACATGTATTTGGAAAGGCAAGGACTGATTAGGGATAGTCAACATGGCTTTGTGCATGGGAAATCATGGATCACAAACTTGATTGAGTTTTTGGAAGAAGTAACAAAGAGGATTGATGAAGGCAGAGGGTAGATGTGATCTACATGGACTTCAGTAAGGAGTTCGACAAGGTTCCTCATGGGAAACTGGTTAGCAAGGTTAGATCTCATTGAATACAGGGAGAACTAGCCATGTGGATACAGAACTGGCTCAAAGGTAGAAGACAGAGGGTGGTGGTGGAGGGTTGTTTTTCAGACTGGAGACCTGTGACCAGTGGAGTGCCACAAGGATCGATGCTGGGTCCACTACCTTTTGTCATTTACATAAAGGATTTGGATGTGAGCATAAGAGATACAGTTAGTAAGTTTGCAGATGACACCAAAATTGGAGGTGTAGTGGACAGCGAAGAAGGTTACCTCAGATTACAACAGGATCTTGACCAAATGGGCCAATGGACTGAGAAGTGGCAGATGGATGCAAGGTGCTGCATTTTGGGAAAGCAAATCTTAGCAGGACTTATATGCTTAATGGTAAGGTCTTAGGGAGTGTTGCTGAACAAAGAGACCTTGGAGTGCAGGTTCATAGCTCCTTAAAAGTGGAGTCACAGGTAGATAGGATAGTGAAGAAGGTGTTTGGTATGCTTTCCTTTATTGGTCAGAGTATTGAGTACAGGAGTTGGGAGGTCATGTTGCGGCTGTACAGGACATTGGTTAGGCCACTGTTGGAATATTGTGTGCAATTCTGGTCTCATTCCTATTGGAAAGATGTTGTGAAACTTGAAAGGGTTCAGAAAAGATTTACAAGGATATTACCAGGGTTGGAGGATTTGAGCTACAGGGAGAGGCTGAACAGGCTGGGGCTGTTTTCCGTGGAGCATTGGAGGTTGAGGGGTGACCTTATAGAGGTTTACAAAATCATGAAAAGCATGGATAGGATAAATAGACAAAGTCTTTTCCCTGGGGTGGGGGAGTCCAGAACTAGAGGGCATAGGTTTAGGGTGAGAGGTGAAAGATATAAAAGAGACCTAAGGGGAGTGATACGTGTATGGAATGAGCGGCCAGAGGAAGTGGTGGAGGCTGGTATAATTGCAACATTTAAAAGGCATTTGGATGGGTATATGAATAGGAAGGATTTGGAGGGATATGGACCGAGTGCTGGCAGGTGGGACTAGATTGGGTTGGGCTATCTGGTCGGCATGGATGGGTTGGACCGTAAGGTCTGTTTCCATGCTGTACATCTCTATGACTCTATGACTCTCTATCAAGTCAAGATACTGATTTGGAGAGCCGTACAGACCTGATGGGCTGAATGGCCTCTTTCTGCACTGATTGTTAGATTCTGTGACAAAGCTGAAACATTTATATCCATCTTCAGCCACTTATTGAGGTGTGCTAACATTTCTCCGAGTAACATGAGGTCAACTGGATTATGGGAGGAAACCGGAGCACCCAGAGGAAACCCACGCAGACACAGGGAGAATGTGCAAACTCCACACAGACAGTTGTCCGAGGCTGGAATTGAACCCAGCTTCCTGGCGCTGTCACACAGCAGTGCTAACCGCTGAGCCACTGTGCCGTCCTCAATATTCAATACAGGAGTTATTATTCATGGTTCCTAAGCCCTGCACATAGACAGCCCCTTATGCCAACAGCACAGATAGAAACTCATTGCAAGGCTGCAAATTCAACAAATACCACCTTTGCAGGAGTGGGGGGCGTTACACAGAGCTCATGTGTACCAAGTGGAACCCGATATCATTCCACACTGCCAGGGTGGGGGCATGTAAACGGGAGCAGCAGCAGTCCCGGATCCTGGGTATCATCTTCCAGTTCTGGGAGCAGCACACCCCCCACCACATACACTGCCATTTGGCGAGTGGCTGGCAGGGCAAGTAAAGGGAGGGAAGAGCAACTGAGAAGGCTTATTCGACAGACTCCATTGTGGGGAGGAGCGGGTCCCAATTCCTTTGCCAGCCCGAACCTCCTCCTCCAGCTCACCAGCACCCTCAACATCAGGTGTCAAATATATCCTGGCATGGTGGCACTCCCTGCAGTTCATTGTGACAAGTTGGTATCAGGGGCCGTCTATGTGCAGGGCTCACACGCCATGGATAATAAATCTTAGAGTGCACATTGAGGATGACTCAATGGCTCAGCTGTCAGCACTACTGCTGCACAGACCAGGGACCCAGGTTCGATTCCAACCTCAGGCGTGGAGTTTGCACTTTCTCCCCGTGGGGTTCCTTTGGTTGCCTCCCACAGTCCAAAGATTGCCAGCTAGGTGGGTTGGCCATGCTAATTTGTCCATACTGTCCAGGGATGTGCAGACGAGGGAGATTAGCCATGGGAAATGCAAGGTCGTAGGGATAGGTTAGGTGGGTAGGATGCTGGTTGGAGGGCCGGTGTGGACTCAATGGGCTGAATAGCCTGCTTCCACACTGTAGGGATTGAATGAACATCTCCAGAATAAAACAATGGCTGCGTAGTCTCTGTCTCTTTCCCAGAAGTAGGCACTCCCACTTACATAAACCTAAATAGCTTTGTGACAGTCAAGAGAAAGGCTTACTTTTCCCCAGGTATCCGGCTGGAATTTAACCGTTGTAACCAAATTTATGAATTAAAGCAAAATACTGCAGAGACTAGAAATGTGAACTGAGACCAAAAAGTGCTGGAGAAACTCAGCAAGTCTGGAGAAAGAGACAGAGGCAATGTCTCAAATCCAATATGACTTTTTGCAGCTTGCCATCAAAGATCACTTGCATGTTTCCTTAGGCATTAGCCATTGCACAGTCTCTTACCTCCGAGTTAAGATTGTGGGTTCAAGACCCCCATCTAGAAACTTGGGAAGCAACTTCAGAGCAAAAAATCTAGGACAATAGTCAGAGGTAAATTGAGGAGCAAGTAGTTGGAGAGATCTCAGATTTATTTAAAAGTAATCGGGTTGTAATAGTAGGGGATTTTAATTTTCCTATAATTGACTGGGACTTCCATAGTGTTAAAGGTTTGGATGGTGAGGAATTTGCTAAATGTGTTCAAGAAAACTTTCTTTATCAATATGTAAATGTTTCTAATAGTGAAGCAGCAAAATTGACTTTTTCTTGAGAGATAAGGTAGGGCAAGTCACTGAAGTGTCAGTAGGGGACCATAAAATCATAACTCCCCTACAGTGTGGAAGCAGGCCATTCAGCCCAGTGACTCCATACTGTCCCGCCGAAGTGCATCCCACTCAGACACATCCCTCTGCCCTCACTCTGTAACCCTGCATTTCCAATGGCTAATCCACCTAGCCTGCACATCCCTGCCTAGGCACATGATTCAACTCATCAATGAAGAGAAGCCTGGCCAGAATTTAAATACCTATTTAACAGGACCTCAATGGATTCCTAATCCATTGCTTTAACTGCTGGGCTATGACTGCACTCTCCAAAGACAATCTTTAAGACACTGTTGTGATTCAAATTCAGGACCTCCTGTTTCTAAGTCAAGTCTTTAACCAATTGTGTCACAGTGCCAACTAAACTGGCTCTTATGTGTGTATGATTTGGCAATTTAGCATGGCTAATCCACTAACCTGCCACCTCTCTGGACTGTAGAAGGAAACTGGAGCACCCGGAGGAAACCCATGCAGACTAGTGATCATAGTTCTATTAAGTTTTAGAATCATTGTGGAAAAGGATAAGCCTTCCATAAAAGTTCAAGTTCTTAATTGGAGTAAGGTAAATGTTAATGGTATGAGACACAAACTTTCAAACATGGATTGGAGTAGACTGGAGTAGTAAAGGGATGACTGCTCTGTGCAGATTGACTGCTGTTTTTCCTACAATATAGTACTGACTAGATAGGTAATTAGCCAGAGATCATGAAGGACCAGAGGCAAGTATTTTCAAGAGAGAGGCAATTGGTAATTCAGCTTGAGGGAAACGTCAATACAAACCTGCCTTTCTTCTGCATGGCATTATGGGTACCAGATTGTGTATTCTTTACTGAAATATCTGGAGCCAAGTGGGACTGCTGCAATTCAAAATCGGATTCATTCCTGGACTTGGGAAGAGGGAATCTTTCCTTTCATTCATTAACAGTTGAAAGATTGCATTTACTTTGTACCAATACACTTCCAAAAACAAAAGAAAAATCCTGCATGAGAGAGCAGGAAAATCGAGAGAGAGTTCTATTTTGAAATGAAGCATTGTTTTGTATTCAAAAGATTTTTCTAACCTTTCATAATTGGTAGATTTGAGGACATTATTGTCAGAAATTCATTGTCATATCAATAGTTGTGGATCACCTTTTAATTTTTTTGGACTGAAACGACGAATTTGAAGCATTATATTCTTGCATCAACGATGCTGTCTCGTGATAAGAGAAACATATCAGCCCCGATTGAAAGGCATTGCAGCCTCGATGGGCCAAATGGCCTAATTCTTCACTGATATTTTATGGTATTATGATCTTATTAAATGGCATCAAAGGCTTGTGGGTTGCGTGGTTTACTCCAGTTCTTGTTTATATAGAAACAGATTTTTGTGTCACGTGGTTAACGGATCTGTCAATACTTATTATGTAAAGTCAGATGTGACAAATAAAGCCGTAGGAGAACTGGTGAATTGTTACGGTTTACTCAGGGAGTCAGAATTGTTGTGGCAACAAGTTTTCTTATGCATGGTGATTACGCAGGCTCCACTCCTCCTTTCGTTCCTCAGCCAACTGGGATCCACTCCTGGCCTTAGCACCTGCCCTATATTGGAAGGATTCACAGGTGGCAATTGACCTGTCTGGCCATGTTACCAACATGCCTTCTGGGGCCATTAGGTCTTTGCGTGGCTCTGGAGCTCAGAGCTCAGCGGGTACGTACAGTACCACAAGATCTCCACGTGAATAAGGTACAGAAGGACAAGCAGCGTTCCACACTTGAGACATCTGCTTTGGAAGAACGTCAATGCAATCTGCTCAGACTCAATGACATGTATACCTGAGCTGAGGCACACACTTTCCAGAGGAGGCCATTGGCTGATTTCCCTTTGCCCCCAATTTCCTGGTCCAGGTACGTTGCAGTTGAGGTCAGCTAAGTTACCATCAGGGGGTCTGTTAGTTCAGTTGGCTGGTTGCAATGCAGAGTGACATCATTAGCACGGATTCAGTTCCTGTGCTGACTGAGGTTACCATGTAGGACTCTCTTTCTCAATATCTCCCCTCAACTGAACCATCAAGTTAAGCCACCAGTCATTTCTCTCTAATGAAAGAGAGAGAGAGAGCAGTACCCATGGTCTGATGCGATTTATCTTTTACCTGAACCCAGTGACTGAATCAGAGATCTCCTAACTAATTAGAACCATTGGGAAAGACCTGTTAGTCAGTGTTTAAATATATACTCCTGAATCTCCCGTGGTGTTGCTCATGGTTACAGAAGGAAGAGGGAACAGTAGAGTTTGGAGTGTGGCTCCAAGCAGCAATGGTTCCTGACTGTGACAGTGGACAGAAATGAACTACTCCGAGAGAAAGTGATATGGACTGACATATAGACATTGCCAGTTGATTGCAAGGTATTTGGGTGTTCAGGCTTTACCAATTTACCAGAATCAGAATTAATTTTGCAGCAGTCAAGTCAACGCAGATCTCTATCAGTGCATTAGGGTTTCAGCGATCAGGGAGAGGGAGATCTGTACTTTGCGATGCTCCATTTAGTCATAGCATTATGCAGCTGTGTGTGCGTGTGTCCCATAACATTTTGATGCACCAGTTTAAAATAAAACGCATTTAATGCATTGTAGAGGGTTGTTGTCTGAAAGAAATAGAGTTATCTCCAGTTTGACTACTCCAATACACTCTTGGTCAGCCTCCCATTTTCCACTCTTTAAAGTGAGCTCATCCAAAACTGTGCTGCTGATATCTTAGCTTGCACCAATTCAATTTCAGCCTATAGCCTGCACCCAATGACCTACATTGGGTCCCTGTTTAGCAACCCTTTGATCTTCAGAGTGCTCAACCATATATTCAGATCTTTCTCTCCCGATTTCTGTAACCTTCCCCTCTGAGAGCTCAGAATTCCTTTAAATCAGCACCCTTGCACATTCTCCTCCTCCTTTTGCCTTACTATTCACGGCCATGCCTTTAGCTGTCTAAGCTCTGAAATTCTGATTTGTTTGATTTATTCATTGTCACGTGCATCTTGTTACAAAATACAGTGAAAAATGTTGCAAAGTGTCGCCACTTTCCGAGCGCCATCTTAAAACACAGAAAAATAAACCGAGACAAAGAATATAAAGGCAAGAAAGAATATAAATTCTTTCTATCTTTCAGACGGTCCTCAAAGACCTAGCCCTCTGGCAGAGCCTTTAGTCACCTGTCTGAATACTTTTCGATTTGTCTTGGTGATAATTTTTTATCTGATTATGCTCCCGTGAAGCACCTTATTGCAACTTTTTACTCCGATAAAAGGACAAAAGAAATGGAAGTTGTAAAATTTTAGATGTTTTACGTTGTGAATAAAACTGGCATTTTTGCATGATGAAATTCGGAGAAATGAAAAAGGGAGCATATTTCTGCTTGCCGGGTCTGAGATCAAGGCTAGTCGTTACTACTGAGGGCTTACCAGAGGTAAGATAAGCCAAATTCCATTTTTATTACCTGGGATTCAGGGATCTGAACTGGTGTTTTCGGGATCACAGCCTGCACTTCCATCCATCTTTCTGTGAAAAGTATAGATTAGTGGCCTCACCGGCACATTGGCTCAGTGGTTAGCATTGCTGCCTCACAGCACCAGGGACCTGGGTTCAATTCTTATCTTGGACAACTGTCTGCGTGGAGCTTGCACATTCTCCCCGTGTCTGTGTGAGTTTCCTCATGCAATCCAAAGATGTTCAAGTTAGGTAGATTCGCTGTGCTAAATTGCCCATTGTCTTTAGGGGTGTGTTAGTTAGGGGTAAAAGTAAAGGAATGGGTTTAGGTGGGATGCTCTTCAGAGGACCAGTGTGGACTTGTTGGGCCAAAGGGCCTGTTTCCCCATTGTAGGGATTCAATTCTTCCTGTCCCTCACAACACTTCATTTCAATTCAACAGGATGGGGTGAGTAACTGTCAATCGTGATTTTCAGTCTGCGGAGAGTGAGTGTCTGAGGTGCAGTATGCAAATTCCTTTTGTAAAAAATGTTTAATTTGTTAACACAAAAGACAGGCTAGCTTTCCCTTGCATTAAAATGCTTGACTGCTTCACTATTTTGCAGCAGTTTTTTTGTTTTATTCTTGTTGCCGCTCTTAAATTGGCTGTAAAAACAAAATCCCCAGACTTGATGTGTGGCAGGAAGTGTATTGTATTGGGGTTAAGGGCTTTACAAATGACATTGCTGTACAGCTAATTGGCCATTAAGAGGATGCATGGAGCAGCTGGGGAGCGCTGCAGTTCAGGTGAGGACTTGTATTTACCGAGATTTCTGCAGGCTTTTGTGACAAGGCCCAGTAGCTAAAAGGAACAGAAACAACATGTTGAAGGAATAAAAGTGCTAATAAACTGACCCCAAGGAGAGGAAGAAGACAAACAATTTGGATAGCCTTTAGCCGTTTCCAACCGAGAGTCTCTCTCCTCTGTAACAGTAATTGCCTAACTACCTTATAGTCAACGATAAATATTCAGAATTTAATTTCCAGTCCAGAGACCCCAGAATTTGGTTTTACGAATGCAGTTTCACATTTGATGAGGCTGTCACTTGCTCCATAGAATCCCTACAGTGTAGTAGCAGGCCATTTGGCCCATCAAGTCTACACTGACAATCCCACCCCAAACTGTATCCCTGCATTCCCCATGGCCAATCCACCTTGCCTACACATCCCTGGGCACTATGGGACAATTTAGCATGGCCAGTCCACCTAACCTGCACATCTTTGGACTGTTGCAGGAAACCCACACAGACACAAGGAGAGTATGCAAACTGGATACAGAAAGTAACCTGAGGCTGGAATCGAACCCAGGTCCCTGGTGCTGTGAGGCAGCAGTGCTAACCGCTGAGCTACCAGGCGGCCCTGTCCTTGTTGCCCTTCTTTTTCAAACTGGATGTCCTGCACAATGGATAATGGACTCTTGGTTTCTCAATCCTGAATGACCAGTTTTGGGTGCGTGGCACAGGCCCATCTGAAATTGGAGGCACCACTCTTCCTCCTCCTTTGTTATTACTGTTCGTGGGAGCTTGCTGTGCAGAAACTGAAAGTGAGCATGTAGGTGATGAGGAAAGCACACAGTATGTTGACCTTCATAGCAAGAGGGTTTGAATACAGGAGCCGGGATGTCTTGCTGCATTTGTGCAAGGCCTTGGTGAGACCCCACCTGTCCTTAACTGGCTACAGAGGGACTGCATCAAAGGTTTACCAGACTATTTCCTGGGATGTCAGGGCTGATGTATGAAGAGGAATTGGGTCAGGTAGGACTATATTGACAGGAGATTGGATGGATAAGGGAGATCTCATAGGAATCTATAAAATTCGAACAGGATGAGACAGGGTAAATGCAGGATGGATGTTCCTGATGACCGTGGAGTTCAATTCCAGGGGTCATAGTCTAAGGATATGGGGTAGGCATTTAGGACTGGGATGAAAGAAATGTCTTCACCCAGAAAACAGTGGGCCTGTGGAAATCTCTACCACAGAAAGCAAACGGGTGGTTTCAAGAAAGAATTAGCTAAAGGAATTGAAAGGTGTCACGAGAAAGCAGGAACAGGGAGCTGAATGTGGTGATCAGCCATGATCATACTGAATGGTGGAACAGGCTCAATGGACTGAATAGTGTTTGATACTAACTTTGTGCTTGTATGCTGTACTCGTTTGGCTTTCTGGGAATATAGCTGAAACATTTCTATGGGAATATGTGTTTTGAATAATGTAATTTTGCTGAATGCAGTGATTTTCAGCAATGTGACTACCCTGTTGATTGAGAACTATCTGCTCATTAGTTACACAACACTTAGCTACGGCAGAGAATAAGAAAGCCCAGTCTTAATCTGATGCTCCAGATACAGTTTGACACTGATAATGGTATTGGCCAGACTGGGACTGAATGTTCTTCAGTTTGAAGGTCTCCACCCCAGCTGTGTACACACACACTCACATACACGCACACACACACACACACGCACACATGCACACACTCACACATGCACATCCCCATTGGATTGGGTGGCAGATCATATCCAGTAGCACAAAGTTAATTATCCATAAAGTGCTGTGGGACATCATCAGCTATACAATTCCATCCCACTACTGTCTACTAGGTAGTGCTTTTTTGAGAAACAAAAACAGACATTACTGGAAAAGCACAGCAGGTCTGGCAGAATCTGTGCAGAGAAATCAGAGTTAATGTTTCGAGTTGAGTGACCCTTCCTCAGAACTCATGGTAGCGAGGAAAATGTCAGGTTCTATGTAGAAGATGGGGGGTGGGGCTGGAGTAAGAAGTAAATGATAGGTGGGGATAGAGCCCAAAGAGAGAGAAGAACAGATGGACAGGTAAAGGAATGGATAACGATCTGGCTGGGAGGGTGAACAGCTATTAATGGAGTAGTAAATGACTGCAGATGCTGGAATCTGCACTGAAAACAATAAATGCTAGAGATCACAGCAGGTCAGACAGCATCCATGGAGAGAGAGCAAGCTAACATTTTAAATCTAGATGACTCTTCATCAGATCTGAAGTGAAGAGTGAAGGGAGCAGCATTTATGTTATAGTTTGGGGTGGGGTGGGGGTGTGGGGATAGTGGGTGGGAAGATCGAAACCTCTTCAGGGTAGGCATTCCTCGAAGAGATGTGGCAGTCAAACTATCGACATCTTTTCTCCACTAGCACCCGACACCACCACCCACACCCCCAACCATAGCAGAATTGCTGTCCTTTCCACACTTTACTTCAGCTTTGATGAAGAGTCATACACACTCGAAACGTTAGTTTGCCATCTCTCCATGGATGCTGTTTGACCCGCTCTGATCTCCAGCATTGGTTGTGTTCAGGTATTAATGGGGACTGTTAGTGGTGAACAATGGGTTGTGTGTAATAGTAGACTGTGTGATAACAAAGCCTGGTGTGTGGGGGTTGGGGGTAAGGACATGGGAGAGCTCAAGCCCAAAAGTTATTGAACTCAGTATTGAGTCCAGAAGGCTGCAGGGTCCCCCAAGGGGCAAAGGAGGTGCTGTTCTTTCAGCTTCCACTGAGCTTTGCTAGTTCTTTGCTAATTTTCATAGACTTACTGGCCTACATAATCGAAAATGGACAGAGTGGAAGCAGGCCATTCGGCCGATTGAGACCACATGGACATCCTGAATAGCAACCCTTCCAGATCCCTCAAGTCCTATCCCTGTAACCCTGCATTTACAAAGGCTAAACCACCCATCCTTTATTGAGTCCACACCGATCATCACACCAAGACCCACCCCTCTACCCTATCCTTGTAATCCTGCATCTCCCATGGCTAATCCACCCACCCTGCACATCCCTGCACATATGACCTCCTTCTGTGCCATACATTTTCCATAGTATCCATGAGCACAGCCAAATGCGACAAGAATTACACATAAAAGTCTCCCGTTACCTCAAATAACTCAAAGGTTTTCCTTTTGTCTTGCGCATTGTCCATCTTAGTACATATTCCATCAGCAATGAATAAGGGATTAATGCAGGCAATGAGTAACCTGCAAGCTCCTGCCCATTAGGAGCACACAGCTAGAGCAGTTTCAAACAGAATGTTTCTGGCTTTGGTCTCGAAGCTTAGGACTGTGAGAGCTCTGAAGCGAGTCCCTGCAGAAAGGTCAATGAGATGACCAGCTGTGTTAGGCAGAGCTTGTGTTCTGCTCCTCACCACGCTTTTTCGTTTGGCTGTGCTTGAGGGTTTGAGTTTCAGTTGGTGAAAGGTTAGATTTGTAATCGGGAAGTCTCCGGGTAGAGGCTTTCTAAGAGACGAAGGCAAGAACATCTCGGGTGGTTAGACTCTGATTGCGAAGAACCAAGAAATCAGACACTTTGTACACAAGCCTGAAAAAATATATTTAGTTAAGTATACAGCAGTCGCAGCTAAAACAAACAGGGAATTCAGGAGAAATTACTTCACCCAGAGAGCGATTAGGAGATGCAAACAACTACACAAGGAACATTTCAGATAATTTGTATAGAAAAGTCAGTAAGAGGAATCGAGAGTAATGAGGAAAACACAGGAAAGTGGATATAAGGAATGTTAGGTCAATCCTGATCCCATTGAATGGCTATCCTGAGGTGCCAAACTGCCTACTCCTGTTCCTATTTCTTGCAGTCTTACCTATTTAAGGGGACATTTGAGAAGAGAGAAAGGAATTGTAGAAGGCAATGCTAACAAAGTAGGATGGCGTATGAACATCAGCCTCAACCAGTCGGACCGAATGGCCTGTTTCCTTCTTGTTAATCCGATGCCAGTAAGAGCTCTATCACTAGGCTATTAATCCAGGTAGCGTTGTGGGGACCTGGGTTCGAATCCCACCGTAGCAGATGGTGAAATTTGAAATTAGTAAAAATCTGGAGTTAGTGATGACCCCAAAATGTTGTGATTGTTGGGAAAATCCCATTTGATACATTAATGTGCTTCAGGGAAGGAAATCAGCCACTCTTACTGCACCTGTTTTACATGTGACTCCAGACCCAAAGCAATGTAGTTGACTCTTAACTGCCCTCTGGGCTATCGGGGATGGGTAATAAACACTTACTTGGCTGGCAATGCACACAATCCTGTAAATGAATTAGCAAAAAGGAAAATGAGAATTTGGAATTTCTCAGTATATGCTTGCATCTGAAGTGGAAATGTGCGGCTCAAATTCATTTTTGTCTCTTTTTTGGCTTTCACCCTTGAGAATGTTGAGTTTAATTTGAATTTATTCTCTTGGTGCTGCAGTGATTGTCTGTGTCTGATTACATTAAAATGCCGATAAGGGCGGTCTCTGCCTGGATTACCGCAGTCCTTGTGGTGAGGATGCATACACAGTGGTAATAGGATTTTAACCCAGTGCCTGGATTTGGGGGGAAATGGGTGATGGTGTTGCTGCCAGTTTACAGCAAGTGACCATCACAGAGATTGAATTTGCAAGGGAGCCAGGAGCTGTTGCAATAGTCTCAGACAGGCTACGATGTGGAGGTGCCGGTGTTGGATTGGAGTTGACAAAATCAGAAGTCAGATGACACCAGATTATAGTCCAACAGGTTTAGTTGAAACCACAAGCTTTTGGAGCACTGCTCCTTCATCAGGTGAAGACTTTAGATAGATTGGACAGCTATATGACTATTCTTTACATATAAGCCTATTACAATCGACAAATGATCAAGTTTAGACATGAGGTGCCATGAGATATTCACGAGGAATAGTTGGTTTCAGATCTGTCAATCCCCCAGCAGTCATGGTTTTCCTGGATTTGTAACTGGATCGGTTACAGAATAATTGCTGCGATTAGTCAGTAACTCCAAATCTTCTTTTAAATTCTTTCGTAGGATGTGGGCTTTGTTGGCAAGCTCAGTTCTTGCCACTCATCTCCGATTTCCTACAGGGCATTTCAGAAGGGAGATTGGAGTCATCCACATGGTGCTGTGGATTTGGACTCTCGTGTAGGCCAGACCCGAATAGGATGGCAGATTTCCTTCCCTGAAGGAGTTTGGTGAATCAGATGGGCTCTTACAATAATCAGTGATGATTTCTGAAATTCTTTGCGGTTTTCCAAATGTTAGTCCATGTACCATATGTCACAAGAGATCGGGTTTGTTGAGTCAAATGTCTTCAAGTTTATTTACAACACACACAACTGATTGAAGACTCTATACTGACTCCATAGCTCAGAGGGTGACTGAGTTGAGGTAGGTATGGTTCGAGGGAGTATCACGTGTTTTGAATTGAATTTATTGTCATGTGTACCAAGGCACAGTGAAAAGCATTGTCTTGTGAGCAATACAGGCAGATCACAGAGTTAAGTAGCATAGATAGTAAATAATAGGTAAACAGAGGCAAAAACAAAAACATAGGTACAGGCGAATGTTAAAGGTTTGTGAGTCCATTCAGAATTCCAATGACAGTAGGGTAGAAACAGTTACGAAACTCACTGGTGCGTGTGTTCAGGCTTCTGTACCTTCTCCCTGATGGTAGAGGTCATAGAAAAACGTTGCCGAGGTGGGATGGATCTTTGAGAATGCTCGTGGCCTTTCCTCAGCAGGCCTGGGAGATAGATTCTATAGATGGAAGGTAGGCCTTTGTGATTGTCCGGGCCAAGTTCACCACTCTCTGTAACCGTCTCCAATCTTAAATGATACAGTTGCCATACCAGGTAGTGATACATCCAGACAGAATGCTCTCGATGACACATCCATAAACGTTGGCAAGGGTATTTGATGTAATGCAAAATTTCCTCAGCTGCCTGAGGAAGAAGAGACGATGTCGGGCCTGTTGTGATGTCTTGCAACTGCCTTAAAGCTACAGGCCTATTTAGGTTGGGAGAATTTTGCCATAATACAACATGACTGAGTGTAGCTCTCAGTTCAAATTTGTCATTATTTAAGGTTAGATTTCCCCAGTTTTCCTAGAGCTTTAGTTGAGCCCTCTGGTGGAATGGTCCAGTAACAATATGCCATTGTCTCCCTGCATGGGGAGAGGTGAAAAAATATTGTCTTTCATCTTTACATTAAGCAATTGTTCTGTTGGTGCATGTGCAGGGCATCATAACTCAGTTTTCACTTGACTCATTTGTGTTCATGCCTGCAAACAGGTGACAGTAGACAGAGATTGAAAGGCAAGACTGTCCCTCATGTTAATAATCAACCTGGTCAGAGATGTGGGGGTTGAGTCTGGGCCTCCTGGCTCAGAGGTAGGAGCACTACCACTGCACTGCAAGAGGGCTCCTGTCAAAGGCATTCCTACACTTTTGCTAATTATTCTATCCCCCCTACATGGTTCTGAAATCAATTTGGCACTTTAACTCCCTTTAGTCCATCTGTCCTCCCAATATGGGGACATGGTAACATCCTGGTAGTGTTACTATGGAGTAATACTAAAGCTCTGGGGACATGGGTTCATGGAGCTGGTAGAATTTGAATCCAACTAATAAACAAAAGTGCTATTAGAAAGCTAATTTCAGTCATGGTGACCATGACAACTATCACTGATGGTTGTAGGAACCCATCTGGTTCATTGCTGTCCTTCAGGGGACAGAAACTGCTGCACTTATCTGGTTTGGCCGACATGTGACTCCGGACCCATATCACTGCGTTGACTCTTAACTGCCCTGTGAAATGGGCAAACAAACCACTCAGTGCAAGGGCAATTAAGGATGGGCAACAGCCAATGATGCCCACATCTGGTGAAAGAATAAACAGAAAGAAAACAATTGGGATAAGTAACTAGATTGATCCCAGAGATGAGGGGTTTGTCATATGAAGAGAGATTGAACAGTTTAGGTCAATACTCTCTGGAATTTAGAAGAATGAGGGGAGATCAAATTGAGGAATGCGAGCTGATAAAAGGTGTGGATAAAATAGAACAGGGAGCAGATGCTTCCTCGTGTGGGGCATTCTAGGACAAGAGGTCATAGTCTTAGGATAAGGGGGAGCAAACTTAAACACAGTTGAGGAAAAACTACTTCTCCAAAAGGGTTGTGAATCTGTGGAATTCGCTACCCCAAAGTGCAGTGGATGCTGGGACAGTGAGTAAATTTAAGGAGGAGTTAGACAGATTTTTAATTGGTAATGAGTTGAAGGGATTTGGAGAGAAGGCAGGAAAATGGGGGTGAGGAGCATATCAGCCATGATCGCATGGTGAAGCAGACTCGATAGGCCGAATGGCCTAATTCAGCTCCTATACCTTATGAACTAAACACAGATTCAGATGAGTTACATTCCTACACTCTCTGGATCAGTGGTGCTGGAAGAGCACAGGAATTCAGGCAGCATCCGAAGACAGGCAAAATCGACGTTTCGGGCAAAAGCCCTTCATTCCTACACTGTTAAGCTCAATGCCTATCCGAGATGTTTTATTTAAAAGCTGAACAGTACATCTTTTAACATTAAATAAAGCCTCGACTATTTGACCCTCTCTTGTGCAATTCCAGATTCCACCTCATTGCTGATCATTAGCCTCTTAAAACTGACTTGAAATTACTTTGCTTTTTAAAGGGACGACTCAATATTTTATGATCATATTCTTGTCTCTGAAACAAAAATTTGCAGGGTCTGTCCCCACTCCAGGGATTCAGGCATGTGACCCAGGCTGACACTTTAGTGTAGCACTGAGAGGGTGAGCGACAATGTCAGAGGAATCTGTTGACTGCAAAGAGCTCCTCTGCCCTCTAAGGTAGGTACAGAGAGATTCCATAGCAAGGGAATCCCCCTTAATGTCCTTGCCATTATTTATCCTTCAGTCAGCATTGTTCAGGAGAGCCTGGCAGTTAACTGACAATCATCATTAACTGGTACATTCTGCATGACAACACCTATGCTAACCAGGGTCCATGCCAAAGCATTCAACAATCATGTTGGCATAAATATTTTTTAACCCTCTTAAATTTGTATTCTTGCAAATTGTCCTGATGAGTGCAAGATGAAAAGCTATAGCAATATGTCTTTTTCCAGCAGTATTCAAAATCTATAGTACTACGTGACAAGAATTTTTAAAACTTGCTTATTGCCATATTGTAGGTTGTGTTTTGCATTCATTTTGCTGCTGCTGGTTTCCTGGAGTCATAACTGTGCTCTTTACAAGGGTGTTATATTTTTGAACTATGTTCTTAATTTAAGGAAAAATAAAGAGCTGATCAGAAGAATGCAGGAAAAGAAATAGCGTGCACAGCTGTTTTGGTTCAGAGTGAAAAAAAGGGACAAACATTGTTTTTTGTTTTATTTGTTTTACTGGGAAACAAGAGCATGATGTTCATGCAGAGAGACAATGACAGCAGCCTTATGCTAACAATGCTTAAACTGAGAGTCTCCAGTCAAAAAGTGTGGTGCTAGAAAAGCGCAGGCAACATCTGAGGAGCAGGAGAGTTAATGTTTCGAGCAGAAGCATTTCGTCAGGATTGTGGGAGAGGCTCCAGAATTGCAGAAATCTGTAGAAAATGTTAGGTTATAAGCAATTGGTCTTTGTAGTGTGCTCTTGCATTCCAATGGGGCCTGAAGAGTAGCTAATCAGCATTTTATTACCTGACTACAAGGCCCATGTGATTCATGTTGGCGTGGCGATGGCTTTGAGAGGGGTAAGGTCCATGGTTTCCCTTAATTCTCTCCAAGTGGGTTAGTCTGACTAGAGCTGGGAGAGGGAAAACAACTATAATCGTCAGGTTCTGTGGCACACCGTGCAGGATTGTGGGTGGAAGCTGTGTATAGATAAAAAGCTGAATTTGTGAGGTATTAAAATAAGGCTGAAATATTTGCTTTATATTTTCTAGAGGTAGGATCTCTGGGGGAAAGAGGGGAAACAGCTCACTACAAATGACAGTTCTGAGATTAAACGACCCAGAACTGAGGATGGGAAAACAAAGAAGCAAATCCTTAGCAGTTAAGAATCACTTGAGACTGTTTACACAAGAATTGAATGTCTACTTAAAGAACTATGTAAAGTATATCTGTGAAGTCCTTTTCCGTTGTGCTAAAAGGAAAAGGAGAATGTTTTGTTTTGTAGTTTGAAATATAAGTTGCATAAAAAGGTAATATTTAGTACCAGTGCTTTTAGTCTTTTGTTGCAGTAAAGTTCTTAAAACATGAAATCTTCTGTCATCCTTTCAGCGATTAACTGGAAGTTTGAATGTCTTTTCAAAAGCTATTGGTCTCTGAAGGGATCATGATAACTAAATTTCAACAGTGCCTGTAATTCAAAGAGGGTATCAAAGTGTCACAGTTTCTTTGTGTCAAAGCCAAAGTATTCTCTTTATTTGTTTGTTCATGGAGTGTGTGACTTGCAGGCCAGATCTGTATGTATTACTGGTTCCTAATTGTCCAGAGGGCATTTAAGAGTCAGCTACGCTGCTGTGGGCCTGGAGTCACATTTTGATCAGAGCAGATAAGGACAGCGAAGGACATTAGTGAACCACATAGGTTTCTACGACATTAGACAGAGATTACGTAGTTGTTATTAGGCCAGCTCTTTTTTCCTTATTTTTTAAAATTGAAATCAAATTTCACTATCTGTCATGATGGGATTTGAACCCATATCCCCAGAACATTTGCCTGAAATTATTCTCTAACTCACTAGTCTATTGACTTCACAGCTATGCCTTCAGCCCTCGATTGATGTAATTCAAACAAATTACATATATGTCTGTAAATCGGTGACAACATATCAAAAAGTGCTTAATTGACTGTAACATGCTCCAGGGACTGCCACATAAACATGAGTTCTTTCTCTTGAATAAGCGTCATCCAAATTAGCAGTGACTCGATTTCTCCTGGTTTGATTTGGGAATTCCGATTGCCCTTAACGTTACCTCCAGCAACAAACTCCTCATGATGCAAAGTCAGAAGATAAATCCTGGGATCAAATTCTAATCCATTCTCAGCCTCGTTCAGTGAAATTCCATTCTGACTTAGAACAAGGGGCACGGGCAAGAGAGATGGAGGATGCGGAGGGCTGGGTGAACTGAGTGGGATTATTGAACCTATAGGGAACTTTTAGGTTCAGTGCGATTATGATACCTTCACACCATGTGTTTATTATTGTTTCGGGATCAATGTTAATGAAATGTGAACTGAGTTACTAATCCTGGCTATGTGAAGGATTGTGACACAGCTTCTGGCCTGATGAAGGGCAGGTACAAATAGGATGATAGCATACTTCCACTGTGGTATACAGACCATTAAGGAGGCTTGCAGAGCATGGCTGGTACCTGACTGGACTTATCACTGTAGTTATGTAGCAACAGGGTATTATGCTTTGCGAGAGAGCTTTTGTCTGTAGCCAGAGGAGAGGTAATACAAACAGATAAAATCAATTTTAATCTTCCCTGGGCTTAAGAAATGTATTCATTTCTTTTCTTTTCCAGCCTCCGAGAAATAGTCATGTTTTCTGTCAATTTTCTATTCACACAATGTTGTGCACAAGGCAGTTGACGGATGTTAGGTTACAAGGAGATCAATATCAGGACTCTGTGGTAGGACATGGGTTGGCATTTCTTGCCTTTTGTCATCCTCATCAGCCATCCCTCAAAGATTCCAATTCTGGATGAGGATCTTACACACACACACACACACTCTCACACACACACACGCACGCACACGCACACTCTCACACACATGTGCGCACACACACACACGTATTTCCCCTTAGACCCTGAGACACAGAACACAGACATACACAATACACACACTCACACTCCCACACCCTCCTGAGCAGAGTACTCAGATGGGGTGCAAATGGCATGCATGGCATTGTGACCATCTTCTCAAGGGCAACTAGAGAAGGGCAATAAATGCTGGCCAGCAAGCGACGCCCACATCCCCGCAAAAGAATTTTTTAAAAAGCCAACATTTGCAGGAGAGAACATTGGAAGGGGAAACAAGTCAATTCATCATCTTCAAACACAATCCCATCTCTAATTTATATGTAGAGGACTGGCTGCATTCAGAATGAGTGCTAACAAATAATTGGCAATTATTTATTTGATTGAGAAGACTGAGGTGAAAGGCCAAAGCTTCAGCACAACACTCGCTCACATTCCAAAGACTCAAGAGGCGAGGAATGATTAGGTGACACCAATTTGAATTACATATTAACATGGAACATGAGTAGGTCCTTGAGCTTGTTCATTCAATTAAAGTCATGGCTGATCTGTACCTCGGTTCTATTTACTCACCTTTGCTCATATCCCCCTCAGCAAATTAAGATGAATTCTTTGCAAGTAAAAGCTTGCGGATTACAGAGGAATTGGAAGAGCGCAAGGACACACAGAATTTTTTAATGCACTGGGAGCAAAGCCCAAAAGGGAATACAAAGGAAAACAAGTTGGTTGCACAGAGGCTGCACTTTGAGGTACATACGTCAGGCCAGACCAGTCTGCGTCGTTCATAAGTTTTCCTGTTTTTTCCTTCTTGATGAGTAGGACTGTACGTTCAACACCAGGAAGTATTACAACAGAAGGTGGGGATGTAACAGATAATTGAGAGGCAATGACAGGCCTCCATTGATTGTATCGATCGGGATATACACTGAATTAGCAGGAATGAAGCACCACCACCCTTCACCCAGTGCACATTTGAGAATCATTAATTACTTTCCCTCTTTCTGTAATCCTGATATGTAACTAGGTAACTTTACAAGGATTTACAGTACATTTTTCCTACATTGCAGTTAATAAAATGAAGCCATACATAATTAATACATTCTTACTATCAAGCATCGCTTTATTATTTGATTGCATTTCTGGAACTTTGCATTTTCTGCACTGAATAGAGCAAAAGGCACTAATTATTAAATTGTGCGCAATCTCAGTCAATTAGAATTCTTTGCCTCGGCCGATACCTTTGTATTTTCCATTAAATAGAAGCAAAAACCAATTAGAAAAGGTTTTTTTAATACATGTGGAGGGAATTGTAATCTTTTACTTTACACGGGATTCTGACCTCCTGTTTGACTACAAAGTCATTAATTAAGAGATGTGGGGAATTAAAAATAAAAGTGCAGAATACTATACAGACCAGTGCTGGCATTTTACTGTGGCTGCACTGCACAGGAAGAATAAGCGGGCAAGAATGTCAAATTCTGCAGACATTTGATTTTTCAATTTGCTTCCATTGTGTTCTTGGGTTCCCAACGCAAGCATGTGTTTCTCCAAGAGAGACTTATAACTCAGCAAAGAGTCATACAAGATGGAAACAGACCCTTTGGTCCAACCAGTCCATGCCGAACATAATCTCAATCTAAACTAATCCCACCTGCCTGTTCCTGGCTCATATCCCTTCAAACATTTCTTATTCATGGACTTATCCAAATGTCTTTTAAATATTGTAACTGTGCCCACCTCCACTACTTCCTTAGGAAGTTCATTCCACACATGAATTATTCTCTGTCTAAAAAAAAGCCCCTCATGTCTTTTTAGAATCTCTCTCCTCTCACCTTAAAAATATTCTATCTCATCTTGAAATTTTCCACCTGAGGGAAAGGGTACCTATCATTAACTTTATCTATACCACTCATGATTTTATAACCTTCTTTATGTGGACATCATTGGCCAGGCCACCATTTGTTGCCTTTCGTGAATTATCCTTGAAACTAAATGCCTCACGAGACAATTGCAGCAAGCAGCTGTCACCTGCGTGGTCTTAGAGTCCTATATATTCCAGGTTAGGTAAGAAGAGCAGATTTCCGAACCTAATGGATATTACCCTTTTAAACAAAAGTTAAAAAAGACAGTTTGTGGCTTGCAGATTAGATTAGATTCCCTACAATGTGGAAACAGACCCTTTGGCGCAACCAGTCCACACCGACCCTCCGAAGAGTAACCCACCCAGACCCACTCCCCTCTGACTAATGCACCTATCGCTATGGGCAATTTAGCATGGCCAATTCACCTGACCTGCACATCTTTGGACTGTGGGAGGAAACTTGAGCACCCAGAGGAAACCCAGACACAGGGAGAATGTGCAAACTCCACACAGACAAGGCTGGAATCGAACCTGGGACCGTTGTGCTGTGAGGCAGCAGTGCTAACCACTGAGCCACCGTGCTGATGTTCAGATGTTATAGAGAGCCCATGGAGCAAATAGGAGGAAATCAAAGGGATTGGGAAGGGTGAAGGGGAACATGTTGTAGAATTATTTTTGCTAATCCAAATTAAGGACAAAGATGCATATTTTAAATTCCCATGCATGCAAAGAAACACGGCCTTTGGACTAAACTTGATCGTAAAGCACAGCATAGAATCACATCTCAAAAATAGGAGTTGCTGGAAAAAGACGGCAGGTCTGGCAGCATCTGTGCAGAGAAATCAGAGTTAACGTTTCAGGTTCAGTGACCCTTCCTCAGAGCTGATGGTAGCTCGGAAAGTGTTCATTGCATCATCAGATGCTCAAAGAATGATCTCAAATATTCAGCTAGTGTTCACAGCTTTCAAAGAAAATTGCCTGAGCACTACAAGCAGAAATATCTTAAGTATACCAGTTGGCTCAGAAAGGTAAGCTGTGCCTCATACACAGGCATTCAATCATTGCAAGGTTCCACCTTCTACTCTTAGGCTATATCTTCCCATTTTTAAACTTTATTTGATAATATTGCATTGATTTTCTTCACAGGGATTTTTCTCCCCACAATTTTTCCTGAAGGGTGTGAGTGAAAAGTGGTGTCCTTCCCATCTCCCATCCGACTTGTGCCTCCTCAGTTCTGATTAGGTTGTTCCGTTGGAATAAAGGTTGGATTCCCAGATTGCTGCCTCTGTTCTGAGCTACCTATATCAAAAGGAGCAATTTCTAAGTGAATGATAGAACATTGTTGAGAGCCTCATGTGAATCAGCACTCTGCTTTCTGACGCCTTCAGGAATTAAAAAGAAGGGATTTATTAAAGAGCAGGGAAGAAGAGACTGAAGCGTGTGTGGTGATTCCACATATTAATATTTGCTGGAGCAGGATTGCCGATCCCATTGGCAAAATGTCATGCCTTCATGGGCATCTGATTTGAATGCCCATGTCAAGGAACCTGAATTGTCTCAGTGTTACTGCTTCTTGGACAGCATTCTCTGTGATCCTTAAGTACAGATGTAACATTTATTTTTAGCAAAGCACTTTTATTAGAAGGAAAGAATTATTACTATTGGGAAATGTAAAGGCCACCATATCACTATAGAAGGTAAGTGAAGATGTAAATGGGGGCAGCTCGATAAACATGAGAGAGAAGAGTGCGAGAAGTCGTAAATGGAACATTCGGCCCAACATGACGGTCTCTCAGTGACTCAGCATGGTGGTCTCTCGGCCCAACATGGCGATCTCTCAGTGACTCAGCATGGTGGTCTCTCGGCCCAACATGGCGGTCTCTCAGTGACTCAGCATGATGGTCTCTAGGCCCAACATGGCGGTCTCTCAGTGACTCAGCATGATGGTCTCTAAGTGACTCAGCATGATGGTCTCTAGGCCCAACATGGCGGTCTCTCAGCCCAGCATGGTGGTCTCTCGGCCCAACATGGCGGTCTCTCAGTGACTCAGCATGGTGGTCTCTCAGCCTAGCATGGTGGTCTCTTGCTCCAGCATGCTGGTCTCTCAGCCTAACATGTGATCTCTTGCTCCGCCATGGTGGACTCTCAGCCCAGCATATGGTCTCTTGCTCCACCATGTTGTTCTCTCAGTCTGGCATGGTGGTCTCTTAGTGAGCCAGCATGGCAGTCTCTCGACACAGGATGGCAGTCTCTCGGCCCAGCATGGCAGTCTCTAGGCCCAGCATGGTGGTCTCTCAGCCTGGCATGGTGGTCTCTTAGCCCAGCATGGCAGTCTTTTGGCCAGGCATGGTGGTCTCTCTGTGACCCAGCATGGCAGTCTCTCAGCCCAATATAGCAGTGTCTCAGCCCAGCATGGCGGTCTCTCTGTGGCCACAGCATGGTGGTCTCTCAGCCCAGCATTATGGTCTCTCAGCCCAGCATGGTCGTCTCTCAGCTCAGCATGGTGGTCTCTCAGCACAATATGGTGGTCTCTTGGCTCCGCACATTGGTCTCTCAGCGCAGCATAGTCATCTCTCAGTGCAGCATAGTGGTCTTTCAGCCCAGCATGGTGGCCTCTCAGTGCAGCATGGCAGTCTCTTGGCCCCGCGCGTTGGTCTCTCAGCACAGCACGTTGGTCTCTCAGCGCAGCATGGTGGTCTCTCAGTGCAGCATGGTGGTCTCTCAGCACAGTATGGTGATCACTTTGCCTAGCATGGCAGTCTCTCAGCCCAGCATGGTGGTCTCTTGGCCTAACATGGTGGTCTTTTGGCCCAGCATGGTGGTCTCTCAGCCCAGCATGGCGGTCTCTCAATGACCCAGCATGACGGTCTCTCAATGACTCATCATGGTGGTCTCTCAGCCTGGCATGGCCTCAGCTTGGATGTCTAGTCACAAGGTGAGTCCTTGAAGTGTGGTCCCACCATGGCTAAACACTTTCGAAAGACTGTAATGTTTGAACTTACAGCTTTATTTCATTTATTTTCTACTTAAAACTAAGAAGATCTGCAGTGTGAAACTTTTAACCTTACTTTGTATGCTTTATACTATAATTACTGCAAAGTATAACTTTTAACTTTATTCTTTCTTTCTACCTTGTTCTTACGATTCTGTACCTCGGTACTTGTATCCAAGATGGTTTCTTGCATGGCGACATTATACGCTTTTCATTCGACTCCTGTATTTTAGTACTTGAGTATACATGACAATAAAGTCAAAATCAAAATCGTACACTCACACAGCCTTTTTCAGCTGGAAGGCCTGTATTGGTGTAAGATGAAGTAAATTGTGAAAGATTTCAGTCAGCTCAAGGTTTTAAAGTGGAAACATAATCCTTCTGGCACAGAGGGTGAATTTTCGGCCCACCAAGACTGTGTTATCTCACCCCTCCCAGAAGGAACTATATTGACCCCACCACTATTATTCCCATGTTTGGCATGAGTTTATTCTGCGCTGAAAATGTGTTGCTGGAAAAGCGCAGCAGGTCAGGCAGCATCTAAGGAACAGGAGAATCGACGTTTCCGGCATGAGCCCTTCTTCAGGAATCATGCCCGCAACGTAGATTCTCCTGCTCCTTGGATGCTGCCTGACCTACTGCGCTTTTCCAGCAACACCTTTTCAGCTCTGATCTCCAGCATCTGCAGTCCTCACTTTCTCCTAGATGAGTTTATTCTCTACCTGAGGACTCAGTGGGATAAATACCAGCAGCAGCCCCCAGTAGATTGGGAACTGTGAGCATTGCAATGTTTGGAATCCACCTTGCAATAAAGGAGGGGAGGCCAGTGAGTGTAGACATGGGTAGAAATGAAAGCAAAGATTTAGTAGAGCAGCAGCAATACCAACAGCCAATTAATTGATTAAATCATGGACTAAACGGAATTGATTGCATGTTTGAAGTCATTACTCTGAGGATTTGCAGTGCTTTAGAGTGGATCATTTTAACTTTGCATTTCATAACAGGACTATAACTATGCAACAGGTTAACCAAGCAAGTACAGGAGTGCAATGTCAGGTTCCTTCAGTGGCAACGTTGAACCTGAATCTTGGCAAGGAACCATCATCAGTTCATTAGCTTGAATTGGGCACTCTGTGTTAACTTTGTTCTTTCATTGGCCTGAGCGCGGAGATAGAATAGTTGGCCATTTCTAAAAACAATTTTCAGTAACTAATGGCCAGGGTCCAGAACATACTGTATCTCCTGACTGCACACAATGTGAGACTTTCAAAAGAGCTAGTTACCTGAAGGGAGAGGATTTTCAGGGTTAAGGGGAAGAAGCAGGAATCGGATGAACTGAGTCACTCTTGTGACAAGCTCAGAATTGACAGCTAGATGGTGTCCTCCATACCCTAGCCATACTTTGATTGTGTGGACTCTCACCCCCTGCCCGTTTGTCGACACATGCGCTGCCTTTCTCTGTGCAATAAAAACCTTTCCCTGAACCTCCCATGAGCAACGGTGTTTCTGCAAGTTGCAATGAATCTTGCCCCAGTTGAGGAATGCACAGGTGAGTGTGGGATTGGGGATTGAATCATGCATATTCCACTTGATGCCCAGTCAGTGGTGAGTTGTCTGATCTCTGCTGGGGGTGCCTTTGAGGACATTGCATGTGGTACCAGAACTAGTGAGGTGGTAGTGCCGGGATCCTCACCTGGTGCTGGACAGTGAGGATGTCAGCTGACGCATCGGTGAGGTTACATCGAAAATCCTCCCTGTAGCCAAATTGCTCCTGAAAATCACCATTGAACTTTGTATTGCATTGCTTATCAAAGATGGCATGGTGGCTCAGTGGTTAGCACTGCTGTCTTACCATATGACCATCCTGGATTCAATTCTACTATCTGTGTGGAGTTTGTACATACTCCCTGTGTCTGTGTGGGTTTCCTCTGGATGCTCTGCTTTATTCCCTCAGACCAAAGCTGTGCTGGTGAAGTGAATTAGCCATGGTTAATGCAGGGTTACAGGGAATGGGTCTGGGTGGGGTGCTCCTTGGACTGAATGGCCTTCTTCCACACTGTAGGGATTCTCTTTGTGAGCACTTGTCACAAACTGACTTCATTTTTCACCATATGTGATGTCAACTTTGAACGGCCGGATAATGTATTCTCGTAAAGTTTATGAAAGGAATTTCTTTTGGGAAATAAAACATGAAGTGTTGACTCTTTGTTCCCCACTTTGAGGGTGTTCAGTGGGTTGGGGGAGTTGGGGGTGGAATGTGGGTAAAATATCAGTGCAGCTTTTGAATGGGCCGAATATTCAGAATGACCGCGTCGAGCTCTTTCACCTGTACCTTGTTGCAGAAACCCTTCGGTTTTGGGATCACGTTCTCCTCCTTGACCTGACAAAGGTGGAGAGGGCCCTTTAGCTGGAGAATGGTAACATTAAATCTTTGCCCTTTATTCCCTTGGAACCACCGAATCTTGCTGTTAGAACATGTCAAACCATGGTCGTGTCCTTCTGATCAAACCTGCCTACCCTCATCACCTCAGGCCAATGCAGATGGTTATCCATAATCACATGCTAATAGATAGTTAGAAGTGTGAAGAGCTCGCAGCATATTTAAATTGATTCAACTTTGGGAACTATGAACTATTAACAGATTTGCATTTTGCAATGTTAAGAATGAGGGTGGGAGTTCGAACTCTACCCACTTAACAGAAAGTGACTTGTGTTATTATACACTTAACAAAGATGAGCTTCTGTAGAAACACATGAGGTGGATGTTGGCTTTTAAAAAAGGTAAGCAATTACTTGGCAGGCAAACCCCTAAGTTAAATACTACAAATCAACTCACAGTGGTTAGCACTGCTGCCTCACAGCGCCAGAGACCTGGGTTCAATTCCCGCCTCAGGCGACTGACTGTGTGGAGTTTGCACGTTCTCCCGGTGTCTGCGTGGGTTTCCTCCGGGTGCTCCGGTTTCCTCCCACAGTCACAAAGATGTGCAGGTCAGGTGAATTGGCCATGCTAAATTGCCCGTAGTGTTAGGTAAAGGGGTAAATGTACGGCAATGGGTGGGTTACGCTTCGGCGGGTCGGTGTGGACTTGTTGGGCCGAAGGGCCTGTTTCCACACTGTAAGTAATCTAATCTAAAACTCGTCATATTCAAAAATTACTGACTAATTCTCATACATTTACCAATGTTGATTTCACTCAAGTTTTTACTCAGTAAATGTTTTACATTCACTCAGTAAATGTTTTTAAAGCGAAGATAGATAATTTTTTGAACTGCAAAGGAATTAAGGGTTATGGTGAGCAGAAGAGTTAAGTGGTGCTGAGGCCATAAAAAGATCAGCCATGATCTTATTGGATGGTGGAGCAGACTCGATCGGCTAGATCGTCTAGTCCTGCCCCTAGTTCTCATATTCGTATGAAAGAGTGCTTCTGTCTTCAAGTAAATCTAAATGATCCCTCCTTTGAAGAAGAGCAAGGGAGGATTAGTCCCCAGTTTCCTGGGCCAATGTTTATCCATCAGCGAGCAGGTTATCTACAAGAGTGATAATACTTCAGAAATATTACATTGCTTGGCAAGTGTCATAGGATGTCCTAATGTTTTTAAACTTGCTATTAACAATAGAGGAATCAATGAATCAAATGGGTCTTTACTTTGAAATCCTCAGTCATGGGGACCATAAAGTTAACTATCAATCCCAAATTTCAAGTCTAAAGTCCACAGAATCCCTACAGTGTGGAAGCAAGCCAATCAGCCCATCGAGTCCAGAATAACATCCCACCCCATCCCTGATATTTCCTAAGGCTTAACCACACATCACTGGGCACTGTAGCATGGTCAATTTACTTAACTGGTCCATCTTTGGACTGTGGGAGGAAACCCATGCAGATACGGGGAGAATGTGCAAGCTCTACACAGACAGTTATGACCTGAGGGTGGAATCAAATTTGTGTCCCAAGTGCTGTGACACAGCAGTGCTAGCAACTGAGCCACTGTGCTTCACCAGCTACTGGATTGGGATTTCAAATTCACCATGTATCCTTGTCAGATTAGATTCCCTACAGTGTGTAAACAGGCCCATCGGCCCAACAAGTCCACACTGACCCATTTGCCTCTGACTAATGCACATAACATGATGGGCAATTTAGCATGGCCAACTCACATGACCTGCACAGCTTTGGACTGTGGCAGAAAACAAGAGCACCCAGAGGAAACTTAGGCAGACACGGGTAGAATATGCAAACTCCACACAGACAGTCATCCGAGGCTGGAATCAAACCTGGGTCCCTGGCACTGTGAGGCAGTAGTGCTAACCACTGAGCCACCGTGCCACCCCTTAACATTACTCACCCAATGAGCACTATACTACAGGTCTGTCTCCCCTTCAACATTGACTGAAGAGAAGTGAGATACCTAATGGACATAGACTGAGAAAAAAAAAGTAAAGATCATTTAGAGAAGGCAGCGTGTAACAGCAGTGTATTTATAAATATTCCTTAATCAATTTCTTTAGATACATTATTACACACCTGTGGAACAGGTAGGACTTGAAGCTAGTCTTTAGGCTGAGAGGCAGGGACACTACCACTGTAGTGCAAAAGCCTTTGGAATAAAGCGAATGACTGGGATCTGATTAAGTAGCTCAGTGTCATTACTGTGAATCTTAGAAATACATGCCACAGAAGGAGGCCATTCAGTCTCCTTTGAGAGAGCTATCCTATGGTCTGGTTTGCTTGGCCTTTCTCCAAATCCTGCAGAATATTTCTCTTTCAAGCTGCTATTCCTTCTGCTTCCTTCATCCTTTCAGGCAGCACATCCAGATCAAACTTGACAAGTATCCGTCGATTCTCCTGCTCCTCGGATGCTGCCTGACCTGCTGTGCTTTTCCAGCACCACACTCTCGACTCTAATCTCCAGCATCTGCAGTCCTCACTTTCTCCAAGTATCTCTTGTTATCAACCTTTTTGATGTTGCTGCTCTTAAAACCTGGAATGCCCCAGTAGTTGGGATGCAGGCTCAAGTTCTGAGGGATCTTCAATTTTCTCACCAGTACTTGGTGGGAGACACAATCAGGGAGATGCAACTTATATCAGGACCAGGCCAAGTGGAAAATAATACTAATGGTACTTCATCCAGGTAACATGCTTGCAGCCTGAGGGCTGAAGTGTGAGTTATATTGAAAAGATTGAATACGCGGAGTCAAGTTAAAAACTTGGAAATGTATGCCAAGCATACAGGAATAAAAATAGTAAAATTCAGCAGGTTAAAGGTAAGTGGCGAATGGGATATTAAAAAGGAAAGAATATTGAATGAAAATTATATTGAAATTATAAGCCAATGCATCATTTCTACATTACAACTTCTTCAGAGTACATATAGACTTCATTGTTAAAATGCTTCATTCAGGGTCCGTAACATATAAGAAGTAAGGTGACGTCAGTCCCTTTCCATTCTCCATCCTAATGGCTTGAATTTAGTTCACATTTCGAGTTGCCTTGATTGATCTAAGCGTGCTGATGGATCTCGTTCCGAATTGAGCATCTTGCATTTTCCAAACTTTTCAACAAATGTAAGCTCTCCTTGCTTGTGCGAATTCTAGTACGGTGACAAGGTCATTGTTGTATGATGGAAACGAAAGGCCAGAGATCAAGAGGTGGCTCTTTGGAGGGTCCGTGTGGACTCAATGGGACAAATACCCGGCTTCCACACTGTAGGGACTCCTTGATCAACCTCTGGATGAAACAAAAGGAGGCACATCAAAAAAAGCATGTGATAATTTTTATATCATTTACCTGCAAAGAGTTTGAAAATGTGGGAAAAGTAAATTGCTACTTGGCTGAAAGTCAAGCATTATCCAATTGGGGAATGAGTCACGTTCGTTTCAAATTGGCAGCACATCTCAAGGATAGATGTGTTGGCTGACTAAGGGCTGGTGTGTCATGTGATGAAACCTCCAGGGGTACACTCAAACATGGTTGGCATTCCTAACGACTTAAAATAAAAGTAAAGTTGCCATCGCCCTACTGGACTAAAGGGCTTCTCTCTACTTAGAGAGAAGCAATGGGTGGTGATTGAACCTCAGGGTCACCTCACCACTTTTTATTTAGTCATGGAATGACGCCATTGTTTGCTAGGCCATCATTTATTGCTCATCCCTTATTGTCCGTATTGAGAGTTAGCCACGTTGTTGTAGGTCTGGAGTCATATGTAGGTCAGACCAGTTAAGGATGGCAGATTTCCTTCCCTAAAGGATATTAGTGAACCAAATGGACAAGCAACAATGGTCACCATTAGGCTAGCTTTTTGCCCCCCACAATGCTAATTTAAAAAAAAAGATACTTAGTGCCCTGGTAGGATTATGAATCCATGTTCCCAAGCTTTAGTCTGGGATTCTGGATTGTTAGTCCAGAAACAGTACCACAAGGTCACTGCCTGTTAGTAGCTTTTGTGGTGCAGCTGAGTTTTATACATAATTCACTTTCTACTATGACAGGATTCAAGCCCAGGTCTCCATACCCCCATGTCTTTGGATTGATAGTGCAGTGATAATACAACTAGAGCACTGCCTCCCCTTAATCAATGGTGAAGGTTAAGAAGGAGAGTCCTTCAAAGTTACCGAAATTGGCATTGGAATTGAACGCATGCTGTTGACATTATTCTGTATCACAAACCAGCAGTCCAGTCAACTGAGCTAACCAATCTCCAGTGTGAAAACAGTGAGATGCTCGCAGCATTACTTGAAGGTCTAGTGCTGTGCTATTGGGCATATCCTAACGGGATGTAATCTTTGACCAACTCTCTTGTGCAAATTACCTGTTGGTTGTCAATCATTACTTAGCTGTAGCTAGCAAGGTTATATAAGTTTAATACAATATTATTACTCTTAAATAGTATTTCCCTGTTAATAGAGATGTATGAATAGGAACCATTTGGCCTTTGGGCCTTCTTCATCATTCAATATAGTAAATAATTCAACATGTATATGATCATGGCTGATCACCAAACTCAGTAAGCTGTTCCCACTTTCTCCCCGTGCCCTTTGATCCCTGTAGCTCTAGAACTGTATCTGAATCCTTATTGAACTCATTCAGTATTCAATGTTCGTGCCTCAACCACTTTCTGTGGTAGAGCATTCCACAGACTCACCACTCTCTGAGTAGAAATAATTTCTCCACATCTGAATCTGAAATGGCCCAGCATCCCTCATTACACCTGAATTGAATGGTTCCCTCAGCCATTTCAGAGGGCAGCGAAGAGTCTAGCTGTGGGCCTGGAGTCACATGTCAACTGGACTGGGTAAAGATTGTAGATTGCCTTCCCTAAAGGACATTGGCAAACCAGAATGGGGGCTTTTACAATAACTGACGGCAGCCTTTACCAAGACTAGCTTTTCCATTCCAAATGTTATGAATTGAATTTAAATTCCACCAGTTGCTATGATGGTATTCGAACCCACATCCCCAGGACTTTATCCTTGGTCCTCTAGATTATGAGTTCAGTGACTCCATCACAATGTCACCATCTCCCTTCTCTGTTCAACTATCAGCCACAAAGTGTAGTATTTTGCTCTGTTCCTAGACAAGACTTGCAACTGCAATATCTAATCCTGTAAAATATTGTCCTTGTGAATCTGATTACATTGATGCTCTCGGTGATTTCCTGACCCTTGAACGATATTCAGAGTTGCATTTTGTGTCCTTCATATTTTCTTTTCAATTAAAGGCATATTAAAACAGGGCCAAAGTAAAAGCTGCTCTCCCATTCAGCCAGGAACTCTTCCCATTCTTCCACCTTGTTTCTTTCTCTCGCTTTCAATGTGAATTATTTCGGAGGTTTAGTTTTTTAGTTGGAACAGAACCTATTTACTTTAAATGAAAGCTGTAAAATTCCTCACGGCTCCTGGCCTTGGCTTTTTTCTGGAAACATGAACTCAAGCAGAACTTGTTAAATTAACAATAAATCACCCAGGGTTCTGACAAATTGGATCCTGGGTGGAAGATAATTTAAAATACCAACTCATCAAAGGCCTCAGAAGCATGTTGAATGTCGAGCAGAGTGTTTGTGTGACATAAGGATGACTGATTTGTGACTGATAGCTGTGTAAAGAGATGGGTGCTGTAAACCAGGTTAGAGGAATGATGTCTCTCATAGAGATGTTACCTTCTGTTGACAGTAGTTACCTCAACTCATTTACTGCACAGCGCTCTTGCGCTGTCACTCACGCTGCATTGCAGGGTCACTGTCTCGAACAGCTGAGGTACCACTTCGTACCTTCCCTCCCTGCTCCATATCAGGACTAATCAGGGGCAGTGTCACCAGTGTGTGCCAATTTTTTGTGGTCATGAATAAGTTCCTTCTGAAAATTGATGAGGAAGCAACGAGACGGCATTAGTTGGGAAAAGCATTGTATGTTTTAAACATAGAAAATTGGAGGAAGAGTAGGCCATTTGGCCCTTTGAGCTTGCTCTGCTATTCAGTATGACCGTGGCTGATCGACCAACCAGTCCCCTGTTCCAGTTTTCTCTCTCTCTATCTTTAATCTCTTTAGCCCGAAGAATTATATTTAACTCCTTCTGGGAAACATTCAATGTTGTGGCCTCAACCACTTTCTGTGACAGAGAATTCCCCAGGTTCTTATCTCTGTCCTAAATGGTCTATCCATGGATACAGAACATGAGGATCCCAGATTCAGTCCGTGCTCTGTGCTGAATTTGGAAAGAAGAGCTTGCATTGATATAGTGCCTTTTTTGGGTTCATGTTGGGACTGCAGTAGTTTGACCTGATCTGATTACATAATGCCATCTTCATTGGTGAAAAGAGGAGTTCCACTTCAGATTCCAATGAGCAGACATATCATTTGTCTCTCCTGATGGTTTTAGTTTTTCTGTCGAACTCAGCCAATGTCATTTGTAGTACCTGTTGCTATCATGCACCAAAAGATATTGCATCCTGTTAAGTTCCTCTTTTCATTAGGACTCGGGAGTAGTTCATCCTCTCCCACTGCTAACCAATATGCCCTTAGACTCATGGGGGTCTTGTGGGCACACTGTTAAAATTCACACAACACCAGGTTATAGTCCAACAGGTTTATTTGGAAGCACTAGCTTTCGGAGCGCTGCACCTTCAGCAGGTGATCTCCAAAAGCTAGTGCTTCCAAATAAACCTGTTGGACTATAACCTGGTGTTGTGTGATTTTTAACTTTGTACACCCCAGTCCAACATCGGCATCTCCAAATTATTGTGGCACACTGGTAGTGCCTTTCCTTTGAGCCACAAAGTCAATGTTCAAGTCTCCTCTGCCATGGAGATATGTCCTAGCGTGTCTGAGCAAATTGATTAAGGATAATTTAGAATACAGTATTGGTGGCAGCACTCAACCTCATCTTCTACTTGCCAGTTTTTGCTTCTGCAACACCTTTCTCAACAACAGAATAGCCCAAGTCACTTTCTAAGCAATGAATTACCTTTTAAAGGTATTGCCGCTGTTGTAGTGCAGAAAACGCAGCCACCGCATTGTGAACAGTAAGTTCCCATAGAAACAATAACCAGATGATCTGTTTTGCTTTAGTGGAGGAGATGGGGAGATGACAGTTGGCTGGGGTCATGGGAAAAATGCCCTCTTCAAAATGGAGCCATGGGAATTTTTGCAGACCCCTGAAGTGGGAGACAGGACCTTGGTATTAAATCTCGTCTCATCAAACCAGTGCCTCTGGCAGTGCAGCACTCTTCCAGTAGAGCGTTAGCCTAGATCTTGTACTCATGCCTGTGGTGGGGGACTTGACTGATCGGTAAAATGGATACCCACTAAGGAATGGCAAAAACCACAGTCGGAAAACCAAAGTGCATCTTTTCTTACGCTCCAACAAATCTTGACTTAACCTTTCATCTACAAGTCTGATCAGAGGCACGCGCGCCATGTGAAAGAGAATTTCTAAATTCCTACTGTTGGGACAAGTGGTTTGTCACCATGATATCCATCAATGACCCCCACTAATTGTCACACATACCACATACAGTTATCAGGCTAACTGTAATTTTACACGGCAAGTTTCCTCTGGCAAATGAAAATGCCAATTTTAAGTGGAAATAAATTATGTTTAATCATGTGTTTTCTAAATTAAATGGGATATATGTATGTGGGCCAACACCTCTTGAGTAAACATAGAAGCTAGTAGCAGGAGTAGGGCATTCGGTCCTTCAATGCCATATTCTTGCTTTTCCCTTACATCGCTGATGCCTTTAAAATCTAAAAGAAATGTCCATCAGAAGGTGACTACCATTATTTAATGTTGCCAACGATAATCAAGCTCCGTTACTTTAACTGTATTTGGATTTTATGGCAATGAATTATCATCTATTTCTTTATTATGAATAACCTTTACATCTTGGAAGCATTGGGTTCTTTAGCACTTAAAGAAACTTTTTGAGTTTATGCCAGTAACTTTATTGAGTGATCTAGTTAGTCATTGAAATAGACCCCTCAGTCCAATTGGTCCATTCTGATCATAATCCCAAACTAAACTAGCCCCGCCTGTTTGTGCTTGGCCTAAGTCCCTCCAAACATTTTGTACTCATGTATTGCCCAAATATTTAAATGTTGTAACTCTACCTGCACCAAATATGTCCTACTGTTTTGCTTGTTTCTCAAATGTGTGCAAGTCTCTCTCCTTCAAGTATTAATCTACTTCCCTTCTGAAGATTACCGTAGAGTTTGCAATCACAAACCCATCAAGCTGTGCACTTGAGATCTTATCTGGCAAAATGTTCTTCCTTGTGTCATCACTTTTTTTGCCAGTCATGTCAAACCAGATACAACGAAATTCGCTTGGTGAAGTGCAGTTGCCATTTTCATCCTGGCAAACACTAATGGGGCCGAATCCATTGGTTGTGAGGGTGGAATGTTGGGAAGCACTTCTTTGAACTATGCAAGAGAGATTGGTTGCACTAGCAGCTCAACATGCCACTTGGAAGCTGGCACCTCTAATCATGTAGCATCCCTGCTGCGCTGCACTGATGTGTCAACAGACATTGTGTGCGAGTTAGACTTGAACTTAAAACATCAACCATCCGAGTGTGTAGCAGAAAGTCTTACAAATGAGTTACGTCTACATCCTCCGGATATCACACTGTGTATCCAACAGCAACAACACAGCTAGCAGACTTAAAGAAATAAATATAGAAAGAGAGAGAAATTGAAGCATTTGGATTTTGACACAACCCAGAGAGGGTATGGGGAGAATAAGAAACAGGGGTCAATCTAGAGAAGCGAAGAGCTATAACAATGGTTATAATAATAATTAGTAATTTAGCAGAGAACTCAGCTGGACAGTTTCACCACCTGATCAATGGGTTTCATAAACTAAATAAGACGAGCAGCTAAACGTTGCCAAGTACACAGCTGGTGTTGAAGAGAAAAGCACAATGTTCCATCTAGCCAATCCCTCAAACAAAAGTCCATTAACCCTCAGCCTACTCTGGGCAGGCGTCATCTCATGACCTCCAATTGTCCATTCCCCAGTCTCATCCAACCTTTCAACCCTGTCAATGCCTGACCCTCCCATGTGCCAAATGGAAAGCAACAGAAATCTTTGTAACCTGAACCATTTTGTTTATAATTGCTAAATTGAAGCGCTCATGGACAATTTAAGAAGCAAACCTTTTATAACCCATTTTATTTTTCTGGGATCGCTCACAAATGTATCCTGGTGACTAACCTTCAGTCTTTCGAGGCTTCAGGCCAATTCTGGAGAGTGGTTGGCAATTGTTTTTTCAAATTCACTTGTGGGGTGTGGGTGTTGCAGGCTGGGGGCAGCATTTAATGCCCATTCGTAACTCAATACTACCTTCAGAAGTCAGTTGACACCAGGTTATAGTCCAAGAGGTTGATTTGAAATCACAAGCTTTCTAAGCACTGCCCCTTCGGCAGATGAAGTTACCTGAAGGACTATAACCTGGTGTAGTGTCACTTCTGACCTTGTTCATCCCAGTCCAAAACTGGCACCTCCACAACATCACCACCACCTCTTAAGGGCAATGAAGGACAGACAATAAATACTGACCTCACCAGTGAATAAAAACAATCAGGTAGCTCATGAGAAAAATAGATTTATGTTCTGTTTTTTAAAATAGAATTTCAATATTGCTGAGGAGAGACATATGTCAGTCAATTTTTCAACCAATTGGGAATGTGGAATTTGAAATGCAACATGATTCATCATGATCTCATTGATGCTGGAACAGGTTTGAGGAGCTGACTGGTCTCCTTCTGATCATATTTCATTGGTTTGTCAATGCAAGAATGCTGAATTTCAAATGGTCACAATAATTAATACTACAGAAGGAATAGTTACAGTTGGCAACTCGACTCTGAGTGTTCCAGGTGCACTAACAACCAATTTAGTTCAGGTTGTTATGTGGCAAATTTACACTTGCTAGAAGAGATATTAAGTCAGATGCAAGAATGTGCACTCTGCAAACAAAAGGAATATGCCTCTGACTCTCTAATATGCTCAAGTCTTGCATTCTTATTGTTGAATTGTCAAGGAGCTCAGGAAGCCTAGTGCTCCCCGATGCTTCTCCATGTTCATCACAGACTTGTTATGGAGTAGCAGCAGGCCATTCAGACCATCATGCCATGTGCCAATTCTATCAACTAGTGCCATTCTCACTTTTTCTCCATATCCCTGCACGTTATTTCTATCAAATAATTGTCCATTGGCCTTTTATGTGCCTCAATTGAATCTATCTCCAGCATGCTTCCAGGAAGTGCACTCAGCACGTGAAAAAATTCTTTTCTTACACCACACTTGCTTCATCGCTTTAAATCTATGCCCTCTTGTTCCTTTCTCTTGAATGAGAATGAACAGTTTCTCCCTCTCTACTCTATCTGAGAACATTGTCTGCTTTATGAACTGCTCTCCATCTCTCTGGTCACCTTTAATGTGCATATAATACTTTGAGTCACCCAGCTCCTTATACCCCCTTTAGAATTGTACACTCTTATTTTCTATTCTCTTTTAATGTACTCAAATAATCTTCACTTAACAATTCTAATGCCTTGGCCTATCAGCACCCATTTCTCTAGCAGTACAAATTGTCGCTATCATTTGAAATTTAGCATTCTTGCAATGGTCCTGATGAGTGTAAGACAGAAAAAGCTTTGGCAATGCACCTCACTTCTCAGCACAGTTCACAGTACATCCAAATACTTGAATAATAAAAACAAATTTCTTGTTCCAGAACTGGATTAAATTAAAGTCTCCACATTCTGCTTCTGAAACAACACTTTATTATTTTCCAGGCGTTTTTGCGTTCGGCACTTTGGGAGGAAATGTTTCTCAGATAATCTTTATTTAACTGTCTGATCATTTGTATCTGCTGTTGCAGATTGCGCATTAAAAGCTATTTAATGCTTAATGGGTCTATGTTCAGATGGCTGAGGGTGGCAGACAGCAGCGTGAGTGACAATAAAATATCCTGCACAGCTGTTGCTGGTGAACATATGCAAAGGAAACGTAGCATTGTCATGGAAATATGGGCCTTCGTTTAATGAACAGTGTGCTCTCGCTCCCTGCTTGGCTCCATCATTCATGAATTACTTCAATACAGAAAAGTGCACATGCAGATTTTACTCTTGTTGGTTGAATTCTGTTGTATTAACTATCCCCCTTCAGGCAAATAAAAAAAGTGTATTGTTTAAGCTTGGTTCTTTCACTTGCTCTGAAATATTATTGGGTTTGGGCTAATCTTTCAGGTTATTGGGAGTGCTTGGGTTTTGTTAGTGTCACCGGGTCTCCAGCAGCAGGTGGCGATGGTGAGCTCAACAGGACTTGAGTCAGGAGGAAAGGGCTCAAATCCCATTCCAGAGAATTCAAGATGAAGGTCTGTGCCGTGCTGAGGGAGTCCTGCACAGTTGGAAGCTGTCTCCTTTCAAATGAGATGTTGAACTCAAGACCCTGTCTGTCTCTCTCAGACAGACGTAAAAGATCGTATCACACCATCTTGACGACAAACAGGGATGTTATTCCTGATGTTCCACCTAATATTTATCCTTTAACCAATACCACTAAAACTAGATTAACTGGTGATTATTACATTGCTTGTCACAGTTGTGGGATCTTACAGTGTACAAACTGAGGGCAGTATTTCTTCCTTGTCTGTGTCTGGACTTCATTGGCTGCAAAGCACGTTGGAGTCATGAGGTCATGAAAGACACTATATAAATGCAAACCTTTATTTCTTGCTCCTATGAAAATGTGGTCTTTGTTTCTGTTAAAAGGAAGCTTACTTTATTTTCCTTCAAAAATACAGTACCTGTAAATATTACATGAGAGACCTGTGGTGGAGTATTGCCTCGTGTCTTGGTCTAATCTTGAATCATTCTTGAAGTCTTCTAACACATCAAAGCTTCAGGGTGACAGAGGAACTCTTAACCTATTGCTCCCTAAATTACTCAGACACAGTTACAACAACAAAAAGACATGACCTTTTGTGACATCTTGTTTAGAAAATGGAAGACCTTCAACTAACTGCATCTGAAGGACCAAAAGCTTCTCTGTTTGCTCCACGTTTTGATGAGTTCATACTTGAGTGAAGACCTCTGATTCAAGCATAGGTCAAGATGAGTTTATAGATATTTTCTAATCAATCTGTCCAGATGACACACTGCTGGAGTAGGTGGGACTTGAAACTGCCCATCCTAGCTCAGAGGTAGGGACACTACCACTGCACCACAATGGTCTTATAATGATAGAGATATGGACCATAGTCAGCAGGGTTCAAGCATACACAGAGATTTCTACGACTGATTTCTGATCCACCACCTTAATCGCTCGACCCCAACAACACTTGTAAAGATGAGGGGTGACTCTTGGTTAAGTCTCCCCCACCCCTGTGCTTGCTGCCAATGCAACTGCAGGGGGCGCACACACTGCATGTACAGACACTGCCATTAAAATGTTGAATTGCCATCTGACTTTGATTCGATCTTTAGGGACAAGATATAAAATTAATAAATCACTGATGTAAACTGCATGGACTGCCCACCATAAGGCGAAGGAAGTGGAAAATGTCAAGGATGAGGAGAAGCAGCGTCACACTTGGTTCTGGTTTCACCTTCCTGTTCTAGTCTGGTGCTGGCTCATTGTAGTGATGAGAGTGTGGTGCTGGAAAAGGACAGCAGGTCAGGCAGCATCCGAGGAGCAGGAAAATCAGGTGGCTGTGACTATTGAAACATATTTCCAGTCTCCTTTTGATCTCCACACGAGATATCATTGCTTCATTGACTGAGTATGGCTCTACACACAAGACTTTTTCTTTTCTGTGGGGTACAAAATGTCTATTGTCAGCCACCCACCAGACAGAATGTGTGAGGTTCACTTGAAGCGTTTTTATAACGGAAGTGAGCAGATTGCTGTTTGCAAGGAGAGTCAGGCAATCGAGGCTGGTCACCAAGGCAACCAGAAGATGGAAGTGAAACAAGAAGAAAAAGTAAATGCTGAGAATTACACAGCAGGTCAGCCAACATTTATACAAAGAAAAGGTCAGCGTTTTTTTTTCTTTCGATTTCTACGTTAGAATTGAAAACATCAGGATCAGCAGCCATTTTGGTAATCGACTAGCGATCTTTGCCTCTGACAAAAATTTCACGAAGGAACAACACTTAAGTTCCTTGTTTCAAGATATATTATTTTTAATTTTGTAGTAAAATCCAAAGGTGTAGCTACAGGCGTGAAACTAAATTGGCCTGTTTGTAAATTCACTCACTCCTTCAGAGAACAGAAGGAATCGGGTGCAGTGTTTGTTGCACTTCTCCGGAGACAGGGGTCACAGTGTAAGGATACGGGCTAAGCCATTTAGGATTGAGGTTAGAGTGGTGCTGGAAATGCACAGCAGGTCAGGCATTCCTGATGAAGGGCTCCTGCCCGAAACGTCGATTTTCCTGCTTCTCGGATGCTGCCTGACCTGCTGTGCATTACCAGCACCATTCTAATCTTGACTCTAATCTCCAGCATCTGCAGTCCTCACTTTCACCCATTTTGGATTGAGATGAGGAGACATTCCTTCACCCAGTGGTAAGCCTGTGAAATTCTCTGCCACAAAAGCAGTTGAGGCCCAATCATTGAACGTTGTCAAGAAGGAGTTAGGTGGAGCTCTAAAGGGTTCTGAAGGTTTTGAGGAGAAAGTGGGAACAGGCGACTGAGTTGGATGATCAGCCATGATCATGTTCAAGCTGGAGCAGGATCAAAGGCTGAATGGCCTCCTCCCATCTTATGTTCTATGTATCAATGTTAATGTTTGCTTCCATTGAAGATACTGGGAAATCTTTTGATATATTTGCTCACGGGATATGGGTGTTGCTGATAAGGCCAGCACTTTTTCCATTACCTGTTTGGTCCCTTTTAAATCTTTCCCCTTTAAGGCGAGAGGGTGGTGTGTCTATGGAATGAGCTGCCAGGGGAGTGGTGGAGGCTGGTACAATTACAATACTTAAAAGGATGGGTATATGAATAGGATGGGTTTAAGAGGGATATATGAAAAATGCTGGCAATGGGACTAGATTAATTTAGGATAGCTGGTCGGCATGGACAAGTTGGACCAAGGGGTCTGTTTACATGCTGTATGACTGTATGACTGTATGACTCTAATTGTCCTCGAGAAGGTAATGGTGAGGTGCCTTCTTCAACCACCGCAGGACATGGAGAGATGGGACATGTACAGTGCTTTTCAGAAGGCAGTTCGAGGATTTTGGCCCAGTGACAGCCAAGGAATAATATAAAGTTCAGTATTTGGCATAGAAAGGAACTTACAGGTGGAGGTGTTTCCATTTATCTGCTGCCCTTGGTCTTCAGTATGCAGAGGCCACAGCAGTGTAGTTGATTCTTAATTGTCCTCTGGAATAGAATACAGGCCCAGATCCTAAGGATTTGCATTTAAGACCAGACATTGTGGAATCTCTCATCCAAGTAAAAACAAGAAACACAATAAAAAGAAATACACCTTTCCATCCAATTCCTAAATCGATTTCCAATCCACTAGTCTTTACTTTAAAAAAAATCGAAGTGTTATTAATTTGTTTTGGCATAGTTTCTGATGTATTTCAGATTAACTTTGTGTGTTTTCACTGGCATTTCTAGAAGCAGATGCATTTGTACGATGGCCAATTTTTTGATTATGTCTCAGTGAAGTGCCTTAGGCTGCATAAAAGGTGCCGTATAAATACAAGTTGTTGTTGTTGATGGTGGTGATGCTTCATGGATCACTGGTATGTGTCACAACTCATGAAAAGAGCCTAAATTGTGCAGAGACTCAAATTTTCACATTGCAGATGAATAATTTTGAAACATTTTAAGTGAATGCTTGGTGTGTGTGTTTTTTTTCAGTGACATATTGGCATGATTTACTCCCCTTAAGGCAGAATTCGATATAGCATGCATTTGTCTAAAGGCCATTTCTTGTCAACAATTTTGCTTGGTTACTTTTTACTCATACTGCACTTAATATCTCTCTCTCAGGGAGCTATTCATTCACAAAGAAATCCTACAGATCTTTAAAATTAGACAGGAGTTGCTGAATAGAGGCATGTGAATCTCTCAAGCATCAGCTGCAACCCTCAAAATAAATGCTCCTAATGAGGAAATAAGGAGAATTTGTTGTTTTTTGAACAGGAAGCTGTTACAATCTGGTATACACTGCTTGAAAGGATGGTGGAAGAGGTTTCAGTTGTTCAAAAGGGAGTTGGAAATACAGAATCATAGATTTTGACAACACAGAAGGAGGCCATTCAACCCATCATGTCTATACCGGCTCCCAAAAGAGCTACCCAGCTAGACCCAATCTCCAGCCCTATCTCCGTAGCTCTCGAAATTCATCACTTTCAAATATGTCTCCAGCTCTCTTTAGCTTCTGTCTCCACCACTCTCCCAGGCGATGCATTACAAATCCTAACGCCTCTCTGAGTGAGGAAGTTTCTCCTCTTCTCGTTCTACCTCTCTTGCTGACAATCTTGAAATTGTAACCCTGAGTTACTGACATAGCAACTTGCGGAAATAGAATATCCTTCTTGACTCTGTCCAAATTTTTCACTCCTTGATAAAGTTGATTGATTGACTTATTGTCACATGTACCTAAGTACAGTGAAAAGCTTTGTTTACAAGCAGTACGGGCAGATCATTGTAAGGAAGGAGAAATAGATCATAAGGTGAAAAAGAAAATCTGAGAGGTGTACAGGTTATAGCGCTCTGGGTGTACACTAGGCAAGATTAACATTAGCAAGGTCAGCATTATTAGAGAGTCCATTTATCAATCCAATAACAGCTGGGAAGAAGCTGTTCCTACACCTTTTGGAGCATGTATTCAAGCTCTTCTCTCCTCCAAAGAGAAGAAGCCCAATTGCTCTCATCTTTCCTTGTATCTAAAATCCTTTATTCCGAGTGTCATTCTCAAAAAATCTCCTTTGACCTCTCTCCAGGCCTTTAACAATTTAACATTATAAGCTTAACATATGAGGAACGTTGAGGACTCTGGGTCTGTACTTGATGGAGTTTAGAAGGTTGAAGGGAGGATCTACAGAATACTAAATGGCCTGTCCAAAGTAGATGTTGGGAAGATGTTTCCATTGGTAGGAGAGACTAGGAATTGAGGGCACAGCCTTAGAGTAAAGGGAAGACCTTATAGAATGGAGATAGGGAGAAACGTCTTCAGCCAGAAAGTGGTGAATATATGGAATTCATTGCCACAGAAGGCTGTGGAGGCCAGGTCATTGAGTATATTCAAGACTGAGACAGCTAGGTTCTTGAGTATCAAGGGGATCATGGGTTATGGGGAGAAAGAAGAAGAATGGTTTTGAGAAACTTATCAGTCATGTTTGAGCAGACTCAATGGGCTGAATGGCCTAATTTCTGCTCCTATGCCTTATGGTCTTATTTTCCCTTAAATTATGGTGCCCAGAACTGTACACAATACTCTAAATGTGATCTGACCAATGATTTGTAGAGATGTAGCATCACTTCTTTGCTTTTACACACTGTGCCTGTATTTAAAAACTCAAGGATCCTATATGCCTTCTTAACAACTGTTTCAAATTACCTGGTCGCCTCCGGAGAAGTATGCACACGAACCCCGAGGTCCTTCTATCCCTGTATTCCTCTCAAAGTTGTGCCATTGAGCCTGTAATGTCTCTGTGTTCTTCTGCCAAAAATGGATTGCCTCAAACATACTTGAAAGTTCAAGGCTATGGGGAAAGAGTGAGAGGACTAATTGAATTGCACCTTCGAAGGGCTAGCACAGGTATAATGAACTGAATTGCCTCCTGTAGAAATTGTGTACAGCGAGTCAGTGACATGATAGAGTAATGTGTGTGTACATCAGTGTGCAGGTGGAGTGAAGGCCATGTTTCAGCAAAGTCAAGGATAAATAGCCTGAGCTCCCATGCATCCTCCAGAATGTGGCTCGTATTCAACTGCATAAGAAGAAAAAGAGAAAGTGAAGTGCTGATGCCTTCTCCTTGAACAAATTGAAATGCCTCGATTACCCATTTGAAACAGAGATGAGTTGTTTTTTTTTCTGTTGCTATCATAAAACTTTGTATTTCTGTTGCTGAAAAGGTGTTGGAAGCAGAGTCCTTGAGTAATTTTAATCAGAGATAGATTCATGTTAAGTGAGATGGGAGGGGAGGGAGTGGATTGGGGATGGGAAAGGTTATCAGGGCTCAGTGGGAGTGCTGATTGGAGGTAACAAACAGATAAACCATGATCTCATTGTACGGTGGAACAGGCTCAAGGAGCTTGAATGGCCTAGACCAGCGTTTTTTTTTCATATGTGGGTTCATTATATCATAGTGATTTTCTTAGGGCTCCTCTATAATACTGTAGTGACTGGAACGAGGTAGGCCAGATGGATCTCATTGAGTATGAGATCCCTGATTGGGGCTGATAACCTGGAAAAAGGGAGGACCGCAGATGCTGGAGATCAGAGTCAAAAAGTGTAGCGCTGGAAAAGCACAGCTGGTTGGGCAGCATCCGAGCAGCAGGGGGATCGATGTTTCGGGCATAAGCCCTTCATTCTTGATAAAGGGCTTATGCCTGAAACGTCAACTCTCCTGCTCTTCGGATGCTGCCTGACCTGCTGTTAACTTGGGCCAATCAGGAAGCCCTGGCTGACAGATATAAACAGGAGTCTCATAGATTCTCCTCTATCTAGGGACTGGCTCTGAGCTTGCTGGTCAGTATCCATGTACTGTACCACGCATGTGTAAATAAAGGGTGACTCAATGATGGGATACCATTGAGTTATTTCAAATGTTTTTCACCCTTTATAGAACATTCCAAAGAATTTTACAGTCAATGAGACACCGTGTAAAGGGCATGGCTGTTGCAATGCAGATAATAGTGTTCAGTTTGTGCACAGCATGATCTCACAAGCAGCAACATGATTGGGATCTGTTAATCTGCTATCTGACCCGATATATGAGCACTGGTCGGGAAATTGAAGTGGACTGCTCTGTTCTTCCTCTAAGTCGACTCTTCCACCTGAGGGGATCATGGTTTAACATCCCATCCGAGAAAGAGACACCATCTCAGGTCCAGTTTCTGGGGGTGGGAGAAACTCTCACAAACTGGACTTTGTTCCCTCAAAGCTGTGGAACTGCCCTGCAACCCAAAGACCCAGACACAGGTCACCCCCTTTACATTGTTGCATGTACACACACACACACACACACACACACACACACACACACACACACACACACACACACACACACACACACACACACACACACACACACACACACACACACACACACACACACACACACCCCAGGAGGGAAAGGAATTTGCTTTTCTGTCGCATTGTCAACGACTGTTGGACATCTCAGACAATCAACAGCTCACAAAGTACCTTTGTAGTGTAGTCACTGTTATAATGAAGAAAATACATCACTCAATTTGTGCACAGAAGGCTCCCACAAATAGCCATGTGATAATAACCAGATATTCTGCTGTGATTTGATGTGGATTGTGGAGTATATATTGACCAGCAGATCAGTGATAGCTCTCCTCCTGCATCTCAAAGCAGTGCCTTGTGACCCTTTTATATGCACCCAAACAAGTGCATGAGTTCTCAGTTCAACGTCCCCTCTGAAAAGCAGCACCAGTAACAATGTGGCATTCCCTCAGTGTAGCACTTGATTTTTAAAGGAGCCTTGCACTTCAATACATCACCCAAGCACCTCACCCACAAGAAACCATTCGAGGCAATGTTGCCTCTGGCTTTCTGCTACTCGCTGAGACACCGCTAGATAAGTGCTGCAGGAAATTCAGCTTTATTGTAAAATGACAAGTGTCACAAACCAAATAATGAGATATATCACAGAATGTGCCATCTTGAATATACTGTGCCTGCTCTGCTGTGCTTCAGGGTTCCCAAGAGGAATCTATTGTAAATAAGCTTTTCGGATTAACTGAGTTGTCTAGTATGAAATCAAGACACCTTGTAAAGAGTGAGACTTATTATAGAAACTGTTCAAAAGACTGGTTGCACTGGAGGGTGCTTTGAAAATATCTTCTTTTAAAGAGACACTGCTTCCAGGGAAAAATCCTCACACATTTTCCATTGGTGGATCTTACTCAGAAGCAAGCAGCTTGGGCAACTAGTTATCTTCCTGTTTCTGATCTATGTTGCCTTACAATTAAATTGTCAGGCACCTGGATAAATAGGAAGGGGTCAGAGGGATAGGGGCCAAATGCTGGCAACTGGGACTGGATTAATTCATTAACAGGATGAAGGTGTCACTGGTTGGGCCAGCAGTTATTGCAATTAAGAAGGCAAAGTCACCATTGTCTTACCAAACTATAGGCTGCTCTCTCATTAGAGAGAGAGAGAGAGAGAGAGAACTGGTGGTAGTTTAAGCTAAGCAGAGGGGAGAGTTTGAGAAGGAGAATCCTTCACAGTAACCTCAGCAGATGCAGGAATTGAACTCAAGCTGTTGGTGTGGCATTATGGTTGACTCCTAACTGGCTTCTGAAATGGCCCAGTAAACCCACTCAGTTCAAATGGGGATGGGCAACAAGTGTTGGCCTTGCTAGTGATGCTCATATCTGATCAAAATAACATGAAAAGGATTTTGTTTGTGAGTATGAACAGGAAGGAGTGAAGCTGAATTGTGTAACATGTTCAACTGTGCACCGGACAATTGATTATAATACACGGTCCTTGGAGCAATGGCCACCATTTGTGGTATTAAAACATTGCGTTTAGATCAGATAATTGCATGAGAATGACCCATGAAATAGAAGAGGTTAGAAAGAAATCCACATGTGGTGCCAATGTTGAATGTGAATCTGAAATGGTGGGACTGACCTATGAAGAGAAAGTGGGAAAACGGCCCAGTATTCTCTTGTTTTTCAAAGAATGAGAGGTGATCCCACTGAAACCAACAAAATGCTTAAAGGGGTAGAGAGGGTAGGCGCAGATAAGCTGACTCCCCTGACTGGGGAGTCTAGAAGCAGAATACACAATTTCAAAATAAGGGGAAGCCACTGGCGATTGAGATGCTGTGATTATTTTTGTTTGCTCAGGGAGAGTGAATATTTGAAATTCTGTGTCCCAGGGGGCTGTATATGCTCATTAACTGTGTACGTTTAAAGATTTATAGGTTTATAAATGGCAATGATCTAAAATGATATGGAGATAATGTGGGAAATGGCTTTGAAATGGATGATCATCCATGGTCATATTACATGTTAGAGCAGATTCAATGGGCTGAATGGCTTAATCCAATTTCTATATTCCACTGATCCAACAATAGAGTATTCCATTGAATTACAATAGAGAAGGGAATCATTCGAATTAGAATTTAGATTTAGAATTGGGTTTTATTGTCACGTGGACTCAGTTTATAATGTCACCATTCCCTGCACCATCTTAGGTACAAAGCTAGGTACAAAATCCTTGGTACAAAGTAGAAAATAAAGCAAGAGGTTACAAGTTCAACATTATAGTTCTTCGTTAGCCGTGAGTCTGCAGACGCTTCATGCTGGACTGTCCCCATGAGGGCTCAAACTCTCCTCCACCCTGCCATCTCACCATCGACCACTCCGGACCTCAATAATGCTGCAATGCCACTATCTGCTAGAGTCCTGCCAGGCTACCGGATGTCTCGTTGTCATACACCATTATGTGTTCCAGTCATGAAAATGTGGGTCTTGTTGCATTTATTGTCTCTCCTAACTTATCCGGGAGATTGTATTGATGGGCTCCCTTCTCAAACCATAGAATGCCGTGGAGTGATGGTGTCAAATGAGAGGTTTGTGAGTTTGTTTCTATTAAGGGAATTAGGATGTGTTGCCCAATTAATCCATACAGTGGAGAATGGTCACGATGGGGCCTTATGGTTTGGGGCAGGACCTATGCTAAAAGGAGATAATAAAAAAATATGATCTGTGCATGTTTGGGATAAAAAGGATTCGATGAAATTAGATTGTAGATTGCCTAATTCCCTTATGGGACACGTCTAATATGCGTCACGAGAAGAACTTATTGATCAGTGAATATTTGAGCTATTCATTACTAATGCATTAACAGAGTTAATTTTACATCCCTCTTTCATAATAGAGGAATAAATATTCAATGGAAAACTAAGCATTGTACTTATGTATTGCCACCCCATATGTGTAGGGTTTTAATGGAGTGGGTCAACGATGCTGGGATGTCAAAAAAATTGATTGAGTGTGAAAGAAATGAAGCTGCTAGAGAGGAAATGTCCCTCTTTCACATAAAGTGGTTCTTTTGTCAAAATAAACTTGGAACCATAGGAGTACAAGTTATTGTGTATGAAATTATAAGAAGATTTAGCTCCTGTTGATGTAATACCCACATTGGCTGCTTTTTAAGGGTAATAAACACTGGACTCAGAGAAACATAGATTTCGTAGTCTGGATTCATTCCACCAATGAGATTGCAGAACATTCAAAGTGGCGATGGCAAATAGCACACAGATATTTAAGGGGAAACTAGATGGTACATCAAGAAGAAAGAATTAGAAGCATATTGGAGGGATGTGGTGCAGTAAGAAGAGCCTTATCTGGATATTACACACCTGATGGCATGAATGGCCCATTCCTGTGCAGTGCAAGTTCCTATAATGAGTTTATATCAAATGAAAATTACTTGTGTCAAACATGCGATTTCTTGAGTTAAACACCACTGCTAGCACGATGTAAACTGAGTGTGTATCTTTACTTTAACAAGACCACAAAGAAACAGATCTAGTTGAGACAGATGGCTTGAAGGTTACTAGCAACACTAACTATTTACACTGTTATGAGATTGCAGAGTTACTCATAGTCTAGTTTCTATGCTTACTGATATTACAGCTAAAAAACATGGCAAGAACAATATACATGACTAACAGACTACACACTGCACTGACTGCATTGCACTGCTGAAGATGAGGTGAGAACCCATGCACTAGAATATCACATATAGTGATATTGTTTCACTGTCTTAGAGATACACCGTCTTTCTGGAATCTTTTGCAATAGTGCAACACATATATGTACATTGGAACATACTGCATGCAAGCATCCAGGTCGCTGTTCAATCTTTCAGACGTTCAAAAATAAAGGAGAGTCTGTATTTTGTGGATTCTGCCAGACTCACAATGCAATTGCCTACATTAGACCAGCACGCTGGTGGCACTAGCTCTCCTAGAGACCTCAGTATAAGACCATCAGTAAAGACAGTTTTAGGGTGAGGGTTAGGATTAAACTAAAGACCAGTCGTGCTGGCAAACTAAGAATGAAAACATCGTGATTCCAATGCAACCTTTTGTTTTTGCCCATTTTCCCACCTAACTTTCTTCCCTCTCCCAAAGTCTCGGTTCAGCTGTATGGCTCTGTAGGTGCTCTCTGCTACTTCAGGCAAATTTCCATGGCCGATGTGTGAAACTTTGCACTGAGCATTGTTCAATAGCATTTCAGTGAAAAGTGCATATTCTCATGCATTTCCAAGAGTGGGCAACTGGGCAGTGACTAGACATATGATCCTGTCAGACTTTGCTTCCCCAGCCACAAGGCAAAGGTGAACACCGTCCTCACCATGTCACAGTGTCATACAGCATGGAAACAGACTCTTCGGTCCAACTAGTCCATGCCCACCATAATCCCAAACTCAACTAGTCTCTGCATTTGGCCCATATCCCTCCAAATATTTCTCATTCATGTACTTATCTCAATATCTTTTAAATGCTGTAACTGTACTCACATCCACCACTTCCTCAGGATGTTCATTCCACAGACGAACCACACTCTCTGTGTTAAAAAAAATGCCCCTCATCTTTTTAAAGTCTTTCTCCTCTCACCTTAAAAATATGCCCCCAAGTCTTGAAAGCCTTCAAACTTGGGAAAAGACATCTGCCATTCACCTTAACTATGCCCCTCTTGATTTTATATTCCTCTGTAAATCACCCCTCAACCTCCTACGCTCCAGTAAAAAATGTCCTAGTCTATCCAGCCTCACATTATAACTCAAACCCTCCATTCCCGGAAACATTCTGTGATATCTTTTCTGAAGCCTCTCCAGCTTGATAATATCTTTGCTATAACTTGACATCAGTACCCAGAGTCTAATAATGTCAGACCCTTCCATGTCATGCTGCTGTAAATAGCTCACTGGTGCTGTTAACTATTATTCTTTTGTGTATATCATTGGCAAGATCTATATTTCATGCTCACCCCTAATTACACTTGAATTCACTCAATTCAACCAAATTGCTGTGGGTTTGGAGTTACATAGAAGCCAGACCAGGTAAGGACGGCTGATTTCTTTCCCTAAAGAGTTCTAGTGAAAAAGATAACATTTCTTTTACCACAACTGATGATGGTTGTCATGGTCACCATTACTGAGACTTACTTTATATTCCAGATTTGTTAATTTAATTTAAATTCCACCAGCTACTACAGTGCGTTTTGAACCCACAACCCCAAAAGCTTCTGGGCTGCTATCCCAGGGACATAGCCATTCTACAACCATCTTGTCAGATGAGGTCACTGAGCGTTCAGCACCAGCCCCAGTTGTTGAAGTTTAGAAGCTATGTATCTCGAAGTGTGAAATCAGTTTGGCTGTGGATGCTAATGTACACATGATAGGATGGCAGTATGGTGGGTCAGTGATTAGCACTGCTACCTCACAGCACCAGCGATCTTAGTTCAATTCTCACCTTAGATGACTGTGTGGAGTTTGCACATTCTTCCCGTGTCTGTGTGGGTTTCCTTCCACAGTGCAGGTTAAGTGGATTGGTCATGTTAAATTGCGCATAGTGTCCAAGGGACGTGCAGTCTAGCTGGGTTAGCCATGGGAAGTAGAAGGGTAAGGCTAAGTGGGAAGTTTTCCAGAAGATGGTTGATGGGCTGAATAGCCTCCTTCCACAGTGTAAGGATTCTATGAAATTCTAATGAAGACAATTGGGAGCTTTTTTTTGACTGCATAAAAATCATTGATCAGTGCAATATGAAAACTGAATCAGTGCAGACAATTGTCATTCGAGAGCAATTATGATGCAGGAGGCAATTTTAAAACTGCAGTAATTGTATTATAAAATATTATCATGGTGAACAAAATGAAGGCCCTATTATGAATCACAACCTCATTATTACCAGTGCAGATACATTATGCTAGTAAATGTCCATCCAATACATTTTGCCTTCGAACCTTCCCTAGCCTGTTCCTTGTTCTTTATGTGATGTGGTGTGAGGAGAATGTTCCCTAATGCCCACCGATTTTTTACTGGTTCCAGCATGGGCTGTCAAAAGGTGGAAAATTACAACGAGAGCTGTAGGTGGGAATGATGGGTGGCATCTCATCCTCTCAAGATCCAGCTGAATGATTTTTACATTACACTCAACTGGGTGGTTGTTTCAATATTCGTAACCTGTTTAGGATGTCAAATTGACGCAGATGCAGCACTGGACCACGGTGATAAGCAGTTTTGCAAGCCAGCAATTAAGACTGGCTTCATCAGGCACAGTATCCGTACTGTTTGAGGTCTACAAGAACAGAAATGAGGGAGTGAATCATTGGGATTAATGGACAAGGTCCTCTGGACCAAAATTGACCAAGATGCAAGCTGCCAACTGTCGGTCAGGATGACCTGAAAGCCATCTTTCAAGATTACAAAATGTATCAGTATGGTAGATGTGGAGAAGATGTTTCTGTGTGTCAGGTTGACAAAAACTAGGCAACATAAATGCAAGGTGTTTCAGAAAATCTTAGAGTCATACAGCACAGAAACAGACCCTTTGGTCCGATCATTCCACGCCAACCATGTTTACAAATTAAACTAATCCTACCTGCCTGTGCTTGGCCCATATCCCTCCAAACCTTTCCTATTCAAGATCTTAGCCAAACATCCTTTAAACATTGTAACTGTGCCTAAGTCCACCACTTCCTCTGGCATTTCATTCCACACACAAATCACTCTCTGTGTAAAAATAAGTTGCCCCCCCCCATGTCTTTTTAAAATCTTTCTCCTCTCACCTTAAAGATGTGCCCCCTCGTTTTGAACTCCCCCACACTGGGGAAATACAAATCTTTGCTATCCACCTTATCCATGCCTCTCATGATTTTATAAACCCCTATAAGGACACTCCTCAGCATCCTTTGCTCCAGTGAAAAAAATCCCAGCCTATCCAGCCTATTTTTACATCTCAAACCCTCCATTCCAGCAACATCCTGGTAAATCTTTTCTGGATCCTCTCCAGTTAAATGATACTCTTCCTATAACAGGGTAGACCAGAACTGTACATAGTATTCCAAAGAGGACCACCAATGGTTTACGATATTTAAAGTGATGTGTAGACAAAGCAGAGAAGATGTGAAATATTGTTTTTCATGCAGCAAGTATTGCATCACCATTGTCTTATGAGACCTTAAGGCCGCTTTCTCATTAGAGAGGAATGACTGATAAAGTCGCTGAGTCATAGAGATGTACAGCACCGTCAACTCATCCATGCCGACCAGATATCTTAAACTAATATAGTGTTGATTGGTCCACTTTTGGAATATTGCATGCAGTTCTGGTCTCCGAAGAATGTTGTGAAACTTGAAAGGATTCAGAAAAGATTTACAATGATGTTGCCAGGGTTGGAGGATTTGAGCTATAGGGAGAGGCTGAATAGGCTAGGGCTGTTTTCTCTGGAGTGTCCAAGGCTGCGGGGTGACCTTATAAAGGTTTATAAAATTATGTGTAGCATGGATATGATAAATAGATAAGGTCTTTTCCTTTGGGTGGGGAGTCCAGAACTAGAGGGCATAGGTTATTGGTGAGAGGGGAAAAATTTAAAAGGGAACTTAGGGCAACTTTTTCACACAGAGGGTGGTGCATGTATGGAATGAGCTGCCAGAGGAAGTGGTGGAGGCTGGTACCATTACAACATTCAAAAGGCATGTGCATGGATATATAAATAGGAAGGGATATGGCCAAGTGCTGGTAAATAGGATGGTGAGTTTAGCCTGAGGGTCACCACACCTCAGGAAACGTTAAGAAGGAGTGTCCTACATGGCAGTCTTAGCTAGTGTAGGAATTGAACCCATGCTGTTGGCATCACACTGCTTCACAAGCCAACCCCCAGCCCACTGTGCCAGTTAGGACAGGAAATGCACACTGGAGGCATGTTCAATTGAGACAGTTAAGAGAGGCATGGGATGATTATTTCAATCAAAATGGTGTGCAGAGGTATGGGTGAAAGGCAGGAGATTGACATGAAGTAGCAGAGACAATGGACTGAATGGACTGCTGCACGGTAACAGTTCTGGTATTCTTAAAAAAAATCAAGTAAAAAGCAAGTAGGGAATTCAGAAGAAATGTCTTTACTGAGGCAGAGGTTAGAATGCAAATGGTGGAGTAGTTGAGGCAGGCAGTGTAGATGCATTTTCGAGGAATGATGTGGAGGAACAGGTGTTGGACTGGGGTGTACAAAGTTAAAAATCACACAACACCAGATTATAGTCCAACAGGTTTAATTGGAAACATTAGTTCAACCACCTGATGAAGGAGCGGCGCTCTGAAAGCTAGTGCTTCCAAATAAACCTGTTGGACTATAATCTGATGTTGTATGAATTTTTAACATTTTAGAGGAAGCTAGATGAACATACACATTTCCATGTTGCAGTCTAAGTGTCGGGGGCCAGGAGGTGTCAACTCTCCCCTCTCTCCTTCACCCTCATGGACAGCAAGTAAGAACTGACAGTGAATTTCGAGGTCAATCACAGGCCTCGCCTCTGATGTCCTGTCTCACTCAACAATTGCTGAACAATGGAAAGCCCGCAGCTTCTGAGTGGTAGAAATCACCGGAAGCCAAGTCTTTAGGAGAACCAACACCACGATGCTGTTTTCTTTCAGGTATCATGGCCTGTGAGTCTGAGGGAGGGGGTCAGTGAATTGGGAGGCAAGAACAGGCCATAGCTTTCAGCATCTGCACATTTTCCCCTCCATCCCTGTCACTGAGTGGGGCAAATGAACCCCCAAAGCTGGCGAGCAGGTCACGCTGACAAAACGTTTTGGTAGAATGTGTCTTTTCTACTGCAATATTCAAGTTCTGTAGAACGAAAAGTCTATTTATAGGCATTGCTAGCCATTGTTATTATTTTCTTTGAGAAGATGGCTTATCAGCTTATGGTAGTCTTTTTTTAATCATAGGAAGTGGTAGGTGCAGGTACAGTGAACGAGATGGACCGAAGGGTATGTTTCTGAGCTGTACATCTCTATGACTCTATGAGTCTATGACCTTTGGACAGGTACATAGGTGTTTAGGAAAGGTTTAGAGGGATATGGACCAAACACAAACACGGGTGGGACTAGTTTAGTTTGGGAAACTTGGTCAGCATGGACGAATTGGGACCGAAGGGTCTGTTTCAGTGCTGTATGACTCTATGGCTCAACTCGCACTACCAAGAAGGGATGACATTGGGATGTGATGAGTTAGCATCTTTAAGTGATCATTAATCGATGGCTTAAGGGTCTTAACCGTGGATGAGTTGAAAAAGACCCCTGTGGACCTTCTTGCTGATTGATGAAGTGATGTAAATTGAGATGGTATCTCTCCAGGATCACGATTATTTGTCCTCCTTACTGTATTCACTGCTCCCACGGGGAGGACATTGCATCCAATGGATGAGAAGGGACTTGTATGGAGCAGAGGCAGTGGCGTTGACTGAATGGCTTATTTCTTTGCTGTTCATTCTGCAGCTTCAAAATTATAAAACAAACACCCAAAGGCTTGTTTGATTTTGGAAAATACAACACCATGTTTCCATTGTGTTTTTCTTGTCTTAGTGTGTTGCCAAGGCATCAGTTGTTAAGGTTTTCAATAACTGCAGAACAAGAAAAATGAAACAGTTGTAAAAGGTGTTGGTAAGACCATTATATGAAGTGAAAATTGCCTTTGTCCTATAGACCATGGGTGACAAATTTAGCCTGGGGGTCACACCTACTTCAGACACAGAGTCCATTTGAGAAGGCAAGGCCTTCATAACAACATTTGCTGATACAGGAATTGTTCCAGTGCTTATAGTGTCATTAGGCATAGCCAGCTGTCCAGTGATCTAACCATGTGGTTCCTATATATGATGTTGGCCTCCTTACTTGAGGGAGGATATCATAGCATTGGGAAGAGTTCACAGATGTTTATTTGATGTGGGAGCGGGTCTGTGTGGGCTGCTCCTCAGAGGGTCAGTGTGAACTCAATGAGCTGAATGGCCTGCCATTGTTGGGATACTCTGATTCTATTTAAGATTCTGAGAGGCATGACAGGATGGACACTAAAGGGAGGTTTCATCATACAAAAGAGCCCAGTGGACACAACTGAAAACAAGGCATCTCTTCTTTGTAACTGGAAGTGAGGAGAATTTCTCTCTGAGAGGGTGCTCGCCTGTAGAATTCTTTATTCCCAGAAGTTGGTGGAGGCTGGGCTAGCAAATATGCTTAAGGCTAAATGAGATATCTTATTAATTGACAAAAGAATCAAAGCGTTATGGAGGGGTCAGCGGGAAAGTGGAACTGAGGCCACAATCAGATCAACCAGGATCTCATCAAATGGCGGAGAAGTGAATAGATTATTCAGCTCCTGATACGGAGTCCTTCATCATTATTCATTCAGGTTTCATGATAGCTTCATCCAAAAAGCTGGTGATATCCTTGGCGTGTGGATTTTTACAACCTCAAAAATCGTGGACCAAAACAAAATATTTTCAATATCACAAATGTATTCTGAACGGAATACTTATTTCAGGAGGAGAAAAATATCTTTCTTCATTTTTTTTTGGGAAGTTGAGCTTTGTGTAAATAAGCTTGATGTATATCTTATATAGTCATTGATGGGATGAGGGTCTTACTGGCTAGGCCAGCATTTATTGCCCATCCCTAATTCCGCAGAGGGCAGTTGAGAGTCAGCCATATTGCTGTGAGTGTGAAGTCACATGGCGGCCAGACCAGGTAACAATGGCAGATTCCTTACCTGAAGGATATTAGTGAACCAAATGGGTTTTTTTCCAACAGTTGATAATGGATTCATGGTCACCATTAGACCCATCATGTCAAGTTGATTTCGAAAGTGGTCCCCAGAACATTATGTGTGTATGTGGGTGTGTGTGTGTGTGTGTCTGTGTGGGTGTGTGTGTGTGTGTGTGTGTGTAAAAGAGAGACAGGGAAGGAGGTGTGTTAGAGGATCTGAGATGGAGATGTGTATATGAATGAGAAAGAGATGAGGGTATGGATTGGCATGTGTATGTGAGAGAGAGAGAGAGAGAGAGAGAGAGAGAGAGAGAGAAATAAAGACAGCATAATGTTATATGTGAAAAGGAGTCAGGGAAGGAGATGAGTGAGTGAGATGGAGGTATATATATGAAAAGAGAGAGATGAAGGGATCTATACGTGTGAAATAGAGAGTCAGGAATGGTTCTATATGTGAACGCAGAAGATTTGGGTGTGAGAGAGTGAGATGGAGACGTGTGTACAAGCAAGAGAGAAAGAGAAGGCATGAAAAATGGAGATCTGTGTATTTGTGTGTGAGAGAAAACAAGAGCAACTAAGGCAGGCTCCAGAGAGATGAGGTAATTTAGGTTTGTGGTTGTCAGATAGTTTCATTGACTTGAAGCAAATGAATGCACCACATTAGGCCTATCAACACCTTGAGCTCATTCAATTCAAAGCTGATAAATTGTGGAGGGAGTATGTGTTTATTGGAATTCTCACTGCAGTGGAAAACAATTGAAGCAGGCCAGAGACACCCAATCAGATTAGCTTAATTTTAAGAAGACGATGTTGGTTAGAATTCAATTGTACTTAAATTACAGATGGCTTGTGCTACTGCTTTCAGCTGTGGGAATCCTTTGCGATACCTATTGAGCCCTTCAGAAAAATGCAATCAGTTCATCCACAGTACAGTGGTTATTTTACGACAATTTATTGCAAGTGTTTGAATAATGTTGGTGGCAACCTGAGAGCTAACGTTTCTCATCTGCTTAAAGGAGAGCTCACAGCCCCACACTGACCCCGCTCCCCTCCCCCCCTCACTTTTGTAATAAATCCTTTCATAGGATATGGGCATCAGTGGGCAAGGCCAGAATTTGTGACCCATCCCTAATTGAATAGATGAGCCATTTCAGAGGGTGGTTAAGAGTCAACAGCATTGCTATGGGTCTGGAGTCACATGTAGTCCGGACTGGGGAAAGATGGCAGATTTACTCTCCAAAGGGCAAATAGACTTTGATAATGAGCGGTGGTCACCATTATTGAAACTAGTTTTCAATTCCAGACATGTAACTGGATTCCAACTCTCCCAGTTGCCATTGCGAAACTCGAACCATTCCTCCATTATAGTCATGATTTGAAGATGTTGGTGTTGGACTGGGGTGTACAAAGTTGGGTGATTCTTAATTTTGTACGTTCCTCCATTGTTTGCTATGACTTAATGGGTAGCACTCTCACCTCTGAAACTGAAGATCATGGCTCTAAGACCCACTTCTTGACACTTGAGCAGCAAAACCCCTAAGACGTGGTGCAGTCCCGAGGGAGTGCTACTCTGTTAAAGATGTTGTCTCCTGGATCAGGCCTCACGTCAAGGCCCATCTATCACCTCAAATGTATGTAAAAGATTTCATGACACTATTTCAAAGTCTACCTCCCAGAAAAAATGAAAAACATCTTTGTGGACTATATTTCAAAGCGCCAAATATTCTCCCCTCGATATCCCGTTTAATACCTCAATAATTTCAAAAAGAAAGATCGTTTGCTCATTGCTTTGTTATGAATACCTCAGGCAGGATTCAAGTGTTTAGCATAAACCTAGTTTTAGGAATTAACCATGTCGAGACTGCAATGAAAGCAAACTTGGAACTCATAATTCTTAAACATTTGGACTGAGAGGTTTACCGAAAGATAGAGCTATGAAAGAGCAGGAGAGTTTCCTTAGCTCAAGAATCAGAGATGTGGCATGTTCTATACATGCAAATAAATATAGTACGCCGATTTTTTTTTTCTTTTGTGAGGTAAAGACAGTAAATCCTGAAAGGTTATGAAGACTTTTGACTTCATCGGATCAAAGAAGAAATTATAAGTGGGGGATAATTAACCTGAAAGTCAGCCCCGAGCATATTGTGTTGTCATGGAGATGGGTGGAGCTTAGAAAGGCTCTCTAGTTTCAATTTATATGGGTGTTTGTTGGGAGAAGCTTTACTTGTGATTTGGCTATTGCATGGTTTATAGTTTGCTTAGAAAATTCAGCTAAAATAAATGATAAACATACCTTACTGTGCAAAATATAGTTATTAACCATATTAATAGATTACCAGTGCATGTTTTGTTCCTTATTTACAATTTAGTTACTTTCAATAAATTATTGTAAAGTAATCACTGTATTGTGGATGAACTGATTGCATTTGTCTGAAGAGCTCTATAGGTATCACAAAGGATTCCCACAGCTGAAAGCAGAAGCACAAGCCATCTGTAATTTAAGTGCAACTGAATTCTAATGAACATTATCTTTTATTTACAATTTTTTTTATGAAGAAGTGAAATATTGTGTTTTAGCTCTATTGATTAAAACAAAGTGTTGAATATTTTTAAAAAGCTAACGGTTCACGACTGGATCAAAACAGTTGTTTTATGGGATCTTTCTGTGTATAAGTTAGCCTCGATGGTTCCTACAACAGTCAATGCATTTCAGGACTGCAGCTCATTAGTTGTAAAGCACTTTGGCGCATCTTGCAATCATGAAAGCTTTTACATAAAAGCAAACAACATTTCTTTCCTGAGTCCAATAACTTAAAACAAACCAGGTATCTAACTGGGACCTCTTAGTCTCTGTGCCTAAGTAGCATAGATCATGCCTTGTTGTATTCATTGAGTTACGAACTGGAAATGATATAAGTCATTCAGCAAGATATAGCAATGCACAGACAAATGACATATCCCTCCTATGCCTGAATAAACTGGCCAATTATACACAATAATAATGGAATGCGCATGGAGTTGCCTTTATTTTCCAGCAAACTTAGGACCAACGCACAAAAGAATATGCAACATCAAGAGCTGCAGAATTTCAAGCCTCTGAGAAGATAGTCAGAACAATTTTCTTCTTCCTCCAACACCTACTGCTTCTCTGTACATACTTAAGTAGAGAAGTCAGTGCTGAGTGAGTTTCTTGGAGCACTGGTTTAATGAAAGTTAGTTGCTCATTTAAACACCCCAACACACTCTGGGAGTGCTGAAGAATCTGTCTGGCTGGAGATCTTCTCTTGTTTTCAGTACTCCTGCCTGTATGCTGTTTATATCATATATCCATATGGATAAGGTCCAAAGTCCCTTCTCTGAACTGATAGCAAAATTCCACGGGAAAGCCAAGCAAACAACACAAAGAATAAAAGAAAAACATCTACCCAGAAGCACCAGCACTAGACAGAATGATCTCAAAATATAGTATAATGGTCAGGTGCATTCAGTGGATTTTTAAAAATAAATCTCCCTGCTGTCAGATCAGGTCAGAGACAGTGCTGTTAACTCGCAGCTCTTGAAGTTAGACAGGCAATGATTGACATTGCATGAAATAAGGAGAGAGCGCAGTCATATGGGCCCAATGGAAGTTCCTAGTAGTTAATAAATTCTCGTCTACTTCAAAGGTGAAGAGCTTGCTGAGAGGGTAACGATGTGTAAAGCTTTCTTTTCCTCGAATGCCTTCTGTTTGAAGTTTCTCTGCATGAAATTGGTGCAGACTAGGGTGGGCGAGGGTCCTCCGAGTAGATATCTGACCCTCCTGCAGGTTGTGCAGATGTTCAGAGTTGCTGTCAGCTGCCTGGGATAGACGTTCAGCCTCATTTGTATGTTCAACAGAGGGTCGCATTGCTTTCTTGAGGTTCCCATCTTTTTTTGTATTGTTCGTTCATGGGTTGAGTGCATCACTGGCCAGGCCAGCATTTATTGCCCATCCCTAATTGGCCAGAAATCAGTTAAGAGTCAACCACATTGCTGTGAGTCTGGAGTCACATGTAGGCTAGACTGGGTAAGGATGGCAGTTTTTTTTTCCTAAAAGACATGACTGGAACAGTTAGGTTTTTCTCAACAATCAACAACAGTCATGGTTAGATCCTTAATTCCAGATTTGTATTGAAATCAAATTCTATGATCCACCATGGCAGATTCAAACTCAGGATCCCAGAACATTTGCTGGGTCTTTGGATTAATAGTCCAGTGGTTAGACCACGAGGTCATCACCTCTCCATCTGCTCAGCTGATCAGGACAGGGAGAAAGTGAGGACTGCAGATGCTGGAGATCAGAGTCGAAGAGTGTGGTGCTGGAAAAGCACAGCTGGTCAGGCAGCATCCGAGGAAGCAGGAGAATTGATGTTTCAAGCGTAAGCTCTTCATCAGGAATGAGGGGGTGGCCCAAGGGGACTGAGAGATAAATGGGAGGGAAGTGGGGCTGGGGGGAAGGTAGCTGGGAATGCAATAGGTAGGTGACATTGGGGGTGAAGTTGATAGGTCAGAGAGGAGGGTGGAACGGTTAGTTGGGAAGGAAGATGGGTAGGTAGGACAGATCGAGAGGGCATTGCCAAGTTGGAAGGTTTGATCTGGGATAAGGTGGTGGGAGGGGAAATGAGGAAACTGGGGAAATCCACATTGATCCCATGTGGCTGGAGATTCCCAAGGTGGAAGATGAGGTGTTCTTCCTCCAGGCATCAGGTGGTAAGGGTTTGGCGGTGGAGGAGGCACAGGACCTGCATGTCCTTGGCGGAGTGGAGGGGCAGTTAAAGTGTTCGGCCACGGGGCAGTGGGGTTGTTTAGTGCATGTGTCCCAAAGATGTTCTCTGAAATGTTCCGCAAGTAGGCATCCTGTCTCTCCAATGTAGAGGAGACCACATCGGGAGCAACGGTTATAATAGATGATGTGTGTGGAAGTGTTGGTAAATCTCTGATGGATGTGGAGTGCTCTTTTGGGGCCTTGGATGGAGGTGAGGGGTGGGGGTGGGAGCGGTGTTGGTGAACTCCTGAGTCACTTCTTCCCATCAAGATACACAGTGACCATGACCTTTACAACTGAGCAAGTCCAAGAAAAATGCCCAGAGCAGCAGCAATATCGAAACCTAGTCTTCCTTAACCTCATTAAGGACTTTGACTCTGTCAGCTGTGTCAAATACTATGGAGTATTGTGGATTTCCTCAGGGTGCTCTGGTTTCCTCACACAGTCACAAAGATGTACAGGTCGGGTGAATTGGCCATGCTAAATTGCCCATAGTATTAGGTGCATTAGTCAGAGGGAAATGGGTCTGGGTGGGTTACTCTTCAGAGGGTCGATGTGGACTTGTTGGGCCGAAGGACCTGTTTCCACACTGTAAGCAATCTAATCTAATCTAATCACTAGTTAACCTCATAAACCACCTCCTCATCTTCCTATTTTGGATGGACATTGGAGAAAGTATGGTGTTGGTGGAATTAGGGTTGTTGAAAAGTTAAAACTAAGGATTTCAACCTGCTGATGTAGTAGTTCTGATAAGTTAAAGTCACCATAGTCTTACCAAATCATGGAGCAGCTCTCTTATTGCAGAGAGGTGACTGGTAGTGGTTTAAACCTGACAGTCACCATGCCTCAGGTGGGGGGAGACGTTTAGAAAAAAGAATCCTTCATGGTAACCTCAGCCGGTGCAGGAACTGGACTCACGCTATTGGTATCACATTGCATTATAAACCAACCATCCAGCCAACCGAGCTAGCTGACTCCTAACTTGATAAAGGAAATACTAATAAAATAATCAAAAAGTGAGTCTTGAAGATTTCAAGTGGAACTGTGACTATATCCTTTAGCAGCTTGTTCCATTGTGAAATTTTCTTGAGAAGAACCAGAGCTCTGGTTTCCTCCCACAGTCCAAAGATGTGCAGGTTAGGTGAATTGGTCATGCTAAATTGCTCATAGTGTCCAGGGATGTGTAGCTTAGGTGTATTATTCAGGGGCAAGTATAGGATAGTGGGGTGCGGGTGTCGGTCTGGTGGGTTGCTCTTCGGAGGGTTGGTGTGGACTTGTTGGGCCGAAGGGCCTGTTTCCACATTGTAGGGATTGAATGATTCTATGATTGTTACGCACTGTCTTGGAAACAAGTGATTTTCAGTCTTTACGTTACTCTTTATATCTTCCTCCTTGACCAAGCTTTTTATCACCTGCCTCAATAGCTCCTAATGTTTCTTTTTTCTTTATGATCTCACTGGTTGTGGGTGCTTCTGGCCAGCTCAGCAATTCCTGCCGACCTCCAATTGCTCTTGAACTTAATGGTTGCTTGGACCATTTCAGAAAGGGGTTAAGAGTTATGATAGCCCACAAACCCACCAACATACTAAAACAGCAGCTAATGAACTTGAAAGACCCAATACAGACAACAAGCAAAACTAATGTCATTTACAAAATACTTTGCAAGAACTGTGACAAACACTACATCGGACAAACGGGCAGAAAACCAGCCAGCAGGATACATGAACATCAACTAGCCACAAAAAGACATGACCCACCCTCACTAGTATCCTTACATACGGATGAGAAAGGATACCACTTTGACTGGGACAACTCATCCATCCTAGGACGAGCCAGAGACATGCATGAAAATTCCTAGAAGCATGGCATTCCAACAGGAACTCTATCAACAAATACATTGACTTGGATCCCATTTACCACCCCCAAGAAAAAGAACCGGAAGTGACATCACAATCGGAAATGACACCACCAAAGGAAATGACATCACCGACCCGAGAAAACCCAAACATATAAATAGAAAGCGGGCTTCACCACCACTGCTTCAGCCGGAGGCTCACTGAAGATATTACCTAGTATCAGGTGTAGGTTGCTCACTGAGCTGTAGGTTTGATATCCAGACGTTTCATTACCTGGCTAGCTTAGCAAGCAAACCTACACCCTAAACCTCAATCTGAGCTGCAAACCTTCACAAACCTTGCGAAAATTACCTAGTATGGTGATGAAACATCTGAAAATGAATCTCCCAGCTCAGCGAGCAAACCTACATCTAGGGGTTAAGGGTCTAGTACGTTGTTATGCATCTGGAATCACATGGAGGCCAGACCAGGTAAGGATGGCAGATTTCCTTCTCAAGAGGACATTAGTGAACCGGATGGGTTCTTGCAACAATTGGTCATTGTTGTCATTGCTGAGACTGTTTTTTGTTTCTACTAGCAACAGCTTGGATCTTTGGCTTACAAGCAGCTATGACAATATCACTATGCTATCATCTCATTGTCAAACATTGTTGGACTGTGCTCACGTGAAACACCCTGGGAGTCTTCAGGGTGTTTAATAGCCTATTAAAGAGACTATGGAGTACAAGTTGTTGTTGCTTTTAGATCATGGATGTTAGCTGGGCCATTTGAACATGAAATATGTTTTGAGTAAGCATTTGCACCTCAAAGTGTCTTGCATGCATGTTTGGAGCACTAGCCAACTTCTCATTCTCCAGCACAGGACTTTGAGGCTGTTTGCAGTATACAGCCGATGTTCAATAACGTGTTGCTAACTTTTTGTTTAACAGTCGTAATTTCAGCAAGGGCATGCTTCTTCCCGTATCTTGCCAACACATGCACGTAAGTAATGAGATTCCTGATTATCCATATTGAGAAATGATAATGGGTAAATTCCTCATGGGGCATGAGCATTTTCACGTGTTGCCCATTTTCTGCTGATGTTTAGTGAATAATTACCAGTGTAACTACCTGTTATTTTCCAGTAGCTTGATGCAGATGATAAGACAAAGTCTTTCTCCCCAGCCCTCCACTATTGCATAAATGCTGCTCCCTCCACACTTCACATCACATCTGATGAAGAGTCATCTGGACTCAAAACATGAGCTGTCTTTCCATGGATGCTGCCTGACCCACTGTGCTTTCCAGCATTTTTTTGTTTCCAGTAGGATGAGGTCCACCTTGCCCAACAAAGCAGGAACAGTCAGAGGCCACCATTTTTTGTACTATTATAAAGCCATGGGGTACATGAACTAACATGTCCCTCAGAAACCTCCAGCCACAATTCTCTTATTTCAGAGCTTTCTTCAAATATAAGATGTGACACCTCATTGATTTACTTTGGTTGTGCATCTTCTAAATAAAATCTGCGGTTTTATTGTTCTTTCATTTTCCCTTCAGCGCCTCGGTTGTCAGAATTTTTTACATCAATATTTTACATACCTTATAAAGCCTACTGACTCTTGAAATTCTGTTTTGAATGCACTTACTTGCTGTTGGTATTATGTGGATTTAGACTGAATTGGCCATTTGGGTGGAAGGGTATGAACTATTTAAGGGCCGTTTCAAGCTTTCATATTCTTGCAAAATGCCACGCGGTTACATCTTGTGTATTGAATTAGAAATGCCAAGTGTGATGTCAAAGCATCTTGCTGCCAGAAACAGCCTATTGTAAGCTTTTCAAAAATACAGGGTTAGGGTTAGGCTGAAAAAAGGCATTAATTCCTTTCATTGAATTAAACAAAGCTTAGGGGACTGGAGTTGCCCGGTACATTCTTCATAACAACACCTTGACCAAATGGAGTTGACCTGCCAACCAATCAGCAAGTTTTTGCTCATGCATTAAAATTATTGCTCACTTTGAAATTTGGTATCTTTGCATATATCCTGATGAGCACAAGATAAAAAGCTTCAAAAGTATCTCTCTTTTTTCATCAATATTCAAGTTCTGAACCACCAAGAAATTTGGTTTGGTCAACCTGTGAAATTAATGTTTAACTTTGAGTTACCTTCGACAATTTATATATCATTGAACTCATGTTTCTAGTTAAAACAACAGTTTTGGAAAAATGGACTTGCAACAATGTCACACTTCTGCACTTAGAAACATCTAAAAGTATCATAGATGTGTGGAAACAGGCCATTTAGCCCAACAAGTCCACACTGGCCCAACAAGTCCACACTGACCCTCCAAAGAGTATCCCACCGAGACCCACTCCCTTATTGTATTACTCTACACATCCCTGAACACGATGGGCAATTTAGCATCGTCAATTCACCTAACACTTCACAAAAAATGGATGAATTTGAAGAGTCAGGTTGAAAAAAGTGGCAGCCACATTGTGTTTAGCAGAATTTCACAAAGACCAGTCAGGCAAATGACAGATGAGCCTGACTTTGTTAACTTTGAGAAGATATTATTGACGCATTCCTGGTGGTGTTTCTTGCATTGTGCCACTTGGTCTATGCCAGAGCAAGTGGGCAGGTTGGTTTCATGTCTGCTGCTGAATGATGTAACCTCCAAATTGTAGGTGCGAATCGTCACACAGGACAGAGCTTGCTGGTTCCAAGGTGAGATTGCTACCAACCTGCCAAGCCATGACATACATGGAAGTTAATCCTGTCTTTCGCATTACTAAGGTGAGATACTCAAGGCTGATAGTGAAGCTTTACTTTGTGTACTGTGATAAGTGACCTTCTCCCATGGGGAAGACTGACAAAGAAGATTGCTTTCTGCTGCTTCACGGTTAATGTTGCTACTCTTTTATACTCTCCATCAGCATCTTATCGCCATAATATTGGACTCAATTAGTTGTTGTTTAATCAGACTCAGAAGATCAGCTTAAGGAAAATCTAAAGAATATGTACTTTAATATTCAGCGATAAAATCAACATTGCATAATGGGATTTTGATTGATGGAGATGTTCCTTTGAGGGAGCATGTTTTTCTGAGGCAGTAATTGATTTCTCAATTGATTTAAATCACTTGATGCTGATGCTCGACTGAAGGATGGAACAACTTAGGGCTGATGTTTAGGTGCTAATGGGGCTGAGTACAGAGACTGTTTGGTGGAATTCTAAGCAGATGCACATTGATAGTTTGCCAATACCATCCCACCCTCGTGTTATTTTCTTGGAGATCTGCTGTGAAGGGATAAGGTGCAGGGCTACCTATCCACCAGCCGTGAGTAGCCAATTAAGTATGTTTAATGGCTGTTTGAGGACTATTGCCAAAGGCTGACTGGAATTTGCCAAACTGGTGAGGGCTGGGTCAATTGTGCAGGGATAGTGTCTCTGTTTCTGTCTCTAGAACTGACAACCTAGCTTCAAGTCCCACTTCCTCCAGAGGTATGCAATGACATCATTGAATAAGTTGATGCAAGCATATTAAAACAAAGAGCAGCTAGGTCTGTGAGCTGGAGATGACCTCCCAGTCAGAACCTTTCCAAGCAGGTTTGGATGCCCTCATTGTCTGTCTTTCTATGACAAAGGAGCAGTGCTCTGAAAGCTTGTGATTTCAACTAAGCCTGTTGGACTAAAAGCTGGTGTTGCGTCACTTCTGATTTTGTCCACCCCAGTCCAACACTGGCATCTCCACATCATGTCTTCCCTCAGTCTTGCACCACCTTCTGGAGGGATCTCCCTCTCCATCATGGTGATGTGGCCACTATTTGATTTTCCTTCGTGCAGTAAGTGGTTAGGGTGTGGAATTCACTGCCTGGAAATGTGGCAGAGGCAGGCTTAACTGAGGCATTCTAGAGGGTGTGGGATGAGATGTACAGAGGAACCTCGATTATCCAAATGTTACAGGTGGGCAGTATTTTGTTCGGTTCATCGAATTCTGGATAATCGAATGCCAGATAACATAGTTTAGCCGAGCATCAGGACCTTGCGACCATGCTGGATAATCCGATATTCGGATAATCAAACGCCGGATAATTGAGGTTTCTCTGTACAGGGACTCGGGGAAAAGGCAAGAGATAGGCGCTAGGTAACAGAACCCATGCAGGCACTGTCACATTCTATGATTCTGTAAAATTCCAACAGGTTGGAGAATTGTTGCCTCCATCTAGAGGCATGCTCTCCCTTACTTAACGGAAAAGGTAATGAAGTTGCTTCTTCAATGCCTCCTCATTGACCCTCCAGCTTTAGGGGCAACCCCTCTAACCTCATATTGGTCAATTTGGTGCAAAGCAATGATGGGTGACCATTTCCCTCAAAGCGTGGATTTCTGACCCCAATTGACCCACATATCAAGGTCCCAAAGCCTGCTGACCAGGTTCTTTGGCCCTTGCCAAACCTGACTAGCCCCTGGGTATGACTTCACTTTCACAGAATAGGAGCTTGTCCCAGTCCTCACTCCTGTGCACTAGTGTTTTCCACTTCGTTTTCACATTCAGGCAGGGTCAAGTGGTGAGGTGATGAAACCTGTCCCTCGCCAATTCTGTATCATGCCGCGAGTTATTGTAACATATCTGATAAGATGAAAATTCTCTTAAGGTCTTGGTATTGGATCAAAAATCAATCAAGGTTTTCTTGTCCTTTTGAGAACTGAGGTTCTCTTTAATAGAAATAGCATTATATACACATTTAGATTTCCATGGCAGTACGTGAGTATCAACCTGTTATCTGTAGCTTCCAAATGAGGCACGTGCACTGCTGTGGTAGTGTCCCTAACCTTTGTATTCAAGTCCCAACCTAGAGGTGTATCATAATTGATTAAGAAAATCTAGCTTCAGATTAAAATGTCTACTACACTTGTGTTGGTGTGTTCTAATCTACGTGTTCAGACACACCTCTGAAGCAGGTGGGTCTTGAACCTAAGCCTTCCAGCTCAGAGGTAGGGACACTACCACTGTGATACAAAAACCCTCCTGTATTCGTATGAATCAGCAGCTCCTCAGCAGTCAGAATAAGTGTTTCTGTGTTCACTTAGCAGTCCTGTTGTCCGTGAACTCAAGATTCGCCACATATCGAAGTACGTATCGTTTTAGTGGACCGTAAAGCTACTCTTTCATTAGAAAGAGACAACTGATGGTGGTTAAACCTAATGGTCACCACTGTTATGGACCAGGCCAAAATCCCTCAAAACATTCCAAGAAGGTAGCCCAGACCCTAACTTTGCTCATTGTTCTAAGCAGATATAAGGTGAATATTTCAGGAGGGACATAGCTGGTGAAACCACTCAATTTTAAACTAAACAAAATATATTTACACACAGACAAAAGAAAATCGAATTTAGAATAACATAACTATTTGAAAACCCAACCAACACGAAAGCGCAGCTTAACAAAGAGCTGTTCCGATTTCCTGCAACATCTGATAACACCCCTTTGGCAAAAAGGTCAATTCAAACATAGGTTCTCACAGGAGATAGATGTCAGAGAGAGAGAGAGAGAGAGAGAGAGTCAGCCAGAAAACCTCTGTTGAATTGAGGAACCTTCTCCCCCAGCAGCTTTCTTTGACCTGCAATTTCAAAACAGACTGCTTGCTAAAACCAAACCAGAAAAACAATCCTCAACTGGGAGAATTGGCCACTTTTATTGTACAAATGTTTTATTTTAAAAAAATACTTAAAAGCCTTTTCAAGTAGAAATTTCCAGACATATCAGTACCTTTGCCTTTACAACCCTTCTTGAAAAATAAACAAGGACAACATAACCTTGTTAAAGGGGAAGCATCGTCACACCACACCCCAGGTGATGTTGAGAAGGAGAGACATTCATGCTTATCTCAGCTGTTGTAGGTAGTACAGCACAGAAGGATGCCAGGATGCCATTGACACTGTACTAGCTCAGTTGAAGAGCAATCCAGTTACCCTCCACCCCCCAGTGTTTTGTCTCTTGTCAGTAATGACTTTTTCTTTATTATTTACCTAATTCCTTTTTGAAAACCGTCACCAAAACTGTAACAAAAACCAAAATTGCTGGCAAAACTCAGGAGGTCTGGCAGTATCTGTGGAGAGAAATCAGACTCAGGGTTTCAGGTCCAGTGACCTTACCTCAGAACGGTCACCAAAACAGTGTTCACCAACCTATCAGGCAGCAACTTTCAAATCTTAATCACCCATAGAGTCATACAGCACGGAAACAGACCCTTTGGTCTAACCAGTCCGTGCTAACCATAATCTCAAATTGAACTAGCCCCACCTGCCAGTACTTGGCCCATATCCCTCCAAACATTTCTTACTCATGTACTTATCCAAGTGTCTTGAAAATATTGTATCTGTACCTGCCTCCACCACTTCCTTTGGAGGTTCATTCCACACATGAACCACTCTCTGTGTAAAAACGTTGTCCCTTATGTCTTTTTAAAATCCTTCTCCTCTCACCTTAAAAATAATGCCCCCTAGCCTTAAAATCCCCTGCCCCAGGAAAAAAGACATTTGCCATTCACCTTATCTATACCTCTCATGATTTTAAAAACCTCTATAAGGTCACCTCTCAACCTATGTAGTAAAGAATTTACTCTTGCTGCTTTGGTTCTCACCTTAAATCTGTACCATCTCATGATGTTTATTAGATGATATTAGAATCCTACAAGTTTAATAGCACAGTGAATAGGGGTAGTGTCAGAACCTTTAGCAGTCTAATCAGTGAGTATTCAGCATTGACGATCACAATGCTGCACAGGGAATTTTCACAAGCATTCCTGTTTTTTAATGAAGGTTTATGGGGTCAGAATGGAGGGTAGGGGAGTACAATGGAAACATTTCCTCGAAATCATCCCGCTCGAGCCCTTTGTTTTATATACTTGCCTCTTCGGTAAATCCACAAAATCCCCAGGAAAAATAAGGTGACAGTGCATTCAAAAGGTTGGAAATCCAGAAAAAGCACACTGTAGAGCAGCTAATTCGCATCTCTAAGCTGCTGGAGGAAGAAAGAAACCTTTTGAGCTGCGTCTTATATCACGCCATTGTGACCGAAACCGTCAGCAGAAGAGCTTGACATATTCCAGTGAAACAAACTGAATAATGGCACTTCTGCACTGCTAACACAATCGTTAGTGCCAATTAGCTTGTGCCTGTATTGTTTGGTTGTTTGCCATTTCTCTGCAACTCTTGAATGTCAGTGTTTATTGGACTAATTCATTTGATTCCAAGATTGACTGTTCTGATGAAAAGAAATGGGTTTCTGCACAATCTAAGCACTCCAAAACTGAATTCCAAGATTGAGTACATGTTAAAAATGATGTGTGTGCAAGTGGTCAGTACTTGATCAAGAGCTGTTGGATTTAGTTTAAGGGGATGGTGTATGCTGACGGATTGTTGCCTATTTAAACAGGGTACAGTATACACGCAGTGGGATATAATTTAAGTTAAGGACTCGTGGCAAGGAGCAGTGGGATATGATTTAGGCTGGCAATGCATTAATTACTTGTTAAATATTCATTATTACTAATAAGTATAGACCACTGATTCAGTCACAGCTGGAGAATTTTGTCCACAGTTTAGCAAAGATGCAAAGACACATTAGAAAGATGCAGAAAATTCTACGAGTGGGCAACAAATGCGAGCCAAGCCAGCAAGAGAAACATCCCATCAACAAATATATTTTTAAAAATCAAAAAGGATGAGTAACATCCATTGTGTAGGTAACTTGGAGAGTTTGGGACAGCTTAATTGGAGGAAAAAAGGTTTGAGTGAGGTTTTTAAAATGATGACCTGTCCTAACAGAGTAGATAGGGAGAAATTATTCCCATTGTTGGGAGAATCAAAAGTAAGAGGGCATTGATTTAAAGCGGTTGGCGAAATGGTGAACAAAGGAAAGCCCTTTCTTATAACGTAGCGAGTGGTTAAGGTCTGGAATGTGCTGCCTGAGAGTGTGGTCCAATTGAGGCATCCAAATGCAAATTAGATCATTATCTAAAAAGGAAAAATGTTCAGGCTGACAGGGAAAAGGAAGGGGAGTGTCACTTGGTTAAGTGCTCTTGCAGAGAACCAGTAAAGATGCAGTGGGCTGAATGGCCTCCTTCTATGCTATTAACAAATGATTAAAGAGTCAGAAAGCATGGAAATAGACCCTTCGATCCAACCAGACCATGCCGATCATAATCCCAAACTAAATTAGTCCCATCTACCTTGTGCTTGTCCCATATCCCTCCAAACATTTCTTATTCAAACACCTACCCAAATGTCTTTTAAATGTTGTAACTGTACCCGCATCCATCACTTCCTCTGGAAGTTCATTCCACACAAGAACCATGCCCTGAGTAAAAATGTGATGTCCTTTTTAAATCTTTCTCCTCTCACCTTAAAAATTTGCCTCCTAAACATGAAATCCCTCACCCTAAGGAAAAGACACCTGCTATTCACCTTATCTATGCCCCTCATGATTTTATAATCCTCTATAAGGTCACCCCTCAACAGCCAACGCTCCAGTGGAAAATATCCCTGCCTAAACAGCTTCTCCTTTATAACTAAAATCCTCCATTCCTGGCAACATCCTGTAAATCTTTCCTGTATCCTTTCCAGCTTCATGACATCCTCCCTGAAACAGAACTGGACACATTATTCTAGAAGAGGCCTTACCAATGTCCTGCACCACCTCAACATGACATCCCAACTCTTATACTCAAAGGTCTGAGCAATGAAGGCAAGTGTGCTAAATGCCTTTGTAACAACATCTTGTGATTACCAATGATAGACATGATTGTGAGGGTATGTGGGCTGAGGGGAGAGGTTTGGGATGACAAATTGTTTTGCATCTGTGCTATAAAATTCTGTGACTGCACAAAGACGTGTGTGAGATAAATAAAGTCGAGGAGGCAGGATGAGAAGCTGCGAGATAGGATTTAAATTGAATGGGTGAGCTGGTCTAATGCAAGCGATTGCATTGCATGCTATCGTTATTGCCATGTAGTGAGATGTAAATCATGTCCCACAGTTCTTCCGAACATGTTCTTCCTGTGCCGCAGGAGAGGTGACTAATTAAAATGATAAAGGTTGCAGGCAAATTTTTACTTGGAGATCTTTTAATTGCCCCAGTCAATAGTTTCACACAGTGCACTAGTTGCACAGACTAGTAAGGTCTCAATTGGTTTTTTTATTCCCTGTGGATGTCACTGGCTGGGCCAACATTTATTGCCTGCCCTTAGATACCCTTGAGAAGGTGGTGGTGAGCTGCATTCATAATCTCGTTGCAGTCCCTGTGGTTTACCCACAATGCTGTTAGGGACAGAATTCCAGGATTTTGATCCAGCACCCCTGAAGGAACAGTGGGAAATTTCCAAGTCAGTATGGTGAGTGCCCTGGAGGGGAACTTGCAGGTGATCTTGTTCTTGTTTATTTGCTTCTCCTTCTCGATTGTAGTGGTTGTGGGTTTGGAAGCTACTCTCAAAGGGCTTTTTGTGAATTTCTGCAGTGCATCATGTGAGTTGGACACACTGGTGCTGCTGAACATCATTGGCGGAGGGAGTGGATGTGGTATCAATCAAATGGGCTGCTTCATCCTGGATGGTGTTGAGCTTCTTGAGTGTGGCTGGGGCTGCACTCATCCAAGCAGGTAGGGAGTATTCCATACCACTCCTGATTTGTGCCTTGCAGATGGTGGGCAGGGTTTAGACTCTTGCCTGTTTGCAAGGGCAGCATCCCAATTGGTCATAGAGTCATAGAGTCATGCAGCATGGAAGCAGACCCTTCGGTACAACTAGTCCACGCTGACCGTAATCTCAAACTAAACTAGTCCCACCTGCCTGCTACAGGCCCAAATTCCTCCCAAACATTCCCTTTCATATATCCATCCAAATGTCTTTTAAACATTGCAAAAGTCCCTATATCCACAGTTTCTCAGGAAGTTCATTCCATACGCAAACTATCTGCTATATAAAAAGAATTGCCTCTTATATTGTATTTAAATCTCTTCCTCTCACCTTAGAAATGTGCCCACTAGTCTTGAAATTCCCCACATTATGGAACAGACAACTAACATCAACCCTATCTATACCTTTCACGATTTTATAAACATTGATCAGGTCATCCTGGTAAATCTCTTCTGAATCCTCTCCAGCTTAATAACATACTTCCTATAACTGGGTGACCAGAACTGGACACAATATTCCAGAAGATGCCACATGACTGTCTTGTGCAACCTCAACATGGCGTCCCAATTCCTATACTCAAAGGACTGAGTAATGAAGGCAAGTGTGGCAAATGCTTTTTTAACCATGTTGTCTATATTTGGTGCAAACTTTAAAGAATCATGTACCTCCTACACCCCTAGATCCCTCTGTTTTACAACACTGCGCAAGGCCCTCCCATTAATTGGAAAAGCCCTAACCTTGTTTGTTGTACCAAAATGCAATACATTTTCCTTGAAAACATCCTCACTTCTACAACTAAGCCTTTTCTTAACTCCCCTTTCCTAACTCATCTTCTGATTCTTCCCCTGTGAAGCCATGAAATTTGCCCTATCAATGGAAATAATGTAGGATTACATTAGATTCCAGTTGGGTCATTGCCCAACAAATCAATGATGGACTTTGAGGGCCACCAATATAACATGCCAACATACTTCGTCTCACCAATCAGTTTCACTATTTTTCCCTTGTATTTATCTAACTTTCCCTTAAACCCATCCATGCCATTCACATTGAATACTTGTAGTAATGACAACGTGCAACTTGAAAGGGCTCAGAAAAAAATTACAAGGGTGTTGCTGGTGTTAAAGGGTTTGAGCCATCGGGAGAGGCTGAATAGGCTGGGGTTATTTTCCCTGGAGGGTCCGAGGCTGAGAGGTGACCTTATTATAGAGGTTTATAAAATCATGATAGGATAAACAGCCAAGCTCTCTTCTTCAGGGCAGGGGAATACACAACTCAGGGGCATAGGTTTAATGTGAGAGGAGACAGATTTAAAGGGACATGAGGGACAATTTTTCCACGCAGAGAGTGGTGCATGTGTGGTATGAGCTGCCAGAGGAAGTGGTGGAGGCTGGTACAGCTACAGCATTTAAATGGCATCTGGATGAGTACATGAATAAGAAGGGTTTAGAAGGATATGGGCCAAATGCTGGCAAGAGGGACTAGATTAATTTGGGATATCTGGTTGGCATTCACCATTTGGACAGAAGCATCTGTTTCCATGCTGTACATCTCTATGACTCTGCAACCTCTTCATTCTAGATTACAGTGTTGCTGGAAAAGCACAGTAGGTCAGGCAGCTTCCGAGGAGCAGGAAAATCAATGTTTCGGGCAAAAGCCCGTCATCATTTTTACCTAACCTCTTCATTCTGCAGTTCTCTGGGTGAAGATGGTGTTCCCAAGTTCCTTTCTTGATTTATTAGCAGCAGTTTTTATAATCGGTATCCTGGCTTTCTGGTCTCCTGGGCAAGTGTAACTGTTTCAATTTGCTGCGTTCTGACCCTGGGTCTACGGGAAGTTTGAAACAACTGAACAATTGCAATGGGTTTCAGTGTCACTGCAATGGGAGTGACTTTTGACTGAGTCGGATTAAAGAACCATGGCTTTCGCCTTCTTTGGCAGTGCAAGAACATCTTCACAGAATGGAGTGGTGATAGTAGGGCAAAAACAGAAGGGCAAAAATAGATGTGTCGCAAGAATAAAAGAAATCAAGTTCATGCCATCCATCGATCCTGTCAACCAATTCGTGCATCGGCGAGACCTGAAATTGTTTCCTTTCTTTAATACCCTTTGTCAGCTTTGATGGTGACAGAGAACATGCTCCCAACACTGTGAACTCATTTGTCCTGAGCCCCAATACAACTCACACAACACAGTGCTTCTGGCATGTTACTTTATGGCGTGTCGCATATTGTTTATTTGAAACCACTTTCTGTCCTCTGCAACTGCAGCTCATTGACTGTAGGGAGGCAAAGCACTGAAAAGCAGAATTCTGCCTTGCGTTCCATCATTCCCAAGCCTTCATCCACTTCAAATGTCATGTGTGTGTGCACTTGCAGTTCTCAGGAAATGTTTTAGTCCATTTCCTCCATCAAAAATGGAGATTAATGGATTGTTTTTTGCCAGGGAAGGCCGTGAAGAGTTATGGAACCAAGTCGAGTCAGTGGGGTCAAGTTGCAGATAAACAGTGATCAGAATAAATAGCGGAGCTGACCATTAAGGGATGAGTGTTCCTTTGTAATAATGAAACACTTATGTAAAATCATAGTCCCAGAGGACCATAAGTTGCTCTCTTGTTACACAGAGAGAGAGTGAAATAACAGCACAAAGGCTGGCATCCCATCAGTATGTCACCCTTTATTTAATGTGCATAGTGCATGGACTCTGAGCAGCTAGTTCAAAGCCAGTCCCGAGACTAAGGAGACCTTCTGAATAATCTGTTTTTTTTTAAACTTTTTTTATTTCTCTTATATCTCTTCTTTTGACATTCCTGGTTTTTTTTTCCACACTACCGTTTCACTGTGGTAAATATCCTGTTCATTTTTTTTGTGTGTGTGTGCAGGTGTGAGACAAAGTGAAAGACACAAGGTACACAAATCTTTATTCAAATTTCCACCACCAGGAAGAAAGAAAACACCCGAGTGGCCAGTGACAAGCAGTGCCCTTCACATCAAATGCTGTGTGATCAAACAGTGAAGGGGAGGACAGGGATTAAATCAAAATAGAGTTGGAGGGGGAAATAATGCACTCCACTCCCTGCGGCACCCACCTCTCCCTGAACAACTCCAGAGTTTTAATATCCTGTTCATATCTGTTAGCCAGGGCTCCCTGATTGAACCAGGTTAACAACCCCAATCAAGGATCTTACAGTCACTGAGATCACCTGGCCCTGGTTCCAATCACTACAGAGGTGTGAGAGAGAGAGAGAGGGGGAGGGAGGGAGGATTGGTAGTGAGGTTATTCTGAGGGTCACTATGCCTCAGGCGATGGGCAAAGTTGAGAAGATGAGGTTTTTGTGTGACCTCAGCTATGAAATTGAATCTGCTTTGTTGGCATTACTCTGCATTATAAACCAGCTACCCAGCCAGCACAACCTGTGCGTCACTTTGAATGGATTAGTTCTCAGTTACTTCAACTGCCAAATGTCTTGAGAAAAACAGAGGATCAATGGGCACACAATTATCTGATACTAGCTTCTCTTATTGAAAATGAATGTATTGTAATCATAGCAAATTTGACCTGATTAATCTTATTGGATTTGTGTGCTGAATTTGAGTTTACTCCTATTTTTCAACAGGTTTTTGGAATTTATTGAGAGATTTTGTTTTTTTTTGACTTGGTCAGAATAAAAAAGATTACATATTTGGAGAAACAATGGTGATGTCACTTGACCGGTAATCCAGAGCCCAGTGGGGAATAGGTTCAAATGGCAGCTTGTGAAATTTGAATTCATTAAAATCTGGATTAAAATGTGAGCTGAAATGGTGGCCATGGAATCATTACCAATTGTCCTGAAAACCAGTTGGGTTCACTAATGCCCCTGTCAGGAGGAAATCTGCCATTTTACTGGGTTGGCCTCCATGTAACTCCAGGTCCCACATACTTAACTGCCCTGTGAAAGGGTCCAGCAAGCTACTCAGTGGTTTCAAAGTGCTTCAAAGTCAATAAAAAGGGATAAGGCTTGCTAGCATCAACAAAGGTTAACCCAATCCTACAAAGTCCTCCTTGCTAACATCTTGTGCCAAAATTGGGAGAGCTGTCCCAGGCTAGTCAAATAACAGCCTGTCACAATTATACTCTCAAAATCATACCTTGTACGCAACATTCCTGACAGCCCCATCACCAGCCCTAGGTGTGTACTGTCTCAGCAGCAGTCATTGGGAGAGTATTACCCTGCAAATCCTCAACATTGATTCCACACCCCATAAAATGTCATGGCATCAGCTCATGTTTGGGCAAGGAAAGCTCCTCCTGATTACCACCCACCATGCCATCTTTCAGTTTCTCCTCGTCCCACCTCCAGCTGGTGAATTAGCGTACCTGCATGTTGAATACATTTGGAAAAGGCACTAAGGGAGGAAAGGGTGCAGAATGCACTATTGATTGGGAGACTTCAGCAACCACCACCGAGACTGGTGTGGTAGCATCATTACCAATCAAAGGCTGAACCTTAAAAGGATGTAACTACTCGACTGGGTCTGTGTCAATGAGTGAGGGAACCAACAAGACGGAAAAGCATAATGGACATTATCCACTAATCGCAGATGCACCTGTTGATAACAGTGTCAATTGGAGTGACTTCCACACACTCAATGTTGAAGCAAGTCCTTTCCTCATCCATCTCCTCGAACCTGACTTCTGGTAGTGTCAGACCCTGTCAGCACTCTCCGGCTCACTGATTCTCCAGTCACAGACTCTGCTCCAAGATTTGCTGCTGGAAGACTCACTATGAGGCTATCAGCTGACGTGGGAAAGAAGAACCTGCGATTGGAGGAGCTGTGTATCAGCAATTCTGTCCATTGTATTTACAGGGCTGACTTTTCATCATTGACAATACTGTGAGGCAGCTCAGTGGCTCAGGACCACTCAGCTCCTGATCTCATTATGTCCTTAGTCCAAACATGGACAAAAAGCCGAGTCCCAGAGAAGTGAGAATGACTGCCCAAGATATCAAGACAGCTTTTAACCAAGTTTGGCTGCAAGAAGACCAAACAAAACTGGAGTTGAGGGAAAATCTCTACTGTTTGGAATCATACCTGGCCTAATGGAAAGTAGTTATGGTCATTGGAGGTTAGTTGGTTCAGCTCACTGCAGGTTCCTCAAGATAGTGTCCTAGACCCAGACATCTTCAGCTACTTCATCAATGCTCTCCCTTTCATCATAAGGTCAGAAGTGGGATCTTTGCTGATAATTGCACAACATCCAGCACCATTCATAACTGCACAGATACTGAAAAAAATCCGTGTCGAAAGGCAGCAAGACCTGGACATTATCCAAGCTTGTTCTGAAGTAACATTTGTACCACAGTTACCTCTTCCAATAAGAGATAATCTGGATATTGCCTCTTCATATTCAGTGCCATTTCTATCACTAAACTGCCCACTGTCAACATATTGGGTATTCCCAGTAGCTGAACTGGATTAAGGTATATAACTAGTGTGGCTACACAAGCAGATCACAAGCTGAGAAATCTATGGCTCTCTTGCCTCTCTATACCTTATGCACAATCCACAAAGCACAAAGTAGGGTCTGTTGCCTGGTTAGGTGTCTAATGAAGATTCATAATATTATTTGGGAGTTTGGATTTCAAATTAAAGGTAAATGTGTTTTGGATTTCCATGCTGAGAAGGCCTGACTTTTGTTTTAAGGAAGAGTCAGAAAGTTACTTGGAAGTTTTTCCAAGAAATTATGTGATTTATCAAAGTAACACAACGCATCTCCTGTTGAGAGATTAACCAGGGACCAAGGGCCTGAAGTGGGTTGCACTTTAGATTAAGTGATTCACACCAGCAGAAATATTGAGTAGCAGCTTAAAAGTCACTCCAGTTTGAGTTTACTTCTGAAGGTTCAGTGACAAATGCCAGTGGGTTAGCCTCGGTGGGTCTTTGTTTTTAAGGCATGGCAGAGATAGTTCTTGAAAAAAGACCATATCTGGTGAATGTGTAGAAAATTTCTGACCTTGTCAATTTGGCAAGAAATTTTAAATGAAGGAAATATTGATAATTCGTCAGGTTTGAGCATCTGTAAAGGATGTTGCTAGGGAAAAGAGTAAATATTTTGTTACCCGACGATCTGTTTTTATATATTGTATATAATTTAAATATTTTAGAGCTTCATATGTTTTCGTTTTTTGTAATGAATTTATGTCCTTTTATTAAAAGTATATTGACAATCTGATGTGAAAATGTTCAACCATTGACGACCGTGGTAACCAAATTGTAAAAATAAAACTTGTGGTCTATCAAGCCAGTTACACTCTGCAATTGGACTTATCAATTATTACCATCAGTCCCTACAACATCAGAAGTTAGACACCATCCAGAATACAACATCCTGTTTGATTGGCACCCTGTTCACCAGCTTCAGCATTCACTCCTTTCACTTCTGATGTACAGTAACAGCATTGTGCACCATCTAGGACAGTGTGTACTTCAGGAAGTCGCCAAGGTTTTTTCTGATAGCCACTGCTCATACCCACAACCTCTAAACATACAGGGGCAGCATTAATTTGGGAACACCGCCCTCCTGCAAACTCTTCTCTAAACCACTCATCATCCAGTTATGGAACCAAATTGCTGTTCCTTCACTTTTGCTGGGTCAAAGCCCTTGAGCTCCCTTTCTAAAAAAAATACTGCGGGCGTCACTAAAATGCATGATCTATCAAGCCAAGTTTCTCTCCGGGTTCTGACTTGCATCATATTTCCATTAGCTGGCACTATCACAATGGTATTAAGGCAGAGTGATCACAAGTGATTTCTTTATTCTTGAACTAGATGTTAATAAGCTGTAGGATGTTTGTGAAAACCTTGTTTGTGTGTTGTTGCACTGTGTTTGTTTGTGCCCTATGTTGTGATTAATGCAGTGTGCTGCACAGAGAAACTCCAATTAGTGGGATGAGAAAGGATTTCAAATTTGAATTTTAGAAAATATTTTAATCTGCTTATGAGTGGTATTAGTTGAATTGAATCATGTTCAGTCAGGGCTGTTCTAGTTGCTCCTTGCTTTGCATTCTGTAATTGGTAGCTCAGAAATTAGCCATCCAGCCCAAGCCAGTGCCTACATTCCATAAGTATACTCAATCTCTTTCACCTTATCAGCATTACCTGCTATTCCTTTCTTTTGGAATTGCTTACATAGTTTCCCCTTTGCAGTTCACCTTGACCATCAATATCCTGGTTGTTATCATTGATCAAAGCCTCAACTTGACTAACTGTGTAATTACTGTGGATACAGGAGCAAGACAGACGCTGGGAATTCTGTGATGAATAACTCACCTCCTGAATTTCCAAAATCTGCCCACCATCCACATGGCATGAGTGAGCAGTGTAATGCAATTCTCTCCATTTGTCTGAATGGGTTAAGGTTATCGCTGAACCAACAGCAAGAGGTTCAACAGCATCTATGACAAAGCAGCCTACTGATTGGCACTATACCCACCACCTCAAAAGTTCATGCCTTCCACCACTGACACAGATTAGTTGCAGTGTATAGCATCTACAAGGTGCACTCTAGCAACTCACCAGGGCTCCTTTATCAGCATCATGCAAACCGACCACCTCAAAGGAGAAGGGCAGCAGACACAGGGCACACCACCAGCAGCAAATTTCCCTGCAAGCCAAATACCATTGTGACTTGGAACTATATCATTGTTCTGAGTTGAAAAATCCTGGAACTTCCTTCCTAATAGAACTGTAACCGTCTCTACAACTCCAGGACTGTAACAGCTCAAGCAGACAGATGAACACTTTTTGAGCACTGCCGTGGGTCTGGACACATTAGACCAGACCAGGTAAGGATGGCAAATTTCTTTCCCTTGAGGACATGAGTGAACCAGTTGGGATTTTGCAACAAAGAGCATGGTATTATTGAATTTGAATTTCACCGTCTGCTTTGGTGGGCTTTGAACCGATGTCCTCAGAACATTAGCCAAAGAGCCTGGATGACCAGTCCCGTAACATTACCACTACACCACACCTCATCACTCAGCACAGTTAGGACTGGGCAACAAATGCTGGCCCACATCTCACAACAAAATATATTTCCGTGCAGTATTTAATCGGATTTATAAGTCATTAATATTAATGATATAAATGTCAGTTTGTAATTCTTTGTTAATAATGATTAAATGCTACGGTGATGGTGTGGGAAAATGGCACTGAAGTGACATTAGCTGTGATCTGGTTGAATGGTGGAGTAAGTTTGGAGGACTAAATATCCTATTCCTGCTCCAATTCCCTTGGATTATATTATCGTCATGGTCCCTACTTCTGTCTTTCCCACAGTGGAAACATCTTCATTATATCTACATTTATTATATCCTTTTGGCAAACTTAAAGACAGCTGTCAGGTCAACCTTCAATCTTTGTGCTTTTCAATGTCAAATCCCTAATCTATTCAATCTTTTCAGACAGTCCGAATCTCTCAATTTTGGTACCTTTTGTACCCACTGCACCTGTTTCAGAACCTTTGCATTCTTTGAATAATCTGGAGACTGTCTGTTTCATTTAACCCTCGGTTGTGTGTCACTGTTAGTGCTCTCAGCTCTCTATCCGATGCAGCCAGAATGCTTGCTAACTCCCTTAAGTGAATAGTTATGAGTCAAATTGGTTGGTGTGGGTCTGGAGTTATGGACATATCAGACTGTGCAGGGCAGCAGATCTCCAGCTCCAAGGATATAGTGAGTCTATTGGGGAATTCTGAAAAGATGTTCTAAGCTTACATTTCCCTCCAGCTACTCACTCATACTAAAGTTGTGCTTAGAATTATTGAGATGTACAGTATGGAAACAGACTCTTTGGTCCAACTCGTCCATGCCAACCAGATATCCTAAATTAGTCTAGCCGCATTTGCCAGCATTTGGCCCATATCGCTCTAAACCCTTCCTATTCATATGCCCCATCTAGATGCCTTTTAAATGGTGTCATTGAATCAGCCTCAACCACTTTCTCTGGCAGCTCATTCCATACACACATTTCCCCTGCCTGAAAATATTGCCCCTTAGGTCCCTTTCAAATCTATCCTCTCTTACCTTAAACCTATGCCCTTTAGTTCTGGATTCCCTCACTTTGGGGAAAATACTTTGTCACCTTATTCCATGCCCCTCATAGTTGTTTAAACTTCTATAAGGTCACCCCTCAGCCTCCAACGCTCCAGGGAAAATAGCCCCAGCTTATCCAGCCTCTCCCTGTAACTCAAAACCTCCAACTCTGGCAACATCCTTGTAAATCCTATGCTGAACCATTTCAAGTTTCACAACATCTTTCCTACTGCTTACGCTCTTCTTTCGGCGGTACGGGAAACAGACTTTGGAGCGAATTAATGTGGGCAGTTTGTTTATCGAGTGAGTAACTCAGAGACAGTTTAAAACCCAACAGTGGCTAGGAATGAGTTAAGAACCAGTGCCATTGGTCAAATGCTAGATGTGAGACTTTCAGTCATGGAATATACATCTGATTTGTTGACTTGCACCTGAAGCAAGAGTGTGCTGTGTTTTGTTATATGGGTGACCAAGTTCAGAATAACATCGTTGATGCCTTAAAATGGAAAAATCTGAAAGATGCACAACATTTGAAGAAAGCAAAGATGAATAAATGTTTCAGATATAGACATCTTATCAAATCCCACATATGCCTTCTGTTTATTTCCTGCCTTTCTTCTTGTCTCACTCTATCTTCCATTTTCAGTCTCTTTTCGTAGATTCGTGACCATTTTCCTTCCTGACATCCTCCACACAAAAGGTTGAGAGATTTAAGAAAGGTTCTAGATGTAGGCACAGAGAAATAGTTGCTACGGATGGAAGAGCTTGAATTACTACAGGTCAATGATTTAACATGAATCGGAAAAATGTCAAAGGTGACCAGAGGGTAATGTTACTTATGCAGCGGCTGTTATGACCTGGAATGGATTTCCAGAGAATGGTGGTGGCAGATTCACTTGTGACTTGGAAAATGAAATTGGGAAAGTGCCTGAAGGATAAAATAATTGGACAGTTGGGGCTGGAACTTACTAAATCATTAAAGATCTGGCATGTGCTTAATGGGCCAATAGCCTCTTTCAGTGGCTGTTGACAAGACATGACTGTGAGAAAGTGAGGCAAAACAAGAAACATAAACAAAATTTGCTGGTGAAAGCTCAGCAGGTCTGACAGGTTTTATGGAGAGAGCGTTTTAGGGTTGAGTGACCCTTCCTCAGGTAAAACAAGAGATGGGCATGGAGGGTAGACTTTCCCAGCAATTCGAGAGGTGGGTGAAAAATACCTTTTGACTCTTTAGGTAGCAGTTGTAGATTGTAGACTTCAGTTATTACAGAATCAAAAGCAGTCTCCATTCTGTTATGGAATCCTAGAATCATGCACTTTAGGAAGAGGGTCACAGAGTCTGCACCAACAGATCTATTCTAATTCTACACCAGTCCCACTGTCCAAAACTTGGCCCATAGCCTTGAATGTTATGACATTTCAAATGCTCATCCACATACTTTCGTAAGGTTGTGAGGCTTCTTTTCCTCTGAGGCAGTATGTTCCCTCAAATCTCCTCTCAACCTCCTGCCCTTCACATTAAAATTATGCTCCTCGTCACTGACCCTTCAACGAGGGGAAACTGCTTAATTCTGTACAACCTGTCCTTGCCGTTCATAAACTTATACATCTTAATTAGGTCATATCTCAGCATGTTCTGCTGTGAAGAAAATGGGCTGAGCTTACACAGCCTCTCTTCATAGCTAAATTATCCACTATCCAACTCGCAATATCAAGAGAGCAAGACAATGGGAGATCTCTTGTGTGAAACTTGCCCTAAATACATCTGAGTTAGTTTCTCTACCTCTTTCTAACTACTGTTGGTGTTATGTAATTATGTCTTGTATTTGACTGAGCTCAGAGAAAGACTGTGGTGAATGATATCTGAGTAGGATCTATAATTATTCTTGATTACAACAGTACCAACCCAGTATTAACGAGTCCATTGCAGTTTTAGGACTAAATTTCCTTAGCACTTGAAAGTGTGCAAAATAAACATAGCACCAGAAAGTAGCAACTAGAAGAGAAGATGTGTTTATGTAGCACTTCTCACAATCGTAGGATGCCCTAAAGTGCTTTACAACCATGAGTACTCTCAAAATGTCGTGAGAGTTATTGCTGTAGTAAATGCAACATGTGATTCTAAAGGCATCAGAAACAGTTAACAAGTCTTTTTGTTGTCTGTTAACTTCACAACAGGATAAGCTAAACCATATGATTCAACTATGGCGTAGAGTGACAGAGTCAGAAAGTTGTACAGCATGGAAACAACTCATCCATGCCTACCAGATATCCTAAATTAATCTAGTCCCCATTTGCCAGCACTTGGCTCATATCCCTCTGAACCCTTCCTATTCATGTACCTATCCAGATGCCTTTTAAATGTTGTAATTGTATCAGCCTCCACCATTTCCTCATTCCGTACATACATTATCCTCTACATGAAAAAGTTGCCCCTTATGTCCCTTTTAAATCTTTCCCTACTCATCTTAAACCTGTGCCCTCTAGTTTTGTACTCCCCCACCCTGGAGAAAAGACTTTGACTATTCACTCTATTCATGCCCCTCATGATTTTATAAACCTCTATAAGGTGGTCACATTGAAATAACATTCCTGGTTTCACACCCACCTTTGGGTAAGATTTTTCCATGCAAATAATTAACATGATTATTATGGGCGCAAATAATTAACATGATTATTATGGGCACAAATTGATAAGGGACTTCAGGAAAATAGGATGATGGTCATTTTTCATGTGAATGCACAGAGAGGAAGCCTTAACAAGCTTCCTCACGCTGGTGGGTTTCATAACACCTTCAAACTTTACACAGATTACAGCGTGCGTATTGCATTCCCACACTTCATGTGTCTCAGATTATCTTTGTTTTCCCACAGTCTTTCATAAGCATTGTCTGTCCTTTTACCCAAGGTCAGCTCTACCTTGCTAATAGTGCAGCTCCAATACTTTTAACCTGCCGTTGTACATCTGAGGTTCCCAGTTACTTTTACAAATAACTAAAAATTTAATTCCTACATAACCAAAACTGTTTTAACCCCTTGAATGACAGTGCATGCTTAAACTTGAATTTGGTTCACTAAATGAGGAGGGAAGTGATGGCCTAGTGATGTACAACATGGACTGTTAATCCAGAGTCCCTGGAATGTCCTGAGAACCTGGGCTCGAATTTTGCCATGGTGACACGGGGAATTTGAATTGAATAAATATTTGGAATTACAAGTCTAACGATGGCTGTAAATTGATTGCTGGGGAAAACCCCATCTGGTTCACTAATGCCCTTTCGGGAAGGAAACTGCTGACAACATCTGTATGGACTACACGTGACTCCAGACCCACAGTAACATAGTCGACTCTTCACTGCCTTCTGGGCAATTAGGGATGAGAAATAAATGCTGGCCTTGCCCTCAGCACTCTGAATGAATTCTTTAAACAATTAAATTTGATTATTTGTGTAACTGTTATATCAATGGTCACATACAAGGGATTGTGAAGAATAGATGGAACAGTCTGTTTGAGGGAGACCTGTATTTACAGAGAATAGTGATCTGTGAGATAGTGTAAATAAAAAGTTTGAAGAAGTCTATGGGGGTCAGACTGCAGTCACTCACAGATAAGGAAGAGTACAGACCACAAACCACTGCTCGGTACAAGGATAGGTGTCTCTCCAATGTGCTGAATGGAACCCTTGAGCTACAAAACTTAAGGCAATACAAGTCACAAGTTGCCAATTTGCTCACAGCAAGCTCCCATAAATGACAATATGATAATGACCAGATAATCTGATTCAATTTATTGATAGCAGGTTCAGCATTGGTCAGGGTGCAGAGATAACCTCACCTGTTCTTCATTGAAACCGTGTCATGGGATCTTTCACTGACAGCCTCTGAGCCAGGGCCTTAGTTCCATAGCTCATCCAAAGGCTGGCAACTGTGATGGCATAGCACGTAGTATGTCGACTAGAATGTTTATTGGGCACAAGTTCTGGAGTGATAATTGAGCTCACTACTGCCAGGACATGAGTATTAGCAAGTGAGACCACAACACTGAATGGGTGCACAAAAACAGAAGTTGCTGGAAAAGCTCAGCAGGTCTGGCAGCATCTGTGAAGAGAAATCAGAATTAACGTTTTGCATCCAAAATGTTAACTCTGATTTCTCTTCACAGATGCTACCAGGCCTGCTGAGCTTTTCCAGCAAATTCTGATTTTGTTTCAAATTTACAGCAGTTCTTTCAGTTTCTAATCAGTGAATGAGTAGAAGTTGGCTATAAGGTGTTGGCTTTTTGACTTCAATAGGATAGCAGTATGAGAAGGAGGAATAGGGTATGCATTTGGGAGAGGCTTTCCATAGGCATTTCTTCTGAATGTTCACTGCAATTTCACTATGAGATGGTTGCAAACCCTTGTGAATTGAAGAAAATTACAGAGAAATTATGTAAATCTCCAGATTTTCTTCACAAGCAGAAGAAATGAGAAATTCTTTGATCAAATACTGAGTATTTGGTTTATTCGACATGTTGTCTCCATTTTTCTGGCAGTTGGAGGACAGAAAGTTTATTCGGAATTGGAGCCTTGAATTTCATGGTTTTGATATAAGGCTGTTAGTTGTTGGGGTGAGGAGGCCAGGAGGCCAAGATTTATTGATCAACTTGAAATGTGTGTTTGGTCATTGCTTTGTATGGGACCTTGCTGTGCGCAAGTTGGTCTCCTTGGGTCATGTCAAAGCACCCTGACCTGAGGGGTTTTTGAAGAGAAGAAGGGTTACACCCGAAATGTTGACTTCTCCACTTTCTGATGCTGCCTGGCTTGCTGTGTTCTTCCAGCCTCCTGCTTGTCTCCCCGAGGGGTTCTTGAGACAGGCTCTGTTATGGATTCCAGAAAACCCACGCTGGGTGGAGTCCATAAAACCCCACAAAACGTTACTTGGGGGAGCGGATATTCGACGCTGGAGGTGAACTGGGTGTAGGATGAGGGATCGGAATCTGTTTGGGTCTGCCACTAAAGCCTTGGCCATTTCCCACAGCTCAGCTCTCCCTCACGAGCGCACATCAATCTGTTCACTGAGTCGGCGCTTACAACCTGGTTCAACATTTCTCAGAGTGTCTGAACCGGGGGGGGGGGGGGGGGGGGGGGGGCTGTACATCTTGATTGAAATGGTGGAGAGCTGTTTTGAAACAATCAGGAATTAAATGATTGCGGCAAAATAAAGGAACCAAGCTGTCGACCCAAGTTACCTTTCAGCTTGGCATCCTCTTGACGAGAATGGAGGAGTGAAATGATGAAAAATGTATTCATAATGAGAGGCATTTAACCAGTAGGAACTTTCCCAAGGCGCCGTGTGACCTGGTCGAATGTAGTACAGGCACTGTATGGCTTTTGTACAAAATGCTGACAAGGGTGCCTTTGCCGAGCTGTAACCTCTGAAGGAACCCTCCTGTGTTGCTTTAATGTGACATCTCTTTCTCATATGCATATAATATTCATGGCCTCTCAGCTCAAACGAGATTGGCACCAATTAGCCTGGTTCAATGCTGCGGGCGCCTCTCCACTGGGAGCCTGATTGAAAGTGCAGAGACCTTTTCTGCACAAGATAACGTGTGAGGTTACATGAAAAGGGCAGCACTGCAGCTGGAGAACAGCCTGAGTTTGTGGAGCAGCACGCACAGAGATGACCCCCACCCCACTCCACCCCACTCAGTTCTGAGTAGCCATTTTGGAAGTGGCTGGATTTTATTCGGCACAGCAAATCGATTTTATAAACATGCCTCAATTCCACAAGAGCATTGGTGAGAGGGTTTATTCCCTCCCCACTTGATTTTGTAGCTCTTGTATTTGCTCTTGCCCCCACAGATTTATGATGATATCAGCAGGATGTTTTATCTCATCCCTTTTCCAGCAAGGAATTAGAGGAATAGAACTAAAGTATTATTAAACAGCAACATTCAATGCCTCAGGTGCTTTGCAATAAATGAAGTCGAGCGAATAGAAGAAATGTAGCAACCAACTTGCCCACAGCAAGGTCCCATAGAAAGCAATGACGAAACCCTCATTTCAAGTTGATCAATAAATGATGATTGGCTAGGACACCAGGGGATTAATCCTTTGCTCTTTTTCAAAATAACATCATAGGATTCTTCAGGTCCATTTGAGAGGGCAGAAGATCTTCGTTTAATGTCTCTCCAATTCTGGGAAGAGGGAATACATTGAAGACTGGACTGCAATACTGTGCCATAATCGAATAGTGGACAATTTCAAGTTAGAGTTGACCCATGACTTTTGGACAAAAATCAATCATTTTACATAAACAGCTCATTCATAGATCAACCCCCAACATTTGCCCCAAAAGTCTGAACACTTTGTATGGACCACCCGCTTGCCTTTGAAGTCAAACTTACCCTGGTACAAACCGAGTTGATTGACCCATAGCGTACTGCATTATTAAACATAGTTTTGGTCCTTTTGGTGCTACATTTAGGGATGGGGTTAGCAGGGACAGTCTTTGACCTGCAGACCCTACGATAGCAAGGTAATGGGAGAGGGAAGACTTCAATCTGTCTGAAATACGGGCCTTGGCCTCAAAATAAGGGGGGAGCAGACTTAGGACTGAGCTGAGGAAGAACTTCTTCACCCAAAGGGTTGTGAATCTGTGGAATTCCCTGCCCAGTGAAGCAGTGGAGGATACCTCATTGGAGGTTTCTAAGGCAACGATAGGTCAATGTTTGAACAGTAATGGAATTAAGGGTTATGTGAGTAAGCAAGTAAATGGAGCTGAGTCCATGATAAAGATCAGCCATGATCTTATTGAATGGTGGAGCAGCTCGATGGGCAAGATGGCATACTCCTGCTCCTAGTTCTTATGCCACATGTAAAACCTGACCAGCTACATTTTGACTAAAAGTTTTGTTGCAGAGGCTCAACGGTTTTTTTTTGCTTATCTTCTTTTCCAACGCTGATCAATTCACATCCCTGCCAGGATAGTGGACCTAACCCTTTGGTGCCAACATAGCCAGTAGGCCTTCATCACAGCCCCTCCTGTTCTTCCTTCATGTGGGAGTTTACTTGCTCATTAGCTTAATTCCTAGACACTGTATTTGACTGCAGAAAGAACTCAGCTAGAATTTGAAGACTTCTGCCAGCATACAGAAACAGTGATTGTCATAATGTTATCAGGCACACCACTGGTAACATAAAGTAGGAGAAAGTGGGGGCTGCAGATGCTGGAGATCAGAGTCGAAGAGTGTAATGCTGGAAAAGCAGAGCAGATCAGGCAGCATCCAAGGAGCAGGAGAGTCGACGTTTCGGGCATAAGCCCTTCATCAGGAATGAGCCTGGTAACATAAAGTGTCAGGTTTGTCCAAACAAGTGAAGACCAGTAAAACATGATAAAGTTGCTTAGCTTTAATGATCTGAGATGGTATTTTTGGATCTTGACATTTGAGCTTATTTTAAATAAATGTTAACTCCTGCTTAAAAATAGCATGCAAGGTATGTGGTATATGAGAGCCTTAAGCCATTGTACAATACGTTCACTAACCAAGAAAACTATACTTGTACACTGTATAGATTCTGCATATTCCACATTGCTAGGCTTATGGTTTGGATTTGGGCCAAGCTTATATGTATGATGTCCCCTGGTTGACTCCTAGACATCGCTAACTTCAAAGGTGTATTGATCGACATCAACACTTTTCCTGTCATCTGTCAGATTTAACTTGGCAATGCGATTTTTCTTTCTCAAAACAGGGTGGGAACCACCTTTCCAAGATTCCAATGAACAATGGATGGATGTATTTTCCATTTTCCCCACCCTAGTGATATTAGTGCGGTCAGAAAAGAAATGTGGAATTTGCATGGTAAAATGGTTGCAACTGTCAGATTATTTTGGATAATGCATAGAATCTAAGTCTCCTGCTGGTGGCCAAAGTTTCCATTCAAAGGATCCAAATACTGGTTAGCACTGCTGCCTGACAGTGCCAGGAACCCCAGTTTGAGTCCACCGTCAGCCACTCCCTTTGTAGAGTTTGCACATTCTCCTCATGTCTGTCTGCTCCAGTTTCTTCCCACAATCTGAAGATGTGCAGGTTAGATGGACTAGGGAGCTTCTGATAGCAGTCCTCAAGCAAACAGATTTTGTGTGGTTGTTATTCACTTCACCTTCAGTGCCTGAGGTTTAATTGTGTGTAGTATTTTGTAAAGGTATTTATGACCTTATTTCAAGAAAGCGACTCCTAGCTATTTTGGAAATAGTAAAGTCTGCAGATGCTGAAAGTCAGAAGCGATAAAATGTAGAGTTGGAAAAAGCACAGCAAGTCAGACAGCATTGGAGGACCAGGAAACGTGTGCATTGTAGGTGGTGGGTGGGCTTTGGGGAGTCAGGAAGTGGGTTTCCCAGTGAAATTACTCTATGACTAAGGATGCAGGGTCAACGTTTCGGGTCAGGACCCTTCCTCAGGACTTCTATCTATTTTGTTGGTTGATCTTTAAGCTTTTAGTTCTGAGATTAGATTCCCTGCAGTGTGGAAACAGGTCCTTCAGCCCAACAAGTCCACACCTACCCTCCGAAAAGTAACCCACCCAGACCCATTTCCCTCTGACTAATGCACCTAACACTATGGACAATTTAGCATGACCAATTCACCTGACCTGCACATCTTTGGATCTGTGAAGACTTTATCCCCACATGCATATGCCTGGTCTTCCTGAACTGCTGCATTCATTATGGTGAAACTATGCCCACAATGCTGTCAGGGGTAGGAATTTGACCCAGCAATGCTGAAGGAATGGTCTTATGTTTTCAAATCAAGATAGCATGTGGCTTGGAGGGGAGTTTGCAGTTGGTGGCGTTCCCATGTACCATGCCTTTGTGCTGTCAGAGGAACCTCAGTCAATTGTTACAGTCCATCATGTAAATGGTGCACACCAAGGTACTGTGTTGGTGGTGAAGAGGGTGAATGTCAATCAGATACCAATCAAGCAGGTTGCTCTGTCCTGGATGGTGTGGAGCTGCACTCATCCAGGATATTGGAGAATATTCCATTGTATTTCTGACTTGTGCCTTGGAGGTGGTGGGTGGGCTTCGGGGGATCAGGAAGTGGGTTTCCCAGTCAAATTACACTACTACTAAGGATAGAGGGTAGTTCATAACTTAGTTGGCATGGACGAATTGGAGCAAAGTGTCTGTTTCCACGCTGAATACTTCAATGATTGTAAATTGCCCCATGCTGTTGAGGGTTGCGCAGGCTAGGTGTATTAGTCAAAGGAAATACGGGGTTACAGGTCTATGGGCAGGGGGTTGGGTTTAGGTTGGATGGTCTATGAAGGGGCTGAATAGCTTGCTTCCATACTGTAGGGATGCTATGATAACAAGGTGTAGCTGCCCTTGGAAAGATAGAATCTTAGAAAATTACAGCACAGAGGAAGGCCATTCAGCCCACTGAATGAGTGCCAGCTCTTTCACAATACCATTACTCACCCTTTCCCTCTATCTCTGCAGCCAGTTTGCAGAGAGCAAGATCCCAATAATAAAACAATGACTAAATCTTGTGCTTTGGTGACATTGCTTGCACCTGCCACAGCTCATTAAAGGAATCATACTCTTTTGAAATCGACTTCTCTGAACATTTAAAAGGAACATACAAGATTCAAACACAGCTTGGTGTCAACACGAGAATGATACCAGCCTTTAATGTCTTCGAAGACCTCATTTTTCTTCTTCTGTGAGACACTGAATGCACCAGCAGATTTAGATAGCTGCCCCGTCTTTTGCTGCTGTGTCATGATCAATTAATGATGTTGAAGGGACACAAGACTTTGCGCTTCTGTTTACCTGTCAGCTCAGTGGAACAGCTCTTTTTTCATTGTGGTTTTACTTCGTTCTGTATTCTCTCTCCCAACTCCGTCTCTTCTCATATTCCTCCTCCAGTAGCCCCCTCTCTGACCTTCCACCCTGAACACAAGATGAACCTTCAAGCAATGTTAAGTAATCAATGATGACCCAATGGTTTACCCATTAGCTGATTGATGAATCAACTTTACATTGAAGTTCACTAATGATACCCATTGATCAAAAGTTTTGTCACATCTAGAATAACGGTTGTCAATACTGACCCGCTCAAATAGAAACCTGATGATAGATGTCTTTCAAATTCCCCTTCTGTTTTTCTGATGACATTGACTCCCTTACTGGGATCTCATCCCAGGGGAAGATATGAACCTCTAACCAAGATGGGTTTATTCACATGTTATTATGTTGCTAGTAGTGAAGGTTTAATAATGATTTGGTTTGATTCACTAATATAAAACACATTTCAGCTGGAATTGTGAAACATAATGTCAATATCTGCTTTCAAATGGAGTTCTTAACCTTTCGTTTCAATGAACCCCTTGATTTAATGGTTAAACAACTATAGTTTTTATACTTCTTAGCTTAACTGCTTTTAATGCTCATCTTAACTAAATGGCTTGTCAGATTAATTTAGAGAGTACCAAGAGTCTGACACATGGACTGCAGCGGTTCCATAAGGCAGCTCATGATCACCTTCTCAAGGGCAACTGAAGACAGACAATAAATGCTGGCCCAGCCAGTGACACCCCCATTGTAGAATCCCTACAGTGCGGAAAAAGACTAATCGGTGCATTGATTCTGCAATGACCCTCCGAAGAGCATCCGACCCAGACCCAGCCTCTACCCTACCTCCGTAACCCCGCATTTACCATCCGACAAGTGAATGAATAAAAGGATATCATATTGTAGCACTGAAGTCAAGTTTCATCATGCCAAATTTCTTTGCAGCCAATTAAATACCTTTTGAGGGGTAGTCACTATTGCATTGCAGAGACAATAGGTTTGCAACATCTCATTGTCTGACCCACCAAATGAGATTGTCCTTTTTCTATGCAATGTTGGTGGAAGGTTGGTCATTGACCTGCACACCAGAAAGAAAATTCCTCTCCTCTTCTTCAAAGAGTATTATGGGACCCCTGACTTCATTCTGAGAGGGCTGAGGAACCTCAGTTTAACTTCTCATCTCGCATGTTGACCTTTGTTGTGTAATGTTGGCCATTATCACAAGCAAATTGGAATGCAGGTATAAAGAAGTCTTTCTTCAATTGTATATGGCATTGATGTGTGACCACATCTGGAGCTCTACATGCAGTTTTCAGCTCCATATTTAAGGAAGGATATACCCACATTGGAGATAGGACAGCAAAGACTCACTTAGTCCATGGGATGAGGAGGTTGTCCCATGGTGAGAGGTTGGATAAGTTGGGGCAATGTTCTGTAGAACTTAGAGGAATCAGGCGGAATCTCATCCAAGACTTGGAAGGGGCTTGACAGGATTGAGACAAAGAGATTATTTTTCCCCTGGTGATTGGGAAATCTAAGTCAGGTGGGGGTAAAAGTTTAGGTAAAGGCAATGATCATTTACAACTAAGATAAAGAGAAATTCCTTCACTCAAAGCATTGTGAATCTTTGCAATTCTCCATCTCACAGTGTTGTGGTTGATCAATTGTTAAACATCAGCCATTTGGAGGCTAGGACAGACAGATTATTTTTAGTCTTTCACGGGAGTCAAGGGAATGGAGAATCGGTGAAAAACTGGTGTTGCAGCTCACAAACAACCACGATCATATTGAATGGGAGAGGAATCTTGATGGGCCAAATGGTCTTGTCCTGTTTTTGTGTGAAAGTTAGCATGACTGACAGGAAAAGAAAATTCCTTTCATTTGGAGAAAAAGCAAAGAAATGGAAGTAATGTGGTGGATCTTTCAAAAGAGCTGGCATAGGCAAGCAGACTGAATAGCCTGATGTTTGCAGTGTGATGCTGAATACAAATATGATGGTTCAATTTTATACTTAGGGAAAATTTGAAATAACTTGTTAAGCAGCCAAATAACCTGAAACTTTAACACTTCGTCAGTTGTCAGTAATGAGAGTGTTCCAATAGGCAATATAGATTTGTTAAATCAGCATACAGTGTAAAATTTATAATCTATGTCAAGTTAGATGGACAGAACCATTCAGATTTCACTTGAATGGAAGTGTCATCCTTTATAACTGACTCTTGCAGAGTTGGTAATGTTATGGCATAGTTGCATTTCTTTTATCAGATTTTGCAGACTCATTAGGCTTTCAAAACAATTCTGCTTTCTTCAGATTAGATTAGATTCCCTACAGTGTGGAAACAGGCCCTTTGGCCCAACCAGTCCACACCGACCCTCTGAAGAGTAACCCACCCAGACCCATTTCCCTCTGACTAATTCCCCTACGGGCAATTTAACATGGCCAATTCACCTGACCTGCACATCTTTGGACTGTGGGAGGAAACCGGAGTACCCGGAAGAAACCTACGTAGACATGGGGAGAACATGCAAACTCCACACAGACAGTCACCCAAGGCTAGAATCAAACCTGGGACCCTGGTGCTGTGAGGCAGTAGTGCTAACCACTGCCGCCCCTAATAACTATGCACTCTGTGGCAACTATATCGAGTAGTAGTTATAATAAGCCCCCTCACTGCTCCAAAACAAAATGTTAACATTCTCCAGTATTTAGGAAAATTAGAGATGATTCTTATTCAAAATTAGGCTACGCTCATTTAATTCAGGGATGAGAAGTTTTAACCCTGGGAGGATAGTGCAACACACCCTTCCACAGAAGGCAGTGCTGGTGGGATCATTGAATATTTTTAAGGTAGAGTTAGATAGGTTGCTGGAAGACAGGAGAGTCTAATCAAAATTGGTATTTGTTTGGAATGTGAAATTCCAAATGCAATGAGATCAGCCATGTAATTTTTGAATGGCAGACCTACTCAGCAAGGCCTACATTTGCTCCTAGCTTAATGGTTCGTATGTATGTTTGCATTCAAACTAATACAATTTTCGGAGAGTCCACACATTAGAGTGCATAGGCTTAATTAAAGAAGCCAGTGATTTAAACTGATACAAAGAGACATTTCTTCACTCAAGGGCTTGTGAATCTTTGGAATTCTCTTTCCTGAAGATCAGTAAGTGCTCATTCATTGAGTTCTTTTTTTTGTCTGTTATTCTCTAATGCAATGCAAACATGGCCAAACATTTGTAACCTGTTCTACTGCCCTTTACAGTGTGGTTGTTTTAGAATCAATCACATTGCTGTGGGTCCAGACTCATATGTCGGCCAGACCAAGTAAGGTTCACATATTTCCTCATGGTCACGATCTCTGAGACAGGTTTTTAATTCCAGACTTGCTAGTTGCCTGTGGTAAGACATACTGGAGCAATAGTCAATCTAATGTGCGGGACAAACTCTGACTTCTGGCCCCTCCCACCCCCTTTATAAGTTGATCCTTGATTTTTAGAACAAAAGTCCCTCATTTTTCATCTACCTTGAGCTAGTTTTGAAACCAGAAATAGTCCAGTCAGTCTTTTATTTGCACAAATGTTCTTTTCGCATTTAAGCGTGAGAAATATCAATGGATAACCCCAGACAGACAGGCCCTGTGGTATTCAGCACAGCCCTTCAAAAGTAATACTCATGTAAAAGTTAAACTTGCCCTCCACTTCGTTTTTGCCATGGTCTGGGAAATTGTGGGGAAACTCGGCAGCATCTGAGTTCTGAAGAAGTGTGACTTGGACTCCATAAGACCATAAGAAATAGGAGTGGAAGTAAGGCCATTCGGCCCATCGAGTCCACTCTGCCATTCAATCATGGCTGATGAGCATTTCGACGCCACTTACCCGCGTTAACTCAAAACGTTAGCTGTGCTTTCTCACTGCCAGACCTGCTGGGTTTCTCCAGCACTTCCTGTTTTGTTTCAGATTTTTAGTACATAAATCATTGCTTTACTGCTGTCTCAAAACATGATGCTTTTGGGTGCGAAATGAATTGAGGTTCACAGGGATGATGACCCAGGGAGATCTTCAGCCAAAGGAAGAAAGACACAGAAGACAACAGCCGCTGTATGGTTTTGAAATTAAGTTGATGTAATTTAATAAGGGTTTTATTGGAAAAGTGTATTGTTATAGAGTTGGAGGCAAGTGATAAGCAGTTAAGAGAAAGGGGGCTTAGAGTTGTGAATAGTTGTTGTTTAATGTTCACTTTTAGAGTTAAATAATAAATTGATATTTTTTCTTTAAATAGTAGAATTTGGGAGTTCTCTGTCACTCATATTTTGACAGATTATGAGGCAAGGTGAGCTTTTCTGAGTGTTTGGTTGAATTAACAGAAGGGTTCCTGAACTCACCCCAAATCCTTCAAAGCAAAGGAGACCAACCCATGGGCAAAAGGAAGTGTTCACCTCTGGATTTAACATAACACAGAATATTTGGTGCAGGAATCATTGTATTTAGGAATTTTCCACAATTGGTGGCATACATTTTTACAGAATTGTTACATCTGCGACACGGTGGCACAGTGGTTAGCACTGCTGCCTCACAGCACCTGAGACCCGGGTTCAATTCCCGCCTCAGGCGACTGACTGTGTGGAGTTTGCACATTCTCCCCGTGTCTGTGCGGGTTTCCTCCGGGTGCTCCGGTTTCCTCCCACAGTCCAAAGATGTGCAGGTCAGGTGAATTGACCATGTTAAATTGTCCATAGTGTTAGGTAGGGGGATGGGTGGGTTGCCCTTCGGCGGGTCGGTGTGGACTTGTTAGGCCGAAGGGCCTGTTTCCACACTGTAATGTAATCTAATCTAATCTAATCTCTGGTAACAGCAATTCAAGACAGCAGGTGTTTTTTTCTTTAAATCCTGTCTATGAGAAATATTTTCCCATAGCAAGGATGCACCAGACCACAACACCTTGGGACCTTTTCCATGGGCCACTGCCTAAGATACTGGAAAATTAATGCCACCGCAGGCTCCTGTCGCATGAAGGTGTCACCTTCCATTTATTTTGGCTTGTCAACCTCGTTTGACTGCTCAGGATGTAAATGCACACATTTTGAAATGCAACACAGGCAGATTTACTCAACAATCCATCACTAAAGCCCTAACTTTGGTCAGCTTTACATCTTCCTGGGAAATTTTTCTTGGTGTATCAATTAGTTTGTAAGCATGCACATGGTATAAATTCCATCAGGTTCAGTTGCGCTATCACAGAGCAATGAAGTTGAACTTATTCTTTCAATCTTTCTGCAATGCAACGTCCCTGAACACAAAATGAATCATGTATAAATATACCTTAACCATATAGGCAGCTGTGACATGATTATACCTTTTGAATCATAGAATCCCTACAGTGTGGAAACAGGCCATTTAGCCCCCAAGTCCACACCAACTCTCCGAAGGGTATCCCACCCAGACCCTATTACTCTACATTTACCCCTGACTGATGCACCTAATCTACACATCCCTGATCACCACGAGCAATTTAGCATGGCGAATCCACCTGACCCACGTGTCTTTGAACTGTGGGAGGAAACTAGAGCACCTAGAGTAAACCCATGCAGACACGGCGAGAATGTGCAAAATCCACACAGACAGTCACACAGGGCTGGAATTGAACCTGGGTCCTTGATGCTGTGAGGCAGCAGCACTAACCACTGAGCTACCTGCTTTTGTGCACTACAAGTTTCCATAAGCAGCAAAGAGGAAAAGCTTTTTCACCCAGGGAGTGGTGGGAGTCTGGAATACACTGCCTGGAAGCATAGTTGAGGTGGGAACCCTCACAACCTTTAAAAAATACTTGGATGAGCACTTGAAGTGTCATAACATTCAAAGTTGTGGACCTAGTGCTGAAAGGTGAGATTAGTGTAAGTAAGTAAGCAGGACATACTTGATGAGTTGAAGGGCCTCTTCTCCTCTGTATGATTCTATGAGATGAATGACCTGTAAATGTCTTGAAGACTTCAATCATCACCCCTTAATCTTCCAAATTCTAGAGAAAACAGGCCTAATTTGCAAAGTCTCTCCTCATAATCTAACCCCTGAAGTCAAGGTATTTTGCTTATATACTCCCTCTCATGCCAATACGTGCCTCATAAAATGATTTTTAATTGAATGAATCATTTTCCCAGCTCGGAACCGCCCTAAGGCATTGTGCATCAGCTTGGGGAATATTCTATCTTAAATTGCTACCAAATGCTTTCTGTCATCCTGTGCCCATTTCATGAGGGGGTCAGATAGAGTTCAGGATAGTGGTTGAGGAACATAGCCTAGCACCAAACCCTGGACCATGGGGAGTCTGTGGAAAAATATGGCAAGATTGAAAAACTAGGGATCTCAGTGTCCAGACAGAAAATCCAACTTTGTACCCAATGTTTGAATGGCAAAATGAGAATCTTCCACTTGTGAGCAGTAAGGGGTCTGTTTGCATGTATTAACAGCTCAGCATTATCTACGTTTTGCATAGGGTACATAGCAGCTCCAGCTCCCCACTAGCTCTGCCAGGCCATACTCTGGGCCAGCAGTCCCTGACACCTCAGGGAGTCCTCCATGGGTAGTGACTACCTGAATCCTACCCCCCACCACCCTTGGAGGTTGGTATCAGGCAAGCGTCAATCTCACTGCATCATCATTCCACCTCACTCAGATTGCAGTCCATCCACTTCAAGCCTGCAATATGGAATACCTTGCATTGTAATGCTAGTGCCAAGCATTACAGGGTGCAGGGTCAGGCACCCATCTCATGGTTTGGGCCAGAGTGCATCTCTGGGCTTTTCACTCACTTTCTTAGCCCTCACTCACTATCTGACTACATGGAAGCTCATAGAATCCCTGCCTTGCCTTGCTGGCCTTGTCTTTTGTGCATTGCCACATTATTCAGAACTCACTGGCTCACTGTGCTTCTGTCTTGCCTTGCCTCTTCATCGTAGGCAGCCTCTTCCAAACCCATGACCACTGTCATCCAGAAAGACAATGCAGATGCACGGGGACACTCACCACTGCAAGTTCCCCTCCAAGACACACACCATCCTGACTTGGAAATATACTGCCATTCCTTCACTGTCACTGGGTCACAATCCTAGAATTCCGTCCCGGGTGGCTCTACCTACAGCATATGGACAGCAACATTTCAAGCAGGCAGGTCACATCCACCATCTCAAGGGTAACTTGGGATGGGTAATAAATGCTGGGCCCAGCCAGCAATGACCATGTCCCACAAGTGAATTAAAAAAACGTCTCCTTCGGAAAGGCCTGACCCTTATTGTGTTCCACAGGCAACTCTCAGATGAAAGGCGGAGCATTGCCCTGGTCAAGGGCCCCGAGAGTCAGACGTTCCGACTTCCAAGTGCTGCTGGCCAGAGGTTAGCAGCTCATGTCAACAGCAGTGGTGCTGGGCAGGCTGTGGTTGTTGCTAGGATGTTAAGCCCCCACAGCCCAGAATCAATAAGCTACTCCTTAGGTAAGTAATGTTGGGAGAGATTGATGGGAGCTGAGTGGAGGCTGTTGATAGGGGAGGAATTGGGGGGAGCGGGGATGCAGAGTGGTATGTTTCCAACTGCAAGGACCATGGGTGCCATTGGAGGTCTACAAACTCCAATGACTCCCATGTCTCTGAGTCGCATCTGCCAATCAGGCTCTGAACACCATTGTAGGAGGGATTACCCTGCTTCCACCACCGGATCACATGTTCACCTATTGCCCATGTGGTTAGGTAGTCAGTTAGCTCAGTTGGCTGGGCAGCTGGTTTATAATGCAAAATGACACCAGTAGCATGTGTTCAATTCCTGCATCAGCTGGAGCTACCATGAAGGACTCTCCTTCTCAACATCCCCCCCCTTGCTTGAGGTATAGGTTAAACCATACTAGTCAGCTATTTCTCTAATGAGAGAACAGCCCTACAGTCTTGTAGGACTATGTCAAAAATCACCCAATGCCAGGTAATAATCCATCAGGTTTATTTGGAAGTACAAGCTTTTGGAGAGCTGCTCCCTCATCAGGTAGGCAGCAGGGTAGGATCATAGGATACAGAACTTATAGTCCTATGATCCTGCCCCACTAGCTACCTTAGAAAGGAGCAGCGCTTCAAAAGCTTGTAATTCCAAATAAAACTGTTGGACTAAAACCTGGCATTGGGTGATTTGTAACTTCAATCCCCCCCAGGCTAACACCAGCACCTCCACATCCTTACAGGACTATGGTGACTTTACCTTGACACTGTGGGGTGATAGACCACCCTCCACTGGATGAATACCATTCATTATTGGTCATTTAAGGGTCACTTAGGAACCTCAAATCACTGAAGAGTGGGATGTCCAACCACGGCCAGTCATGCTGGATTTAATTCTGGAGGAGATCGAAAGATAAAGGCATTCAGGCATGTCAGTATCCCTCCTAGTTAAAGCCCTTCTGACCCTCAAACTCACCGTGTAGGAGGTCAGCAACGCCTCCCATTGTACATTCTCTTCTTGCGGCTGATTTTTTGTCCTGCAACACAATAAGTAAAGACTTGGCAGAAACATGATCTGTGAAAGAATTAAATGTTGAAGTTCAATGTCATATTTAGGCAAAAGAGATAATCATGCAGAAAGATAATACCACAATAAATTATACAGGTTCTATCTCTGCAAATTTTATTATTCAAATGTTCATGAAAACAATTTCATTTGTTCCGCTAAAAACTAGAGTGTAAATAGTTCAAAGAGACTTGTTTGCTGTAGATAAACATTATTGAAGTTTAAACCATGTGATGAGTCCCCATGTAATTTTAAATAGGATAAAAAGAGTATGAATTAATTGTTACAGAATCAACTTTTCTTATTTTGCAAGGACGCTCATCATTGTCCAGATTTTTAAACAAGAAATCCTGAAGGGTTAGGATCTAAAATGGGATTATATGCTGCCTTATTTATTTTTCCAAATGCAGGTCTGCATCCAGCATACAAAAGCTATTTTTAAATTCAAATATTAACCCTTTTGTTTCTGGAATTCCCATATTTCAACTTTTTGTCTCCTTTACTCCAAACTTGTTTCTCACCCCTATTTTACATGAGTCTAGTCCTCTTTTCCTATTTCCAGGAACTGTGAAGCAGTGTGTGGTGCACTACACAAAGAATTGTGTCTAGAATTACAATGTGTACCTGCACAAAATTAAATACATCAACTGTGGGCTCAATTTTACCAGAGAATTGGCCAGTTTCATGGAAGGTTTCTCTCTGTGAGCTCTGGTGAGTTATCTCGTGCCGTTCTCTGCTGTCCACCTTGTACCACTGCGATGCTGCCTTCACGTTATGGTGCTGACAAGCCAACTGGAGTACTCAGCAAAGTTGGCATCTTCCTGGATTTCCTCCACCTGTCCCAGCCGTGTACCAGGCGAACCTCTGCTAGCCAGGAATACCCTTCCCCACGCACGTCATGTGAGGGAAAGTTCTTGAAGACACTTTGGTGGCACAGGTGGTACCTTGTAAAGCCTCACATTCGTAAATGTAGACAAGCCGACAGAGTGGTGAAGAAGGCATTTAGCATGCTTGCCTTTATCGGTCAGAGCACTGAGTACGGGAGATGGGATACCATGATACACCTGTACAAGACTTTGGAGTACTGCATACAATTCTGGTCGCCCTGCTATAGGAAGGATGTTATTAAACTGGAAAGGGTGCAGGAAAGATTTACAAGGGTGTTACTGGGACTGGAGGGTTGGAGTTATAAGCAGAGGCTGCATCAGGTGGGTATTGTTTCCTTGCAGCTCGGGAGGCTGAGGGGTGACCTTTAGAGGTTTATAAAATCATGAAGGTCATAGATAAAGTGCATAGCCAAGGTATTTTTGCTGGATAGGAGAGTCCAAAACTAGGGGGCATAGGTTTAAGGTGAGAGGGGAAAGAGCAACCTGAGAGCAATCTTTTCACACGGAGGGTGGTGCTTGTACAGAATGAGCTGCCACAGAAAGTGGTGGAGGGGTACAATTAAAAGACATTTGGACAGATCGATGGACAGGAAATGTTGAGAGGGATATGGGCCGAATGCAGGCAAGTGGGACTAGTTCACTTTAGGGAAGTTGTCACCATGGACGAGTTGGGATAAAGGGTCTGTTTCCGTGCTGCATGACTCGATGACTCTATGTATTTCCACTTCACATCATCACCTAAAAGCAAAATGCTGTGGATTCTGGAAATCTGACATAAAAACAGAAAGGGCTGAAGAGACTCAGCAAGGCTGGCAGTCTCTGTGGAGACAGAGAGAAACAGAGTTAACAGTCCAAAGTAACTCTTCAGAACTTCTGTTTCTTTCTCTCCACAGACCTGCTGAGTCTCTCCAGCACTTTCTGATTTAATTACATTGTCACCAGTCTTATTGACTGTCGTGGTAGCTGCAGCTACAGGAATGAACCTACACGAACTATCCATCATTAATACTATACCGTGGTTACACCCTGTTAATGGAATGCTACTCTGTCTCTAATGTCCAAAGTATTATTGTTCAGGACTGACCAGGGTCAAAACTGAAACGTAATTTAAATGTGGTGAATGCCAACAGTCTTGTGATTGGTACACACTGCTGTTATTGGGTGTTGCAGGTGGACGGAATGGATGTTTTTTTTATTAACCCCCACACTACCACCTAAGTGCGGTAGTGCTTACTTTTTCCCCAGCACCCATGGTGTGTGTGTGCAGGTGTGAGACACAGTGAAAGACACAAAGTGCACGAATCTTTATTCAATTTCCACCACCAGGAAGATAGGAAAGGAATGGATGTTTTTGGATGGGGAGCCAATCAAGTGAACCAGATGGTTTCAAGCTTCTTGAGTGTTGTTAGACCTTCATTCATCAGGCTAATGTGGGTCTCTCATTGGCTCTCCCAGCAAGACAATGGACTTAAATCCCAGCCAATAAAAAAAGTTAATGTGAGGAGAGGGAGCTAGGAGTATATCTGCACAGAAATCCAAGGGTTGCAAAACAGGTAGAAAAATTACTTGAGAGATTCGATGGGATACTTTCATACGTCAACTGAGGTTGATCAATGAAGAGCAGGATTGTCATTCTAGAGCTGACTAAAACACCGTGTCCAGTTATGGCTGCACTTTATGGGAGGGATGTGAACGCGCAGAAGAGATTTACAAAGATTTATTCCACGTAAACTATGATGAGGGGTTTAGATGGAATGAATAGGAAGGACTTGTTTTCCTTAGTGGGTAAGTCAGTAACCAGGGGGAGATGGATTTTAAAAGCTATTGGTTAGAGAATTAAAAGGAAGTTGGGGAGACTTTTCTTCGGCCAGAGAAGGACAAGGTGTGGAATTCATTGCCTGAAAAACTATTACTGCAGGCAGAAACCCTCAAAACACTTTTAAAAATCTCTAGGATTCACATTAGCATGTGAAGTGCCATAACTCCTAGGTCTATTGGACTAAGAGGTGGATATGGAGATTACACTTGATTGTAATTTCAGCCAGCACATAGAGGATGGGGTAAATGGCTACATTCTGTGCCATAGGTTTTCAATGCTTCAATATAAGTTTATGTTCAATGCCTCAGTCCTCACTGTACCTCTTGTGTGTATCCCCTTCAATCAGAAATATACAGTAATTGCTTATCCTGAACACTTATGAAGTGGATATACCTCAATGCCCCTCAATCAGACTTTTGATTACATTAGAAGCTCGAGTCCTGGAATCTTTTGCAGCTTGCTCCCTCACCTCCATTCTAGTTTGCCCTTCTGGATGCAGTTCAGTCCAATTGCTCCCTGCTCCAACTCACTACTGCTCACACACTGTGTGCAGATTACTCACAGTCAGTCCAACTCACTCATACTGCGTCCAGATTATTCACACTGGGACCAGCTCACTCACATCCAGTCCAGCTCACTCATACCTGGACCAGATCACTCAAACACAACAGCCTTCTGCCTTTAAGAAAGCAGGCAAAAGGGCAATAGCATGGAAAGCATATTCTAATCAGTACATTATACCTGCTGTTATATATTGCTGATGAAAAAGAGATGTTCACAATGTGACTCACTTAGTCTTACCACAAGCTACATATAACCAAATGCAGTGACCTCTCCTTTACAAGCAGAAAAAAAAACACGTCCAGGCATTGTGCTTTGTTTTGAATTGATATAAAGTATGGAGGTCAATAGTTTTCTGGTACTGTCTTGAACAGAGTAAACTTGCCATTCAATCAACACCTGAGGCTCACGCATATAAATTGTTACTCCCTTTGAAAGTTGGTATTTCTGTCCTGATGAACGCAGGGTACAAACGTTTGATAACATACTCTTTGATGGCAAAACTCAAGTTTTGTATTGCCAAGCGAGCTGTGTCTTTGTGCAGGGCGATAAATAGATAGCAGATGACAAGGGAGTTGTTGGGGCTCAATTAATCGAGCCATTTAGTGACCATAAATTGCACTGCATTGTGACAGTGTACATAGCTAAATTCAGTGGGAAATTTTGACAGCAATTTGCAATGGTATGTGTTAACTGAAAGCGTAACAGGAATAAGGTCTGTGGAAAGCAATTGCATGTATGTCAGAATTTTTGATAATCTGCTTGTTCTTCTTTGACATTGCACATGGGTTTCACGATAAAGTGTTGCCTTCACATTAGAAGCTCATGGATAGTAAAACCAGAAGTAATTTGGCTCCCATTTTAACATTACACATTCCCCTCTTGTTTTCTGATCTACCTTCCAAATGCCTCTGTCCCCTAGTTATAATGGAAGCATTGCCTCTGCAAACCTGCCCGGCTTTAATTAGACCTGGCTGTCAGCGGTGTGGATGGAGCCCCTCCTCTTGAGGGGTAAGCTGCAATTACAGAATGACAAACCTACTTAGGCAGCTTGCATTACAAACGCACACCTAGGAATTCAGGGCGGGAAATAGACACCTTTCCAGTAATTTGGAAGTTCTGGTTGCTATCAAAAGATTCGAGAGATAGCGGAGTAGGACGCATGCAGTATTAGCACTCCTATTAATATTAATGCAGTAATGAGTACACTAATTACAATTGTTTAAATAAAGACATTTAATATCAGGCTTGCTTGGAATAAGAAAAATTGTAATTAATGACCTTTTTTTTGCAGTGTGATTCCGTTGCTTATCAACCGTACCTATACAGATGTGTAGGTTTGTGTTTTTGCCTCCACGACCTGACAGTATCATCAGACAGGCTGGCTTTGAGGAATTACTGAGACTGGCAGTGCAAGGGACCCGAATTAACATCGGCAGATAGACTCATTAACCCCATACTCCTCGAGCAATTGTATCATTTCCACTCTGCATGTTAATTTCTCTTCAGTTGCTCCATCAGTTTCGATCACTTTTTTTTCCTGAACTGCGTCTGCTGATCATGCCATCAGCCCTCGCTATTCGAGCTAAACTAATAAACGGAATAATATAAATGCTGGCTAATAGAATGTTCTTCTTCGCTCACACCTTGCAACGCAAGGAATAGGCAAGTGATGTGCTTGTAATCTGTTGGAGTGAGACCTAGGGTTTCTGGTCGAACACAGAACTAAAATCAAAAGTCACACAACACCAGGTTGTAGTCCAACAGGTTTGTTTGAAATCATAACCTTTCGCCCCTTTGTCCTGATGAATGCAGGGCATAAACCTTTGATAACACACTCTGATAGCAAAACTCACGTTTTGTATTACCAAGCGAGCTGTGTTTTTGTGCAGGGAGATAAATAGATAGCAGATGACAAGGGAATTGGTCGGGCTCAATTAATTGAGCCATTTAATGGCCATTAAATTGCGCTGCATTGTGACAGTTTACATACCTAAATTCAGCTCCGAAAGCTTGTGATTTCAAATAAACCTGTTGGACCAAAACCAAGTGTCATGTGATTTCTGACCTTGTCTACCTCCTCATCACAGAATCAAGAGCCATTGCTTCACAAGAGTTGCTGCTCAAGTTGAGTCAATGCTTGGAAATTTAAAAACTCTGCACAGAAATGCCCCAGTTTTTAAACTCTGCCTTTTCGTAGCTCCAGCCAACAAAAGGAGCCCAAGACATTTAGTAAGCTTTTCAAGCAACACTTGAAATGGGATTAGAATAGAGAGACGCTTGATGACTAATGTGGAACATGATGGGCTGAATGACCTTTTCCTCTCTTGTAAAATCTTTGTGGCAGGATGACACATCAGGATTGGTAAATGTAAATGTTTTAAAACAGATGCTGGCCGTGCTGATGTTGCCCTTGTCCTACCAAAGACATTAAGAAATTTACTTTTTGCATAATGTGCAGTTTGAATTGGAATGCAATAGTACATAGGCTTACGGGAAGAAATTCTCAGTCACATTGAAAGTAATTGCTTGAAGGAGTTTAAAAAAAAACATGCAAGGTTATAGGAAAAGAGTTAGGCTTCAATTACATGTTGAAAAAGCTACCACAGGCTTTGTGGGCCAAATGGCCTCTCTCAAGTCTGTGCTAAACTGTGATTCCTGATTCGCTGTCTCCACACAACCCAATGAAGTCCATTGCAGTGTCGGCATTCTAGCTTAGGCACGCTGAGTGGAAGCTGGGGGCAGTTTCCTTTTCTTTTTCCCAACCAGTTTCTCTATATATGGGTGGCACAGTGGCACAGTGGTTAGCACTGCTGCCTCGCAGCGCCAGAGACCCGGGTTCAATTCCCCCCTTGGGCAACTGTCTGTTTGGAGTTTGCACATTCTCCCCGTGTCTGCGTGGGTTTCCTCCCACAGTCCAAAAATGTGCAGTTTGGGTGAATTGGCCGTGCTAAATTGCCCGTTAGGTGAAGGGGGGAATGCGTCTGGGTGGGTTGTTCTTCGGAGGGTCGGTGTGGACTTGTTGGGCTGAAGGGCTTGGTTCCACACTGTAAGTAATCTAATCTATAATTCTATTCCTTTGAGCCTCCAGCTCACTGGCAGGGAGATGATTTGCTTCAAACGGTCTTCCATATACTATTATTCTATACTAATTACATGTATTCCCAGGTGAGAAAAACACAGTCAGGGCCAACCATGCAGTAAATACTGCAGTGCCTTATTAGCAAGCAACTTCAAAAGCCATCTTCGCTGGGCTGGGAAGGGAAATTCTTGTTGACATAAAGCCTATTGGAGAAGCTTTTCCATCCCTTCCCCCAACAGCCCCCCAAACAAACTTGGTTACCTTATGTTTGTGGTGGGAGATAGCAACTCTGTTCAGAGCTGGTTGAGAGCTTGATAAAGCAATGCAATTGCGTGCAGCTTAATGTGACAGTTGACGAACGAGACTATTGATGGACGGCTCACTTTGATCGGCGGGAAAGTGGACGTGACCTCTCGTCGTGTTCGGGTTCTCCTGCAATGAGGATTGATTGACATTTGCATCCCGTCTCCATCTGATGAAGATGCTCAGCCTGTCTGTGAGGCTGACAGCAGCACTGTGTGACAGCCGTTCAATTAACCAGCCCGCCACTTGGCAAGAGTACAGACCCAGCCCTCTAACGCCCCCTCCACCCCCGCTGCCCAGGCACCAACCCCTTTCCCATAACCTCATCCACTTCCTCCTCCTCAAATCTCAGGGCCTCCGTTGCAATGATGTCTCCATGAACCAACGGTCATGGAACTTGAAGGGCTGATATGTGCCTCATGGTCTTTCTCTTGCCGTTTGGCAGTGGCAACAGGTACCCTGTGGTTGAGAAGGTGGTGGGAGGAGGAGTTTTATAATTCAGTTGCCAGGCTTTTCATATCTTTCCTTAGAGAGTGCATGTTGATGTGCTGTTCAATTGGAATGGGTGGTATGCATGATCCGCAGATGCCATGCTCTCATGAGCTCCAGGTGTACCCTCTCTCCGATAAGGGTCTGTGGGACGTCACCTGGGGCTGGAAGTTCCCCATGCATTCCTGAACTCCCCTCTGTGAGACTCAAAGGCTCACGCCTCTTACTAGTACATCAATGCTACTGTTAAGACACACAGTAAAAGGCACTGTTTAAATAGGTATCTATAGCACTTTTAGGGACACTTATGGTGTAGTGGTAGCTCCTACTTCTGAACCAGAGAGTCCAAATTCAAGTCCCACCTCTTTGATAAATGTATAATTTCTCTGAACAGGTTGATTACAAAATATCGAGAGCACTTGCAAGGAAAGACTTACATTCAAGGTCATGTGATTAAACAAATGGACTTGAAACTCTCTTGGAGTTTCTCCACACAGCTTTGAATCCTGCTTGATTTTACCCATGGATCAATAAAACTGTAAAGTTTCATAGTCCCACTCTCTCATTCAAGAGAGATGACTGATAGTGGTGTAACTTGAGGGTCATCACACCTCAGGTGAGGGGTGAAGTTAAGAAGGTAGGGCCTTCATAGTGACCCAGGAATTGAAACCATGTTGTTGCCTGCACTCTGTATCGCAAGCCAGTTATTTGAGTTAACCCACCCCCATCTGCCTGTAGAATCCCTACAGGATGGAACCAGGGGCAATCCAGTCCATTAAGTCCACACTGACCCTCCAAGCCAGACCCACGCCCGTGCCCTGTAACCCTGCATTTTCCATTGCCAATTCACTTAACCTGAACATCTTTGGACTGTGGGAGGAAACCCACGCAAACACAGGGAGAGCATGCAAACGCCACACAGACAGTTGCCCACAGGGTGGAATTGAACCTGGGTGCCTAGCACTATGAGACAACAGTGCTCATCACCAAGCCACTGGAGTTAATTATTGGCAGTGTGGAATGAAAAACCACATCATTCATGACAGTGCCCCTTTGAGAGATGGTCATCCATTCACTTAGAGTCATAGGGATGTACAGCATGAACACAGACCCTTCGGTCCAACTCATCCATGCCAACCAGATATCCCAACTCAATCTGGTCCCACCTGCCAGCACCTGACCCATATCCCTCCAAACCCTACCTATTCATATACCCATCCAAATGCCTTTAAATGTTGCAATTGTACCAACCTCCACCACTTCCTCTGGCAGCTCATTCCATACACGTGCCACCCTCTCCATGAAAAAGTTGCCCCATACGTATCTTTTATATCTTTCCCCTCTCACCCTAAACCTATGCCCTCTAGTTCTGGACTCCCCGACCCCAGGGAAAATACTTTGTCTATTTATCCTATCCATGCCACTCATGATTTTATTAACCTCTATAAGGTCAGCCTCTGATGCTCCAGGGAAAACAGCCCCAGCCTATTCAACCTCTCCCTATAGCTCAAATCCTGTAATCCTGGCAACATCCTTATAAATCTTTTCTGAACCCTTTCAAGTTTCACAACATCTTTCCGATAGGAAGGAGACCAGAATTGCCCGCAGTATTCCGACAGTGGCCTAACCAATGTCCTGTACAGCTGCAACATGGCCTCCCAACTCCTGTACTCAATACTTTGACCAATAAAGGAAAGCATACCAAACACCTTCTTCAATATCCTATCTACCTGCAACTCCACTTTCAAGGAACTATGAACCTGCACTCCAAGGTCTCTTTGTTCAGCAACACTCCCAAGGACCTTACCATTAAGTGTATAAGCCCTGCTAAGATTTGCTTTCCCAAAATGCAGCACCTCACATTTATCTGAATTAAACTGCATCTGCCACTTCTCAACCTATTGGCCCATCTGATCAAGATCCCATTGTACTCTGAGGTAACCCTCTCCGCGGTCCACTACACCTCCAATTTTGGTGTCATCTGCAAACTTAAAAGCTGGATTAGGGTTTCATTTGGGTTCAGTGATTTATTAAAATAGTTCAAAGGGAGACTGTGGCCATTAACAGGTCCAGGAGGGGTTCAGAACACCCTGTTTCTCTTCAGTGGTTACATTCAGAACCTTGGAGAAGGAACACATGGTGGTTGCTGGTGCGCTTTATGCCTCCTGGTGGGCACTGCCAGTACTGCAGCACATCATCACCTCACAAAAAGAAATTTGAATTTAATTTAAGTTTCATGTGAAATTTTGACTGTTGGTGCAGCACCTCCTACAGGGGCTGTCACATTTTACTTTGGACTGATTTGAGTTCAATTGTTTTAATTCAAATAATTTAAAATGAGAAGCAGAAACAGGAATTGCTGGAGAAACTCAGCGGATCTGGCAAGCACCTGTGGAGAGAGAAAGCTGAGTTAATGTTTTGAATCCGGTGACCCTTCTTCAGAAAGTGAGTCTGCTGTGTCACAGCGATTAGTTGTTAGGAAGCAGACATCAAATGCCACGTTCTGTAGGCACAAGCAGTCCGTGTGTTGTAAATGCCTTCAGTTCTCGTGGCCATTCACAAGTCAATTTGTACACAAGATGGAACACAATGCAGGACAATATAAAATAGCTGCTTGTAAGTACAAGAAATGTTTATGCATCAGATATTTTAAATTACACCACTGTATGGGATCATTTTTGTACGTGTGAGCTTACAACGGGGACCACTCCTATAAATGAATTATCGTGAAAATTATTGACGCCTAATTTCATACTTGACTGATTTACTTGCCATTGACTTAACAACAGGCTGCGTGAGAGAGACAGACAGAAAGTTATGATTTTTCCCTGAGTAGCCAATTATTGGCCAGAGTGTGGGCTCACTCATCATAGAATTCCTACAGTGCGGAAATGGGCCATTCAGCCCATCAAGTCTGCACCGAACCTCTGAAGAGCATCCCGCCCTATCACTGTAAACCCACATTTCCCACAGCTAACCCACCCAACCTGGACATTCCTGCACGCTATGGGTAATTTAGCATGGTCAACTCCTAACCTGCTCATCATTGGACTGTGGGAGGAAACCGGAGCACCGGATGAAACACATTCAGACGTGGGGGGCATGGGGTTAGAATGTGCAAACTCCACACAGACAGTCGCCCAAAGCTGGAATCGCACCTAGGTCCCTGAGGCAGCAGCGCTAACCACTGAGCCATCCGTTCAGTAAGGATGGTGGATGGACTCAGCTGGAAAAGGCCAGTCAAAGGCTTGAAAGGAGGAGAGTGATGGCAGTCAAGGGTGGTTTTAAAATGTGGGTGCCCTCTCTGCAACTTTTTAATATTGAGAATAGGAGATGAGTTGCCATGTTTGCAGCCATTGTTGTGTGAGGAAGATAATTGATTAACAGGGCCTCCTCTGCAGGGTAGCCTGTGACTCATGTAATGCCCAGGGAAGCCAAGAAGGGTCTCCAGATCTGGCTTGAGCTGTTCACTCCAGTCTGCTGCATGAACGGGGCCATTTCCAGGCAAATAAACTTGACCCAGCATCACCACCACCATCATCACCAGCCTCCCCAGCTCCTGCAGGAGGCTGAAGGCCCAGTGGAAAATTCCAGTTGCCTCCTTTGACTGGCATTACTTGGCTGTTGGTTAATGTAGGAGAAAGTGAGGACTGCAGATGATGGAGATCAAGAGCTGAAAATGTGTTGCTGGAAAAGCGCAGCAGGTCAGGCAGCATCCAAGGAGCAGGAGAATCAACGTTTCGGGCATGAGCCCTTCTTCAGGAATGAGGAAAGTGTGCCAAGCAGGCTAAGATAAAAGGTAGGAAAGAGGGACTTGGGGGAGGGGCATTGGAAATGCGATAGGTGGAAGGAGGTTAAGGTGAGGGTGATAAGGTGAGGGTGATAGGCTGGAGTGGGGGTGGGGGCGGAGAGGTCAGGAAGAAGATTGCAGGTTAGGAAGGTGGTGCTGAGTTCGAGGGTTGGGACTGAGACAAGGTGGGGGGAGGGGAAATGAGGAAACTGGAGAAATCTGAGTTCATCCCTTGTGGTTGGAGGGTTCCTAGTCGGAAGATGAGGCGCTCTTCCTCCAGCCGTCGTGTTGCTATGGTCTGGTGATGTGAGTTAATGTAGTCGAGAGTGTGGTGCTGGAAAGCACAGCAGGTCAGGCAGCACCACACTCTCCTGGGATGCTCCCTGATCTCATGTGCTTTTCCAGCACCACACTCTCGTCGGATGCTCCCTGATCTGCTGTGCTTTTCCAGCACCACAGTTTCCTCAGATGCTGCCTGACCTGCTGTGCTTTTCCAGCACCACACTCTCGACTCTGATCTCCAGCATCTGCAGTCCTCACTTTCTCCCGTTAATGTAATCAACCACCCGCTCCCCTCCTGATTTGGGAGGGGTTGGTGGTGAAGGAAGCCAGAGTAACAGGACCCACTCACCTCCATTTCCGACCTCAACAGAAACACAATACATTGGGCCTATGAGTAACAAACGCCAACTGATTTCATTCACCCCCATTGACTCTGATGGATAGCTGTGATGGTGCTCCTTGTGTCCCCACCAGATAATGTAAGACTTTCTGGGAAAGACTACTTCACTGCATTTCCTTCCTCATTCACTCAGATAGGAGCATCCTTTTGCTTGTGCATGCTGCCCCTTAGCAAAGGGTAAGTAAGCGTCTGGCGCTCACCATAATGTAGAATGTTTGAGACAAAGAGTGTAGATGTATTTAAGGGGAGGAGGGATAGGCAGTCAAAGGTTAAGCTGATAGACTGAAGCAAAGAGTGGCGGAAGGAGTTTTGTGTGGTTAAAGAATAAGGGTCAATATAGGGTTATTACTGCACTACAATGTAGAGCCCCTGATTAATGTTCTGGTGATGTGGGTTCGAATCACACCATGGCAGTTGGTGAAATTCGAATTCAACAAAAGTCTGGAATTTGAAAAAAAAAGCTAGCCAATTTATAACCATGTCAGCAGTGTCAATTACCATCTGGTTTTCTTAAATCCTTTAAGGAAGGAATCTGCCATCCTTACCCAGTCTGGCCCAAATGTGACTCCAGACCCACAGCAATGCGATTGGCTCTTAACTACACTCTCAAATGATCTAGAGAGGGTATCTAGTGATGGGAAACAAATGCCAGCCTTGCCAGGAATACCTATAACCCAGCAGAAGAACCAAAATAGTGTTAATATGGCAATAAGTATCACTTAGGGCAAATGGTCTAGTCCTCTGCTGTTCATTCAATGTCACTCAATGTAAATTCTCTGAAGAAAATGGACAAACTGATCATGGGTTGAGCAAAGAGTTTCAACAGGTTGACATCCAGCATTTATGGTTGCTACTTCTAATTTTTATTTGAAAGATTGTGTATCAATGGAAAGTACAGCGTAAGAATTGTTCAGAGCAGGACCAATAGGTGGAGTTAATGAGTGTTTTGCAGGTAATATTCGAGTATTATGAAGGGTCAATGAATGAATGCTTAATGGTCTACAGAAATATTGCAAGGAAAACAGTATTTTAAACTCTGCAGCAAGGTTCTGATTAAAAGTCCTGAATCCAAATATGTTTATTTAAGACAACCTTTTAATAGCTGGATATTGTTGCTGGGCTAGTTATTAAAATTAGCTGATTGCTGCGCAGTTTCTTGGCCACGACCTTTAAAACAAGTATTCCTCTTTGATATGTATTGTTATTTCGTAATGTATGATATTCTCATGCATGTCAATTTCACAGGAGATGTAATATTAAAATTGCACAGTTTTACAGAGGTGCAGCTCTGACAACTGCTCACATTATAGTCCTCCTTTAATTACAGAGTCAAAATACTTCTGCATTCCTATTTCACCGAGATCTAACACTTACTTACATTTGTTTTACAGAAGTTTAATGCTCCTTTACATACATTGTAATCCTGCTGCTTTAAGTGCAGTGTAAAGCTCCCGGATATATTCTGAGATGCATATTTTAAATGTTGGTACAGACAATTAGTTTGTCTCTTTCTAATTCTCCCTGGGGTCTCTCCAATGACATTGAACCGCAATCACCTGTGTAACAGCCTCATCCGTTTTTGCTGCAATTCATTCCGTTTCACCTTTATGTGGCATTTCTCACATACCACTTGGGCAGGTGAATATGGAAAACATTTGAACTCATTTCACTGGAGAAGGTCAGGAGGGAAAACTTCTCCGAGGAAGGAACAAGTTTCCCTCACATCTGGCAAAGCACAAATACAGAAGTCTGGGACAAGAATGCGCTAATTTCTAAAAGAGAGTCGGAGCGATCAGCCTCCTGTTTACACCTCCAAAGCTTTAGAGCATCTTGAAATTCAATTTTCAATTTTTAATCTTTGTAGAAAGGTTTATGGTCGTTGGACGGTGCATGTTAAAAAATACTGACAATGTTCTCTCGTCTAAAGGCCAATTCTTTTGACAGGTTTCTTCTAAATGGCATCAAGAGCAATCCTTTGTACTGTCTCAGAGTTATTGTCATGTCTAAGGAGAGTATGACGAGAGCAGAGCATGTCATGGCTGTTAATATGCATTCTTTTTCCAGAGAAATAATTCTGGTACAGAGTTAAATAGGTCCCTGTGCTTTTCAGAACCACAGTAATTCTCCTGTCCACAAAAATGTCTCTGAGCTTCCAGTCGCATGTCCCTTCAGCACAACACCATGTTCCCAGGCCAACCTTTCTGCCTCGGGCTTGCTGCAGCAAAGCTGGAAGCACAGCATCTCATTTTCCACTTGGGGACCCTGCAGCCTTCAGGACTCAATATCAAGTTCAATAATTTTAGGGCCCATGCACTTTCTTCCTTCTCCTTTACCAACCCTCACACCCAGGTCCTGTCATCACAAGGGGCTGCTACTACAACCAACCCATTGTCAACCACCAATGGTCCCCATTAGCAGCTATTAATTCTTCCACGATATCCTTTACCCATTCCTTTGCCTGTCCAACTGTTCAGTCTCTCTGGGTTGCATCTCCACCCATCATTTACTGCTTTCCCCACCCCCACCCCAGCACATCTTCACAGATACCAACCAACCTTTAACGGTTACAACCAGTTCTGAAGAAGGGTGACTGTACCCGAAACGTTAACTCTGCTTTCTCTCTGCGGATTCTGCCAGACCTGCTGAGTTTCTCCTGCACTTTCTGTTTTTGTCATTGATTCTCCTATGTCTATTCTTAAGTTTCCTGTTTTACAGAGATGTAGTACAACTATGTACACCAGAGACATACTTCTGTTTTTGCAGATAAATAGATGGAATTTTAATCCCCTTGTATAGGCTGGTTTGAGTCGAGTGGGATGTTTAAAAACTTGAATCCCAACCCCACCCCAAGCTGTTGAGAACAGGCAGCTGAGGTCTCCCATAGAGTGAGATAAGCAAAGGAATATCATACATTACGAAATAACAATAGATAACTTAATTCCTTCAAGTTTAAATTAAGGAAGACTTTGATATTAACTACAGTAGGTTTGACGCGTTTCTTCAACACGAATTGGCTTTAAAGTGATTGAAGAATTTAGGCCATTATTTGTAGAACATGAACTTTCCTTACCTGTATTGGCTAGAACGCGATTCCGGTCTCGTTAGTTTAAACGGTGCTGCTATTACACAATATTCTGACCACGCGGGATCGCATGGGAACAAAACTATTGCGTTATATGCGCACAGACTGTATTACCTTATTTCTTTATTTTTCTACTTATTCTATGAGGGAATGCTTTAACTCTGTTTGCCTTATCACTTTGTACCTAAGCTTTTTTACATAGATACATTTGTATCTAAGATGGCACTATGCATGGTGACATTGTACACATTTCACTGTACGCCTGCATTTCTGTATTTGAGTACATGCAACAGGGAATCGGTTTAGCTCAGTTGGCTGGATTGTTGGTATGCAGCGCACTATGATACCAACAGATGGAAATGTGTTGCTGGAAAAGCGCAGCAGGTCAGGCAACATCTAGGGAACAGGAGAATCGACGTTTCGGGCATTAGCCCTTCTTCAGGCATGAGGACAGTTTGTCCAGCAGGCTGCCTGCTGGACAAACTGTCCTCATTCCTGAAGAAGGGCTAATGCCCGAAACGTTGATTCTCCTGTTCCTAGATGCTGCCTGACCTGCTGCGCTTTTCCAGCAACACATTTCCATCTCTGATCTCCAGCATCTGCAGACCTCACTTTCTCCTTATGATACCAACAGCATGAGTTCAATTCCCATCACCAGTTTGAGGTTACCATGAAGGACTCTCCTTTTCAACCTCTTCCCTCGCCTGCAATCTGCTGGCCCTCAGGTTAAATCACCACCAGCTGCTTCTCTCTGAGAGAGCAGCCCCTATGGTCTGGTAAGACCATGGTGACACAACAACATGCGACAATAAAATCTAAACGTAATCACTTCTGAGTTTAACTGGGAACAGGAAACTAACGTGTTCCCAGGAAGTGGGTTATCAGTTTCAATATTGTACTGAGACTGCATGGCTCATACCTCATGACCATTTTAAATTTAAACTCGGTCAACTCAGTTTTCCAAGCATCAGGAATCTCACCAGTTAAAGGGAGGCAAAGATCCAGGAGGTAAATGGTTTAGCCAATCAGAGCCAAGCATACCTGCTTCATCTACCTCCTCTGATTCGTGTATCAATCCCCTGACCTCCAGACTTCTGATCTACTCTGACTTTGGTTTCACCAGTGCTTCCTGGCTCCAATTCCCTATTGATCTCTACTCCAGTCTTTATTGCCTTCCTCAGTCTTTTCTGCTTCACAATCCCAGCCTGGTACTGAAGTCCTGAGAAGTCAATCAACTTCTCGATCAACTGCGGTTGACTACTGCCAAGAAATGGAAGAAAAATGTTTTATTAAAATTGGCAGAAGTATCAAGCTTCAGAGAACATGTTTTTCTTTTCACTCAAACCAAATTCCCCACCACCTTTTCCCACGTTAATAATCACTCTATAATGCTTATATACTTTGAACACAATATCATGTATGTATTATGAACATACTACTTTACAGAGATGTAATGCTCAGGTGTGCTGTATATGTGTAATATATGTATATAATATATATCCTTTATTTTTTTCGTTATGATCTTAATTTTTCATTTTGTACTCATCAGGACAGATGCAAGAGTGCCAAATTTCAAAGGGAACAATAGTTTGTACTGCACAGTGACCTATCCTCTGCAAGCACAAAGAACAAGTCCTACCATTGTGCTTTTTTTTTTAAATTATAATTTGGAATAAGAGTTCCTGGTACATCCTCCATGGCAAAATCTCAAACAAACAATGTTGACTTGCCAACCAATCAGCAGCCTGTTCTCAGGAAGCATATGTTGTTGCTTCCTTTGAAATTTGGCATTCTTGCACCTGTCCTGATGAGTGCAGGATGAAAACCTTTGATAGTGCATCTCTCTTTTCAGCAGTACACAAGCTCTGTGTTAACAAGCAATGATCGCAACTTTATTTCTTGTAAGCTCATGACACACTAGCCAGTGGATCTAATTTTTCTTCATTACCAAAAGCATCTACTTCTAATAACTTCCCTCAGATCTTATTTTAACAATGATGCTCATAAAGAAACTAAACAAAATATTCTGCGAGTTCTGTAGCTGCCAGTGTTCCTTGCAGAAGCTCTGTAACTTTTGTCACTGCTCGGAAATGATGCACTGCAGGGGCCAGAAGTGCTGTGGCTCAGCGAAACCCAATTAAAGTTACAGTATCCAATTTGCTGATGATCTACTTGTTAATTTCAGGTCAATTTCATCAGCACAAAATCAAATAAGTAGTAATCTCTGTGTATTGATACTGGAAGCAACACGATGATTGAGTTGATTGCTACAACGAGATGGAATAATTACTGGCATTCAAATGAGACCAGTGCAGCAGTTTTTTTTCCACTAAAGGTGTTTTTAATCTCCTAAAGATTGATAACTTTCTGAAGCCCTGCATTAAAATGCATCAATGTCACTCCCTAGTGACCTGGTTAGTGAATGGGGTTCCTATTGTGGGCATTGCCCAGGAGGTTTCTGAGTTGGTGAGAAGGTTGGACTGAGCACAAAATGGAATTAAGGCAACGAGGAAAGGAAAAGTTATGGGATTAATTGTACTTTCAAATCTCCACATTTAACTTCTAAAAGTTCAATAGCCACTTAAAAATACTGGCCTCGTAATCTCAGAGGATTGCAACATTGCATTCGAGACAAGGAAATTAAATCTCACCAGGTAGACTGATGGTTTTAGGTTTACTTAATAAATTTCAAATAAAGTATTAGTTTCATTTGACTGTGAGACTATAGTATTGCCATAAAAATCCATCTGGTTCACTGATGATCTTCAGGGAAGTAAATGTACTGTCCTTACCCAGTCTGGTCTACATACGGTTCCAGATCCATAGAAACAGGATTGACCCTTAACTGCTTCCAAAACAGCTGAAAAAGCCCCTCGGCTGTGTTAGCCTGCTTTCTTTCTCGAAATATGTAGACCACATGGTTCATCAGGGTGATTCATCACCACCTTTTCAAAGGGAATTAAGATGATGACCTTGCCAGTGACATTCACATCGGTAGAACACTGTCTCCTACAGCTATCTTGACAGTGGTTTCTCATACCTTTGACCCTATAAGGACTCCCTTCCATATTCACAGTTATTCTGTCTCTCAAGTATCTCTTGTGATGGTGTGACTTTCCACAGTAGTGTTCCTGAGGTGACTTCTTTTATTCCTCAACCACAATGATTAATAGGGCTCTTGACTGTGTCTGTTACATTTCCAATATTTTTGTGTTCTTCCCTCCTCCTTTCTCAAGTAACCACAATAGAATTCCCTTTATCCATACCTTCCATACCACCAGTCTCTGTAATCATCAAGTCATAGAGTCATACAGCACGGAAACAGACCCTTCGGTCCAACCAGTCCATGCCGAACATAATCCCAAACTAAACTAGTCCCAGCTGCCTGCTCCTGGCCCATATCCCTCCAACCCTTTCCTATTCATATACTTATCCAAATGTCTTTTAAACATTGTAATCATGCCAACATTCACCACTTCCTCAGGAAGTTTTTTCCATATGCAAACCACCCTCTGTGTAAAAAAAATGCCCCTCAGTCTCTCTTCTCTCCGCCCTCTAGTCTTGATATTCTGCATCATAGGGAAAGGACAGCTACCATTAACTCTACCTCTATCCTTCATTACTTTATAAGCTTCTTTAAGGTCACTTCTCAACGTCCTATGTTCCAGCGCAAAAAGCCCTAGCCTACCCAGCCTTTCTTTATAACTCAAAGTTTTCCATATTCACCATCCTGGTGAATCTCTTCTGAACCCTCTCCAGCTTAATCATTCTCTGCCAATTCTGTTGCCTTCAGACACTGCCAAACGCATCTTCACCCTGCTGCCTGTCGGGATTCAAAAGGAGCCATGCCCTCCACAACACTTGAGTTGCTAGTCAGCCAACCATAACTATTCTCTACTCCATGGCATCTTTCCATGCAGATGCAGGTAGAGTACCACCTCCTAAACCAAGACCCCAAACATTCCTTCAAAGTGAAACAAGTACTTGTACTTTCAATCTTGTCTTGCTGTATTCACAATGTGTTCTACTTTTCACTGGGGACATCAACTGGGTGACTGCAGAACGCCTCCTCTTTATCTGCAAGAATGAGACCAACTCTTCAGTCTTTTGCCATTTTAATTCATCTTCCTTTTGTGTTAAAATATAATGTCTTTTCCTGCTGCAGAGTTCCAGTGAAGTGCAATAAAACCTTAAGGGACAGCATCTCATCTTGCAACTAAGCATTTTATACCTTTAAGGACTCAATATTCAGTTCAACAGCTTCAACTCATGAACTCCGAGCTCCATTTTGAATCTTTTCCTTAGATCTCAGTTTATATCGCGACCTCACTCATTTGTTTTCAGTTGTGGTTGTCGTTGACTGTCTAGCAACCCAAATGTTGAGTCAACACCTCTGCTGGATCCAGGTTTCATTTCTTTATGATAGTCATTACTACCAAATGTACTGCTGGCTTACCTTCACTACAACACTGACTACACTGGATGTTCCTAATGACTGGGGAGTCCAGAACCAGGGGTTACAGTCTAAGGATACAAGGGTAATCTAAGATTGAGATGAGGAGAAATGTTTTCCCACAGAGAGTGGGGATCCTGTAGAAATCCCTTTAGCAGAAAGCACTGAGGTCAAAACATTGAATGTTTTCAAGAAGTTAGATATAATTATTAGGGCTAACAGGACCAGGATGCTTTGGACCAAAAGGAATAGCAGAGCAAGCTTGATAGACTGGAAAGTCTATTCCTGCTCCTACTTTCAATGTTTCAATGACTGCAGTTCAAAAGTATTTCATTAATTACAATGTACATTGGGGTGCTGAACAGTTGGGAAGAGCACAGTACAAAGGAGGATTTTTCTGTGTAACGTTCATCGATTCTCCATTCGCAACCTCAGGATTTTCCAAGGCTCGTTGCAGTTCAAGAATTATCTTTTGAAGTAGAATCATAGATTCCCTACAGTGTGGAAACAGGCCCTTCAATCCAACAAGTCCACTGTGACACTCTGACGAGTAACTCACCCAGACCCATTCCCCTAAATTTAATCCCTGACTAATGCACACAACCCTGAACACTGGGCAATTTAGCATGGCCAATTCACCTAACCTGCACGTTTTTGGACTGTGGGAGGAAACTGGAGAAAACCCACACAGACACGGGGAGAATGAGCAAACTCTACACAGACACTCGCCTAAGGGTGGAATTGAACCCAGGTCTCTGGCGATGTGAGGCAGTAGTGCTAACCACTTAGCCACCATGCCATCCCAATCATGGCTACACTGTGGGAATCATGACAGGAATTTGCTACCAGCCAACACCCATAGACTGAAATATTTTAATGACTAGATAATCTCTTTCTGTGATGTCGATAGATGGATCGGTGTTGGTCCAGACACCAGGGAGAATTCTACTCTCTGGACTTTTATATGCACCCTGAGAGGGAAAAATGGAGTTTAATGTCTGACTTGAAATGTAGCAACTCTAAATAGTGCAGCACTCAGTCAGTACTAAACCAGAAGTGTCAGCCTTGTGAAGAACTGGGCTATCAAAAAGCTACATGACATGTAGTCAATTTAAAGCACTGAGTAATGGAGCTGCCTGTATTTGAGGGAGAGCAGACATGGATCTTAATCACCACAGTATTATAAATTAATGTGATGTGCTCATTATGCTAATTACGTGGTGCCTCAAAAAGAAATTGTTTGCCAACTACAAAGTAAGATGGTTCATTTCTGGGTCATCACTGTGAACTGTCTGAAATATGACTAGCAATGTCATAATACAAGTTTGATGATAGGAAAGGGGAGTGAACGTGTCATTTTACAGAGCCTTTCCTAAACTGTGCTGTCTTCTCCCGATTCTCGTGTGTTGTAGGTTTTTATATCTTAAATTATGCATTTGGATTATAGCAGAAGTGTAAAATACCATGTGCTTGGGAGATGTTTCTTTCCTGCAGTGATCTCTTGCCCCTTTGTGTCCTTGATCTCAGAAATGCCAGATGCACCAGGTAGGAAATGAGTTCTCCCCATAGATTCGGATAACTTCCTCCCATCCACTCCCATCAAAGAACCACTGGTTAAATGTTCTCCTTCACACCTGTACTTTATTCAAGATGCTTAACCCAGTTGGTAAGACTCTCACGAATCAAGCTTCTCTTGACCATAGATATGTCACCGTTGCTTAAGTGTCGTTGAATCCAAATCCTGCCATGATCCTATGGAATGGCACAGCAGGAGCGATGGGCCGAATGGCCTACCACTGTTCCCATTTCGTATGGCCTTATGAACAGGGAAGAGTGAGGATGCCGTGAGTTGAGGCTGTAAGGGGAGAGGAGCAGCGCACATGGGCCGAACCAGCTAACATAAATTTCGGGTGATGCTGAGAGAGGGAACAGAGGACGAGCTCTGGCATTGATTTTGGTAACACTTTTGAGCTCTCCCAAACAACCAAATGTCTGTGCAATTTTGTGACAAAGTGGTTGTAGGGACAGGTGTAATGTCAATCTCACCAAGGCTGTTCTGCAAGTGAAATGTAATTACTGAGTGCCGTGTAGTGAATCTCTAGGCTTCAAATGTTCTAATCACAATCTGCTAAAAACTCAAAACAAAGTACCTTGGCGTCCAATTTTACTGTGTTACCAGACATTTCCAAGCCACTGCAGAGTAGGAAGTGTAACCAAAGCACAATGAAGGAAGGTTTGCTGCCAAAATGTAACAATTGCATCAAATTGCTGTAGTCGTGGGTGCGTTCCCCGAGCTGGGAGGTTGATTTGCAGACCTTCCCCCTGTCTGGGTGACATCTTCAGGGCTTTGGAGCCTCCTGTGAAGCGCTGCTGTACTGTGTCTTCTGGAATTCATTTGGTTCCGGTTGCAGCTTCCAGTTGTTTGTTGTAGTGGCCGGTATATTGGGTCCAGGTCGATGTGTTTGTTGGTCGAGTCTGTGGATGTGTCCCATGCTTCTAAAAACTCGCTGGCTATCCTCTGTTTTGCTGGTCCTATGATCATTAGACATCAATCTGTTAGTGGAATCAGCTATGCGTGGGGTCTCACCATAACAGCAATTTCCCTGCGTTTGAACCATATAGCCAACAATTTGAGTGGGAAAGATGCTCCATTGTGTATATTTGCAAGTCTTGACTGAATATCCAGATTTCATCAAAATCTGAAAAGAATGTACGAGGCAACGCCATCTTCAAGATGAAAAGGGGTACTGTCTCTCTCTCACTCTGTCGGAAGAGTTAGTAAGACTAATCCCATTCTCTTTTGTCGTGAAATAAGCAAGCTGGGGTTGCTGGGGCTTTTGCACCACAAATAAGGAAGGAAGTGAGATGAAGGGTCATTTGGAAAGCCAACCAGGCCAAAGCTAGACACTGTCTCTTCTTTCAGTGTCAGCGGCTGTGCTGAATTTATTATGTTGTATAACTCATTCTCTCTGATCAAAGAAACCATTTATCACCCTCACCTGACCCCGTTTAATAACCAAGGATGTGAAAGTAAGTCTTGGGCATTTTCTTCATGTTCAAGCCCTGAACAAGTCGACAAGGGATGAAGCAGGCCGTGATTGAATTTCACGGTTTTTAGCTCTTTCGCAGTGACTGTTTTCTTACTTCCTGTCTATGCCAGAACAAAATCGAGAAGGGGACGAGCTCAGAAAATTGCCAATCCAATTGATAGTCCACGTAGTATGAACGTACAACTTAAAGGTCATTTTTTAAAATTGTTACAATTGAAAATACAGCGCAACCCCTTCAATAAATAAATGTTTCACTTCCCGGATTAAGAAGTTGTCAGAGAGCGTGATGTGAATAACTCCATTGTGAATATTGTCCCACCTTGATACATTCCCCCGAATTGAATAGTTTCCCTAGTAATATCTCAAATGTTAATTGCATGTTACAACGTCAGATTATGTTGATGGCCTCTATTATTTCAATGTTTATGCATATGTCACCTGTCTCCGCATCTTGTTGTAAACAAGTCATTTTCACTTAATTGAGTTCTGCTATAAAACGGCGGACTAAAAGGGAAACCAAGTTATGAGCTTTTTTTTTTGGATCCTCAAATCGTTAATTTCTCTTGAACAATTGGAGGGTGGGGAACATCTAAACAAGTCGGTGTCTCCATCCTGCAAAGGAAATAAAACCTTTGTACTCGTAACGACTGAATTCTCGTCATCTCCTGGAATCCAGGCATAATTCTGGCTTTAAACCAAAATGATTAAAAGTGATACTTTATGAACCCCACCCCATGTAGCTTGATGAGTCTTGTTTGCTTAAAAAGGCCCGAGCTTTAACGAAACAAACGTTTGGCAAATTATTATCTGGCATTCATCCACAGGCGAAGCTATTTGTATTTGAATAAGGCGTTGCTTGTCCGACTGGTTAGCAACAACAGTGAGGTACGAGTGTTCGAGAATTCCCTTTTCTGCTTGGTAATGAATATTATTCCTCTTTTAAATGATGTGTGATTCACCTTATCAAAGGGATGTAAGTTATCCCTTGGACGCGTGCTTATCATTAAAACTATGTGTCAGCTTTTGGCGTCTTTCAGGTCACAGCCGTGCCTTTTGAGTCAGAGCTTTATGGCCTCAAGCTATGAGGCAGAGGGTTAAGATGGTTGCCACTCCTCAACTATTGCAGGGTGGGAAACATCTTGGGAATGTTGCATCCTCATCCTTGAAAGGAAACTAGAAACCTTCACATAGGGACAGAAAAAAAAAACCAAAGGTGCTGGAAATCTGAGGAGCAGCGAAATCAACGTTTCGGGCAAAAGCCCTTCATCAGGAATAAAGGCAGTGAGTCTGAAGCGTGGAGAGATAAGCTAGGGGAGGGTGGGGGTGGGGAGAAAGTAGCATGGAGTACAATAGGTGAGTGGGGGAGGGGATGAAGGTGGTAGGTCAGGGAGGAGGGTGGAGTGGATAGGTGGAAAGATAGGCAGGTAGGACAAGTTATGGGGACAGTGCTGAGCTGGAACTGTGATACTGGAGTTGAAGTGTGTGGCACTGGAAAAGCACATCTGGTCAGGCAGCATCCGAGGTGCAGGACAATTGACGATTCAGGCATAAGTTTTTCATCAGGAATGAGGGGGTGGCTGGGGGCTGAGAGATAAATGGGAGGTGGGTGGGGTTGGGGGAAGGTAGCTGGGATAGGTAGATGAAGGTGATAGTCGGAGAGTGGGTTGGTGGGAAGGAAGATGGACAAGTAGGACAGTTCAAAGGGTGGTGCCGAGTTGGAAGGTTAGATCTGGGATAAGGTGGGGGAAGGGGAAATGGGGAAACTGGTGAAACCCACATTGATCCCGTGTGGTTGGAGGGTCCCAAGGTGGAAGATGAGGTGTTCTTCCTCCAGGCGTCGGGTGGTTAGGGTTTGATGGTGGAGGAGGCCCAGGGCATGCATGTCCTTGGCGGAGTGAGAGGGGCAGTTAAAGTGTTCAGCCATGGTGTGGTGGGGTTGTTTAGTGCATGTGTCCCAGAGATGTTCTCTGAAACGTTCTGCAAGTTGGTTTCGTGTCTCCCCAATGTAGAGCTCCATTTTGAAGTGAACAAGACAAGTTAGGCCAATGCCTGTCAATTTTAAAAGGTCTTTTCCTGTAGGTTTACACTCAGAGTTTGCTCTGAGGGAGTGCAACATTGCCAGATGTGCTGCCTTTGGGGTAAGACATTAAGCCAAAGACTCAAGTAGCTGCCCTCTTAGGCAGTTGTGAAAGATCCCAAGGCATTATTTTGAAGATCAAAGGAGATCTGCAATATTTCTCTCCCACATTGATGGAACAGATGATCTGGTCATTATTGTACTTCTATTTATGGGAGTTTGCAGCATGACTTTTTGACTTTCATACATTACAACCAAATAATTTAATTGGGATGTTGGGATGGCTAGAGATCATGAGGGACAGTCAATAAATGCAAATCTTTCTTACTTATGAAACTTAAGGGAAAAGTATATTTCCCACATCAGTGAGATTGTAGTTGTTGAGCTATATGTACAAACACAAAACACACACACAAAGAGAATGAGTAAACGAAAACAGAAACTGTTGGAAAACCTCATCAGGTCTGGCAGCATCTGTGGAGACAGAACAAGAGTTAATGTTTCAGGTCCAGTGACCCTTCTTCAGAACACGGGACCCCAAAACGTTAACTCTGCTTTCTCTCTGCACAGATGTTGCCAGGCCTGCTGAGATTTTGCAGCTATTTCTGTTTTTGTTTCTGGGGAATAACAGAAGGCCACTCAGCCCTTGCTGCAACATAAAGTCCAACTGGTGGCAGAAATGTGCAGGTGTAGCGATGTGATAGGTGGTTTAATAATTGACAAATTTGAGGGAGATGACACCATAAAGCAAGATGAATAGTATCTTCCATTGAAGAGTGAGAAACATCGAAAACAAATTTAATCTAGAGAGATGATTCGGTTAATTGAATGCAAAAGATTAAGCTCCCTTTCCAACATTGCAAAGACCAATTTTATTTTTTTTCCTAATGAAATTCTGTCGAATTGAGAAGAAGAAAGAAGCAGAAAACTTTTTTTTTCCATTTGACTGTCAGCACGGGCTGGAGCTAAGCAATAGTTCAGGCAGCATTGTAAAGGGTGATGATGCATCATAATGCAAAATAAAAAGTTGTTGGAAAATCTCAGCAGGTCTGACAGCATCTGTGTAGAGAAATCAGAGTTAACATTTCAGATCCAGTGACCCTTCCTCAGAACTTCCTCATGATGCTGTGGGTTGAGCCTTCTTTTGATGTGATTTGATTTGATTTATTACTGCCCCGTACCAAGGTAGAGTGAAAAGTTTTGTTTTGATTGTGCATTAGGATCATGGAATAGAGTGAGGAATATAATGGATGGCTGCAGAGAAAGTGCACAAAGAGCAGGATCAACATTAAATATAAAATTTGAGAGGTCCATTCAGAAGTCTAAAAACAGCAGGGAAAAAGCTGCTGGAACTGAAGGCTGGATATTAGGCATTTCATCAAATTTTGGAAAAATGCAGAGTGGGTGAAGAGAAAGTTAGGACTCTACACCAACTGCTGAAAGAGGACGGATTAAAGGACTAGCAAATGATGCACACAGATGAAGAGGGACACCAGTTCAACTGGGACAGACCAAAGACACACACGGGAATTCCTAGAGGCCTGGCATTCAAACTGGAACTCCATTAACAAATATATAGATTTAGACCCCATTTACCAACCTCTCAGAACCAGAACTAGAAATGATATCACCCACCAGAACAAAGCAAGACACATAAATAGCAAGTGGGACAGAGCACCAATGCTTCACTGGAGGCTCACTGATGATGTTACCTGACATGGGTGATGCAATGTCTGAGAACACACCCACCTGCTCAGCGAGCAAGCCGACAACCTGATATACTCAAAAATAGTTAAAAGATGAGAACAAGAAAATCTTAACCTGATCAACTTCCAGATATCTCAATGAACTTCTCAGCTAAAGAAATACTTTAGTAGTTGACTCCACTGTGGTCATAGAAGATACATGGAAGACAATATACCTACTGCAAGCTTGCAAAACAACAATGTGATAATGACCTTGTTTGGGTAACATTGTAAGGGAGTAACAATTGGATAGAAAAATAAAATAAAGAAGTGTCACAAGGCTCAAAATGTTAGCTCTGCTTTCTCTCCACAGATGCGACCAGGCCTGCTGGGTTTCTCCAGCAATTTCTATTTTTGTTTTAAATATTGGATTTTTTTTTCTAGTTTATGCGATGTGAGCATCATTAGCTAGGCTAGCATTTATTGTCCATCCTTAAATGATGGACAATAGTTAAGAGTCAATGACATTGCTGTGGATTTGTAGCCAGGCCAGGTATGGACAGACAGATGATTTCTTCCAATAAGGACTTGGTGAGCCAGATGGGTTTATGGTAACATGCCTTGAGGCTAGGTCTTTATTCCAGCTTCTTTAAACTACTGAATTCAAGTTTCTCCATCTTCCATGTTCGGATTTGAACCCATACCCCTTAAGTTGGGGTTCTGGATGAGCCAGATCAAAGACGTTCCCACCACACCACTGCCTCCTACAGTGTGGCTGTAAATGGAAGGTTGTGGGTATTAAATGATAATATGATGAAATGCTTTCATAACATTTCTTCCTTCCCCGCAATAAAATATGTGTTGATTAACACTTTTTTTTTGAATCCATGAAGGTTGTTGCAATTTTAATATCAGGCCTGGCAATAGTCCCAGATAGGGAGGGTCCAATTCTACATCTTTATCAGTGTACACATCCCCGAAGGACAAAGTGGAGGACTCTCCTTTGTTCAGCTTGTGCATCCAAATGAATGTTTGGAACTAGACGGTATTAATATTCCAGAGAAATGATCAGGTTGAAGGTGACTGCAAGTGTAAGCATTCACTCGGTAGGTGGCTCTCTCACCAACAGGTCTTATTGAATCAAGATAAAAGTCTAGGTCCTACATCAGGACCATCTGGTTACAGAATGTGGGGTTGTAGTGCAGTCAAACAAGTTGATTTTAACTAAGACTGCTGGAGAAACGCGACAAGTCTGGCAACATCTGTGAAGAGAGAGAAACAGAGTTGTCAATTCATCGAGACTTACAGCACAGAAACAGGCCCTTCGGCCCAACTCATCCATGCCAGACAGGTTTCTAAACTGAACTCGTCCCATTTGCCTGCATTTGGGCCATATTCCTCAAAACTTTTCCTATCTGTTTACCTTTCCAAATGCCTTTCAAATGTCGTAATTGCACCTGTTATGGACTAGGCCAAACGCCCCACCCTCCACCATAAAATATATTAAGAAGGTAGCCTAGACCCTAACGCTTCTTATTTTAAGGGGAGATGTGGGAGAGCGCCACTACTGAGTGAATGCTGACACTTGCAGTCACCTGATCATTTCTCCAGAATATTAATACGGTAGAGTTCAGGACGTTTATTTGGGTACACAAGCTGAACAAAGGAGAATCCCCAGCTTTGTCCTTCGGGACTGTTCCTAGTGTGATGCAACTGGTCAAACCACTCGGCTTTAAGCAAAACAGAATTTATTTAAACACGACAGTCGGAACACAAACAAAAGAAAGCGAAAATTTAGAATAACTTAACCATTGGAAAACTTAACAGTAACTATTACTCATTAAGTGTTCCAAGACTGACATCCCATAAACACACCGCTTGGCAAAAAGATAAATTCAAACACAGATTCTTACAGGTGGGAGGGAACATCATCCAGAGAGAGATTTCAGAGAAATTCTGAAGAATCCTTTACTGAAGCTTCTCTTCTGAACTCTCACATCTTGTGACTGCTACAACTACAAAAAAACTAGAAAGCCTGAACTTTCCACTCCCCTTCCATTGTTAAATTGCTTTTAAAAAACCCAAAGGCCTCTTAAACTTAGACTCCTTGGCCTTTTAACCTCTCTTATAAAAAAGAACAAACTAACATTTTTAAAATGACAGTGTCATCTCATACCAGCCCCCACCTCTTCTCCTGTGAGCTTGTTCCAGAGATACATCATCCTCTGCATGAAAATGTTGCACCTTAGATCCCTTTTAAATCTTTCCCCTCTCAATTTAAACCTATGCCATCTAGTTTTGGTCCCCCCACCCTGGGAAAAGGTCCTGCGCCATTCACCTTATCAGTTCCTCTCATGATTGTATAAATATCCACAAGGTCACCCCTCAGAATTTTGGATCCAGTATGATTTCTTCAGAACTGAAAGGTGTTGAGAATTTTCTTTTTAATTTTGACAGAGGCAGAGGCCGAGTGCGAAAGTCAAAGTGAAACAAAAACTGAAAGAACTTTGGACGCTGGAAATCAGAAACAAAAGCAGGCATTGCTGGAAAACTCAGCAGGTCTGGCAGCATCCATGAAGAGAGATCAGAATTAACATTTTGGGACCATTGACCCTTCCTGAGGGTCACTCGACCCGAAACGTTAATTCTGATTTCTCTCCACAGATGCTGCCTGACCTGCTGAGCTTTTCCAGCAATGTCTGCTTTTGTTTCAAAAGATAAAAGGGTTGTTCATGGCGATGGAAGAGAAAAATATGTTAAAATGAATGTGAATTAAGATGTGCAAGAGAAGGAATGGGTCCTCTTAACTGAGAGCAAAGTAAACGGGACACAAGTAAGACTATGCTGGAGGCAGGGAACATAAGAAACATTGAGGTAAAAACAATGACTGCAGATGCTGGAAACCAGATTCTGGATTAGTGGTGCTGGAAGAGCACAGCAGTTCAGGCAGCATCCGAGGACAGGCAAAATCAACGTTTCGGGCAAAAGCCCTTCATCAGGAATGAAGGGCTTTTGCCAGACATAAGAAACATTATTGATTATTAGGGAGTTTTGAGAAGATTTGTAGCTCAGGTGGAGGTTCTGGATGTAGGTTTGCTCACTGAGCTGGAAGGTTCATTTCCAGACGTTTCGTCACCCTCCTAGGTAACATCTTCAGTGGGCCTCCGGGCAAAGCACTGTTGATAATTCCTGCTTTCTACTTATATATTTGGGTTTCTTTGGGTTGGTGATGACATTTCCTGTGGTGACATCATTTCCTGTGATGATGTCATTTCCTGTTCTTTTACTCAGGGGGTGCTAGATGGGGGTCTAACTCGATGTGTTTGTTGATAGACTCTACACGCCAGAGCTCTCCTACCACAGAAACTCAAAGTTGCTGGGTCAAACTTCAGTCCATGGCTAAAATCTGGGGTGATACTGCGTAGAATGTTATGGGAAAACTCAAAATGTTTATTCAGGTACTGTTGCCTGTTCCATTTGGAGCCATGGCACTACTGCTGTGGAACTGAGAATTCTTCTGATATTTTGGCCAACCTGGGTGTCAAAGCCAATATCAGCAAGGACAGAAAAAGGCTAAACAGGTTGCTACTCCACTCACTGGAGTTCAGAAAAATGAGAGGTGATCTCATTAAAACATATTGGATTCTGAAAGGGCTTGACAGGGTCAATGCTGAGATGTTTCCCCTCAAGGGAAAGTTTAGGACTAGAGGGCACAGCCTCAGGATAAAGAGATTCCAATTTAAAACTGAGATAAGGAGGAATTTCTTTTCCTGAGTATTGAGAGTCTTTGGAACTGTTTGCCACAGAGAGCTGTGGGGACAGAGTCCTTGTGTCTATTTAAGGCTGAGATGATTGATTCTCAATCAGATGGATAATCAAGGGTTAAATGAAAAGGACAAGCAAGTGAATGTGATGAGGGTCGCATCAGCCAGGGTCCTCTTGAATGGCATACCAGACTTGAGGAGCTGAAAGGTCTATGCATGTTCCTATTTGTAATTATCTTATCATTTAAAATTGAGTGGGTGTTCAGACCAGGTTTGCTTGCAATGGGTTAGGTGGCTGGCACATTTGCCAACATGACAGCGCCTGCCACACTTGAGGATAACTTTGTGAAATGTTCGGAGACTTTCCTGAGGACTTTGGTTGTAAATGTAAGCAGTTCCTTCAATTCAACAAGTGCAAGCTTACTCTGGAACAGGATTGCAAACTGTGCGTCAGGAATCTAACAAGGGCTCCTGAAGTCTAACTTCCCTGCAACTTCAAGGTAGTTGGCTCAGCATATGAAATACTTTGGGCTGACCCAGCAACCGTGATGTGTGAGGTGAATAAATAGCTGAGAGTCAGTTACCCAGCTAGTAACTTAATCTACGAATTGAGGCGACCTCATAAACAGAGAGAGCAAAGCTATAAATATCATTTCAAATCCCCATGACTCGGTTGCCACCTTTAACCCTCTCCCAAGTGCCATCGCTCAGTCTGAATATATATGTATAATCGAGTTCGTGTGCACATGGAGTTGAAAGTTCAAATGTTGGCTCCTTTGTTGAATGTTCCGAGGCTTTGCTGCTGTCCCAGTAAACTCACTACAGTGATAAATGACTTTAAACATAGGCAGTTTTTTTTTCCTGCAGACACAGTACATGGATAAATGACTCTTGTGCAAGACTGCCACATTGTTTTACAATATTATTAATGAAAGCTTATCAGGAACAATCTGCAGGATGTTGTCAAAAGAAGGGGCAATGCCGAGTGAGAGGCAATCAGGCTTTCAGATTGTGGTACATGTCCGTCTCGTCCTTCTCAATTTTATTTCACACACTAAGTAGGCTGTTGTTTGTCAGTTTGAGAAGGAAAACTCACAGTGAAACTTCGTCTGAATGAAATGTAAAATAATGACAGACTGGAGAAAAAAAACAAGGCTGGTGCATCTATGGAATAAGATGTTGGTAAAGTTAAGTCGCCAACGTCCTGTCGGACCATGGAGCTGCTCTCTCGTTAGAGAGAGATGACTGATGGTGATTTAACCTGTGGGTCAGCACACCTCAGGTGAGGGGAGAGGTTGAAAAAGAGAGCCCTTCATTGTAACTTCAGCTGGTATGGGAATTGAACCCAGAGCAATAGCTGGATCTCTTGATTAATAGTCTAGTGATAAAGCCACTAGGCTATCATAACAGTCTCAAGTCTACTCCATCATATCAGTAATGGAGTCATACAACACGGAATCCTTTGGTCCAACCAGTCCATGCAGAGCATAATCCCATTCTAATCTAGTCCCACCTGCCTGCGCTTGGTCCATATCCCTCCAAACATTTCTTATTCATGTGCTTATCCAAATGTCTTTTAAGCATTATAACTGTACCCGCATCTACCACTTCCTCTGGAAGTTCATTCCACACATGAACCAGCCTCTATGTAAAAAAAGGCCCTACATGTCTTTTGCAAATTTTTCTCCTCTCACCTTAAAAATATGCCCCCTCACCTTGAAATGCCCCAACCCTAGGGAAAAGACATGTACCATTCACCTTATCTATGCTTCTCATAATTTTGTAAACCTCTGAGGTACCTCTTAACCTTCTACGCTCCAGTGAAAAAAAGCCCCAACCTCTTCTTATAGCACAAGCCCTGCATTCCCAGCAACGAGCTGGTAAAGCTGTTCTGAGCCCTCTCCAGCTTAATGAAATCTTTCTGGTAATAAAATCCTTCCTATATCGGAGAATCCATTGTATAATAGAGAGATGTTTCATGAGGATATCACTCTCCATCTTTGGCCGTGTATCAACATCAACCTTACTTTTAGGAAAGAGCTTTCATTGTGCTCGACTGTGAATAACAAAAGCAATGTGGTGATCCATTTTGCATTTAAGTCCTTAAGAGTCTTGCAGCACAGAATTAGAAAGCACAGGGTAAAAGGAAAGTACTATGGATGCTGGAGATCTAGAAATTTTGCAAAAAGCAGGAAGTGCTGTAGAAACTCAGCTGGTCTGGCAACATGTGTGGAGAGAGAAACAGACTTAACCTTTGAAGTTGAATATGTCTCTTCTTCATTAACATGTTGTATCACTCTTCAGTTATGAAGAAGATTTATATTAAGTTCATAATATTTTTTCCTCTCTCGTCAGATTCTAGTAAAGGAATTATTGAAGAATTGCTGGGGAATTAAAGTGATTTGGTTTTAACTCAGCCGATATTACATAGAATCTCTACATTGTCAGAGCAGACGATTTGGCTCATCAGGTCTACATCAACCCCTCAAAGAACATCGCACCCAGACCCACACTATCCCTGTAACCGTGTATTTCTCACGGCTAATCCACCTAGGCTGCACGTCCCCAACACAAAATAGCAATTTAGCACAGTGAATCCAGCTGAGCTGCGTATCTTTAGGCTGTGGGTAGAAACTAGAGTACCCAGAGAAAACCAACACAGACACAAGGAGAATGTGCAAACTCCTACAGACAGATGCCCAAGGGTGGAATCAAACCTGCGTCCCTGACGCTTTGAGGCAGCAGTGCTAATGACCGAACCTCCATGCAGTCCATACTGGTCTGGAACTTGCTGCCTGAAAAGTAGTATCAAGACAGAAAGCCTCAGTGAACTTAATAAGTACTTTGATAGGCATTTGCAGTGCTCTAACATCGAGGATTGTCAAACAAAAGCTGGACAGTGCAGTTCAGGATATTGCTTTTTCCATAGAATCCATATACAGTACAACCTCGTTTATCCGAACATCAATTATCCAAATTTCGGATTATCTGAACAAAATCTTAAAGTCCCATAATTAGGCCACTCAGTACAGAGGAATCTCAATTATCTGGCATTTGATTACCTGAATATCGGATTATCCAGCAAGATTGCAAGGTCCCGATGCTTGGTTAAACTATGTTATCTGGCATTTGATTATCCGGAATTCAATTAACCCTATGAAATATTCCCCACCCACATCCTTCAGATAATCGCGGTTCATTTCTATTCAGTTATCGGTTAAATGGTATTATGGTGTGCATTGCCAGATAACCGAGAAATGTTCGATAACCAGCACTCTAATTACCTCTTGTTTACAATTGGATCAATTATCTGAACAAAATACTCCCCACTTGTCTCATTCAGATAATCGAGGTTCTACTGTCGTGTGAAATAAGGCCGTTTGGTCCAACAAGTGCGTACTGATCCACCGAAGTACCACCCAGAACCATCTCCCTTTCTTTTCTCTATGCCCCTGCATTTCCCATGGTTAACACCCTTGTTTTTACCTAGCACCGTCTCATTGGGCCAAATGATCTTCTCCTGTGTTGTGACCCGACTTTGTTTCTCCTATGTTTTGTGTATTGCATTCTACAATGTCCCTCTCCTCATGAAGCTCGAGGTGCCCCACCTTACCACCTAACCAGCCACAGGTCCCCCAACAATATTAAAATGCATTGCATGTGCCTCAATCTTATAAAATCTGTGAGTTCATCGCTGTTGGGAGTATTTGCTCAGTGTTTGAAGGGGAGGGGTGGAATTGCCTGAATATAACGATCATATTATTTTATATTTTTGTGCAAGAAAATAAAGCAATTTCCCAGAGCACTAGCACAAGAAATAATTAGACCGAAATAGCTTTTTAATGTTTTAGGCAGGAGATGGCCATAATTGTATTGGCTGTTATTGAGGATCGTGTGAGTGCCCTGACAAAACCCAAGGCAACATGCCCTCAAATATCCACGGCATTTGTTGCCAAATGAAAGGAGAATTTAAAAAAATTTAAAAATTATAATGATGGATGAAGAAGAGAGGAAAAAAATGTACTTTACCTATTTTTGTTTAATAACGGGCACGATTCCTTTGGATGCAAAACTGAGTGTATGTTCTACCGTTGAGGATGCTTCCTCGCCTCCCTTTACGAGTTGGCATGTTGCAATCTTAGAGCAAGGAGAAAGAGATTTTAATAAGTAATAGGAGGTACATCCAAATACAAATATACTGTCTCATATTAATTCGTAGTTAGTTAGGCTATTCATGGATTTCACTTTGTAAAAATAATTTGCTGTCTTTAAAAATTAATCATTAATCTCATCCACTGCACTAAATGGTGGGTAAAGGAGCGCAAAGTTTGTCATTAACCGTGAAGGCCTTGTTTTGCAAACGTGGTTCTCCATCTACGGTTGACCAAGCACATGGAAATTATGAGCTCAAAAAGAACTGTTGGCTCATTGATCATGCCCTCTCCTCCTTATCTGGGCAAGGTAGGGTAACGTTGTGCTGTGAGGTAAAGTCACCATAGTCCCAGAGGTTTGCTCACTGTCATTAGAGAGAGAGAGATGTCTGGTGGTGAGTTTAACCTGAGTTTTAACACCACAAGTGGATTCTGGGTAATCCAAGATGGAGGACAAGAAAAAGTTCTGGCTGGAACAGGCTGCTCCTGTTTGGGGGTATTTTAGGTGTTGGAGGTGATTTCCTCGAATTCCAGGTGCAGCAATTGCTGTTTTATATGATGTTGCAATTACTTTGGAACTTTGGAGAAAAAAAAGTCAGAACATGTCAGGAAAGATTGAGACACTTGGGGCTGTTTTCATTAGAGAAAAGAAGGTTTAGGGGTGACTTGATTGAGGTGTACAAGATGATTAGGGGGTTAGATAGGGTTGACAGTGTGAACCTTTTCCCGCGTATGGAGTCGGGTATTACAAGGGGGCATAGCTTTAAATTAAGGGGGGGTAGATATAGGACTGAAGTTAGGGGTAGGTTCTTCACTCAGCGAGTCGTAAGTTCATGGAATGCCCTGCCAGTAGCAGTGGTGGACTCTCCCTCTTTATGGGCATTTAAGCGGGCATTGGATAGGTATATGGAGGATAGTGGGTTAGTATAGGTTAGGTGGGCTTGGATCGGCGCAACATCGAGGGCCAAAGGGCCTGTACTGCGCTGTATTCTTCTATGTTCTATGTTCTATGTTAACAATAGCACTTTTAAAAGGGAGACAGACAGACAAAGGCAGTAAGCACATGGTCTGTAAGAGAGAGAGAGAGAGAGAGAAAAAGAAACCCACACTGCTAACTGACACAGCAGTGAATCTGCGCAGTTACTGCCTTTGCTGTTTGAATTTATGTATTGCTGGATATCGGAGTGTGTCCAGGAAAATGTAAACAGCAAAATTCACAACTGATCTCGGTGGAACCTGTTTGGGAGAGGTCACAGCACAGAAACAGATAAATAAATAGTTTTAAGTATGGCCTTGCTGTAACTCTACAATAGTGAGTAGAATGGGTTCTTTCTTGATTATTTGTTTTTATCGGGATCTGTCTCTTGATTAAATTTTAAAAATATAAGCCATACATATTAAGCTAGCCTGGAGCAGTGTTTTGTAGAGCAATAAGATGGTGTTATTTTCTGCATCTGTAATTTGGAAGGAGCAAAATGGCCTTTAGTCGAGTGAAATGCTCTTCTTGTCGTATGTAGGAGTTTTGAGAGAGTTTAAGGGTTACTGAGGATTATATCCGCAATAAATGTTGTTGGTTGCGAATCCTGTCATATTGAATGGATCAGTTGGAGCAACAGTTAGAGGCAATGAGGAATTTACATGAGCAAGAGTGTGTGATGGATGGCAGTTTTAGGAAGGGAGTAAAGTTGCAGATACAGTCAGGTAGATGAGTTAACTCCAAGAAAGGTATGAGAGGTAGGTGGGTAGTACAGGAAGGTGAAAGTGAGAACTGCAGATGCTGGAGATTAGAGTTGAGAGTGTGATGCTGAAAAAGCACAGCAGGTCAGGCAGCATCCAAGGAGAAAGAAAATCGATATTTTGGGCAAAAGCCCTTCATCAGGAATGAGGCTGGGAGCCTCGGGGGTAGAGAGATAAATGGGAGGGGGTGGGGCTGTGGGGGAGAGTGCACTAGGTCAATGGAGGTGCAGGTAACGGTGATAAGTCAGAGGGGAAGGTGGAGCGGTTAGGTGGGAAGGAAGATGGACAGGTGGGATAGGTCATGAGGGTGGTGCTGAGCTGGAAGATTGGAACTAGGGTAAGGTGGGGGGAGGGGAAATGAGGAAACTGCTGAAATCCACATTGACGCTATGGTGTTGGAGAGTCCCATGGTGGAAGATGAATCGTTCTTCCTCCAGGCGTCGGGTGGGAAGGGAGCGGCGATGGAGGCGGCCCAGGAACTGCATGTCCTCGGCACAGCGGGAAGGGGAGTTGAAGTGTTTGGCCACGGGGCAGTGGGGTTGGTTGGTGCGGTGTCCCGGAGATGTTCTCTGAAGTGCTCTGCGAGTAGGCGTCCCGTCTCCCCAATGTAGAGGAGACCGCATCGGGAACAACAGATGCAGTAAATGACATGTGTGCAAGTGCAGGTAAAACTCTGATGGATGTGGAAGGTTCCTCTGGGGCCTTGGATGGAGGTGAGGGGAGAGGTGTGAGTGCAGGTTTTGCAATTCCTGCGGTGGCAGGGGAAGGTGCCAGGAGGAGATGGTGAGTTATTGGGGGGTGTGGACCTGACCAGGTAGTCCCGGAGGGAACGATCTTTACTGAAAGCGGATTGGGGTGGGGAGGGAAATATATCTCTGGTGGTGGGGTCCGTTTGTAGGTGATGGTGGAGGACGATGCAATGCATACGGAGGTTGGTGGGTGTAAGGTGAGGACCGGAGGGGGTTCTGTTCTTGTTGCGGTTGGAGGGGTGGGGTTTGAGGGCGGAGGTGCGGGAAGTGGATGAGATGCACTGGAGGGCATCATCAACCTGGGAGGGGGAATTGCGGCCTTTAAAGAAGGAGGTCATCTAACATGTTCTGTAGTGGAACTGGTCCTACTGAGAGCAGATGCGGCAGGTAGCACTGGTGTCTTCTGTGGCTATCCGTATTCCAAACAAGTCTGCTGTTTTGGAAAATGTTGGGGGTGATGGACTTTCAGGGGAATGTAGCACGAACAGCCAAGTTTCTGGTATCAAGACTGGGTGTAATGAAATGAGGGGTACGTCGGGTTCCAAGCGATCGGGGACTCTCTACTCAGGGGCACAAACAGACGTTTCTGCAGCCAGCAGTGAAAAATCGGAATGGTGTGTTGCCTCCTTGGTGCCAGGATCAAGGATGTCTCAGAGAGGGTACAAAATGTTCTCAAAGGGGAAAGGGACCAGCAGGAGGTCATTGTACACATTGGTACCAATGACATAGGAAGGGAAAACGATGAGATTCTGAAGGGAGAATGTAGAAATTTAGACAGGAATGTAAAAAGGAGGTCCTTGAGGGTAGTAATACCTGGATTACTCCAGGTACCACGAGCTAGTGAGGGTAGGAATAGGAGAATAGAGCAGATGAATGCGTGGCTGAGGAGTTGTTATATGGGAGAAGGATACACATTTTTGGATCATTGAAATCTCTTGGGTAGAAGTGACCTGAAGAAGAAGGATGGATTGCTCCTGAATTGGAGGGGACTAATATACTGGCAGGGAGATTTGCTAGAGCTGCTCAGGAGGATTTAAACTAGTAAGGAGGGGAGGTGGGACCCAGGGAGATACTGCGAAAAGAAATCAGTCTGAGACTGGTACAGTTGAGAAAAGAAGCGAGTCAAATAGTCAGGGCAGGCAGGAACAAAGCAGAGAACAAGGTAGGACTGATAAATTAAACTACATTTGTGTCAATGCAAGAGGCCAAACAGGGAAGGCAGATGATCTCAGGGCATAGTTAGGAACGTGGGACTGGGGTATCATAGCAATTACAGAAACATGGCTCAGGGATTGGCAGGACTGGCAGCTTCATGTTCCAGGATACAAATGCTCCAGGAAGGATTGAAAGGGAGGTAAGAGAGGAGGGGGGGGTGGTGTTTTAATAAGGGACAGCATTATGGCTGTACTGAGGGAGAATATTCCTGGAAATACTTCCTGGAAGTTATTTGGATGGAATTGAGAAATACGAAGGGGATGATCACCTTATTGGCATTGCGTTATAGACACCCTAATAGTCAGCGGGAAATTGAAAAACAAATTTGTAAGGAGATTTCAGTTATCTGTAAGAATAATAGGGTGGTTATGATAGGGGATTTTAACTTTGCAAACATAGACTGGGACTAGATGGGTTAAGGATTTAGGTGGAGAGGTATTTGTTAAGAGTGTGCAAGAAAATTTTCTGATCCAGTATGTGAATGTACCTACTGGAGAAGGTGCAAAACTTGGAGCACTTTGGGGCCAGCAACCATTAGTTTTAAAATAGTGATGGAAAATGATAGACCAGATCTAAAAGTTGAAGTTCTAAGATTAACCCACCCAGACCCATTTCTCTCTGACTAATGCACCTAATCTGCACATTCCTGAACACCATGGACAACTTACCCAACCTGCATATCTTTGGACTGTGGGAGGAACCCGGAGCACCTGGAGGAAACCCACACAGACACAGGGAGAATGTGCAAACTCCACACAGTCACATGAAACTGGAATTGAACCCTGGTCCTGTGAGGCAGCAGCGCTGAGCAATGAACCACTGTGCCACCAATTATGCAATGTGAAATGTTTTGATTTGATTTATTGTAGTCACATATACCTGAGTACAGTGAAAAGCTTTGTTTGTGTGTAGTACAGGCAGATCATACTAAGCAAGCACATACAGATCAGAGGGTGCTTAGGCAGAGCGAGGTATACAAGTTTTCACTGCACAGGAGGTGCACAAAGCAAGGTCAGCGTTAACAAGATCAACATTACTTGAAATTAGAAAGAGTAGGGGAATGAGATTAAATGCAAGGTTATACAAAAGGGCTGAATGGCCTTCTTCCTGTGCTATTCAGTGGCTGTGCGGAATTGGGAGGGCAAATCAAGAATTGACAGACAACTACATGCTGTCCAAGTAAGTGCAGGTCGAAGAATCAAGGCAACAGCACTGAGACTCAGCCCCAACCCACGCTTCGTTTGAGTTACTAAAGCAGAAATTGATGGAAAACTTCAGGTGGTAGGACAGAGCTGGTGTGGAGAGAAATCAGAGTTAATGCTTTGGGTCCAGTGACCTTCTTCAGAACTGATTGTAGCTAGGAAAAGGTTGGTATTTATGCAGAAGCTGGTTGGGGGATGGGCGGGGACGCGATGGAGAGGAGTAAATTATAGGTGGACATCGAGCCTAAAGAGAGAGAAAAACAGTTGGACAAACAAAGAACTGGGTATAGGTCAGTCTAGGAGAATGAATAGCTGCGAATGGAGACTATTAGTAACTGACAATAGGTTATGTATGTAGCAGACCATGTGATGACAAGGCCTGGGGTGCAGGAATTGGGCAAAGGACATGGGAGAAGGTTCCTCATGGCCTAAAATTGTTGAAGTCAATATTGAGTCCAGAAGGCTGTAGGGTTCCCAAGTGGAAAGTGAGATGTGCTTGCACTGAGCTTCTCTGGAGCATTGCAGCAACCCTGAGACAGAGATGTTGGCCAGGAAACATGGTGGTGTATTGGAGTGGTCGGCAGCTGGAAGGTCAGGATCATATTTTGCAGACAGAACATAGGTGTTCTAGTCACCTTTGAACCTGTCCCCTCACTAAAAGCAGAGAAAACAATGGAATCACACTATTGGCAGGAAGAAAGCGGCGATGTGCAGAACTGTACGTTTAGACTACAGGAAGTGTAAGACCTTCGAAGTGACATCCATTTGTTTATTTTTCCAATTATTTCTTGCCTTCGGCATCGATCACTTCCAGCTTTTCTCACTGCACAGCAATTTGTCAAATATTGTTCCCTTTCTCATTTTTCTTTCTTCACCTTAGTGCCTGTGCACAATTTTTTTGGAGATCAGAACATGAACAAATTGTACGCCTCAGAAGCATTTGTCAGGAGTTTTAAAAGAACTAACACCTGTAGGTAGTATGAAGGGACAATCGACTGTCAGATCAGGAGTTAAGCTTGGTCAGACCTGACCCTTTTATGAACAAACTTTAAACTAGTGTAGTTTAGGTTCCAGAACTACCGCTTAACTGTGGTCTAGGCTTCGTTTATCCTCGTTCTTTGATGGAAAAGCTTCAGACAGTTAATACCTAATGCTCCATGTGGAAGGAAGGTTCCTTAGTTGTGGTACTGATGGCTGTCCATTACTGTACAGGAGTCAGCATCTTTGAGGGAAGAAGTAAGTAAGTCAGATGGGCAGAATTGAAAGAAGTCTGTTTTCCATGTGAAATGCAACAGGCCAAAAGGAAACTGCTTGTGTCACCGGGAAGGATTAAATGGTGCCCACCTCCCAACCATAGAGGGTTTGGGAAGGTGTGGGGTGAAGATTTCATCAGACACCAACCTCCCTCTGATTCAATCCAGGTTGGAATGATGCAAGAACAATCTTTCTACATGGTTGAGCATAACTGAAACCTTTGAGAATTAATTTAAGGCCTTCATTTTGCTCTTGCTACTTCTTGGACGTTGGCCAAATCAACAGGCTAACCATAAGAAGGACTCTGATGTGTAAACCTGGTGGTTGGTGCGGGAAGGTCTCTTGGCCAGTGGGAATGAACGTACCTGGATTAACACATTTGAATCATGCCCCCCACCCTTCGTCAGCAGCCCCACAGAGCCCTGTCTGTTCAATCCCCATTGAATCCAGCCTTTTGAACTTATTCCTGATGCTGACATCACCAATCTTCTGCTTCGGTCCACTGGCATCGCTGAAAATAGTCATCGTGGTGGCTCAGCGGTTAGCAGTGCTACCTCACAGCACCAGGGTCCTGAGTTTGATTCCACCCTTGGGCAACTGTCTTTGTGGGGTTTACCATGTTTTCCTTGTATCAGCATGAGTTTCATCTTATCCTCCCACAGTCCAAAGATGAGCAGGTGCTGTGGATTGGCCATGGGAAATGCAGGGTTATGGGGATAGGGTAGAGAGGTGGGATGCTCTTCAGAGGGTTGGTATGGGTTTAATAGCCTGTTTCCACACTGCAGGGGTTCTATGATCATTCCTGGTGACAGTGTAGGAGAGATGCTGTCCTCATATGGACTGATAAGTTTTGTTGATGGGATATCTGCATTGCACTAGGATTTCTTGTGGAGAATATTCTCCTTCCAGGAGCAAGGTAGGAATTGCCCAAGTGGATTTAATCCTATTGAGCTTCCTGAAAATGGGTTCCTATTGATGTTGCAACTGGTGGAAGAGACCTCACTCAATTATTCAAATCTGCCAGGTGTCCAAATTGTCGCACTTCTTTGTTTGTCCCTTATTACCCCTTAGCTTTCCACTTTTCAAATATCCAATTTTCTCGAGAAAACTATTGTTGAATCAGCTACCATTTCAGGCTATGAAAGTTCTGTGCGTCAAAAAAATTTCTTCTCCTTTCCCCTCTAGCTTCATTTTGTTTGAGAAAATACAGTTTATTTTTCCTACCCAATTAGTCACTGCATGCACTTGTAAAGTAGTCGATCTTATGTATAAATTGACCCCTGCATCTGACACCAAAATCTTTAATTTTTCAAAAACACCATATGTCCCTTGTCAGGGCAGGGTTAACAGCAATAGTCTTCTAAGTCTTTTATGGGATGACTGCTTCTGAATTAAAATTGTCAGAAATAGACAACGATTTCCAGTTGAACTCAGAATTGTGGCCACTAGCCACTGAGGTTGTGTCTTTATCGAGAGTTCTGAAGAAGTGGTATGAATTTTAACCCTTTGGAAATACTATTTCTGTATAATTGACCTCTTTCTCTTTGCCTGGAAAAAACTGCCTTCAGAGTCTCAAGTCTTACATGAGTGTATATAATAATTTGACATGAATTGTATCATTTATTAACTTTTGATGGGCGTAATGTCGCATTCATTTACCCAGAAATCTTCTGGGTGTGTAACTCACAGTGATTTGGACAGGTAATGCAGATTCTCACCCTAACACATTCCCCCTTTCAGAAATTCAGAATGCCTCATAACTTGTTTAATAGATTCACCTCTGGATAAGACACCCAGACAGCATGATTTAATGATATCCCTGGGTAGACCATTTCCATTGCAATGATTAAAACAGAAGTATATATAATATTTACAAGGATTCCTTTCATTAAGAAATGACGATTGGGGAGTTATGCAATCCTCTGGCAAGGTTTAGTTGTAAGAAAGAGATTCTGTTGCTTTGTGTTTAGGAAGTAAGAAAGCGTGAGTTTCAAATCTCTGGATGGATTGGTTAGTAGTTAGTCATTCCATCTACAACAATGGCTTAAGAGCCTGGGCAAGAAAAGTCTTTAATTCAATTTAAGTGCATTCAGGCAAGCTCAGATTAGTGAAGTTATGACTGCCACTCAACACATGGAACTTGTGTGTAGCATTGTGTACCATCCCTTAGCTTTTGAAGACCACCAAGGGGGAGCTCTTCATTTGTATCGACAATAGCCTTCCTGTCTGTTATGTGGACAGCCAGAGTTCAACTCCCTAGTAGGGAGAGGCTGGTTGGCCACAAAGAAGAGGTTAAATATTTTTGAGAACTAGTGTCCCTACCTCTGGAGCGGCTTATCCAAATTCTACTCCCATCTGTGCTAGAGGTGCCCAGACAGGTAAAATGCATCTTGGTTTCAAGCCCCCTGAGTACTTTAAAGCCCTTTCACTCCTCAAAAAAAAATACTTTTAATGAGCAAACAGCCTTTCAGCAATGGTCCACAGTGCAGTTCTGAATTCTGAATCATGCAGAGCAAGTTTGATGGCTTGAATTCAGTGGAATGTTATAATTATCTTCCAACCAGTTCATTATGAAAGATTGTCACTCCATGAGACGTCGCGATTGGCCTATCAATATGGCAGCCATATCTTGCAGCTTCAACTATGACATATAATCAAGTCAGAAGCTCAGAAGCAGCACTGTTTTCAACAAAAGGTCTGTTACATGTAAGAGTTCAATCCCTAAACATCTATTTGATGCTCAATGGTAAAATGATTTGAACGTGCAGCTGGAAATGAGTGTGGTGCAATCTTGAATCAAAATTATTTGGGGGTTAAATGTCAGAATTTGGGCCTTTAGGCTTCAATTTGCTCATAGGTTTCAATGTTTGGAGGTGTACTGCACACTTGATTCTCATTTCATAGAATCGTAGAAGCCCTACAGTGTGGAAAGAGACCATCCAGCCCATTGAGTCTGCACTGATCTTCTGAAGAACATCCAAACCTTATTCCTGTAACTCTGCATTTACTATGGCTAACCTGCCTACCAGTATATTATGAAGCAATTTATCATGGCCAAATAACCTAACCTGCACATCTTTGGACTGTAGGAGGAAACCGGAGCACCTGGAGGAAACCCACACAATCATAGGGAAAATGTGCAAAATCCTCAGACAGTCACCCAAGGGTGGAATCAAACCTGGGTCCCTGGTGCTATGAGGTGGCAGTGGTACGCTAACCACTGCTGATGCCCTATTGCATGAGGAACTTTGGAATATTGTTGGGAGAGAGGAGCACAACACTTATGTTTACACACCTGTCCTCTGTGCTTGGGTTGTCGCAAAATTGAATTGATTAGATTCCCTACAGTATGGAAACAGGCCCTTTGGCCCAACCAGTCCACACCGACGCTCCAAAGAGTAACCCACCCAGACCCACTTTCCCTCTGACTAATGCACCAAACACTATGGCCAACTCACCTGACCTGCACATCTTTGGACTGTGGGAGAAAACTGGAGCACCCAGAGGAAACCCACGCAGACATGGGGAGAATGTGCAAACTCCACACAGACAGTTACCCGGGGCTGGAATCGAACCTGGTGCGGTGAGGCAGCAGTGCTAACCACTGAGCCACCCTGCCACCCCATGAATTGGAATGAATTGAATTGAATTTATTGTCACATGTACCAAAGCACAGTAAAAAGCTTTCTCTTGTGAGCAATACAGGCAGATCACATAATTAAGTAGCATAGATAGTAAATAATAGGTAAACAGCGGCAAAAACCAAAACACAGGTACAGGCAAATGTTAAATTTTTATGAGGCGAAAGTGAGGACTGCAGATGCTGGAGATCAGAGTCAAGATTAGAGTGATGCTGGAAAAGCACAGCAGGTCAGGCAGCATCTGAGGAGCAGGAAAATTGACATTTCGGGCAAAAGCCCTTCATCAGGGAATGAAGTCCTGATGAAGGGCTCCTGCCCAAAACATCGATATTCCTGCTCCTCGAATGCTGCCTGACCTGCTATGCTTTTCCAGCACCACTTTAGTCTTAAGTTTTTATGAGTCCATTCAATATTCTAACAACAATAGGGTAGAAACTGTTTCGAAACTGGCGGGTGCATGTGTTCAGGCTTCTGTACCGTCTCCCCGATGGTAGAGGTTGTAGAGAAACATTCCCAGGGTGGGATGGATCTTTGAGAATGCTGGTGGCCTTTCCTTGACAGCGGGCCTGGTAGGTAGATTCCATCGATGGGAGGTTGGCCTTTGTGATTATCCAGGCCGGGTTCACCACTCACTTAACCGTCTCCAATCTTGTACGGTACAATTGCCATACCAGGTAGTGATACATCTAGACAGAATGCTCTCGATGGCACACTAATAAACGTAGACAAGGGTATTCGCCATCATGCCAAATTTCTTAGCTGCCTGAGGAAGAAAAAACATTGCTGGGCCTTTGTAACCAGTGCATCCACATGAAGAGTCCAAGAAAGCTTGTTGCTGATGACCACTCCCAGCAGCTTGACATTCTCCACTCCTTCCACCTCTGTGCTGTTAATGTGTAGGGGGGGAAATGAGTAACATCCCGCTGAAAGTCAATAATGAGTTCCTTGGTTTTGCTGGCATTGAGAGCTAGTTTGTTCTCAGTGCACCATTTTTCCGGGTCTTCCACCTCCCGCCTATAAGTCTGTTCAATCGCCATCTGAGATTAGATGACTATGGTGGAGTCATCAGCGAACTTGTAAATGGCATTAGTCTGGTATTTGGCAACGCAGTCATGGGTATACAGTGAGTACAGTAGGGAGCTGAGTATGCATTCCTGGAGGTGCTTCAGTGTTGAGTGTTAGTGAGGATGAAATCTTCACTGATTGTGGCCTGTGGGTCAGGAAACTGAGGATCCAGTTGCAGAGAGTGGGGCTTAGTCCGAGATCACTAAATTTAGTAATCAGTCTCAAGGGGATAATAGTGTTGAAGGCTGAACTGTAGTCAATGAGTAGGATTCTTACGTAGCTGTTCTTGGTGTCAGGATGTTCTAAGGAGGAGTGAAGAGCATGTCATATGGCATCTGACATAGATCTGTTGGTCCAATAGGCAAATTGGAGTGGGTCAAGAGTAGTGGGGAGGCTGGAGTTGATGCTAGAATGCTTCTGAATGCATAGAATTCCTGTGTAACCTAATGGAACACAACTATTTGTTCACTGTCAGTTAATGGCATGCTTGAGGTTAACTATGGGGAAGGACTCTCTTATGCATGCCCTATATTCTCCAAAAGGCAGTGGATGCTTGTTCAGTTTCAAAAATTTAAGGATTGAGTTGGAGGACAATGCATGAAAATTAGGCTGAGGGTCAGGGGAGGGGGTGGACAGGATCAAATTGGCCATGATCTAATGGGATAAGAGAACCTTCTCTCTCAGTACCAAACCCTAAGACACCATTGGTGAACACAGACTCTGGTCAATGATTGGGCTTGACAAAGTGGTTTGCCAATGCCTTCCGCAGGATGGCGAAGAGGGAGACTCTCTTCCTGCCTGCAACCATGCATATGGGAAGGAGTTGAGGATTGATAATTAAGCTGTTTGGCCATCTTGCAAAGTTCTGTGATTAAAAAGACCTGGAGTCCGATTCAAACCCAGAGCTCCTGGCTGACAGTCTGGGACACTGCCTACCTCATCACAAGACCTCCATTCTAAGCATCACCAGCTTTTAAATATGTGCTATTAAATATTTTATTTACACTGATCACTCAGACAAATGAAGAGGGAAAATGCAATGGTTATTACTGGGATTTCAGCAGTGTAAATGCGGAGGTGTACAATGCTCACATTGTGCTGCTCAGTCCCTGTCTCTATATTTGCCTGACACCGACAGCACTCCTTGTGAATGTGCTACCAGATCTGTTACGTACACCATAAAAAGCTAGACATTTCCATGTCCACTTGGAGATCAGCATAAAAGTAAATGGAGATGGAGGGTAGCTTGTCATTCAAGCATACCACCAGGATGGACAAATTAAGCTTTAGCTATTGTTATTTAGTGAGATGCCGTGATTTTTGCCTGAGGTGATTTGTGTATTAATGGCCCTGCCTATCTCTTCCCAGCACAGCCATACCTTACATTGGGATCCTGATGTTGCTCTTTATATCGTCTTCAAATACCATTCTCTTCATCGCTGTTACCTCACTTGAAAGAAGGGAACTTATGGAGTGATTGATGCAGAAGAGTAGGATTAAAGATAAAAATATATAGGGAATATATATCTAAATAATGCATTCTTTAATAAATGAGCATAGTGGAGTAAATCAATAATTAATCAGGTATTTTTTAATTGCAAAAGGAAAGCCTGTCTTTCCTTAGTGACTCAGTTTATGAAGGGTATTACTCAGTGTTGCACTGATAACAGAGATGTTGGGTTTAGACAGCAGTCAGTATTCAGACAGCTGGTCACAATTAATTAGCACTGCTGCCTCACAGCGCCAGGAACCCAGGTTCAATTCCCACCTCAGGTGACTGTGTGGATTTTGCACATTCTCCCTGTGTCTGCGTGGGTTTCCTCCAGGTGCTCCAGTTTCTTCCCACAGTTCAAAGATGTGCAGGTCAGGTGAATTGGCCATGCTGAATTGCCCATAGTGTTAGGTGCATTAGTCAGACGGAAATGGGGCCTGGATAGGTTACTCTTCAGAGGGTCGGTGTGGACTTGTTGGGCCAAATGGTCTGTTTCCACATTGCAGGGAATCTAATCTAGAAAAAATTAAGGTGGCAATAGGGCAGTTAGAATTGGCCATTTGTCTCTGGGTACTGGAGGGTGACAGGGCCAGGATTCACCTCTCTGAACACCACCTGGTGGCCTCTGCTAGAACAGACCAGTGAGAATGAGGCAATCATCATCTTAGCTTTTACAACACCCTCCCCCATCTTTGTATCCTTTTGTTGGCACTTTCCCTTCATAGAATGGGTGCTTGACCAGGCAGCTCCTCATGTCAAAAAAGCAGTTAGCCGCTTCATTGGAGGAGATGACAGCATTGAAGGAAAGAAAAGCCCTGCGTGCTCATTGATGTCGCACTTAAATCCTGTTTCCTTTATTAATCATGGGACATGAGCTGGACCAGCATTTATTGCTCATCCTTAGTTTCCACTTGTGGAGGTCATGGTGAGCTGCCTTCTAGTACACTGAGTCCACGTGCTGTAGATGGATCCACAATGCCTTCAGGGAGGGAATTCCAGGATTTTGACCCAGCAACAGTGAAGGAACAGCGATATCTTTCCAAGTCAGGATGGTGATTGGTTCCTCGGAGAAAGTGAGGACTGCAGATGCTGGAGATCAGAGTCGAAAAGTGTGGCACAGGAAAAGCACAGTGGGTCAGGCAGCATCCGAGGAGTAGGAGAGTCAACGTTTCGGGCATAAACTCTTCATCAGGAATATTCCTGATCCAGGGATTATGCCAGAAATATCGACTCTACTGCTCCTCGGATGCTGCCTGACCTGCTGTGCTTTTCTAGCACCACACGTTTCGACTGGGTGATTGGCTCCGAGAGGGTGGTGTTCCCATGTAACAGCTGCCCTTGTCCTTCGATATGGAAGTTGTTGTGGGTTCGAAAGATACTGCCTAAGGATCTTTGGTGAATCTGGACTCAACATTGACATCAACAAGTCCAGACCATGAACTCTATCCCCTTTTCTTTGCTGGATTTATTTTGTTCATTCACATTAGCAGCACATCTGTTCAAGAAAATCTTTTTGTTTCTTGCCCCATCTCCATTCCCTTTAACATTAAAGGACTAATTCTTCTTAAATTCAGTGATTGGGTACGGACATTACTGCCTGGGTCAGCATTTATTGCCGACCCTTAATTGCCCTAGAGAAGGTGGTGGTGAGCTGATTTCTTGTACCACTGGTGTTCCTGTGGTATAGGTAAACCAAACAGTGCTATTGGGGGATTCCAGGATTTTGACCCAGCAGCAGTGAAGGAATGGTGATCTGGTTCAAAGCAGGGATGAGGTGTGTTATTCTATCATTCAGTATCTCCAATCTATCATCCTGTCGCAGATCATCCTTTGTCTTATATGTTTCAGCAGGTGTAAGATCTGATGAATGGGACAAGGAGCTGAAGTGTTCACTTGGTGTCTCTCTCCACATGTACTACCTAAAACTGTTGAGTTCTTTTCAAACATTTTCTGTTTTTATTTTAGATTTCCAGCATTGGCAGTATTTTGATTTTACATAAATAGATTATTTTTATATGCAGTTCTTCTTATGCATCGATATTGTTAAATTGAATTGTGTAATATTTATAGTCTGGAGGCTGGCTATCTGGTTCAAAGGTCCTTTCTCCTATTAATGCTCCATCCAAGTACAGTATGTTCACACCCTACTTTCAGCCAATCATATCCCTCTTTTCCCATGTATATAATCTTTTACCTTTTATAGTGCAGATTGTTATGAGTTCTGAATCCAAGAGACATTTCAATGCAGACCAACGATAGAATATCAAATTTTGAAATTATTATTTGTTATTTCAAAAATATATTTTATTCATAAAAATATTTTGATAGTCTGTACAATTGGTCATGTCATACACACATATACATTCAATTTCTTTACATATAGAGATCGGAATTAATCATTCGTATATACAGGTCTGTACGTTTACCATCCATATATTTAGCTGAGGTGTCAGCGGAGCCACTTACTGAGTGGGCCCCCTGTTCTTTTTAGGCAGGCAGACGTTACACAGTGGTCTTTCCCCACCGCGCCTTGGCGGCAGCTGCCCCAAGCTTCAGCGCGTCCCTCAACACGTAGTCCTGGACCTTGGAATGTGCCAGTCCGCAACACTCAGTCGGGGTCAACTCCTTCAGCTGGAAGATCAACAGGTTTCAGACAGACCAAAGAGCGTCTTTGACCGAGTTGATGATCCTCCACACAGTTGATGTTCGTCTCAGTGTGCGTCCCGGGGAACAGGCCGTAGAGCACTGAGTCCTGCGTCATGGAGCTGCTCGGGACGAACCTCGACAGACAACACTGCATTTCTCTCCAGACTTCTTCTGCATAGGCACATTCCAGAAGGAGGTGTGTGACAGTCTCGTCCCCCCGCAGCCGCTTCAGGGGAAGCGTGGTGATTGGCTCCTCATCTGGCAGAGAGTCCAGACGTGCATAAAGGATCTCACAGGCAGAGCCCTTCTCTCCACCAGCCAAGCCATATCTTGGTACTTGTTGGAAAGTTCTGGCAATGAGGCATTCTACCAAATGACTTTGACAGTCTGCCCAGGGAACTGCTCGACAGGATCCGCCCTCTCCTTTTCCCGAAAGGTCTCAAGGACACTACGTGCTGACCACTTCCTGATGGACTTGTGGTCAAAGGTGTTTTTCTTCATAAATTTCTCCACAAAGGACAGGTGATACGGAACGGTCCAACTACTTGGAGCGTTCCGCGGCAGCGAGACCAGGCCCATTCTTCGCAACACCGTGGACAGGTAGAACCTCAGTACGTAGTGACACTTGGTGTTTGCGTACCGGGGATCCACACATAGCTTGATGCAGCCACACACAAAGGTGGCCATCAGGGTGAGGGTGGCATTGGGTGTGTTTTTTCCCCTGTTGCCCAGATCTTTATACATTGAATCCCTTTGGATCTTGGCCATCTTTGATCTCCATATAAAATGGAAGATGGCCCGGGTGACTATGACGGCACAGGTTTTGGGAATCGGCCAGACCTGTGCCACATATAATAACACTGACAGTGCCTCACACCTGATGATCAGGTTTTTACCCGCAATGGAGAGCGACCGTAGCTCCCATCTGCCCAGTTTCTGCCTCACTTTCTTGATACGCTCCTCCCAAGACTTGGCACACGGCCCAGCCCCCCCCCGAACCAAATACCCAGCACCTTCAGGTGGTCAGTCCTGACGGTGAAGGGGATCGAGTATTGGTCAGCCTAGTTCCCAAAGAGCATGGTCTCCCTCTTGCCTCGGTTGACCTTGGCCCCTGAGGCCCGTTCGAACTGGTGACAGATGCACATGAGTCTGTGCACGGACAGCAATCCGAGCAGAAAATGGCGACATCATCCATGTACAGGGAGGCCTTAACCTGTAGGTCCCCACTGCCAGGAATAGTCACCCCTCTCAGGCTTGCATCCCTCCTGATGGACTTGGCAAATGGCTCTATGCAGCACACAAACAAGGCAGGAGAGAGAGGGCAGCCCTGCCTGACTCCAGATCTGACTGGAAAGCTGTCTGTTTCCCAACCATTGATTGAGAATGTTGGTGTAGAGCAGTCTGATCCAATTGCAGATTCCCTCCCCAAAGCCCATTTTGGAGAGAACATCTCTCATATACGAATGTGATATCCTGTCAAAGGCTTTCTCCTGGTTCAGGCTGATGAGGCAGGTGTCCAACCCCCTGTCCTGCACGTAGGCGATCGTATCCCTGAGGAGTGCGAGACCCTCAGCGATCTTCTTGTCCGGTACAGCACAGGTTTGGTCAGGGTGGATCACCGACCCTAGAGCAGACCTGACCCAGTTGGCGATTACCTTTGACAAGATTTTGTAATCCGCATTCAATAGTGAGATTGGTTTCCAATTTCTGATTTCCTCCCTCTCCCCCTTCTGCTTGTAGGTGAGGGTGATGATGCCTTTCCTCATGGATTCACTCATGGTACCTGCCCGAAGCATACTGACATACACCTCCAGCAGGTCCTGGCCAATCAAGTCCCACAGAGCGGAATAGAGCTCGACCGGTAAGCCGTAGCTTTCAGGAGTTTTATTCTTTTCGAAGGACTCAAGGGCCTTGGTCAGCTCGTCCAGAGATAGCGGCTGGTCCAGCCTCGCTCGTGTTCCATCGTCTAAGACCTCCGTGATAGAGGACAGGAACAATTGGGAGGCCGCGCTGTCGGTTGGCTTCGAGTCATACAGACCGGCATAGAAGGATTTACTGATCCTCATGACGTCAGCCTGAGATGACGTTATCGAGCCATCTTCTTCCTTCAGGCTGCTGAGCACGGAGCTCCCTTTGTGCACCTTCTGGAAGAAGAAACATGAGCACGTCTCGTCCTGCTCCACCGAGCGGACTCTGGACCGGAAGATTATCTTGGAGGCCTCCAAGGCAAAGAGCGAGACTTTCTGGCCCTTCACCTTCTGGAGGTCCTCCATGACATCGACCCCCATCGTCTGCAGCAGGAGCAGGTTCTGCATACTTTCCTGGAGTTGGGAACAGTTTTCCCTGCCTCTCTCTCGCCTCCTGAATACCTTTGAGGATGAAGAATCTCTTGATGTTCCCTTTAACTGTTTCCCACCAGTCCGCTGGAGACTCAAAGAGGGGCTTCACGGTTCTCCAACCTGCGTAATCCTCTTGAGCTCCACAATGTTTTCCGGGGTCAACAGCTTAGTGTTCAGCTTCCACGTTCTCTTACCAACCCGCTGCTCATCCTATTAATTCACAGGATGTTGGTGTCACTCACTCGGCCACCACTTTTGACCATCCATAATTGCCCACAGAGTAGTTAAGTTTCAACCACATTACTGTTGGCGTGGAGTCACGTGTAGACCAGACCAGATAAAGATGGCAGCTTTCTGTCCTGATGAATATTGGTGAACTAGATGCGTTTTATGACAATCAACAATGCATTCCTGGCCCCTACTAGAGTCTTAATTCCACATTTTTATGAGATGCAAATTCTACCATCTGCCACAGTAATATTTGAAGCCAGATCCTCCAAGTATTACCAGGGCCTCTGGACCAATAGTCTAGACCATCACCTCCCTCTAACAATACAGGTCGTTCGGCCCTTCATATTTTGTGCCAGCTCTCTGGATAAGCTTTGTCCTGCTCCACTCGCTTTTCCTGCACATTTTCGCTTTGCTGGCAATGATCCAGATCCTTCTTAAATAACTCAACTGAACCTGCCTCCACCATTCTCCCACTTCCCAGATCCCAACCATTCGCTATGTTCCAAAGTTTCTCAGTGTTGTCTCCATTGCTCATTTAGCCAATCACCCATCGCTGTGACATTTTGTTCTTAATCTTTTCACCTATAGTAATAGTTTATTCCTATCTACTGTGTCCAAATCCTTCATGATTTTGAAAACATCTCCTCCCAACCTCTTCTCCAACTGAAACAGTCCCAGATTTCCAATCTATCAGTTCAACACAAGTTCCTTATCCCTGGAACCATTCTCATGAATCTTTGCTGCAATGTCTCTAATGCCTTCTTTCCTGATGTATTGCACCATCTTAAAATTGAAAGGTGTTGAAATGGATCTAGAGCTGGATTGCCTAGGATGCATACAGGGATGAATATGAGGGTGGGAAGGATTATCAGTTACAACACAGACTGCCTGGTCCACTTTCCATTCAGAGAAACTCAGTAAGAGTCAGCTCACATGAACCATACCCTGGAACCAGCAACATCACTTTGGAAAAGAAAGCAAGGAAGTTCATTCCAATTGTAATCCCTTGACCAACCTCATTAATACAGATGATATAGTCTTGGAACACTGGGTCGTGGGAACAGGAATGGGCCATTTAGCCCTTTGACCCTGCTCTGCCATTCTAGATCATGGTTAATCATCTATCTCAATAGCTCAATGGCCCCGGTGGTGCGGCACGGTGGGGCGGCACGGTGGCTCAGTGGTTAGCACTGCTATCTTACAGTACCAGGGTCCCAGGTTCAATTCCAGCCTCAGGCGAGTGTCTTTGTGGAGTTTGCATATTCTCCCTGTTTCTGTGTGGGTTTCCTCTGGGTACTCCGGTCTCCTCCCACAGTCCAAAGATGTGCGGGCCAGGTGAATTGACCATGCTAAATTGCCCGTAGTGTTAGGTGCATTAGTCAGAGGGAAATGGGTCTGGGTGGGTTACTCTTCAGAGGGTCGGTGTGGACTTGTTGGGCTGAAGGGCCTGTTTCCACACTGTAGGGAAATCTAATCTAATCTAAAATATTATCCCATATCCCTTCATGTCATTAGTATCTGGGAATCTATCAACTTCTGCTTAAAGTCAATGATCAGTCCACAGTCTTCTGGGGTTAAAGAAACAGGCTATCTGTTTTAAAGGTTCTTTCTGATATTAATGCTCTATCCAAGTACATTCACACACTCCTTTCACCTAAACATATCCCTCTTTTCCCATATACCTGTATATATCTAGCTTACCATTTAAAGTGCAGATTGTTATGAGCTTTGAATCCAAGAGACATTTCAATGTCGATCAACAATAGAATCTCAAAATTGTTTTGAAATTGATTCACAGGATGTTGGTATCATTGCCTCAGCCACCATATCTTACCCATCCCTAATTACCCAGAGGGTAGTTAAGTCCACAGTCTTCCTGGGTTAAAGAATTTCAAAGGATCACCACCCTCAGTGAAGAAATTTGACCACTTCTTCATCGTACATTTCCTGCCTCTTCCCCTGACTGTATATCCCTGTGTTCTAAATCATAACCCCTACCCAGAGCATCTTTCCTGAAACAAAGTCAGAAATTGCTGGAAAAGCTGAGCAGTACTGGCATTGGTGAAGAGAAAACAGAGTTAACATTTCAAGTCTGATGAGCCTTTGTCCATAGCATTGTTCCTTCTTCTACTCGATAGAGAATGTTCTCTGTTTCGTTAGATCCCCCCTTCATTCTTGATATTGGTTGGGTGTACAAATTGGATTCCACCTCAGCTACACCCCAGTAAGGGATTGCGCTTTAATTGATCTGAAATGTCCTGAGTATTTGAAATCGCCCTCTCTAATGTTTCTCTCCGTGCCACACACAAATGATGCTTTATGCCTGGCTGGTAAAGCTTTGCAAGAGTGTGTGTATTGTTGAAACTTTATTGCTGGAACAGCACAGCAGGTCAGGCAGCATCCAGGGAACAGGAGATTCGACGTTTCGGGCACAGGCCCTTCTTCAGGAAGGGCCTGTGCCCGAAACGTCGAATCTCCTGTTCCCTGGATGCTGCCTGACCTGCTCTGCTGTTCCAGCAATAAAGTTTCAACTTTGATCTCCAGCATCTGCAGACCTCACTTTCTCCTGTGTGTATTGTTGGGAGCTTTTCTGAAATCTGATGACTCATTAAAAATGGACCTCCATTTCAACGGAAAAGACGACTTTCTGTACAAACAATATTAGACAAAATCCTACCTTGCCTTCAAACGCAGGGTAATCGTGATGTTTGCACTTAGGTTCTAAAGAAACAATTGCAGGTTCTAGGCTCATCATTGACCCTCTAACAAGAGAGATTTTTACATGGTCAAAATGAGTTTTATTAAGTAAAACCATTAAAGATTTTCCACCTGGTGAAATGTTTCTACTTTGGTATGAATGTAAAAGTACATCCAGGATTGTAACTTCAATCCCAGTTAGAAACTACAATTGGTAACAAATGCAAAAGTGCTTCATTCAAATTATCCAATAATTTCAATGACTTTGTGCACCATTTTCCCAACGTTAAAAGAAAAATAAGTAGAGGTGTTTTATTTATAAAAGATTTGTCGCACCTTTAGGAAACCCCAAAGGGTTTTCTGGACAATGTAGTCATTATTGTATTGAGGGAAATTCAATGCTTGATTTAAGGGCAGCACGGTGGCTCAGTGGTTAGCACTGCTGCCTCACAACACCAGGGTCCTGGCTTCAATTCCAGCCTCAGGCGACTGTCTGTGTGGAGTTTGCATGTTCTCCCCGTGTCTGCGTGGGTTTCCTTTGGTTCTCTGGTTTCCTCCCACAGTCCAAAGATGTGCAGGTCAGGTGAATTGGCCATGCTAAATTGCCCATAGTGTAAGGTACATTAGTCAGAGGGAAATGGGTCTGGTTGGGATATTCTTCGGAGGGTCGATGTGGACTTGTTGGGCCAAAGGCCTGTTTCCACACTGTAGGGAATCTAATCTAATCAATTTACATACAACAAGCTCTGATATAAGAAATAGGAGCTGGAATAGACCATCTGGCCCTTTGAACATGCTCCACCCATTTAATATGTTCATGGCTGATCTTTTTGTGAACTCAGCTGCATTTACCCACCAGTTCACCATAACTCTTACTTCCTTTACTTTTCAAAATTCTATCTATCTTTGCCTTAAAAACATTCAACAATGTAGCCTCAACTGCTTCATTGGCAGTGAATTCCACAGATTCACAACTCTTTGGGTGAAGACGTTCCTCCTCAACTCAGTCCTAAATCTGCTCCCCCTTAGTTTGAGACAAAAAGAAAACTGCAGATGCCGGAATCCAAGGTAGATTCTCCAAGTCCTGAAGAAGGGTTACACCCAAAATGTTGACTTCCCCACCACCTGATGCTGCCTGGCTTGCTGTGTTCTTCCAGTCTCCTGCTTATTTTGAGGCTATGCCCCCTAGTTTTAGTGAAATAACAAGATCTGTTTTAGTGGTGTTGGTTGAGGGGGTACATATTGACCAAGAAACAAAGCAGAACTCCCTTAAACTTTTTCGACGTAGTGCCATCAGGTCTTTTCCATCCACCTGACAGGGCTAGGGCAATGACTGCATGCAAGGGGTTTGTTACTTGCATGTCTTATGTTGTTGTCGGCATTACTGAATTTCCCAGTTTTTAATAATTCAGTTCTTTATGAGACATCCAAAGGCAGCTTTGATTTATTCTAAACTGACTGTATTCGCTGGTGATAATAATTTCAGAAATTAATAAATGAACCTTATTTTATTTCTCTTTGGGATATAGCTAGGCCAGCATGTACTACCCTTTCTAAATTGCCCAGAGAGCAGTTATAGGTCAGCCAGTGGATCTGAAGTCACATGTAGTCCAAACCAGGTAAGGTCAGCAAATTTCCTTCCTCCGAGAGAAGTAAACCAGATAAATTGTTTCAACAGTCGTCACTGGGTATGTGGTCATTTTTATTCCAGATTCTTATTGAATGCAAATTTCAACATTTGACATGATAGGGTTTGAACCCGTGTCTGTAGAATGTTAGCCTGGGGTTCTGCATTACTGGTTTAGTGATACGACCAATTCAGTACTGTGTACAATTAGGCGAAAATGAGTACTGCAGATGCTGGGGATCAGAGTCATTGATGAAAGTGGTGCTAGAAAAACACAGCAGGTCTGGCAGCATCCGAGGAGTAGGAAAATCGCGTTTCGGCAAAAGCCCTTCATCAGGATTGGAGCATAAGGATGTAGAAGGTGTGTTGATTTATACTAAACGCTGGTTAGACCCCACTTGGAGTACTGTGAGCAGATCTGGGCCACACCTAAGGTTGGCCTTGGCAGAGGTACAATGTATGTTTACAAGAATGACAGTTGGACTTCAAGGATTTAGTTATGAGGAGGGATTGTAGAAATTAGGCCTGTTTTTGTTTGAATTTAGAAGGTCATGGGGTGAATTTTTAAAACTTCATTCATGAGATGAGGCCATCGCTGACCAAGCCAGCATTTATTGGCTATCTCTAATTGCCCAGAGGGCAGTTCAAAGTCAACCAATGGTGAAGATCTGATGAAGGTGTTCAAGATATTAACATGAAAAGATGGTAGACAAAAATCAACTATGTCCACTGGTTGGTGATTCTAGAATGAGGGCACATGGTCTGAGAATTAGGGCCAGACTGTTCAGGAGAGATGTTAGGAATGACTTCAACGCACAAAAGGTGGTAGATGTTTTGGAATACTCTTGCAAAAATGGCAGTGGATGCAGGATCAGTTGTTCAATTTAAATCTGTGATAGGTAATTTTTTGGTTAACCAGAGATATTAAGGGATATGGGCCAAAGGCAATTAGGCTACAGGTCAGCCATGATCTTATTGAATCTGGAAACAGGCTCAAAGGGCTGAATGGCCTATTCCTGTTCCTGTACACCTACACCGACAATGCACAGCGAAATAAAATGAGAACAGTTTCAAATCCATGACTTAGGTGGGATATGATTATCCTTTACATTCCAACATATCCAGCATCTCTGCAAACCTCATTGGGTCTCCATACAGTTACTTCAAAGCTTTTTGAGACATTTACTCATGGAAATATTTACTACAAATAAATGTGTTATTGTTGACATTGCACTTCAATCTGTGAATATTGCTGTTTGCAAATATTATAACCCCTTGGAGTGGCAAGAGAATCCTATATGTCCCTGAAACTCCTGTGGTTTAAGATGCCAGCAATTGTATTTCGATGAGATTAACTTCCAGCCAATTCCAATTCTTGTTTTTGTCTTGTGAATATGAGTTACAGGCAGTAAGATGATTGGCAGTTTGGTAACCATTGTCTAACAACAACTTTGTATATTCGTCAGGCATCTTACATTGGAGAGAGCTAATGTACTGACCTACAAGTATACCTGTAGAATAGAGATGTAGCTCACTCCGAAACACTCCACCCAGCGCAACCAAATACAAAAATTATATGATGTCCTTTGAGGTCAAGTGTGTATCAGAATCAGAGCAAAAATGCAAGGAGAATAAATCCCGAACTATCAATTCGTCCAATGCTCAATAGCCTGGAACCCCACTTGCCTTCATTTCAAAAGGAAGCGATTAGAAACAAAAGAGAGATTCTGCTCAAACTATACAAGGCAATGGTCAAACCAGACGTAGAATACTGTGAGCAGGTTTCCTCCCTTTCTCTGAGGAAAGATATCCTGCCATGGAGACAGTCCAAAGAAGGTTTGCTCAGCTGATCCAGATATGGATGGACTGTCTTATGAGGAGAGTTTGAGTAGCTTGTGCCTGTACTCATTGGAGTTTAGAAGATGGAGAGGTGACCAAAACCCCTCCCTACCCAAGATTCCATGCAAACTGCCATGCTCAGAAGTCCATGTGGTCACAAAGAAAATTAAAGGAAACGCTGGACATGACTTTATTGAAACATCCAACATTCTTTGGGGAGTTGACAGGATAGATGTGGAAAGTTGTTTCTCCTTGGCATAAAGGGCCACCTCTTTAAGAAAAAAAAAATTTTCTCAGGGGCAACTGAATCTATGGAATTATTTACTGCAGAGTCACGAAGTGTATTCAAAGCTGAGAAAGAGAGTTTTTTTTAATCAGGAAGGGAACCAAGGCGTATGGTGTATAGGCATGAAAGTGGATTTGAGGGTGGCAGATCAGTCATGATCTCATCGAATGGATGGAGCAGAGTCGATGGGCTGAATGGCTTGACTCAACTCCTGAGCCTTATGGACTTTAGCTACATTCCTTGTAATTCCTGCAGCCGCTGCATGGATGTGCACGGTCTGTGCACAGCAGCAGCCAAGAATCCAGATGTCTATACTTCGGCACGGTGTTAATACACCAATTGTCAAAGGTGGACCCATGGAGAACTGGAGAGTCAGGCAGCTTCAAGGGAATACTGCTTTCAATCCAAATGATGGGCAAGGTTGACTGATGAACATCCGAGCCCTTTCAATGGAGCAGAAGACCCTCCTGGAAATGGGAGAAGCCACTTTGAGAAGAAGCAGAACAGTCATTAGCCTGCCCCTTGGAAAGCCAGTGAACCATCTCACAATGCCACAGCCTTTCAATCAGTCACACTTTGGAGAACATTTGCTCCTTTGGGATAGGGAGCTGGTTTGAGTAAAGCCACCCATAAGTGGAGCAGGGCTGTGTCTCTGGCTTGGTCACCTGTCTCAATTCCTCTAGGATTCCTTCAGCCATCCCAGACAGAATATACTTGTCAATCACTCTCTCATCTAGAGGGTAATGGGTTACACAGTCTGTGGCCGAATCCACCCTTGCAATGTCCCCATGATACCTCCTTTCTGACAAAACAGCATCATATAAATAACACTGTAAAGTGGGGTTCTAATGTTCAAAAGAAATTGGAACATATCAGATAATTTGAATGAAGGGGAGAAGGGATAACAGAATCTTCACAGAACAAATTCTATTATAGACTCCATAGATTAAACATTAGTGTGAGTGATATTCGTGAACAAATGCTTAATGTGTTTGTCTGACCTTTTTCTCTATTTGACGAGTGCTAGCCTATTTTAAATAAATGGGTCAACATCTGTGTTAAAATTACAGACTTCGGAATATCACACAAACGTGTTAAGCCTTTTTCTACTGGCAACTGTAAGTTCCAGCCTCATTATTACAAATCATTTTTGTGACTGCATTGCAAACCCAGCCTGTTATTAAAAAATTACCATTCTACCAAAATCTATTACCAACGTCTCATTAGTACAACTTATTGTTATAAACTGCTAATAAACGCCATGCCGACAACTTCTCTTTATTGTTAACCTTCTATTGTGATAAATTGTTATTATGAACCTCTCATTATAACAAAACTCTTTGATTCCACCTCTCATCAGCATTGAACTTTTGGCAATATTAGTAATGAATGTGATAATTTGATCGTAAATTAATTTTTCTTTAAAGTTTATAATGCAGCTTATCACATCTCAAAACTGCGATTTAAATAAAACCTCTAAAGTATCATGGCTGTTGTTTTGGGAGTCATTTTACATGCAGCAAGGCAACAGTAACAGTCATTAAGATAAACACTGAGATGAAGCTATTTTGAGCAGTGTTGGTGAAGTAAGTCCGGGATACAAGATCATTGTTTTCTTCACATGAGCCTGAAACCTTTAATATCTACCTTGCCTTTTTAAAGAAGGACAGCGTCTCTAACAATGCAGCACCTTCGTTCGTATGTTAACTTAGGTTGGCTCCAACTCCAAGATGATATGACCAACTAAACACTTTGATGTTAGTTTTTTAAAATGTGATTAACATAAAGCACAGGGTCAGTTACAAGCAAGCAAAGTAACATAACTATTACCAGTGATATAGGGTACGACTTCAACTCGACTGTGCAAACTCATTACCTTCCCTACAGCAGCCATCCTGCCTGATTCTGAACAAGAAGAATGTTAAAGTGAGAGGGGCAAGATTTACAAGGGATCTAAGCAACTTTCTCATTCAGAGAGTGGTGCATGCATGGAATGAGCTGCTGGAGGAAGTGGTGGAGGCTGGTACAATTGCAACAATTAATAGGTATCTGGATGGGTACATGAATAGGAAGGATTGAGAGGGATATGTGCCAACTGCTGGCAAATGGGACTCGATTAATTTAAGATATCTGGTCAGCATGGCTGAGTTGGATTGAAGGGTCTATTTCCATGCTGTATGTCTCTCTGACTCTAATACATGGCAAAGCTCAGAGAGGGATGCTGCCTTTCTCATTTACCCCCTCTGAGGACCTTATAGCTCTGAGCGATAAACTGGAAAGGTGAAATGCTTCATTTGTCATGAGTATTGCATAGTCAGGAACGGGGAACAGCCCATGACGTTCACCCACAATCTGCTTTGCTCCAGACAGCTCTGAGCAAGACCAAATTCCTATTACCTGCCTCCCATTAACCAAGGGGTCAGGGACTGATGGAAAGTTATAGGCAGTGTTCAAGCTGTGAATTGAACTCAGAATAGTACCAGGCCGCTTCCTTGGGTTGATGGCCCTTGTTGGTGTTTATGACATTGCCAACCCTCTCTATCTCCCACTGCTTCACTCCCTAATTTGATTGTCCAATATCTCCACCTTTACAGCTGGGAACTGGATGGAGATGTTCCACAAAGCAGACCACATCTGTGTGTTTGGTCTACCCATCTCCAGTTGTGAGGTAATAAACAGAAGGGTTCAAATGACATGTTTTACAAAGCGCCCAGAAATTCTAATCAACTTTTCCCTCCCGTAAGCACTGCACTGGAGATCAGGCTGCAATATCTGGAGGATCTAAGACAGTCTTGGCAACTAATATAGCTACACAAAGTCTGGTAACCTGTCACCAAGTCATCCTTTATTTACATGTGCACTGCACATGGGCTGTAACCACGCAGCACAAAGCCCGTCCCTCGATGGAGGAGATCTTTCGAATCTCCTGTTTACATATTTTTTAAATGATTTGTGGGATGTGGGATCCGGGTGTCACTGGCTGGGTTCGCATTTATTGCCCATCCCTGGTTGCCCTTGAGAAGGTGGTGGTGAGCTGCCTTCTTGAACTGCTGCAGTCCACCTGCTGTGGGTTGACCCACAATGCCCTTAGAGAGGGAATTCCAGGATTGTGACTCAGTGACAATGAAGGAACAGCGATATATTTCCAAGTCAGGACGGTGAGTGGTTTGGAGAGGAGCTTGCAGATAGTGGTGTTCCCAGGTATCCCCCTGCCCTTGTCCTTCTCAATGGAAGTGGTCGTGGGTTTGGAAGCTGCTGTCTGAGGAGGTTTGGTGTATTTCTGCAGTGCATCTCAGAGATGGTACACATTGCTGCTACTGAGGGTCAGTGTGGAGTGCTGTGTCTGTCACTCAGGGCTACCCAATTGGCCCAGGTTAACAGCCCTAATCAGGGATTTCATAGTCAATGAAATCCACCCAGCCCTCGTTCCAATCATGACAACAGCCCTCCTATTCACAGACAGAATTGAAGCAGCTCTTAAAAGAGCACAGTTGGGGCAATCAGTTCTTTGGATCTACTTTCACCTCCATCTCACCTATATTGAATTGGACAACCTCAGATCTCATACCAAGCCAATATCTGCAATCTGCCCCAGAGACAAACAAGCTCAAGCACCCGAACGCATACCCAAACCCCAACATATATTTTTACCACTGGCTCCAAGACTGTGTGCATTTTCCTTTCTCATCACTGAACCTCAAAGCCAGGAGAGGCCATCAAGTTAACAAGAAGAGGGAGATAGGAGAAAGCAGCCAAACATTTCACTTGGTGATGGAGTTGACTGCAACCATACAAACCTTAGATTTTTTTTTTAAAGATGTGGCATTTTCTGTTGTCAACAGTGTAGGGTTGCGTCTGTAGCGATATTAGCCCTTCGAGATCCCTGGGAAGTTTTACAGTATTGTAAAGTGGATCTGATTTTGATTTATGTTCAGGTGAAAATTGAAATTTTTATTACATTAACTGATCATGTAAACTAATGCTTGGTGAGGCACGGGCTAATATGGCTTTGTCAGAGGCACATTCAGTGTACATTCATGGCAGACGTGAGCTGGTAATACACAGCACTGATGCAAACAGGCAAAAATAAATGATGATTAATGAAAGACATTAAATTATTATAAATTGTTGGGCACCAGCAGAAGAGCAGGCCTCAACTGTGGGCCTGACAAGTCTTGGATCACCAATGCAGGTAGTGCTTCGTGCCTCCAATGATATTCTAATTTATATGCAAATGAACCTTGCATAATGAGCCCAAGGTTACATTTCTGACTTGCTTTACTTTTAACCACCCATTGAACAAGCTGTTTTTTTGCAACTGTTTGCAACCTCGGCCCTTTAACTGAAGGTCACCCAGAAGATTTTTGCTTTTTCACCCAGATCAGACGGGCAGCAGATGATTTATGGAAAGTAATTTGGCAAGGTGACAGATTTTAATAGTGTATTTTGAATGCTCATGGACGGAAAATAAATGCGCTGGAACTGGGAAATAATGGGCACCCCGCAAATTAAACATGACATGTGCCACCCCGTGAAACAATTAGGCACACCAGCCTCCAACCCCCCCTCCCCCACCACCAGTGACCTGCACCCCCCCCGGCTTCCCAACCCAACTCCACACTTAAAAAGTGCATTATGCAACCTATTTGTTAGCTGTTTATTAATGCACTGAATCACAGCTGTCTTACTGGCATGATTGCAATGCAGAGATGGCAAGGCAGCATTCCCTCAGAAGACAGAGACCAGACGTGAAGAAGTACCTGACGCCAAGGCTTTAGTTTGTTATTCAGCACAGATCACACTTCTCCCTTCTCAGAGGTCTTTCGAAATTCCTTGCACTGGAGTGCGTAACCTCTCTCTCTATCTCGCTCTCTCTCTCGCTCTCTCTCTCTCGCTCTCAACTGGCAATAGAAGCTGGGTTTTTGAGGGACTTGTGATGGTTACTTCCCTCTGTCATTTCAAAGAAAGTTTTGTTCTTCTTTGTCTGCAGAAACCCAGAGACAACCGAGTTGCTTTAGATATCATGGGCACGGAGAGGGGAGGAAGCCATCCAGCCCATCGATTCTGCTCCATGATCACGACTGATTGAACACTTCAATGCCTTTTACCCATCCAATCCCCATAACCCTGTACCCTACTACTAATCAGAAATCTATCGCTCTCAACTTAAAATATAATGAAAGACTACGCCTCCATTACCCACTGTAATAGAAAAATTCAAAAGTTCAAACTGCTACAGGAAGGATATTATTAAACTAGAGAGGGTTCAGAACTGAGTTACCGTGGTGATGCCAGGAATGGAGGATTTGAGGTATAGGGAGAGGCTGGATAGGCCGAGAAGTTTTTCACTGGAGCATAGGAAGTTGAAAGGTGACCTTATAAAGGTTTATGAAATCACAAGGGACATAGGGAAGATGAATAGCAGGTGTCTTTTCCCACGGTTGGGACTATAGGGCATATTTTTAAGGTGAGAGGAGAAAAATTTTAAAAAGACGAGGGGCAAATTTTTTTTTACTCAGGGTGTATTGTGTATGGAATGAACTGTCAGAGGAAGTGGTGGATGTAAGTATGGTTGCAACATTTAAAAGACGTTTGGATAAGTACATGAAAAAGAAAGGTTTGGAGGGATATGGGCCAAGCGCTGGCAGGTGGGATTAGTTTATTTTGGGATTATGGTCAGCATGGACTGGTTGGACTGAAGGGTCTGTCTCCAAGCTGTATGGCTCTATCACTCTGAGTAAAATAATTTCTCTTCATGCTGGACAAAAGGGGCATCCCACTTATTTTTACATTGTGCCCCCTGTGCTGAGACTCCGCAACCAGGGGAAACATCTTGACCCTATCATTCCCTTTAAATGTTTTGCAAGATAAGTTGGTGTTGGTATAGGACCTTAGCAAAGTACTTTACACTGTAATCACTTTGGTGCAAAAGCAAGCTGCTTTGTACACAAGAAACTCCCAAACAAGGTGGAATGATTTGATTGAGGGATGTTTTTGCAACTGCCATCTTCTCCCACACCCCAACTCCTACCCCAAACACTTGACAACCCCCATATCCTTTTCCCTGTCCCTGTAAGCTCCACTAGTCCTAAAATTCTCTTAAGTCCCCGCCTCCCCATCCAGCTTCAATCTCTTGAATATCCCTGGTTTCCCTCTGCCTAATATTGACAGCCACCACCCACAGCTATCCATGCTCTAAGCTTCGCAGTTGCCTTTCTAAACCTCAAGCTCTCCCTGTCCTTCCTGCTCCCTAAAGGTCATGTCTTTGTGCAATCCTTTAGTCCCCTTTTGTAGTATCTCTTGTAGCAGGATGTGAAGGCTTCCATAGGGACAATGAAGAACCCTCTCCAATCTCTTGTAGATAATGACTAACCCTCAAGATGGCTTGAGCTTCAAGCCTTTAGCCACATATGTATTTCTGCTCCAAATGCTCATCCCACGTTACCAGTGGTCAAACACTGAGCCCAAAATTTATACTTGACTTCTCTCAGGACAGTTATGTTTGTTAAACAGTCAATCTGGTCAGGTTGAGAGGTACAACATGATCTGTTTTCTCTTGATTAATCGCAATGCAGTTGCCTTGTGTGAAGCTTCAACCGTGGTCTATGTGTTTAGTTTGCAGTTTAACCCAACAGCAGAGGTCATTCACTTTTACAGTTAAAGGGGTCATAGAGTCATAGAGATATACAGTACGGAAACGGACCCTTTGGTCCAACCCGTCCATGCTGACCAGATATCCCAACCCAATCTAGTCCCACCTGCCAGCACCTGGCCCATATCCCTCCAAAGCCTTCCTATTCATTTACCAATCCAGATGCTTTTTAAATGTTCCAATTGTACTAGCCTCTACCACTTTCTCTGGCAGCTCATTCCATACACGTACCACCCTCTATGTGGAAAAAAGTTGCCCCTTAAGTCTCTCTTATATCTTACCCTCTCACCCTAAACCTATACCCTCTAGTTCTGGAGTCCCCCACCGCAGGGAAAAGACTTTGTCTCTTTACCCTACCCATGCCCCTCATGATTTTATAAACCTCTATAAGGTCACCCCTCAGTCTCCGACGCTCCAGGGAAAACACCCCCAGCCTGTTCAACCTCTCCCTATAGCTCAAATCCTCCAACCCTGTCAGACAACTGGACTTTGAGGCTTGGACATTTGCTGGCTTGCTCAGAAGTAGACTACTTTGCTTGTCAAGGGTATCATATAATCTAGATATATGGTGACCCTCCACACTTGGTTCTGGCTCTGTCTTATGTTCTGACTGTTCAAAATGGTGATTTTTTTTTGCTTGGGGAAGAGATCAAATCATAAATATAGTGGCTACAAGAGCAGGTCAGAGGCTAGGAGTACTGCAGCAAATAGCTCATCTCCTGCCTCCCCAAATTCTGCCCACCATCTACAAGCCACAAAGTCAGGGGTGTGATGGAATGCTCCCCACTTGTCTGAATGGGGGCAGCTCCAACAACACTCAACAAGCATGACACTATCCAGCATCAGTTCGATTTGCACCACATCCTCAAACTTCCTTTACCACTGGCACTGAGTAGCAGCAGCATGTACCATCTACATGATGTACTACAGAAATTCACCAGTTTCCTTAGCACCTCCCAAGCCAACCAACCACTTCCCTCTGGAAGGACAAGGGCAGCTGCTACATTGGAACACTACCACCGACAAGTTCCACTCCAAGCCATTCACTATCCTGACTTGGAAATACGGTGGCACAGTGGTTAGCACTGCTGCCTCACAGCGCCACAGACCCGGGTTCAATTCCCGCCTCAGGCGACTCCAACTGTGTGGAGTTTGCACATTCTCCCCGTGTCTGCGTGGGTTTCCTCCGGGTGCTCCGGTTTCCTCCCACAATCCAAAAATGTGCAGGTTAGGTGAATTGGCCGTGCTAAATTCCCCGTAGTGTCAGGTGTAGGGGAATGGGTCTCGGTGGGTTGCGCTTCAGCGGGTCGGTGTGGACTTGTTGGGCCGAAGGGCCCGTTTCCACACTGTAAGTAATCTAAATCTAATATCACCATTCTTTCACTGTCACTGGGTCAAATTCATGGAATTCCCTCCATAATGGCATTGTGGATCACAGTTTCTTTTTAATTCGCTCACAGGATGTGGGCAATGCTGGCTAGGCCAGCATTCATTGCCAGAGGACAGCTGAGAGTCACACACATTCCTGCCTGACTGGAGTCACATGTCGGGCAGACAAGGTGAGGATGGCCGGTTTCCTTCCCTGAAGGACATTAGTGAGCCAGGTGGATTTTTATGACAATCAACAATGATTTCATGGTCGTCAGTAGGTTCTTAATTTCAGATTTTTAAAAATTGAATTCAAATTCCATCATCTGCCATGAAGGTTGTCCACCACCTTCTCAAGGGCAACTAGGGATGGGCAGTAAATGCTAGGCCAATTGGCAATACCCACGTCCCATGAAAGGAAATAAGAAACACTCAGGAACAGGTGAAGCTTGAACTCACAGGTGAGGGCACCACCATTGTGCCATACGAGCCCCTTTAGACAACTTTCTGGATTTGATTTCCACCAGTTGCCAATTGGAACCTCAGAAGACAGCACGGTGGCTCAGTGGTTAGCACTGCTGCCTCACAGCGCCAGGGACCCAGGTTCGATTCCAGCCTCAGTCTGTGTGGAGTTTGCACTTTCTCCCTGTGTCTGCGTGGGTTTCCTCCGGGTGCTCCGGTTTCCTCCCACAATCCAAAAGATGTGCAGGTCGGGTGAATTGGCCATGCTAAATTGCCCATAATGTTAGGTGCATTTGTCAGAGGGAAATGGGTCTGGTTGGGTTGCTCTTTGGAGGGTCGGTGTGGACTGGTTGGGCCGAAGGGCCTGTTTCCACACTGTAGGGAATCTAATCAAAACATGGGTCTGGGATTCTGGATTATTAGATTTAGATTTTAGATTTGATTGTCATGTGTATTCAAGTATAGGACGACAGTGAAAAGTGTAGGATGTCACCACACGAGGTGCCATCTTAGGTACCTCGGTACAGATAACTTAGATACAAAGTTGTAAGAGAAACAGAGTTAAAACGTTAAGCATTACTTTATAGATTAAGTAGAAAAATAAAGTAATAAGATAATAGTCAACATTAGAGTCCAATAGTTAACATTAAAGACCATACCACTATCCCATCATCTCCTCTATTCATGTGTTTTCAGCATCCTCAGAAAGGCCAGCAATAATTGGCCATTCTGAAATCACCTTCTTGAACCACTGCCATGAAGCTCCCTGCACATTGCTGTAGGGGGTAGGGTCAGAGGATCCTGGCATAGTGACAGTGAAGAAATGGAAATATATTTCCAAGTTTAGAATGATGACGGTGCAATGGTAAGTGCTTTTTAAATACTGCCTTAGTTATGTTATGACAGGCAATGGCACAATGGTAATTTCAACAATTAATACTTCAGGGGATAAGGGTTCAGTTCCCACCACAGCTACTGGTGGAATTTAAATTCAATTAATATACAACTGAAGCTATTTATATATAAAGAGAAGGAGGCCACTCAACCCTTCAATCCTGTTCCACCATTCAATAAAATCAACTCTACATTCCTGTATCTCCCAATAATCATCCTCCTGGTAATCAAGAATTTGTCTACCTTGGCCTTAAAACTATTTAAAGACTCTGCAGCAAATGCCTTTTGAGGAATGGAACTCCAAGGACTCTGAAAGCGTTTTCAGGAACTATTGTCAATTTGTTTAAAAAAAAAGCTATCCGGCTCCCTCACTTCCTTTCGGGAAGGAAATCTGCCATCCTCACCCGGTCTGGCTTAATGTGACTGCAGCAATGTTGGTGACTTTAAATTGCCCTCTGAAATGGCCTAGCGAGTCACCCAGTTGTATCAACGTTGTTTATAAGAACAAAAATAGACTCTGGAAAAGCTCAACAGGTCAGGCCACACTTGTGGAGAGAGAAATGGAGTCAAAGTTTCAGGCCGTTTGGAGAGCAAGGCATTGCCTGTGAGATCCTGGGGGAATCCTTCATACAAAGGCACTCATATAATTGAGAAACTTGGCATTGGTAAATGGGCATCTGGAAAGGTATGGGGGAGTGGTGGCCACTGAGAATCTGATCATGCCCCTTGCTGCTGAGCCCCTTGTTCCTGCCTCCAATGACATCCTTCCCGTCCTCACTACTCCATGACCTGCGACCCTTGTTGATCTGAGACTTTGGATAGCCTGAACTATTGTTTACAGTAGAGCTGTTGGCCACCTGTTAACTGGACAGGGGGCAATTTCTATTCCTGAGGTCCTTGGTCATGTGAGTGGTCTGCTCCTGGGTGGTTAGATAACTGAGTTGAGCGATTTGTGATGAGCCTTTCCACCAAGAGGCAAATAAGGATTCTCACCTGCACTTTTCTTCATCTCCTCCAGATTCCACCCTTAAAAAGATAATATATCGAAATACAGAACTGAATGCAACTGGACCACAGAACCAATATCCCGTTAGCTCTCCAGGCTGCACTGTATACTATAAGAACAAAATTATAACATTAACAAGCTCCTTAGATGCTTAACTACAGTGGTTGCTATATTGATCATTGACATAATTGTTCATCTCTGTAGCTTGCTGCTAAGCAAATGATTGCTCTTTGAATCTAGTCAGCACTAGCTGATGGCCTAGACACCAGCGTAATAATTCTCACAAGAGGACAAAAGTTCATTTTGCGATAATTTTCCACACTGACTTATTATGTACAAACACAAGTGCCTAGTTGCCAGTTATTGTAGAGTATTTTTCCAGAGAAGGGTGAAAATAAAGCTCTCATGAAAAGCTGAATGTTTTGCAGCTCATGACATTATGTATAGAATTAGGATGACACAGGTTTAATGGTGATTGGGTATGATAATCGCAATGTAACATAATCCATAATGCAGCTAAGTGCACAGTCATGTTCACATTTTTACCTGGGGAATATTAACAGATGCATATAGATACACACACATGCACACGTGCAGAGACAACACACACACATGCGCATATGCACACACATACACACACGTGCACACACACAATGATTGTAATAATGTGGCTGATCACATTTTGTCCCACCTTGGGGGCTGTCCAATCCATAACCAACATCACACTTTCTGGAACGTCCTTCTAAAATCCTTGTCAGCTCTCATGACCTTCTTGGAAACTCCTCCTCAACCAATCTTTTGTCCAATCCTCCGTAACTCTCCATCAACTTAGATACAGTCATAGAGTCGTAGAGCTGTGCAGCACAAAACAGACCCTTCGGTCCAACTCATCCATGCCAACCAGATATCTGAAATTAATCTAGTCTCATTTGCCACACTTGTGGAGAGAGAAATGGAGCCAAAGTTTCAGGCTGTTTGGAGAGCAAGGCATTGCCTGTGAGATCCTGGGGGAATCCTTCATACAAAGGCACTCATATAATTGAGAAACTTGGCATTGGTAAATGGGCATCTGGAAAGGTATTTGGACATATCCCTCTAAACCCTTCCTTTTTATGTACCCACCCAGATGCCTTTTAAATGTTGTAATTATACTAGGCTCCACCACTTCCTCTGGCAACTCATTCCATATATGCCTGAAAAAGTTGCCCCTTAGGTCTCTTTTAAATCTTTCACCTCTCACCCAACTTCTGCCCTTTAGTTATTGACTCCCCGACCCAGGGAAAAGATCTTATCTATTTTCCCTATCCATACCCCTCATGATTTTATAAACCTCTATGAAGTCACCCCTCAGCCTCCAACTCTCCAGGGAAAACAGCTCCAGCCTATTCAGCCTCTCCCTATAGCTCAAACCCACCAACCCTGCCTAACATCCTTGTAAATCTTTTCTGAACCCTTTTAAGTTTCACATCATCCTTCCCGTAGCAGGGAGACCAGAATTGCACACAATATTCCAAAAGTGGCCTGACCAATGTCCTGTACAGCTGCAACATGACCACCCAACTCCTATACTCAATCTACTGACCAATAAAGGAAAGCATACCAAATGCCTTCTTCACTACCCTGTCTCTCTGCAACTCCACTTTCAAGAAACTATGAACCTGCACTCCAAGGTCTTTTTGTTAAGCAACACTCCCTGGGACCTTACAATTACGTGTTTAAGTCCTGCTCTGATTTGTCTTTCCAAAATGCAGCACCTCACATTTATCTAAATTAAACTGCCACTCCTCAGCCCATTGGCCCATCTGATCAAGGTCGTGTTGTACTTTGAAGTAACCTTCTTCACTGTCCTCCACATTTCCAATTTTGGTGTCATCTGCTAATTTAGAGGCTCTTATATTCATGTCCAAATAATTTGTGTAAATGACAAAGAGCAGTGGATCCAGCAGCAATCCTTGTGGCACACCACTGGTCACAGGCCTCCAGTCTGAAAAGCAATCCTCCAATTATTAGTTGTCGGGTGTGCCCAGTCTGTGCTTCCTGGGAGAGGGGCCACAATGGTTGGTGAGGGTATGGAAAGTGTTGGGTGTCAATGCTAACAGTGATCCAATGTCCATGGATGCGGGATGTGAGTGGTTGGTGCCTGTAGGTTACGCCTCTGAGATACTCTTTGGTCTTGAGAAACATGAAGGTTTCTTATAGCCAGCAGCAAGTTCAAGTCACCAGGCACACTCTTTGATTTGCATGTGGGGATCTCTCAACATCTAACTTATTTGGCATCTTGGTAAGGTAAGAAGCTGAATGTTGGTGATGAAAATTACATCATGAATAAAGCATTCGACAAGCTATGATCCCCCTGAAGTAGTGAGAAACTTGCTTTGCCACTTGGCAGAGTGTAAAAGATGCAGACAGACCCTCCTGAAGTCAAGACAGACCACGACAGAGTTCTTGTCTGATTTTGCCATAAATCTCACCATCGCCCACGCCACTCAGATCCCTAAGAGATTCCTTCCTTTCACTTTGAATGTTGGGAGTAATAAATGCAACAAGAAAATGAAAAGAGAAATGACATCTATTGGAATGAACTGAAACAAAGATCAGTCTTCTCTTATACAAGACAGGCAGTGAGGTGGAGAGGTAAGGCTGAAGCAGTTAAATTAAAATGAATGCAGGATCCATAATAATTTACCCAGCCAAGGGAGTACAAAGCAATACAAAGATAATTACAAAATAATCATGCAATTAGGGCTGATTTTCATTAAGTCTGGGGTAAAATACTGTATGAGCCTGATGCGCTCATTCCCAGCATATTGAGTTTGGTATTTACCTGCTGATTCCTCATTACTTGTTTAATTTGTTGTTCATCTGTTTGTCATGCTAGGATTGTATAAAGACTTATCTTTGCCCCTTCTTTCCAAGTAGTTTCTCTCTCATCCTGTGGTTTGATACCACAAAATGCATTTGGGTTCAGGAACAGTCAGGACTAATTTGAGAACAGACTTCAGGCTTTGACTTTGAAGTAACAGTATTTGTTACACATTAATACAAAATACTGCTATACGTGGTAATCAAAGATATATCAGGCTCTCGTCTTGTAGTTGCATTCTTTGTGTGCTCTCAAGACTCTCTCATTTTAGAGTGTACTATTTACACCCATGCTGTGTTATTTATGCTCAGTGATGTACAGCTCCATGACATCCTCAACAGGTTGCTCCAGGGTCCTGAAGCTTTCACATGATATTTTCTTTAGTGACCTGTGGGCAGGGGTGGACATAGGGATGTTGGCGATGGGAGGCTTGTTGTGAATTTAGAAAGCAAAAATATGGAAGGGTAGTTATGTTGTAGATTCTGGGCTGTCGTCCTTGCAGTGGAAATATTTGTATGGATTAAGAATTTACCGCAATGTTTTTTCACTGTGGAGGAAGGCAGTAAAGGCAGCAGTCACATTTAATAAATCAGGCCCATGCTCCTTAATTGACCATATGGAAAAATGCAGGATTTACAGCTTGAAAAGATGGTCATTTGACTTTGATGGTGTGTTTGGTCCACACATTAATGGCAGCTTTGAGAGTGAGGTCACAATAAAAATTGTGGAATGTGGCTTGACTCAACTTAGTTCTTCAGTTCTCTCCAGTGTAACATCCAAAGGACTCTTACATGATTGGGGCATTTTTGAAGCCCTGCTGTCCCATGTAAAAGCCTACTTAAATACCAGTTCTTTTTCTTTTGTATGGCTTTCAAACCTCATTTCATCTGTGATAGTGTTGCTACTTGCCATACCATCACATCTTACCTTGGTCACAAAACTGGTCTGGTATGAAATTACTTTGCCCTTGAGTCTTTTTTTCAGAGAAGGGGTAATTGGCCAGGCTCCATCATATCTGAATTTGAATGGTTCATTGGAGCCTTGTTATTTACCCGAACAGATAGCGCTTCAGGCCAAAAGCCTGAAAGGTCTTTTGAAAACCTGATATAGTCAAGGGACGTGGCCAGCTCTCTAGCTGTGCAGTTCAATTCAGTTCAGGAGTGAGGTGAGTAACAGTCACAGTGGAAACTGGAAGCCTTCTCTCTGTCCTTCTGCCCTTATGATTTTGAACTGTAAGTTGCCTGTGTCATTGTTTGCTGTTTGTGCTAAGGAATGTGTGTACTGGGACTGTTGCAAGTATTTTCGGAACAGCGTCATTAAGTCGGGTTTAGATTGGGTAAGTTATCTGGTATTCTGTTTTCTGTTCTATGCATTTCATTCCATACTTTTGTAAGTAAATTTTGTCTGTTTAAAACTTGGCAGTCGAACTAGCTAGTTTACTCTGGGAATATCTACTATGCACCTCGCTAAAAATAAATAGCAAAGTAATGATCTGGGCTACCTGCTTAAAAATGTTTTGAGGGGTCTGGCCTAGTCCATAACACCTTTAAGTATTGGTGCAGCACTGAGGTAGTGTGGCACAGACAGAAGTGCAACCTTACAAATGAAACATTCAACCATTGCCCCATTATGCCCAGTCCAGTGGACAGAAAAGGTCACATTGGGGCGGCACGGTGGCTCAGTGGTTAGCACTGCTGCCTCACAGCACCAGGGGCCTAGGTTCAATTCCCCCCTCGGGCAAATGTCTGTGTAGAGTTTGCACATTTTCCCCGTTCTGCATGGGTTTCCTCCGGTTTCCTCCCACAGTCAACAAAGATGTGCAGGTTAGGTGAATTGGCCATGCTAAATTGCCCCATAGTGTTAGGTGCATTAGTCAGGGGTAAATATAGGGGAATGGGTCTGGGTGGGTTGCTCTTCGGAGGGTCGGTGTGGACTTATTGAGCCGAAGGGCCTGTTTCCACACTGGAGGGAATCTAATCTAATCTAACATCTGACAGAATTACCAATGTGTTCTCAACCCACTCGACATGGTAGCTCAGTGGTCAGCAGTGCTGCCTCATAGCACCAGAGACCAAGTTCAATTCCACTCTTGGATGACTGTTTGCCTACACTTTGCAAGTTCTCCCTGTGTCTGTGTGGGTATTCTTTTGTGTTTTCTGGTTTCCTCCCACAATCCAGAGATGTTCAAGTCAGGTGGAGTAAAAATGCTAAATTGCCCATAGTGTCCAGGATTGTGTAGGTTAGGTGGATTAGCCATGAGGAATCCAGGGTTACATGGTTGGGATGGATCTGGGTGGGATAGCCTTCAGAAGGTCAGTATAAATGTGATGGGCAGAATGGCTTGCATCCACACTGAAGGAATTGTATGAAGCAGAACAGATCAAAAAGCAACTGTTGACAATATTATTGGAAGTTCCCTCTGAACAAAGTTGGTGACAGGATTGGCAATAAACTTTCCTTCACTGCACATGAGGCTTTCAAGCCTTTAATGCCCTTTTAAGTTCAACTCCTTTTTTGCAGCTTGCATTCTTTGCTCAGTACCATTCCAGCGTTTCTCCTTTAATGTACCACAGTGGGCAGGCCTCAGTCATAGTTGAATTATCTCAGTCCACTATCCCAAAGGTGGGGAGGGGTTGAAAAAGTGTGGAGAAGGTCAGTGAATTGTGGCATCGATAGCAAAGCATACAATAAGGAATGGAAGTTACAGATGCCTTGAAGGTCTCGATGGATTTTCTGACCTCCCAAATGTTGAGGTACCTAAGAGAAACTTTGCTTACATAGTGCCTGAATCAGTCAAAAACCATGGCGGAGTTGGTAGTGTTGTAATGGTTCACCTAAATGATATCGAAAGGCAAGCATAGCTGGCACCATTTGTATGAGATAGCCAGAGTCTTACCATCAGATAGCTGTACTGCCACCATCCTCCTTTCGGGGATGATTCACATGTCCTGTTTTATCTAGATTTGGAGATGCCGGTGTTGGACTGGGGTGTACAAAGTTAAAAATCACACAACACCAGGTTATAGTCCAACAGGTTTAATTGGAAGCACACTAGCTTTCGGAGCGACACTCCTTCATCAGGTGATTCATCGCTCCTTCATCGCTCCGAAAGCTAGTGTGCTTCCAATTAAACCTGTTGATCTATAACCTGGTGTTGTGTGATTTTTAACTTTGTTTTATCTAGTGCAGCAAAGAAAATCACCAGGTCTTCAAACTGGAAGAGCCTCTGAAACAAGATGCAGTATGTTGTATAATGACAACTGGCTCTGGGATTTTCAACATTGTTACAAAGGGGACCTCGACAGAAGGTCTCTCTCCTTCCTGCTCCAGAGCTGCTCTGCCCTAACCTACCCTTATGACAACATCAGATTGGGTGCAATCCTCAGCATTAACCGTTTCAGAACCATGACCTTGTACAACAGGCAGCACCCTCGTTTCTGAATCAGAAAGTGGAGGTCTTGGATACCATTCCAGGATGTGAGCACAGCAGCATGACTGACACTTGGTGTATGCCAAAGGGAGCACTGCACTGTTTTTTTGATCTACAAGGGAGTCGAAGTTCATTGGGAGGCCATAATCAGATCAGCCATGATCTTATTAAATGGCAGGAAAGTGAGCACAAGACCATCTGACCATGAGATATAGGAGAGGAGTTAGGCCATTCAGCCCCTTGAGTCTCCTCCATATCATGACTCATATGTTTCTCAATCCCATTCTCCTGTCTTCTCTCCATAACCCTCGATCCCCTTACTAACCCACATCAATTCTATGATTTCCGCCTTGATATCACTTCTTACTATCGACTTGATTTCATTTCTTATTGACAAGACAGCCCTTCACCCTCTGCCCATCTGTCTGCCCTTTCAGTAGGACGTGTATTCTTGGAGATTTAATACCCAGCTCTAACCCCTGGCAGCCATGTCTCTGTGATGTTCATAACATTGCAACCTGCCAATTTCAATCGACACTACAAACTCATTTACATTGTACTGCATGCATTTCAGCACAACACCCTCAGTCCTGCTCCCCTGCTCCCTTCTCATAGTAGTCCCCTCTTCTGTTGTGCTTGAAGTTAGAATCCTGACCCCTTCCATACTTTCTGCCCCACTACTTGTTCTGGAAACTTTAATAACCTCTGCTGAACCCTCCCCTTTTTACGTTTTCCAAAATATGCCACACAACCTGTACCCTCCCCGCGCCCCACTGTTTAGTTTAAAGCCTTATCCGCAGCGATTCGCAAGGAATCTGGTCCCAGTATGATTCAGGGTGGAGCCTATCCCATCAGAACAGAGCCCTCTGTTCCCAGTACTGATTCCAATGCTCCGGGATAAGAATTAAAATCATAGAGTATAGCTCCCTCTACCCTGCCAACACTGGGCCTCACCTTTAAACTGAGAAGATTGACTCTTGATATATCAGGACAGCACTTTTATACTTTGCACGCCAAGTATCCAATTGTAGTAAATCGGTACGATTGCCGGTTTAGTCCAACTTGATATTGAGTTTGGACACTTCACTGCTTTGGGCCCACTGCCCAGAAGGAGCTAGATTAAGTGTGCCCAAATTCAATTTATAAAGGCTTTCTGTTGCCAATAGAACGGCCTCTCATCCTATTATCGTGGGCTGCATTGGCATTAAATCCGAGGAACTGAAAGGCCAGCATCCAAGTAGTTGCTGCATGTATCTCCTTCAAACCTTCCAATTTTAATACTGTTTGTTATTGCTGTTTAATTCTGCACAGAGGATGGTTTTCTCCTTCAGTAATTGTTAGCAGGGAGTCTCTTGATTTTGGATGAAGACCTGGAGATCTGAGATCAGGCTAGTGGAACATTGCCTTCCCTGGTGGCCTAGTGGTTAAGATGCGGCTCGTTCAAAGCCATGGCCCAGGTTCGTTTCCCTGTCAGGGAAGGAGGGTTTCCTGTGGCGGCACGGTGGCTCAGTGGTTAGCGCCAGGGACCTGGATTCAATTCCAGCCTCGGGCTACTGTCTGTGTGGAGTTTGCACATTCTCCCCGTGTCTGCGTGGGTTTCCTCTGTGTGCTCTGGTTTCTTCCCACAATCCAAAGATGTGCAGGTCAGGTGGATTAGCCATGCTAAATTGCCCCGTAGTGTGCAGGTTACGTGGGTCAGCCATTGTAACTGTGGGACTATAGGGAAAAGGTGATGATGCTGGATCTGAGAGGGATGCTCTTTGGAGGGTTGGTGCAGATTCAATGGGCCGAATGGCCTCTTTGTTTACTGTAGGTAGTTTATAAACACCTGTAAGGATGAGTTCTGCTCAAGGGAGCTCATAGAGAGGCTGCGGGGAGAAAGTAGCTACATGAGAAACCAAACACCAGATTCCCTACAGCGGGATGGACTTTTGCAATTAAGTTGTCAGAAAATTAAAGGTGATTCACGTTTTCCAATGTCAGGCTCTTTTGCATGCATTTCCATATCTCATTAAGGGTAGAGTTAATTCCCCTTTGTAATTAGCTTCTCCCTGAGTGACCAATACATGCTTTCTGATTCCTGGCCGAGCCAATTTCAGGGATTTAGAATCATTGAATCCATACAGAATGGAAGTAGGTCCTTCGGCCCATCAAGTCCATATCGACCCTCCAAAGAGCGTCCAACCCAGACACAGCCCATTCCCGTAGCCATGGCTAATCTGCCTAGCGTACACATCCCTGGACACTATGGGGAATTTAGCATGGCCAATCCACCCTAACTTGTGCACCTTGATAGCTCATTGATTAATACTGCTACCTCACAGCGCCAAGGACCTGGGTTCGATTCCAGTCTCAGGCCACTGTCTGTGTGGAGTTTGCACATTGTCCCCGTGTCTGTGTGGGTTTCCTCCGGGTGCTCTGTTTTCCTCCCACAGTCCAAGATGTGCAGGTCAGGTTAATATTGGCCATTCCCATATTGTTAGGTACATTAATCAGGGGGAAATGTAGGGTGGGGGAATGAGTCTGGGTGGGTTGCTCTTCAGGAGGGTTAGTGTGGACTGTGAAGATGGATTCTTGATGTTCCAAGGATAGAGAGGGTGACAGAGAGCGGGGGGGGTCTATGGTAATGACCATAGGTCAAAGGGTATGGCCAAGGATAGTCGTCCATCTTGCTGAAGAGGCAGGTCTGCCGAAGGGAGGCACGCTGGGGTGGGAATACAGACTGACCAGAGCTCGGTTGGAAGGGCCAGATTGTCTGTAGGCATCTTTTGCAAGACTGAATGATGGTCCTGCCATGCCAGGGAATGACTGCCAGATGAGTTACCCTTAAAGTATGGCACCAGGGCCTTTGACTTTGCAAATGTACAATGGAGCCCATAAAAACCTTACTTGCCTTCTCCACAAGATTTGCCAAGCTACACGTGGTTTTCAATGTAATGAGCTGAGAAGTAGGTAATGGTGTAAGAGAAGTCATCGGAGGCTGAGGGGTGACCTTAAACAAGTTTATAAAATCATGACGGGCATGTAAATAGGCAAGGTCTTTACCTTGGGTTGGGAGAGTCCAGAGCTGGAGGGCATAGGTTTAGGGTGAGAGGGGAATAATATAAAAGGGACCTAAGGGGCAATCTTTTCAGGCAGAGGATGGTGCATGTGTGGAATGAGCTGCCAGAGGAAGTGGTGGAGGCTGGTACAATTACAGCATTTAGAAGGCATCTGGATGGGTACATGAATCGGAATGGTTTAGAGGGATAGGGGCCAAATGCTGACAAATGGGACTGGATTAATTTAGGATATCTGGTCGGCATGGATGAGTTGGACTGAAGGGTCTGTTTCTATGCTGTACATCTCTATGCTTCTGTGACTCTGAGTCAACCTGGCCTGGACTGCAATTGACAGCCACTTCCAGCCTGAGGCCAAATTTGGATATTTCAGTGACAGAAAGATTCCACCTTGTCTTCATAAAATTTTGCTCAAGTGCATGATTGATCAGTTGCACGTTGTGAAGGTAAAGTGACAATAGTCTTAGCAGACCATAGGGCTGCTGTTTCATTCAAGGCAGTCAACTGGTGGTTGTGTAACCTGACAGTCACCACGCAGGGCAGAGATTGAAAAGTAGAATCCTTCATGATAACCTTAGCCAGCATGGAAATGGTTCCCATGCTGTTGGCTTCAATTTGAGCCAGGCAAGGAAATGATCCCACCCCAGAATTTGGGATAGAGGCAGGAAGGAGCCAGTGCCCTCCTCCAGCACCCTCCTGCATGTTGCATATTGCTCCTGCTTCCAAAAACGGCCTGAGGAAAGCCATTAAATGATGCCCTTTATTACTGATGTACAGAGACAGAACTGATCAACTTCTCAATTATTATCATATGTGAATAAGGGTTATCCAAATGCAAGGGCAGTACTTTTACCTCGCATAGAGGTTTGAACCCAGAGTCTGAACTGAACTCCAGCACAGAACTGAGTGAGTGCCTCACTGTGAAAAGTGAAATATTTCAAGTGAGACATTAAACCACAGCTCCACTCCAGTAAAAGGGGTAAAGAAGACAGATAGAGATTACTCTAACTGCTCGGTTAGGGTTTCGACAAGGGGACATACGTGTACCTTGCCTTTAAGAGAGTTCACCTTGAATGCTGTGTGTATTCAATGTTGAGAGTCTGCCTGACAGTCAGTCTGTTGTGCTTCTGCAAGCTATGGTTGGTTATTGTGTCTGCTTCATAACTTATCATGTGTTTTACTGTTTTAAGGAAATGAGCTCATTGAGTTAATCAGTCCCTGACGAGCAATTGATTACTGGACCATTATCATTAAGAAGACAGTCATAGCCTTAAAATTGGAGGAAAGTTAGGAAATATGTCTGTACAGAAGGGTTGGCTGCAATTTGAAACTCCCTTCCCCAACGACCACTGCCGGTAGTCAATCAATTGTTAATGTTAAATGAGAGATTAATAGATTTTTGATAACCAGAGCTTTTCAGGGATATGGGGTGAAGGCAGATATTCAGAATCAGGTCACAGATCATCCAAGATCTCATTGAATGGTTCGAGGGGATCAGTGGTTTCGCTGTGTTCTTAGTTCTCACCTCTTGAGTGAACACAAAGACGCCACAGCACCTTTTTGAAAGAAAAAGCACAGGATGTCAGCCCACCCTATACACAGTGGAGCCAAGAACATCATTCTAACGGAGCAGAAAACAGTGAAACACTCCACTTGTTCTTGAGATCAATAAAATAATGTGTGATTTTATATTTATCTCCCTGTCAATATTTATCTATCAACCAACATCAATAAAATGGACTATCATTGCTGTTTAGGAGAGCTTGCTCTGCACAAATTTGCTGCCACTTTTTTCACAAGAATCCAATCCCTTCACTCAGTGTGAACTGTCTACTAGATGCAGTGCAGACAGCACCTTCCAAACCCACGACCACTTCTATTTGAAAGGACAAGGGCAGCAGTTAAGGGCTTCTGCCCGAATCGTCGACTCTCCCCCTCCTCGGATGCTGCCTAACCTGCTGTGTTTTTCCAACACCACCCTTTTCGATTCTGGCTCTCCAGCATCTGTAGTCCTCACTTTCTCCCTGCAGTTACAGGGGAATACCACCACCTGCAGGTTCCCCTCCATCCTAGCCAGCCAGAGACACCCACGTACGACGAGTTAATATGAAAAATACAGCCGCGATTAAACTTCAAACATCCTTTTGGAGTGTTTAAAAGTGTAGAGAGAAGCTGCATGAATCCAAGTTTGCTCCAGTAACCAAGGTCTCAAACTCACACAGCTTGAAGTCTCTCTTCAGCGTCTGATTAGAATGCTGACCACTGACTCGACATTTTCACATATGATTACACTGAGAGAGAGGCTTTTACAAACATTGAGACATCAGCTGTCATCAAGATCACTGTTTCATGGTCACTGAACATGCCAACTTACCATGTTTCTTTCTAAAACACAAAAATCTGATATTTTTATTGATCTTGAGAACAAGTCCTGTGATTTCTGTTCCTCTAACGCTGTAAAGATGGTGTTCTTGGCTGTGTATATGAGTGGGCTGCCATTCATGGCTATGGGTTTCTGGGTGCTGACTAATTTAAATTCAGTTTCAGGTCAATGGAATTTCAGAATTGTGGCAGACACTCCTCAGCATTGCAATTCACTGGTTCCTATTAAAATATGAAAATCACAGATGTCACCGATATCCTGTGCGGGGCAAGGGGATTGGCATCCCAAGTAGATTCGTAAGCTGAACGCTTGCGTTCGTGAGTGTTAAGGTAACAGTGGCTGATTTACAACAACTTTCACAGAGCCAACACTCTTAACCTCCAAGCTCCCACCAGTCTCATTGAGGGGGTCACCACAATGTCCAAACCTCGAAGTGGGGTCACCTTGGGAAACATTTGGTGAAAGCAGAAAATTACCATCTACAGGCAGCCCTCAGGTTGATTTGATTTCATTTATTGTAGTCACATCTACCTAGGTACAGGGAAAAGCTTTGTTTTGTGAGCAGTAGTAAGGTAGATCAGAGCAAATAAGGACATCCAGATCAGAGGGTGCTTAGACAGAGCAAGGCATACAAGGTTACACTGTACTGGAGTTGCACAAAGCAGGTTCAACATTATTTGAAGTTAGAGAGTTCCATTCAGCAGTCTAATAACAACAGGGAAGAAGCTGCTCTTGAACCTGTTGGTGCGTGTGTTCAAGTTAATTATCACATTGCTGTTTGAGGGAGATTGCTATGCGCACATTGGTTTGCTGATTTTTCTGCACTGCAAAGGGATTGCACATGAAATTGGGATTTCTTTAGCTGGAAAGTGCCTTTGGTTGTCTGCTGATTATGCACTATATAAATGCAGTCATTTTTCCTTCTCTCTCTCTATGTCTCTATCCCTCTTTCTGTCTCACTATCTCTCTTTCTCTCTATCTCTTGCTGTCTCTCACTTGCTCTCTATCTCTACCTCTGCCTCTCTCTGTCTTTCTCTTTCACTCTCTATAGTCTGGTCGTTTCCCTATTGAGAACATCAATCACCAGCCCTGGGAGCCATCAATTTGTAGAATTCCACCTCCCCCACCACCCCTACCCCACCTCCTTTCAGATTGACACAGTATCTCACTCAAACCAGGAACATTTTGTTTTTGTTTCTGTTCAGCATAATTTGGGCACCATCCTTCTCTACGTAGATTACTCGATTTCTTTATAACCCTCCCTTTGGCACAGAAGCTCTCTCTCTCTCTCTCTCTCTCCATCTCTCTCTCTCTGTCCCCCCACCCCCACCCCCAGTTCAAAACATGTGTGAGGAGGACTGGCAGCAATTGACAATGAGAAGCGGCGAGTTGCTAATGCCAGAGGACACTTTTGCTTCAGCGCAGGCAAAGCCCCCCTTTGAAGAACCCATTATGAGCTGAACCAGATGTTCCAGATAGAGATGGCATCTTATTCAGCTTCTGTGTAAATACCAGAAATGATGCAGAGTCTATTCCTGTTCATTTGAAGTCATTTTTCGCTCGAAAAGAAATGTAATTATCCAGTACTATGAATGAAGCAATTTAATAAAACAACATGAGGGTGCCTTTTTGCATGACTTCAATCAAATTAGCATAATCCAAGTTAAGCTGTTTTGAAATGAGGAGCACACTGCATCAAGGAAAGCTTTTTCCTTCCACTGTAAACCCTCTGTAACCTCTGTCAGCTCTACAGTTCCTTCAGCACTGGAGTCTTGCACATCCCCAACTTGTATAGGATGACAGCATCTAGGAGAAAGTGAGACTGCGGATGCTGGAGATCAGAGTCGAAATGTGTGGCGCTGGAACAGGACAGCAGGTCAGCCAACATCTAAGGAGCATTCCTGATGAAAGGCTTATGCCCAAAACGTCGATACTCCTGCTGCTCGGATTCTGTCTGACCTGCTATGATTTTCCAACGCCATACTTTTCAACGAGCATCACAGCAGAGTTAAAGCCCAGAAGAGAGGCCATTCAGCCCACTGCATCTCTGCTTCCTCTCCAAAGGAACAATTCACCAGGAGCTGCTCCCCATTTACTCAGTGTAACCACGTCCATTCCTCCTTTCAAAGTAACTAGCTCCTTCCCATTCACCTTGAGTGAACCAGCCTCCACCACACTCTTGGGCAATGCAACTCAGACCCGAACCACTCACAATGTGAAAAAGACTTCCTTGTGCCTTCATTGCTTGTTTTTAGCCAGTTTCCTTAAATCTGTGACCTCTTCTATTCAATCCACCCACCAGTAAGAACTGCTTCTCCCTATCTCTCCAGACCCCAACGTAATTTTGCAACCCTCAATTAAATCTCCTCTCAACCTTCTCTGTTCTGAGAAAAAAACTAGTTCTAACCTCTCCACAACTGGCATTCCTCGTCCCTAGAATAATATTCCTCTAACGCCATCACATATCCCCTGGAAGTGTTCACTGTTCCATCTTTGATTGCTATGCCTTAGGTACCTGCAATCCTTAACTTCTCTACATTTATGAAGCTCCTCCAAATCCATTTCAGTGACCAAGCCTTTAGTCTTCTGTGCAAATACCCTCCTATGTGGATCACTATTGAATCTGGATTGACCAATACTCATGTGAATCACTTTGAAACAATTTCTCTCATTCAAGGCGCTCCATAAATGCATGTTGTTGTTGCAGCATTGATGAAGGACAGGTCCTTGGAGCAGCACATGGGTGGCTGAGAGCTGCCTGGTGGAAGGCCCACCACAAATGCCAAAACAAATGCATGAATTTTTTTTTAAATATAAGTCACACATAAATCCTGAGGGGCAGGCCAGCAAGATGGCCAAAAAAGAAACTCAAGCTTCACAAAAGAAACAGCCATAAAAGAAGAAAATTAAATCTTAATAAGAGGTTATAATCCATTTTGTTTAGTGTAATGTAAAGTGGAATGACAGATCTGAGTTACAGCAGTCTTTGGTATCTCTTCAGACACAGCGCTATCTAAATTTTATCAGTAGAGGGCAAGAACATTCAATTTTCAAGGATAGCCAGCCCCTGTACACAGTGAATAACCTGCTGCTCTCATTTTATTTACTTATCAGCAGCGAATATCAAAATAATTTTCTGTTGCGTGATTTTTTTTTGTGTGTGTGTGTGGGTTTTCGAATGGAGTGGAAATTGTTCAGAGACAGAAAGTGCTTTTTTTTTTTGCAGTGTTATCTTTTAAAAAAAAAAAATTGTAGCTCAGAACGATGGCTGAGGATAATTCAGGTCTGTCCGATTTCAGCTGCTATCTGGAATAAAACGTGGTGCCTTACCATAAAATGAAGTATTCAGTTAATGGGATGAAACAACCGATGAGATAAACTTTGATTTTGAGCACAATGAGAACCGAGTGGGAATGAAAAAAAACATGCAGGATAATTTTACGGTGATATCATGATAAGTATTTTACATTAAGGAAAAATACCCATTGTATTTGAAGGACTTTATATTAATAAGAAAATGTACTCATTGTGTTAATGTGACCACAACCAACTATTTTGCCCTCCATTCAGGTTAATTCTGTCAAAGTGGTATGACTCCATGATGATTAGAGTCAATTCACACCCATTGTTATGCGATGGTGTGGAGGTGCCAGTGTTGGACTGTGGTGGACAAAGCCAGAAGTCACACAACACCAGGTTATAGTCCAACAGGTTTATTTAAAATCACAAACATTCACCTGATGAAGGAGCAGCTCTCCGAAAGCTTGTGATTTCAAATAAACCTGTTGGACTGTAACCTGGTGTGGTGTGACTTCTGACCTTGTTAGGCAAGGCTGTGCTTTGGCTTTGTAAAGTTCCTTAAGAGCAGAATTACATATTTGGAACTGTGGAGTACCCTTCCCTTGCAGGATTTTCTATCCGTATCTTAGAAGAGGCAGAAGTGCCTTAAGGCATTTGAAGACCCCTGTTTCTAAACTCACGATGAGTCCTTACAAGAGGCAAGGCTCTTGACTAACTTAACAGCAATTCTAACTCGTATTTATATAAGCGGCTTTAATGTCAGAAAATACCACAAGACACTTCACTGTGTAACCAAAGGGAACCAGCAGCAAGCCAATACAGTAAGGACCCATTTTAAGCTGCTTCATTTGTTATATCATGAATATAATGAGGTTAGTTTATACACTTACCGCCGGGCCTTCTGCTTTCACAATGTTTTGCACGACGGTTTACAGAACATCACAGGACCCAGTGGCAAGAAATGCAAGTATGAGGAAACATGATCGAAAACAATAAAAGCAAAAGTGATATTTTTTCTCAGAATTCTGCAGATTAATTGTGTGTGAAGTATATGTTTGTCAGTGGTCTTCACCACATAACCCTCACTTGACATTCGAGTGGTCAACTTGCTCACTGTTCCCTTACTCTGCCATCTCCTCACTCTCCACTTCTCCCACTCATCCCTTCCGTACCTTTCCCCTTGGTGCCTTTCTATCAACTTGACTTGCCATCCCTCTCTCCCAATCAGCTATCCTGTCACTGACCACTTCTCTTACCTGTTCTTCACTCTTCAGGTGTCTTATTCCTTTCTCTTAGCCATCTCTTTCTCTCATTCACTGACTCTCTCACTCACTGACTCTCTCACTCTCTCACTCTATTTCTCTCTATCACTCGGTCTTCCCCCCCTCCACTGACTCTCTCATTCATTGCCCTTCTCTTTCTCTCTCTCCCTCTCTATCTTTCTCTCTCCATCTCTATCTTTATCTCTCTCTCTCCCTCCACTCACTGACTCTCTTGTTCACTGCCTTTCTCTACCTCTGAATTTATCTCTCTATCTCACTCAGCGTCTTTCTCTCCCGCCCTCTCTCCTGCTCTCTCTCCCATCCTGTCTCTCTCTCTCTCTCTACCTCTCTCTTTCTCTCTCTCTCTAGCTCTACCTCTCTCTCTAGCTCTCTCTCTATCTCTCTCCTTTATTCACTGACTACCTCATTTCCCCAATACTTTTGGTCATTGACCCTTATGATCCAACGTCGTTCAAACTCAGCCTTGAAGATGTTCAGTGATCCAGCCTCCACTGCTCTTCGGGGCAGGGATTTCCACACACAACAGACCTTCTGAAAGAAGTATCACGTTATACCATCTCTAATGGGAGACTCTGTATTTTGAAGCTGTGTCTGCCAGTTCTTCATGAGGGCAAACATTCTCTCAGCATCCACCCTGTCAGACCCCCTCAGAATCTTAGGCTTCTCAATAAGGTCACATCGGAACTTCAACAAGTAATAAACGAATCCCTTATCCCGGGAATCAGTCTAATGAACCTTCTCTGAACTACTCCCAATAAAAATTCATCCTTCCTTCAGTCAGGAGATCAAAACTATACACTTGACCTCAGGTGTGGTATTAATAAAAGGTTTCAGCTTGGATATTTTATTCAAATTGTGTTAAAGTTCAGGTCAGAACTTAGAGAGTGAATTGGGAAAGATTGGCATGTAGAATTGTTTAATTTTGTAACAATATTTCAAACTGTTTCAAGGAGGTGGATCAGCTGTGTGCATTTGGGGGTCAGCTAGCTCAGTTAGCTGAATGGCTGGTTTGTAATGTAAAGTAACTCTAGTGACATGGATTCAGTTCCCACACCGGCCGAGGTTATCATGAAGGATTCTCCTTTTCTATCTCTCCCCTCACTGTGGGGTGGTGACGCGCAGATTTAGCCACCTCCTCTCTATAATGAGAGGGCAGCCCCATGATCTCGTAGGACTATGGTAACTTTCATAGAACCCCTACAGTGTGGAATCAGGCCATTCGGCCCATTGAGTCCACACCGACACACTGGAGAGTGGCCCACCTCCCTCATCCCTCTAATCTTTGCACTTCCCATAGCCAATCCACTTAGCCTGCATATCCCTGGACACTATAGGCAATTTAGCATGGCCAATCATCTGACCTGCACAGCTTTGGACTGTGGGGGGAAACTGCAGCACCCGGAGGAAACCCACACAGACACAAGGGGAATGTGCAAACTCCACACAGACAGTCACCCAAGAGTGGACTCAAACCTGGGTAACTGGCGCTGTGAGGCAGCAGTGTCAGCCATTTTGCCACCCCATTATTTGCCACTTGTCTAGAGTTATGCTCAAATATTACCATGCTCCAGATACAGGCGGCAAGCCTAAGAACTCTGATATAGCGCTGATGTCCACCACAAGCTCAACCTCCATCCTACAACAGAAATCAGATGCCCTGCTGAGCTGTGCTCGTTCACCTGTCCAACCCTGTCAGACCTACCCAACTCTGAGGAGAGTGGAGGTTTGTGACCTTGAATGGCACAATCTTCAAACCTCACGCTCTGTGAGCATAGCGTTGTTAGCAACCCAGGGAAAGAGACATGGGGATGATGCCTTACCATTTTGACTGCACTGATAATGACGTTGAATGACTCCAGTGTTGTATCAGAGTATTCAGACCCTGGAGCGACCTTGTGATGGTATAAAGGAATTGCACATCATTGCGTATAAGTAGCAAGGCAAGTGGAGTTTCATCGCCTTAGAAGGAACAGTACTAGACTGCACTCTACACTTTAGAGTCGAGGACTATGTCAACCTAACCATGGATGCAGACACACGAATAGTTCAGATTAGTCCTCATCGAATGTAACTATAAGCAGCAGCCTAATATATGTGTGATTACTATGTGTAGTAGTATTCAATATTAATGGATAATAAATAGTATAACTTGGAAGTCTAATTCTGATGACAGTCCTTGACATTGCCTTCACCTTGGAGAAAGTAAGGGCTGCAGACCCTGAAGATTAGAGTCAAGATTAGAGCGGTTCTGGAAACGCACAGCAGATCAGGCAGCATCCGAGGAGCAGGAAAATCGACGTTTCGGGCAAAAGCCCTTCATCAGAATTGCCTTCACCTTGACAAGTCTGTAAAAAACCAAAACACAGAGTGTGTTGTCAAGTATATGTTCAAATATCTTGGGTTTGTGGGTGCAGGCAAAGAAGGTAGGAGGCATATGTAATGGCTGTCTAAGCTTTGTTTCTTTGAGCCAGGATGAGTGGCACATTTAAGTATTAATGGATGTAGAAGATGAGATTTACCAGGATATCACCGGGCTGGAGGGTTTTACTAATGAAAAGAGATTAGATAGACAAGGTTGGTTTTCCTTGAAGCAGAGGAGATGATTGAGATGTATAAAATTATGAGGAAGCCTGGACAGGATAGATATCAAGAGACTTTTTTCCCTTTATGGATGGATCAATAGCCAAGAGGTTAGATTTAAGGCAATGGGCTGGATGTTTGGAGGATTTGTGAGGAAAATCTTTTTCACTGAGAGGTTGGTGAGAATCTGGAACTGCCTGTCTGTCAGGGTGGGAGAGACAGAAACCCCCACAACATTAAGAAATGTTTAGAGATGCAGAAGGCATACAAAGATATGAGCCAAGTACAGGAAAAATGGGATTAGAATAACTAGGTGCATGTTTTTGACCAGCACGGACACAAGGGAGTGAAGGGCCATTATTTTTTGTGACCTCCGTGACTGTAAGGTATTCAAAGAAGGGTGAGGAGTTCTATGGACGAACATTCACCATTCAGCGTTCACAATTGTTACTGGTGGTCCTGATGTTTCCTTGTTTTCCATTTAGGAGCAAATTTGATTCTGTGCTTTGCATGCATTAAATATTGACTGCATTTCGAAAGGTATTCATTGGTTGCAAAACACATTGGGACATCCTGGGGATGCAGTGAGATGCAATCTAAATGCAAATCTCCTTTCCTTTTTTAACTTCCTTTCTTCAGTTTGATTCAATGGGTGGCACTCGCCGGTGAGTCACAGATTGTGGCAGTAAGCTTCACGCCAGTTTGAGAACATAATCCTGTGCAAATGGACATGAAAGATCCCATAGCCCTACAGGGAGCTGCTCTCACCAGCATTCTCAAGCTCAACCAAGAATGAATTAACTGGTCGTTAATCTCCCACTTGCTGTTTGTTGGATCTTACTGCACGCTTTTATTTTTGCCTGCGACAGAACTTAACTCGTTGTTTAAAAAAAAAACTTGGATAAACTTCAAGAGTGCAAGATAAAGCGTGCTACAAATTCATTTTTCCATTCATTCTTCTCCTCAACATGACACGCAGAGGGACAAAATAGTAAAAACCATGGGTGTGAATGTACCTGTCATACTGAAGGTCCATTTTGAAGCATAAAAAAAGAGCAAGTTGGATCATTGCATTTCATATGCCAGTGTTATCACTTTTTCCAATTGTAAGACGGTGAACCTATTCAGTTGGTTCCTCAGGGTCTAGGATAGCTTCCTTCCAGCCCAGTTCCTTGAGCTTCCAAAACAGCTGATGTCTTGGGCACAACCTGCAGCCTCTGCCACATCAATTGGTGCTTGAAGAATTGAGCAGGTGGGTTGTTTGCACTTTTGTGTGCCCCCCTCTGATGGCTTGCCTGTGCTATGACTTATTGCCAGGACCTTGTCTCTGTTTGGTGCTTTCCCCATTACAGTCACAAGCTGGGGGCTCCCGGTGAGTCTGTGGGCAGGTCTGACCACCTCAAAGATGCTTTGAAGACATCCCGAGGGCATTTCCAATGTCTGCTTGGGGGTTCCCTACCACAACTGAATTCCAAGTAGAGCAGTTGCTTTGTCTGTCTAGTTGAGACATACAAATAATATGTCCCACTCAATGGAGACAGTTTTAGAACATAGAACATAGAACATTATAGTGCAATACAGGCCTTTCTGCCCTCAATGTTGTGCCAACCTGTGAAACTTATCTAAAGTCCATCTAATCTACACTATTCCATTATCATCAATATGTTTATCCAATGACCATTTAAATACCCTTAAAGCTGGTGAGTCCACTACTGTTGCAGGCAGTGCATTCCATGCCCCTACTACTCTCTGAGTAAAAAAACTACCTCTGACATCTGTCCTATATCTATCACCTCTCAGTTTCAAGCTATGTCCCCTCGTACTAGCCATCACCATCCAAGGAAAAAGGCTCTCGCTGTCCACCCTATCTAATCCTCTGATCATCTTGTCAAACTCTTAACCTTCTCTCTAATAAAAATAGCCTCAAGTCCCTCAGCCTTTCCTCATAAGACCTTTCCTCCATACCAGGCAACATCCTGGTAAATCTCCCCTGCACCCTTTCCAATACTTGCATGTCCTTTCCATAATGTGGCGACCTGAACTGTACGCAATACTCCAAGTGCGGCCGCACCAGAGTTTTGTACAGCTGCAGCATGACCTAATGGGTCCAAAACACAATCCCTCTTCCAATAAAAACTAACATACCGTATGCTTTCTTAACAACCCTAACAGCGTGGGTGGCAACTTTCAGGGATCTATGCACATGGACACCGAGATTTCTCTGCTCATCCATACTACCAAGAGTGACTGACACCTCAGACAACTAGGCTTGGGAGAAGAGACTACAATTGGTCCCCTTAAATAGCATCCCTGCTGTGTGGAAGCAGATCATTTGGCCCATTGAGTCTGCACCGACCCTCCAAAGAGCATCCCACCCAGACCCACCTCCTACCCTATCCCTGTAACCCGGCATTTCCTAAGGCTAACCCACCTAGCCTACACATCCCTGGACATTATAGGCAATGTAACATGGCCAATCCACCTAACCTGACCATCTTTGGACTGCAAGAGGAAACTGGAACATCCAGAAGAAACCCATTCAGACACGGGGAGAATGTGCAAACTCCCCACAGACAGTTGCCCAAGGCTGGACTCGAAATTGGGTCTCTGACGCTGTGAAGCAGCACTGAGCCACCATGCCACCCCATTCATCTTGCCACTGAGCCTGAAAAATCTTGCAAAGATCGCACTTCTTCAGTGCTTATGAGGTGTGTGCTGTTGGTTATCCAACCTTCAACAATGTACCATTAATGCTCTGAAATTCACAAGCCCCTTTGATTGTTACCAAAGCTGAGTTGTACAGCTAATCAGACCGGAGAAAATCACTTTTCCCTCTCTGTCTGCAAGGCTCTGTTTAAAATGTTGCTAACAGGACTGAATACGGCGGTTAAAATGTAGAAAATGGTTTTGGAATCTCAATCACTATTCACATCACAGAAAGAGTCACTTGACAAAGATTCAACAGGATCAGGTCTTCTCTCTTTTCCCAGCAAGTGGATCCATCCACTTCAATGCGCATACAACAAAATATTAACACTTGGCAAGTACTCAGTGTGGTTGACTGTACCACATTGATACAAGTGGACTTGGCTGCCGTCGATGCAGCACAGTAATTGAGATTGTCACTTGAAAGATACTTCCATTCAGCAGTGTCAGAAAAAGATGGGAATTACTTGTGCATAGATCAAAAGCAGTGATGTCTGTTTGCTCAGATTTCCTCCCCTGACAATTGGCATTGAGGACAAAGGCCACAGGTTTGATGGGACCTCTTTTTCTCAGATACCATCGTGAGACTAGATGTTTCCAACCAAAGACACCTCAGGTCCATCCAGTTCAGCCCAAGGCCCACACATAGGCATTTTCTGACAGGTCAGAGGTCAGCAATGGCAGGCTTGTGTATGGCTGTGTTTTCTTTCCCCTGAATGACCCAAGAATGTCAAGGTCAATTGGGACTATACTCATTGGAACTTAGAAGAATGAGAGAGATGTTTTAGAAACACATATATAATTATGAAGGGAATAGACAAGGTATAATCAGGGAGGTTGTTTCCACTGACAGGTAAAAATAGAACTAGGGGAAATGACCTCAAAATAAGGTGGAGCAAATTTAGGATTGAATTGAGGAAGAACTTCCTGACGCAAAGGATTGTGCATCTGTGGAATTCTTTGTCCAGTGAAGCAGTTGAGGCGACCTTTTGAATGTTTTTAAGACACAGATAGATTTTTGAGCAGTAAAGGAATTAAGGGTTACGGTGAGAGCACGGATAAGTGGAGCTGAGACCACGCAAGGATCAGCCATGATCTTACTGAATGGTGGAGCAGGCTCGATGGGCCAAATAGCCTCCTCCTGCTCCTGTTTCCTGTGTTCTTTAACCTAATCAATGTTTCAATTTCTGGGGAGCCCAGAGCTAGGGGTTACGAACATAAATTTATCACGGTCATGGAATTGTTTGATTGCTCTGTGCTCAGTTACGTGAATCTGATAATCAATTTATGTTCATTGTGTTCGATTGATGAAGCCTGGATGTGGATTCAGAGCTTGAGTAGACAGAGAAGCTGCTCGAAGCTACAGCTGAGTTGGAAGTGTCATTGTAGACTTGACATTTTGTGATTGCAGAAGTATTTTCAGACTCTGGTAAATAAACCTGCTACACACTTAGAAACTAGTGTCATCTCTGCATTGCTCTGAGATGTATAAAATAAACAACAAACAGGCAAAATGCAGCAATCACTAATATATCCAACTGGGAATTGAAGAGAAACACAGAAAACAGTTAGAAGGGGGAACACTCAAACACGAGGCATTATAAGGTAAATAGCTCAGCTGCATTCAAGGGCAGGTTATATCCACTGAAGGGAGAGAAACCAATAGAATGATACGCTGATAGCTGTACATGACAAGAACTCCAGCAGCATCCAGTGTTCATCACTCTCATCAGTATGTGAGTACACTGTTTCCAAATGAACCTTTAGAATTGAATCCATGCTGCATCTTTGATTACCCTGGTTTTCAAATCATCATGATCAGATTAGGTGGCTCAGCCAATGGATAACTGAGTCATTGTAACACTGAGTGCCACTTAGATCATCATCATACAGTGTGGAAGCAGGCCATTCAGCCCATCGAGTCCACACTGACCCTCTGAACTGCATCCCACCCAGATCCACCTCTTACTCTGTCCCTGTAACCCTGAATTTCCCATGGCTAATCCACCTACCCCACTCATCTTTGGACTGTGAGAGGAAGCCAGACCACCTGATGGAAACCCACACAAAAACTGGGAGAATGTGCAAACTCTACGCAGACAGTCACCTGAGGGTGGAATTGAACCCAGGTCACTGGCACTGTAAGACAGCAGTGCTAACCACTGAGCCACCCCACTTAATGGGAGTCATACTTTGCCATTTATTAGATCAATGAACTGACTATTGACATGGCCTGCCTGCAAATTTCCAATGCATGCTCATTATATAAAAAACTAAGTGGTGTGTGCATGCTCAGGTGGCACAATGGGTAGTGCCCCTACCTCCAGGGCAGGAAGTCCAGGTTCAAAACCCACTTGCTGCAGAGATATGATGAAACATAGTTGAATCGATTAATTAATGATATCTAAATTAGTGTGTGTTGGGCTTTGCAAAATAGACTATTTGATTTCAATTGAATTCATGGCATTGAAATGAGTTGGTTTACTGGACTAATTCCTAGAATCAGTGGATTTTATTAATTAGACAGGCTAGGTCTAGGCTTAGAAGAGTCAGAGATGGGCTTCATTGAAACATATACAATCCTAAGGAGACTTGACCAGGTGGATGTAGAAAGATGTTTCATTTATGGAATGAGTTAGGGATCATTGATTAAAAAATAAGCAGTCGCTCATTTAAGACTGAATTGAGAAAACCTTTTTTTCCTCTCTGAGGGTTGAGCTTTTGGAATCCTCTTTGTCAAAAGGCAGTGGAAACTTAAAGTATTTTTAACGCGGAAGTAGATAGGTTCTTAAAGAAAGATTATCAGGGATGAGCAGGAGTATAGAGTTGAGGTTAAAGTCAGATTATGTCATTGAATGTCAGAGAAAGCCTGAAGGGTCAGAGTGGCCTAATGTTGTCCCTCATTATGTGGCGGAAATACGTAGAGGTGGTGACCTTAGAAAGGACAAGAGGCTAGTCCAGAGAAACAACATGCAATAGTATCATTGGGCACAAGATAACTTTTCTGTCCATTTCAATTGGAAGAGTTACTTGAAACTGACCAGGATTGAAAGCTTTGCTCAGACTTCGCACTCACTCCCTTGATGATTGCTGTATTCGCCATATTTCCACAAGAAGCCACTGCTGTGAGAATTTTGGCTGTCTGGAGGGATTACCCACTCCTGTGTGTGTGTGTGTGTGTGTGTGTGTGTGTGTGGAGAGTCGTGGGGGTGAATATGGCAGCCGGTTGTGATTATGGCATGTCAACACTGCACTGCGAAAAAACGGACACAAAAAAACCTCACTGTTGCAGTAAAAGGAATAATTACATTTCTTTTGTAGATAATAAAGTTTACAAGATTAATCATTTAAATATAATTTTACAAAATTAAAATTTAAACATTTTTTCAAAATTAAAAATTTAAACATCTTTTAAAAGTATGATAATTTTGGTTAGATAAATCATTTTAAAAAGTGATCATTTAAAAAGTGTGCGATATTATTCTAAATCAGCACAGACTTCAACATGAATTCATCAGATTTTTAAAAAGGTTTAAGTTTAAAAAATGGATCTGCTTTATGTTTAGAATGGACTGAGCCCTCTTCATTAAGTATTTACAAGTTAACAGAAGATGCCATACTCCTGCAAAAGCAGGTAAAGGGTGACCACTGTGTTTGCGGAATCATTTTCCACAGTTTCAGTTACCCGTGGTTTACCACACCCCGAACATACTGTAGGGAATCTTCTGGAACCAGGGAACAGGGGACTGCCGGGAAGGTAAATTTCCCAATGAAAGGAATGGGTTCACTCCTATCTGCGGTTTCTGGATTCCACGGTAGGTACTGGTACGTATCCCCCGCAGGAACGGGGGGAAGTGACTGGAGACGATTTTATGTAGTAATTAATTTGAAATCAGCAACGCAATTATCGCATATGTGCAGTCCTGAAGAAAGATCATTGAACTTGAAACATTAAGTCTGTTCCAGTTACATGAATACTGCCAGACCTGCTGAGTTTCTCAGCAACTTGTTTTAGTTTCAGATTTCTAGTATTCACAGATTTTTGTTTTAATATCCCACACTTTTTCAGTTTGTTGTTGTTTGGTCTCGAGCAACAAATGTTTGGAAATAGGATTAGTTAGCTTGGCTCAACTTCAGATTGGTGCACAGCACTCTGGAAGCTTTGGGTATCTCTAACTATCTGCAGTGTGTGTGCTGAATACACTGCTGCAGTGGCACTACAAAATCTGATCTGTTGCTATTAGGTAACTACAGCTAGGAGAAATGAGCAGGAGGAGACCATTCGGCCCTCCAATATGCCCATCATTCTATCGGGTTATGGGTAGCTTCATTGAGGCTTTACCTCCACTTTCCTGCCCATCACCTTGACTGCCTAGTCATTCAGAATCTGCCCAACACAACCTTGAACGTATTCAATGATTTATCTGGATTAGAGAATTCCATAGATTAATAACTTGTTGCGAGGAAACAAATCGTTGTCATTTCTATCTAAACTGAAAGATTGCTCATTTGAAAATAGTGACCCCTATGTTTTAATAGAATGCAAGTGGTATTCTGCAGCACACTGTAATATTGCTTTCATGGAACATTATATATGATGGAGGATATCTGGGTTACTCAAATTCTGCAGAAATTCCACAACATCCAGAGAAACAGACTGCTTCACTAATATACAAACAGTATGAAACTTGTTGTTTTATGTTATTATATTGACTATGAAGATCTTTCATTTGATTTGATTTATTATTGTCACCTGTACCTAAGTACAGTGAAAGGTTTTGTTTTGTGAGCAGTACAGGCAGATGGTAAGATATAAGGACGTGCAGATCACAGGGTGTTCAGACAGAGCAAGGCACACAGAGTTACAGCTGCACAGGAGATGCACAAAAGCATGATCAACGTTAGATTTGAAATTAGAGAGGTTTATTTGGAAGTCTAAAAGCATCAGGGAAGAAGCATGTGTTCAAGCTTCTGTACCTATTGCCTGATGGAAGAGGTTGAAAGAGTGTATTACTGGGGTGAGAGGGGTCTTTGATGATGTTAGGCCAAAGTGAGGACTGCAGATGCTGGAGATTAGAGTCAAGATTAGAGTGGTGCTGGAAATGCATAGCAGGTCAGGCAGCATCCGAGGAGCAGGAAAATTGACGTTTCGGGCAGGAGCGCTTCATCTTTGATGATGTTGGCAGCTTTTCAGTGACAGCAAGAAACATAGATGGAGCCCACGGATGGGGAGGTTGGCTTTCGTGATGGTCTGAGCTGTGTACTCGACTGAGCTTCTGTAGGAGCTTGGAACGAATGACCCAGAAAAACCATATGTGCAAGTGTTCCAGTAGGTCCACATTCACGGCTGTGGTGGTGAATCAGGTCCTTTTGAATAACACTGCAGTCAGGTGAAAGGGCAGGTTTGAATCAAATGAACGAATGTCCATCTTTCTCAGCTTTAAGTGGGGTTACTCCATAAGCCTAGGCCACAGACAAAAGACAAGCCGAATGTGCAGCACTCATGGGACGTATCAGTCAGCATTGTAGTCCGTGCCCCTTCGTCATTGGGCATAAACAACAATTCAGCTATTTCAGTGTGGTCCACTTCCAGAAAATAGTTCTGAGATTAACACGTCAATAAGGAGCACGAGGCCAGTGACCAATAACTCCTGCTCTGCTCTTCAGCTGTTTACAGGGGAGAAGAAGGTGGAATTGACAAGAATATTCAGCGACACCTTCATACACTATATTGAACTGAACAGTCCTTTTGTTTTTGCTTGTGGCCTCCACAGCACTTACATCAGCTTATAAATTAGCCCAAATTGTCAGCAGATTAAAGACCTTATAGACTGCGTTTTATTATGTATTTGACTGTGGTGTACCCGAAGTTAGTTGTGAGATAAGAGTGTTATCTTGGGCAATGCAACCTGCCAATACAACACCTCTCCTTATCCTGCCAAGAAATGCCAGCACATGCCATATAAAGCTATTATAAACCCTAAATTACAAAAGCCTTCTTAATTCCAGTCATTCCTGTTGCTGGGATATCATCTTCACTCAAATGAAAAGGCACACGTGAGTACAGCTGGCTGAAACAGTCACAGAAATTACAGAAACATAGCAGATCAGTGCAGCAGTAGGTCATTAGACTCCCCAGCCTCCTACACCTTTCATTATAATCAAAGCTGATCATTGAGCTCAATACTTTAAAATCCCACCCTCCCTCGATCCATTTAGCCCTAAGAACTATACCTGACCACTTTGTGAAAACATTCAATGTTTTGGCCTCAACCACTTCCTGTGGTAGTGAATTCCACAGGGTCCCCACTCTCTGGGTCAAGAAACTTCTCCTCATCTAAGTTCTGAAAAGTTTACCCCTTATCCTGAAACAATGACCCCTGCTTCTGGGCTTTCTCACCACGAGGAACATCCTTTCTGCTTCTAACCTGTCTGGTCATGTTAGAATTTTGTAGGTTCCTGTGAGATCGCCTCTCATTCTTCTCAACTCCAGTCAATACAATCCTAACCGATTCAATCTCTCCTCATATGTCATTCTTGCCATCCCAGGAATCAGTTGGTCAACTTGCACTGCATTCCCTCTGTAGCAAGAATATCCTTCCTCAGATAAGGAGACCAAAACTGCACACAATATTCCAGGTGTGGCCTCACCAATTCCCTGTATAACTGCAGCAAGACATCTTTGTTCCTGTCCTTGAACCCTCTCCCTACAAAGGCTAACATACTGTTTGCCTTCTTTTCTGTTAACTGCACCTGCATGCTCACTTGCAGTAACTGGTGCATGTGGACACTCAGGACTCATTTAACATTCCCCTCGTTCGATTTACAGCCATTCAGATAATAATTGATTAGATTCCCTACAGTGTGGAAACAGGCCTTTCAGCCCAACAAGTCCACACCGACCCTCCGAAGAGTAACCCACCCAGACCCATTTCCCTCTGACTAACGCAACTAACCTATGGGCAATTTAGCACGGCCAATTCACGTGACCTGCACATCTTTGGACTGTGGGAGGAAGCCCATGCAGACACGGGGAGAATATGCAAACTCCACACAGACAGTCGCATGAGGCTGGAATCGAACCTGGGACCCAGGTGCTGTGAGGCAGCAGTGCTAACCACTGAGCCACCATGCCACCCTATCTAACTTCCTATTTTTGCTACCAAAGTGGATAACCTCACATTCATCCATATCTGCCATGCATTTGCCCACTCACCCAGCCTGTTCGAGTCGGTCACTGATGAGGTTTGATTGATTCTCTGCTCGTGAACTAATCTGCAGATGTCAGCGCAAGTTTTGTACCTATATCTGCAGTGGCTAGCTAACTTCCACACGGAAGAACAGAAGCTCGTTGTCTTGCTGTCAAGCATCAATATTACAGGCACTGCAGTTTGCCCTCATCTTAGAATCAGCCAATCCCAACAGTGTGGTAAGAGGCCATTCAGCCCATCAAGTCTGCACTGACTCTCCGCAGACCATCCCACCCAGATCTGCTGCCCACCCCCCCCCCCCCCAGTCCACTCTATTCCCATAACCCTATATTTTCCATGGCCAATCTACCTAATCTGAGTCAAGTTGACCTGAAATGCTAACTTTGCTTTCTCTCCAGAGATGCTGCCAGACCTGCTGAGTTTCTCCAGCAATTTCGCTTTGCATTCCCATCTCAATTTATACTGGAACCATCTCAATGCCAAAATTGGTCTTAAAATAAACCAACACTTGTCTGCTCATTGGCTGTGCCTTGATTTCATTCCTGCAATTTATTGTAGGATTTGCCCCATCTGGACAGATGGTAGATTTGGAGTTTCCCCTTGAGTCTTAGCGTTGCATGAAATCAACAATGGAACAGCTTCATTGTCTAGGTCTTTGATTTACCTCGGGGCTAAATAATGCATGGTCCACCTATAATGGCTAGAAGTTCAAAGGCAAATCCGACACCCGTGCCATAGGCTGTGAATGGCATCTCTGAGGGTGCAGTTGAAGAGTGTGGTGCTGGGAAAGCACAGCCGGTCAGGCAGCATCCGGGGAGCAGGAGAGTCGACGTTTCGAGTATAAATCCTTCATCTCTTATACTCGAAACGTCAATTCTCCTGCTCCTCGAATGCTGCCTGACCAGCTGTGTTTTTTCAGCACCACACTCTTCAACTCTGATCCCCAGCATCTGCAGTCCTCACGTTATCTCCAAGGGTGGGCCTTATACCACAGCACATGAGATTGGCAAGTTAGGTGTGGAGAACTGTGTTGGCGTGCTTCCATTGACTTGATGCCAACCCTTCAACAGGACTCAGTCTCCTTTTCATGAATGACAGAAATGTTGGAGAGGTGACAGCCGAGTGGTATTATCACCAGGCTATTAATTCAGAGATCCAGGTGATGTTCTGGGGGCCCTGGTTTGAACCCTGGTATGGCAAATTGAATTTGAATTCAATAAAAATCTGGAATTAGGAGTTTGACGATGACTGTGGTCATTGTTGGGGAAAAACTCACCTGGTTCACTAATGTTCTTGAGGGAAAGAAACTGCCATCCTCACTTGGTCTGGCCTACATGTGACTCCAGACCCACAGTAATGGGCTCTTAATTGGACTCTGGGATGGGCAACGAATGCTGGCCTAGCTCTTATCCTGTGAAGGAATTTTAAAAACATAGGGATGAAGCCAAGTTTATCATGGATAAAGCAACGTACTGCACAGAATGAGGCCAACACATCCTTTATATCTGTACAGACCAACAAATAGCCATCCATCCTAATCCCACTTTCCAGATTATTAGTTTGCACACTTCAATTCTAATACCTTTCAAATGTTAAAAGCCTCTAGGGTGCTTTTGGAGTCATAGAGATGTATAGCATGAAAACTGACCCTTTGGTCCAACCCGTCCATGCCGACCAGTTATCCCAACCCAATCTAGTCCCACCTGCCAGCACCCGGCCCATATCCCTCCAACCCCTTCCTCTTCACATACCCATCTAAATGCCTCTTAAATGTTGCAATTGTACTAGCCTCCACCACTTCCTCTGGCAGCTCACTCCATACACGTACTACCCTCTGTGTGAAAAAGTTGCCCCTTAGGTCTCTTTTATATTTTTCCCCTCTCACCCTAAACCTATGCCCTCTAGTTCTGTACTCCCCCACACCAGGGAAGAGACTTTGTCTATTTATCCTATCCATGCCCCTTTTAGGTGATAAAATCCTCCTTTGCATTCCTCCTAAACCTTCAATCTCTTTATCTAACTCAATGCCTGGTCATGAACCTATTAACCATCGGCTTCCCAATTCTCTATGGATACTTTCTAATCCACCACCTCAGAAGTGTTACTGTAGGAGCAGGTGGGAGTGTGAAGCCAGGTCTCCTGGTTCAGAGGTGGGGACACTACCACTGCACCATAAGGGACCCACGGACCAACCTGATGAATCGAAGCCTCCAACACAGTCAAGGTGCAGAACCTTGCACCCATAAATTGGTATAGGTGGTGTCCTGTTGGCACCTGAAATACGGGCAAAATTCATTCTCAATTCGAACTTCAAAATCTCCCATCCCTGCTCCGATTCTGATAGTGTTAACAATCCACCCTTTCGGCATAAAACTTGTCAGTGTTTTATATACCAAGAAATCAAATGAAAAGAATGTAATTTTTCTGAACTTTTTCTAGCCTTTATCCTTTCTGACATTTTCAAATATCAGTAGGTCTACAAACACAGGGAAATCAATACTGCCTTAATAATACAACGAAGGGAAAACAGCATCAAATTGAATTCTAAAGTTCTCTTAAACTGCTGAATATTGCACCTAAAAGTGTGACAGACTGTTGCTATCAGAGGGAGGCATGCTTAGCAATTAGCCACTCGTTCTTTCCAACTTGGCAAATTGTTGCCAAAGAAGCACAATGCAACGGGATTTTCTCTCAATGAAGTGATTCTGCCTGCAGCTGACCGGGAACGGGAAAGCCATGCGGGTAAGGAGAGAGAGTTAGAAAATCCCAAACAGAGCCATTTGTCAGGTCGGGTTGTCATGTTCGCTGTGGAATGGAAGGAGGAAGAATAGAGCGAGCAGGAATTTGTTCAGTGAGCAGGCGATTTTCATGAGATACTCTTATCCGAGTGCCAGACATCAGCTACAGCTGTGACATTTTGGTCTCCCTGGTGAAGGAGTACTGAGGATTGTTGCCATGGCAACTCATCTGCACTTAATGCACATATAATGATAGTTGGTGACGCATCGCTTCCAACCTGGTTGCCAGGGGAAAGCAAAAAGTTTCTGTTTGTATACTTACACCCTGGGTGCCAGTTATCAGTTGCTGCACCTCACAGATAAGCACTTTATTTCCATGGACTCCCATTATCCTCATTCACACTAATGGCTCAATGAATTGAATCATTTTCAGGTTTATTTTTCTCCCCTACCCACCTCTTTTGCCTTAATCTAAGCGCCGTATTTTACAGAAAAGGAAGTCAGTGAAGGTTGCTTAAAAACCTGCCTTGCTTCATCAGACCGAATCTGCAAGGCAGCTTGCATGTTGAATAACAAAGGACGTGGCTCGATTGAGGTGTTAAGATGTCACATGAAGCCACCATTTCCATTCAATGTAACTATATCTTTTAGTCTTGAAGCAGAATAAACATTTACAAAATGTACCAAGGGGATTCGTTTCAGTGATAAAGTCTTGGTTTGAATTAAATGTGGTCCGTCTCAAGATATTTACGGATGAGAAAGGTCATTCGGTCGGTCTTATTTCATGTATGAAAAGAAAACAAATTACATCTTTGAGAGGGCTTTTAATGTGTTAAAATATTCCAAGGTACTCGAAGGGGTGTAATCTGATAAAAGGTGACACCAATAAAAGGAAGGAGACACTAAGGTTTGGTCAAAGAGGTTGGTTTTAAGGAATATTGTAAAGGAGGGAAATGTCTAGGGAGTGGGAGGTTTTGGAGGCAGGTCCAGAGCTTTGGCCTGAGTTAGACAGAGGCCAGGGGCATTCAATGCTTCATGATAATGTCACTGCACTGGTAATCCAGAGGAAGAAGCAAATACTGTGGGCCCAGGCTACAAGGGTTCAAATCCAACGATAGCAGATGGTAGAGATTGAATTGAACTCACTGAATGAATTTTGAATGATAAAAATTGTCACTAATTTAAAAGAAGACTCATACCTGACTCAAAATATCAACTCTGTTTCTCTCTGCACAGATGCTGCCAAACCTGCTGAGTTTCACACACACACACACACGTGGTTATAGTGTCATTGGACTGGTAACCTGGAATTTAAATTCAAGAATTAAAGATTCGTCTCCTGGACTCTGCTGTGAGCTTACTGAGAATCACCGAGCTGACTTCCTTCCACTAATGTTATTAGGATTCTGAAAACGATTTAGACAGGACACAAAACATTAACTCTGTTTCTCTCTCTGTGGATGCTGGCAGACTGCTGAGTTTCTCCAGCATTCTCTATGTTTGTTTCAGACCCAAGAGCGATGATGTAGTGGTGATGTCACTGGATTAGTTATTCAGAACCCCAAGCTAGTATTCTGGGGATGTAGGTTCATACCTCACCATGGTGTGTTACTTTAATTCAACAGATGTGGATATTGCTGGCTGGGCCAACATTTGTTGCATGGATAAATGATGAAATATGAATTTATCTGTCTTAGAGACACATTTCAATTTTCTGCATGTTTATAATTTAGATGAATTATATGAGGTGACTTATCCATTCAATTAGGGTTGTTCAACTAAAAAGAATTTGTGCTTTTGTTTGGTCCTATTTTTACAACCATAGGCCCACTATTTGTCAAGCATTTACTTGAAGTGATCACTGTGGATGGTAAAAGGTGATGAACAACTGTATATCATGACCCAGGACCCTAGAGTGTGGGAAGGGGTCAGAGTGGCTCCATGGTATAGTTGGATATTATGATCCTCCCATCAGAGAGTTTGTCTTTAACATGTGGCGTCAATGTGTATGACATGAGAAATAGGAGCAGGAGTAGGCCATATATTGCCTCTGAGTCTGCTCTGGCACTTGACAATGATCTCAATTCCTCATAACTGTTGACTCCCATGTTGATCTGGATAATTAGCCTTGAATATATTCAATGACACAGCGTCTGCTACTCTCTGGGGAATGTAATTCCACAGACTAACGAGTCTTTGAGAGACAATTTTCTCATTATTTCATGGAGATCTCCTTGTAATTAAACTGTGGCCCCTAATTCCATACTCTAGCCCCCACAACCTCTCTGCAGCTGCCGTATCAGGCCTCCTCTGCATCTTATATATTGCAGTACGATCACCTCTCGTTCTTCAAAACTCCGATGAATCTCGACCCAACCTGCTCAGAAAGCAACCTCTTCATCCAAGAACCCAGTCACGCGAACCTCCTCATAACTGCTTCAGTTACAATGACACGTTTTCTTTAACCGGAGTCAGTTCGCTCAGTTGGCTGGATGGCTGGTTTGCAATGTAAATTGATGCCAACAGTTTAGGTTCGCTTCCTACACTGGCTGAGGTCACCAGGCTGCTTCCATCTTCTCAGCCTCTCCCTCACTTGAAGTGTGGTGACCCTCGGGTGAAACTCATGTCTCTGTCCCTCTCGCCAATGAGGGAGCAGGACTAGGACAACACTACACTTGCTTAATTTAAATGAAAAGGAAAAAGCTTTCATTTTAGTGCCACCTCTCGTGACCTGAGGGCACCACACAACATGTTGCAGCCAATGAGTTACTTTTTGTAATGTTGAAGTGTTGCAGTGTAGGAAGAGGTGGCAGACTGATTAAAGGCTGGTTTAAAAAGCAAGACAGTGCCAGGGGTAAAATCCTATCAGTGATAAGCGTCAGTCTTGCTCTGCATTCAATTGGCACCATGGGAGCTTTTAAATGTCTGCAGACAGGGTGCCATTTATAAAACAACACTTCTGACAGTGTAGCACTTACTCAGCACTGCACTGGAGAGTCAGCCCAAATTGTATGGAGGTCACTGTTCTACCAAGTGAGCTCTATATGGCATGGACGTGGATAGATGGTTTGATCTACCGTGTAGTCATCATTGTTAGTTAATCCAAGTGAAAGAGGTGAAGGAAGCACAAGTGTCTGCGGTAACCAAAACACTCACTAAGCTAACTTCTATTCAAGGATGATATAAAAGAGCCAAAATCACTTATAGGGCAATCACTTATAGATTGCTCAGTGGTTCGCACTGCTGCCTTATAGCGCCAGGGACCTGGGTTCGATTCCTGCCTTGGGTGACTATGTGGGGCTTGTACATTCTCCCCGTGTCTGCGTGGGTTTCCTCCAGGTGCTCCGGTTTCCTCCCACAGTCCAAAGATGTGCAGGCCAGGTGAATTAGGAGACAGTGAGGTCTGCAGATGCTGGAGATCCAAGTTGAGTGTGTGTTGCTGGAAATGCACAGTAGGTCAGGCAGCATCCGCGGAGCAGGAAAATTGACGTTTCAGGCAGGAGCCCTCCATCAGGAATGAGGCTGGGAGCCTCAGGGGTGGAGAGATAAATAGGAGGGGGGTGTGGGGCTGGGGAGAAGGTAGCTGAGAGTGCAATGGGTTGATGGAAGTGGGGGTGAAGGTGATAGCGCGGAGTGGATAGGTGGGAAGGAAGATGAACAGATCATGAGGGCGGTTCTGAGCTGGAAGGTTGGGACGGAGGGAGGGGAAATGAGGGAACTGGTGGAGTCCACATTGATATCCTCGGGTTGAAGGATTCCAATGTGGAAGATAGGACATTCTTCCTCCAGGCTTTGGGTGGTGCGGGAATAGTGATGGAGGAGGCCCAGGACCTGCATGTCCTCGGCAGAGTGAGAGAGGGAGTTGAAATGTTTAGCCATGGGGCGGTGGGGTTGGTCAGGTGAATTGCCTATGGTAAATTGCCCATAGTGATAGGGACATTAGTCAGGGGTAAATATAGGGTTGGGAATTGGTCTGGGTAGGTTACTCTTCAGAGGGTTGGTGTGGACTTGTTGGGCCAAAGGGCCTGTTTCCACACTGTAGGGAATCTAATCAAAATAATGAAGGGGCTACAGGGAAGCAGCGAGAGAGAGCCAATGGGAGATTATGAGGACCATTCCTTTCTGCTGCTCTCTAGTTGTATTATTTGTCCTATCTTAACTGCAACCATGAAATATAAATTTAATTATGGTGAAACATTGGGACTCAGATAGGGAAATCCTATTAATTAAAACTGCAAAAGAACTTAACTCGTTCCCTTAGCACTTAAGCAAGAAGTAGACAAATAAATGCTTTGGGTGCAGAAATTGAACTTTCATTCAGCTGCACATGGTTATCTGGATAACTAGTTTGCATTATTGTCACGGATACCTTGGACAGATGAAATTTAATTTGGCGATCCAGTTTGAATTGACAGGACCATTGTACCCGAAGCCAGATCTGCAAATAATGTGGAAGTGAATTCTAATAACTGGCGACATCACCTTTCAGTCTGCAGCTTATCCCAGAGACTGGGCATACTGCGGTGAGTAACTGGCCAAAGGCTGTCCTCTATCTATGAGGCACAAGTCGGGAGTGTGAGGGAATACTCCCCACCTGTCTGGATCGATGCAGCTCCAACAACACTCAGGAAGCTTTTCACCATCCAGGACCTAGCCCCCCCACCTGATTGGCATCACTTCTACAAATATTCACTCCCTCAACTACTGACACTCAGTACCATCTACAAATGCACCCCAGTAGCTCACTGAGCTACCCTTGACAATACTTTCCAAACCCACTGGCACTTTAATCTAGAAATTCAAAGGCAGCATGGACATGGGAACACAATGACCTGCAAGTTCCCCTCCAAGCTACACTTCATCCTGACTTGGAAATATAGCACTGTTCCTTCACCATCGCTGGGTCAAAGTCATGAAACACTCTCCCGAACAGCAAAAAGGGTACAATGACACTACATGGACTGCGGTGGTTCAAGATGGCAGCTCACCCCCACCGTGTCAAGGGCAACTAGGGATGGGCATTAAATGCCAGCCCAGCCTACAAAGTCCATGTCCTGAATAACATTGTTTTTAAAAGCCTGGACCTTATCCAGGTCTTGCTTCATTTAATCACAGACTGCTTCTGTATCTAAGGTGTTGCAAATGATACTGAACATTGTGCAGTCGTCAGTGAACATACCCACTTCTGAGCTTACATTGGACAGGAGGTCATCCATGGAACAACAGACTGAAAATCTGGACAGTTTCACTCCAAGCTACTCCCAGTGCGGTCTGGAGTCATGGCCCAGTGTGGTCTGGAGCAATGGACCAGTGCAGTCCGGAGCCAAGACCCCATGCCGTCTGGAGCCACAGCCCAATTAGAATTAGCGTTATTGTCACATATACTCAAATGACTACAGTGAAAAGTTTACACATCACCACTTATAGCATCATTCTTAGGTACAAAAATACCAAGGTTCAGCTTCTTCAGTTACAAGATCTTAGAAAATAGATAAATGAAAAGTCCACTGTTGCAGAAACAAAATAGTTTGAACCATTGTCTTCCAACCAAGTCCACATTGGCACCTGGCCTCTAGACCACACTGAGCCGTGGCTCCAGACCGCACTGGGTCTTGGCTCTAGACCGCACTGGGCTGTGGCTCCAGACCGCACTGGGCTGTGGCTCCAGACCGGACTGGGCTGTGGCTCCAGACCGGACTGGGTCTTGGCTCTAGACCGCACTGGGCTGTGGCTCTAGACCGCACTGGGCTGTGGCTCCAGACCGGACTGGGCTGTGGCTCCAGACCGCACTGGGTCTTGGCTCTAGACCGCACTGGGCTGTGGCTCTAGACCGCACTGGGCTGTGGCTCCAGACCGGACTGGGCTGTGGCTCCAGACCGCACTGGGTCTTGGCTCTAGACCACACACGGCCGTGGCTCCAGACCGCATTGGGCTGTGGCTCCAGACCGCACTGAGTCTTGGCTCCAGACCGCACTGGGTCTTGGCTCCAGATCGCACTGGGTTGTGGTTCCAGACCACACTGGGTCTTGGCTCTAGATCGCACTGGGCTGTGGCTCCAGACCGCACTGAGTCTTGGCTCCAGACCACACTGGGCCGTGGCTGCAGACTGCACTGGGTCTTGGCTCCAGACCGCACTGGGTCTTGGCTCCAGACCGCACTGGGTCGTGGCTCCAGACCGCACTGGGTCTTGGCTCCAGACTGCACTGGGTCTTGGCTCTAGATCGCACTGGGTCTTGGCTCCAGACCACACTGGGTCTTGGCTCTAGATCGCACTGGGTCTTGGCTCCAGACCACACTGGGTCTTGGCTCCAGACCGCACTGGGTCGTGGCTCCAGACCGCACTGGGTCTTGGCTCCAGACCGCACTGGGTCTTGGCTCCAGACCGCGCTGGGTCTTGGCTCCAGACCGCGCTGGGTCTTGGCTCCAGACCGCACTGGGTCTTGGCTCTAGATCGCACTGAGTCTTGGCTCCAGACCGCACTGGGTCTTGGCTCCAGACCACACTGGGTCTTGGCTCCAGACCGCACTGGGTCGTGGCTCCAGACCGCACTGAGTCTTGGCTCCAGACCGCACTGGGTCTTGGCTCCAGACCACACTGGGTCTTGGCTCCAGACCGCGCTGGGTCTTGGCTCCAGACCGCGCTGGGTCTTGGCTCCAGACCGCACTGGGCCGTGGCTGCAGACTGCACTGGGTCTTGGCTCCAGACCGCACTGGGCCGTGGCTGCAGACTGCACTGGGTCTTGGCTCCAGACCACACTGGGTCTTGGCTCCAGACCACACTGGGTCTTGGCTCCAGACCACACTGGGCCATGGCTGCAGACTGCACTGGGTCTTGGCTCTAGACCGCACTGGGTCGTGGCTCCAGACCACACTGGGCCGTGGCTGCAGACTGCACTGGGTCTTGGCTCCAGACCGCACTGGGTCTTGGCTCCAGACCACACTGGGTCTTGGCTCCAGACCACACTGGGTCTTGGCTCCAGACCACACTGGGCCATGGCTGCAGACTGCACTGGGTCTTGGCTCTAGACCGCACTGGGTCGTGGCTCCAGACCACACTGGGCCATGACTCCAGACCGCACTGGGTCTTGGCTCCAGACTGCACTGGGCTGTGGCTCCAGACCGCACTGGGTCTTGGCTCTACACCGCACTGGGCTGTGGCTCCAGACCGCACTGGGTCTTGGCTTCAGACACACTGGGTCATGGCTGCAGACTGCACTGGGTCTTGGCTCTAGACCGCACTGGGCCATGGCTCCAGCCACACTGGGTCTTGGCTCCAGACCGCACTGGGGCTGTGGCTCCAGACTGCACTGGGTCTTGGCTCTAGACCACACTGGGCCGTGGCTCCAGACCGCACTGCGTCTTGGCTCCAGACCCCACTGGGCCGTGGCTCCAGTCTGCACCGGGTCTAGGCTATGAGATGGCTCTAGAATCACTTTGAGATCAGGAGACCATGCTGAGACCATGCCTGACCGAGAGACCACCACGTACCACCAGAAGACGCACACGCTGGGCTGGCAGGCTGCCATGCCGTGCTTGGAGGACACTGCTTAATTGTCCTATAACACACACCAATCTCTGATGGTCCTAGTCAGTTTGGAGCTTGTAGCAGATGGTAACTTACCTGCTCCCTTGCGATTATATGGGTTTCCTGTCCCACCGCAAGGTTTAGCCAATACCGAGGACTCGGTGAGTGGGTTGTCAAGATTGGCATAGGTTGCTCCTTGATGCAGGGCATCAGAGAGTCAATGCACTCAGTCATCCCTCAGCAATCATTTCACCCAATGTGTGTAACCCCTGTTACACATTTGGCACATGTGCTATAGTCCACATCAATGGTCCTGGACGAGGGAGACCGAAATATGGCCAGTGATCAAAAGCAGTTGCAACCATCATCCATCGGGGTATCGGCCCGGGATCCACACAGTGTGAAGATGGACCGTGCGGCCCAGACTTCCCGGTGGAATTACTGAGTGCCTTTGGGAGAGATGGAGAGGAAAGAAAGCATAAAATGAAGAGCTGTGAGTGTTTATTATTAAGTGGGCTTTGCATGTTGGTAATTGAAAAGCTTTCTGTCTGAATATCTCCGGCCGGTTGTAAATAATAATAAGATTGTCATTCTGCTGGGCCTCAGTATCGGGTCACTGATCAGACTCAGAGCAGCAGCTCCTTCAGTCCAATTTCCCACAGTCTAATATTGCTTTGAACCTCCTGCAGATTGTGATTTGATGCCTCTATATATTACTGGAGCAGGCAGGTCTTATGTGTGCAAATTTAATCATTGTTTATGCCGAGGTGAAGATGCCTTGAGCAACAAGGACGCAGATGAAAATAGACAAATCAGATAAAGCTGAGGAATGCGATGAAGATGAGGTCCAGTATTAGCTGCCTGATTTGAAGTGAAATGCTTCAAAATGCTCCCTTTTCTCCCCCCACCACCCCCGCAGTCCTCCCCTCCCAAACTGAAGTCTGTTGTACATAGTGATCCAGGACACAATTGGAAAAGCCAACAGTAACAAATTTTGTCAGCGACGGAGAATATAACATGAGATGGTTTGGGTGCAAAGGTCATCTGTTTCAACTGCATTGGAAAGGCAAGCCTGAGGCCTTGAAACTGCTCAAACAGAACTGTGTTGTGTGATAATGCAGTACAACAGAATAACCTCTATGTAAATCTGATAAAAGTACGCTATGATAGGAGTCAGATTTTTTTTAACAATTCCCAGCGCGTTCCTCATTTGTCTGCTGCTGATCAAACCACTCTGGGTCATGCACTAGCCAGTAGAGAACTTACACTTTCTTTGAAGAATAAACCTCTCATTTGTTGAGAGTGTATATATCCGAAAATCAAAATTTTGTCTGGCTTTAATTATTTGGAGGTCATTGAAGTATAAGTATGTCACTCCACGGCTCAAGTACAAAGATCATGACCAATACGCCAGTGCACTCCTGCGCTAAGGGAGGGCTGAACTGTCAGAGGTACAGTGCTCTAGGATGCTGCACTGTCAAGGTATTGGGGGAGTGCTACACCACTGAAGATGCTGAAAGAGTGCTGCATTGATGGAAATACTGAGGGAGTGCTGCACTGTCTGAAGTACTGAGGGAGTGCTGCACCGTCTTGAGAGAGTACTGCACTGTCTGAGATACTGAGGGAGTGCTGCATTGTCAGAGATGCTGAGGGAGTGGTATATTGTCAGAGATGCTGAGTGAGTGCTGCACTATCTGAATACTGAGGGATTGCTGCACCGTCTGAGATACTGAGAGAGTGCAACACTGTATTGAGAGAGCTGCACTGTCAGAGAGACTGAGGGAGTGCTGCACTGTCTGAGATACTGAGACAGTGCAACACTGTATTGAGAGAGTGCTGTACTGTTAGAGAGACTGAGGGAGTGCTGCACTGTCAGAGATACTGAGGGATTGCTGCACTGTATTGAGAGAGTGCTGCACTATCAGAGATGCTGAGGGAGTGCTGCACTGTCTGAAATGCTGTGTGCATGCTGCACTATCAGAGATGCTGAGGGGGTGCTGCACTGTCAGAGATACTGAGGGATTGCTGCACTGTCTGAGATACTGAGGGAGTGCTACACTGTCAGAGATACTGAGGGAGTGCTACACTGTCAGAGATACTGAGGGATTGCTGCACTGTCTGAGATACTGAGAGAGTGCTGCACTGTCAGAGGAATCACCTTCCAGTTGAGATTTTAAACCAACACTCCAGCTGCCTGGAATTGTTTTGAAGAGGAATGTGTTCTGAAATAAATGCAGAGAAAATGCTGGAGAACTCAGTTCTGGAGAAGACCATGTCAAACTTGAAATGTCTGCTCTGTTTATCTCTCCGCACAGATGAGTTTTCCCACTGAGTTTCTCCACCACTCTCTGTGTTTGTTTCAGACTTCCAGCATCTGAAATAATTTGCTTTTTAACAGCGTGTTCTCCCAGACGGCTTGGCCAATGTTTATCCCTCGACCAACATTACAGAAAACACGCAAACAACATGACTATTTTGTGGGCGCCTGCTATATTCAAATCAGCTGCTGGTTTTCCTACATTAAACTGTGACTGCATTTCACAAAATGTCCATTGCTGATGGAAAACTAGTCTTTCTCACAGGGAAGGTTGGGGGAAGATCCAACATAGATAGTTGAAATTGAGAGGATGTTCGACATGGGGTGGTTGTGAACAGTAGCAAGAAATTGTTAACCAGAAACCATAATGTAAGGTGATGAGCAAAGCAAAACTATTTGCAGCTCATTGATATACATGAATTCAAACTCAAATCTCAGAGAAACAAGGGCATTATTTCAACTACTTCTGAAGACCATTCACTCAATTAATTAATTCTATGCTCCCCATCAATCACATTATTAATTAATCGATTTTCAAAGATGTAGTGAGCTTGTGGCAGTCAATACTGTGGCCTAAAAATGTCTTGACTGAAAAAAGTGCAACTTAGCGGACTGAGAATTCCAGTGTGTAATCCTGTCCATTCTGATCATTGGTCCTCAAGATCCTTAAAGCTGTGTAAGGATGATGACCTACACTCATGAGTTGGGCAGTGGTCATGTTCTTACGTACCTCGGTTCAAGATTAGAGTGGTGATGGAAAAGCACAGCAGGTCAGGCAGCATCCGAGGAGCAGGAAAATCGACTTTTCAGGCAAAAGCCCTTCATCAGGACTGAAGGCAGGGAGCCTCCAGAGTGGAGAGATAAAAGTTCAAGTCCCACCTGCTCCAGAGCTGTGTAATAACATCGCTGAACAAATTGGTTGGGAAATATCTAACCTCCTTGGATGTGTTAGTTAATGATTAGGTGTTTGTGTGTGTGTCTGTGTGTGTTTGTGTGTGCACGTGTGTGTTTGTGTCTGTGTGTGTGCGTGTGTGTGTGTGTGTCTGTGTGCACTTGTGTGTTTCTGTGCATTTGTGTGTGCATCTGTGTGTTTGTGACTGTGTGTGCATGTGTGTGTGTGTGTGTGTCTGTGTCTGTCTGTGTGTGCGTGTGTGTGTGCATGTGTGTGTGAGTGTGTCTATGTGTGTGTGAGTGTGTCTATGTGTGTCTGTGTTTGTGTGCCTGTGTGTGTCTCTGTGTGTGTGTCTGTGTGTGTAACTGTGTGTGTGTGTGTCTGTGTCTGTGTGTGTGTGTCCTGTGTGTGTCTGTGTGTGTGGGGGTCTGTGTGTCTGTATGTGTGTCTGTGTCTGTATGTGTGTGTCTGAGTGTTTGTGTGTGTATGTCTGTGTCTGTGCATGTTTGTGTCTGTGTGTGTGTCTGTGCATGTTTGTGTGTGTGTATGTCTGTGTGTGTCTGTGTCTGTGTGTGTGTGTGTGTGTCTGTGTGTGTGTGTCTGTGTCTGTGTGTGTCTGTGTCTGTATGTGTGTCTGTGACTGTATGTGTGTGTCTGTGTGTGTGTGTCTGTGTCTCTGTGTGTGTCTGTGTATGTCTGTGTGTGCCTATGTCTGTGTGTGTCTGTGCCTGAGTGTGTCTGTGCCTGAGTGTGTCTGTGTGTGTGTCTGTGTGTGTGAGTCTGTGTGTGCCTGTGTGTGTGTGTCTGTGTGTGCCTGTGCCTGTATGTGTCTGTGCCTGTGTGTGTCTGTGCCTGTGTGTCTGTGTGTGTGTGTCTGTGTGTGTGTGTGTGTGTGCCTGTGTGTGTCTGTGCCTGTCTGTGTGTGCCTGTGCCTGTGTGTGTGTGTCTGTGTGTGTCTGTGTCTGTGTGTGTGTGTGCCTGTGTCTGTGTGTGTCTGTGTGTGTGTGTGTGTGTGTGCCTGTGTGTGTGTGTGTGTCTGTGCCTGTGTGTGTCTGTGTGTGTGTGTCTGTGTGTGTGTGTCTGTGTGTGTGTGTGTCTGTATGTGTCTGTGCCTGTGTGTGTATGTGTGTCTGTGTGCGCCTGTGCCTGTGTGTGTGTGTGTGTGTGTCTGTGTGTGTCTGTGTGTGTGTGTCTGTGTCTGTCTGTGTGTGTGTGCGTGTGTGTGTGCATGTGTGTGTGAGTGTGTCTATGTGTGTGTGAGTGTGTCTATGTGTGTCTGTGTTTGTGTGCCTGTGTGTGTCTGTGTGTGTGTGTCTGTGTCTGTGTGTGTGTGTCCTGTGTGTGTCTGTGTGTGTGGGGGTCTGTGTGTCTGTATGTGTGTCTGTGTCTGTATGTGTGTGTATGTCTGTGTCTGTGCATGTTTGTGTCTGTGTGTGTGTCTGTGCATGTTTGTGTGTGTGTATGTCTGTGTGTGTCTGTGTCTGTGTGTATGTCTGTGTGTGTGTGTGTCTGTGTGTGTGTGTGTCTGTGTCTGTGTGTGTCTGTGTCTGTGTGTGTCTGTGTCTGTATGTGTGTGTCTCTGTGTGTGTGTGTGTGTCTGTGTCTGTGTGTGTGTCTGTGTATGTCTGTGTGTGTGTATGTCTGTGTGTGTCTGTGCCTGAGTGTGTCTGTGTGTGTGTGTGTGTCTGTGTGTGCCTGTGCCTGTGTGTGTCTGTGTGTGTGTGTCTGTGTGTGCCTGTGCCTGTATGTGCCTGTGCCTGTGTGTGTGTGTGTCTGTGCCTGTGTGTGCCTGTGTGTGTGTCTGTGCCTGTGTGTGTGTGTCTGTGTGTGTGTCTGTGTGTGCCTGTGCCTGTGTGTGCCTGTGTGTGTGTCTGTGTGTGTGTGTGTGCCTGTGTGTGTCTGTGCCTGTCTGTGTGTGCCTGTGCCTGTGTGTGTGTGTGTCTGTGTGTGTCTGTGTCTGTGTGTGTGTGTGCCTGTGTCTGTGTGTGTCTGTGTGTGTGTGTGTGTGTCTGTGTGTGTGTGTGTGCCTGTTTGTGTGTGTGTCTGTGCCTGTGTGTGTGTGCATGTCTGTGTGTGTGTGTGTGTCTGTGTGCCTGTGTGTGTGTGTCTGTGTGCGCCTGTGTGTGTGTGTGTGTGTGTGTGTCTGTGTGTCTGTGTGTGTGTGTGTGTCTGTGCCTGTGTGTGTGTGTCTGTGTGTGTGTGCAACTTCTGGTTGAATCTTGTCAAGGCGGCCAGAGTTGTGACCGCTGCCTGGGAGAGCTGGCAGGAGCTTTACCTTTTCCCTTCTCAAGATGGTCTGCCCCAGCGTGTGCCAATTTTCACAGACCCACAGTGGGATGAGGTGGGGAGAGTCCCATATGCTGAGAGCTGCCAGCTGATTTGAGGCCAGCAGCTCAATTGAATGGCAGCACCAATGAGGAGTCCGTACCTGCTACTGCTGTGACAAACCCCCTACCCTCCCAGCCACCTCCAGCCAAAGATTGTTGAGGGCTGGCAAGTTGCAAGTTAAGAAAGGGAGAGTACAGGCTGAGCAGCAAGGGTAGAGTTGGTTCTCAGCAGTATCTCTCCCCTACCAGTCAGTACCTTCGAGTGAGTGAGCCCCACTTCCCAGCCCAGCCTGCAAGCAAATCTGCCAGTGTTCGCTAGTTGTACTCCCAACAAGTAATTCTGTGTGTAAGAGTAATTCTGTATGTGAGAGTAATTGTCTGTGTGTACTTCTGTGTTTATGTGATTTGAGTAATTCTGTGTGTGAGAGTAATTCTGTATGTCAGCATAATTGTCTGTGTGTAGTTCTGTGTTTATGTGATTTGAGTAATTCTGTGTGAGAGAGTAATTCTGTATCTGAGAGTAATTGTCTGTGTGTAGTTCTGTGTTTATGTGATTTGAGTAATTCTGTGTGCGAGAGTAATTCTGTATCTGAGAGTAATTGTCTGTGTGTAGTTCTGTGTTTATGTGATTTGAGTAATTCTTGTGTGCGAGAGTAATTCTGTATGTGAGAGTAATTGTCTGTGTGTAGTTCTGTGTTTATGTGATTTGAGTAATTCTGTGTGTGAATGCTTTGGAGCATGTGCATAACTTTGAATGCATGAGGACATGAGTAAGTGTTTCTGAAAATGTGTGTTGGAGAATAATTCAGTGGGTGTGTGTAAAAGAGAATGACTCTGAGTGTGTAACAAAGAGTATTTGTTAGTGTGTTTGTCTAATTCCATGAATGTTTATATGAATGAGAGATTGGATACTTGGAGTGAAATCTTACATTTTTTCTTCAGTATCAGTTGCATCAGTTGTGTTTTGGATAGTTTCTCACCGTGAGACTGATCATGTTTTAACGCTGTGTTTTACCAGCTCGCCGCATCAACTACCGATCCCGTCTCTCCGCTGTTTCTGTCTGCCAATTCTAGCCACATCCTACCACTCACCATTCTCAGGCCAACTTGCCATTGCCAGGATACTGACTGGCAACCCTGATGACCACGCCATCTTTAAAAGCCTGTGGTGCCCCCGGGTAAGCACTGACAGTGTGGAGCTGCCCTGCATGGTACCTGACATTCCTCCTAGAGATGGCAGAGAGAGAAAAATTGGTGTCCCACCTGACAGCATGGGAGGTGGAGGTCCTGTTGGATGGGGATTGGGGTCAACATGGAACACATCTCCCCCACCCATGCCACAGGACCAGCAGAGGGGCCATGATACCATGTTAATCTGGTCCGAAGTTGCCCAACTGCTTACTTCCTTGGAATATTTCACCACCAGCAACAGCTCTAACAGCTGTGCTGCTTCATGTCTTGTAAACACATCTGTACACTTGCACATACACATACACACACACTCACTCATTCATTCATTCACTGACTCTCACACACACAAACACACACAGACTCACTCATACACACGCGCGTGCACACACATACACGCACACACACTCACACATACATAATCACACTCGCTCATTCACTCACTGACTCACACACATATACATACACACAAACACAAACACACACACACACATGCTTACTCACTCACACACTGACACATACACTCACTCATTCACTCACTGACACCCACTACCTCACACAAATACATGCACGCTGACATGCACACGCATATTCACTCATATACACATGTACACACTCACACTCACACATTCACTCACTGACTCACGCACTCACTCACACATATACACACACACACTGACATACATGCAAATACACACACTAACTCACTCAAACACATTAATTCACCCATACACACACATATCAGACACACACACACTCAGTCACTGACATACTCACTCACTTGCACACTGGCATAAATGCACACACATACACTCACATTCACACACACGTACGCACATACACACATACATTCACACACACAAACTCGCATGCTCACATATATATACAAGTACACACACATACAGTCATGCTCATATACATGCCAGGACATATATGCACATATGTACATTTCTATCTTGCCTCATCGCTGCCCATCTCATTCCATGAGGAAAACAGCTTACAGAAGGTTTGGCCGCCTCTCATTTAGCTGTTCACCCCTTTTGAGGAGAGGATCCTGACTCTGACTGTCCCCAGTATAGCAGATTGACTGCGTCCAAACCCTTGGACTGGCATCCGAGGCTCCCCTTGACTTACTGTGCTGGGATCCCCTGACTGAAGAACATGTCCCTGATTTGACTGAGGTCTGCTGCCAACCTTGAGCTCCTGGTGGAAGGTAGGATAAATAAGACCATAAGCAATAGGAAAACGTGTAGGCCATTCAGCCCCTCAAGCCTGCTTCCCAATTCCAAAGGATCATGGCTGACCTGTCATTCCTAAAGCCCACTTTCTGACTTTAGCCGACAACACTTGATTCCCCGACTGATCAAGAATCTCAAGGATGGGAAGCTGCATATTATTGAGCTGAGATATGCAGCTAGTAAGATCATTAAACAATGAGTGACAGTTCCCTTTAATAGGCAATTGGCTGCTGCCCAATGAGAATCCCAACTTAATGCCCGAAAATTTGTTCAAAGATGCAGTGAGTTGTTCCTGATGCAGTCCAGATGTCCCTTGCAGTTTGGCCATATTTGTCTCCATCGCCCACTACAGTCAGACCCCTATAACAGTTTGCCCATGATCCTTCCTCATGTTCTTTTGTTATTTAGTCCTATTTGTGAAAGCCAGAATGAATGTGCTAACTCCGCGCTCCCGCCCCCCCCCCCCCTCGCACCTCCCCAACCAAGTCAGAGTTATAGTGATGGCAGAATATGATGTGGCTGAATAGAATCATAGAGAAGTACAGCACAGAAACAGACCCTTCAGCCCAACTCATCCACGTCGACCAGATATTCTAAATTCATCCATTCCCATTTGCAGCATTTGGCCCATATCCCTCTAAACTCTTCCTATTCATGTCCCCATCCAGATGCCTTTTAAATGCTGCAATTGTACCAGCCTCCACCACTTCCTCTGGCAGCTCATTCCATAGACATACCACCCTCTGTGTGAAAAAATTGCCCCTTAGGTCTCTTTTATATCTTTCTCCTCTCACCCTAAACCTATGCGCTCTCGTTCTGGACTCCCCCACCCCAGGGAAAAAGGCTTTGTCTATATATCCTATCCATGTCCCTTATGATTTTATAAATGTCTGTAAGGTCACCCCTCAGTCTCCGACGCTCCAGCGAAAGTAACCCCAGCCTGTTCAGCCTGTTTGGGCAAGCTCAAGACCCCATTATTCATCATCTGAAGAGTTTGGGAAATGCCAGACTTCTGGGATGATTCCCTTGCGGATAGGCAAGCAGTCAAACCACATTCTCAAAGACATGCAACAATCATTCAGTACAGTCCTGAACGCTTTGTTGATGCTGGTCTTTGAGGTTCTGTTTTGTTTCTCAGTGTGATCTATTTTGAAGAACATCAGAACCCAAACTTGAAACAAAAGTTTACCACACACACAGTAAACGATGGCAACCGACAGATGCAGGATTCATGGAGCTAGCCCCAATGTGAAGTATGAGACAGAATATTACATTTCCATATCTGCCACGGGACTGGAATTAGAAAAAATCTCTGTCTTACACAAATCCCCCTGCCTATTTATCTTGTCTCTGTATCAGCCACTGGGATATGATAAGAATTTATTGTAGGAATCACACGAAAAATATAACCATGGGGAAGAGATAGATTGGAATAGATTACTGCTCTGCTTCAGGCCAATTAGAAGTGTAATTGAAGAAATTTAGTTTTCGAGTCAATCTAGTTTGTTACATTTCTGTCAGGATTCAAGAATTCTTTTCAACCATATTCCTTTCCTCCCAGCCCATTTTTCTTCACTTTTCTTCCTGCCCATTCCAGCTATTTGGATGAACTCTGATCAACGGTGGCTCAGTGGTTAGCACTGCTGCCTCATAGCACCAGGGATCCGGGTTAGATTCCAGCCTCAGTCGACTATCTGTGCGGAGTTCGCACATTCTCCCTGGGGTCTGTGTGGGTTTGCTCTGGCTTTCTCCCACAATCCAAAGATGTGCAGGTTAGGTGAATTGGCCATGCTAAATTGCCCATCGTGTTTGGGGATGTGTGGGTTAGGTGCATTAGTCAGGGGTAAATGTAGGGGAATAGGCCTGGGTGGGATACTCTTCGAAGGGTCAGTGTGGACATTTTGGGCTGAAGGGCCTGTTTCCACCCTGTCGGGATTCTATTCTGTGATTCTATGAACCCCCCCAGGTACTTTGGCAGAGAATAGGGCTGCAGATCTTTCAATGGCCTGATTCTTTGCCATTGTGCTCACAGTCCAAGTAGAGGATTGGAGATGCATTTCTTTTCAGTGTCACAAAGTTAGTCCCTTTCTTTTCCTAAAAGCTGTTCCTTGGCTCAAGGAGACTCTGTCCTTGATTTTCTTTCAGAGGGATAATAAACCAGGCCAGGCTTCGATCAATCTGAGTTGGTATAGAGATGAGAAAGATTTTGAGAGGTCTTTTGTTGATATGTAAACAGATGAGACTTCAGGCCAAAGTGGTCATGTTTTAGAAGTGACCTGTACAATGAAAGGGCAGTGGTCAGCTGAGCTGAGCAGTTTTAGTTCAGTCTGAATTGGTAAGGAGTCAACAGGGAACTGTGTGGAAAGTCTCTCTCTCTCTCACTCTCTCTCTGCCCTTCAACTTCAACCTGTAAGCATGTGTTTCCATTTATACTGGGTTTTAAAGGGAATTTGCTTAGAAGGACTGTTGTGTATATTCGGAACAACATAATTGAGTCTAGTTTGGATAAACTGAGTTCTGTGGTGTTCTTTAGTCTGTTCTTTGTGTTTCATTGTGTAATTTTGTGAATAAAATTTTGCCTGTTTTAAAATCTAGTCGTCAACCTAACTAAATTACTCCGGGTAATTTTCACTGTACACTTACCGAAACAAATTGCAAAGTTATGGTCTGGACTGCCTGCTTAAGAATGTTTTGAGTGGTCTGGCTTAGTCTGTAACATCAGCAAAAAAAAAAGCAGCCGTGCAGTTTGATTGATGAGACTCTTAATGGTCACGCAATATGGCTCCTCCAGGTTCTCAGCAACAACATCAGGCTAGCATTATAGTGCAGCATGGAAGGGGGGTGTTGCACAGTCTTTCAGGTGACTGCCTACTCAGGTCGATGTTTGTTTGTCTTATTATTCTTTCACAGGAGATGGGCTTCGCTGGCTACATCAGCATTTGTTGCTCATCCCAAATTGCCCTTGAGAAGGTGGTGGTGAGCTACCTTCTTCACCCACTGCAGTAGTATGAGTAGACCACCAACGCCATGAGGGAGGGAGTCCTGGGATTTTGTTCCAGCAACACTGAAGGAGCTATTATATAATTTGAAGTCAGTGGCTCGGAGGGGAACGTGAAAGTGGTGGTACTGCAATGGTCCTGCAATTGCCCTTCTCTGTGCTAGAGTTTGCAGGTTTGGCAAATAGGATTTCCAACGTGACCAGGAGCTTATGTCTGGAACAAAAACCAGAAATGGCAGGAGAAACTCAACAGGTCTGGCAGCATCCATGGAAAGAAAGCAGAGTTAATGTTTCAGGTCCATTGGCCTTTCTTCAGAATGGTTTATCTCCAGCCCTGGTCAATATTCATCCCTCAATCCCAACAAAATTGAATGCATAGTCTGGTCAGTGCTATGTGCAAACTGGCGACCATGTTTCCTACATTCTCGGAAAGGGCAGCATTTCAAAGATATTTAATTAACCAGAAAACATTTGGCACTGTCTGCTGGTTGTGAAAAGTGCCGTAAAAATGCAAGTCATTCTTTCAAAGTGTTCAGCGCCTTATGCAGTGGTCTGTCAGAGAGAGCAGTCGTGATCTGAACATTGACGCAGCCTCTGTTTTCCTCTGTCAGTTTCTGATGTAATGCTTCTATGGACCACGTGATTCTGAGCTGATCTGCTGGCCTCGAGGCTGTTGAGCAGTTCACCATTGTATTCCTCAACTCACCACCAGTTTCATTAGTACACCTCTCCCACAACACCAGTCGGGATTCCAGTTATTCAGTAAAGCTGCAGATCACTGCAAAAAGCCAACAGATGGGATGATTTTCTGTCTCTGGTTTTCTGAAGTGCTTTGGTGGCCAAATAACCCAGTATTTCTGACGTAACCCTGACCTGGAATTTTATCATTGTTCCTTCACTGTTGCTGAGTCAATGACCCCTAGTGTGTTCTCCCTGACAGCACTGAGGGTATTTCTGGATGACACACAGCCTGCAGCAACTCAAAATGTCAGCCCATACCACCTTCTCAAGGACAGTTAGAAATGGACAATAAATGCTGGTCTTGTTAGCAATCATCAAATGCCATGAATGAATGGATAAATAAATAACATTGAACACAACTGAAAAGAAAGACATGGAGGTAATTGTTCTGTAACGCGTTGGTTGCATTCTTCTGCAACCCCGTTTTATAGAAAAGTAGCACTTTAGCACAGCACTTAAAGTGTTGGTGACATAATTGCATTACAACCAACACACGTTTTAAAGGTTCATGCTTTAGAAATAGTGTCCCCAATTTATCAATCTTACAACAGTGAATTTGTGCTAATGAATCCCGTGTTATATCAGAGCAACCGTATTGCTGAAGCTTTCTATCCTGCACTCATCAGGACAAATATGAGAATGACAAATTTCTGTCAATTACCGTCTACACTACAAGAAGAGATGACATTAGAGATAGAAGTTTGATTAGTCTGGATCAAGTTGACATAAGTAGGGAAGATGTGTCAGGTAGGCTAGAGGTTATTAAGGTGGACAAATCCCCAGGACCGGATGGGATCTATCCCAGGTTACTGAGGGAGGTGAGAGAGGAAATAGTTGGGGCCCTGACAGATATCTTTGTGGCATCCTTAAACACAGGTGAGGTGCCAGAGGACTGGAGGGTTGCTCATGTTGTACAAAAAGGGTAGTAGGAATATTCTGGGTAACTACAGACCAGTGAGCCTGACGTCAGTGGTGGGAAAGTTGCTGGAGAAGGTACTGAGGGATAGGATATATGTATATATATATATATTTATAAAAGAATGGACTTATCAGTGATAGGCAATATGGTTTTGTGCGGGGCAGATCGTGCCTTACCAACTTAATAGAGTTCTTTGAGGAAGTGACCAAGTTGATAGATGAAGGAAGGGCTGTTGATGTCATATACATAGTCTTTGGTAAGGCATTTGATAAAGTTCCCCATGATAGACTAATGGAGAAAGTGAAGTCATATGGTATGCAGGGTGTTCTAGCTAGGTGGATAAAGAACTGGTTGAGCAACAGGAGGCAGGGAGTAGTAATTGATTAGATTAGATTACTTACAGGGTGAAAACAGGCCCTTTGGCCCAACAAGTCCACACCGACCTGCCGAAGCGCAACCCACCCAGACCCATTCCTCTACATTTACTCCTGCACCTAACACTACGGGCAATTTAGCATGGCCAATTCACCTGACCTGCACATTTTTGGACTGTGGGAGGAAACCGGAGCACCCGGAGGAAACCCACGCAGACACGGGGAGAATGTGCAACTCCACACAGTCTGTCGCCTGAGGCAGGAATTGAACCCGGGTCTCTGGCGCTGTGAGGCAGCAATGCTAACCACTGTGCCACCGTGCCACCCACAAGGGAGTTTCTTGAAATGGAGAAAGGTGACCAGTGGTGTTCCACAGGGGTCAGTGTTGGGGTCACTGTTGTTTGTAATGTATACATAAATGATCTGGAAGAGGGCACTGTTGGTATGACCAGCAAGTTTGCAGATGACACAAAGATTGGTGGAGTAGCAGAAAGCAGAAGGGACTGCCAAAGAATACAGGAGGATATAGATAGACTGGAGAGTTGGGCGGAAAAGTGGCAGATGGATTTCAATCCGGACAAATGTGAGATGATGTATTTAGGCAAGACTAATTCTAGAGCGAATGATACAATGAACGGAAGACCCTTGGGAAAAGTTGATGGGCAGAGAGATCTGGGAGTGCAGGTCCATTGTACCCTGAAGGTTGCTGCACAGGTGGATAGAGTGGTCAAGAGGGCATATAGTATGCTTGCCTTCGTTGGACGGGGTATTGAGTATAAGAGCTGGCAAGTCATGTTAACATTGTACAAGACATTGGTCCGGCCACATTTGAGAATACTGTATATAGTTCTGGTTGCCACATTACCAAAAGGATGTGGACGCTTTGGAGGGGGTGCAGAGAAGGTTTATGAGGATGTTGCCTGGTATGGCAGGTGCTAGCTCTGAAGAAAGGTTGAGTAGGTTAGGTTTATTTTCATTAGAGAAAAGGACATTGAGGAGGGACCTGAATGAGGTCTACAAAATCTTGAAGAGTATAGACAGAGTGGATAGAGACAAGCTTTTTCCCAGGGTGAAGGATTCAATGATGAGAGGTCACACCTTCAAGGTGAGAGGTGGAAGGTTTAAGGGGGATACACGCGGCAAGTACTTCACACAGAGGGTGGTGGGCATCTGGAACGCGTTGCCAGCAGAGGTAGTTGAGGCAGGCATGGTAGATCCCTTTAAGATGCGTCTGGATAAATGCATGAGTAGGTGGGGAGTAGAGGGATACAGATGCTTAGGAAGTAGGCGACAGGTTTAGACAGTAGATTTGGATCGGCTCAGGCTTTGAGGGCTGAAAGGCTGTTCCGGAGCTGTAAATTTCTTTGTTATTTGTTCTTTGACATTGATTTGTTGGAGAACAGACTCTGATTGGTCAAGGCCTTGACATGGAGGAAGTGACAGGGAACTATAGGCTGCCTACGTTTCTGTGTAATTCACAAAAGTTATGAAGCCTGAACATATTATTTTTGGTTGCAGAGAGCAGATCCCTGTTTGTGAGCATGCGTCACTTCTTAAGTGAGCCATGTTACGAGGTTAACAGATATAATAAATTGATTGTTAGTGTACATAACAGCACACTCGCGATTGTTCAGCCATCATTAAGTCAAATCTAATTATGTAAATTGTTGAGATATCATGAAAATTGGCATTCTTGCATTTGTCCTGATGACGGTAAGATGGAAATCTTCAGAAACATGTTCCCCTTTACGTCGAGAAAGATGATGAAGTCATGCATTTGGAATTAATTTACTATAGTATACTCTATTGCAATCCAAAAGAAAAGATAATTACAATTAAGGAAAGATAGTCATCCCATTTTAGCCCATTCATCCAGAATGACCCTAAACTCTCTACATTGTTGTATCTATTTGGTGCTTTAATGTTTTCATGCTGTTAGTCTCCACTAAAGCTGGGAATCTATTCAATATGTTGATCATCCTCTGCGAAAGAACATGCTGATATTAGTTGCCTGTAAGGTGACTTTTTGATCCATTATCTGCCTAAAATTTAAAGATTTTGCTGCTTTATCTTGTTAAATATTAATTCAAGTTTTACATACTTCCATAAGATCATCTCACACACAATTACTCTTGAGGCTAAAATCCCATTGTGCTTCCAATTTTGTATCATAGCTGAGCTAAAAGCATTCAATTACAAGGACAAGTTACAGACTAGGCTTGTATACCCTTGAGTTCAGAAGATGAAGGGTAATGCAATTGAGGTGTGTAAGATGATTAAAGCATTCAGTCTGGTGGATTGAGATAAATTGCTTCTTCAGGTGGAAAACTCCAGATCAAAGGCCATGAGCTTAGAATTCGAGTCATAAAGTCATAGAGTCACACAGCACAGAAATAGACCCTTCGGTCCAACCAGTCCATGCCGACCATGTTCCCAAACTAAACTGGACTTGCGCTTGGCCCAAATCACTCCAAACATTTTTTATTCACAAACTTATCCAAATACCACTTAAACATTGCAACTATACCAACATCCTCCATTTCCTCCATTTGGATGTTCATTCCAAACACGAACCACTCACTGTTAAAAAAGTCACCCCTCATGTCTTTTTTAAATCTTTCTCCTTTTACATGAAAATATGCCTCCTCATCTTGAAATTCCCCACATTTGGGAAAAGACACCTTACAGCGAGACCATTCAAGGATGATGGAGGAGATGGTGGCATCATGATATTATTACTGGAATAATAATGCAGCGGAATGGGTTCAGAACTCTGAGTGCAAGTTTTCAAATTGCACCATGGAAAACTGGTGGAATTTGCATTTGACTAATAGAATCTGGAATGTAATGGTGACTTTGACAAATGTTATCTTTTGGTATAAAATCCCAGCTGGTTCATTGATGTGTTTTTTGGAGGGGAACCTGATATCCTGACCAGGTCTAGTTTGCATGAAACTCCCGAGCCATAGCAACGTAGTGACTTTTAACAGCCTTCTGTAATGGTCCTACCGAGCCACTCAGTTCAGGGGCAATTAGGGATAAGCAACAGTTGCTGGCATGGTCAATAATGCCCACATTCCAGAAACAAAAGATCAGGAATTGCTTACTCACACAAAGACTGGTTGAACTCCATCTCTCTTTCTCAATTTTATACAGATCATAGGAGAATATTTCCCTCCATTCCCCAATGGAATTAACATAAAATGGAGAAAAAATTTGGAAGATGAAAGAAAGATAGCTACTGAAATAACTGCACAGATGCCTGTGTCATGTTACCAAGTCACCCTTTATTTACCAGTTAGGTCAGAGCCAGTCCCTAGAGTGATCCCTTGATCTGACAGAATACTGGAACAGGCTGGATGGGTGGCCTTACCAGTTTCTATGTTCAGAAAACACAGACATGTAAGGCCTGGGCGAGCTACAGAGACTAATGTTTCAAACTGACCCTACTGAGATGAGCGTTCAGCCTGTTGTTGGATTTTGTTTATGTTATGTCTAACTATTGTCTGGCTTGAAAATGTCAAGCAAATCTTCCTTCAGCTCGAGGACAGTGCCAATGGCAAGGTTGTGAAGAGCCCATTGTTTTAATATATTTGTCTTATGGTTATTGACCTGTACTTCTCTCCTTTTAATATTTTGGATTTATTAGGTTTTTTTTGGTCATGAACATTCTCTCGGGAATTACTGGCAGACAGTGAGCTGAAATGTACATTGAGTGTCGTGATACTTAACTGAAACTGGATGAGGTGTTATCTTTCTCTGCCTGGCCTTAATTTTACTATAACCAGGAGGAATTAATTCTGCACAGTTATCCACTGAATAGCCCAGATAATGGAGGTGAAAGTGAATTCACAAGAGAATATCATTTGCTGTGTCCATGGAATTAAAGGTCAGAGGACATATCATCCCAATATCACACACCTTTGAGGTTCGTCGATATAATAACTGCAGTGATGGCAATGCGGACCAGGTTGATCTCATTGAGTATGAAATCCTTGATTAGGGTTATTAACATGGGCCAGTCAGGGAGCCCTGGCTGACAGATATAAACAATGGATTCAGAGAGTCTCCTCACTCTAGTTACTGGCTCTAAGCTAACTGGTAAATCAAGGGTGACTTGGTGACAGGACACAGGCCTCTGTGCCGGTATTTCAATAGGTATCTTTCTTTCATCTTCCAATTTTATTTCTCCATCTTATGTTAATTCCATCGGGGAATGGAGGGCAATATTCTCCTATAGCTGCATGCTTAGTCTTGCCAGTAAGCCACCTCTCAAATCAACCTCTTCTTTCAAGCTCGCTCAGCTATTCACTTGAACGACAAATACTCTGAAGGTACAAAGTTGGTGAATAGAAACCAAAGTGTTCAAGAATTTTTGTTGATCAGAGAGTTGATTGGCCATTTAGACTGAGGCTTGAACCTCCTCCTTTAAGGGAGCTGCTCATTGAGCTACTTAAAGTTGGTGAGTCCATTGGGACAGGCATAACCTATTCAGCCATTCACTTAGATCATGCTGAACTGTATCTATTTCTCCTTTATTCTTCTGTGGGATGTGGGTGTCACTGAGCAATTCAATATTTGTTATCCATGCCTAATGGCCTTGAACTGAGTGGCTCTCTCAGCCATTTCAAAGAACAGTTAAGAGTCAACCTGTGGTTCTGGAGTCAGATGTAGACCTACCATATATGAAGACCAGATTTTATTTTCTAATGGATATTAGTGAACTCGTGCACAGTAATAACAAAGAGTCATCCATCTGTGGTCACAATCACTGAGATTAGCTTTTAATTCCAAATTTATTGATTTAATTCAAATTCTAGTAGTTGTCTTTTTAAACATTCTTTAATGGGATGAGGGCATCGCTGGCTAGGCCAACCCCTAACCGCCCAGAGGGCAGATAAGAGTCAACCACATTGCTGTGGGTCAGATGTAGGTCAAAATGACAGTTTCCTAACCTAAAGGGCATTAGTAAATCAGGTGGGTCTTTCCAATAATCAATTCATGGACATCATCAGACTCTTAATTCCAGATTTTTGTTGAATTCAAATTCCACCATAGCAGGATTCAAACCCACGTCCCCAAGAACATGACCTGGGTCGCTGGATTAACAGTCCAGCAACAATACCACAAGGCCACCACCACCTTGGTGGGGCAATGCGATTTAAACCCATAGGCCCACAGAAGTAGCTTGGGCTGTTACATTGCCAGTTCAATGTATATGACCACTACACCATTTCAAACTAAAGGGAGTTGTAACTTGATTACCTTGCCTTGTCTTCTATCCTTTAAAACCCTTATGAGTATCAGTCAATCTTTGTTCGCAAATTTCAGCTCTTAGAGACCTGATATTACTCTGGTGCAGCTGCATAGCAACTGTGCTAGGGTCAGTCTGAGGTGTTTGGCCAGAATGAAATACATTATTCCAGATGCTGTCTCAATGGAGTTTTATCCAGCTGGAGTAGTGACTTCCACACCTTTGTATTCCAGCCCCCATGGGAGTCAGCGGCTTAATTCAGGGACAAAGGAATATTTGAAGCTCCCATCTTACCACTTGACCCTCACAAATGTAGTGGGCTGAATGGCCTCCTTTAACGCCGTCCTTTCTAAGATGTCGCCCACAATAAGCTCTCCCCTAGAGTCTGATTTTCCAAATTATGCTGTTTACGTGGCTTTATTGGTACTGATTCAAAAATAAATTTGTGTGCTTCACATCTCCATGGCAACCTTAGTTTGCGAGCAGATGCCCCTTGCAGGAAGCCACAGAGAACCATAGCAACAGATGAAAACTCTTCCCCGTCCCTATGGCAACAATCATTGTTGTGTGGCTAAGCTTTGGACCAATCCTCTAGTGTGAAATATGAAAGCACTCAAAAGCCTGCAGGTTCAGAGAGGTGATGTACCTGAATAATGCTTATAGACAGAACACAAAAAAAAGAGAAAAAAATTCAGCTTGAGTTCTGACAGGCTATATATGGTGAAATTCTAAATGTCTTTAAAGTCACTCACAGCAAGTTCAAACAATATTTTCTCCTCTGTCTAGTGCCAGTATTCTGACCTTAGAATTCGAATTAGAAGGTGGAAAAATCTATGAAATATTCCTCGGGAAATCAGCCTTTTTATTGTATAAATGTTTTATTTTGTTCACTTCTCACCTTCACACCCGCAGTACCTCGAATGCAATTCACAAAACCATCTCACTATTCCTCGCTCTGATCAGTGACAGTGGAAATCATCTCAGTGAATGCATCAGCGGTTTTACTGGAGCCCCCACTGGTTCCTACAGTGGACTTAATCTGGTATAGGTACAAGATTTACAGCTTTAACCTCCTGACAGAGCCTTGCCCATTTCAAGAAAATGTTTTGGTCATTGTTTCAATCATTGGAGGTAAAGACCCGTCTCCATTTTGCCTCACATCACCCCACCCTCAACAATCAAAGTGCTGACTCCAAGCAATAGGCTAGATTTTCCAATTGCCTGTTGGTTCATCAGAGCAAAGATGACACTTGCTCAAGGCAAGATGTGGAGTTTGATGAGGTGAGGGGAGTCTATTGAAATGCAAACACTGCATGGCCTTTAAAAAGTCCGTGGATGAGCACTTGAAATGTCATAACCTTCAGGGCTATGGCCAAATGCTGGAAAGTGGAATCTGTCTAAATAGGTACCCTACTCTGTACCTAGTAGTTCAGTGCATTACTGGAACTGTGGACGTTGGAATTCTGAAAGCCAAACAGAAATTGCTGGAGACACTCAGCAGGTCTGGCAGCATCTGTGGAGAACAATGAAGTACCCATGTGCCATGGCTTTCCAAGTGCTCATCTAAATACGTCATCAATGCCTTGAGAAATTTGCTGCCTCTAATCCCGTTACAGTGTGAGTTCCAGATCTGGATGTAATTTTTCCTCACATCCCCTCTAAACGTCTTACTCCTTACCATAAAACTGTGCCGCCTGGTTACAGACCCCTCTGCTAAGGGAAGTTTCTCCCTATCTACTCTACCCATGTCACTCATAAGCTTGTGCACCTCAGTCAGCTTTCTCTGTTCGAAGGAGAACAACCCCAGCCTGTCTAGTCTGTCTTCATAACTGAATCCCTCCAGTCCAGGCAACATCCTGGTTTATCACCTCTGCACCCGCTCCAGTGCTATCACAGCCTTCATACAGTGTGGTGACCAGAACCGCACATAGTACTCGAGCTGTGGACTAACTAATGTCGTCTACAGCTCCATTGTAATCTCCTCACTCTTGCATTGAAAGCCGTGACTAATTAAAATGTCTTTTTGTTCCTTGCTGCATTCTCACGTTGCATCTCTTGCCCTTTGTATCTTTCATTCTTCTTTGCTATTGTTATTTTAACTCTATTTTTGCTGCTCCTTAACTTTCTCTCTGATTAACTTGCATCCTCCTTCAGGTTCACAGTTGCTTTTTGATTTTGAAGTCTTCACTTGCAGCCGCATGCTATGTCTCTTCTCCAAATATCTTCATCCCTCCCATACCTCATTTGTTTGTGCTCCTCTGTCTTCAATTGTCAAAATCTTTCTGGCTCTAAAGTCCTGCTTTGACCCTATATTCAAATTACTCATAACAATATTTATCCACTGGGTATAAGAAGGGTGAGGAAAATGTTTCAACAGGGAAATAACAGGTTGAATTTTCTTTTGCAAAACGGGATGCTGTGATGTAATGGTAATGTCACTTGGTTAGTAATCCGGAGGGACAGTGAGGTCTGCAGTTGCTGGAGATCAGAGTTGTGAGTGTGTTGCTGGAAAAGCACAGCAGGTCAGGCAGCATCCGAGGAGCAGGAGAATCGACGTTCCTGATGAAGGGCTCCGGCCCGAAACATCAATTTTCCTGCTCCTCGGATGCTGCCTGACCTGCTGTGCTTTTCCAGCAACACACATTCAACACTAGTAATCTAGAGACCCAGGTTAATTAATAATCTGGGGAAAAAATACCGAAAGAACTGCGGATGCTGTAAATCAGAAAGAGAAACAGAAATTGTTGAAAAACCTCAGCAGGTCTAGAAGTATCTGTGGAGAGAAATCAGAGTTGACATTTCAGGACCAGTGACCCTTCCTCAGAACTTGTGGTCTGAGGAAGGGTCACTAGACTCGAAACGTTAACTCTGATTTCTCTCCACAAATGCTACTGAATGTAATAATCTGGGGAAAATAACAAATGCTGGAAATCACAGTGGTTCAGACAGCTTCCATGGAGAGAGAGAGAGAGAGAGAGAGAGAGTGCAAGCCAATATTTTGAGATTAAATGACTCTTCATCAGAGCTGAGAAGTGGGTATGAATCCTATCATGGCGGATGTGGAAATCTGAATTCAATAAAAATCTGGAAAAAAATGTCAATTGTTGGAAGTAACTAATTTGTTCACTGATTTCCTTTGGAGAAGGGAATCCATGACTCTTTGTCTGGTCTGGTCCACATGTGACTGCAGGCCGACAGCAACGGAGTTGATTCTCAGAAGCCCCCTGGAATAGTTTAGTGAGCCGTTCAGTTCCAGGGCAGTAAATGCCAGTCTAGCCAGTGATACTCACATCCACATGAATGAATTAAAAGAAAAGTTCGATGTAATTGTACTGCTCACAGGAAGATCCAGTCTTCACTTGACTGCTCGTGACATTACTCATCTTTGCGAGCTTCTGCATTGCTCAAGGCCAGTGTTTATCTAAACACAGTGATTCAAGCATTCTCGGATTCCTGAATAGTTCAGCTCTTGTTTAGTTTGGCCTCTCGTGTTGCCTTAAAGAAACATTAGCCATTTCTTATAAGCAGAGGGATCAATACAATGCAACATTTTGCATGGATTCAGTGTCTTTAGCACAGTAAGATGTCCCAGAACACTTCACTGAGGCTGAAGTTCAAAGAAGCTGTAGATTTTCTTCGAATCTATTTTTTAATCAGATTCACTCCACTGGCACTACCTTGGCTGAGTGGTTTCAGCTGCAAGTGCTGCTTCACTTCAGATCTACACAGAATTCAATCGAACTTCCTTTAGTGGGAGTTTAAATCCCCTGCAGCAATGCTTTCTACTCTGCTAGCTTAGCTCAGTTCGGGACATTAGAATTGGATGAGACCATTCAGCCCCTCAAGCCTACTGCATCATTCACTTGAATCATGGTCTGTTCTTTAACTCTACTAGGCTATCTAGGTTCTCCAGCATTTCCTATCTTTGTGTAGTGCTCATCAGTTTGGTCTCATTTTCCATAGCTTTGTCAAGAAGAGAGTTTGAGATTTTCTACTCCTCATGTACTTTCCTGTCACCACAATTCAGAAATGACATAGCCATTCTTTTCAATGAGTTACAGATCCACATGCAACCTTCTTTTTAGGCTTTAGCTCCCGAATGAAATTGCAGGTGTGTTGAATATGTAAGTAAGTAACTTTTGCTTGCTTCTTGGGATTTTTGGGAACACCGGAAGGTGACAAGAATGTTACTCCCTAGAGTAAAGCCAGGTCTTAGTTGCAAGTTCCGATGTTTAATTATTCCATCATTTCTATCCTGGCTCACTAAAGGATGAATTCATTTAACCCGATCCCTCGCATTCTCCCTATAACCATGCGTGTTCTTCCTTTTCAGATAATAGGCCAATTTCCCTGTGAATGACTCAATTGAACCTGTCTGCACCACAGTCTCAGGCAGTACATTGCAGATCCCAAGTTACTCGTTGTGTGAGATAAAATTCTCCTTGTATCTCCATTGCTACTTTAGGCAGTTAGTTTAAATTAGTGCTCTCTTGTTCTGGATCCGCCCACCATTGCTCAGCAATTTCTACTCGACACAGACCCATTTGGGAGAATGCATTTTGAATAACTGTATCAAATCTCCTCTCAACTTCCTCCCCAACATTTCTAACCTACCTATGCAGAACTCTCTTGAAGATTACTTGGCTGAAGGAACTTCTTCATATGATCTTATCTAACTCAAGACTAGGGCAATGGATTCACAACTTCTCATTCCAATCTATGGCAACAAGGTGCAGCCTTTAGATTAGATTACTTACAGTGTGGAAACAGGCCCTTCGGCCCAACAAGTCCACACCGACCCGCCGAAGCGTAACCCACCCATACCCCTACATTTACCCCTTTTACCTAACACTACGGGCAATTTAGCATGGCCAATTCACCTGACTTGCACATCTTTGGACTGTGGGAGGAAACCGGAGCCCCCGGAGGAAACCCACGCAGACACGGGGAGAACGTGCAAACTCCACACAGTCAGTCGCCTGAGTCGGGAATTGAACCCGGGTCTCTGGCGCTGCGAGGCAGCAGTGCTAACCACTGTGCCACCGTGCCGCCCACACCACAGGTGGTTCAGTGGTTAGCACTGCTGTCTCACAGCACTAAGGACCTAGGTTTAATCCCATTCAGGTGTCTATCTGAGTGGAGTTTACACATTCTCCCTGTGTGTCTGTGTGTCTGTCCTCTGGGTGTTCCAGTTTCCTCCCACAGTCCAAAGATAGAGTCAAAGATTCATAGAGATGTATAGCACTGAAACAGATCCTTCGGTCCAACCCATCCATGCCGACCAGATGTCCCAACCCAATCCAGTACCGCCTGCCAGCACCCAGCCTATATCCCTCCAAGACATTCCTATTCATATACCCATCCAGGTGCCTTTTAAATGTTGTAATTGTACCAGCCTCCACCACTTCTTCTGGCAGCTCAGTCCATACATGTACCACCCTCTGCCTGAAAAAGTTGCCGCTTAGATCTCTTTTGTATCTTTCCCCTCTCACCCTAAACCTATGCCCTCTAGTTCTGGACTCCTCCACCCCAGGGAAAAGACTTTGCCTATTTATCCTATCCATGCCCCTTATGATTTTATAAACCTCTATAAGGTCACCCCTCAGCCTCAGACGCTCCGGGGAAAAGATGTGCAGGTTAGGTGGATTGGCCATGCTAAACAGGCCCATGGTGTTCAGAGTTGTGCAGGTTTAGATGGGTTAATTGTGATAGGTACGGAACTATGAAGATGGGGTGGGTCTAGGTGGGATGCTTTTCAGAGGGTTGGGGCAGACTCTATGGGCCAAATGGCCTTTTTCTGCACTTTAGAGATCTTATGATTCTACCCTCCGATGTTCACACAATTTTCCTTATAGTCTATGCAGTTAACTGACTATCCAGTAAAAGCAGTCAGTTACGCAGCGAGTGGCACCTCTTGCACTCAGCAGCTCTATGGAGGAGCCCATGGCTGCTGTTAAAAGAACAACCCCTGGAGGAACACCAAGGAGGTATCTTCATTGATGATTTGTTGGATTAGGGCGAAGGCAGGAGCCGGTGGTAACTTCCAGTGCACACCCTGTGCCCTGTGTTCAATCCTCTCGCTCACTGATTGGTCAGTGGACCCCACCAAACTTGCCATTCACTAAACTGCCTGTTGTGCACCCTGCATGCCCACTTTGTGACTGGGTCAATCCAGTTGGTGGTGGGGTGAAGCCCCCAAGTGACCCTCAACTGGTCAACCAAGGGCCTAAACTGGCAGTGGGTTGGGGAGGTCAACCACGTGTGTCCCTGGGCAGAACCTAATTCTGTCAGAGGTGCCAGAGTTTAAGTCCACCACCATCCCATCTAACTGAATGTCCTCCCCATATCCTAGCTTACCAACTTCAGAAGCAGAAGATTCTACCCCTTGCAAGACAGCTGAAGACACGCAGTCAACCATGGAAATCAAGGATGTTCAAAAGACAAAGAGCGTCTTAAAAAAGGAAAGTTCATCCTGTCAGGTCACTAGATGGATGGTTATTGAGGAGGAAGAATGGGAGGAAGTGCTGAAGACAATTTCCTTCAGTGTTGAATTCTGCTGTACGTTATGAAGAGAATTGTAGGACCACTGATTGAAACAAGTCACTTGCATGTAAATAGAGGATGGAAATGAAGAGCCATATAATAATATACAAAGAGCAGGGCTGCCAATCAAACGACCCTCAGGCACTTCTGTTCTCTGCTTTTCGAATCTATTAGCATATATTAGCATATATCTTTTTTAGTGTGCATTTTCATAAGGTTGTTCTGTGAGCCGAGACTTAGTTCAGCTCTGCTGAGTACCGGGTGGCCGGGCTGCACTTTGAATGTGCTCTAGAGTGAACTTGTGCAAATAAGCCTCCCGTCATTGTTATTTATCTTTGAACCACGTCAGCTCATGGTATAGTGTTCAAACCTGAAGAAAGAAAATGATAATAATTGTGAATGGTGCTTTTCTTTCCATGCCTCGTTCAGAAAGCTGATTCCAGTATTCGATGGAACAGTCCTTTCAATGCCAGTGAAATATCCCTGCAGAAATGACATGCACAAGCAAGAATCTGACAAAGGAGCTGTACTGTCACTAAGTGCACCACCTCTCCCTCCATCCCTCCCTAACAGCCCCACCCTGTTCTCCACACCTTTCCATCTGATGGAGCAGGATTAAGAATTGTAGCCGCAACGCTGTTTGTGATTTCATGCTGAAACATCCAACAACCATTCTTGGTGGGTGAAACTCTGTCACCATCAGCAAAAAAGAAAATCAACCCTTGCTGTCAATGTGAGTGTGGATTGGCTATTTGACTGTTGAGGCCATCACTTTCAAGCCCAATTCCTTTTTGGCCATGCTATGGCTGTCAACTGTGGTAGTTTGTGTATTTCTGAAGGTTTAATCTCAGAGCCTCCTAATTCATTCTGGGGAGTGTTGTCAAACGGAAAGAACCAGGGGTGCAGGCAGATAGTTCCTTGAAAGTGGCATCACAAATGGACAGGGTGGTGAAGAAGGCATTTGGCATGCTTGTCTCCATCATCTAGAACATTGGAGTTGGGACATAATGCTACAGCTGTACGAAGCAGTGGCAAGGCCACATTTGGATTACTGCAGACAATTCTGTTCACCCTGCTATAGGAAGGATGTTATTAAACTGGAAAGGATGCAAAAACAATATATAATGATGTTACTCAGACCAGACAGTTAGAGTGAAAGGCTGAATAGCCTGGGACTTCTTCCCTGGAGCATTGTTGGCTGAGAGGTGACCTTATATATTTTTATAAAATCACGAAGGACATAGATAAGGTGAATAGTCAAGGTTTTTTTTTACCCCAGTGTAGAGAGGTCCAAAACTAGAGGGTATAGGTTTATAGTGAGAGGGGAAAGATTTAAAAGAGAACTGAGGAGCAACTTTTTCACATAGAGGGTCGTGCATATTTGGAACAAGCTGCCAGAGGAAGTGGAAGGGATGAGTACAATTACAGTATTTAAAAGATATTTGGACAGGTACGTGAATAAGAAAGATTTAGAGGGATATGCGCCAAATGTAGATGTAGTGATTGGAACCAGGTAGACCTTGTTGACTATGAGGTTCTTGGTTGGAGTCATTAACCTGGGCCAATCAGGAAAGCCTTGGCTGACCAAAGTAACCAGGAGACCAAACCCGATTTCTGAACTGGCTGAATTATTTAGCCAGTTTGTTAACTGGTATTCCTTTTTTTAGTGAGGACTGATTTTTAAACTGCCTGATCCACACAGTCAATGTGTTTCAGGTGTACGTCAGTTCTCATAGGGGATTGTTGTTTCACTGGCTGGTTACAGACGGTGTTCCTCTTTTCTCCTTTCTCTTTGAGAAAAGGATAATGTTGACTTTTGTGGCAGGGTTCAGCCCTTGCACTCTGGTTTTCTTTGTTGCTGTATGTGTCTTCACCTTTTCTTTTGTTTGGACAGGGGCCTTGTGATAAAATACAAAAAAAAAAAGTCACCAGGAAACCAAACCTGATTCCTGAATTGGCTGAATTATTTAGCCAGTGTGTTAACTAAAAAAAAAAGTAACCAGGAGACCACTGAAACAGATTTAGAGTCTTACCCTGTGGTTGGTTGGTTGAGGCTGTCCAGTGATGGACTAGTGTTGAAACCAGGGCATGATATATGGAACACTCTCAATAAATTTGAACCTTTGGATGAAACTTGTATTACAGCATTATTCAATGTGTTGAATTGCCTGTTTATTAAAATCACTGACAGAAAAGAGAAGTAAAAGATTAGAATCTGCTCAGTTCAGGGACTGACTCTGAGCTGGCTGGTCACAGCCAGTGTACGTGCATAAAACAAAGGGTGACTTGGTGGTGGGAACCAGCCTCTGTGCAGTAATTTCAGTAGAGAAACAGCGCTAGTTCAGTTTAGCATGGATGAGTTGGCTGAAGGGACTCTTTCTGTGCTGTGTGACTATGACTCCACCTCTTATTGGACAGTTGTATTTTTTTAATTAATCAACAAAATGTTGCAAAAGCACATCTTTTATTTGTACTGTTCCTGTGATTTTGTTTCTTACAATATGAAAACTAGTGCATACCATGTGGATGTCTTCTATTCAACCTGGTCAAAGATATTATGACACACTTCTGGAGCAAGTGGAACTTAAACCCTGGACCTCCTGCCTCAGAGCAGCAATTTTGGCACTACACCCCAAGTTACCCTTATATCGTATCTACTCATGTAATAGTCAAGGTGTTGACCACTTGGCTTTTGGCTCTTCTAAACCTTAGATTTTCAAATATTGTGTCTATAAGTCAACCCTGAAGTTAAACCCTCATGTTAATTTTTTTCCAAAAAACTTTATGCTCGGCTCATGGGAAGTATCCTCTTTTCTCACTTAAACATCAGAGAAACAGCTAAATAAAACAAAGAACTGCAGATGCTGGAAATCTGAAACAAGCAGGAGTGGAAGTTGCTGGAGAAATTCAGCAGGTCTGGCAGCATTTGTGGAGAGAGAAATGGACTGGACATTTCGAGTCCAGTGACCCACCTTCAGAGAGGAAAGCAGGGAGATAGGCAGGTAGATAGCCTGGAACAGCCCTCCCATGGTGAATTCAGCACCATGGTCAGCAACCGTATTCTTGTCAGTAGCTTCAAAGCCCTGGCATGGAGTTTAACCCTTGTTAGTGGTTAATTTCCACCGAAAACGTTGGTCGGATGATCTCGACTTTTATATGAAGGTAAGTGAAAGTGTTTCTATAACTATTATAGTTACAGACCTGGGACTCGCTCAATCAGTGTGAATCTGAGACAGAGTTAGGTCATGTTTTAAGGGACTGAGACATATGTTGCCTGTTTAAACACAACAAAACCAAAAATCAATGAAAGTGGAAGGAAAGAAACTAAAGTTAATTTATTATGTTGGTACTGAGAGGCATCATGGTACAACCTCCTCAGTGGCTGAGGGGTGACCTTATAGAGGTTTATAAAATCATGAGGGGCATGGATAGGGTGAATAGTCAAGGTCTTTTCCCCAGGGTAGTGGAGTCCTAAACTAAAGGACATAGCTTTAAGGTAAAAGGGGAAAGATTTAAAGAGAACCTGAGGGGCAACCTTTTCAAACATAGGGTGATGTGTGTGTGGAATGAGCTGCCAGAGGAAGTGGTGGTTGCTGGTTACCAGGACTGGAGGTTTTGAGCTTTAAAGTTCCGATAAGAATAGGCTGGGACTTCTTTCCCTGGAATGTAGGGGGACCTTATAAAGTTTTATAAAATCATGAGGGGCATGCATAAGGTATTTTCCTGAGGGTAGGGGTGTCCAAAACTGGAGGGCATAGGTTTAAAGTGAGAGGGGAAAGATTTAAAAGGGACCCGAGGGGCAATGTTTTCAGACAGAGGGTGGTTCATATGTGGAATGAGCTGCCAGAGGAAGTTGTAGATGTAGGTACAGTTACAACATTTGAAAGACATTTGGACAGGTACACGAACAGGAAAGGTTTAGAGGGACATGGGCCAAGCACAGGCAAATGGGACTAGTTCAGTTTCGGATACCTGGTTGACATGGACAAATTGGACTGAAGGGTCTGTTTCTGTGCTCTGTGACTCCACTCTCACAATTAGTAGAAATGAATCTTTCCTGGCTGAGTTGACTGAAGCTGCTGAAATAGAATTGCACATGCTGTTGCTTCTACAAGTTTAGGCCTCCTCATACAAAGCCAGACAATTGGAGGCCTGAATCCTGCTCCCAACATCTACCAAACTGCATTAAGTATTCAATGTTTGCACTGCCTAGACTCAGGAAAAATCAATCCAGTTTAGACCCATTCTGAAGAAGACTCACACCAGACTGGAAATATTGACTCTTATTTCTCTCTCCACAGATGCTCTGTGTTTGTTTCAGATTTCCAACTTTCACAGTATTTTGTTTTTATGTTCAGAGGAACCTCAAGTATTGATTATCCGAATTTCAGATTATCCAGCAAGATCACAAGGTCCCAACTCTTGGCTGAACTGTGTTATCTGGAATTTAATTACCGAACATTGGATTATCTGACAAAAATAGTCCCTGCCCGTGTCATTCAGATAATCGAGGTTCCTCTATTATTGCAGATTAACTCCACAGGGCAACCAGTAAGGTGGGGATCAGCAATTTTAACAAATCAATAGAGCTAGTGGTTACAAGGTAATAAACATAAAAGATTGTTCCTTTGTGTCAATTGATAATATGTTTAAATTTGTCTTCTTCCCACACACCCTCAACTCAAAGTTGGAACTATATAATTGTCTACCTCCGGCCAATCAATACAATAGAACTTGCCATAGTCCCAGAGGATCAACTGGCTACTCTCTCACTAGAGAGGGATGGCTGATGATATTTTCAACTTGAAGGTCACCAAACCTCAGGCAAAGGGCACCGTTGAAAGGGCAGGGCCTTCATGGTACAGGAATTGACCCTCTGCTGATGGTGTCACTCTGGCATCACAAATCAGCTGTTCAGCCAACTAAGCTACTCATCAGTGGCACTGTGATCTCACTTGACCTCTTTCTACTTCCCTCTTATTATAGCTCCAGATCAGAAGTGGGATAGCCATGGGATGGTACCTGATGGCATAGGCCTGGCACAATGGCACAGTTTGGCACACTATGGCACAGATTGCACACCAGATACAAACAGGTTCTTTGGTGCCGTACATTTTCAGGCCATGACACATTTTGTCTTTGATTAAACTACTGTGGCACAACCCTGTGTCCCAACCAGGGTACACTGGTACAGGCTAGTACTTTGTGGCAAAACTTGGTATATTGTGGTATAAATTGGTGGTACACCCAATGTTGTGATGTCTAGGAATGAGTCTTCTTAACGTGTGTCATTCTGAGGATCTTCAGGACTGCATACAAATTGAAAACCAACAGCACAGTTTTTGTCCTCAACCTGCCAATCTCTGCCCTTGGCCCTTTGCTCTTTAATTTGCCTTAGCTTCAGTATAAAAGGGTGAAAGATCATGGTGCATACACAGTATGTTGTTGCTGTTGTGTAACTCTAAAATCAATGGATAATCTGCTGTGTTGAGATCACACATAACAGAATGGTTTCCATTCAATAGTCAGGGGGTGTTGATTTAGCCACCAGAGAGCTGTGAATGGCCAATTCAATTGGCCTCATTATCTCTGGAGTAACTATTCACGGGAAAAGCCAGTCAGTGGTCATGACCGTGAGATATTCATCAGTGACCCCTGACTAGAAAGCGTTTCATGGCTGGAGGTCATAGGGAGGAAAAATCAGTCTCAGTTCTGAAGCCAATCACAGCCCAAGAATGTAACCAGCAGCCACTGCTCAAGGAGAGCATGTTTAACCTTACTGATGCATTGAAAATCCTAAAAGGTACAGCCAAGGTACATGGGAAAGTATTTAATATGTTTAATATTGTCACCAAGACAGTTGATTCACAGGATGAATTCATGGAAAGATTAGTGGGGAATTCAGGAGTAATTTATTTTCACCCAGGTGGGAGTCCACAACTCACTGCCAGAAAGACTAGTGGAGGCAGAAACTTTCATTGTGTTTGAAAAAACTTAAACATATCTTTAAGGAAGCTGGAAGATTGGATTAGGCCCGACAGTTCTTTTTCAGCTTGCGCATAATAAGATGCACTAAATAACTTCTGTTTTCAAGAAGGGCTCAGATCTAATTCTTCAGGCTAAAGGAATCAAAGATTATGAGGAGAAAGCGGGAACAGGATAATGATTTGAATGATCTCATATGGAATGATGGAGCAGCCTCAAAAGGGCCAAATGGCCTACTCCTGATCCTATTTTTTATGTTTCTGTTGCTTATGTGTTAGTACGTCTTTATGTTGAGGTGTATAATTTTGTCTCCCTCTTGTTCTCCCATTCTCAAAGCCAAATCTTTTGTGTCAGGCTTTTGGAACAGGGGTCTCTCTTCTTGGTCAGCGAGGCAGCACAAGTCCCATGTTTTCTCCTTTTGCAAAGGCCCACTTTCTGTCAGGGCAACAGTGGCCACTTGTGGGATAGTGGAAATCTTGCTTGCCATAAGCTGCCAGCCAATCAGAGGGTGACAGATTGGCATTGCTTAGCAGTGCCAGCAGGAAAGGTGACAGCTGCTGGTAATCCATGCACCCAGTGCTCAGGACCTCTGAGGGAGCCAGGCCACAGGGGATTGGTGGTCAAGTCTTGGGGTTGCGGTGAGGTGGGGAGGTGGAGTAAGGATGTTGTTGGTCTCTCAGACCGGGTAGTTAGGCAATTTAAATAAGAGCACCCCTCCTGCCAAACCTCTCTGCAGGGATCAGGGAATTAAACTCAACAGGAGCTGTTCAGTTCAAGAGCCTTAATTATTCTTGATGAAGGACTTTTGCCCGAAACTTCGATTTTCCTGCTCCTCAGATGCTGCCTGACCTGATATGCCTTTCCAGCACCACTCTAATCTAGACTCTGATCTCCAGCATCTGCAGTCCTCACTTTTGCCTAAAGGGGTCACATAGGCCAGGGGTAGGAAGTTAAAAGGGTCCCCACTTACCATGTTCATGCCCAACTAAATTCCCCTGGCGCCTCTAAACTCATTGGCTCAATGTCAAATTTTGTTTCGTTCTCACTCCCATGGTCGTGATTTTCAAGATTTGGCCACGTGAGCAATGCTGTCAAAATGCAGGTTGTTGTTGTTGGAAGTATGGCAAAAGGGAGTGGGTGTGAGCCAATGAAAAGAGGTAAGAGTATGCCAAGAAATTGAAATCTAGCTGCATCTTCAGTCCTTGTGCATGCCAAGTAGTTGTATCTTAAAACATGACATTATTGGGCAAATTATACCCTGAAGGGCACAGCAAGATTGTACGTCCCATCAAAAATAGTTTGCATTTATCTAAACTGAGGACACAGGGGGGCAATTCACATGCAGCTTAGCTCTTTGTCAGGCTGTCAGGTAGCGAACCGAAGAACTCAGGAGAAATTAGCTTTTTCTTAACTCATAAATTCACAGGACAATACAGTATAAATTCTGCAGGGAGAGAAAAAGTCATCAAACATTATGGCAGTAAAATTTCTAGTGGTTCTGTCACTGAAATGGGACTCAGGTTGGAAGTGCTGCCGAGTTATGTGCTCACACTGTATTGTGCAGGAATATAATATCACTGTATTCATATTTTGTGTGGTCTAGCAAGCTGTAGCACAACACCCTGGGGACAACCATCATTGGTAAACTATTCATCATGCATGTCTTAGCTCTGCCAGTGTTAAAAAGCAAACTAAATGTTGAAAGCTGATGCTAGACTCCCTATACAAACTTCACGATAAGATATATTTGCTGCATCCCTGTGTTTGCTAATTCACAATCCAGTAATTTCTACCCCACAACTTATTTTCAAATGACCAGCCTTGTTTTGAAATCCATCCTGGGCCCCATTGATCCATGCTCCTCCAGGTCAAAAACTGCCTGAAATCCCAGTACTTATAGAGTCAGAGAGACAAAGAGTCACAGAGCTGAACAGCGTGGAAACAGACCTTTTGGTCCAACTCATCCATGCCGAACAAATAACCCAGATTAATCTCGTCCCATTTAGAGTCATAGAGGCCTAGAGGTGTACAGCAGGGAAACAGACCCTTTGGTCCAACTCATCCATGAAAACCAGATTTCCTAAATTAATCTAGCCCCGTTTGCCAGCATTTGGCCCATATCCCTCTAAACCCTTCCTATTCATACACCCATTCGGATGCTTTTTAAATGTATTTGTATCATCCTCCATCACTTCCTCTGGCAGCTCATTCCATACACGTACCACCCTCTGAGTGAAAATGTTGTCCCTTAGGTCTCTTTTATACCTTTCTCCTCTCACCCTAAACCTATGCCTCTCTAGTTTTGGACTCCCTCCTACTTACAAGATCCATGCCCCTCATGATTTTATAAACCTCTATAAGGTTACACCTCAGCCTCCAATGCTCCAAGGAAAACAGATCCAGCCTATTCAGCCTTTTTACTATAGCTCAACCTTATAGAGTCATATGGCACGGAAACAGACCTTTCAATACAACCAGTTCATGCTGAACATAATCCCCAAACTAAACTAGTCCCACCTGCCTGCTCCTGCCCATATCCCTCCAAACCTTTCCTATTCATGTACTTGTCCAGATGTCTTTTATTGTAAATGTTCTAACTGTGCCCGCATCCACCACTTCGTCAGGAAGTTCATTCCCCACACAAACCACTCTCTGTGTAAAAAAGAAATTGCCCGGCATGTCTTTTGTAAATCTCTCTCCTCTCATCTTAAAAATATGTCCCCTAGTCTTGAACTCCCCCCAACCTAGGGAAAAGACATCTACCATTCACCTTATCTATACCCCTCATGATTTTATAAACCTCTATAAGGTCACCTTCATTCCTTTACCATTGAGGCTGTGCCTTTCACTGCCTCAACCCAGAACTCTACAATCTGCTCTCTCCTCCTCCTCTCAAAAGTCTGCCTCTCTTTTTGCATACTGATTCTGTGGCTACATTTCAACACTTGCTTCATCATTGCTATTGCAAAGCATCTTGGGATGCTTTAAAATGTTAAAGGCACAACACCAATACAACAAAAACGCATAACACAATGAAACTGCCCAAGATGCTTTACAGGGAAAACTTAGAAAGTGTCTGAGATGGATTTCTTGGAAGAATTTGGAGCGTTTTTCATGATACAAGTTGTACAGGATGTTGGTGAGGCTTCGACTGGACTACTGCGTCCAGTTCTCCCTGTTATAGGAAAGATATTATTAAGCTGGAGAGGGTTCAGAAGAGATTTGCCAAGCTGTTGCTAGGAATAGAGGGTTTAAGTTATAAGGAGAGTTTGGATAGTCTGGGAATTTTTTTCATTGGAGCATAGTTGGTTGAGAGGTGACTTTAGAGAGGTCTATAAAATCATGATAGATGAGATGAGTGGCAGGTGTCTGTTCCCTAAGATGGGGGATTTCAAAACTAGGGGGCGTATTTTTAAGGTGAGAGAAGAAAGATTTAAAAAGAACATGAGGGGAAATTTCTTTTACACACAGAGAGTGGTTTGTGTGAATGAACTTCCAGAGGAAGTGGTGGATGCAGGTACAATTACAAAGTTTGAAAGACATTCAGTTAAGTACATGAACAGGAAATGTTTGGAGGGATACGGGCCAAGCAGAGGTGGATGGGACCACTTTAGTTTGGGATTATGGTCGGCATGGATTGCTTGGAATGAAGGGTCTGTTTCCATGCTGTATGAATCGAAACAATCCGGAGAAAATATTTCTATTTTTTAATGGATCTGTCGCTTTTGTGCACTCACCTCATAGTCAGCTCACTGGAGAATTGTTAACAAGCTTAATCCCACTAGATGACAAGCCAGACAAGAAAGTATTAAGGCAAAGGCTTGGCCAAAAGCTTGATTGAAGAGAGAGGTTTTAAGGGGCATCTTGAAAGCAAGTTGCGCTTCTGTAAGTCATGCATTGAAAACCAAAGTGATGGCAATTTGCAAAAATAACTTAAATGATTGCGAATGTAGGGAGTTGGAAGGGCTGTTGTGCTGCAGTGATCATGCCCATATCTTTGAGGTCTGGGTTCAAGTCTTGCTTCAGGCATATGTAATGACATCTCTGAACAGGTTGATTAGATTAGATTCCTTACAGTATGGAAACAGGCCATTTGGCCCAACAAGTCCATACCGACCCTATGAAGAGCAACCCACTCAGACCCATTCCCCCACCCTATATTTACCCCTGACTAATGCACCTAACACTATGGGCAATTTAGCATGGCTAATTCACCTAACCTGCACATCTTTTGGATTGTGGGAGGAAACTGGAGCACCCGGAGGAAACCCACGCAGACACGGGGAGAATGTGCAAACTCCAACAGTCACCTGAGGCGGGAATCGAACCCTGGTGCTGTAGGGCAGCAGTGCTAACCATTGAGCCACCGTGATTCTGGGGAGAAAAAGGGAGGAACAAAATCTTTGGCACACAATGATGCTTTTTTCTTTTGACATTCACTCATGATGCTCTCTGGCTTCAAAACTCCCTCTGTCTCGTGCAGCATCGCTTGTCTCCTTTTTATTGCACAGCACAGTTCCTCATCTTCTTTCCTGCTTCTCATTAGAAAGAAATAACTCAAGTTTCATGTGATTGCTTCCTCTTGGCATCTTAAAAGTGCTCCTTGACCACTGTTTGAAATGAAGTGAACTTGGTGTAACTTGCAAACAATTTGGCAACTTATAAGCTGTGGGTCCCACAAATGACACTGCAGATGAAATCTTAGTTAAAGGTACTTTAGCTGGTGGCATTGGAGTGGGAATTGTTGGTCTGAATACTAGGGAGAGCCCTCCTGATTAGTTCAGGATAAGACCTTCTGCATCCACATTCTTAATTCTGTTTGACACAGGCATTACTGGTGAGGCCAGAATCTGTTGCTTATTTCCAATTGCCCCTGAACTGAGTGGCGTGCTAACTGCAGTGAAGAGTTAACCAAATTGCTGTGGGTCTGGTGTCACATGACCACCAGACCAGGTAAAGGGCGGTGTATCAGTCGTCCCTTTTCAGAGAGCAAGATGGGTTTTACATTGGGAATTGTGTGTGGAGAAGGAAGCAGCTATCGATTGTGTGAGGTGGAGTGGTCATGTACCTGGATTAAAGGCTAACCTCCTGGGTACATGCATTCGGAACCCAACAAGACAGAGAGTGAAATTGGAATTCAATATAAATCTGGAGTTAGAGGCGAGCTTAATGATGACCATGGACACCCTGCTGATTGTCATTACAAGCCCCTCTGATTCATTAATATCCTTCAAGGAAGGAAGTCTGGTCTTTGTGTGATTCCAGACCCACAGCAAAATGTGGCTGAATCTTAACTGCCGTTTCAATAATTAGAGATGGGCAATAAATGCAGGCCCAGCCAAAGCTGCCAATACTCCTTGAGCAAATAAAATGTGATCAGATGAAGGCAGATGTACGATTCCTCTGCTTTACCATGGCACTTAATTTCTGTCTTGTATTCTCACAACAAAATGACCCCTTTGAAATCTACTTCAAACACCGAAGGCAGTCATTGCGTGTACATTGACTACAAACAGATTCAGCAACAGGAATCTACTTTCTGAAACGTTTGTGAGTTGCGATGAAAGACTTCTGACCACCCTATTGTGAAAAGCAACCAAAGAAAAACCTGAAATGCGTAACAAACAGGGAGACAGACAAAATGTTTAGATGTCAGTGAGCTTTCTGAGCTCTTGGGCTTCATCTTTCTCTCTCTCTCTCTCTCTCTCGTTCTCTCTGCCTGAAAAAAAGCATCAAGTTGCACATCACAGATGTCACTAAGCCCTTAACCCAGTAGAGAGAAAAATTTATAGCAGCCTTTACTTCAGATTACTGTAACCTTAATAAAAAAGAGTCGTAAAACGTCGACTTGTTAGATGAAGAAGAAAAAAATGATGGGGTCAAACCTTTGAGGTCAAACGGGAAGACAAGTGCCTAGATTCAAATGGACAATTTGAATGAGTGTGCACCTGCAGTTAGAGGGAGGAGATTTAATTCCTGCTTTGTGGATAAGCTAACTTTTTGATGTTCACTGTGTGGATCAGTATCTATCTCTGGTGACATTATCAGGCTTTTCCTAATGGAAAGAAATGGAAAGCCTGAACCACTTTCACGTACAGCAGTCAGTGTGATAAGAGAGGGGTCATTTGAAAAACTGATGCTTGGCTCCAGTGATACATTGTGCACTGGTGATTTATTTGATGCTGACTGGAGATTTGTTTCAGTGGAAGGTGTGGGCTGGCAGACGTGGCTGTTTAATGTGAAGAATGGGCGGACATCTCAGTACATTTAACCTTCTCTCTGATCTCCCGGGTGAGAAACCCGATGAGATAGACCATTTCCAAGTGACGATTTCCTCTGACATTGCTGGTTCTGATTTTTTTTCTTCATTAACCTTTATATTGGCGCGAAGCTGCACTTGGGTGTGAGGAGATACGCAGGCAGCTGGAGTAAACATAATTACTTCTTTTACTTGTTCCGTGAGTGATTAATCAAACGTCATGACCTTCTCTCGAAGGAGGCCCAGATAGCAACCAACTAGAACCTGATGTATTTATACAGCAAGTGGGACCAGCAACACTCAGGACAAAGCCAACTGCCTTTGCTTCAATCAATGAGGTATATCACTTTGATATGAAATAACCTATATGTTCCATTTTACACACCAGAATTATGGGGAATGATAGGGTTAGTTATTCCATCCAGTACATTTTATTGCTGCATGTATCGTCTGAGAGACAGAGAGATAGAGACCCCTGACACAATGCTCTTTCTATGTTTGTATTGGGATATAGGTGTTACAGCAATTTCCAAGCTCACTTGACGGCTTTCTCTTTAATCCAGTGGAGCCCTTGTAGCACGCGCTTCTCCATCATGGGGATTGCAAAGCTTGTCTGAGCTGCAATGAATGAAGTACGATTCTTTTCCCCTCCAAGATAACAAGGTGGGAGAGAGGTGGAAGTGACAGATTGCCCCATACTTTGCTCCTCTTGCCCTTCTCAAAAGTCACAGGGGACCTGGCAACATTCCTCGACGAAATATTTGAATTGCTGACTTGATCATCTAATCACAGCAACCTGCCTCTGCCCCATATCCATAGTACACAAGTGCTAGGCAATGACCATCTCCAACAAGTGAGCATCAAGCAATTACCACATGATGGCATTACCATCACTGAATTCCTCACATGATCAGCATTCAGGGTTACTATTGACCAGAAATTGAACCTGATCATCCATAAAGATACAGTGGCTGGAACAACAGCTCAGAAGTTAGTAATTAACTCACCTCCTGACACCCAAAGTCTGACTACCATCTACATTGGCATGGTGGCTTAATGGTTAACACTGCTGCCTCACAGCATCTGCGATCCAGGTTCAATTCAAGCCTTGAGCGACTCTCTGTATGGAGTTTGCATCTTCTCCCCATGTCTCTGGATGCTCCAGTTTCATCCCACACTCCAATGGTGTGCAGGTTAGGTGGATTGGCCATGCTAAATTGTATATAGTTCCCAGGGATGTTCCCAGGTTGGGTGGATTGGCCCTGGGAAATGTAGGGCTAAGAGATGGAGTAAGTCTGGATGGGATGCTCTGAGGAGGGTCAGTATGGACTTTGATGGGCCAAATGGCCTGCTTCCTCACTGGAGGGATTCTGCAAGGCATAAGTCAGGTGGGTGATTGAATACTCCCTGATTACCTGGATGAGCTAGGCTCCAACAAAACTAAAGAAGCTTGACACTGTCCAGGACAAAGCAGCCCACTTGACTGGCATGACACCCACTTCCTTCACCATCTTTCTCACGTTGGCAGCAATGTGTACCCTGTAGAAAATACAGGTGGAATGAAAATGCTATAGCTTGGTTTGCTTCTTTGTTTTAATTTTCACTTCCTTCCTTTTATGCAATAAATTTCTGTTTCATTGTTAGAACTAAAAATCTGCACCTTGGCATGCTTAAGTTTCAGTGGAAGACTGCCACGGTAATTTTTTTTAAAAAAGGAGCAAATGTCATCAAGCAAACCAGATTGCATTCTGGGATCTGGTTGCGAGGTGCTGTCACCGTCATTAAATGGTGCTCGTTGCAGACTTTGGGAACCAGTTGCTTCTTCACTCCTTCTCACTATCAAGTTTTGTTGATACATTCAATTTTCAGTTTTTTTTATTCTTAAAAATGGCTGTGCAATTCTGAATTGGTCTGCAGGACAGATTTAACAGCGCCTCACCATTAGAGATTCTGCGTTGGACTCCCACACCAATTCCCTTAGTTATCTCAGTTGCTGCTCCGGTGAGACACTGAGGGTGAACAGCACTGTTGGAAACCCTAATCTTTGGCTTGAATATTACTTTGACATCCACTTTTCAAATTGGAGTCAGAAATACAAGATTAACTGGGTGGAAAAGTGAAGAAATAGAAAATCCCATTGGGTGGCAGAGAGGCGGAATGTCCAATTCCTGCTCCTGTTCCTTCTCTTTTACTTTATTTCAAATACAATAATGTGAAACTTCTTTGGACCATAGGAGGTGGAATTTGCTGTCACAGTGAGTAGTCAGGTAAAAAGCATAGATACATTTAATGGGAAGCTAGATAAACACATGGAGCATCATAGAATCATAGAGTCCCTCCAGTATAGAAACAGGGCCTTTGGCCCAACAACTCCACACCGACCCTCCGAAGAGTAACCCACCCAGACCCATCCCCTACCTTATTATCCTATATTTACCCCCGATTAATGCAACTAACCTACACATCCCTGAACAGCACGAGCAATTTAGCACGGCCAATTCACCTCACCTGCACATCTTTGGACTATGGGAGGAAACCCACGCAGACACAGGAAGAATGTGCAAACTCCACACAGACAGTCATGATTGTGGAGTTAAATTTAGAAGAGGTAAGACAGAAGAAGGCATGCACTGAGCATGAAAACCAGCACAGACAAGTTGGGCTGAATGGCCTGTTTCTGTGCTGTACTCTTTGCAAATTACAAAACTGTTTAAAAAAAAAGGTATGTTGAGGGTGAGTGCAGGAAGGAGGCTTCGTTTGGCTGGAAGGTTGAGTGTTGAGATAGCAGAGATGTCCGATTAAGCGAGTGGCCCTTTAGGATTAGGATGACAAGGAATTTCTTCACTTAAAGGGCAATGAATCCTTTAAATTCTCCATTGCAGTGAACTGTGGAAGCTCAGTCACTGAGCTCATTCAAGACAGAGATGATTTGATTTCAAGGCATTCATGACATCAGAGATATGGAGATAGTGTGGGGAAAGTGGCATTGAGGTAGATGATCATAAGACCATAGATGTAGAAGCAGACATAGGCTATTCAGCCCTTCGGATCTGCTCTGCCATGCATTGAGATCATAGCTGCATTTAAGGCATGCATGAAAGGTGAGGGGGCAAGGATCAAAGGAGATGTGAGGAACATGTATTTTACACAGAGGGTGGTTGGAGTCTGGAACGCACTGCCAGGGGTGGTAGTGGAGTAAGATATGACATTTAAGGGATATTTGGATATGCAAGAAGTGGAGGGATTTGGACCATGTGCAGGCAGAAGGGATCCATTTAATTTGGCGGCATGTTCGATACGGCATTGTGGACTGAAGAGTCTATTTCTGTGCTGTCCAGTTCTATGTTCCATGATAATGCTCAACTCCATTTCCCCACAGCGAGCTTTCCCACCAACCAAACCTCCAAGATTCATTGTAGAGTCAGTGGAGACAAAGGTGCTAGCACACTGATCATTGTGCGTGGACCCGCAGACAGACTATGTGTGCACCTTAGGGGGTATGCTCCCCAGAACCCTCGATTCCCTTAATGGTCAGAAATCTGTCTGTCTTAGCCTTGAATGTATGCATGTAGATAATCGACCCAACCTCTCTTTGTACGATAATTCTGCCATGCAAGTAAACGGTCTGGTGAACCTTTGTTATCTAGAATGGCAGACCAAGTTTTGGAGCTGAATGGCCTATGCCTGACCCTATATTCCTGTGTACATACTGTACAATATTGTCTCTAACATTCAGAGAAATGTCAATAATCTCAGTGAATGCTCCTGGTGTCCTGACTAGAATTCCCCTCTCAACTAACAACTCCAAACAGAGACAAAAAGATCATCCATCCCAGCTCTGCTTGTGAATCATTGGCTCATGTTTAGAATGTTTACTACATAGCAATAATCAGTCAGCTCCAAAGGTAGTGATTAAGTGAATTTTTCTTTTAAATATTTCCATCTGATCTAACACAATATTGATGCATGTATTGTGTTAACTTTAGCTATGTTTGGCAAGCATTTTGTTTAGCAAATGTTATTATGTCACTAGTATTAGATTACAAAAAAGGTAATGTTGCCATAGTTGCACCAGACCATAGGACTGCCCTCTCATTAGAGAGAGATGATTGGTGTTGGCTTAACCTGAGGGTCAGCGTGCCTCAGGGGAGGGGAGGGGCTGAGAAGCTGAGTCCTTCTTGGTAACCTCAGACGGTGCAGCACTCTTGGTGTCACTCTGCACTGCAAATCGGCTATCCATTTATCTGTCCCTCCTCTTGCATTAGATCTGCACCACATTGTGCAAAAATATCACCACATTGCCAATGGATGGCAGCACAGGATGCAGGAGATGTGATACAGTTTCATGACCAAGTAAATTTGCCAGGCCTTTTGAGGGATGAGAAATTTTCTGTGTAACAATACTGTGGCTTTAAGAAGTGTATTTTGTCCTGGTTTTGTTTGATGAAGAAGGGTTGAGACTGAGGTGCCGATCAGTCTGCTCAGAGCCGGTAAAGTAAACAGCTTGTTTACTGGCTTGGATTTTTGTTTTCAAGTTGCAACAATATAAGTGGCCTAAATGGGTGATGTCAAGCTCCCACAGAACCAGGACTTTTAGTTTTGGGTTATCAGTAGCAGCTGTTGCTGGGTTTGTGAAGCTGGGTTTAGAAACTGCAGTACATCTCTCCCTGCTTCTCTCTCTCTCAGAGTTTTCTCTTGATGTTTTTCCTCCTGGCTGCGAGAATTGAATGTGGGGCAGTCTATTTTACTAAATTTACCTTTGCTGAGGGTGTGTTTATGGGATGTTACTATGTTGGAATAGCTACTGTTTAGCAATTAAATACTCTATTATTTTATTAGATTAGATTCCCCACAGTGTGGAAACAGGCCCTCCAGCCCAAGTAGTCCATACCGACCCTCCCAAGAGTAACCCACCCTGGCACATTCCCCATATTTACCCTGACTAATGCACCCAACTCTATGGGCAATTTAGCACGGCCAATTCACCTAACCTGCACATCTTTGGACTGTGGGAAGAAACCGGAGCACCTGGAGGAAACCCACGCAGACACGGGGAGAATGTGCAAACTCCACACAGTCAGTCACCTGAGGCGGGAATTGAACCCGGGTCTCTGGCGCTGCGAGGCAGCAGTGCTAACCATTGTGCCACCATTCTTGTTGTCCAGTTACAGGAACGGTATTATCAAGCTAGAGAGAGTTGAGGAGAGATTTATCAGAATGTTGCTGGGTATGCAAGGTTTGAGTTATAAAGAAAGGCTGGGATTTTTTCACTAAAGCGTAGGGGGTTGAGAGGCGACATTGTGGAACTTTATAAAATAATGCGGGATATGGATAGAGTTATTGTAGTCATCTTTTCTTGGGATGGGGCTTTCAAGACCAGGGGGCATTTTTTAAGATGAGAGGAGAGCGATTTAAAAAAAGACAAAAGGAGTAATTTTGATACACAGAGGGTGGCTTGTGTGCGGAATGAACTTCCTGAGGAAGTGGTGGATGTGGGTACAATGACAAGGTTTAAAAGACATTTTGAGAGGTACAGTCAGTCGCCTGAGGCTGGAATCGAACCCAGGTCCCTCATGCTGTGAGGCAGCAGTGCTAACCACTGAGCCACCATGCCGCTGTTCAGTTTTCCAATAGAATTGTTATTCCAATTCTTTCTTTTGTTGCATTTTAACTATAGTGTATGAACTAAAGTGTGTTTTGCCTCAAGACTGTTAGTTTGACCAATCAAATTGCATCTGGAATGCACTGCCTGGTGTTTAAAATAAGAAAAACGCAAAGTCTAGGCTATTGTCTTCATATATTTTGAGGGGTGTTGGTCTGGTCCATAACATCTGAGTGAGAATCATCTACTCAATTCCAGGCAGCATCACTATGATGATGCCATTGCAACACCGCTGCATCCCCACATGGTCTCTCTTTCCCAGTAGAAATCCCTGAAGTGCATTGGGAGCAGAAATTTTTCCCTTGAATACCCACATTCATCCCACAGGGAGAAAGTGAGGACTGCAGATGCTGGAGATCAGAGCTGAAAAATGTGTTGCTGGAAAAGCGCAGCAGGTCAGGCAGCATCCAAGGAGCAGGAGAATCAACGTTTCGGGCATACGCCCTTCTTCAGGAATGAGGAAGGTGTGCCAAGCAGGCTAAGATAAAAGGTAGGGAGGAGGGACGTGGGGAAGGGGTGTTGGGAATGCGATAGGTGGGAGGAGGTTAAGGTGAGGGTGATAGGCCGGAGAGGGGGTGGGGGCAGAGAGGTCAGGAAGAAGATTGCAGGTCAAGAAGGCGGTGCTGAGTCCGAGGGTTGGGACTGAGATAAGGTGGGGGGAGGGGAAATGAGGAAGCTGGAGAAATCTGCATTCATCCCTTGTGGTTGGAGGGTTCCTAGGCGGAAGATGAGGTGCTCTTTCTCCAGGCGTCGTGTTGCCATGGTCAGGCGATGGAGGAGACAGGCTGCCTACTTGTGGAACATTTCAGAGAATACCTCTGGGACACCCGCACCAACCAACCCAACCGCCCTGTGGCTGAACACTTTAACTCCCCCTCCCCCTCCACCAAGGACATGCAGGTCCTTGGCCTCCTCCATCGCCAGACCATGGCAACATGACGCCTGGAGGAAGAACGCCTCATCTTCCGCCTAGGAACCCTCCAACCACAAGGGATGAATGCAGATTTCTCCAGCTTCCTCATTTCCCCTCCCCCCACCTTATCTCAGTCCCAACCCTCGGACTCAGCACCACCTTCTTGACCTGCAATCTTCTTCCCGACCTCCTTAATCTCCTTCCACCTATTGCATTCCCAACGCCCCTCCCCCAAGTCCCTCCTCCCTACCTTTTATCTTAGCCTGCTTGGCACACCTTCCTCATTCCTGAAGAAGGGCTTATGCCTGCTCCTTGGATGCTGCCTGACCTGCTGCGCTTTTCCAGCAATACATTTTTCAACATTTATCTCACAGCCAACATGACTAAACAAACAGGTTATCTCTCTATAGCTGTTTGGGGGAGTTTCCTTTATGCATTCTCCAACAGTCACGACATGTTTTTGAAGATTATATGGTAATATAACTTGGTTAGTTATCCAAATGGGAGAAAGTGAGGACTGCAGATGCTGGAGTACTAGAGTTGAAAAATGTGGTGCTGGAAAAACACAGCAGGTCAGGCAGCATTCGAGGAGCAGGAGAATCGATGTTTCGGGCATAAGCCCTTCTTCAGGAATCCTGAATCCATACAGAGATATGGCTTCAAATCTCACTGCAACAGCCATTAGAAAGCAATTTCAACTAATTAATACAAGGTTAGATATTGAAAGCTGATCTCAACGTTGCTGATCACAGAACCCATGGAATCCCTATTGGGTAGAAGCAGACCATTTGGCCCATCGAGTCCACACTGATTCTCTGAAAAGCATCCCACCCAATCCCTGTAACTCTGCATTTCCCATGGCTAATCCACCTCACCTGCGCATCTCTAGACACTGTGGGCAATTTAGCATCCCACCCAGAAACCACCCCTCCCCACCCTATTTCTATAACACTGAATTTCCTGCGGCCAATCCACCTTAACCTGCACATCTTTGGACTGTGAGAAAAAACTAGAGCATCTGGGAGACATGGGGAGAATGTGCAAACTCCACACAGACAATCGCCCGAGGGTGGTATTGAGTCCAGGTGTGGCAGCAGTGCTAACCACTGAGCCACTGTGCCACCCTATCAAATAATGTCCTGGAACTCCCCCCACTAATGGCATTGTGGGTCAATCTGCAGCACATAGACTGCATCATTCGCAGAAGGCAGCTCACTGCACCTTCTCAAGGGCAACTGGGATCCACCCAGCTAGTGAAGACCACACCCCATGAATTAACAAAAGAAAATCATTGTCGTAAAAACTGAACTGGTTCAGTAATGTCCATTAGGGAAGGAAATCTGCCATTCTTACCTGGCCTGGCCTGCGTGTGATTCCAGATTCGCAGTAACATTGACGACACTGAACTGCCCCCTGCAATGGCCTTGCTCGCCATTCAGTTCAAGGGCAATTAGGGATTGGCAGCAAATGTCATGTGACACCCAACTCCTGAGGAAAAAAATTGAGTGAAAGACAAACTTCCTAAACGCATTGAAACATACTAAGGAGGTGAGAAACACTATATGCATGCAAGTCTTTCTTTTCTTTCTACATGGAATTTGAAAGCTCCTTTGTTAATGCTCTGCTGTGCTGTGCATTTACACCCTGAGCCTTCAGGGTAGCATTGCTTCCTTGGGTTTGATTTCTGAATTGCTTTCCATCTTTTAAATCGAAGAATTTGAAGGAAAGACTCCTTTCAATGAGGCAAGGGAGAGTGAATGCAATTTTTTTCTGAAATTTCATTGCACTTTGTTAGAATTCCCATTTGGTGCAGGCAACAATGTAATATTGTTAACTCTAGTCCACCAGAGACTTGCACACAATGACCTTGACCTCGTATTTAAGAGAGGGATTCGCTCACAAGGCTTTGTGTTCTAGCCGTTCATTCATTCCGGTCCCTAGTCGGCGTACAGTCTGTTTTGAGGAATTATGCTGCAGAAAAAAAAAGCAAATCGAACCAAAACGTTCTTGTGCAATTTTATAGCCACTGTAGAGTTCTCTAATCCTATTTCTCCTCTATTTCTCTGTACTTCAGCAACACCTTTCTTCAAAATATTTATTTAATCTTCCTCAACGTGAATTGAGTACCGCTACTGTTAGAAAATCATGAAAACGGTCTCTTCTTTCATTTAAATATAGAATATTACAGCGCAGTACAGGCCCCTTTGGCCCTCGATGTTGCGCTGACCTGTGGAACCAATCTGAAGCCCATCTGCTTTTATTTCTCCATTGTGCTCATTTCCCTGAACCCCAAGTTCTTATCTTTGTTCTTCCTAAATGTTTTCCTCCGACAAGCCATTGGTTTTATTGAAGTCCTGCCTAGTTTTGAGCCGCTATTCTGCAGGCGGGCTTGTAACCCTGTTGGCCATCAAGCCAAGTGCAGCGATCAGAAAGGGGAGCTTCAATCAGTTGCTGTTTGCTGTCACAAGTGTACTTGGAGCACATCATATGTTGGAGTTGGTGCCCATGGATGTCTGTGTTTGTCCACGGTTCTATGTGGCAAGCTATCTCAGTAGTGTGCCATTCCCTTTTGCTCACAGCTGATCAGGAGTCTCTCCCATTCTCATCCATCATCGCCAAGTACTGGAATGATTTACAGGAGCCCTGTTTGACTGAGACATGAATACTCCTTCCTTGAGGATTAGATAGAGTGGACAGTGAGAGCATTTTTCCTCAGATGGTGATGGCTAGCATGAGGGAACATAGCTTTAAATTCAGGAGTGGTAGATATAGGACAGATGTCAGAGCTAGGTTCTTTACTCAGACAGAAGTAAGGATGTGGAATGCCCTGCCTGCAACAGTAGTAGACTCGCCAAATTTAAGGGCATTTAAATGATCATTGGCTAAACATATGGATGATAATGGAATAGTGTAAGTTAGATGGACTTCAGATTGCTTTCATAGGGCGGCGCAACATCGTGGGCCGAAGGGCCTGTACTGCGCTGTAATGTTCTATATTCTATTGACTGTCAAGGCCTGGGATGTAACTCAAACTCCAGCCCTCTGGGTTAGAAGCAGGACATTACCCATTGCATCGCTAGGATTCACTCTAAAAGTGTTCAAGAGGACAATGAACAATTATTTTAATAAAAATAATGTTGCAACAATATGATAATAAGGCAGGAGATGGCACTAAGTAACGATCCAATATCACAGGGCAGAAGGATTTAAGAAATCAAAAGAAGTTGCATTTATAGAGCGCCTTGCATGGTATCAGCTGCCGCAAAGCACTTTACAGTCAGTTAAGTCTTTTGAAGTGTGTAGGAAAAAGGAATACAGGAAATGCAGCTGCCAATTGGTGCACAGCAATTCCCCCCCAACAGCAATGCAATAACTTTCAGGTCTGATTTTCCAGTGATTTTATTTGAGTAATAATTGTTGAGTGGGAGACCTAAGGTAAAATCCCCTGCCATTTCTCAAAACCAATCATGGACCTTTTAGCAGTGAGGACAGATAGGGCCTTATCTGAAAGGCAGGGCCTTGGGCAGGCCAGCACACCATCAGCACTACATCAGAGTATCAGCTCACGTATTAAGCCCAAGTATCTAGGGTGGGATTTAATCCCATCACCATTGATCATGAATCAAAAACAAGGATAGTCAGAAATGATAAAATGCCAAATGATCCATTAAATTTCATTTTCTTAAACCTTCCCTTCTTCCCTTTTGTCCTGAACAATACATTTTTCTTTTGTCTTTGCTTCTTCACCAATTTAGTATTCATCAGAAGTGCATCCGTCCTAATACCTGTATAAAATGTGATCTGTTGGGAGAGACAGAAGGTAAACAGAGTGACCAAAGAAGACCTAAAATCTAATATGGAAAGCTGTTCTCCAACAAAGGCAATGTTTACAAGAATGGAATGCGAGACATCTTTGATTTCTCAAAGATTGTAAATAACTAAATCAGGACTGTAATAATTACTATGGGGTGGCATGGTGGCTTGTAGCTGGCACTGGTGCCTCACAGCGCCAGAGACCTAGGTTTGATTCTACCCTCAGGCAGTTTTCTGTGTGGAGTTTGCACATTCTCGCTGTGTCTGCGTGGGTTTCCTCTGGCTGCTCCAGTTTCTTCCCACAGTCTAAAGACAAGCAGGGTGGGTGGATTGACCATGCTAAATTGCCCATAGTGTTCAGGGATGTGTAGGTTAGATGGATTGGCCATGGGAAATGCAGGATCACTGGATTTGGGTAGGATGCTCTTCAGAAGGTCGGTGTTGACTTGATGAGCTGAATGGCTTGCTTCCACGCTATAGGGATTCTGTGGAATTGCTTGGGAAGATTCCCAGGGGACATGGGCTGTGAGTCAAATTCACCAATAGATATCGAGACCAAAAAGGGTGAAGTTATGGGGACGGTGTGGATAGACTGTATTCTAAAGACTACATAGGGATTTAGTTGAGGTACTTAAGATGATTGAAAGAGATGATGGGTTTGATAGAGAAAAGACGTTCCCTCTAATGGAGGAGCGTAGAACCAAGAGTTGGGATTCTAAAATCTCGAGATGGTCCAACCAGGAGAGATGTTTCATTACACAGCAAATAGTGAAATCTGGACCTCATCCTCCAAAAATCAGATGAGGCTGAAAATTTCAGCAACTAAGATTGATAGGTTTTTGCTGATCATCCTTGAGGAAGGATGCAGAAGTCCTCGAGAGGGTGCAGAGAAGACTTAGCAGAATGATTGCAGAGATAAGGGATGTTAGCTACAAGCTTAGGTTGAAGAAGCTGGGTTTGATTTCCTTTGTAACAAAGAAGAGGGATGGGACTTTTGGTGTGTGTACGAGATTACAGCAAGTTTAGGTACAACAGACAAAAGAGTGCTATTCCCATTTAATAGATGGTGCAGGTCGAGGGGACATAGGTTTAAGACTTTGGGCGAGAGATGTGGGGTTTGGTGGTGGAAGAGTGTGAGGAAGAATTTTTCGATAAATATCGCACGTGTTAATGATCTGGAACTTGCTGCCCACTAAGATGATGAAAGTGGAAACAGTGAGAGAGATCATAGAGGTCTACAGCACAGAAAATTGCCCTTCGGCCCATCAAATCTGTTCTACCACCTGACTCTTCTATTGGAATATCCATTGGAAATTCTATGAGCCCATGAGGGAATAATTTTATAGTCTTTGGGGATACAGCAGGGGAATAGGGCTAAGTAGGTTGCTCTACAAAGGGGTAGTGTGAACTCAGTGGGCCGAATGGCTGCCTCTGATACCCTAACAACTCTACAAAAAGGGTACTGAGGTTCATGGAGGCAAACTGCTCAAACTGTGGAGGTTCTGAGTGGTGCATCTCGCTTCCATCTAGGCACATTGGGAGACAGGTAGTTCCATGTCCCAAGCGGGCAAGAGAAGCTTATTGTTATCAATCCCTCAGCAAACAGATGCCTGTGACACAACACAGACAATTCAGCAGTTATGGCTCCACTATTTATCTCTGCTGCTCCGACACCTCACGCCTGACAAGCAGCGCTTCTTTGGGAGATTAGAATTACAGGTTTCACACTTTTAACTGCTTTAATAGTGCGAAATGGAGTCAAAAGAGGATTATATGATAATTCCAGAGGCCTACAATAATAGTTTACAGCGTGATGCTGTGCCATTGTGTTATGGTAGAATTATCATAAAGATGTAAGTACTACACAGTGCAGTCATGGCTAGCCATGTTATTACAAGATGGTTTAATTTGAATTTTATGTAAAGTAGCTGTTCCTTCAAATCAAAGCTGCTGCAGCCCTCATCTTTGGCTATTTATATTTCATCCTTCTGTGCAGAAGCAGGCAGAGGTGCAGCACTATCCTGTTACATACATGGTCTGGGATTTACTGTGCCAGAGGAGTGTGTATTTTATACCTCCGACTGACACAATGCTTCACTTGATGTGAGAGCTGTGTCGATAATCTATTACAAATTATGTCGAGTATACAACTCAAAGGCCAGTCGTTGGTCCAAACTATGACTCCTCACCCAACTCTCTTATCCAACAGTAAACCACTATATTCCTCTCTGCTGCAATGGATTTTACCAGCTGCCCTTAAGTTCCTCCAGAGATAGAAACATAAAAACAAAGAAGATAGATTAGATTAGATTCCCTACAGTATGGAAACAGGCCCTTCGGCCCAACAATCCACAGTGTCCCTCTGAAGAGTAACCCACCCAGACCCATTCCCCTACCCGATATTTACTAATGCACCTAACATAATGGGCAATTTAGCATGGCCAATTCCCTTGACCTGCAGGAGGTCATAGGAGCAGGAGGAGGTCATTTGGGCCTTCGAGCCTGCTCCACCATTTATCATGACCATGGCTGATCATCCAACTCGATAGCCTAATCCTGCTCTCTCCCCATAAACTTTGATCCAATTCCTAAGTGCTATACTGGGGATTTTATTGGGGTTGTGTCCTTGCCTCTGACGTTTGAAGCTCTGCGTTTGAGATCCACTGCAGAACTTGATAGTCAAGGCAGGTGTGTTCAAAACACAGTTATCCAGGTGATTACCAGCCTGTAAAGCTAATCTGAATGACTATCATGGGTGATAATAGTAGCAGAGACTCCCTGATCAGCTGTGCCCAGTGCAGAGTGGTGTCCCACGAGCTATAACTTCTTCTGGCAGGCTAGCAACCAGTTCCACGAAACACCAGCAATGGAAACAGGTATAAGCATGTGTATCCTTAGATGCATTCAGCACCTTCATTGCTCATACCTTTGAGTAGAGGAGTTGGGATGTAATGGTGAGGTTGTACAGGATATTGGTGAAGCCTCTTCTGGCGTGCTGATGCCAGTTCTGGTCTTCCTGTTATAGGAAGGATGTCATTAAAGCTGGAGAGGGTTCAGAAGTGATTTAACAGGGTGGTGTTGGGAATGGAGAGTTTGAGTTATACGGAAAGGCTGGATAGACTGGGACTTCCTTCACTGGAGCGTAGGACGTTGAAGAGTGGCCTTATAGAGGTTTATAAAATTATGAAAGACATAGATAAGGTGAATAGCAGGTGTCTCTTCCCTCAGATGGGGGATTTCAGGAGTTGGGGACGTATTTTTAAGCTGAGAGGAGAAAGATTTTGAAAAGGCATGATGGGGCTAACCGGTTCATATGTGGAATGAACTTCCAGAAGAAATGGTGGATGTGGTCACAGTTACAATATTTAAAAGACACTTGGATAAGTACATGAATAAGAAGGTTTTGAATGGATATGGGCCAAGCGCAAGCAGGGGGAACTAGTTTAGTTAGGGATTGGTTGGACCGAAGGATCTATTTCCATGCTGTATGACTCTATAACTCTGAATCTGTGTGGGAATCTTTGAAATCTAAGTGCATTACCTCAACCACTTCATGTGGCAGTGAGTTACCAGACAGGTGGTTAGTTCAGTTGGCTGGATGGCTGGTTTGTAATGGAGTGTGATGCCAATGGTGTGGGTTCAACGCCCACTTGGTTGAGGTTATCATGAAGCACTCTCCTCAACTTCTCCCCTCTCCTAAGCTATGGTGACCCCTCAGATTAAATCACCCACCACGCATTGAATCACGCAGTATGGAAGCAGAGCCTTTGGTCCGATTTGTCTGCACAGACCAGATAACATGTCCCTTTCTCTCTAATGAGAGAGCAGCCGCAAGCTCTGTTAAGGCTATGGCTATAATGTTACTGGTTAGGACTGCAGAGGCCTGGACTGGCTTTCTGGAAACATGAGTTTGACTCACTCATAAATTTATATTCAGTTAATGCATCTGGAATAAAATAAAGCAAAATGCTGGCCTAACAATGATCGCGATGTTAGTGCATTGACGTAAAAACTCATTTGATTCTCAATATCCTTCATAAGAGGAAATCTGCCAATTTTACATGGTCTGATCTACATACGTGACTCCGGCTGAATAACCATGTGGTTGCCTTTTAATAGGTCCATGAAATGATCGAGCAATGTCGTAAACCATTACAATGTAAGGTACAGTTGGTGTACATGCTGCATATGGTCTATCACTGTTCAAGAAGGCAGTTCAGCACCACCTCCTCTTAGTAATAATTGCTGGCTGTTCCTGAAATGTTCATGCTTCAAGGTTAAACAAGGGAAAGACATATCACTGTCTGAGGTGGCATAGTGGCTAATGCAATATTAGAATTTTAGGAGCAGCACGGCAGCTCAGTGGTGAGCACTGCTGTCTCACAGCACCAGGGGCCTGGGTTCAATTCCGCCCTCTGGTAACTGTCTGGGTGGAGTGTGCGCATTTTTCCTGTGTTTGGGTAGGTTTCCTTTGTGTGCTCTGGCTTCCTCCCACAGTCCAAAGATATGCATGTTTGGTGGATTAGCCATGCTCAATTGTTCACAGTGTCCAAGGGATGTGCAGGCTGGGTGTTTTAGCCACAGGAAATGCAGGGCTACAGGGATCGGTGGGAACTCAATGGGCTGAATGGCCTGCTTCCACATCGTAAGGATTCTGTGCAGTGACTTTTGCGTGAATTCCTAGTGAGTGTTTGATGGCCCTTGATTTATGTCTACCCCTCCCCAAAAAAGAGAATGGAAACATTTCTACATTAACCAACTAAACCCTGAAAGGTTTCTAATAGGTTGCACAACAAAAAGAATTCAGTCCAGTCCAATCTTTCCTGGTAGATGTAACCTCTCGGTACTTGTGAATCTGTTCCGTGTCTCCATATCATTTTTCTAAATGTTCACAGTTTGTCAAGTATACTCTAAGCAAGGTTCCCTATGTTCTCTGCTTTTCAATTCCATCCTCCTTCACATAATCACTGAAGTGTACACCACAGTAGGAGGCAGATCTTCCCATCATGTTTCCAACAGCTCTTCAAATGAGCATCATTACCTTGTGCCAATATCCTCTTTTCTTCTCCGGACCTTTGCACATCATTTGTTCTTCTCCAATGCACTCCCGAATACCCAGTTGGCTGGATGATTGGTTTGAGATGCAGACTGATATCAACAGGACGGGTTCAATTCCTGTACCAGCTGAGGTTGCCGTGCCTTCTCAACTGACTCTCAGATCCAACCCATCACCAGTCGTCTCACTCTCCCTATGGTTCTCTAGGATCTTTGCAACTTTACCTTTTATTCTTAAGTATCCTAGAGCGTCACCTTAAATGAACGGCCAAAATCCCTGGAAAGAAAACTGCTGACTCGGAGTCAAGAGTACTACCTCCTGTCACACAGTGGAGTATATAAATGCTGTTTTATCAGCACAAGTACGTTTAGAATCCCTACAGTGTGGAAGCAGGCCATTCAGCCCATTAGATCCACACTGACCTCCAAAGAGCGTCCCACCCAGACCCATCCCATCCCTGAAACCCTGCATTTCCCATGACTAATCCATCTAACCTGCACATCTTTGGACTGTGGGAGGAAACTGGAGCACCCGGAGGAAACCCACACAGGCGTGGGGAAAATGTGTAAACTCCACACAGACAGTCTCCTGAGGGTGGGATTGAACTCAGGATCCTGGCACCGTGAGGCAGCTAAGCCACCATACTGCCCTTTAGTAATGGAAGAGTGTGTGTTGAGGATGGGGGTGGTAGGAAGGCACAAAGAGGGCTATGAAGAGACAAACTAAGAATTAAAAATGCCATTTCACACTGGCTAGACTGTTGCACTGTATTTAGTGTATAATGAGCTGCTAAATTGACCTGATCGGATGAGGAATGAATAGATTAGCATTTACAAAGGTGAGATCGGAACCACTTAATTTGATGCCAATGTTGTGCATCGACTGCAGAACCACGCGCTTAAATGAAAATTAGCCTAGGGCTTCAGCACATCAGGGAAATCCAGATCTGGGATTCAGACTCAGAATTCCAATTTGGGGATGTCTGAAATTGAAGTTCAGTGCTCCTTAACAGTGTAATCAGCTTTACACCTAGCCTCAAGTGTTGTGTGTTACAAGAAAGTGACAGAAGATTTAATTTATAACAACTGGGCAAATCTGAATATACACAATTCAGGAGGGTGTTACTCCTGCCATTAACCCAACAGGCTTCCACAGAGAGCGAAGAGGGTGTTGGTGTACATAGATTCACAAGTTCTGAGGGCAGGAATAAGTAATTCTGCCCCTTGAAACCTGCAGCTCCATTTAATATGGTAAAAGTAAAAGGTCAAGTCACCATTATATTACCAGACCATAGGGCTGCTCTCTCATTAGGGAGATGACTGGTGGTGGGTTAACTTTAGAGTCAGCATTCCTCAGGCGAGGGGAGAGGTTGAGAAGACGAGTACCTCATGGAACCCCAGTTGGTTCGGGAATTGAACCCACATTGTTAGCATCACAAGCCGCCTGTACAAGCTAACCGAGCAAACCAATAACTCTCTGCACTTCTCCGATTCTGCCTTTCACTGGGACAAACACAGACAATGCTGGAGAAATACAGCCGGTTTGGCAGTGTCTGCTGACAGAGAAACAGAGTTAACGTTTTGAGTCCGTTATGATCTTCTTCGGAACCCTCCAACACTAGAAGGGAGAGGGAAAGAATGAAATCAGTTCCAATCAGAGCCAGGAAACAGGCCCTTTGGCCCATCCTGTCTGTGCCAACCAGGTTTGATTGCTGCTTGATTATTTGCCATCTGCCTGCGTTCTAAGCTCTGGAATTTTATCTCAAAACCTCCCAATCTCTCTGCAGCACTCTCCTCCCTTAAAAGTCCTTGATCCCCAGATACCCTGTGGCATGTGGCACAGTGGTTAGCACTGTGGCCTCACAGTGCCAGAGACCTGGGTTCAATTCCCACCTCAGGCAACTGTCTGTGTGGAGTTTGCACATTCTCCCCGTGTCTGTGTGGGTTTCCTCCGGGTGCTCTGGTTTCCCCCCACCGTCCAAAAATGTGCAGGTTAGATGAATTGGCCATGCTAAATTGCCCGTAGTGTTAGGTGTAGGGGAATGGGTCTGGGTGGGAGGGTCAGTGAGGACTTGTTGGGCCAAAGGGCCTGTTTCCACACTGTAAGTCATCTAATTCTCTGCATTTATCTCTCTCCATTTAAAATGCTCCTTCAAATCTATCCCATTTAGATCAGATTAGATTACATTACAGATTACATTACAGTGTGGAAACAGGCCCTTCGGCCCAACAAGTCCACACCGACCCGCCGAAGCGCAACCCACCCATAACCCTACATTTACCCCTTACCTAACACTGCAGGCAATTTAGCATGGCCAATTCACCTAACCTGCACATTTTTGGACTGTGGGAGGAAACCGGAGCACCCGGAGGAAACCCACGCAGACACGGGGAGAACGTGCAAACTCCACACAGTCAGTCACCTGAGGCGGGAATTGAACCCGGGTCCCTGGCGCTGTGAGACAGCAGTGCTAACCACTGTGCCACCGTGCCGCCGTACCATTTGACTCATGTGACTTGGTGGCAAATTTTATTTGATTGTACCCATGTGTTGGGCTATTTTTGCTGCTATATGGCAGCATCCAAATGCAAGCTGTTGCTGATTGAGGTCTCAATTTTGAGACCAGAGTAACAAAAAAAAGCATAGCTGCAAACCTATTAAAAATATCGCGCAATTACAGCTCAGTGCACAGACTAGGGTCCTTTTTTCTGTCACTCTCTTGAAATCTTTTATTTCAGTTTGTGACTCAAGTCTTCACGGGGGTTGGGAAGGGCTTGCAAATGCTGGCAGAAGATGGTCACGAAAAGTACTATTTGCATTAAGATCAAAGCAATCACATCAAAGGAATTTGTCAAATCCAAACTCTTTGCTCACATTTACAACACAAAGGACACGCATTAATTACTGTTCTGCAAGGGAGACTGAGTCACTGCGTTCCCAAAGGGGTGCTTGCAGCCCCCTTTCACAGTCCGAATAGTTAAAAGGAGCTGGGAGAAGGTTTATCATCCAAACCATTCGCTCTTTCTCGTTCTGATGTGCCGCACTCACTGTTCTCTTGGGCCATTGTTCACCTGCACCATTGTGAGGCACCCAGTGAATCACCAGGCTCTGATGTGCTGCCAAGGCTTGAGCCCAGGTGAGGGACAAAGCTGAGGCCAGCTTTACCCTTGAAAACAGCAAAAGAGAAAGAGTGAAGTATCAGCTCATCACTTCTGAGCCAACCCTACACATAACCTGGGTCATAAATTCAGAAAAGGAATAGTACATTGACGAGGGTGGTGATAACGAGAGAACTCCACACTGTCTGTCTGGAGTTTGCACATTCTCCCCGTGTCTGCGTGGGTTTGCATCGGGTGTTCCAGTTTCCTCCCACAGTCCAAAGATGTGCAGGTCAGGGTGGATTGGTCATGTTAAATTGCCCATAGTGTACAGGTTAGGTGCAGTAGCCATTGGAAATGCAGGGTTACAGGGAAAAGGTCGAGGGATGGATCTGGGTGGGATTTTCTTCGAAGGGTCGGTGTGGACTTGATGGATCGAGTGGCCTGTTTCCGCACTGTGGGGATTCTATTCTATGATAATGCAATAAGTTGCACCTTAAAACACAAGAAAACAGAAGTAGTCCATTTGCCAGCACGGTGGTACAGTGGTCAGCACTGCTGCCTAACAGTGCCAGGGACTCGGGTTCGATTCCACCCTCAGGTGGCTGTGCGGAGTGTGCACATTCTCCACATGTCTGCATGGGTTTCCTCTGGATGCTCCGGTTTCCTTCCATATGCAGGCCAGGTGGATTCACCATGGTAGGTACAGGGTTACACGGTTAAGGCAGGGTTCTGGCTGGGAATGCACTTCAGAGGGTTGGTGTGGACATGATGGGCCCAGTGACCTGCCTCCACAGCGTAGGGTTTCTATGACGTCTGCTCCACCACGCAATAAGATTTGATTGTGTCCTCAATTGTACAGAGCTGAAAATGTGTTGCTGGAAAAGTGCAGCAGGTCAGGCAGCATCCAAGGAGCAGGAAAATCGACGTTTCGGGCACGAGCCCTTCTTCAGGAATGAGGAAAGTCTGTCCAGCAGGCTAAGATAAAAGGTAGGGAGGAGGGACTTGGGGGAGGGGCGTTGGAAATGCGATGGGTGGAAGGAGGTCAAGGTGAGAGGTCAGGAAGAAGATTGCAGGTTAGGAAGGCGGTGCTGAGTTCAAGGGATTTGACTGAGACAAGGTGGGGGGGGGGGGGAATGAGGAAACTGGAGAAATCCGAGTTCATCCCTTGTGGTTGGAGGGTTCCTAGGCGGAAGATGAGGCGTTCTTCCTCCAACCGTCGTGTTGCCATGGTCTGACGATGGAGGAGTCCATGGACCTGCATGTCCTTGGTGGAGTGGGAGGGGGAGTTGAAGTGTTGAGCCACGGGGTGGTTGGGTTGGTTGGTGTGGGTGTCCCAGAGGTGTTCTCTGAAATGTTCCGCAAGTAGGCGGCCTGTCTCCCCAATATAGAAGAGGCCACATCGGTGCATCGGATGCAGTAAATGATGTGTGTGGAGGTGCAGATGAATTTGTGGTGGATATGAAAGGATCCCTTGGTGCCTTGGAAGGAAGTAAGGGGAGAGGTGTGGGCGCAAGTTTTACATTTCTTGCGGTTGCAGGGGAAGATGTCGGGAGTGGAGGTTGGGTTGGTGGGGGGTGTGGACCTGACGAGGGAGTCACGGAGGGAGTTGTCTTTTCAGAACACTGATAGGGGAGGGGTGGGAAATATATCCCTGGTGGTGGGGTCCGTTTGGAGGTGGCGGAAATGACGACGGATGATACGATGTATATGGAGGTTTGTCGGGTGGTAGGTGAGGACCAGTGGGGTTCTGTCCTGGTGGCGATTGGAGGGGCGGTGCTCAAGGGCAGAGGAGCGGGAAGTGGAGGAGTTGCGGTGGAGGGCATCGTCGATCACGTCTGGGGGGAAATTGCGGTCTTTGAAGAAGGAGGTCATCTGGGTTGTATGGTATTGGAACTGGTGCTCCCAGGAGGACCAGTTCCAATACCATACAACCCAGATGACCTCCTTCTTCAAAGACCACAATTTCACCCCAGACGTGATCGACGATGCCCTCCACCACATCTCCTCCACTTCCCGCTCCTCTGCCCTTGAGCACCGCCCCTCCAATCGCCACCAGGACAGAACCCCACTGGTCCTCACCTACCACCCGACAAACCTCCATATACAGCGTATCATCCGTTGTCATTTCCGCCACCTCCAAACGGACCCCACCACCAGGGATATATTTCCCACCCCTCCCCTATCAGTGTTCTGAAAAGACCACTCCCTCCGTGACTCCCTTGTCAGGTCCACACCCCCCACCTACCCAACCTCCACTCCCGGCACCTTCCCCTGCAACCGCAAGAAATGCAAAACTTGCGCCCACACCTCCCCCCTCACTTCCCTCCAAGGCCCCAGTGGATCCTTCCATATCTGCCACAAATTCACCTGCACCTCCACACCCATCATCTATTGCATCCGCTGCATCCGATGTGGCCTCCTCTATATTGGGGAGACAGGCCGCCTACTCTGGGACACCCACACCAACCAACCCAACCACCCCGTGGCTCAACACTTCAACTCCCCCTCCCACTCCACCAAGGACATGATGGTCCTTGGACTCCTCCATCGCCAGACCATAGCAACACGACGGTTGGAGGAAGAGTGCCTCATCTTCTGCCTAGGAACCTTCCAACCACAAGGGATGAAATCGGATTTCTCCAGTTTCCTCATTTCCCCTCCCTCCATCTTGTCTCAGTCAAATCCCTTGAACTCAGCACTGCCTTCCTAACCTGCAATCTTCTTCCTGACCTCTCCGCGCCCACCCCACTCCGGCCTATCACCCTCACCTTAACCTCCTTCCACCTATCGCATTTCCAATGCTCCTCCCCCAAGTCCGTCCTCCCTACCTTTTATCTTAGCCTGCTGGACACACTTTCCTCATTCCAGAAGAAGGGCTCATGCCCGAAAGTTGATTCTCCTGCTCCTTGGATGCTGCCTGACCTGCTGCGCTTTTCCAGCAACACATTTTCAGCTCTGATCTCCAGCATCTGCAGTCCTCACTTTCCCCTCCTCAATTGTACAGTCTTGTCTGCTCCACCATAACCTCTGCTGATTAAAAATCTACTTCACCCTCCATAGATCCACAAAGGTCAAAAATTGTCATTATCTTTGCAAACAATATTGGACTGCTTCACTTAATGGCTTCTTTTGAATGACCCTGAAGTGTTCTGTGGACTGATAAGTTGGCCATATTAGACAAACATCAACTTTCAGTGATACTAGTGATGCGCTCATGTTACCAGTCCAGCCCCTTTCTCTTCTTTTGTTACAGCGTAAGAAAATCAAGTGGGAAAGGACTATCCAAACGGGGACTGGGGAGATTTCCCCAAGTGAATGGTTCCATGGTCATGTATTATTGTTGACTCCACAGCAAACCCTTTACTCCTCCCTCCTCTGTCATCCTTCCCCCCCTAAGCCGGGTAGACTACTTTGACCCTGGAACGAAGTCACTCTGCCCCACTGCCTCTCCTTTATTTAACACCCCATCCAAACTGATAGCACCTCGTCCAGTGCAGCATTCTTTCAGTACCAGAGTGTGGCTTCCACTTGGAAAGGGAAATGAGGCAATCTGCAGGCCTGGAGTCTGGAATGTCAGCGCACGTGTTGCCAGGCACAGCAATGAGGGTGCGAGAACAAATCCAGAAACTAAAAGGTTAAACCAAAAGGCTTCTGGCTGTAGCAGGCAGTAATCATCAAAAACAATGTGGTCCCAGAGAAATGCAGGGCCTCAGAGATGATCCAAAAAGAGACTTTGAACTTTTCAAGTTAAAACGCTGGAGGAGAGAAGCCCACAGGAGGCAGAGGCAGTTCTGCGCTACATCTCAAATATCTCATACAGCCAGATGCTTCTGCCTCAACCTGTATTTAGGTGAAAATAACCTGAATGTGCCCACAGACTAGGTATGTTTGTGCCCCGCATTATTCAGCGAACGTAATCTTTTTGACAGTATCCAGGCCTGTCACTCAGTCGTGAATTATAAAAGCCCCTTTTGCTTCTAAGAGGGGATGGTGAGAAATTAGCCCCCAGTTTTATCTCCTGACCTCATTTTCCTTTGCTTTACACCCGATGCTAAAGGAAAACCACAAGGGAAATAAGTAGACCTTCCTTCTGTGACATGGCAAGCTACAATCTGCATAAAAGTGTGTCAAAGCAGATTTAACAGTAACTTTCAGAAAGGAATTGAAAGGCAAAGCATTCTTGGGAATGGATGAAATGAGCTGCAGAAGGGCTGACACGGGCAGGACGGACTGAATAGCCTCCTTATGTATTTGCCTGGTGTACATCTAACAAGCTAACTGTACTGTAACATTTGGCAGCATCTATGGAGAGAGAGAGAGAGAGGAAAAACAGAGTTAAGGTTTCCAGTCCAGCGCTTTCTCTCCACAGATGCTGCCAAACATTACAGTGCAGTTCATTTGTTTGATGTACATCTATGTCCATAGATGCTGCCAGACCTGCTGAGTTTCTGTTTTTGTTTCGGATTTCTAGCATCTTCAGTTCATTGCTGTTTGATACTGTAGAGTGAACATCACCCGGTTGCTGTGTGTGTGGTCGGAACACACTATGCATTGCAGACAAAGCACCCTGCTAAGTAAAAAGCGAAAGAACTGCAGATGCTGTAAGTCAGAAACAAAAACAGAAGCTGCTGGAAAAGCTCAGCAGGTCTGGTAACAACTGTGAAGAGAAATCAGAGTTATAATTTCGGGTCCAGTGACACCCCCTCAGAATTCCATTGGTTCCATACACCATCATGCTTATTCCCTCTGACGTTGGCACACTGTCAGCAGTAGAACCACACACAAGATGCACTGAAGCAACTGGCCAGCTGCTTTGACAGCACCTTCTCAACCTTTGACCTCTCCCACCTGAAAAGTCAAGGAGAGCGGAAGCCATCACCTTCGAGTTCCCTTCCAAGCTGCACACCATCCTGCCTTGGAACAATATTGCTGTTCCTTCACTGAGCCAAGATCCTGGAATTGGCTCCATCTACCAGATACCTAAACCACAGGGAGTGCAGCCATCTGAAAATGCCTCTTACCATCACCTTTCTGAGGGCAAATAGGAATAGGAAACATGTACTGCTTACTCAGCAGTGCTCGCGTCCTGTGAAGAACAAACATTTCATGATTTCACTGCAGTTAAAGGCCAGGTTTGTCCCTCCCATGTGAATGAATGAAAGTGTACCCAATCGATTCCATTGAATCCAGTCTTATAGATTAGGGAAGAACAGAAATAGGAATATGTTGGGCATTTATATATCGGGCTTCGAATCCGGCGCTTTTCGTTTCCAGCAAAAAAACCTATAAATTCTGATTTGTAATTTGACCCTCCCTGACCGGGGATTAAAGTAATGCATTTAACATTCCTGGACATTTTGTAGGAGCCAACACCAGGCGAAACTTGACATGGAACCTCGTGGAGAGTTATAGGGACAGGTGACCAAGGGCTTGGGCAATGAGGTGAGCGTTAAGGAACATCTTCTGGGAGCAGAAAGGGATATAAGTCTAGACCTTGATTCTAAGCATCTAAAGGCAGTATCATCATTATGAGGTGACTGAAATTGAGGATGCAAAGAAATTCCAACTGGAGGGTGCAAAAATCTTGGAGGGGCTAGAGGAGGTAACAGAGGTTGGAAGGGCAAGACCCAGGGAGAGATTTGAAATCAAGGACGAGAATATATATCGGTCACTTTCCATCTGTAATTGACAATAAGTTGTTAACTAATGGGGATTTTCACTGTCACTAGAGGCATTATGTGTGTTTGTTGTGCATGTGTGCTAGGAGTTTGTCAGAACGCTGTGTCTAAGTCAGGAAGGGGTTAAGCAAGGGCGACAAAATCTCTTTAACCTTGATTTTGTGATGAATGAATTTTAAACAGCCCCGAAGAGCGATGATTCTGTCCGGCCCATCTGTTGAAGGCAGAGATCTGATCACAGGCTGTAATCCAGCGCTGCCTTGGATTAACTGGTTGGATGCAGAACATGCATAGCGAGCGCTGACTCTTTTTCAGGCACTCTTGCTGCCAGACAGGCTGACTGACAGTTAATTTAAATCTTGTGTCATCTCATTTTCCATGTGTCATTGCCCCAGCAACAATGGGATCATTACATCTAATTAAATGTGTTCAAACTGCAAATGCATATAAATGATCGTCTATTAAACTTGGTGCCTAAGCCGGGGGGAGGGTGGGGGGGGAAGAAAGTGCACTCCCCACTCTGAAACTGCACACTCACCAATTACTCTGTTACTTATTGCAAGTCAATGTCAGCTGCCTCACACAGCGGGAACAGACTTGGTTGAAAAGTTTTGTCTGTTAAGCAATGCACAGATTCGAGGTATGCTGACCTGAACTGTTTATGTTGGTATGAAGGGTGACCGCAGAATATGGTCTGTGTGCAGTAAGGTTGCATGTCAGATACACACTGTCTCATCTACATAGGATAATGACATTGCTATCAAAATGGAGAAGCAATGCGGTGTTTATCGCCATTTTTGTTAATCGCCACCTCAATCCCTATGCCCCCACGTTTGATTAGATTAGATTCCCTACAGTGTGGAAACAGGCCCTTCAGCCCAACCAGTCCACACATACCCTCCGAAGAGTAACCCACCCAGACCCATTTCCCCTCTGACTAATGCACCTAACACTATGGGCAACTTAGCATGGCCAATTCACCTACCCTGTACATCTTCAGTCTGTGGGAAGAAACCAGAGCACCTGGTGGAAACCCACACAGACACAGGGAGAATGTGCAAACTCCACACAGGCAGTCACCTGAGCAGGAATCGAACCTGGGACCCTGGTGCTGTGAGGCAGCAGTGCTAACCACTGAGCCACCGTGTATGTTGAAAGGCTTTAAGAATGTTTGACATGTCAGATTAAAATCCTGGAACTCCTTTCTTAATTGCGGCTGGACCTAAACCGAATGAACTACAGCAGTTCAAGAAGGCAGCTCACTACCACCTTCTCAAGGACATTTAAGGAGAGGCAATAAATTTGGGTCCAGTTAGCGATTCCTGCTCCTTTATTTTCAAAAGATTCAAATTTGAAAACTTGTCTGAATGCACATGCTGAAGGCATTAGACTTGATCCAATGTTTCCTGGACTTCTAACAAGCATAACATAATTCTTTGAAGTTTGCCTCACTTATAGTGGTAGTTAAAAAAAGCCAAAACAAAACTACGGATGCTGTAAATCAGTAACAAAATCAAAACATTGCTGGAAAAGCTCAGAAATCTGGCAGCATCTGTGAAGAGAAGGCTGAGGAAGGGTCACCGGACCCAAAACATTACCTCTGATTTCTCTCCGCAGATGCTGCCAGACCTGATGAGCTTTCCCAGCAATTTCTGTTTTTGGTTGCAGTTAAATAAATCATTTGGCAAGTTTGCTTTCCTTGCTCAGGCCTTTGTATATGGGAGTTGGGAAGTCATGTTGAGGTTGTACACAACATCAGTGAGGCCTCTTCTGGACTACTGTGTCCAGTTTAGATTCAGATTACTTACAGTGTGGAAACAGGCCCTTCAGCCCAACAAGTCCACACCAACCCTCCAAAGCGCAACCCACCCATTCCCCTACATTTACCCCTTCACCTAACACTATGGGCAATTTAGTATGGCCAATTCACCTAACCTGCACATCTTTGGACTGTGGGAGGAAACCGGAGCACCTGGAGGAAACCCACGCAGACACGGGGAGAATGTGCAAACTCCACACAGTCAGTCACCTGAGGCGGGAATTGAACCCGGGTCTCTGGCACTGCGAGGCAGCAGTGCTAACCATTGTGCCACCATTCTTGTTGTCCAGTTACAGGAACGGTATTATCAAGCTAGAGAGAGTTGAGGAGAGATTTATCAGAATGTTGCTGGGTATGGAAGGTTTGAGTTATAAAGAAAGGCTGGGATTTTTTCACTAAAGCATAGGAGGTTAAGAGGCGACGTTGTGGAACTTCATAAAATAATGCGGGATATGGATAGAGTTATTGTAGTCATCTTTTCCTGGGATGGGGCTTTCAAGACCGGGGGCATTTTTTAAGATGAGAGGAGAGCGATTTAAAAAAAGACACAAGGAGTAATTTTGATACACAGAGGGTGGCTTGTGTGCGGAATGAACTTCCTGAGGAAGTGGTGGATGTGGGTACAATGACAAGGTTTAAAAGACATTTTGAGAGGTACATGAATAAGAAAGGTTTACAGGAGTTTGGGTGAGGAGCAGGCAGGTGGAACTAGTTGAGTTTAGGATTACATTCAACATGGACTGGTTGGACCGAGTACTGTTTCCATATTGTATGACCCTATGACGCTATGTGAAGGCACTAACAGAGGCTGATGGTAATCTCTCCATCTCTTTCTCTGCCTCTACCTTGGATCTGCCTCCAACACTGTTTCTCTGATTATCTTTCATGTTCTTTCTCTCTACCTCTGTCTTAGAGCATAGGCAGCCATTGTCATGTGTACGCAGGTGTAATAAATGGACATTAATATGTACTGACAAAAAAAAAGAACAAAACTTGAATTAGCTATTTTGTTCAGAACCTTTGCAGCTAAGCAGTGTTTGTGAGTTTGTACAGTCATTTTTGAATAGCTGCATTCCTCTATTGAGAACAATATAAGAGAGCTGGCACTTATTTTCCTTCACACACGCAGTGGCACTCCTTAGCCAATCTGTCCACAGTTGTATATGAGCCACTTGTGCAAAGGAATGATCCCTCTCCCTCAGCTGCCCGGGCTCAGTGTGTCAAAATGGCCACTCGGGGGTGAAACCCAAAAGCAAATGTCAACAGAGATTAAGAGTCAAGCACAATCATCCTGGTCAGATCTCCTGTAGTTGGAGCCTAGTGTTATGGACCAGGCCAGACCCCCTCAAAACATTTCAAGAAAGTTACCCAGACACTAACTTTGCTCATTATTTTAAGCAGGTGCAACGTGGATATTCCAGGGTGATTCCAACTGACCAACCCATTTAATTTTAAGCAAAGCAGCATTTATTTACAAGATTACTGAATGAAACACAAACAAGAGAGGCCAGAGTACAGAATAACTTAATCTGTCTGAAAACCTAATGATGCTGCTCCAATTGCTTGCAACAATCCCCATAAACACCCACATGGCACAAAAGGTAAAATCAAACACAGGGTCTTACAGGAGAGATGTCGGAGAGAGGTCAGCAAGGACCTGCTTCTTTGGGCCCAGCAGCTTTTACAACACTAATGCTAAAACCCAAACCAAACCAGAGGAAGCTGAGCTAGGAGAACCGGCCACTCCCCTTTCATTGTACAAGTGCTTTTTTTCAAAAACTTGAAAGCCTGTTGCCTGAGGCAGCATCTGGTGGCTATAATCAAACTGGCCCTAAAACCCTTCAACTTAGACTTTTCGGAGTCTATGTCTTTTACAATCTCTCTGAAAGAAAACCAAGAACACCATAATCTTGTTAAAGGAGCAGCTTCATCACAGTAGTCAGCACTGAGATTATTCAGTACTGAGAAAGCCAAGATACTTATTTGTTCATGGGACATGGGTGTCAATGGTTAGACCAGCATTTATCGTCAATCATTAATGACTATGGGGAAGGTGCTGATGAGCTGTCATCGTGAATCACTACAGTCCATGCACTGTAAGTCTGCCAACAGTGTTGTAAGGGAGTGAGTTCCAGGATTTTGACCCATCGATAATGAAGGGACAGTGATATATTTCCAAGTCACAATAGTGTATGGCTCAAAGAGGAATGGTGTTCTCATACATTTGTTGCCCTTCCAGGGAGTAGGGCTACAGGTTTGAAGGAGCCATGAAATTTGAACCTCCTATTGAAATCTCCTTCTTCATTGCCCGAACAAATGCTGCATGTTTCTCAAATCACACCAACTACCATTTCCCTAACACTCCTGTGCTAGCTAATCTACATTGGCTCCCTGTCCAACAAGTGTTACTTCTAAGATTTTCATCTTTGCTTTCAAATCCCTCAATGGCCCCAACCCTCCATATCTCTGTCATTACCTTCAGATCTATGACCCTCCGCAATAACGTCACTCCCCTAATTCTGTAACAATAACAGAAATTGCTGGAGAAACTTAGCAGATTTGACAGCGCTTGTGGAAGGAAAGCAGAGTGAACGGTTCGATTTCAGCAAGTCTACTTCCGAATTCCTCTAATTCTGGCCTCTGTGCTTTCCCTGTTATAACCGCTCCATTTCAGTCCCAAATGCTGGAATTCCCTCCACAAAACACTCCACCTCTCCAAGATGTTCCCATTCCAGCCCAGTCAATGAAATATACTCACTAGTTTAATGCAGGAAGTTGCCAATTTTCACACAGCAATCTCCCACAAACATCAGTGCAATGGTGACCCGCTTTCCAGCAATATTATTTCGGCAATAAATAATGACCACCACCAGGGGAAATTCCTTCCTCTTCAAAATAAAGAAGGGCTTACGCCCGAAACGTCGATTCTCCTGTTCCCTGGATGCTGCCTGACCTGCTGCGCTTTTCCAGCAACACATTTTCAGCTCTGATCTCCAGCATCTGCGGTCCTCACTTTCTCCTCCAAACAGGATAAGCAGCCAATCACACTGAAGCATGCTCCAGGACAGCCAATCAGGAACTGAGTTATCCATTACTTTTGATTAAAACTTGAAAGAGAGTAAAACATTCACGAAACGCACTTAAGATTAATGCAGAAGCACAAAGATCAAAAATGTTTTTAAAAACATTGAAATGTGATTTTTAAAAAATTGTAATGCTGCATGTATCTTTGTTTTCTTCAGAAAGATCAGTGTCCCATGTTCACTGTTTACTACCTACAAGTCAAATACAATCACAGGCTAAATACATTATTGAAACAGATTAATAAACAAGAAGAAAAACTTACCTATACATAGTGTCACTTACAGAATCAGCATCCCAAAGCAATGTACAGGAACAGTATAAAACAAGACATAACATCAAACCACTTAGTCAAAGGTTCAGGTTTTAAAGGTGAAAAGCAAAGTGGAGAGGTGGAGGGATGTGTGGAGAGAATTCCAGTGGAGTGGAGCAGTTATAAAATGAAAGGCACAACAGGCCAGAATTAGAGGTGTTCGGAAGAAGGGATACTGAAGCCGAACCGTTAACTCTGCCTTCCCTTTACAGATGCTGTCATACCTGCTGAGTTTCTCAAGCAAAATTACTGAATTAGGACAGTGAAGTTGCTGCAGAGGGACTGAAGGTAATTACAGAGTTAAAAATCACACAACACTAGGTTATTGTCCAACAGGTTTATTTGGAAGTTCTAAGCTTGCAGAGCACTGCTCCTTCTTTAGCTACCTGATGAAGGAGCTGTGCTTCAAAAGCTAGCACTTCCAGATAAACCTGTTGGACTATAACCTGGTGTTCTGTGATTTTTAACTTTGTCTACCCCAGTCCAACACCAGCACCTCCACATCATGGTGATTATAGAGATAGGGAGAGTTGGGGCCACTAAGAGATTTGAAAGCAAAAATGAAAATCTTAGAAATACAACTTTGTTGGACAGCAAGCCAATGAAGGTCAGCAAATGCAAGAGTGTGAGGGAAATGGGACTTGTTGCAATTTGAGATGCATGAAGCATATCTTTGGATGATGGAAGGAGACTTCAAAATAGGAGGTTCAAATTTCGAGGTTACTTCAACAACACCTTCCAAATCTGCAGCCCTACTACCTAATAGCACCACAACCCTTATGTTTGTCTCTGATAAATATTGGCCAACACGAGGTAGAAGTCCTTTCTCTTCTTCAATAGAGCACCACAACATCTATTAAATTCACCTGAGAATGTTAGTTGGGCATCAGTTTAAGATCCATATGAAAGCAGTACTTGAACTATAGTTTATAAACTTCACTTGGAAGCAATGTTGAAATACAGTAGGGTGAAGAACAGTGAAAAAAAAGTATTCACTTTGTTTGGGATATTTCAATGAGGTTGTCCTTATGTGAGGACACAAAGTGTAAACAGCCAGATCAAGCACGCTCAGAGTTATTGAGGCTCTGTGTGGTAGTGGTCCTCTCACTGCCTCTTGGCTAGAAACTACAGGTTCGAGTCCTGCCCTATGGACCTAACAGCCAAGGAAGGTGTGTTCATGTTATGGCCAAATCTTTTCAAGACATGCCAATGATAGACAGTAAGAACGAGAGAGTTTCCTGGTCAATCTCATAACAGAAAGGTTTTTGGAGCCTCTGCCATCAGTATCCATTGCTCCAGTTGACAATAAGCAGTTAAAAACACATGGTGCCATTTGGAGCCCCTGAGTGACCTCTATCACACCCATTACATAGAGATGTGATGCAAGGGATAAGGCTATGACCTTCATGAGTGTAGCAATGTCGGGTTTTTCCACAGGAAAGGCACCTCAATGTATACCATTCTTAGCTTTGGTAAGTCTCCTTTGGCAGCACCTTCCTGTAATGGAGGGGAGCCCTGTCACCTGCCAGTTGCCCGCTTAACTGACTTGGAATTTTGTTGTCGCTGGTTCAAAACCCGGGAGCCTCTTTCCAAACGGCACTTTGGTGTCCCAACCACACCTAGAACTGCAGCACTTCAAGAAGGCAGCTCACCATGGGACAGTAAGGGATGGACAATAAGTACTGACCTAACCAGCAGCACCCACATGTGGTGAACAAATAACATAGAAAAAGTCTTCATTTTAGAAAATAAGACACTTACATTTAACCAGCCCAAAATGGAGAATTTTAGTGAGGTTGAGGGAGTGTTGGAGTTGGAATTGGTGGAAGCAATGAGCTTGTGGTATTATCACTGGACTGTTCATCCAGGAGTGTTAGGGAAATGGAACCTGGTGTGATTTGAGACACATGCAACACATCATTGGATGACGATGAAGGAGATTTCAAAGTAGGAGGTTCAAATTTCGAGTTTTCTTCAGATAACGTTCTGGGGACCTGGATTTGAATCCTGCCATGGAAGATGGTGGAATTTGAATTCAATAAATATCTGGGATTAATAATCTAATGATGACCATGACTTGATTGTGGAAAAACCCATCTGGTTCACTAATATCCTTTAGAGAAGGAAAGTGCCACCCTTACCCAGTCTGGCCTACATGTGACTCCAGACCCACAGTGATGTGGTTGACTCTTAACTGCCCTTAGAATGGGCAATAAATGCTGGCCCAGCCAGCGATGCCCTCATCCTGTGAATGAATTTTTAAAAATTGCAAAGACTGATTGCAATGAAGCAAAGTGTGTGGGGATAAGAGATGAACCAACTTGTCCTTTTATAATATGTCAATATGTTGGTATCCCAATCAGAACTGGTGCCTTCACATCTTGAGATACAAAGGGCAATGGTATTGGTGGGAAAACTAACTTCTTAGTGTCACATTTCCTCAAGAAATTGATTAACACACAGATTCTGTCAGCTTGGTCAGCCACCTGCTCAGAAGAAGCAGTCCATGATGCAGTTGAAATAGGGCAGGCTGGAATTCTACGGAAACACATTAGCCTGCATGGGCCTGGAGGAATTTATATCACCTGCTGTGAAAGATAGACTTATCTTTAAAGAAATATTTGGTGATCCTGCTCAGGCATGGGTGGGGCCTCCTAAATGATGTACCATCAAAATTGGAACCTTTAAATATACAAACAAGAGATCAATTCTCTTCTGCACTATTGCTTTCTCGTTATTGCCAAATGTTCCTCCTTTTAAAAGGGTGATGATGATTTAATTGGTATCCCTCGGTAGTTAGTGCCTGGCTTGATTTGATCATTTATCAAGCACTTGTCATTACTTCAAGCCCCATTGTCAGCAATTAGTTGCTTGAAATCCAGAAATTTGTGTTGACAAATACACGAACATTGAGGGTCCCGGCTGGGATAATGGCAACGTGAAAATTGATGGATGAAGCTCCTTCTAATAGCTTTATGGTTGCTCAACAGTGGGATCTAAATTGATCGTGGCACCAGAGTTTAGAGTTTGTACGAAGACCTCAGCAAGGAAAAAGTTACCCATATTCGTCAGGCAATTCTGAACAGGTGGAGGCTTTCTTTTTCCAGGCATTTCTGGGCATTGATCTGGGGGAGGTCTTTAACATTATGAAGGAATCTGAAAAGGTGAATGTAAAGGTTGTTGTGGAAGAGACCTGACTGCAGGTCCATCAATTTAATTGAGTTCCGTTGTAACTCAGTGATCTGAAGCATTAACTCTCTCTCTCTCTCCGTAGATCCTACCTGATGTACTGAGTATTCCCAATGCTTTTTGCTTATTTCAGATTACAAGTATTTGCAGTCTTCAACTTTATTGGTGGGGAGGTGATGGGCTAGTGGTATTGTCACTGGACTGTTAATCCAGAGATAAAAAGTGTGGCGCTGGAAAAGTACAGTGGGTCAGGCAGCATCCAAGGAACAGGAAAGGAGACATTTCGGATAAAAGTCCTTCATCAAGTATTTTGGGGTGGGGAAGGAGGCTGAGAGATAAATGGGGCTGGGGGGAAGGTAGTTTGGAAGACAATAGGTAGATGCAGATCGGGAGTGATGGTGATAGGGTGGAATGGATGGATGGATGGGTGGGAAGGAAGATGAATAGACAGGACAGTTCAAGAGGACAGCGCTGAGTTGGAGGGTTGGATCTGGGATGAGACCCAGAGACCTAGTTAATGTCCTGGGTAGAATTTAAATTTTTCAATTTAAAAAAAAATCTGGAATTAAGAGTCTAATGATGACCATGAATCTATTATTAATTGTTGGAAAAATCCATCTGGTCTACTAATGCCCTTTAGGAAAGGAAACTGTCATCCTTACCTGGTCCGGCCCACATGTGACTCCAGACCCATAGGTTGACTCTTAGCTGCCCTGTGGGCAATAAATGCTGGCCTGGCCAGCGATGCCGTCATCCCATGAATGAATAAAGGGAAAAACAACCTATATTAAAAAGCCAGCAAGGAATATCATAAAGAATTCAGGAGAAATATCACTGCTCAAAATCTGGTAAGAAAGTCCAATGTGCAACTAAAGAAAAAAGAGTTGCGATTATTTTCAGGGGAAGTTTGACAGGGAATGGGAAAGAAGATCTACTGTTAGGATTAGATGGAGTAGGCTTGGAAGGCAGCTTGCACCGAATAAAAATGCTTGCATAGTCCAGAAAGGCTAAATAGGCCGTGAATTCAATTTAGGGGGTGAGTTTGAAGTTCAAATCTAATGCAAGAGGGTTAGAATTGTTACTGAGTTCTGAAAAAGGAGGCAGGTTCATGTCGTTAGTAGAAGCTCTTCAAACAAAATTTCTACAAGATCTTAAAAAAATTGTGAAATAAATCTTCTGATTAGATCTCGAACTATGTTTTTTTTGTTTCTTTCATTCACTGCAGGTATCTCTATATAAATTCATTTAAAACAAAACTTGCATTTATTTAGTGTCTGCCATGACTTTAATATGCCGCAAACCACTTTACAGCCAACTAAGAACCATATGGCTATTGTTTCATTAAAGGAAATTAATAGCATATTACACTGATAATTCTCCTCAAGTTTATTAACTATTTCTTCCAAGAAATGTATAAAACTTACAATAAGTTTCAACTAAGTTGCATCTTATGTCCATCAATATTTCTGCAACTGTGTTAACGCAATAAAAATGCTTTAAGCATTTTTTGTATTACTTGCTGTTCACTCCAAGCTTGAATAACAGTATGTATGTTATTTTACTGTGGTTACAATACACCTTTTAGAAGGAGCAGAAAGTTATTCATTTGACTTGGGTCTCGAAGGTGACGTGTAACATTCTCAGCAGTTTGTAATCAGCAGCTGGCTGGATTTGCCTGTTTGGAGCAGGCTAAAAGTCAACCTTTATAGGCAGCACTCTCACCTCTGACAAGGACACTGATTCAAGTCCCATTTCTTCAAACTGAATACACGTGGCTGGCACCCTACTGAAGGAATGCTTCACTGTCAGAGATGCTGTCTTTTTGATGAGGCATCAAACGATGGCCTTTTCTACCTGTTTCATCAACCCACGATCTACAAGGACAAGGACTGCAGATGCGTGTGAACGCCACCAGCTGGGGAATTCCTCTCCCTCGAGGCAACAGGCTCGAGGGGCAGAATGGCCTACTCCTGTTCCCATTACTTATGACTTGTGGGTGAACCCCAAATGGACTGCAGCAGATCAAGAAGGTGGTTCACCACCATGTTCTCCAGGACAACCAGGCAATGAGCAATAAATGCTGGACCAGCCAGTGACACCTACATCCTGTGAGTGAAAACAGAATGTAAATAATCCCATGACACCATTTTGAAAAAGAACCAGGAAATCTTTCTTCCTCGCATGCCGGCTAATATTTATCTCTGGATCTGTCGACTGGAAAATCAGGTTGGGCGATATCTCGATGCTGTTTATGGGATCTTGCTGCCCTCGAACCTCCCAGTGTAGGGTGGCATATTGGTAGTGTTAAGGGACTAATAATCCAGAGATGAAAATGTGTTGCTGGAAAAGCGCAGCAGGTCAGGCAGCATCCAAGGAACAGGAGAATCGACGTTTCGGGCATAAGCCCTTCTTCAGGAATGCCCGAAACGTCGATTCTCCTGTTCCTTGGATGCTGCCTGACCTGCTACGCTTTTCCAGCAACACATTTTCAGCTCTGATCTCCAGCATCTGCAGTCCTCACTTTCTCCTCCTTAATAATCCAGAGATCCAGGCTTTGAATGCAACTCTCATTATGGCAACTGTGGAGTTTAAACTCAATTCTTTACATAAAACTTGAATGAAAAAGCTGGTTATCATTAGCAGTGACCATGAAATTACTATATTGTAAAAACCCATCTGCTTCCCTAATGTCCTTCTGGCTTGTTTGTGACTTGATATCTGCAGCGAAGGAGTTGACCCTTAACAGCCCTCTGAAATGAAAATAAACAAGCTGCTTAGTTGTATAAGGGAGAAGAATAAATGGCGATGTTGCTAGCGATGTCTAGTGAAGCATTGGGTCAATTATAGGAAGATCTCAGACTGTTCTTCACTGACTGTTGAGTATTTTTCTACACAAAAGTAAATGGAAAATACTGCAAATGCTGAACATCTGAAACAGTAACAGAAAGTGTTGGAGAGGTCCTGTAGTTCCACACAGCTTTAACAAAAAGAGAAACAGGGAGAAAGTGAGGACTGCAGATGCTGGAGATCAGAGTTGAGAATGTGGTGCTGGAAAAGCAGGTCAGGCAGCATCAGCAGGAGAGTCAACATTTCAGGCAAAAGCCCTTCATCAAAAACAGGGTTGACATTGGGAATGGAATTTGAATCTTGTTTAAAACTAAAGAGAGATGGAAATGTGATGTGTTTAATGCGGTTAGGGTGAGAATTCAAGGGATGATTGGAATGTTGACCTTTATTTTAAAGGAAGTGGAGTATAAAAACAGCGAGGTCTTGCTAAAATGATACAAAACACTAGTCAGACTGTGGCTGGAAAACTGTGAACAGTTTTGGGCCCCTTTAATAATGTTGGCATTGGAGGAAGTACAGAAAATGTTCGCTAAGCTGGGGATGGAGGGATTGTCTTATGAGGAACGTTTGAGTAGGTTAGGCCAGTTCTCATTGAAGTTCGTAAAAATGTGGCAAATTTATTGAAAGATGCAAGACTTTGAGGCAATTTGACAGTGTAGATGCAAAAAAGTTGCTTACCCTTGTGGGGTGGTCTAGAACTGGAGGGTATAATCGCAGACTAAGGGGTCACCCATTTACCCCAGGGATGAGGAGGAATTTCTTCTCTCAGAGGGCAATACATCTATGGAATTCTTTACTGCAGAGAGCTGTAGAGATGTGCCAATTAAGTATATTCAAAACAGCTTTATGATCAGTAATAGAACCAAGGGTTATGGGGCAAAGGCAGGGATGTGGAATTGAGGATTATCAGATCTCACTGAATGACAGAGCAGACCCAATGGTCTGAATAGCTGATTTCTGCTCCAATATCTTATGGTCATGAGGCATGTGATAAGGGAGAGATTAAAAAGCAAAGGCATCTTTGAACAAAAGACAAAAGGTGTGAAGAAACAAAGTATGGGTCTGGATTCGGTGTTAATGGCAGACTGACAACCAGCACTGTCTGAAAGCGAGGACGTGATAATAGAATACAGGCTGCTGCTTAAAAACAGAGTCGAGAGTGTGGTGCTGGAAAAGCACAGCCGGTCAGGCAGCATCCGAGGAGCAGGAAAATCGACATTCCCGACGTAAGCCCTTCATCTGGAATGAGGGTCAGGAATGAGGAATCAGGAACCAGCCTCATTCCTGATGAAGAGCTTATGCCCGAAACGTCGATTCTCCTGCTGCTCAAATGCTGCCTGACAGGCTGTGCTTTTCCAGCATCAGACTCTCGACTCTGATCTCCAGCATCCTCACTTTCTCCCAGCTTAAAAACAGAGTTCGGGCTCAGAAGTTGTTAACTTATTTTTAATCCAGAAAGCTGGAGCACCTTGAGGCTGGGAAAGGTGCTATGTGGGTGCAAGTTATTATTTGCATATCACAACTGCACCCTGGACTAAAGAACATTGGAAAATCACCAGAGATATGCTCTGGGCTCTAACTAAGATGTAAATACCTACTAAGGCAATTCAGTTCACAATGAATTATGTCAGTTGTGGAGATAGTGGCTTATTTTGTGCAATCTGACTGCTTTGTGGAAGCACAGAATGACAGACTTAAGTAAAGGCTTTACCATTTTAGGTCGATATGTACAAATATAAACTTGGAAGGCAAGGTTTCTTAGATTAGATTCCCCTACACTATGGAAACAGACTCTTTGGCCCAACAAGTCACCGACCCTCTGAAGAGTAACCCACCCAGACCCATTTCCCTCTGACTAGTGCACCTAACACTATGGGCAATTTAGCATGGCCAATTCACCTGACCTGCACACCTTTGGACTGTGGGAGGAAACCCACACAGACACAGGGAGAATGTGCAAACTCTACACAGACAGTCACCCAAAGCTGGAATTGAACTTGGGTCCCTGGCGCTGTGCGGCAGCAGTGCTAACCACTGAGCCACCGTGCCACCCTTAATGCTTGGCAATAGGGCTGAAGAAATGATTTGAAACGGGGAAATGTTTTAACGATGCCAACTCTTCTCGGATGAAAAGGCGCGAGAGAGTATTGCTGTTGTCAGCTTGTATTGTAATGTTTGCATTCTGCACATGTGGTGAAGGTCACAGTTATTTGCCTGGGCATTATGACGATGACAGCAAAAGTGACAAGGCCCAGTCCTTGACTTGACATGAGCGGGAACTCTGGGTCCTTCTCCTTCTGTCACTCATTGTTCTACAGCTGTCTGTGCCATATGCTGTGTGGTGGGATTAGAGGAAGGGCGAGGCATAAACTGAAGTTTGATCAGGCAGACATAAATTAAGGGTTGAAAGCTGTCAACCAAGTGCTTCTTAGCACTGGTGATAATTGCGCAGCCAGAAGTATGCAGCAACTGTGGAATGAGGAAGGAGTGCTTAAATTGCCAGCAAACGCTTGTCAGGAGCTGCCTATTGGAATGCAGCAAGCGTTGAGCTGAAGACATATCCCCTTTTGCATTCTGTTGCAATTTAAACCCTTTAACAAATGAACATGGAGAGATAAGGAAACACGTCAGGATCAGTGGCGTGCTGTGATAGATAACGCAGAAAGTTAGCTTGATGAATGACAAAGTCAGCAGAGGGATAAGGTCAGGCTTACAATCTGCATCGATTGTGGTGCATTGCGAGCACTGACTTATCCCGTTCTGACAATCACGGTATATTTGCGACGGAAACACAAGATTGACATACCATATATTTACATGGTGTATCTTTAATGTACAAGCATCTGAAATACACGTAGGTACAAACTGTGCCGAGAGAGTGAGATTTCATGTTTTTTTTTGCAGCTCTCCATTTAAGAGCCAGTAGCAAGGCAAGACGAGAGTTACCAAATCAGATTAACAGCACTTGGGGTGCTGGGCACTGTGAATATATAAGGTCCTTTACATTTCCTGAGCAGTTCTCCCCAATCCATGAAACCTGTGCCAGAATTCCATGCCCTTTTCTGGGGTGAGTTTGGTGGCAGGGAGTGTTTAATAAGACCGGTAGGGACTCTTTCACCTGCTTACCTCTGGAAGCCTGCCTGGATAATTGATGCCCACTTAAAGATCCTCCTGTCTGTGCCACTAGTATTCGATTCTCTACGGGTTAATGGGGTGGTCAGGACACTTGTTACATCATGATTACTCATACGTGTACAAGGGCCTGACATTGAACAGTACAGCATAGGATCAGGCCCTTTGGCCCACCATGGCTCTGCTGACAATGATGCCATTCTAAACCAATCCCATCTTGCCTGCACATGGTCCGTATCCCTCTATTCCGTGCCTGTTCGTGTGTCTGTCTGAACATTAAATGTTGCTATTGCACTCTGCTTCTACGAGCTCCACCAACAGTGCAGTCCAGCACCTAATATCCTCAAAAAAACTTCCCTTGCACATCTCCTTTCAACTTTCCCCCACGCCCAATAAACCCATGCCTCCCAGTATTTGACACTTACATCCTGAGAATCCCCGCCCCCATCCATGCTTCGCACAATTTTATAAACTTCTACCAAACTGCCCCCCTTTCCACTCCCAACCACAAGCCTCAAATGCTCCAGCATAAGACAGGAAGCCGAGGGGAGTCAGAAAGTCATGCAGCACAGAAACAGACCCTTCGGTCCAACCAGTCCATGCCGACCATAATCCCAAACTAAAGGGAGTTTGGAATGTGGAGAGGTACAATTCAAAAAGCAGCTAAAAAGCAAAGAAAGGTTGTGAAAGGATATTGGCAAAAAGTATCCAGGCGACTTCAGGAGAATTTTCTTCAATACGTCTCTCATCGGGAAGGACATGCTCAACAAGAGCCACAACTCTTGCCCTTTCCCTGACCCCACCTCCTCCAACCCTGCCTCAGACCACATTCACGGGTGCATTCCAACAGTCATGTAGCTCCCTTGGCAGTCTCAGCCCTCAACAGGGTGCAATACTGGCTGTGACCACCAAGAGTGGTGACGCTGGCTGCAGCGATACCTTGCAGCTTCACCCGTTGGGTAAAGGGGAGCGGGTCCACTCCGGAGAGGCCTTGATCTCCCTTTGATCAGATTTGCCTGACTCGGTCAAATCATTGGAACCCCCTGTGTCGCAGTAGTGTACCATCAGCACACAGGCTGCAGCAGGTCAGAAGGCAATTCCACACCACCTTCTCATGGGCAAACGGACAAGGGCAATGAATAAATACCAGCCTTTCCCAGGGTGCCTAAATCCTGTGAGTGAATGCATACGAGTTGCAACATTCCAGCAGAGATCAGACAATTCAGCAAAGACCTGGATTTGAACAAGTGACCTTATAGTCGAAAGAAAGAAAAAAAGACTTTAGTTTAAGAATTGGGTCCTCATAAACAGTCCCAAAGTATCTATATAATCACTGCCATGCAGTTGACATGCAGTATTGTTGTAGAAAACATAGCAGCCAATCTGCATACAATAGCCTTCCATAAACAGAACTGTGGCCATGTTCATGATAACCTGATTCACTGTGACCACATTCATGATAACGTGATTCACTTGTGACCGTGTTCATGATAACCTGATTCACTGTGACCACATTCATGATAACGTGATTCAGTGATTTGTTCGGAGGAAAAGTCAAACCATACTCAAGACATTAACTCTGCTTCTCTCTTCACAGATCTGCTGAGCTTCTCCAGCAGTCTCTATGTTTGCTTCAGTCATGTTGGATGATGGAAAAGAATAACTAACATACTGGGGAGAACACCTTCAAACTAGGGGTGCTATCCTTCCACAGGGGAGGACCCTGTTTAAACATTTCACGCGAAAAGAGCACTCCCAGCAATGCAGCATGTCTCAGCCTAAACTCTGTGGTCAAGTTTCGAAAGTAGAACTTCCACCCACAGCCTTAGTTGAGAGTGTTACTCATTGAGGCACAGTTGATGTTAATGCAAAAGCGCACAATGCTGGAAAACTGTAGGGGTTGTTGTAGTAGTGTCCCTATCTCTGAGCCAGAAGGCTTGGGTTCAAGTCCTGCTTGACCTGGAGGTGTGGCATGATATGTCTGAATAGGTTGATTAGAAAATACCTGAATGCGGGTCCTACAGCTCCTGTGGCACAGTGGTAGTGTCCCTATCTCTGAACCAGGAGATCCAGGTTCAAGTCTCATCTTTCTCCAGAGGTATATAATAACATCTCTGAATAGGTTGATTAGAGAAAACGTGTGTGTTGCAAATCTGAGACAACGTCATAAAATGCTGGGAATGCTCAACAGATCAGGCTGTAGCTGTGGAGACAGATGCAAAGTTGGCATTTCAACCAAATGAAATTTTGTCAGAAAGGTATTTCCATCATCCCTATTTGTCTTATAGCAGAAACAATGTTAAATCAAAGCAAATGCAAATTTTCTAACCAGAGGTAATATTTATGAGGGTAAAGACTGAACTAAGTAAGTAAGGTGTGGTGTGTAATCACATTTGTATGGTGTTCAGGGAGGTTCTTTAGTGACTCAGAGTAATTTCTGATTCATTTATTCTGTTCAATAGGAAAAAAACATCAGGGTTCCGTATAATGAGATAAGTGCAGATAACATTAGGGAGATGGTAGAAGCAGTTAGCGTTTATTTAGCGAGGTTATTTTCAGAAAACAATACTCTGAGACACAGTATATGAGTAATTTGAGACACGGCATATGGCAATGGGAAGCAGTTGCTGGGAAGAACAGGTTAATTTAAGCCCATGGTGCACACAGCTCACTGCCACTGGGAGGGTTTTCTCACCTTGTGTCTGGGTTTGTTGTAGATTAATTGATGGAGATTGATTGCCATGAGTAGTCAAGAACTCCGTTACAGTATCATCATATCATAGACTCGTGAGGATGTTAGAAATTGAAGTACATTGGACCTTGGGCTTTTACTGAATAATTACTATGTTTATCCATAGTGTTCCTTCAGAAATGAATGCTAACCTGTAAATTATTGGTGCGGTGGAAGAATGATGCTTTAGAGTTGTGCAAACTGGAAAATGGTTATATGAAACTGTACATGTTGTGAACAACACCATGTGATGGAAGGGTGGGTGTTAGATGCGGAGCAGGAGAAGGGACAATCCAATTTATTTTCTGTGATTGCAAGCCTTATTAAGCCTTAATAATAAAGGCCTTCATAGAGGGTCCTATCATGGTCACTGCTTCATGGGCAGTGAGCTACCTGGGAGTTACCTCGGAGGAAATGGAGGTCCACCATCCAGTTGGTGCGCAGTGAACCCCCAATGGAGTACTGAGCCATGTGGCTCATTCATTCATCTTTGGTGACCATGGTTGAGCAGACAATGTTTTCTACCTCACTGTGAGATCTCTTCGTTCATTTTCTGACAGGGCGATAGCATGTTAGCATTCATGTGCTGGTAGATTGCCCTTTGGTATAAGTTGCACCCATTTAAATTATATCTTTAAACGCTTGGGACACTTTACTGATGAAATGTGCAATTAATGCCTCTCAGCGCCAGCGACCCGGGTTCAATTCCCACCTGTATGTGTGGAGTTTGCACATTCTCCATGTGTCTGCATGGGTTTCCTCCGGGTGCTCCGGTTTCCTCCCAGAGTCCAAAAATGTGCAGGTTAGGTGAATTGGTTGTGCTAACTTGCCCGTAGTGTTAGGTGAAGGGGTAAATGTAGGGGAATGGGTCTGGGTGGGTTGCTCTTCGGAGGGTCAGTGTGGACTTGTTGGGCTGAAGGGCCTGTTTCCACACTGTAGGAATCTAATCTAATCTAAAATATTTCCAGAATCATTAAATCCGCTAACTCACAATTTTGACAACTGAAAACTGGTGAATTTCCCAAAAATGGTGGTGGGGTCAACAGAGCGATGGGAAGGCTAGGGAGACTATTTATTCTTGTCTAAACAATTTGAGTTAAACCTATTCTCCCTTCTCACCTCATTAATTTAACTCTTCAATTGTGTTAAAACCTGGCCGGAACCTTCAGTTATTTAACAATTGCTACATCTTCAGCCAGGACACTGAATACATTGAAGGAGGAGATAGCCAGATATTGAATTAGTAAAGGGTTGAAGAGTTATGGGGAACGGGCATAAAAGTGGAGTCGAGGTTGAGATGAGACCAGCCGTGATTGTATTGAATGGCGGGAGTAGGCTCGAGGGGCTGAATTGGCCTCCTCCTGCTCCTAGTTCTTACGTCCAGTGATTTCTCTTTCATGTTGGCAAAGAAATAACTTAATCTTGTTTTACAAACATAAGTTATCTATAGCTGATTATTTAACTTGCATGTATTTTTAAAATGCTAATCGCCACAAGGAACTCCAGTCATGTAATCCACAACTCAATGGCATCCTTCTCATCTTTTGTGTCAGAGTCAGAGACTTGTAGGTTCACGGTGAGTCCAGAAAATAAATTACACAAATCCAGTCTGGTGCAGTGCGGAGAGCGTGCTACACTGTCAGAGGGGGTTGGTTTGCACAGGTGACTGGATGGGTGGCCTGCAATGCAAAGTCATACCAATAGCATGGGTTCAGTGCTGGCTGGGGTTACCATGACAATCTTAGCTTCCCAACCTCACCCATTGCCTGAAGCATGGTGATGTTTTTTTATTTCAAAATATACTTTAATCATAAAAAAAAGACTTCATATCTTTACATAGTCGCAAACACAGTTCAGTTCTTTACGGTAGGATATCAAGGAAACAAACAAACATTGGAGTTTGACTCTATTCAAACAAACCAAAGGCATCACTTACTTGAACCAAACTGTGGCTCAGTGGTTAGCACTGCTGCCTCCCAGCACCAGGGTCACAGCTTCGATTCCAGCCTTGGGTGACTGTCCGTGTGGAGTTTGCACATTCTCCCTGCGTCTGTTTGGGTTTTCTCCCACAGTCCAAAGATGTGTAGATTAGATAAGTTGCCCATTGTATTAGGTACATTAGTCAGAGGGAAATGAGTCTGGGTGGGTTACTCTTTGGAGGGTCGGTGCGGACTGGTTGGGCCAAAGGGCCTGTTTCTACATTGTAGGGAATCTAATCTTTACATGCATTTGAGGTACCAGGAAGGTCCATTAACTGATCAGACTCCAGTTTAACTTTGGCAGAAGGACCTCAGACAGTGGTCTTTTCCCATTACGACTTTGGTGGCAGTTGCCCCGAGCTTTAGTATGTCCCTCAGTACATGATCCTGGACCTTGGAATGTGCCAGTCTGCAACACTCAGTCAGGGAAAGCTCCTTGCTCTGGAAGACCGACTCAATTTGGGCAGACCAAAGAACATCTTTCACTGCATGGATGGTCGTCCAGGCGCAGTCGATGTTTGTCTCAGTGTGTCTCTGGAGGGAGCAGACCGTAGATCACAGAGTCCCACGTCATGGAGCTGCTCGGGATGAACCTCAACAAAAAGCACTGTACCTTCCTCCAGACTTCCTTTGCAAAGGCACATTCCAGAAGGAGATGTGTGACAGTCTCATTGCCCCAACAGTTGCTTCAAGGGCAGCGTGCAGTGACGCAGACAGGCTGATCGTACAAGAAGGATCTCACAGATAGTGCCCTTCTCACCATTGCCTGAAGCATGGTGATCCTCAGATTAAACTTGCTGTCTCCTTTCAATGGTAGAACTATGGCAACTTTACCTTTTCTGGTCTGAGGCAGTGTGTTTTGAGCATAGTACTGTCCCCTCAGGAAAGAAGTTCTCTGAAGAAGAGCAAAGGAATTCTCCCTGGTGTACTGACCAATATTGATTCCTCAACCAACATTATTAAATGCAGGTTATCCAGTTATTTATTTCAGTTGTGGAAGTTCACTGTATGAAAATTGGTTACACTTCCCACTCTGCAAAAGTCTTTGTTTCAAAACTCGGATGTAAGTTGATTTCGAAGATCTTGCGGAAGGTACTGTATAAACGCAACTTTCTTTTCATTGATTAACACAGTTTGGAATTATTTTAAATACTCAGTCTTAGATTATTTTAAATACTCAGCTACACTCAGAAAATCAGAACTTTTCGGAGAATAACTGAGGGTGGGTTTCTACGTTTCTAGAGTGTCGCCTTTCTTTATAAATGGCTAAGCAGAGGAAATCTTGCCTCTATATTATCAACGGCAGTCAGTGATGGTAAAGGAACTTATATAGGCTGACTGCCAGTTTAATAATTCAGCAGCTTTTCAAATTGTTGATCTTTATCCTTTACTTCCTAAGTCTGACGCTATGTGATACTTGTCAAAAAATAACATTCTGGTGCAGTGTTGTTAACCAAACAGGGAAGTGAGCCTTGAAGTGAGGAAAATGATAACTACTCAAAAGTCAACTAAACTTGGATTATAATGCACTGCAAGAAAAATGCTACTGTTATGGTTTGGAATAGAACATAGAACATAGAACATATAACATAGAACAAAGAACAATACAGCACAGAACAGGCCCTTCGGCCCACGATGTTGTGCCGAACATTTGTCCTAGCTTAAGCACCCATCCATGTACCTATCCACTTGCCGTTGAAAGGTCGCCAATGATTCTGACTCTGCCACTCCCACAGGCAGCGCATTCCATGCCCCCACCACTCTCTGGGTAAAGAACCTACTCCTGACATCCCCCCTGTACCTTCCACCCTTCACCTTAAATTTATGTCCCCGTGTAACACTCTGTTGTACCCGGGGAAAAATTTTCTGACTGTCTACTCTATCTATTCCTCTGATCATCTTATAAACCTCTATCAAGTCACCCCTCATCCTTCGCCGTTCCAACGAGAAAAGGCCTAGCACTCTCAACCTATCCTCGTACGACCTATTCTCCATTCCAGGCAACATCCTGGTAAATCTTCTCTGCATTTATACTCCAAAGTCATGTCGATGAGAAGCAACTGCATTACCATTATAAAATATTGGTTCGCTGTTCAAGGGACACATAGTTGCACTGAGTAAAAAGGGGAGTGATACAGTCATGGTAATGTCACTGGGCTTGTAATCCATAAACCTCAGGTTAATGCTGTAGGAGCAGACAGTGAAATTTAAATTCAATGAAATCTACAAAAAAGACTGGGTCTGTCAGTGGAACTCTACTCAACACCACATGGTTCACTATTGCACTTTCTTACCTGGTCTGGCCGACATGTAACTCCAGACCCACAGAAATGTGGTTGACTCTAAACTGCCCCTCTGAGCAATTAGGGATGGGAAATAAATGCTGGCTTGGTCAGTGATATCCAGACCCTGCGAATGAACAAATGAAAAGTTGAAGCTTTCTGTATGCAACAGAATCTGCTCTTCGAGTGCAATATCTTTGACCTGTAAAAGGCAGCAAAAAATGTCAACTTTAGAATTAATGTGAAGAAGTAAATCACCTGTGACAATAAATCCTTTGATTCTTTTTCACATGTTATAAATCCATAGCTTTCCTATCCTTCAGATGTAAGAAAGACTTGCATTTATATTGTACTTTTCATGACTACATGAGATCTGGAGGCCCTGACATCTAATGAAGTATAGCCAAAGTATGGTTGTCATTGTAATGTTGGAAAAGCCAGGCCAATCTGTGCACACACCAAACTCTCACAAACAGCAGTGTGGTAATACCAGATAATCTGTCTTTCTGATGTTATTCAAGGAATAGATTTTGTCCCAGTCACATCTTTTCTTTGAAATGTTTTTTGCCTCATCATTCATGGGAGATGGGCATTGCTGGACAAGCATTTATTGCCCGTTCCTAGTTGTCCTTAAGAAGATGGTGGTGAGATGACATCTTGAACCCCTACGGTTCATGTGCTGTATGTAGACCCACTGTATCATTTGGAAGGGAGTTCTATGATACCCTAGGATCTCATACATCCTTCTCAGTAGGCAGATGGCAGTCTCATGTGAGAGACAGTATCTCTGACAGTCCAGCACTTTCTCAGTGCTGCCCGAGAGTGGAGGTTAAACACAGAACAGTGTAATTTAGGGGGAGAGGGTCTATTCACTGGGCCACTGCTAATGCTCCAAGACAGTTGGAGCAAGATAGCTGTATCTTGAACAATTCCCATCAAGAATCATATTGCATTTGAAACATTATAGTTTTAGGGCTAAAGGGATGAAAAGATGTGGGCCTTTGGACTTATGTCTCATCATCCAACTCAGATACTGAGTTAAATCTTCCTGCTCTCACCTTAAAAATATGCCCTCTAGTTTTAAACCCCTACCCTCGGGAAAATACCTTGACTATTTGCCTTATCCATGTCCCTTAGGATTCAATAAAGTTCTATAAGGTCACCTTTCAACCCCACACTCCCGTGGTAAAAGGTCACAGGGTATTGAACCTTTACCCATGAACATATTGAATGCTGGAGAAAGTTCAAAGGACTGAAAAACCTTGTCCTGTTCCTACTTTCAATATTTCTATGCTACCTTAGTTCCTTTCTCCACAGAAGCTGCAAGAACTGTTGAGTCTCTCCAGCACATTCAGTTTTTTTTATATTTCAGATCTCCAACGTCAGCTGTCTATTGGCACAAAAACAGGAATTTCTGGAAACGCTCTGCAGGTCTGGCAACAACTGTGGAGAGAAATCAGATTTAACATTTCGGGTTGAGTGGGCCCTCCTCAGACCTGCTGTCTATTGACACCGGGCATCTAAAGGAGAGAAAAAAAACTCCAAGTTCCATCATTCCTCACCTCAAAAGAATAGAAACTGTAAAAGAAATTCTTGGTCCTGAAACTTTCCCTTTTACAGGTAGTGTAATAGAATCCAATTTCCCCTCACTCAAGGAAGTCACAATCTGGCAGCGCCAGAGACCCGGGTTCAATTCCCGCCTCAGGCGACTGACTGCGTGGAGTTTGCACGTTCTCCCCGTGTCTGCGTGGGTTTCCTCCGGGTGCTCCGGTTTCCTCCCACAGTCCAAAGATGTGCGGGTCAGGTGAATTGGCCATGCTAAATTGCCCGTAGTGTTAGGTAAGGGGTAAATGTAGGGGCATGGGTGGGTTGCGCTTCGGCGGGGCGGTGTGGACTTGTTGGGCCGAAGGGCCTGTTTCCACACTGTAAGTAATCTAATCTAATCTAAATCACAGGAACTTTGATGATTTGAGCTTTAGCTTTGCTGATTTGGGTGCAGGTTACATCAGAAACAAACGAAAGTGTGCAATTTGAGCCTGGGCTGATTTGTAAAATAGACAGAAATTCTTCCAGCTGATCCATTCCTTGTCTGCTCAAATGGTCAGGAAAGTACAAGTCACCAGTTACAATTGACTCTTTTAATTTCTTGAAAGGTTCCACAGTAAAAAGGCAGCTGGAGATTGCTGGCAGGAATTAGAAGAGAGGGATTTTGTGTCACCCAGAAAGCTTCAAATGACACAGGATGAACAGAAATAGTCCATTTGGCTCCATTGTTCTGTTCATGCCCCAGTCTCTGCCCACACCTCTATGTCTAAACTGATGATGGAGAGAGAAGCAGAGATGCAAAAGGTTTTGAGGGAAGAAGTGCAAAATTCTGGACATTTAAGAGTACAGATCATTTGCACTGCCTCTTCCAAGAGCAATAGAGAATATATAATGATAAAATTAAATGTTCGAATTTGCTTCCCACTGTAATTGATGGAGCTGAGATCTTGTTACTGTGCTGGTCTACAGTATAAAACACAATTTTCAGTTGAAGTATGTCTATGCTGCAAATTCTCTTGTCAGTTTGACTAATTTCTTTAAGTCTTATCTCTCTTAATATTCTTCTCAACTCATATAAGATAGGGGGGAGTAAAATTAATGTACTGAAAAAGTACCTGTATGTAATGATGTATGGATTTCTGTAGCTGTAGAAGCTGTCAGTCCTTTGGCTTCAAGATAAGTTAAGAGCGATTCTTTTCATTTGACTTTTCATCTATTATCACGAAAGTGACTGTTAAGTATATCAAATACATGAAAGAGGGGCTTTATTAACCAAATTAAAGAAGTCCTCTTTACTTTCTGCCAACATAACTGTATTAATCATTTATTCACTTCAAAGTTCTACTCTTTTCACTTCTTTTACTTAAAGTGAAATCGGAAGATGCTGGTGGTTTTATGAAGGCCCGTTATCCAAATGCTATGTGAGATACTGCAGCCTCATTTACCCTCTTCCGTTCTTCCCCCTGGGGATATTGACTTTAATCTGGGTCACTGTTCTGGATGCATTTTGGCTGAGCATGTATTCTTCACTGAAGAAGGGCTTATGCCCACAATGTTGACTCTCTTGCTCCTTGGATGCTGCCTGACCTGCTGAGCTTTGTCCAGCTCCACACTTTATCAACTCTGACTCTCCAGCATCTGCGGCCCTCACTTTCTCCAAGGTATTCTTCACTGGCAAGAGTCTGGTCCTCTTCATTGGTAAGCTTAGCCCTGTCTTTGCACCCCATTCCCTTACACTTTCTAACAGGTCAATCAGCTCCCTTGGGATTCTTCCACAGTTCTGTTCAACCATTGCTGATCTCCACCTTGACTCTCATTTCTCCACATCATAGAATCCCTACAGTTGGAGACAGGCCACTGACCCTCCAAAGAGTAACCCACCCAGACCCATTCTCCGACCCTACATTTACCCCTAACTAATGCACCTCACTTACACATTCCTGAACACCATGGGCAACTTAGCATGGTCAATTCACCTAACCTGCACATCTTTGGGTTGTTTGTTGGGTGTGGGGATTAGGGGGGTGGTGGTGGTGGTGGGGGGTGGGGGGGGAGGAAGTCCAGACAGACACAGAGAGAATGTGCAAACTCCATAGAGAGAGTTGCTCAAGGATGGAATCAAACCCGTGTCCTTGGCCCTGTGAGGCCATAGTTCTAACCACTGGGTCACCGTGCCACCACGTTTTGCTCATTATCCCACTGAACTACAATTAATTACTGCAGCAGTGGACAAGTTGCTCTTGCACGGAACCAGCATCGACACTATGGGCAAAATAGCCTCCTTCCATGCTGTAACCATTGTACATTTCTGTAATTCACCCTTGCTCTACATTCCCCACCACAGGCTATCTTTTCCCTTATCTACCCAGTTATCCTAGAACAAATAAAGCTCTTCAATGGCTTTCCCGCCTCACCAGTTTTGGAGGATACACCCTTGATCTGATTGAACTTTTGTGATACCTGTTAAGAACGTGAACCTTAGGGAGTCAGTTAGTTCAGTCAGCTGGATGGCTGGTTAGTGATGTACTGTGACGCCAACACCAGCTGAGGTTACCATGAAAGTCATTCCTCCTCAGCCTCACTCCTCACCTGATGACTCTCAGATTAAATTCACCAACAACTATCCCTCTCTAATGACGGTGTGGTAACCCTCAGGTTAAATTCACCAACAACTACCCCTCTCTAATGATGGTGTGGTAACCCTCAGGTTAAATTCACCAACAAATACCCCTCTCTAATGAAGGTGTGGCAACCCTCAGGTTAAATTCACCAACAACTACCCCTCTCTATTGAGGGAGTGGTAACCCTCAGGTTAAATTCACCAACAACTACCTCTCTCTAATGAGGGCATGGGATGATGGCATTGATTTGTTTTATTTTAATATATTCCTTTGTGGGATTTGGGCATCGCTGGTCAGGCTAACATTTATTGCCTGGCGGGCAGTTAACAGTCAACCACATTGCTGTGGAGCTGGAGTCACATGTTGGCCAGACCAGGTAAGTTTGTCAGTTCCCTTCCCTTAAGGATATTAAAGAAACAGATGGGGTTTTCCTGACAATTGAACATGGTTTATTCTTGGTTCCATTTTTTTTCATTCAAACTCAACCTTCATAGGATTTGAACCCAGGTCCCCAGGATATCTGAATTAATAGTGACAATCCCACTAAGCTATTACCTCCCATCCTAGCACCTAACCACTACTGCTACTATAAATGTAACACATTCTCCTGATCTTTTACAAGTACATTAATCTATTCCTTTCAAGAGGGTTAGCTCTCCTGTTGAGCAACTTAAGTGGGAGAATCATTCAGAGCTTTTGAGTTTGGGGGAATCAAAGGTTATTCCTAATGCTGTGTGATATTGCAGGTGAGCAATCTTTGCAAATTCATTTGTAGGATGTGGGTGTCAATAGCAAGGCCAACATTTATTGTTTATCCCAAATTCTGCTTGAGATGGTGGTGAGTTGCCATTTTGAATACAGATGAGTGACTTACTCAACCTTTTTCATGATTGCCCACTGTGTTGGCTCAGCCCAGGTAAAGATGTCAATAACTATATTCAAGGCTGAGATAGACAGATCTTTAACAACGACAGGAATCAAGGGGGAAAGGCAGGAAAGTGGAGATGAGGATTATCAGATTGGATATGAACTCCAGGAATGGCTGGGTAGACTTGATGGGCTGAACGGCCTACTCCAGTTCCTGATGGTCTTGGCACTTCCATCCTTAAAGGACACACATGAACGAGATGGGTTTTAAGTAACAGTTCATTAGTTATAAGGTCTCGATGACATATACCAGTTGCTTCTACAAATTGCAGATTTATCAAATGAAATTTAGAATTCCATAGTGGGATTTGAACTTACATCTCCAGCATCTTAATCCAGGGCTTTGAATATTTAGTACCATGACCATCTTGCCACTGTACCCCTTTGTTCTGAAGGCTGTTGTAGTGCTCCAAGCTAGAACATCCTTTGGAGGGAAAATTTGATCCACTCTTTATTCAGAAATGCAATAACCTTGAAAATGGAAGGTTTGCACCTGGGCTCTGCACAATTTAATTTTATGATGAACTTGTTGATCTAAAAGTATCAGTTCTCAAGGAATAGGAGTGAAAGTAGACCATTCAGCCCCTCACGTCTGCTCTACCATTCAACAGGAACATAGCTAATCTTCTACCTCTGCCATTTTTCTACAGTACCTTCCTGTCTCTTGATTTCTTTAATCTCTAGGCTCTGACTCTTTGGGTCTGAATTGCATTCAGATATTGAGCATCTGTGCATTAAGTTCAGAGGCTTTTAAAAATAATGCCTGTTTAAAGAAAAATCAATGAACAGTTTTCACATGAAATAATCGAGAAACTCCCATGTCCCAATGTGTGTTTTATTTCCTTTTTTGTTCCGAGTTTTCCATCTATGGGATCTGACTTTCACCTTTCACTGCTGCCCCTTGCCTGAGGCGTGGTCACCCTCAGTTTATTCTCAGCACCAGTCATCTCTCTCCATGAGAGACAGCAGCCCCGTGGTCCTCTGGGACGATGGAGACTTTTGGTTAATGTTTTGCTGACTGGGGTGAAGGGCGCAATTGTGGACAGGACAGGACAGGACACTCTCTCTCTCAGGAGGAGGGTGTGCATGGGAGCTTTGGCTGCAAGGCAGAGGTGATGGGAAAGGGAATGAAAATCAGGAAAGGGATTTAGCTAAGGGAGACTGTTAAATTGATCGCTGCCACCATCTGGTTCCTTAGTTAACGGTTAACCCGAGCAGCTGCTCCACCGCACACTGCACGAGCTAAGTAGCTGCATCTTGCCGTTTATAGACTTTGCTTCACATTAAACCCTGATAGCCCTGAAACGCTTTGCCAAATTTGCATTGTTCCCATAACATCGTGCCAGTGAAAGAACAGGAATGTTCCAGCTGCCAGGCCTGAACCTAAGTGCATCTTGCACTTTTCTAGCCCATTGTATTCAATGGCAACTTGCTTTTCATTTTACAGGTACTATACAGACAGCAGCTATTGTGCTGGTGTATCTTCACTTGGTGTTGAGTTGCAGGCAGGATTATTGCATTTCTATGACGCCTATAGCAAAGTAAATAAGCATACTTCACAGGAGTATTATCGGACAAAATATAACACTGAGCCACATAAAGAGCTATAAGGGCAGGTGCGCAAACCTTCGTCTATGGTATTTAGGAGCCTTTAAAGGAAAATAGAGAGATCTAAGGATAGAATTCTAGAGCTTAAGGTTTCAACAAATCTTTTCAAACATCACTTCAATTTTCACAACATTGTGAATTGTGCTCCTTCCTTTTGTATTTATTTTCTAATCAACCTATTGAGGGACGGACGGTATTGCGTACCCGGTGGACAGTAGGTCATAGAGTCATGGAGATGTACAGTTTGGAAACAGACCCTTCGGTCCGACCTGTCCATGCCGACCAGATATCCCAACCCAATCTAGTCCTATTTGGCAACAGTATTTACTGTGGGAAAGGATATGGAAGATATAGACTGTAGGGAAATAGATGGTGACATCTTGCAAAATGTCCAGATTACAGAGGAGGAAGTGCTGGATGTCTTGAAACGGTTAAAGGTGGATAAATCCCCAGGACCTGATCAGGTGTACCTGAGAACTCTGTGGGAAGCTAGAGAAGTGATTACTGGGCCTCTTGCTGAGATATTTGTATCATCGATAGTTATAGGTGAGCTGCCGGAAGACTAGAGGTTGGCAAATGTGGTGCCACTGTTTAAGAGGGGCAGTAAAGATAAGCCAGAGAACTATAGACCGGTGAGCCTGACCTCAGTGGTGGGCAAGTTGTTGGAGGGAATCCTGAGGGACAGGATGTACATGTATTTGGAAAGGCAAGGACTGATTCGGGATAGTCAACATGGTTGTGCGTGGGAAATCATGTCTCTCAAACTTGATTGAGTTTTTTGATGAAGTAACAAAGAAGATTGATGAGGGCAGAGCAGTAGATGTGATCTATATGGACTTCAGTAAGGCGTTCGACAAGGTTCCCCATGGGAGACTGGTTAGCAAGGTTAGATCTCATGGAATACAGGGAGAACTAGCCATCTAGATACAGAACTGACTCAAAGGTAGAAGACAGAGGGTGGTGGTGGAGGGTTGTTTTTCAGACTGGAGGCCTGTGACCAGTGGAGTGCCACAAGGATCGGTGCTGGGTCCTCTACTTTTTGTCATTTATATAAATGATTTGGATGCGAGCATAAGAGGTACAGTTAGTAAGTTTGCAGATGACACCAAAATTGGAGGTGTAGTGGACAGCGAAGAGGGTTACCTCAGATTATATCAGGATCTGGACCAGATGGGCCAATGGGCTGAGAAGTGGCAGATGGAGTTTAATTCAGATAAATGTGAGGTGCTGCATTTTGGGAAAGCAAATCTTAGCAGGACTTATACACTCAATGGTAAGGTCCTAGGGAGTGTTGCTGAACAAAGACACCTTGGAGTGCAGGTTCATAGCTCCTTGAAAGTGGAGTAACAGGTAGATAGGATAGTGAAGAAGGTGTTTGGTATGCTTTCCTTTATTGAGTACAGGAGTTGGGAGGTCATGTTGCGGCTGTACAGGGCATTAACCTTGGCTCCTGCTCAGAGGTGGGGACACTACCACTCCTCCACAAGAACATGTGAACTGTGGATTTTGCGAAGAATTGATAGCACCAGACAATTAATTATGTTTCAAATGTTTTCGTTGGCATTCATCTAATGGCCAACATTTTCACAAAAATACTATGATTCCACCCTATCTATCCATATTTAGTTGACAATCTCATCATCCTAGTCTCCCTGCCATAGGAAAGATAAGATCATAAGACATAGGAGTCCATTGAGTCCACTCTGCCATTCAATCATGGCTGATGGGTATTTCAACTCCACTTACCCGCACTCTCCCCATAGCCCTTAATCCCTTGCGAGATCAAGAATTTATCAATCTATGCCCCAGCCTCCACTGCGCTCTGAAAGGTGTTGTTAAATTTGAGAGGGTTCAGAAAAATTCACAACGATGTTATCAGGATTGGAGGGTTTGAGTTGTAGGGAAAGGCTGAATAGGCTGTAGTTATTTTCCCTATAGCATCAAAGGCTGAGGGGTGACCTTATAGACATTTATAAAATCATGAGGGGCATGGATAGGGTGAACAACCAATGCCTTTTTCCCAGGATATGGGAATTCCAAACTAGAGGGCCTAGGTTTAATTTGAGAGGGGACAGATTTAAAAGGGACCTGGGGAGGGGGATCCTTTCCACACAGAGGGTGGTGTGTGTATGGAATGAGCTGCCAGAGGAAGTGGTGGAGGCTGGTATGATTACATTTAAAAGGCATATGGATGGGTACATGAATAGGAAGAGTTTAGAAGGATAAGGGCCAAATGCTGGCAAACAGGACTAGATCAGTTTTGGATATCTGGTCGGCATGGACGAGTTGGACTGAAGAGTCTGTTTCCGTGCTGTATAGCTTCATAAATCTGGAAGATGTAGCTATATTTCGAACATCGGCTGACCTGCCCATGTTATATTCCTGCCCGTGTTGTATTGATACTGTTTAAAATAGACGGGCAAATTGCCTGCAGGAGCAGCAGCAACAGGAACTGAGAGTCGGAAGGTGGCTCCAGCTCAAACCAGTAACTCCATCTTGGGGTGAAGTCTCAGTGACCACAGAAAATGCAGAGCAAACCTGGCGTGTACTCGTCCCCTGAGAGAAACACCATAGCGATTAGCGAGATGTATTAGAACCCCACTTCCCTCAGAGAAAGGAGTACATTGAAGCCTGTCTACTGCACCAAGCGATAACCCATTAGCCTCAAAGGAAGTAGCAGCAGTGATTGACCAGAGAGAGGGAGTAGAATACAAAAGAGTGCAGTTATTAGGTCAGGATGGGGTAGATGGGTAAATATGGCTTAGCTTGAGCAGGCAGGAAGGAACCATTCCTCTTGGGGTAGAGATCAATGACCATGGGTTGTGGATTTAAAGTCACGGGTGGAGCTTTAGGTGGGATGCAAGGAAAATATTTTTTTCACCCAGAGGAATCTGGAACTCGCTGCCTGTAAGAGTGGGAGAGGCAGAAACCCTCATAATATTTCAGAAATGTTTAGATGTACACATGTGACAACCAAGGTACACAAGGCTATGGACCAAGTGCTTGAAAATGGGATTACATTAGGTAGTTGTTCTTGACTGGCACAGACTCAATGGACCAAAGGGCCTTTATTTATCTTGTAAAAGATGAGGTTTGCCTTCTCTTCAGTGTGGGTGATTCAGCAGTGATCTAACTGAGGTGCTTATCATGATTAAAAATGTTCATAAAAGACAGAGAGAGTCTGTTTTATCTGGTACAAAACAAAGGGGCATTAACCATTAAATTAGGACAATGGTTGCTCAGGATTGATGCCAGGCAACACTTCTTCATGCCAAGATCAGACTGGCATCTAGTATCGTCTTCCCCAATCCCCGATCAACTGAACTTAATTAAGTTTTGCTCTTCGAGATGGTAGGAGTCTGAAGGAATGGAGGAATAAGTTTGAGGTGCTAAAGAGACAATTGGCAATAGTCATTATTACAAAAATTGGCTTTCAATAACATATTGCTTTAATTGGAGTTAAATTGTTTCAGGGCAGTGAAGGGTGGTGTGGCCCTGAAAATCCAATGCTTTTTCTGTCATTCACTGTTAAAACCACTTACCTTTCACTGCGCTCTAACCTCTTCATCTGCAGCACTGGCATTGAGGACTGGGAAGGTGCATTGATATAAGGTTTTACCAGTTAATCTCAGGGACCAGCTCAAAGACATAGCACACCCGATGTGAGGACAGTCAAGTTCAAGTGAATACACTGGACAAAAGGAGCTACATGTGAACCTTAGGGATCTGTCAGATGCAGGAATGATGATACAATGACATAATAGTTACATCACTGGACGACCAATCCGAGAGAGCCAGGCCAGTGCTCTGGGCATGTGCGTTCAAATCCTGCCATGACAACTGTTAGAATTTAAATCCAGTTAAAGCAACCAGTAATTGAAAGGCAGTGTTTGTAACAGTGACTATTGCCGATTGTAATTATAAACCCATCTGATTCATTAATGTCCTTACCTGTTCGAACCTACATGTGACGCCAGACCCACAGCAATGTGATTGTCTCTTGACTGATCTCTGAAAGGACAGCAAGGCAGGTTGACTCTGATTGATCAGGGCGTTGGCATGGGAAATGAAGCAGCAAATACTGTCATTTATTTGGTTATGTTGAAACAGTTGCAATACATGTACGCAATTTCTGTCTGCAAAGAACAGGGCACTGTGTAGTAATGAATGTGGCTCCTTTGTAGGTTGGTTGGCTCAGTTGGCTGGACAGCTGGGCTTTGCAATGAAGGATTCTCCTTCTCAATCGTTTCCTCACCTGAGATGCACTGACCCTCAGGTTAAACCACCACCAGTCGTCTCCCTGTAATGAAAGAACAGTCCTATGGTCTGATAAGATTAAAGCACCATTTTGTTTAACATAGCTCCTCTCATGCAGTGTAAATGTTGTTGTATTTCCTCTTGAACTGATATTCTTGCAAATTATCCTGATGGCTGCAAGATGAAAAGCTTCAACAAAATGTGTTTTTTTTTCCAGCAATAATCAAGGTATTTTTTTAATGGGATGAGGGCGTCGCTGGCCAGGCCAGCAATTATTGCCCATCCCTAATTACCCAGTGAGCAGTTAGAGTCAACCACATTGCTGTGTGTCTGGAGTCACATGTAGGCCAGACTGGGTAAGGATGGCAGTTTCCTTCCCGAAAGGATAGTAGTGAACCGAATGTTTACTTTTTCCCCAACATTTGACAATGGATTCAGGGTCATCATTAGACTCCTAATTCCAGATTTTTATTGAATTCAAATTTCACCATCTACAGTGGCAGAATTCGAACATGAGTCGCCAGAATATTACTTGGGTCTCTGCATTAACAGTACGGCAGTAATGCCTTTAGACCCTTGCCTTCCCTCTCTATTACCCTCTGATTGTTAGTCAAATGCTGTGACCAAAATGAAAGCAAATTTCATTCCTGACAAAGATTGTGATAGTTCTTAGTAGACCAAAGCTGCGATTGTAACTGTGTTCTACGGGATAGCACCGAACTTACAGTGCAATGAGAAGCTTCCTACGAACCTAGATTTGGAGCAGGGCTCCCTACTGGTCCCCTCGCTGTATCCCTGCAGCCTAGCGCCAGCACCTTTAGCTCTGGGGAGCAGAAGATGTAGATGTGGAGTTTTGGGTTGACAAGAAAGCTCTCTGGGGAGCTGAAGTACCAGTGCCTGTTCGAGCAGCTGGCAAAAAGATTAACTGGTACAGCACGAGACCTCATGAATACTTTATACTCCATCTCAGCGTTGACTCTAGCTGTCTGGCGCTCTTGTCTCAGCATGTAACTGAAACAGGGCTGGTGTAAAACCAGAATATCATCCCAAGTCCCATCGGAAGATTTCAAAATCAAAAATTCCAGGTATCTCACAGGAAGTAGCAAAAAGCACAGATAGATTTAAGGGAAGCTGGATTAACATATGAGAGATGGAAGGGGATGGAAGCTGGGGCTCATATTGTGAGTTGAAGAGTGATATGGGGAGCCTCATGCAGAGTCTCTAGCCCCAACCAGCTGAGCCAAATGGCCTGCATTAATTTCTACTTGAAATATACCTATCCCTGGAATGCACTGCCTGCAAATATGTTAGGCAGGGGTCAGTTGAAGTATTTAAGAGGTGCTTGAATAGGAAGAATGTATAATGTGACTGGGCAAAGAACATAAGAGCTAGGAGCAGGAGTAGGCCATCTGGCCCTTAGAGCCTGCTCCGCCATTCAATAGATCATGGCTGATCTTTCCCTGGACTCAGCTCCACTTACCCACCCGCTCACCATAATCCTTAATTCCTTTACTGTTCAAAAAATCTATGATCTGGAAGGTCAGCTTAGGAGTTGAATGGCCTCTTTCAGTGCTGGAAGTGGAATCATAGAATCCCTACAGTGTGGAAACAGGCCCTTCGGCCCAACAAGTCCACATCAACCTCTGAAGGATAACCCAGACCCTTTCCCCCTACCCTATATTTTCCCCGAGTAAGACACCAAACCTATACACCCTGAACACTGTGGGCAATTTAGCATGGCCAATTCACCTAACCTGCACATCTTTGGACTGTGGGAGGAAACCAGAGCACACCCACGCAGACATGGGGAGAACATGCAAACTCCACACAGAAAGCCACCTGTGACTGGAATCAAGCCCAAGTCCCTGGCCCTGTGAGGCAGCAGTGCTGACCACTGAGCCACTGTGCCACCCTTTAAGAGATTGGCTCTTCGCTGCCTGTTTGCATCAACTTCACTTCAGGACAGTTCTAACACTGGGAAAGAAACCCCAAAAGGTTTCCTGTTGTTCTACCCTTTGCAAACAGCACTGGGTTGCTGTAATTGGTCACTCTGGAATGGATGACACCTCAACTACCACCTCATTTTCAAATGGGGACTTCTCTCTTGAACAAGTTGGAACAGCATCAGCAGACTAGAGTGGTGCTTTCCTGGCCGCTAATGTTTTGAAGATGGGAGCTGGTTGGGGAGCTGACTAGAAGGGAATGGAGTAAGGAGTCACATGTGACAGATCTGGCTCTCACGCGCACACGCACACAACTCACTGCATTTAAGTTAAAAATCACACAACACCAGATTATAGTCCAACAGGTTTATTTGGAAGCACTAGCTTTTGGAGCACTGCTTCTTCAACAGGAGCAGTGCTCCAAAACCTAGTACTTCCAAATAAACCTATTGGACAAAACCTGGTGTTGTGTGATTTTTAACTTTGTATAACCCAGTCCAACACCGGCATATCAAAATCATGGCATTCAAGAAAGTAACGCTCCAACAAGCAGCAAGAAATGCTCCTCTCTTTGCGTTCAAGTCTTCCAAAATTTTCATTCGGGGAAGCATCTATGTTTGTGGACACAGACTCCCAGAGTACACACTGGGGAACACTTTAGCCGTGTAGTTGCAGAGAAGAAAAATGAATTAACTTTCAATGATCTTGAGCTGCAGCAAACTAATGTAATTAAATTTTATTAATCAGGGCTCCAAATCCTTGTGATTTAAGGAGAGATTAAATAAGTCACGTACACTTGCTTAGGATGCCTCTTTGTAAAGACAAGAGAGGAGATAGACAGACTGTGTCTTATGTCCCTGTGTGGAATGTCTAACAATTAGTCCAACTGAAAATTCTCCCTCCAGAGTAATAAGTTGAAAAGTTAGGGAGTGTTGAGTTTGCTTTTTTCTGTGAACAAGCAAGTGAGATTGCAGATTAAACCAAATTTGCATCTGTCTGTCAGTCAAATGCACCAGTGAGGGAAAGAACTTTGCTTTCAGAGGATGAGTGCAGTGTTCCAAATTAAATGCATTGTGTCCCCTTCACCCATCACCAATGAGCTCACTGACCCACTTCTCATTCCAGTAAGAAACTGCAGAGAGTTATGAACACAGCCTAGTCCATCACGCAAGCCAAACTTTCATCAATTGACTCCATCTACACTTCTCCCTGCTTCAGAAAGGCAGCCGATATCATCAAAGACTCTTCTCACCCCAGTTATAGTCTCTTCCAACCTCTTCCATAAAGCAGAAGATACTAAAGTTTAAACACACGTAGCAACAGATATGAGAGCAGCTTCTTCCCCGCTGAGTGAACCGGGAGACAGTGAGGACTGCAGATGCTGGAAAGTTCAGAGTCAATAAAGTGTGGAACTGGAAAAAGCACAGCAGGTCAGGCAGCATCAGAGAAGCAGGAGAATCAACGTTTCAGGTCAGGACTTTTCTCCAGCTCTACACTTCATCGATTCTGAATGGACCTCTCGCATTTCAAACCTAATGTTGATCTTGCTCTCTGTATACCTTCTCTGCAGCCGTGACATTGTATTCCTTGTCTCTGTTCCATGAACTTTGTATGATGTGACCTGCGTGCTCTGCCTGCAAAACAGAACTTTTCACTGTACTTCGATACATGTGACAATAGTAAATCAAATCATAATCAAATGACATCTTCGATTTTGAAATGTGGATCTTTGCTTTTCTAGACCTCCCTATCCCTGCAAACACTCCCCAAGCCCACAAACCTCTCCTCCTCCACCCTGCCACCTATGCGCTACCATTCCTTAAGACCCCGGTGTCCCTCTGCCTCTGGTCTTATGCATGCATCTCTCGTATAAATCACTTTGCCATTTATACCTGTGCCTTCAGTTACCAAGGTCCGAAGCTCTGGTATATCCCCAGCAAACTTCTCAGCCTTTCTTTTTCTTCCTTTGAGATGTTCCTTAAAACTGACTTCTTTGGCCAAATATTTTGACTAGCTGTCCGAAAAATCACCTTGTGTGGATCAGTGTCAAATCTTGCTTGTGTGAGGTGCCTTACATTAAAAGTGATGTATAAATACCAGCACTAGTTGTTTCTCAGAAGTCAGACAACTTTGATCAATAGAAAAACGAGAGCTCAGAAAGAGGCCGCTCAGCCCAACATGTCTATGCCAGTTTATTAAAGTGGCCGGCCATTCTAATCCCACTTTTCAGCAGTTGGTCCATAGCCTTGCAGGTGACAGTGTTCTTTATTTTAACTGCAAAGAGGTAAGTTAGAAAACCCATGCTGAAGCTTTGCATTCCACTAGTACTATAATATAGTTTAGATTATCTATAGTATGGAAACAGGCCCTTTGGCCCAAAACGTCCATACCGACCCTCCAAAGAGTAACCCGCTCGCCTACATTTACCCCTGACTATGGGCAACTTACTTAACCTGCACATCTTTGGATTGTGGGAAGAACCCCACACAGGCACAGGGAGAACATGCATAGACAGTCGCCTGAGGCAGGAATCAAACCTGGGCCCCTGGCACTGTGAGGCAGCAGTGCTAACCACTGAGCCACCATGCCAACTTGAATGTTTATTTATGCCAATGTTTTCTTCATCCTAAACCCTAGCCTCACTATGGCCTGGGTTGTTTTCTTTCCTTACATTCCTTGCACTGTGATGGTGACCTGATGGAATACTGGATTGGAGACCGGAAACCCCGAGATTTACAATGCCGTGGGCTTCGCTCAGAGCATTACAGATTCCCTACAGTGTGGAAGCAGGCCATTCAGCCCATCGAGTCCACACTGACCCTCTGAAGAGCATCCCATCCAGACCCATGGTCTGGCTGACAAATGACTCCAGGCCAATGACAATGTGGTTGCCCTTTGTCCAACTTGGAATTGATACATGTCTACACTGCCTGCCTGAACGATAAAGAGAAAATTAATTCACAGGATTCAACTGAGAAATGATTCATTGACCATTTTACAGGCGTACAGAGACACATGAGCACCCAGCATGCTTTGTGGCTTGCACACAGCAGTTCTGCACTGGATGTGTGTCACCTCCCTTGTTTATAAATGCTGGGCATTAGACCCTTGCACATGCAAACTAGGAACTTAACAACACTTCCTGAAATTGCATTGCCAATTAACATACATAGGCTATTCTGTCCCTCAAGCCTATCCCACCAATCATTAAAATGGTGGTTGCTCTGTTCTGGCCTCAATTCAACTTTTGGAACCCCAACAGTGTTGAAAGACACCATTTGGCCCATCACATCCACACTGTCCCTGCGAAGGAACATCCCACCCGCCCCTTCATTACCCATGACTAATCCGCCAAACCTGCATATGTTCGGACTGTGGGAGGAAGCCAGAAAAAAATCTCACAGAGATGGGGAGAATGTGCAAACTCCACACAGACAGTCACCCAAGGTGGAAATCAAACTCAGCACCCTGGTACTGTGAGGCAGCACTGCTAACCACTGTGCCACTCTGTCTTACAACTGCTCACTGCCTTGTTACTTAAAAATCTCTGTCTCTTTCTTAAAAATGATTCAAAATGCTGCCTCCACTGCTCTCTGTTGAAGGGACAAGATTTATACACATTGAGAAGCAAATGGACTGATTAGTGATACACAGCATGGTTTTGCGCAAGGTAGGTTGTGCCTGACTAACTTGATTGAGCTTTTTGAGGCAGCAATGAAGATGATTCAGGGAAAAGCAGTTGATGTTGTCAGCATGGACTTCAGTAAAGCCTTTGACAAGGTCACTCATGGCAGACTGGTACAAAATGTAAAGTCACATGGTATCGGGGGTAATCTGGCAAGATGGTCACAGAGCTGGCTTAGTCACAGGACACAGAGGGTAGCGGTGGAAGGATGCTTTTCAGAATAGGGGGGTTGCAACTAGTGGTGTTCCACAGGGAACAGTGCTCGGACTCTGCTGTTTGTGATCTACATAAATGTTTTGGAGGAAAACATAGCTGGTTTAATTAGTAAGTTTGTGGATGATACAGAGGTAGGTGGAGTTGTGGATAGTGAGGAGGATTGTCAGAGGATACAGCAGGATATAGATCAGTTGGCGGTATTGGTTAGAAAAATGTCAGATGGAGTTTAGTCCAGACAAATGTCAGATGATGCATTTTGGAAGGTCAAGTACAGGTGGAAATTATACAGTGAATGGCAGAGCTCTTCAGAGTATTGATATGCAGAGAGATCTGGGTGTTCAGGATCACAGATCACTGAAGGTGGCAACACAGGTAGATCAGGTAGTACAAAAGGCCTATGGCATACTTGCCTTCATTGGAAGGGGCATTAACTAAAGGATAGATGAGTTATGCTGCAGCTTTATAGAACTTCAGTTTGTCCATATTTGGAATTTTGCACACAATTCTGGTCACACTGCCAGAAGGATATGGATGCTTTGGAGAGGGTACAGAAAAGGTTTACCAGGCTGTTGTCTGGAATGAGGGATTTTAGCTATGAAGAAAGTTTGGATAGACTGGGTTTGTTTTCACACAAATGCAGGAGTTTCAGGGGCAATCTGATTGAAGTTTATAAGGTTGTGAATGGCATAGATAGAGTGGAAAGTATTTGGAGGGGTCAATGGTTCAAAATGCAAGGGGGTAGTTTAGATTATTTACAGTGTGGAAGCAGGCCCTTCGGCCTAACAAGTCCACACCGACCCATTGAAGTGCAACCCACCCAGACCCATTCCCCTAACACTACAGGAAATTTAACATAGTCAATTCATCTCACCTGCACATTTTTGGACTGTGGGAGGAAACCAGAGCACAGCCACGCAGAGAATGTGCAAATTCCACACAGTCAGTCGCCTGAGGCGGGAATTGAACCCGGATCTCTGGCACTGTGAGGTAGCAGTGCTAACCATTGTGCCACCGAGATGTGTGAGTCAAGTTTTTCACGCAAAGGATGGTGAGGGCCTGGAACACACTGCCAGATGAGGTGGTGGAAGCAGACACAGTAGCAGCATTTAAGAAGCACCTGGATGAATACATGAACAGGTGGGAAATAGCGGGATATGGATCCTGTAAGTGAAGACAGTTTTAGTGTGGAAGGGCAAAATGCGGTGACACAGACGTAGAGGACCGAAGGACCACCTTAATCACCTTTTAACTGGGTACCTTGCAGAAGGCAATTAAGAGTCAACCACACTGCTGTAGATCTGCGGTCACACCTTGACACACCAGATAAGGAAGCAAATTTCATAGAACATAGAACATTACAGTGCAGTACAGGCCCTTCGGCCCTCAATATTGCACCGACCTGTGGAACCAATCTGAACCATTTAATCTACGCTATTCCATTATCGTCCATACGCCTATCCAATCACCATTTAAATGCCTTTAATTTTGGTGAAGAGAAAGTGAGGACTACAGATGCTGGAGATCAGAGCTGAAAATGGGTTCCTGGAAAAGCGCAGCAGGTCAGGCAGCATCCAAGGAGCAGGAGAATCGACGTTTCGGGCATGAGCCCTTCTTAATTTTGGCGAGTCTACTACTGTTGTAGGCAGCACATTCCACGCCCCTACTACACTTTGAGTAAAGAAATTACCTCTGACATCTGTCCTATACCTATCATTTCTCAATTTAAAGCTATGTCCCCTCATGCTAGCCATCACTATCCAAGGAAAATGACTCTCATTGTCCAACCTATCTAACCCTGATTATCTTATATACCTCAATTAAGCCACCTCTCAACCTTCTTCTCTCTAACAAAAATAAACTCAAGTCCCTCAGCCTTATCTCGTAAGACATTCCCTCCATACCAGGGCAACATCCTAGTAAATTTCCTCTAAACTCTTTCCAAAGTTTTGTACAGCTGCAGCATGATCTCATGGTTCCGAAACTTAATCCCTCTACCAATAAAAGTTAACACACTGTTAGGCTTCTTAACAATCCTATCAACCTGGGTGGCAGCTTTCAAGGATCTATGTACCTATTTCCTTCCTTAAAGGATTTTATTATTATTAATTCATGGAATTTGGGCATCACTAGTTGTAACCGTATTTATTGCCTGTCCCTAATTGCTCTTGAGAAATTGGTAGTGAACTATCCTCTTGAACTGCTGTTCATGTACTATGTGTAGACCCACTCATCAGCACAGATGAGTTGAGTGACAATCTGTGCTGGTTGGTTTGATCACCATTATTGAGAATAGCTTTCAATTCCAGATTGATTATTCGAATGTAAAATTCCTGCTGCTGAGGTGAGGTTTGAACCCTCATCCTACAGCACTAGGATTCCTGAAGAAGGGCTCATGCCCGAAACGTCGATTCTCCTGCTCCTTGGATGCTGCCTGACCTGCTGCGCTTTTCCAGCAACACATTTTCGGCTCTGATCTCCAGCATCTGCAGTCCTCACTTTCTCCTAGAAGATTTTAACCGACTGCGAATCCTCTTACAAGGATGCCTTCCTTGAAGAAGCTCTCTTCCTCCCTCTACAAGGATTTCAGTGAGTCCCTCTCTCACTGCACACCCCAGGTCATCTCCTCTGCCCAGAAGCTCTTCAGCCACGTCCTGAAACAGACTCGCTACCACAGCCACATCTCCTTCCTCAGCACCTGCCTACGGAACCGACTGACCCCGCACGGACTCCAGACTACGTTCAGACCAACATGATTTGGACCCAACCAGGACAACCAGTATCTGCAACAAATCCGAAGCCTCCAACAACAGACCTCCCTCCGGATCCTCCCCTCCACGCTTGCAGCCATGCGCCGCTACCTACATTCCCTGCAATCAGCCCTACCCCAGCTCTGACCAATAAAGGGAACTGTACAAAAAAACTTTCATCATCCTGTGTACCTGCGACTCCATCTTCGAGGAACTAAGATTGTGTGCCTCAAGGTCTCTTTGTTCAGTAGCACTCCCCAGGATCCAAATCTCTCCTGATGGTTGTGTTATTGGGGAATCTCATTGGGGAGGTCAGGTGGAATCCCAGTTTGACACCCTCCTCAATATTATTCTGCATTGACATCGGTGAATATTAAATCCTGGCAGATTGTTGACAATACCGAATTAGATTGAAATTTTCTCCAACTCCACCTTTTACTGATAAGTTGCCTTGTGCTGTTTCCTGATGGTTTCACACTCAGGGTGATTTTCACTCACTTCCTCATGGGTATCGCAACTGCTGGCAAGGCAAGTATTTGTTTCTGATTGCTAATTTCCCTTGAGGGGGTAGTGGTGAGCTGCCTTCTTGAATCATGGTGGACACATGCTATAGGGACACATGTTGTACTGTCAGGGATAGTGTTCCAGGATTTTGGACTATTGATGAAGGCACAAGGATATAGTTAGTCCCCTTCCCCAGTCTGGATGAAGGGTTTCAGCCCCAAACATTGACTTCCCTGCCCCTCGGATGCTGTCTGGTCTGCTGTGCTTTTCCAGCTTCACATCTGTTGACCAAGTCAGGATGGCATGTGGTTCAGAGGGGAACCTGCAGTTGGTGTGTGCCCCTTTGCTTCAAGCTGATGGAGGTCACAGGTTTAGAAGGAACCTGAGTTGTTGCAGTGCATCTTATTGTTCAGAACCCTGCTATCACTGTGGTGCAGGGAGTGAATGTTTGAGTAAATTTTAAGGAATTTGGTGGAGATTTCACTGAATGCAGAATGAATGCCTGGATACTGTTTTCTTCAAAAGATATAGGAAATTCTGTGAAGGAAGGTGGGCGAAGTGAATGGGAACATGGGGAAGAAGCAATAACAGGAATGGTTTGCTCCTTCTTGATCCTGAAGGAAAAATAGCAACTTGCAGCTCGGAGCCCTGAAAGTAATTTCTAAACACATCAGTGTTGGCGGGGAGAGGGGTGGTCGGTTTAAGCTCTTGCCACTCCTCGCTTCTATTAGTGCAGGAAATGCAGAGGTAGTGTTAGCAATGTCAAATATCCAGGGAGTTCTGAGCTTTAACTTGGGACAGCATTAATTGCCAGCCCAATCCACAGCTGTGAGCTGCTATTAATTAGGTTTTAGCTCACTGACCCCCACTGGAACATTCAAACTCTGGGGCCTACGTTAATTAGCTGACCAAAATGAAGATGATTTTACTTGCTCATAAAGCGTCTAGTGCTGATCAGACTGTTAATATGTAGCGTTTTTTTTAATGGTTGTGTTTATGACCAGAGCGTACTGCAAAGAGTGAAGAATGAAGAGTCAAGAGAGTTGCCTGATATTCAGCAAAGAACATAAACAACGCTTGTAAAAATACTCTTTGTGTTAGGATTTTAAACAGGGGAGGGAATCCAACTCACTGGAATGCACGTGATCTCCATTGTACCCACAGTTGTGGCTCAGTTGGTATGAGTCTCACCTTGGCTCTGAAGATTGTGGGTTCAGGTCTCCATCTGGAAACTTAAAACGAATGAAGGAGGTGGGTATTCCAGTGCAACTGTAAGGAGGCACTGTGCTGTTATTTGGGTGAGACCTTCAAACAGGGCTTCGCCTCCTCACTGGACAGAAGCGCTTCCACACCACCATTTGGAGGACAGTGCCCCCTGCTGTCCTGACCAACAAAATCATCATTTGCTGAAAGTAGGTTTTGTCATATTGCTGCTTGTGGGAGCTTGCTGTGTGAAAATTGGCAGCAGCATTTTCAGTGTCCCAAACAATTGCTGCACTTCAGAAGTGCTTGGGGATACCCTGAGAGTGTGAAAAGTGTTAAGTAAATACAAGTGTTTTTTTTTCATTTTAATCTCCATGACATTTTAACAGAATGCTGCTGTTGTTTTATATTTCTCTTAGCTAATTTGAGCAAAGAAGCTTTTAGAGGGGGCCTTCAGGAATTTCCTGAATATACACACACATTGAAATGTATGTTTGACACTAATTGAAACACGGTATGAATCCTTTTTTTCATAAATCGTCATAAAATCATTGAATTTTACAACACAGGAGAAAAACCTACCCAGCCCGTTTAGTCTGTCTCAACTCTTCCAAAATGGCATCCAGTTTAGTCACTTACCTCAGCTTTCATCCCTCACCCCGCAAGAGTGCACTTTTTAACTACGTGTCCAATTGCCTGTGAGAGTTCCCATGTAATCTGATCCTGCCAAGCTTTTATTCACCATAGTCCAGACTATAACAATTCTTTGTGTGAAATAATTTCTTCTCTAGTTCTTTCACTGAGTATTGGGAATCTCTGGCCTTTGGTTGTCAATCGGGAGGAGAAAGTGAGGACTGCAGATGCTGGAGATCAAAGTCGAAGAGTGTGTTGCTGGAAAACACAGCCGGTCAGGCAGCATCTGAGGAGCAGGAGAGTCGACGTTTCGGACATAAGCTCTTCATCAGGCTCTTCATGGCATCTATCCTGTCTTACACACAATGGTTTGCAAATAAAAGGTTTACCCCTGAGCCACATACTGGGAACCTTAGGGAAGGTGATCACATTTGGAAATAAGGGAACATTCTCATGAAGAAATGCAGCCATATTCAAAATCAAATTAGCATCCTTCTTATTTCCTGGCGTCTCCTTATGGTTGGTGGGTTGGAAAGACAAGGCAGATGATAGTTAACCCACTGACCCAAGACTCGATTTATCAGTAATTGCACACACTCAGGGTGAGGGGTGAAAGCTGACCTAAGTGACTAAATTGGACACCCTTTTGGAAGAGCTGACATGGACTAAATGGGCCGAATGGGTTTTTTTCCTCTGCTGAAAAATTCAATGATTTTATGACGATTTATGAAAAAAGAGATCCCTACAGAATTTCAGTTAGTGTCAAACAAACATTTTAATGCATGCATATATTCAGGAAATTCCAGAAGGCGCCTTCTAAATGCGACTTTGTTCAATTTAGTTCAGAGAAAAATGAAGACACAGCAACATTCTGTTAAAATGTCATGGAGATTAAAATTTAAAAAAAACACTGGCATTTATTTAACACTTTTCACAATTTCAGGATTAGCCCAAGCACTTCTGAAATATTTTTGAAGTGCAGGAATTGTTTGGAATATTGGAAATGAGGCAGCCAATTTTCACACAGCGAGCTCCCCATAACAAAGTATGCCAGTTTTGTGACTCTGATCCATCACTGACATGAGCAAGGAGGTGATGATGAACATTAGTTAGGCCAAAGCTGGGGTAGATGTGCAGTTCTGGTCACCAATTTACAGGAAGGATGTGATTACAAGCGAGATATAGCATGTTTCAGCAATAAAGAGAGACTAGATTGGTTGAATTGCTTGCCTGCAAGCAGAGAGGCTCAGGAGGGGTTGGAGATTTTCTTCTGAGGCACGTAGATAAGATAGACAGGGAGAAATGTTTCCCCCTTAGTAGAGGAACCAATAACCCAGGGTACAGTTTTATAGTACAGGAGGTTGGAAGAGGATTTGACAGGTTTGTTTTCATCCAGAGAGTTGTGGGTTTACGGAAATCACTTCTTTGAATTGGTGTGTGAGGCAGGAACTCTCAAGAAATTTGAGAACTAATTTGATGAGCATTTGAAACACTCTAGCATAGCAGGCTAAGGGTCAATTGCTGGAAAATGGGATTAGGATGTTTGATGGCTGTTGCAAGCATGATGCGCCATGCTGTAAAATAACTCTGTGACTATGTCTTTAATCATGGGTTAGGTGCATGATGTTACATTCTCACTTGTGGCTGGGAAATGCTGGTGGTATGTGTGGCAAAAAAATGGCCTCAAGATTAGTGCCGGACACAGGAAATGGTAACTTCTTTGGTACTGTACAGTTTGGAGCAGAGCTATATGAATAAGGATATTCCCTCATTTATCTCTGGCTTGTGTGAAATTCATTGACCTCAGCCAGGTTGGCGAAAACGGGCAGCACGTAAATGATTTTCACGTCCATCAGGTATAGAAGGAGAAATTGTAAAAAAACAGTATACTTCTGATTTCTGCCTTTGGTGGTACATGTGTGTTCATGTCGAATGGGTCAGGAAAGCTTTGATGCCTTTCTTGATCAAATGCATGCTGACTGTCTCGGCTGACACTGAGTGCATTACCAGAACTCATAAACCGACAATATCCAGGATCATAAGGGGAAAGATAGCAGAGAGAGAGAGAGAGAGAGAGAGTGTGTCTGTATGTGTGTGTCCCTTGGTGGGGGAGGGTGCTTGTTTCCATGGTGTGTGTGTGTGTGTGTGTGTGTGTGTGTGTGTGTGTGTGTGTGTGTGTGTGTGTGTGTGTGTGTGTGTGTGTGTGTGTGTGTGTGTGTGTGTGTGTGTGTGTGTGTGTGTGTGTGTGTGTGTGTGTGTGTGTGTGTGTGTGAGTGACTGTATGTCTATGTTTGTGTACGTGTGTGTTGTTTGTCTCTCTGTTGTGTGTGTCTGTGTGAGTGTGTCTGTACATTTTGTGTGTGTGTCGGGGGGGAGTGAATGTGTATGTATTGTATGTTTGTATCTATGTGGATTGAATATGTGTCTGTGTGTGTGTGGGTTAGTGTGTGTGTATTGTATGCGTGCGCGAATCGAATATGTGTTTATTTGTGTGGGTGAGTGTGTGTGGACTGAATATGTGTCTGGGTGAGTGTGCGTGTGTGTGTGTCTGTCTGTCTGTGTGTGTCTGTGTCTGTGTTGCTGCACATCAGCCATAGCAGCACTTGACAAAATCAGTGAGGGAATGCAGAACCAACTAAATAGATCCCACTAGTTGGATTTATGCTGGCTCCTGACTGACAACTATTAATTTCTATCAGTTTTGACAAGTACCATTGACTGCAATATTTTCATTGCAGTTCAGCAACTTGTGAAGGCTGTTGTGTAGAGGTTGATTTTTAATGCTTTCTGAAATGTCTTGGTGGGCCAGCAACAGAGATGCTGTCTCTCTTCAGCCATTCAAAGAACAGAGAGAAAAAAATCTGACTGGCACATCAATGGCAAGTTTCCACATTCTCACATGCAGTTAAGAAAGGGCTCAGGCTGCACTGTGATCCTTACTCTCATTTACACAGCAGCTCCCAGTACAAGTATAAACATTCAGCTTATCAACAACACTGTCAGCATTGTTATGAAAGAAAATGAACACTGTTGTTTTAAAATAGGCTATTGCTTCTGTTGGTAGCTAAAGATAGCAGAGACTTGTTAAAATTGGAGCCCTCCTCAAGGAAGCCAGTTGTCTTATGTCTAACAACGGAGGCTGCAGCTCTGACTCTGCACTGACTTTCACACTCACCATCCTAATTGAAGGTTCAACTTCAGCAGCTTAAGACAGAATGGGTTGCAGGCAGAAGGGATGAAAGTTTTTTTAAGAATTCAGGCTCTCATAAGTTAAACACTATTAATAGGAACAAAATTCCATCAGAATTGAGGCATTTCAGTTAAAAATAAATACATCTTTATGTTGCACTTTTCACAACTCTGGGACATGTCAGTACACTTCACAGCCAACGCTGGAAGTGTAGTCACTGTTATAATGTATGAGGTGCCACAGAGCATGATGTGGATAAGGTGCAGAAATGCCATTACCCAGATGGAGTTCTTTAAGCAGAATGGACTATGAAGCAACATCCTCCTTTGTGATGCATCTGTGATTCAGGTTAGAGAATGAGTCCCTCCAGGTTAATGCACCAGTGGGTCTAGTAGTGTTAACACATGCATAAGAAAAGCCAGTGAGAAATATCTCAATAAAGATAGATAATTGCTGTAATTAAAGAAATGATTTCACCGCCTGGGTTTCAATTTTATTCAGTCCTATAGTGTATTTTACCTAAAAGAGTATGTTTATAAAGGAGCAGGTTTATAGTGCTGTGAGAATGGTTCTTCTGTTTCTGGTGCCTCTTGTTTTGTTCTTCAGTCTGATGCTGATTGTGGAAGCTGTAGTGGTGCTGAACGGACAGCTCCCCATGACAGCCTGCCATCTACTACAACCCTCGAAATCTTGGTCGCAATTGTTTTCACCCCCTGGTGGCAAGAGATTCTATTTAATTGTAGCTTCATTTTGAATTTTAAAACTCTGGCAAGGTGCCTATAACCCTTTAGTTTGCACAACATTTCTTTTTCTCTCCGAAATTGCAAAATGTACTTGAGGTCTCAGGAGTGAAATTAAGAAGTTCTATTTCTTACAAGGTCAGAAGTTACACGACACCAAGTTATAGTCCAACAGATTTATTTGAAACCACAAGCTTTCGGAGCACTGCTCCTTCATTACCTGACAAAGGGGCAGCATTCACAAATAAACGTGTTGGGCTATAACCTGGCATTGTGTGACTTCTGACCTTGTACACCCCAGTCCAACCCCGGCACCTCTATATCATGGATACTTATTACACACACAGTTCTGAGGTAGGGTCACTAGACCCGAAACATTAATTTAGCTTTCTGTCTGTTAATTCTGCCAGACCTGCTGAGCTTTTCCAACAATTTCTGCTTTCATTTCTGATTTGCAGCATCCGTAGTTCTTTATTTTAAAGTTCTGCTTATTTCCATTCGTTTGCTCGCTTCCACTTCACTCTCTCCAGGCGGCTGAAGCATTTGGCCAGAAGGTTTCTGCCAGACCACAGGGCTGCTTTCTCATTAATGAGAGACGACTGGAGGTGGTTTAATGATTGGGTCACCAAGCCTCAAGTGAGGGGAGAGATAGAGAAGGAGAGTCCTTCATGGTGACCTCAGCTGGTGTGGGAATTGAACCCATGCTCTTTACATCACTCTGCATTGTAAACCAGCTGTCCAGCCAACTGACCCAGCCAGTGCAAACACATCAAAGTAAAATCGGCAAATGGTTAATGATTGACTAGCCCACCCAACCAATCACAGTCACTTGAGCTCTCTTTCCATTACAATGCATACTGTTCCTACAACCCACCTACAAACATGTATTCTCCCTGGAGAAATGAGACACTGGATATAAACACAAAACAGTTAGGGAGAGTAGACGGTCTTACTTATCTTTCTCTGATGCCCTTTTGTCCTGTTTAATTTTACAATGTAAGACGTGGAGTAGATTTTATTTTCTTTCATGGAATGTGGGCATTGCTATCAAGGCTAACATTTCTTGCCCATCCTTAATTGACCTTGGTTTGCCCCTCGCTTGGCTATTTCAGAGGGCAGTTAAGAGTCATCCATGTTGCTGTAGGTTTCGAGTGACATGTAGGACGGACCTGTTAAAGATTTCCCTTTCCTGGAGAAGTGGGTGCATTTTGCAAACAGTAAGTGGTAGTTGTCCTTTTCACCATGACTGGGACTAGGTTTATTAAATGAATTTAAATTCCAGCAATTGTCATGATGGGATTTAAGCTCACCTTCCTATGAGAATTACCGTGGGTGTCCAGATTACTAACTGAGTGACATTACCACTATGCCACCGTCTCCTCCAAGTTGGAGAAAGTGAGGACTACAGATTCTGGAGATCAGAGTCGAGAGTGTGTTGCTGGAAAAGCACAGCTGGTCAGGCAGCATCCAAGGAGCAGGACAGTCAATGTTTTGGGCGTGGGAATCCCAATGAAGGGCTTATGCACGAAACATTGATTCTTCTGCTCCTCGGATGCTGCCTGACCTGCTGTGCTTTTCCAGTGCCTCACTCATCTCCTCCAAGGTCATAGAATGGAAAAAGCCAACTTAATCCAACTACTCTATGCCGTAGGAGCCTCATCCTCCCCTCTCCATCCCTCTAACATTCATCTGAACCTCCTAGCACACCTTCCTATTCTTTGCTTCCACATTTATTGACCAGCTTTCCTCTGAATCACTTCATGTGATAGTGAGCCCCAGACTCCTCCCACTCTTTGACTCCTCTGAAATAACTCCACAGAGGCCTGTATCCCATCATCAAGTCAACTATTACTTACACATGGAGATTCCTTGACACTGATCAAGCTCCGTCAGAGCCAGATCTCAGAGTGAAGATCTCAGAGTGGGCGGCACGGTGGCTCAGTGGTTAGCACTGCTGCCTCACAGCGCCAGAGACCCGGGTTCAATTCCCACCTCAGGCGACTGACTGTGTGGAGTTTGCACGTTCTCCCCGTGTCTGCGTGGGTTTCCTCCGGGTGCTCCGGTTTCCTCCCACAGTCCAAAGATGTACAGGTCAGGTGAATTGGCCATGCTAAATTGCTCGTAGTGTTAGGTAAGGGGTAAATGTAGGGGTATGGGTGGATTACGCTTCGGCGGGTCGGTGTGGACCTGTTGGACCGAAGGGCCTGTTTCCACACTGTAATGTAATCTAATCTAATCTAAAACCTCTGACACTTCCCCCCCCCTCCCCCCCCTCACTACAGCCTGACAGTGGTAGTTCTTATTTTTCCCTGGTACCCATATCGTGTGTGTGCAGGTGTAAGGCACAGTGAAGAGCAACAAGTGTGTAAATCTTTACTTATATTCCACCACCAGGAAGAAAGGAAACACCCGAGTGGTCAATAACAAGCAGTGCCCTTCACATCAAAGGGCAATGTGCTGCGTGATCCAAAAAGTGAAGGGTAGGGAAGGGATTAAATCAAAATAGAGTTGGAGGGGGCAATAAAACACTCCACTCCCTGTGGTGCCCACCTCTTGACACTCCTGTTTTTTTTTTGTTCAGTGTTTTAGATGTTTATTGCATTTTAATTTACTACACTTCAAAGTTAACAAGATAAAGACAAGTCTCTTAATTGTAAAATCTAACTGTGTTGGTTGAAAGGAATAGAAGTCATGCAACAAATCAAATTACTTTTTGACACTCCTGTTTATATCTGTCAGCCAGGGCTCCCTGATTGGACCAGGTTAACAGCCCCAATCAGGGAACACATAATCTATGAGGTCCATCTGGCTGACCGCATTACAAGGCACAGTGGCACAGTGGCTCAGTGGTTAGCACTGCTGCCTCACAGCACCAGGTTCAATTCCAACCTCGGGTGACTGTTTGTGTGGAGTTTGCACATTCTCCCTGTGTCTGCGTGGGTTTCCTCCGGGTTCTCTGGTTTCCTCCCACAGTCCAAAGATATGCAGGTTAGGTGAATTGGCCATGCTAAATTGCCCGTATTGTTAGGTGTATCATTCAGAGGTAAATAGGTCTGGGTGGGTTACTCTTCGGAGGGTCGGTGTGGCCTGTTTCCACACTGTAGCGAATCTAATCTAATCACTGCAGCACTTCTGCTGAACTCATTGGTAACTCTCACAGTTTCAGGAGGCAATTTGAGAACATGGGTAAAGGAGTAGGCCATTTGACTCCTGAGACTGCTTGATCTTATTAAATTATCGCTGTCATTGTCATTTTCCCACACCAATCCAATATCCGCTGAAGTCTCTCAAAGCATATTGATTTTGATCTTGAAGCATGCTTAGTTACTGGGTATCTGTAGCCCTTTGGGAGCTGTCTAACAAATGGAAAAATAATCCAAATCTCTACGGCAGTGATTGTAATGAGGTCAGCCATCTCGACCTCATATAATCTGAGTTTCTTGATTGGGGCTGTTAACCTGATCCAATCAGGGAGCCCTGGCTGACAGATACAAATAAGAGTGTCTGGGAGCTGGCTCTGAGGAAGCCAGACCAGCATAAAGTACTATGCATATGTAAATAAAAGGTCACTTGGTGGCAGGATATTGGCCTCTGTAGGGTTATTTCGTCTACAGTAACAAATTCCTTCATAACTTTAAGGACGTTTATCTAATTCCCTCTCACTCTTTCTCTTTGCTAGAAACAAGCCCCGTGCTCTTATGTTTGCCTACATTCACAACCTATTAATCTTTACCATGGCCAGTAGCTGTTCCAGCTCTTACTTGACAGAATGAAGCAGGAATTCTCTACACAGTTCCCTTGAATTGTATGGGGAGAATTGGGCACCCTTTGTGTTTGTGTGACTGTTTCAAGTTTTCCAAAACACAAAACACGAGGGGGCATAGCTTTAAATTAAGGGGTGGTAGGTATAGGACAGATGTTAGGGGTAGATTCTTTACTCAGCGAGTCGTGAGTTCATGGAATGCCCTGCCAGTAGCAGTGGTGGACTCTCCCTCTTTATGGGCATTTAAATGGGCATTGGATAGGCATATGGAGGATAGTGGGCTAGTGTAGGTTAGGTGGGCTTGGATCGGCGCAACATCCAGGGCCAAAGGGCCTGTACTGCGCTGTATTCTTCTATGTTCTATGTTCTAATGAATGCTACTGAGCTCTCCAATGGTACGAGGTATCAAGGCTTATCATTTCACCATCCAATTCACTTTCTGAAGCTGGATATGAATTAGAGTCAAGAATAGAACACTTGGCCCCTCGAGCATTCTCTGCCATTCAATAAGGTCAAGGCTGATCTAATTACTGTACATTCCCTCCTTCTCCTTGATAGCCTTTCACCTCCTTGCTTATCAAGAACATGTCTGCCTCTGTCTTACAAAATATGCAGTAACACTGCTTCCACTGCCTTTTGAAAAAGAAATGAGTAGGAAGGTAAGGGATGGCCTAATATAGCGGCCTTATAAAATCATGAGGGGTATAGATAAGGTGAACAGGAGGTGTCTTTTCCCTAGGGTGGGTGATCTTTAAGACTGGGGGGCATATTTTTAAGGTGAGGAGAGAAAGATTTTTTTCAGTACTGACATGATGGCAATTATTTTACACAGAGAGTAGTTTGTGTGTGGAACGAACTTCCAAAGAAAGTGATGGATGCAAGTACAGTTGTAATGTTTAAAAGACATGGCATGGTGGCTCAGTGGTTAGCACTGCTGCCTCGCAGTACCAGGGAAGGGGGTTCGATTCCAGCCCTGGTTGACTCTCCGTGTGGAGTTTGTATGTTCTCCCCGTGGGTTTCCTCCCCCTATCCAAGGATGAGCAGGTTAAGTGAATTGGCCTTGCTAAATTGCCCATGGTGTTTAGGGATGCGTAGGCTATGTGCATTAGTCAGGGGTAAATGTATGGGTCTGGGTGGATTGCTGTTTGGAGGTTTGGTGTGGACTTGTTGGGCTACTTAAAACATTTGGATAAGTACATGGATAAAAAATGTTTGGATGGATGCAGGACTAGTTTAGTTTGAGATTATGGACTGGAGGGATTGTTTCTGTGCTGTATGACTCTACAAAGTATCAAAATGTATTATATTGTGTGAGGAACAACTTTCTTATTATCTCTTTCTCTTAAATGGGTGATCCCTTATTTTGAAAACAGTGAGCCCAAAGTCTTCTTTTCATTCATGGGATGTGCATGGTCCAGTTTTTATTGCCCATTCCCAATCCCTTTGAGAGGCTGGTGGTCAGCTGCCTTCTTGAACCACTGCAGTGGGGCAGTTGGACCCACATTCCGCCCAGCAGGGAGATAGATCGGAATTCTTTCACAAGAGAAAACATCTTTTTGCCATGCACCTTGTCAAGGCCCGCAGGTATCTTATATATCTCAATTATAAATCAGCTTTTAATCCTTTAGATTCCAGCTGATTCAGAATCATGGAATTCACTGGTTCAGTGGTTATCACTGCTGCCTCACAGTGCCAGGGATCTGGGTTTGATTCCAGCCTCGGGCAATTGCCTCTGTAGAGTACGCACATTGTCTGCATGTCTGAGTGCTCTGTTTACCTCTCACAATCCAAAGATGTGCAGGTTAAGTGAATTGGTCAAGCTAAATTTCCCCATAGTATCCAAGGCTATGCAGGCCAGGTGGATAAGCCATGGGATATGCAAGGTAGGGTACATGGGATACAAGGATGGGGTGGGATGCTGTTTGGAGGGCAGTGCTGACTCGATAGGTTGAATGGCCGGCTTCCATAGTGATTCTAATTCGACTTACGCAGCAGAAGGTGGCCATTTGGCCCATGTTTGCATTAGCTCTTCAAATAAGCATCATCACCTCATGTTATTCACCTGCTATTTTCCTATACTTTCACACAATATTTCTAACCAATTAATCATCGAATGCCCCCCCTCTTGAAAGCCTTACTGAAACGTGCCTGCACCATATTTCGACTTACTGCCTTCCATTCCCTAACAACCCGCTGAGTGACAGATTTCTTGCACCTTTTGCGAGCGTAAACGGCTTACCTATTCTGTCCAGCCCCCTCACAATTTGGAAATCATACAAGCCTGGGCTGTCCAGCCTTCTTCAGAAAACAGCTCACCTATTCCAAGGATTAGTTTAGTCAACCGAATGGATAGAAATCAGGTCCAAGAAAACTCCCAGCTCTTTCCTTTCTCTCTGAATTCCAGAAGCTCTGATGTCCACTGTACCCTCCATAAGACCAAGCGAAACATCAACCATGGGTCTGCCTCAATTTATTACAATTTGTACTCTTTCATTGGCTTTTGCACGTGAAAGGGTTAAAGACTTTATCTGAATTCATATCCAGGATTATTTCTATCCATCGTTCTTTTGTGAAAGATGCGACCATACAAATGCCACATATTAATTATGCAAAAACAATTTTTCATGCAAATGAACTGAGAGGACCTTCAGTCTATTGTTTCCTTACAGTTAACTGTAATAAGGAAAAAGTCTGCTCAAAATCCAGCTTGACGTATGTTAAGATGTTAAAAGTCGAGGGCAGAAATGCATCCAACATGTTCCTTGTTGAAGTGTAGGCAGCCCGGGATGATTTATGGGAATTGATAAAATGTCAGCTTTTGAAAAGTTGCAGGTTAAACCACAGCGGACCTCGACATTAAAGCAGTTTTTTTTTTCCCCAACAGCGATGTAAACAGCATTATGCTCACAGCTAAAGAGACAGCACGTTAAATCTTCTTTCCTTCTTCATCCAAACTCTGCTGTCTGTCTCTTAACTCATACTAAACACCATTCAGCTATCAGCCCTTGTGTCTTCTCTCCTAAACTGGTTCCCTCTCTGGCAATACTTTGATTTTAAATGTTTGTCTTGTTTATTAAGAATTCCTGGTCCCTCACTTCTTCAGTGCTGTAACCCTCTCCATCATTGAGGTGGTCGCATAGTGGTAATGTCACTGGGTTGTAATCCAAAGCCCAAGGGTAAAGCATTGTGGGAATTTAGTGGTGCAGTGGTAGTGTCCCTGCCTCTGGACCCAGAGTCCTGGTTTCAAGTCCTGCCTGCGTAGAATTACACTGCAAGAGAATTGACACTTTGGTCTAACACTGACCAGGTATCCTAAATTAATCTAGTCCTATTTGCCAGTATTTAGCCCATAATCTCTCTAAATCTTTCCTATTCATATACGCATCCATTGCCTTTTAAATTTTGTAATTGCATCAGCCTTTACCACTTCCTCTGGCAGCTCATTCCATACACACACCACCCTCTGCATTTAAAAAAACGTTGCCCCTATAGTCCTTTTTAAAACTTTCCTCTCTCACCATAAATTTATGCTCTCTAGATTAGGACTCCCTTACTCTGGGAAAAAAGACCTTGGTTATTCACCCTATCCATGCCCCTCATGATTGTTGTGCAGTAACATCGTTGACCAGCTTGATTAGAAAATATGGTGTAAGTTTTTTTGCAATCCTCTGTGTTCCTCCAATTCAGGTCTCCATATTGTGTCTTTAACTGCATAAGGTTTAAGCTCTGGAATTCGCTTCTGAACTCTGTCTATCTTTCTACCTCTCAGACACAACCCCACCCCCCACCCACCCACTCTCCTCCCCCTCCCATTTCGAACTCTCATTAAAACTTATCTGTTTGACTAGGGTTTTCTTCACTGGTATTTCCTTATTCAAAAACATCCCTGTGAACTACCTTGGGACATTTTCTATTGCATTAGAAGTGCTAGGTAAATGCAAGGGGTTGACCTATCCATGGCCTAGTGGTTGGAATGTCAGCATCCAGTAGCTTTGTGAGATAAACAAGAATCCTCACTGTACCTGATATGGAATCACTCTTATCATTGCATGTAATTTAAAAAACAATAATGGTAGGCAATGGCCTAGTGGTATGATGGCTAGACTATTAATCCAGAGACCCAGGCTCTGCGGACATGCGTTCAAATCCCACCACAGAATTTTAATTCAATCAGTCTGGAATTAAGAGTCAAATGATGACCAGAAATGCTTCACCAGTTTTTCAGGAAAACCCCATGTGGTTCCTTGAGGGAAGAAAATCTGTTAACCTTACCTGGTCTGGCCTACATGTGACTCCAGACCCACAACAATGTGGTTGACTCATAATTGTCCTTGGGGTAATTAGGGATGGGCAATAAATGCTGGCCCAGCCAGCGACACCCACATCTCATAGATGTACTTAAATAAAAAGTATCTTCGCTCACTCCTGTGTGTATAAACCTGATTACTGCAGACCCATGTTGCTTTTTTTTAATTAAAAAGGCCTCAGGAAATACCATCAAAACATAAACATGGCTGTCCTGTCTTACATAATATTGCAACATATTGCATCAACCTTTATAAAAAAGCAGTAGAGCTGCAAATTTACTTTACACGGTGAGACAACAGAGGATGTCATTGATCTTCCATGATGTGGAGGAGCCGGTGTTGGACTGGGGTGTACAAAGTTAAAAATCACACAACACCAGGTAATAGTCCAACAGGTTTATTTGGAAGCACTAGCTTTCGGAGCGCTGCACCTTCATCAGATGATTGTCACAACTTGATGAAGAAGCAGCGCTCCGAAAGCTACAGCTTTCAAATAAACCTGTTAGACTATAAGCTGGTCTTGTGTGATTTTTAACGTTGGTCTTTTACACTTCCATTTGGTGTTAATGGATCAGGCCAGGCCCCACTCAAAGTATGTTGAAAAGGTAGCCCAGACCCTAACATTTTCTTATTTTAAAGGCAGCTGTGAAGTGGATATTCCAAGAGTGATGGAGCTAGTCAAACCACTTGACTTTAAGCAAAACAGAATTTATTTACACATTGCTTTTGAATCACAAACAAAAGAAAACAGAATTTGGAATAACTTACCTATTTGAAAACCCAACTCACTTGATACTGCAACTTAACTCAGGAGCTGTTCCAATTCCCCTACATTCCATAAACACTCTTTGGCAAAAGGTAAGTTCAAACTCTGGTTCTTATCAGCAGGAGAGATTTCAGAGAGACAAGTCAGCCAGGAATCATCTGTTGAAGCATGGAAGCTCTCTCTGCACTGCAGCAACTTCTCACTGTTACAACTCGAATAAACCCGAACTGGGAGAACTGGCCACACTCCTGTCATTGTTAAACAAGGCTCTCTCCCAGACATTTTGACACCTCTGCCTTTACAACCTCTGTTAAAAACAAACCCAAGGACAAAATAACTTTGTTAAAGGAGCCACACTTGCGACAGAACCAGAGCTGCATCTGAACAATGTAAATAGTTTGAGTTCACCTGGGCCATTAACATTCCTTTCATGTATTTGACAGACACTTTACTGTGGAAGCAAAGGTGTGGAACTGAATGGGTTTGAACCAGGTGCCTCTGATAAGATGTATTTGTCACCTCAACCTAGGGGGGTGCACATGAGATTTGTGTTGGCATATACCCTTTGAGTAAGTGCATGGTCAGTGTCCGCCTCTGTCCAACTGGATGACCTCTCAAGCTTCATCTCCACCTTCACTGCCCAGCAGCAATGATTTAGGTTGGAGGGGTGATGGAGTGTGTGAAGAGGGCTAAGAGTTGAGGGCTGACAATGCTCCCTGCCACATGGATGGATACGACAGTTTGTAAGTATTTAGAGAAATGGTCAAACTGGGAGAGAAACAAGAAAGAGCTCTGAACATGTTAAACTGTTGAAGCATAAATATTGGAACACAGATTTTTGAAGATGGCATTTCCATTTAGACTTGAGTGATAGAGGAATTTTCACAACAATGTACCACACTGAATTCTATTGAGTTTACAGACAGATGCAATTGTTGATGATTCTTCCCTATTTGGATTAATGAATCTCCCTTGTGTCTCTCAGTGTTTAGTTTTTGGGTAAGACCGTAAGAACGAGGAACAGGAGGATGCTGTATACTGGGAGCCTAATGCAGTAAAGTACTGCCCTGTCAGCAGCATTACGTTTTGGGCAAGATGTTAAAATGTACCACCTTGCTTGCCTCCCACACCCCCCCCCCTCCCCCCCACTCGCCCCAACTTCTGTTGGGATGTAAAGACAAGGAGCAGGGAGAGCCTCCTCAGTGTCCCGGCAAATGCTTATCCCTCAACCAACATCACTGGGGAATAGCAATCCAGATGATCTGGCCATAACTGAGTTAAAAGTCACACGCCACCCGGTTATAGTCCAATAGGTTTGTTTCTGACTCTAGCCTCACACCTTTAATGCATTGTCTGAGCTGAGATGTCACTTTTTTTTATTATACTGATAAAACCTTAAGTTGTCTCGGGGCAGTAAATTCAGGGATTTACATGTTAATCAATCAAAATCTACATCCCCATTCCAAGTGATTACAGACTTAATAGCCATCTAGGTTTGACTAATACATCACATCAGTTGTATGACACTTTGATCTTTTCCTTATAAATTCTGAGTCCTATGTATCCTGCCCCACTGGCTACCTGATAAAGGAGCAGTGCTCCCAAAGCTTGAACTTTCAAATAAACCCATTGGACTATCGCCTGGTGCTGTGCGATGTTTAACTTTGTCCACCCGAGTCCAACACCGGGCACCTCCATATCATGGCCATAACCAGCCCAGCTCTTTCTGGGATCATGCTGAGTAACATTTGACTACTGCAATTCCTCCATGGCAGCAGTGACCAGAGTTCACAGAGTGTTTCGTTGGCTGTGAGATGCACCAGGATGCACTTAGATTGTGAAAGATACTTTTATGAACACAAGCATCTCTTTGTACCTGGACAGCAGCACCCCCATCCTCTGCTCAGTCAGTCCCGGATCTTTTGAGGGAAATGTGAAAGCTTTGGTTGACAAGATTAAACCAGTTCTGAAACCTCCATCCCTCTGTCCTGTTCACAGGGCAGTTTGATGGAAGAGAATGGCTTTATAGGAATCCTTTGAGTAGGCGCGGATGGCCTTTTGAGACCATTATTCATGGCTGATTGATCCCAAAAATTAGGAGTGGGAGCTGTAAATTTCTGTCTCCAGCTACCCATGGAGGATTTATTTGATGACTGTTTTCAACCCTTCGAAAGACATGCCGCAGCTGGCTCAAACTGGATGAAGTAATCTTTTCACACCATTAAAACAAAATGAAACCTCCCAGTTCCTTCTGTTTTAATGCTCTGAATTCCAGATAAGAGAATTCTTCACATCCTGTTTCAACAACGTGAAGCATAAAGTCCGAGAGAGGCCTGTTTCCCCTGAATCTTGGCTAGTTAGAACGATTCTGTGCAGGCAATGGAGGACTGAAAATTGATGCTAGGCCCTAAAATGTTCACCTTCACTATCCTTCCGAAAGTTAGAAGAGGCCAGCTGCACCATCGCAAAATCAAGATGGTTATGTTTTATCGTTAATAAGATTTTTTTTAAAGAGGACAGGTGGTTTTTTTTTTAGATGACCTTCCCCATTTAACTTTGCCATGTCGTCCTTTCTGTTCTGCTGGCTGAGTCTGACGCTTTGAGCGGACAACATCAAGGCTACAGTTCACGTCAAAAAATCAAAAACCTCCCCATTGTGTGTGTTTTTTCATAGGATGTGGCCCTCACTGTAGAAAATCAGCATTTGAGGCATTCAGGAGAGTGTTGAATGGTTATTTGGATAGTAATGGTGTGCACGAATATGGGGAAAAGGCAGGAGATTGGCACTAGGGGATAGAATTGGCGTAGGCACGATGGGCTGAATGCACCATAACAATTCTGTGATTGTTGCCCGTGCCAAATTGTCCTTGAACAGCTTGTCTCAGGAAGCCATTTCAGATTTTTTTTTCTGATTGGTCATGAGATGTGTCCATTGCTGGTAAGATGATCATTTTACTTCCCATTCCTCATTTGCCCTGGAGGAGGCGGTGGTGAGCCACCTTCTTGAACGACTACAGTACTTCTGGTGTAGGTTCACACACAGTGCTGTTGGACAGGGAGTGCCAGGAATTTGACCCAATGACAGTGAAGGAACGGTGATATATTTCCAAGTCAAGATGGGGTGTGGTTTGGAAGGTAGTAGGCAGCAATGACATTCGCGTGTGTCTGCGTCCTTACCTATCTGATGGCAGGTGGAAGGTGGGGTCAAAGGTGAATTGACATAGTACATCTTGTAATTGATACTCACAGCTGCAGCAGTGCAGAACCCAGTAAGCAAGGAAGTTCACCAGATCGAGCTCCAGTGAGCCACGATAGAACTGTTTGACAATCTTTTCTATGTGAATCATGACCTTTGATACTTTAGCCTCATACCAGTAGAAGTTGTTAGCTTCTGACTGACCAGCAGGTTTAGATTTTCATTGTCGCGTGTACTCAAGTACAGGATACAGTTATAAGTGCCTAATGTTGCCACACACGGCGCCATCTTAGGTACCTAGTTCAAAAAACTCAGGTACAAACCAATAAAAACAACAAAGTTAAAAAGTTAAGCATTACCTTCATAGAATAATTAGAAAAATAAAGAGGTAAGGTTAGCATAAAGTCCTTCTAAATATAAACTAGAAAAATAAAGGAATATGTATAAAAGAATAAAGTGTATTGGCCTTAGTGATTGTTGCTAGACGTCCAGACTTCAAGGACTCAAATGTTGAGAGAGGAAATGCTCTTTTATTTCGAGTCTGGCAGATTGGGGTCATGAGGAGACAGTGGTCTGAGGCAAGAGGATAGCTTTCAGCAGCCAAACCCCCACTACCTGCCATTCTCCAACCCACCCACACTCCACTCCCCCAACTGGATACAGATTGGTGCAATTGGAAGCTTCCCCAACTGCCTGACCTGGATGGTAAGTCACTTCCTCCTTGTCGTGAAACCTGCCATACTTTGGCACATTCCAGGAATTCAGGTCTTCAGATGAATTGAGGTTTATTGGTGGCTGTTAATAAACCATTTAAATGGAATTAATTAGTGGCAAGTTGTAGTCACAGAGTCATACTGCATGGAAACAGACCCTTCAGTCCAACCAGTCCAAACTAAACAAGTCCCAAGTGCCTGCTCCTGGCCCATATCCCTCCAAATATTTCTTATTCATGTACTTATCCAAACGTCTTTCAAACGTTATAACTGTACCCTCATCCACCACTTCCTCTGGGAGTTCATTCCACACATGAACTGTGTAAAATATTGCCCTTCGTGTTGAGATGCTTGCCCGGCAGGTTAGTGTGAAGATGGTGAGAAGTAATAAAGCATGCCTGATTCTTCGACATGATTTGGAGATGCCGGTGTTGGACTGCGGTGTACAAAGTTAAAAATCACACAACACCAGGCTATGGTCCATCAGGTTTAATTGGAAGCATTAGCTTTTGGAGCACTGCTCCTTCATCAAGTGGCTGCCTCACAGCGCCAGAGACCCGGGTTCAATTCCCGCCTCAGGCAACTGTCTGTGTGGAGTTTGCACATTCTCCCCGTGTCTGTGTGGGTTTGCTCCGATTTCCTCGAACAATCCAAAGATGTGCAGGTCAGGTGACTTGGCTGTGCTAAATTGCCCGTAGTGTTAGGTGAAGGGGTAAATGTAGGGGAATGAGCCTGGGTGTGTTGCTCTTCGAAGGGTCGGTGTGGACTTGTTGGGCCGAAGGGCCTGTTTCTATACTGTAAGTAATCTAATCTAATCATAAGTTGGTGTTGTGTGATTTTTCACCCTGATTCTTAAAGGACTTAACAGGGTAGATGCTGAGACATTGCTTCCCCTTGTGAGAGAGTCAAGAACCAGAGGGAATGATCTTGAAAGAAAGGGTCGCTCATTTAAGACAGAGCTCAAGAGGAATTCCTTCACTTCGAGGGGAGTGAATCAGTGGAGTTTTTCACTCGCTAAATGCTGTTGAGGCTAGATCAATAAGTATATTCAAGGCTGAGACAGAGAGATTTTTAATCAGTAAGAGGATCAATGGCTATTTGGAAAAGGCACGATTGTGAAGTTCATAAGAAATCCTAGAACCCCTACAGTGTAGAAACAAGCCGACAGGTCCACACCGACCCGCCGAAGAGTAACCCACCCAGTATCCCTGACTAACACACCTAGCCTACACATCCCTGAACACAGACTATGGGCAATTTAGCATGGCCAATTCACCTAACCTGCACATTTTTGGATTGTGGGAGGAAACCAGAGCACACCCACACAGACAGGGGGAGAATATGCAAACTCCACACAGGCAGTCACCTGAGGCTGGGCTCACCCCAGGTCCCTGGTGCTGTGAGGCAGCAGTGCTAACCACTGAGCCACCGTTCCACCCTTGAGTTGACAGATGATCAGATTAGTGGAGCAGACTTGATGGGCTGAATGGCCTGATTCTGCTCCTATGGCTTATCATCTAATGATCTTCTCTCTCCAGTCCCATCTCACCCAATATACACGCCCGTATCATTCAATCTTCTCCAGAAACTCAAAACTGTGCAACTCATTCCCTCTTGCATTCTGTCCTCACTCTGACAGCCCTCTGGTGTTGTAAAGCCCTGGAATTATTTCATGACTACAACCTCATTGACCTCATCTTTTCTGAATACATTCATCATTGTCATTGGTGTCTTTGACCCTTCACGAAATGTAGCTGTCAACGCTTGAAAACATAAGAACCAGGAGCAGCCCTTGTTCCACCATTTCAAACAATCTTGGCTGATCTCAACTCCATTTCCCTGCCCATTCCCCATGACCCTTTGACCCTTTACTAATTAAAAATGTATCTGTCTCCTCCTTAAGTTTGCTCAATATCCTGGCATCCAGCTTGGGGGAGTGAATTCCACAAATTCATGACCCTTTGAGAGAAATAATTCCTGCTCATCTCTGTGTTAATTCTGCCCACGCTTTAGCCATAAATTGTGACCTTTCATTCTAGAGTGACCCGCAAAGGGAAACATCAAACTTCTACCTATTTTGTGAATCCCCTCGAACATCTTATAAACCTCAATTTGATCTCCTCTCATATTCTTCTAAAGGAGTATGGACCTAAATTCTATGTTAGATATTGGAAGATAAAAGATATAGATTCAGTGAAGGGCCTTGGTTGAATATTTGGAAAGGTTGAAATATGTGTGGGGCCATTCACATAGAAATTCTTTCACCAGAGAGTAATGGAGGCTGTGTTATTGAATATAATCAATGCTGAGTTAGACTAATTTTGAAATGACAAGGGTGTGAAGGCTAATTTGGGACATGGAGGAGCATACAGCTGAGGCAATGTCAGGTCAGCTGCAATCCTATTGAATGGCAGAGCGGTCTTAAGGGGCCGAATGGCCTGCTCCTGATCCTTTTGTTTTGGTGGATGAGATTTAGCGGCTCAGTGGTTAGCACTGCTACCTCACAGCGCCAGGGACCCAGGTTCAGTTCCAGCCTCGGGCAACTGTCTGTGTGGAGTTTACTCTCCCTGTGTCTGCGTGGGTTTCCTCCCACATTTCAAAGATGTGAGTTAGGTGGATTGGCCATGGCAAATTGTCCAGAGTATCCAGGGATGTGCAGGCTGAGTGGGTTACCCTTGGAAAATGCAGGATTATAGGATAGGGAGATGGGTCTGGGCGCATTGCTCTTCAGAGAGTTGGTGTGGACTCGATGGGCCAAATGGCCTGCTTCCACGCTGTAGGGATTCTATGATAGCATATACATCTTTTGCCAGAGAGTGTTTAAAATGTGGAGCTTGCTCTCTCAATGTGTGCGAGCCAAGTCACAGAGGGTCATTCAAAGAAAATCTAAATGTGGACGTGAGGAAAAAAGGACAAGCAGGGGTGCCAGATGTTGTCGCGTGGGATGAGGCTTACTTGGATTGTGGAGAAGTTAGGCTGAATAGACTAATTCTGTTCTGTAGTTTCTAACCGAGATATAGCAATGATCCACTGATTTCTTTATCCAGTTAGTTACATTAACAGTTTCCACCTTCCTATTGTCTGACCCTGTTCTTAATAGAAAACATTGGCATGTCTGTGAGTTCTGGGCTAGGTGCCTACGGCTGGCTTTCTCGCTGAGGTTAATGTTGCAGGCACAACAGTCGCTAACACAGATTTCAACCCTATCTCGGCTGGATTAACACGATGCAGGATACAATGGAGAGACAGAAGGCTGGGTAGTTTGCAAACAGCTGTCTTTCAGGATGGACTTCCCCCAGAGCTTGAAGGGTATATCCCCCAGGTTCTGGATGGAGACATTGACTCAAAAACCAACAGCAACCCCAATGAGTTGTGCATAAAATCTCTCTTCAGTGATAATTTCAGGCCCAATTTTAATTACACTGTATTCCGTAATTAGAATTTAGGAGTGAGCAGGAAGATGAAAAATAAGAGAAGAATAGAAATCAATTTATGTGATCATTAGGTAGTACAGAACTGGAGTATTGCTGTAAAAATACACCTTTTATCAAAGCTTTTCACTTTACACTTATGAGAATTAATCTCATAAAACAGATTTACAAACATTATACAAACTACCATACAGAATTTGGGCCGTACGGGAGGAAAGTGCTAATTGGTTGGCAAGTTCACATTTACGTACTTAACATTGGTATTCATACAAATGGTCCTGATGAGTGAAAGGCAAAAAGCTCTGACAAAATGTACTGCTTTTGAGCAATATACAAGATTTCAATATTCTCTTTCTGATTGGATTCATTCCCCAGTTGATTAACACACTAACAACCAACTTCCAAAAAAACCGAGCTGCATCAAGACATTTCACATCCTCACAACATCCCAAAGCATTTCCCAGCCAATTAGATCTTTCTGACATGAAGCTACCGTCATAATGTCGAGAATGGAGCAACCAGTTTGGGCACAGCAAAGGCCGCATTGCTATAACACCTGCATTATCCATTCTATTTTCAGTGATGTGTCTCGGATAAACATTGGCCTGAACACCAGTGCCACCCCCCTGTTCTTTTGTGAAATTGGGGGGCTTTGGGATCTATTGCATTCACCTGAGAAGGTTAGGCAGGGTCTTGGTTTGATATCGAATCTGAAAGATGGCATCTCTGACAGGGTAGCACGCTGTCAGCACTGTGCTGAAGTATTACCCTAGAATTTGCATCCAGAATAGTTGGCATTGAGTTTGAAACCACAACATTCATCTAATTACTTCTGTTTTTTCTGCTTTCGCATTTTTTTTCCAGATAGTCCTTTCTGCCTTGTCTTTCACCTGTGACATCTATTTCATTTACTTCACTCTTTTTTATTTTTGGAACTGGAACTCTGTGCTGTGGCACAACCAGAAATTTCAAGCCATGCCTTTCCTTGTCATTTTAGAGCTGGGTCTTCCATCAACAAAGTGAGGTCCTCCATGTTGATTTTTTCACATTGAAATTAGGGAAGAATAAAACCCTATACATTTTGATAAATGGAACCTGTCCAGGCAGTTGCACTGAAATGGAATGGCTGCTGTTGATACTTGGCTGTGTTTTTGAACTTGAAAGTTGCTAATGAGGTTAAGGTTTCCCTGTCCCACTCAAATAGTCACATCTGGCACTACAACTATTTGGCAGGCGTATTTTGAACATTTTTAAAAATCCTGTTTCAACCCAACTTTTAAAGAAATTTTAGTGTCGCATTTTGTATTAGCTTAAGAGAGAACATATTCATCGAAGCATGGGATTAATAATAATTTTAGATTAGATAACTTACAGTGTGGAAACAGGCCCTTTGGCCCAACAAGTCCACACTGACCCTCTGAAGAGCAACCCACTCAGACATTTACCCCTTCACCTAACACTACGGGCAATTTAGCATGGCCAATTCACCTAATCTGCACATTTTTGGACTGTGGGAGGGAACCAGAGCAAACCCACACAAACATGGGGAGAATGTGCAAACTCGACACAGTCAGTTGCCTGAAGCAGGAATTGAACCTAGGTCTCTGGCCCTGTGAGGTAGTAGTGCTAACCACTGTGTCACCATGCCACATGCAATGTTTCAGTCTTTTTTTTTAGAAAGACAGTTTTGTCAGCAATAGGCTCTTTAGAGTTTTGCATAGAAAAGTTTGATCAGTGAGAGATTTTACGTACATGTCAGGAAGTTTTTATGTCAGGAAGTTTTTTTCATGGGGTGCAGTCAGGTACCAGAATCAATTTCAAGGTTAAACCGCTAGCGTATTGAACATTGGAGCTGGTTGAGAATATTTAGAGCTGGGACAGAAGGCACAGTGAATTGTGGTCTTCCTTTTGTTGTGTCTTGACCTTATATTGCTGAAGCACTGTGTCAGCCCATTTTAAATCAAGCACTTCTTGGCTGTAAGAGCTGGCAATATAACTTGAATTGGAAGTCTAGCTCCTAACTGTCTTACAGCCTAGAAGTGTGCTCTTTCAGAACCTTCCTGGAATATAGAAATCCAACATTTAATATTCATCCACAATCATGATCGAGAAAATACGAGGAAGCCTTGTTCTTAATCAGGTTGCAGTCCGTGCATGTGCTGCTGCCAGTAGGGAAGAGATCCCCAGATCTTCCTTCAGAGCTGGGTTTGGGGTGGTGCAGTGGCTCAGTGGTTAGCACTGCAACCTTATAACGCCAAGGATCCAGGTTTGATTCTAGCCTTGGGTGACTGTGTGGAGTTTGCACATTGTCCCCATGTCTGCGTGGGTTTCCTCTGGGTGCTCCGGTTTCCTCCCACGGTCCACACAAGTGCAAGTTAGGTGGATTGGCCATGCTAAAATGTCCATAGCGTCCACGGATGTGTGGGCGAGCTGAAATAGCCATGGGAAATGCAGGGCTGCAGGGGACTGGGTAGGATGCTCTTCAAAGGGTCAGTGTGGACTCGATGGACCAAATGGCCTTCTTCCCTGTAAGGATTCTATGAAGTGTCGATGGTAAAGCAATATATTTCCATGTCAGGATGATGTGCAACTTGGAGTGTGGCTGCTGCCCTCATTCTGCTGGGTGGCAGTGGTCTCTGGTTTGGGAAGTATACAGTTGAGGATGACTTACCTTTACACAATGTAAGGTCATGTAAATTGCACATGATGTCAGCAGCAGTTAGCATGGGCCCAGTTTGATGTGATACTGGCTTGGTGAGGGTGGACAATCACGGTTTGGTTTAAATATGATGGGTCTTCAAATGTAGGGGATCTTTTTTCTTGTCTGTCTCAGACATTCATTAGTCTGTGGAATTCTCTTCCCCAGAGGGCAATGGGGTGTCAGCTCATTAACAACATCCAGGGTTGGAGGGTTTGAGCTCTAGGGAGAGGTTGAGTGAGGCAAATCTTTGATCAATAGGGGAGAAGGTTCAGAAGATCTTTGAGACTCCCTCTTCTCTCAAAAGTAGAGTCTTTTAAATATTTTTAAGGAAAACCTAGATATATTCTTGGTAAGGAAATGGGAGAGAGATTATTACCTAAACAGGAACGTGGATTGCAATCAGATCAGCCACTGTTAAATGGCAGGACAACTAGAGAGGCTGAATGGTCCACTTCTGCTCCTCATTTGTATGTTATGTGAAACCAGTCTGATCATCCATGATTTTATTCAACATGGAGTAGGCTCAAGGGGCTGAAATGGCCTTACCTTGCTCCCATTTCTTGTGGAGTTTTCCTATTTTGTAATAACAGGAATTGAGGTTTAGATCACTGTTTCCTGTGGTGAATAGGGGCAGGTCATTTGCAGCTAACAGAAAGGTCGGATAGCTATCTGTGAGACCGCATTTTCCAATCTAATTTGAATGTTGCTTTACGTTACTTTCTGTATTGCCCCGGGAAATGCTCCCACTGAGTAAGATGTGGGAACCAATGGTGGACTCAGGTCTGCTGCCTATATAATGAACTCTGCAATGCCCATTGTGAGACTTGTCACTGCAGTACAATTGGTCCATTTGACTTGAGAGGGTGCAGATAAAATTCACAAGGATGTTGCCAGGGTTGGAGGTTTTGAGCCTTCTGGAGGTTTGTAAAGTCATGAAGGCAATGGATAGGGTGAATAGCCAAGGTCTTTTCCCCAGGGTAAGGGAGTCCAAAACTGGAGGGCATAGTTTAAAGGTGAGACGGGAAAGATTTAAAAGGGACCTGACGCGCGCTTTTTCACACAGAGGGTGGTGTGTGTATGGAATAAGGAAGTGATGGAGGCTGGTACAATTACATTACTCAACTAGATGGATACATGAATAGGAAGGGTTTAGATGGATATGGGCCAAATGCTGGCAAATGGGACAAGATTAATTTAAGATATTTGGTCAGCATGGACGAGTTGGACAAATGGGTTTGTTTCCATGTTGTCTCTCTCTGTGACTCTATGACTTTATGTTACGTGGTGTGTGCGCGTGTTTGCGCGTGTGTGTGTGCACGTGTGTGTGACTTTATATTTACTGCTTGCACATTAAAAATTGAGTAAAAGGTTTTGAAAACATGCCAATGTACTGTTTATTGAAAGTTACATGACACCAGGTTATAGTTCAGCAGGTTTATTTGAAATCACAAGCTTTCGGAGCGCTGCTCCTTCGCTGCTCTGAAAGCTCATGATTTCAAACAAACCTGTTGGACTATAACCCTGTGTTGTGTGACTTTTGAACTTGTCCAGCCCACTCCAACACCAGCACCTCCACATCGCCATTAATTGAACAAGTCCTTTGTGGGACAGCTCAGAGCTTGTAATACTCCATTTCAAGAGTGATCCTTGCTGTATTTTGGATTGGCATCTGTTATTATTGTCAGTCAGAGAAAAAACACCATTCGGTCAATGGTACCGGCTAACGTCCAAGAAAGGAAATGTTCTCAAACCAAGATCGGACTGAGGTCTATCATCCAGGAGTTCTCAGTTGTCTCAAAGAGGAAGCTTGGATCAGACACATCATCAAAACTGGTCCCAAATCCATCCAACTCACAGTCAGCCACAGTTTGTTGACTGGTAGACTTGCAGGAAGATTATGTCATTGCTTGATGTTAAAATCCACCCTCACCCTCCCAGTGCAGTGCTAAGGAAGTGCTGCATTGTCAGATGGGCTGTCTATCAGTTGAGATGGTCAACTAAATCTTTGATAGTACCAGCCCCCATTTCTTCCCTGGTGTTTTATAAACGTTTTTTAAAAAAAAGAAACAAAGTGCTGACTCCCTCACTGGTAACCATGCCAACCCAGATTTGACATGGGCAATGTATTATCAGGTTCTGTTGAGTTTTTCCAATTTCAGTTGACCCTTAATTACATATTTAAATTTGGAATACACAGGTTTCATCCAGCTGCCATGTTATGGGTGAGATCAGATTGGAGGAAAATAGCTGCTCCTTATCATGTATACACCCAGCAGGGACACTTAATATTCTATGATTTGAAAGTACTTTATTGCTTTAATATGCATGGGGAGGGGATAGCTCCCTTAGTGAAAGTCACTATACCAATACAAACATTTCTTTATTGTGTGTGTACTTTAAGATAATGATTCTTTACGAGTGAGAAGAATTAACGGCTTTAAATAAATAAAGTATTATCTTGGCTAAGGGAGAAATGCCAGTTTAGACTAAGGTGATGGTAATAATGCATCGATAGCTAGGCAAGGCTTAAATCAATTCTGAATGCTTCTTCCACCAGCTATGATAACTGAGCACTCCCCATCCAAACAGCTGGCAATTAGCTAGGTGAGGTTGCTACCCATCATAACCTGTTACTGTCTCTCGGGTGTCACAGTGTCGAGGGGTCTAACCGGTTCTGCTGATCAGGCAGCTCAGACTGCACCAGCCAAGACTGAGTGACAGTAGGAGGTGATATTTCTTTCCCGTGCTGAGCCTTGTACATATTACACCGTGTTCCCTGTTCCTGTGGGGAATCATTAGAGTTGCTTGTTGCCTGGGTATGAAGGGAGAAGGCAGGACCCCGTTTGTAATGAATTGTTGTGGCTTTCACAAGGAGAGGAACACCAAAATGGGGAAGTGCTGAGAGCAAGCCATCATGTTGACACATGCAATTGTAGTGTTCAGTGATTAAAGGGACCAGAGCCATTGCTTTCTACGTGATTCCTGAAAGTATTAGCTGTGTTACTGCTGGTTTTGAAAGAATCACTACAGACCACACCCACAGATCTTTGAAACCTTATAACCCATGTGGAAAGCCCTTTCACCCATGAGGACATTCCAAAGACGTGAGCAGAAAGACCATTTAGTACGACGTGAATCACAAAGCCGAGCATCCAAGTTCAGCAAGTATTAGGGAAGGCAAATGGAATTTATCCTTTGTTTCAAAGAAAATGGAGCCTAATAGGTGGGAGGGTTTGCTAAAACTATCCAAGGCAGGAAGTTTGCCCACAGCTGAGATACTGCGAATAGTTTTGGCCCCTTTATCTAAAGGAAGATATATTGGTTTTGGAGGCTATCCACAAAGGTTCCCAAGTCTGATCCCAGGAATGGACAAACTGTCATATGAGTACAGGTTGTCTAGGTTGGGATTGTACTCAGCGTTTTGAAGAATAAGACGTGATATTGTTGAAACATATAAGATTCTTAGAGGACATTAAGTATATTCAAGTCTTGAAACAGACAGATTTTTAATCAGGAAGGGACTCAAGGGCTGTGGGGAAAAGACAGGAAAATGGAGGTGAGAATTATCAGGTGATTCTTGGTCTCACTGATTGGCATAGCTGATGGGCTGAATGGCCTATTTCTGCTCCTCTATCTTATGTTTTGAATGAGTGCTGCACTGTTAGGGGTACTGGCTTTGGGAGGAAATGTTTAACACTGGGTCCAGCTGCCCCTTCAGGTGAAGGCACCTTCCTCAGCATCCTGGATAATGTGTATCCTTCAACTAACATTACTCGTAAGCAGGTTACCAAGTCATCTATCATGATGCAGCCCATGGGGTCTCACTGTGTGTCAGTTGACTGCTGTGCCTGCTTCAGTCTAAGAATAAGGGGTAAGCCATTTAGGACTGAGATGAGGCAGAATTTCTTCACTCAGTTGTGGAATTCTCTCCCATAGGGAGCTGCAGGGGCTAGTTTGTTAGATATATCCAAGAGGGAGCTGGATGTAACCATTGGGGCTAATTGGATCAAGGGGTATGGGGAGAAAGCAGGAGTGGGATACACGATTGCGTGATCAGACATGATTGCATGAAATGGTGGTGCAGTCCCAAAGGGCCGAATGGCCTACTCCTGCAGCAATTTTCTATATTTCTATGCTTGAAGCAGTGACAACACTTGAGAAAGCACTTCAATAGCTGTAAAGTGGGATGTCTTGTCTATAATTCTTTCTTTCTTTCTGTACTTAAGATTCAATTTTCCTTAACTTATGGTATTTTAACAGTTTTCTCAGCTCTGCACTTTATCAATTTATCAACACGGCTTCAAATGCTATTCCCCTTAAACCAATCTGTTTATCACTCAGTCACAGATGCAAATTCACAGGTTGGACACTTAGTAAGAATCCAAATGGCAAATCTAATCACGAGTTAAAATGAACTGGCTGTCATCGGTGAACTGTAGCTGACCTGTACTCTCAACCGAAGACCCGATTAGTCAATTCCTGATCCCAATTTGTCATTGCTGATCTCCCCTCACTGAGCCAGCGACAGCTTAAACCAAAACCAACTTGGCAATGCTTTCTTCAGCATTTTTACAATTCATATGTGTGCCAGGGTCAATGCACTATCACCTCAGTATAAAGTGCCCTTTTATGCATTATGTTTTCTAAGGAATTGCTAAGGCTCTTCATCAGAAGATGTCATACCAAGCTCGAAATGTTAGCTTTACCTTTCTCTTTACAGATACTGCCAGACCAGTTGAGTTTCTCCAGTATTGTCTGTGTTTGTTTCAGATTTCCATCATCTGCAGCATTTTGACGCAATTAGTTAAAACACTTACTTTTGTTTAGGGTGTAGATTTGCTCGCTGAGCTGTAGGTTTGATATCCAGACGTTTCATTACCTGGCTAGGTAACATCATCAGTGGAGACCTCCAAGTGAAGCAAAACTGTTGTCTCCTGCTTTCTATTTATATGCTTGTCCTGGATGGGGTTCCTGAGGTTTGTGGTGATGTCATTTCCTGTTCGTTTTCTGAGGGGTTGATAGATGGTATCTAGATCTATGTGTTTGTTTATGGCATTGTGGTTGGAGTGCCAGGCCTCTAGGAATTCTCTGGCATGTCTTTGCTTAGCCTGTCCCAGGATAGATATGTTGTCCCAGTCGAAATTGTGGTTTTTTTCTTCCGTGTGTAGGGCTACGAAGGAGAGAAGGTCATGTCTTTTTGTGGCTAGCTGGTGTTTGTGTATCCTGGTGGCTAACTTTCTTCCAGTTTGTCCTATGTAGTGTTTGTGGCAGTCCTTGCATGGAATTTTGTAAGACAACGTTGGTTTTGCCCAAGGGATGTACTGGGTCTTTTAAGTTTGTTCGTTTTTGTTTGAGAGTGTTGGTGAGTTTGTGTGCTACTACGTTTCCGAGGGGTCTTAGTAGTCTGGCTGTCATTGCTGAAACTTCTTTGATGTATGGTAAGGTGGTTAGGGTTTCTGGCTGTGTTTGGTCTGCTTGTCGTGGTTTGTTCTTGAGGAATCTGCATCCATTCTTCTTGAATACGTTGTATAGGTGGTTCTCCTCTGTTTTCCGAAATTCGTCTGTGCTGCAGTGTGTGGTGGCTTATTGGAATAGTGTTCTGATACAGCTTCGTTTGTGTGTGTTGGGATGGTTGCTGGTGTAGTTAAGTATTTGGTCAGTGTTTGTCGGTTTTCTGTATACGCAGGTTTGTAGTTCTCTGTTGTCCGTTCTTTCGACTGTGACATCCATAAATGCGAGTGTTTTGTCTGTTTCTTCCACCTTGGTGAACTTTATGTCTGTGAGGGTATTGTTGATGATGTTAAATGTCTCTTCTATCTTGTTTCGTTTTGTGATGTCAAAGGTGTCATCGACGTAGTGGACCCAGATTTTTGGTTTGATGGTTGGGAGGGCTGTTTGTTCTAGTCTTTGCATTACTGCTTTTGCCATGAATCCTGATAGCGGAGATCCCATGGAGGAAAGAAACCGAAGAGGAAGAAACCGACAGTGTTCATTGGTTAGCATCACTGCCTCACCGCGCCAGAGACCTGGGCTCGATTCCACCCTCGGGTGACTGTCTGTGTAGTGTTTACATGCTCTCCCTGTGTCTGTGTGGGTTTCCACCGGGTGCTCTGGTTTCCCCCCGCAGTCTAAAGATGTGCAAGTTAGGTGGATTGGCCATGCTAAATTGCCCATAGTGTTCAGGGATGTGTAGGTTAGGTGCATTAGCCAAGGCAAATGTAGCGTGACAGGGTAGGGGAATGGGTCTGGGTGGGTTACTCTTTGGAGAGTTGATGTAGACTTGTTGGGCCAAAGGGCCTGTTTCCACACTGTAGAGATTCTATGATTTTATGACTACATCCTGTTGCCCGAAGGCAGATTGGCATCCAGGTCCCAGAGGGAGAGGATTGTAGAACCCAGAAAGTGGAATGGGTCCATCTGTGAGTGTAGTAATCATCTTCTTACCAGGGAAAGGAGTGACTTATTTAAATTCAGAGCCAAGTCCCAATCTTTACTATCTATAATCAGTTTTCTTCTTGGCACTGAATTTGTATCTCAGTTACCTGCCAAGAAAATGAGATTTGAACTCGGTCGAGATCCTGTTCCAAAAGCACAAGCCAATTTTGTAATGCTTCAAATTTGCTTCCAGTTAATGATTCATTCAGAATTTCAACCTGGACAACTAGACAATTAATCAGGAATCTATTCTGTAGCAAATGTGAACAAACCTCAAAGCTGCTATTGAATAAATCTACTGTTTGAGTCTTCAATTTTGTGTTGAGTATCAAATTTGACCAGGACACCTACAATCCAACTTGGGCATCAGGTTAACTGAACATGGGACTGAAGTTATCCTACCATTTGTGGGTTAACATGAGGCAATATTTGATGCACATCAGAAATTGGTCATGCCTGTTGAAGCCAGGTATCCTTCTGATACTTCCTTGAATTTGCACAAGCTGCAGGAAAACTCCATTCCAAATTCCTTACTTGTGTCAGATTTTTTAAAATAAATATTATTAACAGGAGATGCCAGAACAAGACAGAATGACCTTAATATTAACAGTAATGCATTTTGAGGTGAGGGTGCAGGTCAGAAATCTCTTAATCCATTTTGAATTAAGAAAGTCTGGAGGTTTATCACTGAGAAACTGATTAAGGCTGATGTGGACAAGGGTAGGGGAGGTGGTCAATTGCAAGTACCAAAACTATGATAGCTTCTTATTAGGCCACCAACATTACAGGTAGCCAGAATTAAACATGGTCTATTTGATGGCAGAACAGATTCGAGGGGCTGAATGGCCTCCTCCTATTCCTACGCCCATAAGACCTGAAGCAGGAAGCTGAGGCCTGTTGTGCAGGATATTTGCTCGGATTGAAATTACACAACAGTTTGATTGACAGGTAAGAGATTGGACGTGCTGAAGTCTATAGAGAGTGGAGGACAGTTACTCATCAAGTCTGCAATTGGGAACTGCATGAATGAAGGTTTCAGCAACAAGTGGGTTATTAAATCCCACTAGTTTCCATTAATATAACAAGATGAATATTTTATTGACGAGAAAGAATTGCTGTGGTCCACACTCAAGCACAGAGAGGCTGGTAATTTTCAAAGAGGTATTTGCAAAAGACTAGACGGGGAACAAATTGACACTACTGTGGATAAAGAGCAGGAGAGAGGCAGGCATTGGATAGCTCTTTCCAAGAGCCAGCACAGGCTTGATGGGCCGCATGACCTCTTTCATGGTTGTAAATATTGGAGGTTCAACTTAAAATGCTGTTGTGGAAGTGCAGGTTCAGCACGTCAAATCTAAACTTTGGAAACAAGGCTATGCCAGATTTTCAATATTTCTGGATTTCAGGCTGGACAATTCAGCTGTGGAGGTTCCTGGTCAGACTGGGCCAGATGGGGTCAAGGGTCAATTGGAGCACAGGTTAGAACAGTACGCTGAGTGGCAAAGCCAATTACTGACTCTAGAGCCATACCTTGTCAATGCAGCATTTGATCAAATTGTCCCGGTAAGTTTATTTTAAAAACTTTTACTCCACTAAAACTGAATGATGGAATATTTTAAAAGTGTCCCAACGTTTGGACAAGTCCTGTTCAAGCGGAATTTGAGACAGAGACCTACACTGAAAAGTTGAATTTCACACAAGAGTTACATCATAAACAGTTCAGAAAGCAACTTGACTAATTCACTCATAGCTGGGAAGCCGCACCTTTAAATCATGTGACAAAATGTGAGCTCACAATACCTAGAACCACACAAACTCTCCCTTAACCATAGAAGCCCTCCAGTTTGGCCCATCGTGTCCACACTGACCCTCCAAAGAATAACCCACCCAGACCTATTCCTCTCCCTCTAAATTTAGTCCTGACTAATGCACCTAACCTACACATCCCTGAGCACTATGGGCAATTTAGCATGGCCAAATCACCTAACCTGCACATCTTTGGGAGGAAACTGGAGCAAACCCACGCAGACACAGAGAGAATGTGTAACCTCCACACAGACAGTCACCCGAGGCTGGAAGCAAACTGTGGTCCCTGATGCTGTGAGGGGCAGTGCTAACCACTGAGCCATCATCGTGAAATTCAGCTGGTCCAGCACCACTTGCAGAGATGGAGAGAAAGAGATTTTCTAGCCCAATGTGGCTTTTTCAATGTCATATTGGACACAAAGCTTTGATTCTGTTTCTCTCTCCACAGACACTGCCAGACCAATTGAGTTTCTTCAGCATTTTCTGTTTCTATTTCTCCTCTATCCATAGTCCTTACCTTTTCCCTTAGCAAATCTAGGGACACAAAGCAACTATTTATTGACTGACTGGACAGTATTTTGCAAAAGTAGTCCAAGATTTGGCAATGCGGCTTTACTCCTTTGAGGCACTAATTGTGCAAAAACATTTCAATTCACAACTGTCGAACTGTGCACCCAACAAGATTCCAATATGACAATTCTCAGCTTTGGTGAGTGATACGGTGGCTCAGTGGTTAGCACTGCTGCCTCACAGCGCCAGAAACGTGGTTTTGATTCTACCCTCGGGCTACTGTTTGTATATTCTTTGTGTGGATGTCCTCTGGTTTCCTCCCACAATCCAAAGATGTGCAGGTTAGGTGGATTGGCCATGCTAAATTGCCCAAAGTGTCCAGGGATGTATAGGCTAGGTTGGTTAGTCATAGGAAATGCAAGGATAAGGGAGGTGGGTCTGGGTGGGATGATCTTCAAAGGATTGGTGTGAACCACATGGCCTGATTCCATGCTGTACAGATTCTATGATCCCTGACCCTCAGGATCCCACATTAAGGTTGAAACCTTTGCACTGTTTTGCTTTTCTCCTCTTACTTGAAATAAAGTTGGCAAAAATAATTTTTAGTTGGGTTATTGATGATGGTTCATGGAATAAAATGAAAGGAAGGAGTAACTCCTTGAACTTTAGTCTTATATTTGCAAGGTTTTGAGAGTATTCTCCATGAAGGACTAGCTGGTAAAGGTTACAGAGTCATGTGTGTGTTAACAGAAACTGGTGTATAGGTGTATAACATGGCAGGGTAATCTCTGACGACATCACCATGGGTGGTGTCACAGAAATAACTGTACAGAGGCTGGTATCCCATCACCGAGTAACTCTTTATTTACATGTAGGCGAAAGTGGGTACTGTAGATGCTGGAGATCAGAGTCAAGATTAGAGTGGTGCTGGAAAAGCACAGCAGGTCAGGCAGCATCTGAGGAGCAGGAAAATCAATGTTTTGGGCTAAAGCCCTTCATCAGGAAGGGCTTTATTTACATGTGAAGAAGGGCTTATGCCCGAAACGTCGATTCTCCTGTTCCTTGGATGCTGCGCTTTTCCAGAAACACATTTTCACCTTTATTTACATGGACACAGTACATTGACTCTGACCAGCCAACTCAGAACCAGTCCATCGAGTGAGTAGACTTATGTGTCTTTGTTTTTTTTTTCCTGGTTACACATTTTTATATTAAACAATACATAGTTTATGAAACAATTAACATTAGCAGCTGTACACAGAGAAACAGCAATTTTACAAGGGAGAGGAATGGCAAAGTTAGGCCCCAAACCCTAACGTTCAACCAGTTTTCAGGAAAAGGAGGACAAACCTCAAATCCCAATTTCAATCATTATAAAACAGTAACAATGGCATTTGTACATAAGACAGTCCAATTACATCAGCGGGTATTGCCCTCGAGCCAGGTAGGAGCCAGACATACAATCCCCTGACACACAGTCAGGCACATTATCCATTGTGCTACTGGCCCCATATCTGAATCTTTAAATCTGTTAGCCAGGGCTCTCTGGCCCAGGTTAACAACCCCAATCAGGGATCTCATAGTCAGTGAGATCCAGCTGGTTCTAATCACAGCAGTTACTTGTACGCCCTTAGACATTAACCTTTCAGACCCTTGTACTGCATTTTTCAGGAAGGTCAGGACAACTCTGGGTGCTACCAGTGATGGGGTTGTAGGTTCCTAATTGTGAATGAAGGACTTATTGAGGCTGGATTTGCCCATATTTTAGCTAAGAGTCTTTTCTGTGGCATTTATATGGAGGGATTCTCTCAATATGATCATCCCAAACCTATCTCTTTACTATGGCACCCTTCTTGTCTGACGCTAGCCTGATTCTCCCACTTGCTGTAACCTGGGGTACTCACCAATGCTGGTTTAGTGATCCCCGACACTGTGCCATCTTTAAAAGGCCTTTGTGTACCAGGACAAGGACTGTCAGTCCAGAGCTGCCCTGTGTGGCTTTTGACAATAGCTCCGAACAATGCTAGCAAGGAGAATTGCTGATACGAACCTAGAGGTCCTCATGGATGGGATGGTGCACTCCCTTTTACCTCAGGACCAGTAGAACTGGCCATGACACCAGAGCCATGACTGGATCAAAGTTGCCACCCGGGTCAGTGTGGTCTCAGCTATCTAGAGGAATGCCCAACAACATACGAAGAAACTCAATGACCTTCCGTGCTTTATCAGGATAAGTGTCACCATCCTCTCTTCGCTACCACACACTCACTCTGTCTCTGCATGCACCCCCATGTCATGCTCTACCACTCTCACCATTGCAGCCACCATCTTCCCTCACTCACTCCCTTCCACACACCCCTCCGCCCCCAACCCTAAATAACCCTGCATGCCCTCTGCTCCCTACTCAGTCACTCACCACCTTTGCCCTTAGCTACACTAGCACTAACCACTGGACCACCCACTTCCATCTCATTGGATCTATCCCTTTCCCTCAATTCTGGGTTTGGAGGCTTTGAGCAATAGGGAGAGGCTACTTTCCCTGGAGCATCGGAGGCTGAGGGGTGATCTTATAGCGGGGCATGGATAGGATGAGTAGCCAAGGTCTTTTCACCAGGCTAGGAGAGTCCAAAACTAGAGGGCATAGGTTTAAGGTGAAAGGGGAAATATATATATATATATATATGTGTGTGACCTAAGGGGCAACATTTTCATGCAGAGGGTAATGCATGTATGGACTGAGCTGCCAAAGGAAGTGGTGGAGGCTGATACAATTACAATATTTAAACAGGCATCTGGATGGGTATATGAATAGGTAGGGTTTGGAGAGATATGGGCCAAACGCTGGCAAATGTGACTAGATGAATTTAGGATATCTGGTCGGCATGGACGAGTTGGACCAAAGGATCTGTTTCTGTGCTGTGCATCTCAATGACTCTATGACAATAGGGCACAGAAAGCCAAGGCAGGTGATGGGAAGCCTGACATCGGCTCTTCATCCCTTAGTCCCTTCTAATGTTGAGACATAGCCTTTTGCTTAAAGAACGCGCAGTGTGCTGGTACACAGTGTAGGCATGAGATTGAAGTAGCATGGAGCTGTTGAGCAACATGTCCAACTCCTCGACTGATGACTGCTGACAACCATGACAAGCTCCCTTGTTTTGTGCCTGAGCCAGAAGGCAAGGTAAAGTGGAAGTACAATGAGCCCGTTAGCTCTGGCTAAGGTGGCAAAGCACAAATAGACACGACAAGACAGGCCAAGGCAGGGATGCTATTGGCATTCAGGTAGGCTCAAAGCGAGTGACCACTAAGAGAGCAGGCCAGCAGCTCTAAGATACATCCTGGTCCAGTCCATAAGCTGGATTCCTGTAAGTCCTCACATGTTTTATGACAGTGTTACAGTGATGGCTACTAGTGCACCCAGCAAGTGCAGAAGCATATTCGAAGGGTATTAAAGGTGAGGCTGGTATGTGTCCGATGCCAAGGTCTGTGCAGGAAGGGTGTGCATGGCCTCTGCCCATGCAGCATTGCCCTGAAATATTGCTTGCTGTGTCTGTGTTGAAGGTCTGGAGTCACCAGGAAACCACTTGGACTCTCCAGTCCAGAATTCTCAACACCTCGTTTCTATCTAGCGGATTGTAGAGGAGGAGAGTATAAATTAATGAGGCGAGATTGAGTCAGACGAAGGTGATTATCAGCGATAATTCCCATGAAGAGACCTCTTGTTGCTCACCAGTGGCAATCTCAGGTCGACGAGCGGAACTTAATCAGAAAATGCAAATTGTAGTTCTCCTCATTAGAAAAGGTCTCAATGGACATTTCAGCTGATTCTCTCGCTGTAACCTGCATTGTGCATGGCTATTCTCACACAAGAACATGCACAGGGCAATACTGGCAGAGAGCATCAGATGATCAGGTTAGATGATTAATGTATTCAGGCCATACTGAATACCTTTTTTCTTTATTCTTTCATGAACTGGATTAGTAATCCCAATTCCTGGATTAATGATGTGGGGACATGGGTTCAAATCACCCCATACCTGGGATCAACTTTGTGAACTTTCTCCAGGCTGCCTCTGATACCAGTATATCTTTCTTAGAAACCTCTGTTTGGAACATGGTTAACACCTAAATCAATGCTTAGAGATGGACAGTGTTAAAAATCACACAATTCCAGGTTATAGTCCAACAGGTTTAATTGGAAGCACACTAGCTTTCGGAGCGTCGCTCCTTCATCAGGTGGCACCTCACAGTAATAAGGACTCAGGTTCAAATTCAACCTCAAGTGGCTAGCTGTGTGGCATTTGTGCATTTCCCTCATGTCTGCATGGGTTTCTGCTGGTGCTCTACATATCCTCTCACAGTCCAAAGACATGCAGTTTAAGTGGATTGACTGTAGAATCACCACAGTGTGGAAACAGGTCCTTCGGTCCAACGAGTCCACACCAACCCTCCGAAGAGTAACCCACCCAGTCCCATTCCCCTACTCCATTATCTTGTATTTACCCCTGACTAATGCACCTAACCAACACCTCAGTGAACATTATGGGCAATCTAGCACGGCCAATTCACCTAACCAGCACATCTTTGGACTGTGGGAGGAAACTGGAGCACCCGAAGGAAACCCAGGCAGACATGGGGAGAACATGCAAACTCCACGCAGACAATCACCCAAGGCTGAAATCGAATTTGGGTCCCTGACACCGTGAGGCAGCAGTGCTAACCACTGAGCCACCGTGCCACCCATGGTAAGCTGTCTGTAGTGTGTAGGCTAAGTGGATTAACCAGGTAAATGCGGCTTTACAGGGGTAGGGTAGGGAGGTGCCGGTCTGGGTGGGATACCCTTTGGAGGATTGATGTGAACTCAATGGGTTGAATGGCCTCCTTCCACACTGTAGGCGTTCTATGACCCAGGTTCAAATCCCATCTGCTGCAGAGGTGTGTAAGAACATCTCTAAATAGGTTGACGAGCAAATCTCTAAGGTGTCGACCAATTATGATTGAGGTGAGCATTTGTGTTTCTCTCAGGGGGTAGTGAATCTGTGGAATTCTTTACTGTGAAGAACTATCGGAGTTGGGTCGTTAATTTTATTCAAGGCTGGAAGTAGTGATGAGGGGAAGTAATGGGGCGAGCACAGAAAATGGTGTTGAAACTCAGCAAGCTTGGCAGTATCTGTTGAGAGAGAAATAGAGTGAATATTTTGAGCGTGGTATGACACTTCTTCAGAACTAAAGAGACGGTTGGGGAGTGGAGCCACAGGGAAGATTAATGGGCAGGAAAGATTAACTGCCCAATGATACTATGGAAGAAAAGGCACAGAGAGTGGTAATCATTTTGTGGAATAGAGTGGTGCTGGCAAAGCACAGCAGTTCAGGCAGCATCTGAGGAGCAGGAAAATCGACGTTTCAGGTAAAAGCCCTATGGGCTTTTGCCCGAAACGTCGATTTTCCTGCTCCTCGGATGCTGCCTGAACGCTGTGCTCTTCCAGCACCACTCTACTCCAGAATCTGGTTTCCAGCATCTGCAGTCATTGTTTTTACCTGGTAATCATTTTGGAAAAGGGACAGAGCAATGGTCCAGATTGAGTTAGTGGTGGACTAAAGGATAGCATTGTGCCGGTGGACTTTTTCAACATTTTCACTGGGATTCATTGATAGACTTCAAAAACAATCTGGACAAGTGAATTATCCAAATCCAAGAATGAAAGGGTAGAAATAGATTTTAATAATATTCATCAAGTTATATGATGTCATTATCATCTATTCTTTGTTGAGGGTTTGTACCTTGGTATCTTAGTATTAAAGTGCCCAAGCTAGCACTGGAAGAGGCGACTTTGTATATTTTTCACTGTACTCATGTAACCCTGTCCTTGAGTACCCGTGACAATAAAACCTCCTTCTAATTCTGCATGATGTTATTCCTACAATTGTTTTAATGTGTGTTTTTTTCTTGGTATTACGATTTGGGGTATCCTGCCTTTTGGAAGCAGATCCTGCAATCATTTTCAAAAAGGAATTAGTTAAAAACTTGAAGGGAAATGAAAATGCTGGACTATAGTAGATAAAGAGAGTGAGATCAACATCGGCATATTGGGCCAAATGGACTCCTTCTGATCATTGTATGATCTGAGAAAAACAGGCATTAAAACGGAGCTATGTCTAATTTGCCGCAACTATGATTTCTTGACTCTGAAGTAGTCTGACCAGCTGGATCAAACCAAATGCTGTTGAATTAGTGAATAGTAAAATTTAAAACCAACATTAAGAAGAATTTTTAATGAAGTGGATGCTAAAAGCTTTTGAGCTAACTTGCCAAGCAACATAATGGAAGCACAGATCATCAGAGGCGTTTGTAATGCAGTTGGATGCCGAGCCTGAATGGTTAGATTGTCAGAGGGATAAGCTAGGGTGGGCTAAATAGGGACTCAGATGCTGCCTCTCTCTCAGAAATGTAATGGGTTCAATCCAACTTTCAGACCTGAGCACATAATGTCACCTGATTCGCCATTATTGGAAGGGTTTGTTGTCAATGTTGACGTCTTACAGACACAGTTCAAATGGGAACAACTGCTTGTTTGATGCTTAAGACATTTAGAAGGTGCTCCTGGCATTTCATAGAACCCCTGCTGTGCAGAAAGCGGCCATTCATCCCATCGAGACTATACCAACCCGCCAAACATTATCCAACGCAAACTCAGTCCCCTACCCTATACCCATGTTTATTATGACTAACCCATCTAGCCTGCATATCCCTGGACACTATGGAGCAATTTAGCATGGGTAGTCTGGCTGACCTACACATCTTTAGTCTGTGGGAAGAAAGTGGAGTACCCAAAGGGGACCCACACAGGCACAGGGACAATGTGCAAACTCCACACAAAACAGTCACCCGAAGCTGGAATCAAACCGAGGTCCGTGGCTTTGTGAGGCAATAGTGCTAACCACTGAGCCACCCCAAAATCAACAATTAGACGCTTAATATCAGATCTTCTATTGAAATTAAGTTCCACCAGCAGCCAGCAGCATTTGAACCTGGGTCCCCAAAACATCACCTGGGTCTCAGAATTAACAGCTCAGAGATAACATCACTATGCCAGCACCTTCCCTGCAGTTTCATCAACAGTTATCCCAGCACTTTGGATATGCACTCCTATGTCAACAATGGCAAAACAATTTAGTTCGTAATTTGTCCCAGTCTGGCGTGGGGTCTTGCAATGCACGAATTAGCTGCTTATGTAACAGCGACAGCCCATCATAAGGTGAATCATTGAATGTCATACATGCTGAGTGTAACAGAAAGATCAATATACATATTCACCAGATTTTCCCATTGTTTTTAACGTTGCTAAACATTAAACGTTCCCATTGGAACTGCGTTTCTAAACCAAGAGAACTCAGATGGATTCCTGTGTCTAATTTGATTCACATCTCTCCTGTAGGATATTGTGTTCAAGGGATCAAAGAATCTATATTGCTCTTGTATCACTTCAGCATGCATTGTAAATATAACGTGACTTTTTTATTTACTGAATCTGTCACTAATACCACATCACAACAAGTGGCAGAACATCAATACTGTCCCAACCTTTGTTTTTATTATATTGACAAGTTGTCTAATTTAAGCACCTTAGATTCCTTCTGTTACATCCAATTGGAATGCTAATTGTCCAATGAATAGTTGTAGATTTAACTAGATGTTCACTTGCCGCTATAGAGTCTTAGAGTCATAGAGATGTACAGCATGGAAACAGACCCTTTGGTCCAACTCGTCCATGCCAACCAGATATCCTACATTATTCTAGTCCTAATTGCCAACACTTGGCGCATATCCCGTCAAACCCTTCCTATTCATATACCCGTCCAGATGCCGTTTAAATGTTGTAATTATACCAGCCTCCACCACTTCCTTTGGCAGCTCGCTCCACACATACATAAACCTCTGCATGAAAAGGTTGTCCCTTAGGCCCCTTTTAAACCTTTCCCCTCTCACGTTAAACCTATATCCTCTAGTCTTGAGCTACCTTACGCTGGGGAAAAGACCTTGACTATTCATCCTATCCATGCCCTTCATGATCTTATAAACTTCGATAAGGTCATCCCTCAGCCTTTGATACTCCAGGGAAAATAGCCTAATCAAGTCAGCCTCTCCATGTAGCTGAAGCTCTGGCAACATCCTTGTAAATCCTTTCTGAACTCTTTCATGTTTCACGACATCTTTCCTACAGCAATAAAGATATTTTTTTCTCTTTATTCTTTTCATGGGATCTTTGTTCTTTGGAATGTGGACTTTGCCAGCTGGGCCAACACTTACTACTGTTCCTAATTGACCAAAAGGCAGTTAAGAGTGAATTTCATTACTGTGGGCCTGGAGTCACATGTAAGACAGACCAGGTAAGGGTAACAGGTTTCCTTCCATAAAGGGTATCAGCAGTTGACAGCAGTCACATGATTGCCATAAGGCAAGTTTTATTTTAGAAACTCAAAGTTTTTACTGAATTTAAATTCTACGAGCTACAATCATGAGATGTGAGCCTACATCCCCAGGACATTAGCTTGAAGCTCTGGATTACTACTTCATTGACATTACCACTTGGCCACCATTTTCCTTAAGCTACCTTTATCTGCTGAAATTGGAAACCTATTCAAAACGGGTAAATTTAAATTGACATTTGAAGAGTGTTCCTGCTGTTTTCAGAACATGAAGCAATCACAGAAAACGTTTGCCAGCCCGCACCTTGCATCCTCTGCACTTGAACTTGAGGAAATAATATTAAGATTCAATTCCTCACTTTCTCACCACCTCAAAGGTAGAATTCCAAGAAGCATAAATACTTTCCAGGGGCATTGCGCTTGGAACTTCCTCGAAATATCTCTCAGCATCATGATATTGGACTTCGTAATTACCAATTGTGAGGCCGTAAATCCGAGCCTGATCTTAAGCTCTATCCCAGTCTCAATCCTAGGATTGGTTTCCGAGGAAGAATCTCGATGTTAGGGTCCAATGGGATCCAAACACTGTTCAGTGTGGGGGGACTGTCACCTGGCAATGATGTTCCCCCCATATGATCAATCAGTGGTCAGATAACTGACTTGCCTTCTAGTTAATAATAGAGGGTAGGGTCTCAAAGCTGAAGGGACGGAGATGAAGCAGTTCAGGTAAGGGACAAAGAGACAGAGAGAGAGAGAGAGTGGGGGGGGGGGTGCCTCCATTTTAAGGCACAGTCTCTCTAACTTAATAAACGTCAAAGTGAAAGATTGGCTTCGACAGCTAGGCTGGGGATGAGGAGTCCGCAGTGACAGCCCCACTTCATCCTATCTCTAGGGAATTGGGACCACACCTCCGGCAAGCCTGAAAACTGGCCAATTGGGATTGTGTTTTGATGCCCATATAATCATCTCTGACTGTCATTGGAAACTCGCCCATTCTCAGGTGTTTGATTTTTGAGCAGCAATTACTAGGAATCAGTCAGGTTTGGAAATCCCTGTAGATATTGTTCACTAACCTGCTCATCCATGCTAAGACATGCCTCTGGAGCAGGTGGGAGTTGAACCTGGGCTGCTTGAGTCAGAGGCAGTGAAACACCCACTGCATCACAAGAGGCCTTTGCAAGTTCTCCATCCAGACCCTGAGGCACTTGTAGTTTTTCTTCTGCACTGATTAAAGCCAACTTACGATCAACTCAGCAGAGATGAGATTCAACTTTCACATGTTTGGGGTCTGTAAAGTTAAGTCGACATCGCGCTACCCTGCCTTGGAATTGTTTTTTGCATGTTAAGGACCATTCATTTATTAATTTCTTGCTGAACCATTTTGTCTTGCTTCTTTTCTATCTCTCATTCTGCCTGAATCTCAAATAGAATGACAAATTTGTTATAGAGCAGAAGGAAGCCATTTGGCCCATTGTATCCCTGCCAGCTCTCCAAATGAGCAATACACCTCATGCCACTTCTTCAACACCTCCCTGTAACTTTGTGCATTCTTACCTGGCAGATCCTAACCAGCTTCCCTTTCAAATGCCCCGACTGAACCTCTGTTCTCTGCATTTTCAGGCAGCACATTCCAGATCCTAACCATTCGCATGGTGATGAAGTTTGTCTTCATACCTCCATTGCTTGTTTCACTGGTTAGTTTCAACCTGTGCCCACTCGGTCTTGATTATTGAACAGGAACAGTTTCTCTCCACCTACTCTGTCCATGTCCCATATGATTGTGAAGACCCCTATCCGATCTTCTCTTGGTCCTCATTTCTCCAAGTCATGCAATCCCAACTACTCCATTGTATCTCCATAACTGAAGTGGACAAAAGGAAAGAGTGATTGCCCAGTATACAGACCCTGATTGATTCCATCATTGGAAGAAATGCCATTACATTTGTTGTTTATGGGTCAATTATATTCTGGAAAACTACCTAATAACCAATCGCAATGACTATAAATGAAGACTTGCATTTATGTAGTTCTATTCACATCCTCTGCACAGCCCAAGTATCTGGTGATCATAGAATCCATACAGTGTGGAAGCAGGCCATTCAGCCAATCGAGTCCACACCCACCCTCCGAAGAGCATCCCACCCAGATGCACCCCTCTACTCTATCCCTGCATTTACCATGGCCAATCAAACCTAGCCTGCGCATCCCTGGGCTCTACGGGATAATTTAGCATGGCCAATCCACCTAACCTGGACTGTGGGGAGAAGCCAGAGCACCCGGAGGAAACCCACACAAACACACGGGAAAAATGTGCAAACTCCACATGGACAGCTGGAATCAAACTCTGGTCCCTAGCGCTGTGAGATAGCAGTGCTAACCACTGAGCCACCATGCTGACAAGCTTGGAAGTGATTTTGAAAGGGTCACCACCGTTGCGTGATAGTCAATTAGACAATGGAATTTGCAATCAGTCCACAGATTGATAACCAAAGAACATAGTAAGGAATAGTTGCAGGAGAAGACCATTCAGCCCCTCTAGCCTGCTCTGCCAGCCACTACGATCATGATCAATCTGAAGAAGCCTTAACTCCACTTTCCTGTCTATTCTCCAGAACGGTCAGCTCCCCCCATCCATCAGAAAATTCAGTCTTGAAGATATTCAAAGCCCCATCTTCCACTGTTCCCCACTAGATAGATACTGATTAAGGATGATCAGCCATGATCATATTGAATGGTGGTGCAGGCTCGAAGGGCAGAATGGCCTACTCCTGCACCTATTGTCTATTGTCTATTGTCAAAGTAGCATAACGACTGCACGATAATGAGAATACATATGCTGGTGACGTGATGATGGTTCATGTCACGATGTGGCTCTGACCTCTACCGTCACATGCTATCAAGCCTCAGAGAAGGCAGGAATGAGAGAAGTGTACAAGAGAGTTAGAAACAAAAGGTCAGGCTCGTTATATGATTCTTATGGTAGATGCGGTTCATGATGGCAGACAACATAAGGCTGTATCCAAGGTGTCGGCAAATCCATGGAAGTAGTATTAATCAAAGATGAGCGTCTAAGAGAAGAAATTTCTCTTCATTTCCATATGGGCTCCCCTGTCTCTGTAACTGGCCCCCTAACTCCAGACTCCCCCATGAGGAGAAATGTTCTCTTGTCATGCAAAGACCAGTTATTCCAGGTTCACATTGCTGTTGGTGAAGTTAGGTGAAGGATAGATACTGGCCTGGCAGCCAAGAATTTCCCTTCTGTGGTTCAGAGCAGCGTTCCTTGAAGTGAACAGGACTTGTATTTAACATCTTATGTAACTGTTGGCACACCCAGCCGTTGTGCATTTCCTCAGTACAACATTGTAACTAAATTTTGAGAGTGGGCCAGTGCGTCTTCTGATTTAGAAGGAGAGAATGCCACTCACAGAGTCTTGTCTGATAATGTGCAGAGCGTCTCTGGATTCAACTGAAGCTTACCACACTCCAGCACAGTACTCCTGACCTCTAATGCAATGCACGTCACTCCCGACATGGTATTTATCTTCCACCAAGCTGCATTACATCAAAAATCATTCAGCCAACCAATTGTGTTCAAACACCCTTGTCAAACATAAATCAACATTTGTTGAACTTGCGGCTGACAGGACAAACAATGCGTTATTCAAGTGTTTTGAAATCCATCTCGACTACAGTCAGGGCATGAGATTCTACAGTGTTTGCACCAATCAAGATTTTACAACTCTGCCACAAAGCCATTGTGCAACCAAATGCACAATATGGCACAACGTTCCATCAGGCAATATGAAACAAGTTTATTGAGTCAATACAGCAGGCACCCATGTAAAAATGGGGGCACTATCAGTGACTACCTCAGTGCAAATGTTGGTCAAGGCTTTCCCTATTCTGCATCACTTTGAACTGTCCCTATGAGCTCGGAGCAATTGTTTTGCCTCTTCTGTGTGGTCAATGAGTGTGGTCAAGCCACGAGCTGTGCAATGCAGCAAGATCCCAGAATGTTATCTTCATACATTGACCACCCCATGAAGACATTGCTCTTATAGTTTGGTGCTCAGAATGTTTAGCATCTGTTGTGAATTTTTAGTACTACGTGCAATTGAGCCACTAATAGCGTTCCGATTCGAATCCCAAATGCAGAAGAGCAATTTGAAAACACAGAGCGTGCTTCAGATCTCTACACAGATGTTGCAATGAAAGGAGGCCAGCAAGTCAACTGCAAATGTGATATTTAGAGGGGTACAGTGTTTGTAGGACCCACTTTTCTTTTATTTGGCTAGCAAGTAATCCAATGATGTAATTCACATCAAAGTACCTGATGGTGTTACAAACGTGTTACGGTGAAGAGCTTGAATTTGGAAGCATTAAAACCAGAATAACCAAAATCCCAGCTGGAAAAATATGTACTTCTTTCAAGGAGCATCTTAAAAGAGGAAAGAGAAGTTCAGGAAAGCAATTCCAGATTTTAGGCGCTTGGTACTGAGTATCATAGTCACCCTGAAAGCACAAGTGTCTCAGTTTGGAGGAGCTTCGATGACATTAGGTTTGGAGTAGCTTACAGAGATGGGTAGTGTAGTGGGGCCAGGGTGGAGTGGAGTGGGGGTGGGGGTGAAGATTGAGCTTCTTGGTGGGTTGACATTGGCAAGGCAGCAGATTGATTGGAAAACAAAGATGAGAATTTTGAAATTGAGGCATGGCCAGAATGGGAACCACTTTATTTGGCAAGACAGCATGAGCATGATTGATAAACAGGATTTGGTGCACATTCAGGTATGGTTAGCTGAGCTTTAGGTGAGTTTGCGTATCAGGAAAGTGGAAAATCAGGGAGCAACGAGCTGTGGATTGTTTGGTCCAGGTGAAGCTTGGGGTGGACCAGTTCTAGAATATGGGATTAGAAATGGAATTGGAGTGTGATATGGAACTGGGGTGAAATATGGAATTGGGGTGTGATATGGAATTGGAGTGCAATATGGCATTGGAATGCGATATGGAATTGGGGTGAAATATGGAATTGGGGTGAGATATGGAATTGGAGTGCAATATGGAATTGGGATGAGATATGGAATTGGGGTGCAATATGGAATTGGAATGCGATATGGAATTGGGGTGAAATATGGAATTGGGGTGAGATATGGAATTGGGATTTAACCTGAATTTGGGATTTAACCTGAAATTGGGATTCACTTTGGAATTTGGGTTAGGTATGAAATTTGGGTTTGATGTGTAATTGGGGTTGGATATGGAATTGGGCTTTCATACGGAATTGGGTTCGATTTGGAATTGGGATTTGATGTGGAATTACTGTTAGATATGGAATTGGGTTTAGGTATAGAATTTGGTTTGATGTGAAATTAGGGTTAGATATGGAATGGGTTAGAAATGGAATTGGCATTCGATTTACAGGCCTTGCTGGGGACTGAGGACTGATTATCCATCCCAAATATCTCAAATTTTGGTTGTCAATTCATTCAAAGTTGATACCTCTATTGTGAACTGCCAGTATACTAATAATTTTTGAGAATGCCACAAACTGATGGGTTGGAATCAGACCGTGTGAGATTAAAACGGATACATCTGTAAGAATGTTTCTCGATCTCCCTTTTTAAGGGAGGTATTGGCCTATTTAAAGTGAACAGGTTAACACCTTCTTTGAAGCTACAGATGGAGAAATTTCTCACAGAGATGATTACACGTTCTCAGCTAATTGTGCACAGTTTGATTTCACAACCTTCATACAAGGGTGTAGCAACATGTTGTCCCGGCTGCAGTTCCCCTCCCAGAGCTCCTGGAAATCTGATCTCAAAGCCTGATGACTCAATCCCATTTGTGCTCAATGGTTGGCATTTGCTGGCTTGTTTGAAAATTGTAGGCACGGATGTTTCAGGAAGAACTGTTCTTTGTGCAATTTGTTTTCTGTTTGTTTATGGGATGTGGTCGTTGCTGGCTAGTCCAGGCATTTATGACCCATCCCCAATAGCCTCACTGATGGATAAATCTGTAATTCCAAAGTACATTAGGATCAGCCGCTTACATTAGCTGGAAAGCTGCAAGTGAATGGGTGCATGTTTGCAAATTTTATAAATGGTTCCCATGATATGAGAGCTTAAGATGGTCATAGACCAGTCATCTTCCATAGAATCCCTACAATGTAGATGTGGGCTATTCAGCCCATTGAATCCACAATGGCCCTCTGAAGAGCATCCCACCCAGACCCCTCCCCTCTCTCTCTAACCCTGCATATCCGTTGGCCAATCCACCTAACCTGTGCATCGTTGGATTGTGGGAGGAAACCAGAGCACCCAGAGGAAACCCACGTAGACACAGAGAGAATGTGCAATTGCACTAGAACAATTTAGAGAAGCTTCACTCAATTAATTGCTGGGATGATGGAATAGAGGAAGGTTCAGCCAAAATTTGTCAGAGTTCAGAAGATTGAGAGATGATCATATTGAAATTTTATGTCTTTAAGGGACCTGACAGGATGGACAAATCACCAATTTGATGGGAAAAGTAAACGCAAGTTCAAAATTTAAACAAAGTCTCACAATTATATGTCAATCATCATTAACTGGTGGATTCAGCAAGGCAACATCTCGGCTATTCAGAGTCTATGTGCCAACCAATTTGCACTCTTTCCCAGTACCGTTAAAATGTTTTCCTCATGAATTAGTATCCTTGTGAAATGTCCCGTTGAGTCCAAGTTTCAACCAAATGTCTTTTCTCAATATTATTGAATTCAACTTATTGAATGGAAGAGCAGACTCAAGGGGCTGACTTGCCAACTCGCGCTCCTAAGTCATGTGGTTTTGAGCCCTGTGAATTTTAACCTGATCAGGACATGTGGTAAAACCCATTGGCAGGTTCCTTTTGTTATGGACTAAGCCAGACCACTCAAAACATTCTTAAGCAGGCAGCGCAGACCAGTTTGTTTCAGTAAGTGTACAGTGAAAATTACCGGAATAAGTGGGCGGCACGGTGGCACAGTGGTTAGCACTGCTGCCTCACAGCGCCAGAGACCCGGGTTCAATTCCCACCTCAGGCGACTAACTGTGTGGAGTTTGCACATTCTCCCCGTGTCTGTGCGGGTTACCTCCGGGTGCTCCGGTTTCCTCTCACAGTCCAAAAATGTGCAGGTTAGGTGAATTGGTCATGCTAAATTGCCCGTGTTGTTAGGTGAAGGGACAAATGTAGGGGAATGGGTCTGGGTGGGTTGCGCTTCGGTGGGTCGGTGTGGACTTGTTGGGCTGAAGGGTCTGTTTCCACACTGTAAGTAATCTAATCTAATCTAAAGTTAGCGAGGTTGATTACCAGTCTATCCAAACTAGACTTAAGTATGCTGTTCTGAACACACACAACAGTCCCAATAAGCAAACCCCCTTTAAAACACAGTACAAGAGAGGATCAAATGCTTACAGGTTGACATACAAAAGGAGAGAAGAGAGAGTTTCCACACAGCTCACTGTTTAACTCATAACTAGTTCTGGCCTGAGCTAAACTGCTCAGATAGAGAGCTGACCACTCCCCTTTCATTATATAGGTCACTTCTAAAACATGACCAATTTGGCCTGAAGTCTCATCTGTTTACGCATAAATAAAAGGCCTCTCAAAATCCTTTTCATCTCCGTACCAAACCAGTCTGATCGGAGCCCAGCCTGGTTTATTACCCCTATGAGAAAAATCAAGGATAGAGTATCCCTGAGCCAAGGAACAGATTTTAACAAAAAAAGGACTAGCTTTGTGACACTTGATGGAAAAACTTGGGTTCTAGTTTAAAATATGGAAGAGGCCAGAGGACAAGATTGGGGAGTTTTCAATCCCAGAGAAAAGGGGACCTTTCAATTCCTAGGGGAAAAGATTCACCTCTGGGGCTGACAGGATAGACCTGGTTGCTAGGAGTCAGGAGTTTGGGGGAAATCAATGTTCTGGGGGAGGGGAAAAGATGGAAGGATTTGTGGGGAAGTCAAGAGATATTGGAAAGATTGGATTGTTAGTTAGTTCCTGAAGGGTAGTTTGCACAAGTACTCTGCACCCAGGAGATGAATGAAAATATTCGCTGCACCTTAATTTTACTGCTTGGCTTCCCAGCCCTTCTCAATAGGACCTAAAAAAGAGGTTTCAAATCACGTTATTGTATTCAAAGTGGCAACATGCCTCCCACAAGTTAGTTAGTCAAAACCCCTATGGTCTGCCTCCATTCAAACCTAGAAGTCACACGACACCGGTTATAGTCCAACAGGTTTATCTGATTTCACAAGCTTTCAGAATGCTGCTCCTTCATCTGGTGAAGTGGAGTGGACTGCACTTCACCTCACAAAGGAGGAGCGCTCTGAAAGCTTGTGATTTCAATTAAACCTGTTGGATTATAAGCTGGTGTCATGTGACTTCTGGCTTTGTCCACATCGTGCCCATTCAAACCTGCAAATGGAAGTCAGCTGAGTTAAGGATACAGTTTGACCTCCCATCCAACCCAAATCCAGATGTTTTGTCACATTAAAATTTTTCCCCATTGCCTTGAACATGTTCACAATTCCATCCACTGAATTTTTCAAAAGTATGTATAACAAAACACATTTTCAAAGGTGCATGTCAATATTGCAACATAGATGAGAAGCGAATACCACCAGTAAATGAATTATGTTTTATAGCAAACAAGTTTACTAGAAACAAATAATTGTATCTTTCAAAGTAATTCGCAAAATGATGCAAACACAGAACAATATTTTTCATGCAGTCAGTGGTTTAAGTTGCCAGAGAGTGTGGTGAAGGTGGGTTCCATCGAATGCTTGAGAGAGAAATCGTTTATCATCTGAAAGGGAAGAGTACACAGGTTTATCAGGCAAAGACATAAAATGGAAGTATGGAAGCAGGCCATTTGGTTCATTGAGTCCACACCAACCCTCCAGAGAGCATCCCACCCCATCCCTGTGACTTTGCCTTTCCCATGGCTGAACTACCAAGGCTGCACATCCATGGACACGACGGACAATTTCCCACGGCCAATCCACCTAAGCTACATATTGTTTGACTGTGGGAGGAAACCAGAGTGCCCAGAGCAAACCACTGCAGACACGGGGAGAGTCTGCAAACTCCACACTGATAGTCATCTGAGGGTACAATTGAACCTGGGTTCTTGCTGCTGTGAGGTAGCAGCGCTAACCACTGTGCCACACTAGGCCATAGGCGCATTGCTCATTTGAAGAGCCAGAACAGACAAGATGGGCCAAATGGCCTACTTCTGCATTTTAACAATTCTGAGATTCTGTGAATCACTGCTTCGTTATCAGGCTAACTTATTTTTATAACTATGAGCATGTGGATATAACAGATGCAGGGAGTCTCTTCTGTTGGAAACACTGTACTTACCAGGATATTTGATTGAACAGTCCATTTCTGAGGACTTATTTTACACAGTAGGTAATTCTCAGTCAGGATTAATTTCTGAATGAATTATTTACTTTCGAGAATGAGGAGTGTTGGATGAACACAGGCCATTAAAAGGAGAAGATTAATTTTAAGGTGAAGAATTTATGATAGATGAAGCTATTATGTGGGGTATGGTGAATTGGTGGGGGGTGTCCATGTTCCGGATATTAAAAGTTGCCAAAAAGAAAGATTTCACTTTAATTGCAATACGAAGCCCTCACATATGCAGAAAATGATTTAGTGGAAAAGAAATTTCTTTACTCTGATGCTTGCTGAAGCTGACTAATGGATTTTGAGTTTGTTTTTAGGATGGTGCCCATCCCTAATTGCCCAGAGGGTAGTGAAGAATCAAACCACATTGTTGTGGGTGGCATGGATGGCACAGTGATTAGCAGTCCGCCTCACAGCATCAGGAACCTAGGTTCAATTCCCATCTTTGAGGGTAACTGTGTGTGTGGAGTTTGCAGATTCTCCCAGTGTCTGTATGGGTGCTCCAGTTTCCTTCCACAGCCCAAAGGTGGATTAGTTGTGATAAATATTGGGTTAATTGGGGGGTGGGGGGGTTACTCTTCGGAGAGTTGGTGTAGAGTCAATAGACCGAATGGCCTTTTTTGCACGGTAGGCATTCTGTATGGGTCTGGAGTCACTTTTTCTCTAAAGGACATTCTTGAACCCGGCAGATTCTCACAATCATCAAGGGTGGGGAGATGGTCGCAGACTAGCTTGTTATTCCAGATATTTCTTGAATTTGAATCCCAACATCTGGCATTGTGGGATTTGAACCCATGTCTCCAGTCAGTTTAGAACATAGAACATAGAACAATACAGCACAGAACAGGCCCTTCGGCCCACGATGTTGTGTCAAACATTTGTCTGAGCTTAAGCACCCATCCATGTACCTATCCAATTGCCGCTTAAAGGTCACCAAAGATTCTGACTCTACCACTCCCACAGGCAGCGCATTCCATGCCCCCACCACTCTCTGGGTAAAGAACCCACCCCTGACATCTCCCCTATACCTTCCACCCTTCACCTTAAATTTATGTCCCCTTGTAACACTCTGTTGCACCCGGGGAAAAAGTTTCTGACTGTCTACTCTATCTATTCCTCTGATCATCTTATAAACCTCTATCAAGTCACCCCTCATCCTTCACCGTTCCTACGAGAAAAGGCCTAGCACTCTCAACCTATCCTCGTACGACCTATTCTCTATTCCAGGCAACACCTGGTAAATCTTCTCTGCACCCTCTCCAAAGCTTCCACATCTTTCCTAAAGTGAGGCGACCAGAACTGCACACACTACTCCAAATGTGGCCTAACCAAAGTCCTGTACAGTTGCAACATCACTTCACGACTCTTGAATTCAATCCCTCTGCTAATGAACGCTAATACACCATAGGCCTTCTTACAAGCTCTATCCACCTGAGTGGCAACTTTCAAACATCTATGAACATAGACCCCAAGATCCCTCTGTTCCTCCACCTCACTAAGAACCCTACCGTTAACCCTGTATTCCGCATTCTTATTTGTCTTTCCAAAATGGACAACCTCACACTTGGCAGGGTTGAACTCCACCTGCCATCCTCAGCCCAGCTCTGCATCATATCTAAGTCTCTTTGCAGCTGACAACAGCCCTCCACACTATCCACAACTCCACCAATCTTCGTATCATCTGCAAATTTACTGACCCACCCTTTGACTCCCTCATCCAAGTCATTAATAAAAATTACAAACAGCAGAGGACCCAGAACTGATCCCTGCGGAACTCCACTTGTAACTGGGTTCCAGGCTGAATATTTGCCATCTACCACCACTCTCTGACTTCGACCGGTTAGCCAGTTTTCTATCCAATTGGCCAAATTTCCCTCAATCCCATGCCTCCTGGCTTTCCGCATAAGCCTACCATGGGGAACCTTATCAAATGCCTTACTAAAATCCATGTATACTACATCCACTGCTCTACCCTCATCCACATGCTTGGTCACCTCCTCAAAGAATTCAATAAGACTTGTAAGGCAAGACCTACCCTTCACAAATCCGTGCTGGCTGTCCCTAATCAAGCAGTGTCTTTCCAGATACTCATAAATCCTATCCCTCAGTACCCTTTCCATTACTTTGCCTACCACCGGAGTAAGACTAACTGGCCTGTAATTCCTGGGGTTATCCCTATTCCCTTTTTTGAACAGGGGCACAACATTCGCCACTCTCCAGTCCCCTGGTGCCACCCCTGTTGACAGTGAAAACGGGGGTGGTACCAGGGGGTACCACCAGGGGGTACCAGTTTGGAGGCATGAGTCAGTTGGCATCTCTTATTTTGAGTCTCAGGATGTCGGTTCCAGAAACATGAGCTGAAAAATGTGTTGCTGGAAAATCGCAGCAGGTCAGGCAGCATCCAAGGAGCAGGAGAATCGACATTTCGGGCATAAGCACTTCTTCAGGACTTATGCCCGAAACGTCGATTCTCCTGCTCCTTGGATGCTGCCTGACCTGCAGCGCTTTTCCAGCAACACATCTTTCAGCTGTGATCTCCAGCATCTGCAGTCATCACTTTCTCCAGAAAAATGAGACCAAGCATTTCGGCTGGAGTACAGCACTGTAGTCAGGGATACTGTTTTGCAGGGGAGATGTTAAACCAAGGACCGTTCTGTCCTCTCAGGTGAATATAATAGATCCTGTGGCAACGTTTGAAGAAGACCAAGAGTGGCTTGCCAGGAGCTCTCGCCAATGGTTGCTTCTCAACATATTGTGTTTATATTGGCTGCTCTGTTTTTCACATTACAATAGCAATCGTGCTTCAGAAATACTTAATTGGGCTCCACAGTCTTGGGGTGTCTTCAGATCATGAAGTCCTTTTTTTGAGCCATTTCAATATCGATTAACATCACAGTGCGTTCTGAACCTGTTATTCTCCACCATCGGCATATTCATGGCTGTGGCATTGGCCAATAAATAGCCATCAGGAGTGACTGAGTTTTCCCCTCGCCCAGTGATTGATGTTGAGGCTGTCTGGAGGTCACCGAGTGGCTCGTGTCCTACAGCAAAGAAAAGGAATTCATCATTTGAACTACTTTGCAAGGTATCTGGTTGCATTCTTGCATGTTTTGAAATGATGAATTCTCCTTAAAAGCATCTTTGCAGTTGGTTATTCAAAGGCGTTGGTCAGTCCCGGGTCCAGCTGGCACTGATGTGCCACAAAGTTGGCAATTGTTCTGAAACAGGCATAAATGACAAAGACAATGTCAGGTTTGTTGTGGGATGTTGGTGGGATTGGTAGGGGGCAGTGCACAAAAGGGAACCTGAGGAGATACCCCGGAGCGTCTCGGAGATAGGAGCAGCAGTGGGCCATTCAGCCCCTATTATCCTGCTCAGCCATTCAACCAGCTGATCTTCTCATTCAATCCCAATTTCCCACAACATCCCATTACAACTTTGATATCCCAAAGAAATCTGTAAATAGGACGAGATAGAGTAAAGGCAGGAGGGATGATCCTGATGATCAGGAAGTCTAGAACCAGGGATTACAGTCTGGGGGTATGGCATAGGCCATTAAGGACCGGGATGAGGAGAAGTTTTCATCACCATCCAGAGAGTGATAAGAGTGGAATTTTCTGCCCCAGAAAGTAGTTGAAGCCAAAATGTTAAATGCTTTTAAGAAGGAATTAGACATAGTTCTCAGGTCTAAAGGGATCAAAGAGTATGGGGAGAAATCAGGAACCATGTACTGAGTTGGATGATCAGCTACGATCATGTTGAATGATGGAGCAGGACTGAAGGGCTCCTATTTTCTACATTTCTATCTTAAAATCTATTCAGGAATTTATTCAATGACTTGCAGATTCTCTTTGGGTAGAGCATTGTCAAGATTCACCGTCCGCCAGGTAGTGAAATTCCTCCTTGTCTCAGTCCTAAATGACTGCCCATGGTTCTGAGACACATCTTCTGCTCTCACATCGTCCCCTAGGGCAAGAGAAACAGCCATCCTGCACAGTCTTGGGAGAATATTTGACGCTTCAAATTCAATTCTCTTAGCCTGCCACAAGTGTTGCTCCTGAGACAATATCTGACGCTGTTAAGTCGTAAGTTGCACCCATAACCTGGCATTGTCTGCAACACCTGAATTGAACTGGCATCTACTAGGTATGTTTGAGTAGGAGAACATTTACCTGGAGTTGGATGCTCGGCAGATTTTCAAACTACTGGGTGGTCCGAGAATCTCTCACTGCCTCTGAATCCATGTTGTACAAAGTTTGAGTTTTCCTGCAGTTGAAAATTATTCTTAAGATTTACCAACTGAGTTTGTTTCTTTTCATTCATTCATGGGATGTGGGCATCACTCACCAGGCCAGCACTTATTACCCATCCCTAATTGCCCATAGGGCAGTTAAGAGTCAACCGCATTGCTGTGGGTCTGGAGTCACATGTAGGCCAGACATGTAAGGATGGCAGTTTCCTTCCCTAAAGGACATTAATGAGCAATCAGTTATTTGCTAGTATTAAGTTCCGAGCATTATTTAACTTAATATAATTCCCTGTTTTTAGTTTGTGGTCCTGCATTGACTGGTTTTGGTCAACAACCTTTCTTGACATCTTCTTGGTGATTTCAGGTATCCGCCGTGAATTGGAAATTTACGTGTTCAAGTGTTCTGTTGCTTGGTCAGTGAAAAGGGAAAGAAGAGGTCTTTGATGGAGTCTTAGGAATTCTGTTTAAAGTATTCTCACTCTGGAGTGCCTAATCGCCCCTTTCTCTTCTTGTTCTTTGCAGATGAACCGCCCGATTCAGGTGAAGCCTGCAGACAGCGAAGGCCGAGGAGGTAGTGGTCAAATTTAAAATGAGATTTGTACCTTTAAGATGGGCCTTCGTCAGCTAAAGCCGCTTGGCTTTGACAAGTCACCACATTGTGTTTTGTGTAGTTAGCTGGCCAAGAGATTTAATCGATAATCATGTGCTTGAAATCACTGACAAATAGCATTCGATGCCAAGTGCAATTTAATTTGCCCATTTAATGTCCCTTCTCTCAATTGGCAAATACACAAATGTGTTACTTTTACTGACAATCCAGGAGTTGCTGTTTGCAAATAATCTTTCTTTTTCTGCCAATGTCAGAATGTTAAAGCAATTGCTGTCAGCATCAAGGCTGATGAATTTAATGTTGGTCTCAGCTGCTGTGCTGGGCTCTTTGGGAATGCCGGTTAACTGTTTCCTGGGCCTTTGCTACCTTTGCCAATCAGTGACATCAAGCATGTCTGATGGTGAGGTGGACCGTCTCATCTGCCCAAAGAACAAATACCAATTCAACACTCGTGAAGTCAGAGCTAGGAACTGAATGTGTTGAGCCGGCATTGAACTCAGGGCTTAAGCCTGGGAAGCTCTGGTTTAAAGTGCAGTCTGAGATTTTGCTTTAAATGCCTCGCCTTAAGAACTTCGAGTCTCTATTGTGTCATCACACTCAGTGTCACCACTCACCCGATTCAGTGTCTTCATTGCGGTAAAAGGATAATATTCAATATTCGTGTCTGTCGATGTGGTTAATTTAGCAACTAAAACAATTGTGCTCGGATGGATCTGTAACTGTATGTACTTTACCCAAATGTTATATAACTCAAAACTATCCAACTTTGACAGAAGGAAATCTACAGGTGTTGCATTTCAGTTAAACTTTCACACCCATGCCAATACTTAAAGCTTTGTGAGAGCACTGGAATTGACACAAACAATCAATTCAATGTCATGGTTCTTTGCTTTTTTTACCTTGTTTGGTGAGCTGTGTTTCCTCAAGCCCACATTCTGTGCCTTACAGGAAAGTGCTGACCATGAATTGTGTTCACATTGTCTAATAATTACTTACCTGAAATGCTGAAGTGTTTTTTTTAAAATCCCGACTGAGCTACTCTCTTCAGTTTCACTGTGGAGTCGAAATGTAAACTGGCCACATCAGTAGCTAAGATAGCTGCCAGATGCCATGATCAAAGCAGTTTCCACAAGATATCATGGGTGTGTGACCCATTCCCTGACTGTTATCAACGTTCAGTTTTTTCTCAGTTGTGCCTGCCTGCAGTCACTCAGTGTTCGCTTTTGTAACCATGGAGCCATCTATTGTCAGGTAAACCCTGTCACATCCCTCCACCATTGTCCTCGACACATGACCTGTGCCATTGGGCTAGCCAACCCCTCCACCACCTCCCTCAACCGTGCCATTAGGCTAGCCATGGATCAGACAAGAATTCATCCAATCGAGCTTCAGAGAAACAGATGCCCTAACGCAGGAGAGAAATACAGTAAAACTTGAAAGTGATCCCATCCTGTTCCAAGTTATCTTGTTCACCTCAGTACCGTGCTCCATTACGACCAGTTAATACTTCTGGAAAATTATGAACCTCTGCCCTCCTGAGTTCATTCCTTTCTTTTGACATTCACAGCATCAAATCTTTGCATTACCTTTGACCCAAAGCTGAGTTTCAAAAGCCTTGTATTCTATCCATATACTAAAACCACTTATTTCTAACTCAGTGTTGCTGTACCGTAACCTCAACATCACTGCCAAACTTTCCATTAGTTTCAAGATTCAATTTCTCCAATGCTCGGTTCCAATCCTCCATAAAATGCCAATATGTTAACATCCTGGCTATAAGATCATGTCCTGTTTGTCACTCCATCCAATCCCATTGTTGACAATTATTAATTCCCATCTGCAAAAGCATTGAATTTCGTTTCTCCTGCCACATCTCCCTCAAACTCTCCCAATCTCAACTACGTCCTTGGACCTTACTTCCATTGCAGCACCAATACAGAATAACCTCGATTATCCAAACAAGATGGGCAGGGAGTATTTTGTTTGAATAATTGAGAGTTTGGATTACAGATTGTTTGGATAATGGATAGCATTTTTACAGGACCTTGAGATCTTGCTCAGGTAATCTGAAATTCGGATAGTTGATGTTTGGATAATCGAGGTTGTTCTGTAATCTGTTGACTTTAACCCTCTGTGGCTCCCCATTTCTCCTTTGGCCAGAATGGTAATCACATTGACCTTACTCTTTAAAAGCTGCCATCAAACCCTTTTAGTTTGTCGCTCCATCCTGTTAAAGCCCATTGCATGGACCCGGTTTTCAGGTAGTTTCTGCTCACAACCCTTTCTTCATTCCTCAGCGTCTGTTCCATCGTCCATTTTCACTCATCTACTCTATACACGAGTGAAAATTTGTTACCACCCCCCTGAAGATGTCAGCAAGAATGTACATTAATTTCCTTGATTATATCATCCGCATTTAAGCTATTTCCTCCAATTGTACCATGAGTAGCCTAGTCAATTCTTCATTAGTTATCAAACAGATTCTCTAAGTTATCAAAAATGAACAAAGGAATGTAACAATTTATTTGCTCACCATGACAAATAAATTTGATATTGTGCTGGGGCGTGTCATTGTTTTTTGAATTTTAAGAGGGTGGTGTCTTCATGAATAAAAGCTTTGTAGAGTATTGTGTAGTGGGTGAATTGGAGAGTTCATGGTTTCTTTCACAGTAACACAGTGGAGAGAGTCTCATGTGGTTCATGTCATTGTACGGGCAAGCAAAACACAAAGGCCTTACATGAGTGATCCATGACCATTCTCTTTGTATCCTGTAGCCCATCAACCTCTGCACAAATATCACCTCATTGTCAGAATACTACGCTTCCAAGGTTTCTAATTCAGCATGTAAATATTTTAGCTTCATAAATAGAGATTTTACTCACTTCAAATAATGTTTAACTGTCTACTGGTTGGCACATATTTTTCAGTGGCTAACATGCCTTTGGAGAGTTGGAGTAGACCTTTCAGCCCCTCAGTCATATTCTTTCCTTCACTAACATTATTGCTTCTGTGCCTTATTTCCACTTGACTCCTACTGCTCAGTAGCATTACCGAACAAAAATCTATTCATTTTGTAAGGTGCAATTATCTCAGCTTCTTTCGTCGTTTGGAAATGAGAAATTCCATACTTTCTGAGCCATCAATAAAACAAGCTCACCCATATACTGGGTGTAAGACGTACAAGTTTAAAATTTTCTTATCATGCATAACCTTTGGCTTCCTTATTCCTTTAACCAAAGTTGTTAACATGACATTTGCTGATTGACAACAGTCACAAGTTGATGGATAATGACACCATGTTGCATGGTGATGGCAGTACAGAGATTGAAGCTTGTGACAGGATAGAAATGATAAGTTGTACACCTTGTAAATGGCTCATGATTTAAATTCTGTCTATCAGTGCATGGAGCATGAATGTGTATCTGATGACATTGAAGCAACTCTACATGGCCTTTATTTTGCAAAATGTCAATGTTTGCTTTAGATTTCAGGTTTGTCATTGCTTAATTTTTAAAAGGGGAGCTTTGCCCCTTCTCCCTTTATTTTCACTGGACCGTAGGAGAGGTGACCTTACAGAGGTTTATTAAATCATGAGGGGCATGGATAAAGTGAATAGCAAAGCTCTTTTCCTTAAGGGTGAGTGAGTTCAAAACTGGAGGGCGTCGGTTTAAGGCGAGAGGAGAAAGATTTGAAAGGGACCTGAGGGGCAACTTTTTCACACAAAAGATGGTTCGTGTGTGGAATGAAATGCCAGAGAAAGTGGTAGTTTACAACATTTAAAAGACATTTGGAGAAGTACATGAATAGGAAAGGTTTAGAGGTATAGCGACCAAATGCTGGCAGGTGACACTAGTTTAGTTTAGGAACATGGTTGATGTGAACTGGTTGGACTGAAGGATCTGTTTCTGTTCTGTATGACTCTACGACTCTGTTTTTGGATTTTAATGCATAAAGCACATTTTGGTAGAATTTCCTGGACGTGTCATTTATCAGTGGGAAGACAGCAGATCGGACTGCAGTCAGGAGCAGGAATCGTGGCTGTAATTGTAACTGAAACTGTAATTGTAATGCTCCAGTTCTCAATGACAGACTGTGACATGCAGTGTCCAAAGTGACTTGTGTCCAAAGGGATCTTGCAAGTGCAGCAAGCGATTAGGAAGGCTTTGATCACAAGAGGATTTATGTATGGGAGTAAAGAGGTCTTGGTGCAGGTGTATGGAATCTCAAGGCGACCTCACTTGGAGTATTGTGTTCAGCATTGGTCTCCTTATCTAAGGAAGGTTATAATTGCAAGGAAGGTTCACCAGGCTGGGATGTCTGCACTGTCTTATGAGGAGAGATTGAGGAAACTGGGCCTGTCTTCTCTAGAACTTAAAAGAATAAGCAGCAATGCCATTAAAACTTTTAAAAAATTAATCAAGAGTGTGATAAGATACATGTAGATGGATGTTCCTACTGGCTGATGAGTCTGGAACCAGGATGCATTGTGTCAGAATAAAGAGTTAACTATTTAAGACTGAGATAGAGTCACAGAGTCAAAGAGATGTACAACATGGAAACAGACCCTTCAGTCCAATTTGTCCATGCCGACCAGATATCCCAACCCAATCTAGTCCCACCTGCCAACGCCCGGCCCATATCCCTCCAAGCCCTTCCTGTTCATGTACCTAGATGCCTTTTAAACATTGCAATTGTACCAGCCTCCACCACTTCCTCTGGCAGTTCATTCCATGCATGTACCACCCTCTGTGTGAAAAAGTTGCCCTTTAGGTCTCTTTTATATCTTTCCCCTCTCACCCTAAACCTATGCCTCCTAGTTCTGGATCCCCCCAGCCCAGGGAAAGACTTTGTCTATTTGTCATACCTTCCCTCAGAGAGTGGCATATCTTTGGAATTCTCTGCCCCAGAGGGCTGTGGAAGGTAAATCATTGAGCATGTTTTAGACAGAAATTGATGGATGTTTAGATACTAATGACATGAAGGGATCATGCAGGAAAGTGATGCTAAAGTTGAGAGTACTGCATTGAGGTTGGGTAAATGATCAGAAAACATCTGGATGGTGGTATAACTTACTTTGAGAGTAGACAAAAGAGAAATGATCAGAAAAGGTGAAGAGGTCATGAAATTTGTACTCCTTTTTGGTAACAGTTCTTCTCATCCAACTGTCAGAGTACTGTCAGAGATGTTGTCTTGCAAATAAGACATTTAAGATATTCTGCTCTCTCAGGTTGGCATCAAAGGAGCATGGCACTGTTTTGTAGAAGGAAACATGAGGTCACAAGGCCAATGTTTATCCTGCAATAAATACCATTAAAAACAAATTACCTTGGTCAATGCCATGTTGCTGTTTGCAGGGGAAGTGATGGCCTAGTGGCATTATCCCTGGACTGTTAATCCAGAGAACCAGGAAGTGTTCTGAGTTTGAATTCCCTCATGGCAGACAGTGGGAACTGAATTGAATAAAAACCTGGAAGTAAGAGAGTAAATGATGATCATGAATTCACTGTCAGCTGTTTGAAATACCCATCATGCTCAGAAATACCCTTCAGGGAATCAACCAGATGGGTTTTCCCTGGCAATCGACAATGGCTTCATGGTCATCATTAGACACAGGTCCCCAGATTTCTGAATTGATAATTTATCAATAATACCACTAGGCCATTGTCATTCCTTTGTTGGGAAAAACCCATCTGGTTTACTAATGTCCTTTAGGGAAGGAAACTGCCTGGTCTGGCCGACATGTAACTCCAGACTCACAGCAATCTGGTTGACTATTAATTGCCCTCTGGGCAATTAGGGATGGGCAATAAAATTCTGGCCTGGCCAGTGATGCTCTCATATCCTGTGAATGAATAAGTAAAAAGAAGTTTGCTGTCTCCAGATAGGCTGCTATGATATAAACAATCATAATTCACTTTTACAAATTAGCTGTAAAATGCGCCAGAGGATGTGAAAGGTGACATATAAATGTAACCCTTTCTTTCTTTGTATGTCAAAGCATTAAAGGTTTTGTTCCCAGCAGTGAATTTAAATTATCCACCATGAGGTCATTCCGAAAGTGTGGCACCATCTACGGAGTAGCAACTGCTGTGTGCAGTGCAGAGACGAAAGTACGCCAAGTGGTGGGAAGACACTTGAGTTAGATTCAAGTTCATGTAGCAGAGTTCAACTCTCTCAGCCTCCGCATACATGAGACAACTCTCTCTTAAAATTATATTTCAGCTGCACCAATTAATGGCTGCTTTCAGCGGACAGTATCCAAATGAGGCAGTTTGGGATACAGCCAGAACATTTAAAGAGTTGGAGTGGACATGTGGCTCCATCTTCAATGAATGAGCTCCTTAATCATCCAATCCAGGATTAAAGAGCTGTCAAAAACAGGGAATAAAATAGCTGTTAAAAATAAACAGGAGAACAAGCGTAGATTTTCATGAGACCTCTGTCCTCTCATTGTCCTGTCTGATGCCTTAGATAGAGACAAAAAAAAAACTGCAGATGCTGGAATCCAAGGTAGACAAGCAGGAGGCTGGAAGAACAGTCAGGCAAGCCAGGCAGCACCAGGAGGTGGAGAAGTCAATGTTTTGGGTGTGACCCTTCTTCAGGAGTGGGGGGGGGGGGGGGGGGGGGGTGGAGGGAGCTGCAGATAAAGGGGGTGGCGGTGGCAGTGTGGTGAAGTAGGGATGGGTGAAGACAGGTAGAGGGTATGACCTGGTTGGTCAATGGGAGGAATTAATCCAGTTGGTGGCAGGGAGGAGTGGAAGGGAGGAGAAGGGGAAGGGAAGGGAGTCAGGAGATGGGAAGGGAGGTTATTTGAAATTGGACTTGTTAAATCTGTCAAAATATGATGACATTTGAGGTCCTTCTTTATCAAAGGTTGGATTTGTCTACCTGGGTGCTTCAGGAATTGGAACGCAAGTGAGCCCATAACCGAGGCAGTACCAACTGACCAGAAAACCACACTGGTGTTTGGACAGAGAGCACCAAAGGATGTTCTAATCTGATATGGTGATCGCATCACATTGGGATTGAAGCATTCAGCAGAGGTTCTGCCAGCTAAAAGGTGTATCATAGAATCCTAACAACATGGAAGCAGGTCATTTAGCCCAATGAGGCTACCCTGACCCTCCGAAGAGCATCCCACCCACATCCAGTGACCCCACATTTCTCATGGCTAACTCACCGAACCTGCGCATCCCTGAGCACTAGGAGCAATTTAGCATGGCCAATCCAGCTAACCTGCACATCTTTGGACTGTGGGAGGAAACCTGTATTGACTCAGGGGAGAACGTGCAAGCTCCCACCCAGTCACCCAACAGTGGAACTGAACCCAGGTCCTTAGCACTGTGAGGCAGCAGTACTGACCACTGAGCCACCATGCTGTGTAATACCAATGTGGCAGTGTTGACATTTGAGAAAGTTAAATGGGTCTGAGGAAGATCGTCATTCTGAGCTAATCCTGTAGCTATTCCATAATGATGTTGTACTACAGTACACTTCTGGCAGGATTTTCCAGAAGATATTTTGGCCATGAATAATATTTGCACAATTAAAATAATACTTTCTCTCTCTCTCCCTCTGTATATATTTACATATGTATAGAGGATCAGTTAGCTCAGTTAGCTGGACAACTGGTGATGCCTGTGGCATGGTTTCCGTTCTAATACTGGCTGAGGTTACCAAGTAGACTTTATTCAACGATGCTCATTGCCTGAGAAGTGATGGCTTCAGATTAAGTTCAATGCTCATTATCTCTCTCTCTCTAATGACACTTCCATCTAAAGCAATGATTTTGTGACACACAAATAGCAGTTGGTTTGGGCTGTGTAGTCACCTGAAAGAGAGAAAACAGGAGGAGGAAGAGTCAGCCAGTCTTTCACTGTGCTCAGATTAAAGAGACCAAGTTCATAAGGATTCAAGAAACCAAGGAAAGTCGGACAAGTGGGAAAAAAATCACCAATGTAACTTTCACATAGTGAATCTGTTCTGAATTCACAAACTACTCACTCGGCTAGTTAAAATAAAGGAAGCAAGCCATTGAGAGCTGGGAATGATTTTTGATTCACTTTCAAATGATGTATTTCCCACTTAAGGGGCGAGGTAATGTATCACCATGATTTATGCTAAAAGTTCAATGGGGACTTTAAAGTATAAGTTGTCCACATAAAGAGCATTTTAAATCATTTGTTTTAAAATATGAAACCTTGACATGTCATTCTTTCAACTGTTATCTCAAAGTTTGCCTTTCTACTTAAAAGTTGTTCTTAATAGGTGCCATAGAAATGCAAGTATTGTTTTACTAGCAACTGTTGCAACATTCACTGCTAATCAATTAGTACTTTACCTAACAATGGGAATGTTTTGTTTTTCAAATATTGCTTCTGTTTAAGTTCTGTGGAATGTTACAAAATACAGGAGGTATGTGCAAAATGTGAATTATGGACTTTCTTTATTTCTCTGTTTAAACAACAAATGTTGATATGTTGCAGGCCATGTGAAAGACCAGTTTCTCACATGATCACTGTGGCATTTGTACTTGCACCACTTGGTGCACAGTATGTGTGCCATTTATGCCAACGGCATCTGGTGTAACTTTTGTTGCTATCAGGCACCTTGTGTCTGGTGATATCACTGTCAAATGCAGGAGTGCCAATGGCATCTGATGATTGTGGTGCTTCTGGTAATAGGTGCCAACTGCAGCTGCTGATGCTGCCCATTCAGCCAAACGCCTTGTCTGCCAATCTCATCCAATTGCAGTCAGTTCGACCTGCTGTCAAGCGAGTACCAGCTGCGTCTGGTACCTTGACTGCCTCTGCCAAACTACAGAGTGCCAACTCCATCAAGCAACTGCATGCTGGTTCAGATCTGCTCACAAAACCAAATCCTTGTGCATTCTGCTCACGCAGCAATCTCTAGTCATCGTGCAGAACCCTACTCTGACTGGTTTTTCACAGAATTTTGTAATTGTGTCCCTTCTCAGCTTAACTCTCAATCTCCTTGCTAAAGCTTCAGGCTGAGAAATGCAAATCTTTGGTGTCTTCTGATTATTGCTTCACCATTTCCCTTGGGGTCCCTCCTACAACTACCAAATTTGTTGGTGGTTTCCAGTTCTGTGAATGTGCATGTGTCACCCAATATTGAAGAGGAACCTTCAGGTATTTAGCTATCTGTGGGATCTTTTGTCAGAAAGCAGGAATATGTTGTGTGGTGGAATGAGAACAAAGAAAAAGCAAGGTTCGAATTAATTGATACTTCCCTTGTGACTTGAATCCATAATCTTCCACTCTTCTTTCCCAACTAAACAAATGTCCCACTTTTCCTCCAGACCATTTTCTTTAAATAATGAGCTATCTAGATAGAGAATCATGGAGCGGGAGGACAGTCAAACAAGAAAACACCAGGTAGTTGGGAGTAGTTATTGGGTAGTACAATCGTTCAATGTTGCTGAAAAGAGGGACATGTTCTTGAAGCTGTTCACTTTGCACAATCAGGTCAAGTACAAAATGCCAATCTTCAAATAATCGCTTCAATTTATTGGGCAAGTGTTGAAGGGTATAGATTGGTTAGCTCAAATCTGATTGACCAGATGGCAATGGGAAATGAAAATCCCTCAAGCTCCCAAGTCTTTCAGAAAAGACACAAACATTGAAGATATTCTTCAATGCATTGAAGTTGTGAGGTTAAATGTGTCAAGCGAGCAGAAGTGAGCCATGTGATAAGCTTGACCAATTATCTTTTGGCATTTGACATTTTTGTATTTTTCCAGGTGGGAGATGTAAGACCCAATAGAAGCATGGGCCTCATCTGGGGGGGGGTTCCTCCTTAAACCTCGCTGCCTCACTACTTCTTTCTCTTGCTTTAAGAAAGTCCTTACAAATTATATTATTTGATAAAGCATTCGGGCTTTCTTTTTTATTATTTATTCATGGGATGAAGGCATCGCTGACTAGGCCAACATTTATGGCCTATCCCTAATTGCACAGAAGGCCGGTAAGAGTCAACCACATTGCTGTGCGTCTGGAGTCACATGTAGGCCAGACCAGGTAAGGATGGCAGATTCCTTTCCTAGAGGACGTTAATGAACCAGATGGATTTCTCCAACAATTGGCAGTGGATTCATGATCATCATTAGACTCTTAATTCCAGATTTATTTTTTAAAATTAATTCAAATCCCACCATCTGCCATGACAGGATTCAAACCCAGGTCCTAGGAACATTACCTGGGTGTCTAGATTAACAGAACAGCAATAATACTGCTAAGCCACTGCCTCCCCTAACATCTTAATGAAACATGAGAAATAGAAACAAACTACATGGCCACTGAATCCTAAATGCCATTCATAATGTCATGATTGATCGTTGCCATGGACTCCACTTTCACATCTGATCCCCCTAGATTTACTAGAATATAGCCAGTAATTATGTATAAATCTCTTTATAAGGCCAAGAATCAAACTGATAACATTCCTAGGCAGCACTTTGGGGTGTTATTCTGTATTGAAGGCATATTCTATGTAAATGTAGTTTGTTGTTTCTCATGGTGGTTAGGTGACAGTAATTAGTCTTAAAAGTTTGAGGTCGGTGCAAGGAAGGAGAAGAGTGAGTAGAGGATTTCAACTCGACAAAAAACTGGAAGAACTTATCTCCAATGGTGCAGTGCTCCTTAGTAATTCCCCAGCTATGTAGTGCTCCTCAGTATTGTACCTCCAACAGTACAAAGTTAAAAATCGCACAAAGCCAGGTTATAGTCCAACAGGTTTATTTGGAAGCACTAGCTTTCGGAGTGCTGCTCCTTCATCAGGTGGTTGTGGAGTATAGGATCGTAAAACACAGAATTTATAGCAAACGTTTACAGATTCTGTAAATCCCTTTTTTAGAAATAGAATCAGTGTTTGTTGTGGTTCTGTTCACCGAGCTGGGAATTTGTGTTGCAGACGTTTCGTCCCCTGTCTAGGTGACATCCTCAGTGCTTGGGAGCCTCAGTCTGAAGACTGGGGGACAAACAGATAGACTTTAACCTCACACCTTCAATGCATTATCTGAGCAGACATGGCACCTATTGTTGAAGGTCACTTGGAATGTAACTTTAAATAAATTCTGGGATTTACATTCGAAAGAACTAAAACCAACATGGTCATTCTAAAAGATGAGAGACTTCAACAATCCAGGTCTTTTTCAATATATCATTTTAGTTACATCACACTGTAAACATGAGCTATAAACTCTGTGTCTTACGATCTTATACTCTACAACCACTTGATGATGGTGCAGCACTCTGAAAGTTAATGCTTCCAAATAAACCTGTTGGACTATATCCTGATGTTGTGTGATTTTTAACTTTGTCTTCCCCAGTCCAACACCGGATCCTCCAAATCATGTCCAACAGTACAGTCCTCCTCAGTAGTGTACCTCTGAAAATACAGTGCTCCTTCAGAGATGCCCCTGCATTCCTGCACTGGGTGTCTCAACCTGAAATTTGTGCTGAAGTCTCCAGACTGTGACTCTTGAGAGATGAGAATACAACACACTATGACACATGAAGCCAACAGGCTGGATAGGCTGGGACATTTCACACTAGAACCGAGGAAACTGTGAGTGATTTTACAAAAGTTTGTAAAACCATGGGGGGTATAGATCATGTGAATAGCAGGTGTCTATTCCCTAGGGTGGGGGTATTTAAGACTAGAAGGCACTTCTTTAGGGTCAGAGGAGAAAAATTTTAATAAGACATTGGGGGCAGTTTTTCTTTTACACAGAGAATGATTTGTGTGTGGAACAAACTTCCAGAGAACTGGATACAGTTGCAACATTTAAAAGACATTGAGATAAGCATATAAATAAGGAATGAATAAGATACGGGCCAAATGCAGGAAGGTGGGACTAGTTTAGTTTGGGATTATTGTCAGCATGGACTGGTTTGACTGAGGAGTCTGTTTCCGAGCTGTATGACTCTATAACTGTGGGTGCTGGAAATCTGAAACAAAAACAGAAATTGCTGGAAAATCTCAGCAGGTCTGGCCGCACCTATGCAGAGAAATCAGAGTTAACGTTTTGGATCCAGTGACCCTCCTTCAGAACGATCACCTACTTCCATTCTGAGGAAGGGTCACTCAACCCAAAATGCTAACTCTGATTTCTCTCCACAGATGTTGCCAGACCTGCTGAGAGTTCATAGAGTCATAGAGATGTGCAGCATGGAAACAGACCCTTTGGTCTAACTTGTCCATGCCGACCAGATATCCCAACCCAATCTAGTCCCACCTGCCAGCACCCGGCCCATATCCCTCCAAACCCTTCCTATTCATATACCCTCCCAACATATTTTAAATGTTGCAATTGCACCAGCCTCCACCACTTCCTCTGGCAGCTCATTCCATACACGTACCACCCTCCGCATGAAAAAGTTGCCCATTAGGTTTCTTTTATATCTTTCCCCTCTCACCCGAAACCTATGCCCTCGAGTTCTGGACTCCCCCACCCCAGGGAAGAGACTTTGTCTATTTATCCTATCCATATCCCTCATGTTTTTATAAACCTCAATTAGGTCAGTTTCCAGCAATATCTGTTTTTGCCGCAGGACTTCAACTATTCTGGAATTGTGAGAAGCAGTGAGTTAGAGAACAAGACTGTACAATGTTGGGACGGCAAACAAGTGATAGAGTGGAGGAGGATGAGGAGTTTATTTAAGTGCAGCTTGATAAAAAAGTAGTAAGGAGTCATGAGAAGGAGATCCAACTTTAAATAAAGAGTGGGAGTGGGTGTTCTTGCAATTGTTTTCTGATTAATGGGCCTATATTTTTAAAACTCAGAAAACCGAACAATTGGAGAATGCAAGGATCTGGATGAAAGGCATTTCTCAAGTTTGAATATCAGGCTTTTTTTTATTCTGCTACACTTGTAGAAATCTGAAGGAAAGAACGAAGTGATGTTAGAACATGTTCAAACCCATTGCATTAGACTTCATTAGAGTGTAAAATGGCAACCATGTGCGTGGATGAATGCAAATGCATTATTTTTATATGATGATTATGTTCAAAGCTTTTCTTTTTATACATGAGCACTTTGGAAATGATTTTAAATGGATGTATTCTATTGATTGAAATCAAGTCGCATTGATGTTATTCAGATGAAAATTATTCCGCAAGTCGGGAGGTCAAACAGAACCCTCTAATCCAAGGACTAATGCAATATGTTACCAGGGAAAGGCCATTAAAGTGAACAACACAAATGATTCAAGAGACAGCTGGAAGCATTTATGGAGCGTGATGTAATTGAGGAATATAAAGGTAGATTTGGCAAGGGAGCTGGGAGTCTTGCTTGACAGACATGCAGGATTGGGAAATCAGATTCCGAGGTCATCATACCTGATTTTCATGCAATCCCAATTTTTCAGTCATTAATTTTAATCGTGGCGACAGAAAAGATCAGGAGCCTCCTTTTAATTGTTCTGACTCCACCTCAGTCTTTCGTTCCCACAGTGAGAGTTGCTATCTCACAGAATCTATCCTCCAGGAGGAGGAGACTGAGACCATTACGGTGAGTAGTGAACTGGAGCCTTATAGTGATGAGCGTTGTTGGCAGGGCCAATCTTCTGCTGCCCCTTCCTAAGGCAGTGGTGAGCTGTCTTCTTGAATGGCTGCAGTCCATCTGCTGTCGGGACACCCACACAGTGTTGTTAGGGAGGGAGTTTGACCCAGTGAGAAATAAAGATGGTGTAGTTCCAAATCAGGATATTGTGTGGCTTGGATGGGACCTTGGGAAGGTTTGTGTTCCCATGTATGTGCTGCTGTGTTAAAGTGCGGTTGATGTTGTCTCTCATATGGATATTGAAGCTTGAAAGAAGCTGAACAAGCATAAGAAAATGGTCAAGAAGCTGGCAAAGCAATATGATGCCTTCCTTGCCTTTATTAAGTAGATTTCTTGTATTCTGGGTCCAGGAGTGATGAGGCTGGTAAAATTCTCTTCCTGCCTTACTCACAGCGAAAACATGCTGACCAAAATGGATGAAGTCAAACCATCAAATTCCACATGAAGGAGGTGCTGTGCTTGGCAGTCACATTAAAATAACTGAGGAGGAGCTGGTATACAACATTTGTTTGGCCATCAACCTCCTGGCTTCACTGCTGAAGAAAAACTGGCAGAATGTGTGTGCCCTGTACATCAAGAGCAGCATGGACAAACCTCATCATCACCATCATCATTATCATCATCATCATCATCAGCGGTCCCTCACTGACAGGGATGAGTCTCTACCACTCTCAGGTTGAGTCTGTAGGTGGCTGTACAAACTGGTGCAGCTACCCCAGGCTCTGTTACACTGGAGAGAGGTGATGGTCATGGAAGGGGGTGGGTGGAACATAGGTGAGGCAGATCGCTCCTTATGCTGATTCCCCCGGCTTCTGCATTTTTCCGAGTCAAGACTCAGAGCCAATGCCTTCCCAGGTGCTCCTCCCCCACTTTGGATGCTCTGGGGGCAGTGGTTCCTAGGCGTCTGTGGGAATGCTGCACTTCCCCACTGAGGCCATGAGGGTATCTCTGAGGCACTTTCTCTGTCCCATCTGGGGCTGGCCTGTCGTTTTGGAGCTGGACGTAGAGCACCTGCTCAGGGAGTCTCATGTAGGTCATGGGGATGACGTGCCCAGACAATCATGGACAATCAAGGGGAGGTCAGTGCCTTGCTGCTGGGGACGTTGGCTTGGTCGAGGACACTGTTGTGGTGCGTTGTTTTTCCCAGTGGATTGGCAGGATCTTGCACAGGCATCGTTGGTGGAACCGCTCCAGGGCCTTGAGGTGTCTGCTGTAGACAGTCCACGTCTCAGAGCCGTATAGGAGGGTAGGAACCACCACAGCTCTGTACACCATCAGTTTGGCGTTGGATCTGACATTGTGGCCCTCAAACCATCTCTACTGGGTTCTTCATGCTGTTGTCTATTTTAAAGATTGGAATATTGTACAGCAAGAGAATAAGGAGGAACCCAGGGCTGATTGGACATACTGCCGAATGAGAGCTGCTGGCCAATTAGAGTCCTAATGCCAGCAGCAGCCCAGAATGCATCCAGCAGGGGGTCAGGATGAGAGAAGGATCCAGGCAACAGCTGAATGAGGGTGGGGTGCCAGTCACATGGTTCAGGGAGAGAGAGTTGCTGGACAAGGGATGACTTTGAGCAGCTCCAGGTCATTCTTGAGGCCAGGTTCCCTGACTAGGTGCTGGGTGTGTCTCTGAGCACAGAACTCCTCCCCATGCCCCTACAACCACCATGATGATATAGCTCCAAGTCAGGATCATATGCAGCTAAGACTGGATTGCATATGGTTTTGTTTCCATGTATTTGCAGCTCTGTCGATGCAATTAATTTTGCCTCTTTTAGCTTTGCAGTAGATTCTTCTGTTTCGAGGAACCTCGATTACCCAGCATTCGATTATCCGAATATCGGATTATCTGGCAGCATCGCAAGGTCCCAATGCTCGGCTAAACTATGTTATCCGGCATTTGATTATCTGGAATTCGATTAACCGAGCGAAATGTGTCCTTCGGATAATCGAGGTCCCTCTGTATTTGAACCTTCCCTTTAGGAAACCTTCAAGGATGCCTTGTGCTGCGTGTATATGTGGCTCCGACACTGCCTGTCAGTTTATCGAGGAGAAAGTGAGACCTGCAGATGCTGGAGATCAGAGTCAAGAAGTGTCGTGCTGGTCAGGCAGCATCTGAGGAACAGGAGGATCTACATTTTGAGCATAAGCTCTTAATCAGTCTTCCTGCTTTGTTTTTGGAAGCTACACTCACAGAATCCAGTTGCTTTGCTGTGACACCCCTGCTTCATAACTTAAAATGTGTTTTACAGTTTTAAGTGTCCCCTGATGAGTGATTGATTATCAAACCATTACCATTAAATATGCAAACATGCAAAAGCCACCATAGTCTTCCCAGACCATAGGAATGCTCTGTCATGAGAGAGAGAAACAACTGGTGGTGGCTTAACCTGAGAGTCACCGTGCTTCAGGCGAGGGGAGGAAGATCGAGAAGGAGAGTCCTTCATGGTAACCTCAGGCAGTGAGGGAATTGAACCCACACTTTTGGTGTCACCCCACATAACAAACCAGCCAACCGAGCTAACCAACTCTCCCCCCCCCTCCCCCCCCCCCGCCACAGCATGACAAGCACAAAGCACTCTTTAAACTCTGAATCACGCACCATCCCGGCTAGGATGTAAATCAGTCACTTGTTTATTGTCCTGAAATCCATGCCTAATAGCACTGTGGCTGCACACAACCAGAAGGACTACAGATGTTCAAGGAGAAAGTTCAAAACCACTTTCTCCTCAGCAACTAAGCACAGGCAGCTTTGCTATTGATGCTTATTTCTTGAGAATATATTAAATAGATACTCTGCTGGCTGTGAAGAGAGACTGAATGGGTTAGGATCATATTCACTGGAATTTAAAAGAACCGGGAGGGGAGGTTGGGGGATAATCTCATAGAAACTTACAAAATTCTAACATGGTGAGACAGGGTTAGTGCAGAAAAGATATCTCTGATGATTGGGGATAGCAGTTGAAGCCAAACGGTTGAAAGTTTTCAAAGAGCTCGGTATAGCTTTCAGAGATGAAGAGGTCAAAGGGTATGGGTGGGGCAAGTGGGAACAGCTACAGAGTTGGATGATCAGCCATGATCATGTTAGATAATAGAGCAGGCTTGAAGGGCTGAAAGGCCTACTCCTGATCCGAATTTGATTGTTTCTGTGTAGTGGTGAAGGAACCTATTTGCCCTGATCAACTCCTCCATGGCTCTGTTGACTGAGTGCAGAAAGCTGGCCTTAAGTCAATACCTTGGTTCCATCCTTCGAGAGAGACAGTGACCACCCGAAGGATCTTAGACAGATTCTGTTTGGATACAATGAGAGGTGATTGTTTGGCAGGAGACTTACTTTGCTTCAGGCTGCATTGCATCCATTCTAAAAAAACAGGAAATGCTGGAAAACCTCAGAGTCAGAAGTCACGACACCAGATTATAGTCCAACAGGTTTATTTGAAATCACAAATTTCACAAAAATCACAGCTTTCACCTGACGAAGGAGCGGTGCTCCGAAAGCTTGTGATTTCAATATAAACCTATCGGACTATAGTCTGGTAACCTGTGGCTTCTGACTTTGTCCACCACACGTCAGCATCTCCATGTCACAGAAATACACAAGGCAGCACTTTTGGTTGAAGAGTTAGAATACAGAGTTACCGACCTATCAGGCTTCTCCTGCTGCACCCACACTTGGCATAAATAGGGTTCAATTCCCTTGCATCGACATCCTTTACCTGGAAAGGTATGATTCGAAGCAGGTTTGGGGAGGAGAGAGCAGAGCACATTGCAGGGAGCAGGCAGTTTAAGAGTTAAGAGAGGGAAGTTTGGTTTGCCTTTGTGAAAGTCCAGGCATTATAACATCTGATGGACGACACACATGAATGGAGGCAATTAATTTAATGGCGGCCGCGCACTTTAGCAGTGAAGAGCTCATTTATCCTTTTGTTTTCCCTTCTCATTCCCTTTCACACGAGATTACATGTCTAATCAAGCCTGAAGGCAGGAACGGTAATGCATATTGTAGTTACAATAGAACAGAGCCCAGAATAAAAAAAAAAGTACTTGATGTCACAATTTCATTCTTAATTTAATATATTTTTAACCATATTAGTTGGGGTTTGGGGAGTGGGTTGGACAGCCATTCTGCCCTGTTTATGCCTGTCAGACCCCCCTGCCCCTATTATATTCGCAAGGCATCCCCCTCAAAACCAACCCTGTCTCAGTGCGCCCACTGATGCTGGATGACAATTCCTGAAGTAGTTTTTCTTCCTCCTTGCCTGTGTGTGCCTGCTCTACTTCATCGATGGTCCGTCACTCTGGGAGGGGAGTTTACACTTGACAATATATTGGGCAGGTGATCTAAATGACCACATTAGGTAGAGTGCAGAGAATGTGTTGCGCTGTAAGAGGTACTGTCTTTCAGTGAGAAATTGGACTGCAGCCTAGTCTATACTTTGAAGTGATTTTCTTGATTTGATTTGATTTGGTTTATTATTGTCATACGTACCTCAGTACGGTGAAAAGTTTTGTTTTGCATGCAGTACAGGCAGATCATACCATACAAAGTGCATTAGGACAATAGAACAGAGCAAGGAATACAATCTTATGGCTACAGAGAAGGTTAACAAAGAGCAAGATCAACATTAAGTTTGAAATTTGAAGGGACCATTCAGAAGTCTAATAACAGTGGGGAAGAAGCTGTTCTTGAATCTATTTGTACGTGTGTTTAAGCTTTCATAGATTCTGCCCAATGGAAGAGGTTGGAAGAGATTATAACTGAGGTGGGGAGGGGTCTTTGATGGTGTTGGTTGCCTTCATGAGGCAGTGGGAAATGCAAATGGAGTCAATGGATGGAAGGTTGGTTTGTGTGTTGAAGGTTGGGCTGTGTTCACAACTCTATAGTTTCTTACAGTCCTGGGCAGAGCAGTTGCCATGCTAGTATCTGAATTCGATGGCACATCTATAAAAATTTGGTAAGAGTCTTTACAGACATGCCCTATTTCCTTAGTCTTCTGAGGGAGTAGAGGCATTATTGTGCTCCCTTGACCATCGCATCAATGTGAGTGGACCAGGACAGATTGTTGGTGATCATCACTCCCTGGAACTTGATGCTCTCGACCATCTCCACCTCAGCACCATTGATGTAGACATGGACGTGCTCGCCACCTTGCTTCCTGAAGGAATTGCAAGTTCCCCTTCAAACCTTAAATCATCCTAACTTGAAACTGTATTACTATTCACTCATTAGTGTTGGGTCAAAATCCCGGAACTGCTTTCCTGTGGATGCCTGTGGGTTTACGCACTATCCCTTCCAAATCTTCAAAACCGCAGACCCAACAATCTACCCCACACGGTAAGACGCAGAGGCCTGAGATGAAGGCTCACCACCATCTTCTCAAGGACATTTATGGACCAGCAATGACCAGGAAGAGTCGTGCAGAGATTCACAGAGCTTTCATCACATGCAAGGAGGTCCTTCGATCCATCAGTACCATACCGGTCATCAAAACTCCATTTACTCTCTTCGCATTTTCCAACAGAATCATTTTTTAAAGAAAATAAAAACCCCTGCCATTTTTGTGAAGGAGAACATTGAATTCTCAAATTACTTAGATTCATAGCTATTCCTTAACTTCAGGTGATCCGTATTATTAGGATGAGAGGAGAAAGATTTAAAAAAAGGCATGAGGGGCAATTTATTTACACAGAGTGTGATGCATGAGTGGAATGAAATTCCAGAGGAAGTGGTGGACGTGGATACAGTTGCAGCGGTTCAAAGATAAGGACATGAATAAGAAATGTTTGGAGGCATATGGGCCAAGCACAGGCGGGTGGGTCTAGTTTAGTTTGGGATTATGGTCAGCATGGATTGGTTGGGCCGAAGGGTCTGTTTCCATGCTGTGTGATTCTATCCACAACAAAGCAGATTAGCAGGTCATTCATCTCACTGATGTCTAGGGGATCGTATTCTGTGAAGCTTGCCATTCACATTTGGCCTTCAGATGTAACTCATTAGCCGCTGAAGTACTATATTTCTTAATTCACCAATGGCAGTAGCTGCCTGGCATGTAGGCTTTGAGTTTGATGCTTGGATCTCTCCATCTCACCACATCTTTCCCCTAATGCCTCTTGAAATGTTATTTCTTTGATCAAGCTTTACGGTCACCAATCCCAAAAGCACATTATGCGGCTCAGTGTCAAATATTGTTTGATCGTCTTTCTTGCGAGGAACCTTCAACGATGCTAATGTCTTAATATAAACTTAATATAAGTTGATGTTTAAGCAGATGCTGCGGCTGCATTTGCCACTTTGATTGCCATTTCATTTGGTGGAGTAGAGAAATATATAATGACTGCATTTGAGTGCTGTTTATATCTAAAAATATACTTACACTTTGGGGTTCTTTACATCATTGTCAACATAAAGCAAAAGCCAGCAGTTCAGTCAGCTGTATTTTATTGAACGATTAAAACATTTAAAAGGCATCTGGATGGGTATATGAATAGGAAGGGTTTGGAGGGATGTGGGCCAAGTGCTGGCAAATGGGACGAGATTAGGTTAGGATATCTGGTCTGCATGGACAAGTTGGACCGAAGTGTCTGTTTCTGTGCCGTGCATCTCCATGACTCTATGATCCTATAATTCAACCCCAGAACCTGAAATATCTAGCAATGTCAATCATGCCAGTCTCTGGTGACACAGAAGGCAGTTGGGCGTGGGAATCAGTACCCCCTGCCAGCAATTTTGAAATGACTGATAAACAAGTTTTCAAGCTTGCACTAGACACAAAGATGCACAATTTCCTTTTGCTCACTGTGTTCATTTTTATTCATTAATGAGGTGTGGGCATCGTTGGCTGGATCAGCATTTATTACCCATCCTTGGTTGCCCAGGAGAATGTGGTGGTGAGTTGCCTTCTTGCAGATCACATGTTACAGACAGACCCACAATGCCATGAGAGAGGAAGTTCTAGGACTTTGACCCAGCAACACTGAAGAAACAGTGATGTATTTCCAAGTCAGGATGATGAGTGGCTGAGAGGGGAACTGCAGGTGGGAGTGCTCCCATGTATCTTCTGCCCTTGCCTTTTGAGATGCAAGTGGTTGTTGTTGGAAGATGCTAACTAAAGGGCATTGGTAAACCTCTGCAGTCTATCTTTTAGATGATACGCACTGCTGCTACAGTACATTGGTGGTAGAGTTTACAGTGTCACAGAGCATCTTGTATATATAAAAAAACTTTGAACCCACCGAATAATGATGTTGGAAGAAGTGAAGGTGACAGATATGATGTCAGTCAAACAGAATGCTTTGTCCTGAATGGTGTCATTCCTAACTAGTGAGAGACGGCCATCAAATAGCCACAAAATGACATGACCTTCTCTCTTTAGTATCCTTACATACAGATAAGGAAGGACACCACTTCGATTGGGACAACACATCCATTCTAGGATAAGCCAAACAGAGACACGCATGAGAATTCCTAGAAGCATGGCATTCCAACTGGAACTCTATCAACAAACATATCAAGTTAGACCCCATCTACCACCCCCTGAGAAAAAGAACAGGAAATGACATCACCGACCCAAAGAAACCCAAACATATCAATAGAAAGCAGGATTTATCAACAGTGCTTCGCCCGGAGGCCCACTGAAGATGTTACCGAGGAGGGTGATAAAACATCTGGAAATGAACCTAGCAGCTCAGCGAGCAAAACCTACTTCCAGAATCTCAACCTGAGCTACAAATCTTCTCAAAACCCGTTATGGAACCCTGTGTCTTATTCCTTTCCTATTCTTAATAAACAACACATCCACATGAGTTTGGTTAAGAAGAAGTATGACGACATTGTCATTATCCCTTTCAAAGGTCTCCAATCAAAGAATACATTGTATCTAGTATTTATTTAGTTAACAGAAAATCAACTGTGATATTAAGTGCACCTTGCCTATCACAAGATATTGGCTGAAACACTCCAACTAACCCAGAGAGATGGTAAAATAACTGGACAGCATGGCCGAGTATTAACAACAATTCTGAGCTTTGGAAATGAGCCTACTACTTTTATTCTGTCCTTCACTGAATATCATGTGACTTAGCTTGGAATACAAATTCTATCCTGTAATTAGAATGAAAGCAGCGAGATTTCCCTGAAAAGTTGTGTAAATGTTTTACAAGAGAGAAGAGTACACATTTTATCACTGGGCCTTAATAAATCTGATCTCATTCTCTTTGTCCCGCTTGGTATTAAATGATGGTTCCCTTTCTTGATAATGTCTGATGGTCGAGGTTTGTTATCTAAACAGCATCTGTTTGCTTCCTCCCCAGTAGGATTTGGTGATCTGTCTCCTGTCTGATGTTGTATACATCCAATTACTGTTTCAATAAGCAGATATCCCGGTCTGGATCATCAGCTTATCCTTTTCCATCTGACTGAATTGCGCGAAATTCCGAATCCCCTTGGTCGGGCATGGTGGGCTAGTAAATGCTGAGCCTGTGACCTAACTCATCTCAATGCAGTTATTCCTCTTATTGGAGCCCGCATATATGTGTGTTAGGAGAAGGAAGGGAAACAACAGGCAAAGTGATGAAATTCTTTGGAACCAGGCGAGAATGCTAAACCCAGTGCAGTGTAATTTTAACCCCCACCAAGAACCGTGATGCATTTTGAGACTCTGTGCAGGATGTCAAAAAGGAATAACCATTCTGATGGATGTATGTGAGGATGAGATCAGGCCAGGAATAAAAGCAGGATAAAGGGCTGCTAAAAGTCTAATAGTTGTTTTAGCATTCCACACAGCTCGTGCAGAGTGATTGTAATTTGATAGAGAAATACATGATTGGTTTGTGTCACCACCTGGTTTTCTTATTTCCTTAGAGCTGTGGGATTGTCTAATTTAAAGTCTTCCCAGGCTTTCCTGATTACCTCATCACATGCTGTTTTTTCTTCCTCTCTCTCTCTCTCTCCCCATCTCAGTAAGTCCTCTCCCTGCCATTCCACCACTTCACATTTCCAATTTCATGCCTTCCCATTCAGGTTTCTCATTTGTCCAGGCACGTCGTTGCAGTGGCTTCATTCAGAGCACAGTTGCAGTCTGACAGCTTGCTAATGGGACTGAGCACTGATGGCTGTAGCTGAGGCTTTAATCCTCACTGCTGCCTTCGTGGAGAGGCCATTGAACCTTGGCGTTCCTGAGTAGCTTAGCTTAATGTAAAAAAATTGGATGTGTGCGTGTGTGTGTGTCAAACTCTGCTGAGAGAGTTTTGGAGACAGAGACAGCTGCAGAATGGGAGTATTGTGCTTCTGATAGCAAATGCAGTCCATTTCCCACCAGTCATTTACCCAATTGAATGAATATTGACTCAGCCACAGGCAACAGATGCTGAATCCTTGCTTTTTGACTTAGCACGTTGCAGCATGGAAACCGGTCATTCAGTTCGACCGGCAAGGTCACCATAATCGTACCAGACCATAGGGCTGCTCTCTCATTAGAGAGAGACAACTGATGGTGGTTTAACCAAGAATCATCCTTCCTCAGGCAAGGGGGAGATTGAAAAAGAGAGACCTAATGTCACCCTCAGCCAATACAGAAATTGAACCCACTCTGTTGGCATTATTCTGCATTGCAAACCAGCCAGCCAGCAAACTGAGCTAGCCATGCTGGTATTGGTGCTTCACACGAACCTCTTCTGTCCATCTCAATTTATAATCCTGTCCTTCTATTCCTTTCTCATCTAGCTTCTCTGTGTAATGTAACGATACAAATTGTCACAACCATTCTGTGTTGCAGTGAGTTTTACATTATCTCTGGCGATAGAAGTTTCTCCTGCATCCCCTATTATTCACATTCTCCATGAGCATTACTGATGATTGAAAAGTCGCTTGGTGGGGCAGAATTTGGATCTTGCTGAAAAGGGAGGCATGTTGTTTTTGGTTCTTTGCACCTGGCGTTTTGCTCTTGCACCTGGCAGAATCAGAATGTTGAAATGGGTTTGAAAAGAGAAGGAAGGAGATCCTTACCTTGACAAGCTGCCTTTCCCCACCTCCACTTCTTTATCACAACTCTTCTACTCTCTGTCGAAGGAGCTGTGGCTCTAGACCGACCCGCTGACTCACCTCAAGACACACGAAATATTTCCAGGGATTGATGACAATGAAAAGTGCACGATAAACCACTCTCCTGTGCTTTCTTATTAAGAAATTCACAACGAAAAATTCAAGGTCAATGAGAAAGGAAATTTTAAATCCAGGTTATTTTCTCCCTGAGATAATTTGCTGATTGTGGTGAATTTAATTTAATCGAATTTCATGCCCTCTCTATCATTGCAGTACTGCCCGCTTCAGAAAATCTTTTTATGAAATTTCTGCTCATAAGAGAGAGAGCTATTGATCATAAGTAGATAGAGCAGTTTGCATCCTTTAATTTCTTGCATTCCACATACAATTGCTTTCAACCATGTTCTTTGAAGTTATGCATTTTAGCACAGCAAGTGGTTGATCTCTCAACAACAAAGCTACATCCAATGACCCCATAACACACACAGTGTAAGCCTGCAGTCATCATTGCCCCATTGTTCACTTAACGCAAGAGTGGATTGAGATTAGATTACTTACAGTGTGGAAACAGGCCCTTCGGCCCAACAAGTCTACACCGACCCTTCGAAGAGCAACCCACGCTGACTTATTCCCCTACATTTACCCCTTCACCTAACACTATGGCCAATTCACCTGACCTGCACATCTTTGGACTGTGGGAGGAAACCAGAGCACCCGGAGGAAACCCACACCGACATGGGGAGAATGTGCAAACTCCACACAGACAGTTGCCTGAGGTGGGAATTGAACCCAGGACTCTGGCGCTGTGAGGCAGCAGTGCTAACCACTGAGCCACCATGCTATGCCGCCTGTAAATGCTTCCATTTGACCTTGAGCCTTGCCAACTGCATGGCAGTGCAGAGAACCCTGGGCTCATTTCGACTCTCACATTGACCTCAGTGCAATTTGACACTCCAAAACAAAAGCTTATTGATCAACAGAGGGAATGGAGACAACTGGCCCTCTGGGTACCATCTTAATCCTATTCCACGGACAATTCAATAAAACAGAGAGCCAAAGAATGGTTTGTCCATCTCTTGGGTACCACCAGGAGGCAGGGCTGAGAATGTGAATTGGTGTGAAAGAACCCATATTCTGATCTGTTTGGCGTAAAATGTCAAATTTAAATTGCTGCCAAGGTAATTTGCAACTGCAATGGCCTCAAAAGCAGCTGTATCTTTGAAACTAGACTGATTTTTACTGCAAATCCTCACCCAGCCCCTCCAGCTTTAATTATATTGTGCTTGATATTAATGGCGCAGGTGACTTTGCAAATTTAAAGACCCTGAGTCATCCAGGGATTTTGTTTGCAAGGCTGTTTTTTTTTCAGTTGTGTGATGTGACATTACTCCTGAGGGAGCAGGTTAGTAATAGCTAAGATGGGAACAAATAGATTGCAGGGCTATCACTGTTGTTACATTAAACATCTTTTTGGACAGTACAAGACTTATAAATCTGTTTTTATGAAGCTGCGTGCCTGGCGACTGCACAAAATATGTCTTTTAGAATCAAATCACCTCATACTTTTAAGATTTAGGATGGGCTAACACACACAGAAAAAAAAAGGCTGGTAGAGCTCGAGGAGCTGAAGATTAACAAGAATTCGGAGCATGTTGGAAATACTGAACAGGCCTGGTGGCAGCTACTTTTCATCAGGACGAAGAAAAGCTTGAGCAAATGAAATAAGGAGGGCGTTAAGCAGAACAAATGGGAAGGCTCCGTGATACAGTGGAAGACATGGGAGCAGAGTGTTCTGACAATGCACAATGTCTTATCTTTCTACTGGATACATTAAAGCCTTCTTTTCTCCATTTCAATGGAACTCTGTTCTTCTGTTCTCCATTCCAAGATGCACAACTTCATAATTTTCCACATCATACCCCATTTCCCAACGTTTTTGTCTTCTTGCTGAACTGATCAACATCTCCCTCTGTAAACTGTTTGTATCCTTCTCGCAACTTGCCTTTTCACTTATTTTAGTGCCTTCTGCTACAATACTCTCAATACAAAGGGGTGCAGAGGGGCAATTTTTTTTCACCCAGAGAATGGTGAGTGACTGGAACAGGCAGCCAGAGGTAGTGGTGGAAGCAAGTACAATTTCATCATTTAAGAAACATGTGGACAGTTACATGGATGGGATAGTTATGGAGAGATAAGGGGCCAAATGCAAGCAAATGGGACTAGGTTAATTGTGAAAACTGGACAGCATTGGCAAGTTGGACCAAAGGACCTTTTTCCAAGCTGTAGATCTCTATGATTCTATTAGATCCAACAATTTAAGACTGTAACCTCTGTCCAAAATCCTTGTTATGCTGGTTTGTTTCTTCCTCTGCGTTTCTTAATTGCTTTCTCTTGTAAATGGAGGGCTGCTGTCCCACCGCTCCTGTTGCGCGGTGGACAGTAAAGAGGGTTATCTCAGCTTACAATGGGACCTTAATCAAATGGGCCAATAGGCCGAGGAGTGGCAGAATGAGTTTAATTTAGATAAATGTGAGGTGTTGCATTTTGGTAAGGGTAAGACTTATATATTTAATGGTGGAATCCTGGGAGGTTTTGCCAAACAAAGAGACCTTGAGATGCAGGTTCATATTTCCTTGAAAGTGGAGCCACAGGTAGGCAGGATAGTGAAGAAGGCGTTTGGCATGCTTGGCTTTATTAGTCAGTGCATTAAGTATAGGAGTTAGGATGTCGAATTATGGGTATGCAGGATATTAGTGAAGCCACTTTTTGAATACTGCATTCAATTCTGGTCTCCCTGCTATCAGAAAAAGGTTGTGCAACTTGAAAGAGTTCTGAAAAGATTTACAAGGATGTTGCCAGGGTTGGACAGTTTGAACTATGGGGAGGGGCTGAATAAGTTGGGGCTGTTTTCCCTGGAGCGTCTGAGGCTGAGGGGTGACTTTATAGAAGTTTATAAAATCATGAGGGGCATGGATAGGGTGAATAGCCAAGTCTTTTCCCCAGGATAGCAGAGTTCAAAACTAGAGGGCAGAGGTTTAAGGTGAAATGGGAAAGATTTAAAAGGGACCTAAGGGGCAACTTTTTCACACAGAGGGTAGTGTGTGTTTGGAATGAGATGCCAGAGAAAGTGGTGGAGGCTGGTACAATTTAAAAAGCATCTGGATGTGTTGAGAGGGATCTGGTCAAATGCTGGCAAATGGGACTAGATTAGTCTAGGATATCTGGTCAGCATGTACAAGTTGGACTGAAGGGTCTGTTTCCATGCTGTACATCTCTATGACTCTATGACTTCAAGTGGCTGCAAGAGCAGGTCAAAGGCTAGCAATTCTGCGGTGAATAACTCACCTCCTGACTCCACAATGCCTGTTCATCAAGTTAGGCATGTGATGAAGTATTCTCCTCTTGCTTGGATGAGTGTAGCTCTAATAACACTCATGAAGCTTGACACCATCGAGGACAAAGCAGCCCGCTTGATTGGCCCTATATTCACAAGCATCCACTCTCTTCACAAATGATGGTCAGTGGGAGTCTTGTGTAGCATATACAAGATGCACTGCAGAAATTTACCAAAGATCCTTAGACAGCATCTTCCAAATCCATGACCACATCCAACTAGAAGGACAAGGAAAGCAGATACATGGGAACACCACCATCTCCAAGCCACACACCATCCTGCCTTGGAAATACAGAGGAACCTCGATTATCTGGAATTCGATTATCCAAATATTGGTTTATCTGGCAAGATCACAAGGTCCTGATGCTTGGCTAAATTGTGTTATCCGGCATTTGATTATCTGGAATTCGATTAATTGAATGGAATACTCCCCATCATGTCCGTCAGATAATCGAGGTTCTTTTTAGTGTATCACTATTCCTCAAAGTCTAGGAATTCCCTCCCTAAGGGCATTTTGGGTCCACCCTACAGTACAAAGACTGCAGTGGTTCAAGAAGGCAGCTCAGCACCACCTTCTCAAGGGGCAACTAGGGATGGACAGTAAATGCTGGCCCAGCCAGTGATTCTCATTTCCCATGGGCATGGTGTAGGTCTTGGTAAACAAAGTGGTCCATTGAACTATCCCTGTTGCCTGATCATTGGCAAAAGTGGAGGAGTAACTCCCTTTCCTTGAGACTGACCCTTCAACATGCACCTTGTTTTAAGCAGTATTTGGTGGCGTAATTGGTTAAAGATGGGAATTCTAGAGCTGAGACCCCAGGTAGCTGAAAGCACAGCTACCAGTGGTGAAGTAAAGGAAGTCAGAGATGCGCAAGAGGCCAGAATTAAATAGAACAATGGAAACAATGCCATGAAACACAATGTGTCACCACACATTCTAAAGGGTCCAATAAAAATAGGATTTAGCACATTGTATTCGAAAAATGTTTCAACAATAGGGATGATGTCAACGTATATTTCTGCTACTGTTACATTATTCCGTCCGCATGAGCATAGTAAACACTATGGAGATTAATAAGACCCACAGGGTAAGTGAAACCTTGTTAATCCCCTGCCTGCTTCCAACAGCAAAGCCTATTAGTTGAGTTTTACGTGAAGCCAAGTGTTATTCTCTCTTTCACGCTTCTCAGTCTGCAGTGAATCCAAAATGGATTGATCTCCTGAGTAAAACTTGCAGGATACATGTCAGGAATTTCTGATCTTCAAACTATTGTAATAATTAAATTTCTCGGGATATCTGTCGGATACTTCCTGGATTCCACATGACCACTGTTTTTGAAGTGTCTGAATGGTGAATTTTTCACTTGGATGGTTCCAGTGGCAAGAGTGTGTAGACAATGCTCCTGAGAGTTAATCCATTTCAATAGATTCTGGTGGTCTCCCAGTCTATGATCACTTTGGATTATGGAAGATCATAGGAAGCATGTACCCAGCGGATTGCGTTTATCTGATCAAACTTAGGATTTTAGAAGAATAGTTCAAACATATCATAGTCAAAATTCAAGTTATTTAATTGTGGATTGTGAGGAAAGGGGCAAGAAATCTTCACAGTTAAACTTCTGAAAATTAGAAGCATATAATTGACAACCAGACTGTTCAGTGTATTTGGCCCAAGTTGCATTAATGGCGATCTTAGTAATTATTTAAATTTCAGTTGCCGAGGTTGTTCTCTCTGATTGTATAATGGGATAATTGATCCTTTGTCAATGTTACAGATGAGCATCCTCAACGTTTCAGGTCTTGCACATTGTTCAGTGCAGATACGATTCATACAACATGAAAGAACAGTTAGTGTGGGAAGAAAATGTGTGAGGCTGTTTGAGATTACTGCTTAGAGATGGATGTCAGAATGCTGAATTGAAATCTGTTGTCGTGATATTTGGAGGTGCCAGTGTTGGATTGGGGTGGACAAAGTTAAAAATCACACAATGCCAGGTTGTAGTCAACAGGTTTATTTGGAAGCATTAACTTTCAAAGCACTGCTTCTTCATGAGGTCACAACCACCTGATGAAGGAGCAGCACTATGAAAGCTAGTGCTTCCAAATAACCCTGTTGGACTACAACCTTGTGTTGTGTGAGTTTTAACTTTGAAATCTGTTGGTTATAATTTTGTCCATTTTCTGGGATAGAATACTTTGAAATTTGTCCAGATTTCTTTTCCATTTGCGTTTATCCCATCCAAACGCACGTGGAAATGAATCCTTGACAAGGTCGGAGTTCATGTGCTGAATTATCCATTAAATTTAGCATATCAAGTCAAAACATCTTGAGAGGCTCAAGAGCTGCAAGTCAGTCCTACAGGGATGAAATGAGCCCCCAGTTGTGTATAGTATGTTAAGAATGAGCTGATTCTGATCCTGGGCAGATGGATGTCGATGAAATCTTGATAAGCCACCGTTTGAAAGAATAGTCAGGTCCCCTTGGTGTGCACTCTCTGTGAGTTGATGCTGTAAAGACAGACACAATCATCATGCAAGGCCTAACATTGACTTTCAGGGTATCCACTTATTTGTTCCCTTTCCTGAGGACGTTAGCTGACAGAGAATAGCTCCACCAGATAAGTGGAGAGTTTTTTTTTTAAATATGCAACTTTCCCAGTTAAGTCTGAGAGTCACAGAATTGCACAGCACAGAAACAGCCCCTTCGGTCCAACTCGTCCATGTCAACCAGATATCCTAGACCAATCTAGTCCTATTTACCAGCATTTTGCCCTTATCCCTCAAAACTTTTCCTATTCACGTACCCATCTAGATGTCTTTTAAATGTTGTGTTCCCTACCTCCATCACTTCCTCTGGCAACTCATTACAAACACACAGCACCTGCTGTGTGAAAAGATTACCCCTTAGCCCTTTTTAAATCTTTCCCCTTTCCCCTTAAACCTATGCCCTCTAGTTTTAGGCTCCATCTATTTAATTGTCCTTTGACAATGTAGTAGATTGTGTAGTAGATCGAGGTCAATTCTACCAAGCACTTTAATTTACCTTTCAATTGTCACCTTCTTGTGCTGCAAATGTCAGCCATTATCTCAAACAATACAAATTTTGATCTTTGCGGGACTTGACTTACATGCCCAGCTATGTCCAGAGCCCCTGACTCATTTTGACATCAGGGCACGCCTGCACCCCCCACCACCAGCCCCCACCGCCCTCCCATTAAGTGCAAAGAAGAACTGTGGATCTTTGATGGCTGTCTCAGACTTTTGGTTGCAAGGAACACTTTCTAGTATGTGCAGCCTGTCATGTGGCCCAGTTGTGTTCACTCAGCACTGTCTCAGCATCTTCAAAATTTGCCGAGACTCCCCGACGCGCAGCAATCTCTAGAAAGACAGATTTAAACAGATGTCTTCGGAATTGTTTTTTTTTCCCTTCTCTGAAGAGTCGGGCGGAGGGTTTGGAGAGAACGCCCGTCACATGAAAGCCAAGAAGACTGCCCTCCAGAAGTAATGAAAAGTGCAATTAAGCTGAGTAAGTGAAGTATAACAGCAAACTATATGTCTCTTATTTTATCAATTGGTCGCCGGTGCCCAATGCATTTTTCAATCTCGAGGAACTATGTATCGCATTGATTTTCTGCGAGTATGGAGTGTTAAAAAAATGTAGGGTGTCATCTGAAATCAAATAAACAATTACAAGGTAACTGATGGTATTTTACGATGACTTTAAGTTCCCATTGCTTTTGAATTTCAGTGGCAAGGGAGTTCAATGGTAATCATGTGATCTTCGATGAGGTCTAAAACCATGTAACTTCACACATCTCCCCAAATCCATACCCCTTTGTTTGAGAAAGCCATAATGAAGCTCGAACTTACAATAGGGACTTGGTAATTTAAAAACTATGCCTGTTGTGATTAATAGGCTCAACTCTAGTCTTTCAGTAACAGTAAATAGAGAAGGATTGAAGCCTGGTTTGGATTTAGACAGTGATGCTAGCTGTCACCAGTTGTTAATTGTGGAACTAATCGCATGTTGCCATATGTGCCACATCTCAGCTCTACTTTACTAATCTAAGATAGGTCATAGATTTATTCTTTACATAAAGTACAGGTCCATTGTACCCTGAAGGTTGCTGCACAGGTGGATGAAGTGGTCAAGAAGACATATAGTATGCTTGCCTTCACTGGACGGGGTATTGAGTACAAGAGCTGGGAGGTCATGTTAAAATTGTACAAGACATTGGTTCGGCTGCATTTAGAATACTGTTCTGGTCGCCACATTACCAAAAGGATGTGAATGCTTTGGAGAGGGTGCAGAGAAGGTTTACAAGGATGTTGCCTGGTATGGAAGGTGCTAGCTATGAAGAGAGGTTGAGTAGGTTAGGTTTATTTTCACTAGAAAAAAGGAGATTGAGGGGGGACCAGATTGAGGTTTACAAAATCATGAAGGGTATAGACAGAGCTTTTTCCCAGAGTGAAGATTCAATAATGAGAGGTCATGCTTTCAAGGTGAGAGGTGGAAAGTATAAGGGGGATACACGTGACAAGTACTTCACACAGAGGGTGGTGGGCATTTGGAACGTGTTGCCAGCAGAGGTGGTAGATGCAGGCATGGTAGATTCATTTAAGATGTATCTGGACAGATGCATGAATAGGTGGGGAGCAGAGGGATACAGATGCTTAGGAATTGGCGACAGGTTAAGACAGTACATTTGGATTGGCTCAGGCTTGGAGGGCTGAAGGGCCTGTTCCTGGGCTGTAAATTTTCTTTGTTCTTTCTTTGTTCTTATAAATACAAAACACCAAAAAAGGCCATTCGGCTGACAATGACACTCATGCTCCTCTTCCCAATTTCCCACATTGTAACCTATCCTCATAAACCTCTTTCCCTTATCAGTATTTTAAGTGCGCTTGTTCAGAGAGGTTATGACATTCCTCTGGAGAATGTGGAAGTTGTACCTGGGCTCCTGGCTCAGAGGCAGGGACACTATCTCTGTGCCACAAGTGCCCCTTAACATAATTGACCATATCAAGCTTTAATGTGGATTTTTTTAATCCAACTATTCAAATGTGTTATGGTACATGCCTGGTGGCAGAGATGCCTTAAACCTGGGACTTCCGGCCCAGAAGTTGAGGCGCTACCACTGAGCCACAAGACAACCACCCCTCTTCCCTTTATGCACTGAATTACTTTAACCACTCCCTGTGATTGAGACTTCAATATTCTCATCACTCTTTGGATAAAGAATTTTCTTCTGAATTCTGTAGTGCTTTCTATGGTGACTACATTATATTGTTATGCCTTTCCCGACAAGAGGGAACATTTTCTCTATATACAACTTCCAGAATTTTAAAGACATCTATTTGCTCTCTTGAATAAAGGCAACTAGCCTGTCAATGGTTTCCTGATATATACACCTCGGCATTGTTGAAATTGCCTGGATAAATCTTCTTTGTATCCTCTGTAATGCATCTAGAGCCTTTTTCTAATGTGCCAACCCGAATTGCACGTGGTATTCCGGGTGATCTAGCTGAGATTGACCATTGGTTGAGCATAACATCCCCACTTTGCAAATTTTACCTTCCTGTCAGATGTATAAAGGAATGAAAGCAAGCTCTGCATTTTGTAGCACCTTTCACAACCTCAGGAGATTCCAGCAGACTTTATCAGCAATGAAATATCATTGAGGTGTGATCATTGTCATAATGCACAAAACATGGCAACCAATTTGAACAAAACAAACTCCCACAGGCAGCAATAAAATGCAGTCAGATAACGTCTTGGGTTGCTCAAAAGAAAAGTATTGGTCCAGGCCACTGAGAAAATTCCACTACTGTCCTTTAAACAGTGGGATTTTTAACTACCACCTAAGAGGCAGACTGGATAGAGGCAGTAAGGACACCTTCTCAGATACTCGACACCCTCTGAGATCCCTCATTACGGCAGTGATATCTCTGTATGGTTTGTGTTCTGAAGTCTCCGGAGAGGGACATGAACACAGAACCCTCTGACTCAGCAGCAATTGCGCGACTGACTTTTGAGGTCTTCTGCCAAATTCGTCATGGAGTGTCAGGCATGCTAGAGACCAGCCCGATCCTGGATACATTAACAGCCATATGAATTGAGGTGAGCAGAAATTGGAGGGTATTTTCAACTTGACATAGTCTTAACCATAGCTAAGACATGTCTGTATTGTGCATGACTTAAAGATAAAGTAAAATCACTGTCATCCTAGCAGACTCAGTAGAGAGAGAGAGAGATGACAGGTTATAGTTTAACCTGAGGGTCACCATACCTCAGGTGAGGGATGGGGTTGAGAAGATGGGACCTTCATAGTAACCTCAGCTAGTGCAGAAATTGAACCTGTCATGTTGGCATCACTCTGCATCACAAACCAGCCAACTGACTCAATGTGTATGACTTACATTCACATTGAATATACACGTAAAGTAGCATAGGAATTATTCATTGCAGAAAAGGAACGAGGAGACTCCTGATGTTTTTTTGAGCCATCACAACAAAATTTTCCCTATCTCTTCTCTGAAGGTGCTAAATTTCAGCCCTCTGGAATTATTTTTATTACCAGCATTGGGGTATCAAAGTATTACCTAAAACTCTCCATGAGCTGTCCTAAAGTAGATATACACACATACAGAGACTCAAACACACACACACACATGCAGATATGCACAGATACACACAGACGCACACACATACGCATTCACACGCAGAATCACACAGACACACAAATACACACACATGCAGAGACACATACAGGTACACATACACACGCAGACACATGCAGATATGCACACACACACACAGATATGCACAGGCACATACACAGACACTCACTAAACTTCTCAACAGGAGCAGTCGTAGTTGGGGCCAGTAAATTGTAGCTTCTGGACCGCGACTATGTTTGGAATCATTGATTCAGCACCAGCGAGGTTTTAGAAAAAGTAATTCTATGCTCGAGTGATTGGACAAAAACGATTTACATTGTGCTGATGACTGTCAACACAGGAGCGGTCACTGTAGCATAGCGAGAAGTGTGTACTGTGGAGAACTAGCAAAGGTGTACCGTTAATACACCCAGCAGACCATTTCAATTAGCTCCTGACCCGTGAGCGGGCTAAAACATTGACAGAAAAAGTCATAATGAAATGGGTGTTATCTAAAGGTCTATATACTCAGGCTATGGGGGAAATAAAGGATCATCTTTTGAGCTGACAGGGTTCTCTTTTCCATGGGGCATGAATAAAAACTATTGTCACTTTGAAAGTTAAACAATAAAATTGCCTTTGACTTGTTCCTATGTGGTTGAAATCTCTTTCCAGCTCCTGTCTGTAAAGGGGCTGAATGTGATCGATTATTCTGTACACAATATGCTCAAATGGACTTTTAAATGCTTGATAGATTTGCTAAGTTGTCATATAATCTTCAACGGCAAAAGGAAGATGAGTGAATAGTGTTCCTTTATTCTTAATTCTTTGTTTTATGCTTTATGCAAGGCAGCACACAGGCAGACATGTCATACAAAACTGTCTGTGATGTGACATGATGAAGTTTTTAACCAGAGACATGGAATAGTGTGAGTGGGCTGTATCCACATTCTTCAATGTCATAGAACATAGAATATAGAATATTACAGCGCAGTACAGGCCCTTTGACCCTTGATGTTGCGCCGACCTGTGGAACCAATCTGAAGCCTATCTATCCTACACTATTCCATTCTCATCCATATGTTTATCCAATTACCATTTAAATGACGTCAAAGTTGGCGAGTCTACTACTGTTGCAGACAGTGCATTCTACGCCTCTACTTCTCTCTGAGTAAAGAAACTACCTCTGACATGTGACCTATATCTATCACTCCTCACTTTCAAGCTATGTCCTCTCACGCTAGCTATCACCATCTGAGGGAAAAGGCTCTCACTGTTCACCATATATAACCCTCTGATTATCTTATATGTCTCAATTAAGTCACCTCTCAGCATTCATCTGTCTAACGAAAACAGCCTCAAGTCCCTCAGCCTTTCCTCATAAGACCTTCCCTCCATACCAGGCAACATCTTAGTAAATCACCTCTGAACCCTTTCCAAAGCTTCCACATCCTTCTGATAATGCGGTGACCAGAACTGTACGCAATTCTCCAAGTTCAGCCACATCAGAGTTTTGTACAGCTGCAACATGATCTCGTGACTCCGAAACTCAGTCCCTCCATCAATAGAAGTTAATACACCATATGCCTTCTTAACAACCCTATCAACCTGGGTGCCAACTTTCAGGGATCTATGTACATGGACACTCTCTGCTCATCAACCCTACCAAGAATCTTACCATTAGGCCAGTACTCTGTATTCCTGTTACTCCTTGCAAAGTGAATCACCTCACACTTTTCCACATTAAACTCCATTTGCCACCACTCAGCCTAGCTCTGCAGTTTATCTATGTCCCTCTGTAACCTGCAACATCCTTTGGCACTATCCACAAGTGCACCAACTTTAGTGTCATCTGTAAATTTACGAACCCACCTTTCAACACTTTCATCCAGGTCATTTATAAAAGTGACAATGTCCTTTCCTCATTCGCTTGTACTGAGTCAGTAGTCACGTACTTGCTGTGTAATCTTCGGTCACTCTTGGTGTAAAGTAATATCAAGCTGGGCAAGAGTCTGATGGAGCAATGGGCAGGGGAGAAGCATAATGGCGAGCCCTAAACTCTTCTCACTTGAGTTCTACATCTTTTTCGATATGGAGTCAACAAAGTTGCCAATAATGTCCTGACTGAGTAAAAGTAGACGAGGAGCCAAACATGGCACCTTCCTAACTTACCCTCGATCAGTTACACATTGCCTTCACCCATCAAGAAAGCTTGAAATGCTTTTTGACTTCCTCACAAACTAACCTTATAGCCTAGTTTGCAAGCGAGGTTAGACTTCAGAAGCACTTTTTTTTTCTTCAAATCTATTGCGTTAGGATTAAAATTGCAATTGAGCATGCACAAAAGGACAGAATCTCTGCTTTAAAGGATAAAAAGAATGGGTTATAATTGGACTCCTGTGTAAGGTCTATCATTTAGAGAGTTGAGAGAGGAGGGTGCTGAAGTCTGAATTGACTGGATGTTCCTAGTACTGATTGATTTTGATCCTCTGAGAATGATTCATTCAATGTTAGATGTGATTCAATCACCTCTAGCAGTGAGTCTGACCTTGGATGACCTTGGAGCACACAGGACAAATAAGAGCTGATGAAAGCCTCAGCAAACATGTCCGCAAATGATCCAAGCCTGCAGCTGAGGATTCTTGTCACAGAGAATATGATGCCTGGCCAAAGATAGAGAGTAGGGCAGAGAGCATCAACATTGCACACTACAGGGGATAGTTGACCATTGGGAAAACAATGGGTTAACATTTAGAAGCGTGCAAGAGAAATATAAACATTTGGGGAAGATTGCCCCTCAAACTTCAAATGCAGCCAAATTCAATCAGCAAATGAAATCAGAAATTGCTGGAAAAGCTCAGCAGGTCTGGCAGCATCTGTGGAGAGAAATCAGAGTTAATGTTTCAGGTCAGCTCTGAGGGAGGGTCACTCAACCCAGAATGTTAACTCTGATTTCTCTCACCAGATGCTGCCAGACCCGCTGAGCTTTTCCAGCAATTTGCATTCATGTTTCTGATTACAGCAGCCACAGTTCTTTCAGTTTTTGCTCAACAAGCAAGGGGTTGGAAGGCGAGATATTATAATTACTGTACATTCTTGTGTAAAAATCGTGTTTCTGAGATCAAACCTTTCTTCACAAATGAGGGACCCGAGTCATCCATGAATACATTTTTCAGGATGTTGAAAACCACCCTATCCTATCGTGATTTGGAGGAGCCAGTGTTGGACTGGGGTGGACAAAGTTAACAATCACACCACAGGTTATAGTCCAACACAACAACCTGATGAAGGAGCAGCACTTCAAAAACTAGTGCCTCCAAATAAACCTGTTGGACTATAACCTGATGTTGTGTGACTTTTAACTTTCCTATCGTCACCAACTCACTTACGATGACTTATCAGCTGATTGCGTGTTGCCAGTTTGGAAATTGTTCCTGTTAACCTTGCCCCAAAAAGTAGAGCAAAAAGGCATCAAAAGTTTATTTTTTTTGCCGATCAGACTCCAGAAACACATTCACACCAAGGTAAGTTCCAGCACCAAGGAGGCGATAAATAGAAAGAGTTTAGACATTTTGATCAAAATGCTGGGGGTTGACTTATACACAAGATATATACAAAATTAATGATTTTGGGGGAGGGGTCGGCTTTTCCATGGGGTTGACTAGTTTTATTTGTTCATGGGATGTGGATGTCACTGGTAGGTCATCATTTATTGTCTAACCCTAATTGTTTGTGAACTGAATGGTTTGCTAGCCCATTTCAGAGTTGAAAAGTGTGGCACTGAAAAAGCACAGCAGGTCGGGCAGCATCCAAGGAGCAGTAGAGTCGATGTTTCGGGCATGAGCCCTTCATCAGGAATTCCAGGGTTCAGTAAAGGACCAACCACATTGCTTTAGATCTGGACACACCTGGAAGCTAGACCATAAAATTGACAGATTCCCATCCTGCAAGGACATTAATGAATTGGATGAGTTTTATGATAATCTACAATGGTTACACGGTCATCATTAAGGGTAGCTTTCAGCTACAGATTTTTCTGGAATTCAAATTTCACCAACTGCCATGGCATAATTTGAACCCATGTCCCCAGAACATTATAAAAATCAAAAGGACTGCAGGTTCTGTAAAACAGAAGCAAAAACAATTCTGAGGAAGGGCTGACCTGAAATATTAACTCTGATTCCTCTTCACAGATGCTGCCAGACCTGCTGAGCTTTTCCAGCAACTTCTGTTTTTGTTCCCAGAATGTTAACCTGCGATGCTGGATAACTAGTCCAATGACATTATCACGACACCATTGCCTCGACTGGACTAGCGGTTATGTAAATATATACAGTAGCTGTTCATTGTCGTTGAATAAGTGTCGGTGCGTGGGTTGAGATGCTCTTCAGAGGGTTGGTGCAGACTCAATGTGCCAAATGGCATCTTTCCGCACTGTTGGGATTCTATGATGAGTGGTGTGAGTGTGGACCTTATTACCTGAAAGAATGATCGAGTCAGAACCTCTCATCACTAGCAACATCTCCAGCGTTTGGGGTCAAGAATGGAAAATAGGATCGTGGGTAATCAGCCCTTTGCCCTCTGGTATGGACACAGTGGGCCAAAAGGCCTCCTACTGTGTTGTAATCAGCATTTACAATTGTACAGTACATCAGCTACATTTCTGCAAAACCACCAAACAAGCAAGTAAACTCCTTCATTCAATAAGACTGCTTCTTCATACAGCCATAGATTCAACCCCAGTTACTGTCTGTTTTGATTTGCTGTCTAGTCAGGAGACATAGCAGACCTCTGCTGGTGCTGTTCACCAAGTTGGAATGCTCAGATGTTGGAGTGGAGCTGTATTTAATCCCACCTGCCTCTTGACTCTCACGTGTCTCACTGTTATAAACTACCTGAGGCCAATTAGAGGTTAATTACTGGCATTGAGGCAAATGCTTATAGATTTCAGACTGGAGGGCTGAACGAAACAGCATGAAATGGCTGCCTTTCATTCTCTATTAAAATACTTTTGATACTTTGAAATGTTCCATCTGTTCTGACAGGTGTGCTCTCTCTTTCTCTCTCTCCAACCCCTCACCATCTTTCTCTCTCTCCCCTTCCATTTCTCTGCTTGCATTATTTGTAGGTATGGGTATAAGGTGGGTATTTGTGTGTGTGTGTGTTTTACACTGTATACGAGGTGCAATACCAATTAAATTACATCCACATTAACTTGACTGGTTATTCATTTCAATCTGTACATGGGATCTGTGCGAAATAGCTGTTGCATTAGGCTGAATAACAGCAATCGTGTTTCAGAGTAATTTATTGTCTGCAAAACACTTTGAGAGCTTTCTATGAGATGGACGTGCCTGCTAGTCACCACCAGGTTTTTAAATCATTTTCTCACTGAAAAGATTAGGAAACGATTACCACCCAAATACTGCTTCTCTCCTTTTAAAGAAAAAAACAGTGAATTCATGCATTTATTTCTTCTCTGATATTGAGGTTAATCCTGTAAAGACCGAAAGCAGTGAGAGATTTGATAGCCTCAACTGCCCTCTAATTCTGATCGTGTTACGAAGTCACTTGGACCTCAGTGCTTGCCGGGATTTGTCTGCAATATGGATCTTTCCCGTTGCTGTGGGGACATGGAAGTGGCAAATCTGTACGCTGCCAGTCAGGATTTTACCTGGAGTGCAGTCAGTCGCTCACAATTACAGAACTCAAGAATTGCCGAACAAAGACTGGTCGCTGAATTTTTTTTTTGTCATGCTCTCTCAGGACATAATGCAAGAGTATCAAATTTCAAACACTCACAATCATTTGTACAACTGAAGAAAGGGGTACGGGTTGGATGGTGTCAACTCTGAGTTTCCAGTGCTGATGTATTGCCAGGTACGTAAGCTCAGCGATTGGCTCATTGAATCAAACAGCAGATCACTTTGGTTGCTCGTAGCAGACAGAATATGGACTGCACTTAACCAGCTCGTGAATGCAAAACATACAGCGGATATTTCAAATCTCTCATTAAATGTCACCAGAAAAGCCTTTGCAAATTGCAGCAAACCTCCACTAGCAGGATAGATGCACCATTGTCAGCATTCTCTCTCAGGTCCATATCCACAGCATCAATGGTTATAGTCAGTCAGCTAGCTGCCTTAGCTGGTCCACATGGTCTGACAAAAGACTCCTAGATAAGCTCTGTATTATAATCCATATATTGTGGAACTAGGCAATTTGCCCCACCGAGTCCACACCAACCTTCCGAACATCATCCCACCCTACACCTGTAACCTTGCATTTTCCCTGCCTAACCCACACATCCCTGAACAAAATGGAGCAATTTAGCATGGCCAATCCACCTAACCTGCACATTTTTGGACTGTGGGAGGAAACCGAAGCATTCCCCCCCTCCCACACACAGACAGGCTCATTGAATCAAACAGCACATCCCTTCAGGGAAAATGTGGAAACCCGGCACAGACAATCACCCAAGGGTGAAATGAAACTCAGGTCTCTGTCACTGTGAGGCAGCAGTGCTAACTACTAAGCCACCCTTAGCCACAGTGCTGCCCTGAGCTTTATTGCAACAAATGGTTACCATAGTGTTGAGGAAACTCTTCAAGAATATCCTCAAAGCTTTTGTTAAAAAATGCAACTGTCCTTCTGACTTACGGGAGCATCTTGTCAAAGACCACCTAAACTAGAGTAGAAGGGATCAAACATCTTGACCAATTTCAACAGCACAGATAGAAGCTAAGCACACAAAAAATATAAGAATGTGTGAAGCATTGAGCATTCCCACCGACCTGCCTCTTCAAATACTTCCTCTCCCAACTACAGGGGCCACAGGTCCCTTGTTGAACTGTTCGGTTACCTTAGGAACCACAATTCCAGAAAGGATGAAAGTCCTCCTCAGTCTCGAGGGATAGCTTAAGGAGAGGTGTCAAAACTCAAAATAAAAGGAAAGTTAAAGTCTCTGTAGTCCCAGAGGGTCATAGAGTTGCTCTCTCATGAGAAGGAGATGATTGGTGGTGGTTTAACCTGAGGGTCACCACGCCTCAGATGAGGGGAATGGTTGAGAAGGTAGACCTATCATGGTAACCACAGCTTGTGCGGAAATTGACCCCACACTGTTGGCTGCAAAGTTAACTGACCCAAAACAAAATGGCTACTGTTTGATGTGGGTCTGCAGTTTGGACAGTATTTGTTGAACAACTCTGAGTGCACCAGTAGTCACACTTACAACCAGTTGAAGAAACTTAATCAATGTTGTAAAGTGACTAATTGAAGAGTGGTGCACATTTATAAACAGGGAGCCATTCTCTGCAAAGAAAATGAATATGTTCAAAACTTGTGCCTTATTTTAATTATCCCGGAGCTTTGGGAGCCGCTAGTTCCCCATTGCTCTCTCCATGGCAACCCCTCAGCCAATCAAACTGACTTGAAAACTAATCAGCTCCTCTTTTCTCCTGTAATGTCAATCATTGGAATTATTTAAAATTTGACATTCTTGTGTTTGTCCTGATGAATGAAAGATAAAAAAAACTTTACCAACATGACTCTGGCTTCAGCAATAGTACGACAGTCTTTCACAAAGCTCAGAAACTTAAGACTGTCGGAGGATCATTGTCAAACATTAAGCCAGTGAGGTGACTTGCTAATGTTGGTTGCTATAGCATGTTTGTCATTTTGCAATATTAAACAAGATAATATGTATTGATAAAGTACAATCATTGTTGTTGGTTCGTAGATCTGCAGGCCGCCTGAGAGATAGAATACAGTTCAGCACCTCACTTTTATACTCATCATACCCTGAGTTTCCATCAGTCTGAATTCAAAACAGTTGGAGGGGCATGTGTAGAAGACATGGACATGCAGTTCAGTACACTAGGCTTGGGGGTTAGGGGTAGTGTGGTCCCATTGCCTTCTACCTTTCCTTTAAGTTTTCCAGCCACTGCGTTGACCTTTTGAGGTCCATGTATAGCTATGAGAAAGTGGGAATGAATGTGTCATAAAGTCACACAGCACAGAAACAGACCTTTCAGTCCAACTTGTCCGCACCGACCAGACATCCCAACCTGATCCAATCCCATTTATAAGACATAGGAGCAGAATTTGGTCATTCGGCCCATTGAGTCTGCTCCGCCATTTGATCATGGCTGATATGTTCCTCACCCCCATTTTCCTGACTTCTCTCCACATCCCTTCAACCCATTACCAATTAAAAATCTGTCTAACTCCTCCTTAAATTTACCCACTGTCTCACATTCCCTACAGTGTGGATACAGGCCCTTCAGCCTAACAGGTCCACACCGACCTTCCGGAGAGTAACCCAGCCCAGACTCATTTCCCTCTGACTAATGCACCTAACACTATCGGCAACTTAGCATGGCCGTATCACCTGACCTGCACATTTTTGGTATGGGGGAGGAAACCTGAGCAACCAGAGAAAACCCATGCAGACACAGGGAGAATGTGCAAACTCCACACAGACAGTCGCCTGAGGCTGGAATCGAACCCGCGTTCCTGACGCTGTGAGGCAGTAGTGCTAACCACTAAGCCACTGTGTCGCCCCTAGGATAACGATTGAGCAGAGAAGGAGCTGCTTTGCTCTGGATGATGTCGAGCTTCTTGAGTGTTATTGGAGCCGCTCTAATCAGGCTGGTTACTTCTTTGCAAGAAGGCAGTTGAGAAACACATCAGCCTTGATCGAATGATGGAGCAGACTTGATAGGACGATGGCCCTGTTCTGCTCCTATATCTAAAATTCGAAAGAACTGCAAACCAGAAACAGAAACAGAAATTGCTGGAAAAGTTCAGCAGGTCTGGCAGCCTCTGTGGAAAGAAGCCAGAGTTTACATTTCGGGTCCAGTGACCCTTCCTCAGAACATTTGGGTAACAATGGGTAGCGAGTAATAGCAGACGAGGTGATAACAAAGCCTGGAGTGTGGGGGTCAGGGTGAGGACATGGGAAAAGCCCAAGCCTTAAAATTGTTGACCCCAATATTGAGTCGAAAAAGCTGTCGAGAGCACATGCAGAAAATGAGGTGTTGTTCTTCCAGCGTGCACTGGGCTTCGCTGGAGCACAGCAGCAGGGCCAGAATAGAGACGTTGGCCAGGCAACAGGGTGGGGTGTTGAGGTGGCAGGTAACTGGAAGCTCAGGGTCTTTCTTGTGGGTAGAATGTGTGTGTTCTGCGAATTGGTCACCCAGTCCATGCTTCATTTTTCCCCAGTGTAGAGGAGACCACATTGTGAGCAGCGAATGCAGTTGGCGAGATTGTTGAAAAGTGCAAATAAAGTGTTTCTTCACCTGGCCTTTGGCTACTGAGGAGGGAGGAGGTAAATGGGCAGGTGTTACACCTTTGGCAATTGCAGGGGGAGGTACTGTGGGCCCGGGGGTGGTGAAAGGGGGAGGTGTGGGAGGTTTGGGAGTGAAGGAGGAGTGGACCAGTGTGTCCCAGAGGGAATGGTATCTGTGGAAGGAGGACAAGGAAAGGGACGGGAATATGTGTCTGCTCCTATGAGTTATGGTCTAAGTGTCCCTGATGAAATGTTCTATATGACTAATGATAAATTATTCCTGGATTTTAAATGTAAGTTAGTGATGTCAGGTCGCATCAGTAACTCAGCAGGCTACCTATGACTGGAACTAGCTGCAAAGCTGGTTTTTCCTGCTGATCTGGCACTGTGTTACCTTCACATGAACTGTTGTGAAAAATGAAGATATTTCAGTGAAAGGTGTCACACTACAATCCAACACCATAATCTGGCATTCTGAGATATTACAGTTTCAAATGTTATCTCTTTGTGAGTGTGATTCGCTTCTTCTAAGAGTATATTTACCGTTATCTCTTTTGTAATTTCATTTCTAGCATGTGCAGTCCTAGACTAAGGGGACATGATGTGCAGGATGGACACTGTTATAGAGAATTATTAATATAGCAGGAACAGGCCATTTGACCTGACTGTAAGGGAGTAAGAATTGCAGATGCTGGAAGTCTGAAAATGGAAATTGGAGAAATGCAATAAGTCTGGCAGCACACATGGAGAGAGAAACAAGGTTAGTATTTCCGATCCAGTGACCCTTATTCATTGTGGCTGGGAAAAAGTTGGTGTGAATTATATGTTGAAGGTGAATTGGGGGAAGAGGGGACGAGTAAATGTTAGGTGGAGATGAGCCCATAGAGAGAAAGAAACAAACAGGCAGAGAAAGGAATGGGTAAAGGTCAGTCTGAGAGAATCGATAACTGCTAATGGGGACCATTAGTAGTTCACAATGGAACTTTCTCCCAAGTCCTTGCCTCCACCTCCACAGACCAGACCTTGTCACCACATGAGCTGCTACCACAACCAATCCATTGTCAACCACTAATGGACCCCATTAGCTTCTATTCATTCTCCCAGGCTGACCGTTACCCATTCCTGTGCCTGTCCAACTGTTGTTCTCTCTCTCCAGACTTCATCTCCACCTATTGCTAACTCCTCCTCCCTTCCCCCACCCCATCTTCAGCATATATACCAATCTTTTCCCTGCTGAAGAAGGGTATCTTTGGGTTGCACAGTGGCTCAGTGGTTAGCACTGCTGCCTCACAGCGCCAGGGGCCCAGGTTCAAATCCTGCCTCGGGCAACTGTCTGTTTGGAGTTTGCACATTCTCCCTGTGTCTGCGTGGGTTTTCTCCCACAGTCCAAAGATGTACAGGTCAGGTGAATTGGACATGCTAAATTACCCATAGTGTTAGGTACATTAGTCGGAGCAAATGTAGGGGAATGGGTCTGGGTGGGTTGCTCTTCGGAGGGTCAGTGTGGACTTGTTGGGCTGAAGGGCCTGTTTCCACATTGTAGAGAATCTAATCTAATCTAGACCTGAAACACTAACTCTGTTTCTCTGTCTTCAGATATTGCCTGACTTGGTGAGTTTCTCCAGCAATTTCTGTTTTTGGTTCATTTGGCCCAGGTGGAGCCAAATCTATTCTGCTATCTTTCACCCCACAGTCCATCTGTGGATTGATCTGATTATCCTCAACTCTACTTTCCTGTCTTATCCTCATTACCCTTGATTCCATAACCAATTAAAAACTCTCTGATAGAGCTCTTAAGGATAGTGGAATCAAGGGTTATGGGGATAAGGCAGGAACAGGATACTGATTGAGGATGATCATCCATGATCATAATGAATGGTGGTGCAGGCTCGAAGGGCAGAATGGCCTACTCCTGCCTATTGTCTATTGTCCATTGTCCTTTCTCCCTGGTTTGTCTGGTTTCCCTTTCAATGCATCTCCCCCATTTGTCTCATCTAATCCTATGTGTTCAACTGTGTTATTCTCACAATTCAATACGTACAATGTTTTGGTGAAGCTATTCACGTTAATTTTATTTTTGTCAGGGCCGAAGAAAAGTCATTGGACAACAGCCCTATCTCTAACCTCTCACACAGCCTTTTTTGCTTTCATGGTAATTTTACTGATTAGCCCGACCTTTCTCCATAGAATCAGCTTAACCCATAAGAGCAGTCTGGAGCAAGTGTCCGCCTATACCAGTGGCGTTATGTTGTATATGTGACAGTTCTACAGAACCATCTGTAATGGCATTGCCCTCCACGTGATCCACCCAGCTAATTCAGTTCCTTTCTTATGCCCTTTGAGATTTCTCTGTGCGAGCAACTGACGAACTCTGAGTTAAAGTAATTTCCGAGCCTTGGCTCAAAGTCAGTTTGCCGGTCATGATTTGCAGATCCGAATCGCTTTTGGGGTAAGTGAATTCAAGTTTGTAAGCTTTTCACACATGATCAGCCTTGTGTTCTCATCTCTCCTGACTGAAATATCTGCCACTGTTTGCCTTATTAGACTAGATTCCCTACAGTGAGGAAGCAGGCCCTTCGGCCCAACAAGTTCACACCAACCCTCCGAAGAGTAACCCGCCCAGACCCATTTCCCTCTAACTAATGCACCTAACACACTATAGCAGGGCCAATTCACCTAACCTGCACATCTTTGGACTGTGGGAGGAAACCGGAGCACCCGAAGGAAACCCACGCAGACCCGGGGAGAATGTGCAAACTCCACACAGACAGTAGCCCGAGGCTGGAATTGAACCTGGGACCCTGGTGCTGTAAGGCAGCGGTGCTGTAAGGCAGCAGTGCTAACCACTGAGCCATGGTGCTGTGTATCCCTTCATGGGCACAAAGACTCCAAGTCTTCTCAGGAGAGTCAACGTTTCAGGCAAAAGCCATTATTCAGGATGAAAGCCCTGATAAAGGGCTTTTGCCTGAAATGTCGACTCTCCTGCTCCTTGGATGCTGCTTGACCAGCTGTGCTTTTCCAGCACCACACTCCAGACTCTAATCTGCAGTCCTCACTTTCACCAAAATAAGGAGACCTGCCTTTTGCGACACATCGGCTAATGACAAATATTCATGCATATTAATAATTGCAACGTATTGCAATTATTAATATGCTTAAATATTTGTCATTACCCAATTCTTCCATTATTTTATACTTAATGTTATTTTAATGGTTGTCTATAACTGTGATGTGAGTTATGATACTGGACTCAACAACACTTTGCCTTCTACTTGCTATATCTATTGGCACAATTGATACCATTGCCTCCAAAGGCAGAAAGAAAAGTTCTATTCAGTTTGTTTTTCAGATAAAAATCACTGGATTTATGGATACCAATGACATCAAGCAATATGGGGAAAGTAGGGTAAAAATGGTCGAGATTGATGATCAGCCAGGATGTGTTTGACTAGCAGAACAAGCTCAATGGGCTGAAGGGCCTGCTCCTGCTTTTATTTCCTATGTTCGCATGATTCATTTGTGAGGGGAAGGATGAGACTAGTGCTAACATGTTTATTATTTCCCGCCAGGACAGGGAGAAAAGAATCAGTGTCAGATGGGTCAGCATCAGAGGAGGGTTAACTGGATGTGTCAGTCAGATATGGAGAAATACATGAAACTAAGGCTTTCATACACGGGCAGTGAATGAAATGAGCTTGATAGGCTTTTTCTTGCACAAGATTTTTATCTTCTTAAATTAAGGTCAACAAAATAGCGAGTGCAGGGCATAAATACAAATTTACGTATTCTGATAAACTGCTTTTCTCGATGATATACTTTTTCATATGGAGATGGAGAATCACACAGATTGCAGGTGGGAAAGCAAACCATATGTTATACAAGAGATAATTCCAGCCTCAACAACACCTTGCCTTCCACTTGCTATATCTACTGGCACTATTGATACCATTTGACAAAGATGGCAATACAAAGTACAGAGTTAGCATCAGAGGTGCTACACCCAATTGCTGCAGCAAAAAGGGAAATTATTAACTATAGCTAGAGCCAGTGTAATAGTCTACTACAAACAATTAATTGTAGAGATAGACATATAAGTAGATAACTAGATAGAAAAAGACATATCTATATATTTATATATATAGACAGTTATATATAGGTTTAGATGGAGACACAGAGACAGAGATACACAGAGACACAGAGTGACAGAGACAGAGAGACAGAAAGACAGAGAGAGAGAGAGAGAGAGAGAGAAAGAGACGGACACAGAGACAGACAGAGAGAGACAAAATGTCAGAGTGGTAGGTGCCCAATTCAGTTTGATAAAAATAACACAAGCAATCATAGCTCATAGCACAGTTATAGACAACTATTAAAATAACATTAAATTATAAACTAATGGAAAAATTGGATCATGACAAATATTTAAGTATATCAATAATTACAATGTGTTGCAAAAGGCAGGTCTCCTTAATTTACATAGTTAAAAATGAAAGATCTATTTCACAGTGCATTTTGTATTACCATTCATAAATCATATGTTGCCAGTTAAGTTCATTAAATTCTCAGGGATTGGGCTGTCTCAGAGTCATTTGTTGTATATCTTCTTGTGGATTGGTATCTTTGTCCTCAACTCCCTCAGACATTTACTTTCATGTGATTATGGTGAAAGATAGCGACAATGGGAAGGGTGATTGGAGAGATTTCTAAAGTCCAGACAATGCTTTATCTGCCTTTTAGCAGGGGGACACGTATTCAGTCGCTCAATTTGTCACAGAACAGCTTTGGTGTGATTAATCGATACATTTTCCATTTTAGGATTTTTGATAGATACCGTATCGTGAATTCCTAGTGCATTTGTAAGGGCAGTGGGGTGGAAACTGTCAGTTTCTATGATACTGGGGTAGTGATCCTTCTGCCATTTCATGACAGCTCTTCGTATCATCTGACCCAGAAGCCAGTGTAGAAGTGCACTAAATATTAAAACATAATGCAAATGATACATTCATAATCTAAGCATCTGCTGATGTAAATCATGAAATGATGGACTTCAAATTTGAAATAGATACATTGGCAATCTTTCCATCCTTTATCACGCTGGGAGAGACTTAAAGGTAAAGTCACTGTAGTCGACCAGACCATTGGGCTGCTCTCTCATTAGAGAGAGACAACTGATCATGGTTTAGTCTGAGGGTCACCACACCTCAGATGAGGGGAGAGGTTGAGAAGGAGAGTCCTTCATGGTAGCCTCAGCCGATAGAGGAATTGAATATCTAATCATGAGCACAGCCATTAAACTTACCCTGCAACATATTGAGCACATATATAAATTAGGCAGCCATTCGATTTTAACTCAAGTACACAATGTAGGCTCCTATTTGCAAAGAAAATCATCGCAGGATGTGTGGAGTGCCTGGTGCACCCCTTACCCTGTCCAAATCACATCAGAAAACATCAGAGATAATGAAACTCCCATTTTTTTAACCGACAACACCACCCCCCTCCCTTCCCATGGCACTTTCCCATTTAACCGCAGAAGGTGCAACATCTGTCCCTTCACCTCCCCCCTGCTCACCTTCCCAGGGCCTAAACAGGTGAAGCAGCATTTCACCTGTACCCCCTCTAGTCTTGTGTATTGTACTCACTGCACCCAATGTGGCCTACTCTACATTGGAGAAACCAAACACAGACTGGATGACCGCTTTGCGGAATACCTCCAGTCCATGAGCAAGCATGGCCCTGATCTTCCCGTCCGGCCATCTTACCACAGCATCCTGTTCAAATGCCCACGTGTCTGTCCTCGTCATGCTGCAGTGTTCCAGTAAATCACAGCGCAAACTGGACCAGCAACATCTCGTCTTCAGACCTGGCACTATACAGCCTTCCAATCTTAATATTGAGTTCAGCACCTTCAGATTGTGATCCCATTCCTTCCCTTTCCTCTAACTTTGCTTCTTACATTCTCGGTCACCATGTCCTCTTGTCTGTCCCGCCAACCCAGTGCTCTTTCCAGTCTGGAGGTTAGACACACCATTGTTCTGCCATTCTCACATCTGATCACTTAACCTGAGCTATCAACATCCTCTCTCCCCCAGCACTCCCACTATCTTGTAAATGCTGCCCCCTCTACACTCCATGTCCGTTCTAGTGAAGAGTCATCTCGACTCGAAACGTTAGCTTGCTGTCTCTCCATGGCTGCTGCCTGACCCGCCGTGATTTTCAGCATTTTTGTTTTCAGAAACTCACCACGTAATGGTCAGACAATCTGAGAAAACTGGCCAGTTAAAGACATTAATACGTCAAGCAAAGTCAAAATTTAGATTCTCCTGGAAGTGACAAAGAAACAGTTTATTTTGTTAATATTAGTAATGTGTGACTTCCTATGCAAAATCTTACATTTTGGATTAGACTAGGTTCCCTACAGTGTGGAAACAGGTCCTTCAGCCCAACAAGTCCACACTGACCCTCCGAAGAGTAACCCACCCAGACCCATTTCCCTCTGACTAATGCACCTAACACTATGGGCAATTTAGCACGGCCAATTCACCTGACCTGCACATCTTTGGACTGTGGGAGGAAACCGGAGCACCCGGAGGAAACCCATGCAGACACGGAGAGAACGTGCAAACTCCACACAGACGGTCACCCAAGGCTGGAATCGAACCTGGGACCCTGGTGCTGTGAGGCAGCAGTGCTAACCACTAGGAATTAAGCATTCAGTTATTTTACACACTCTTCCCGCTTTCATACTTGGGACATACATGCAGTTGGGAGGGGGATATTGGAGGCAATAGACTATAAAATAAATTCGACATTCTCGACACGTTCTCTGGTGAGTGACAATCTGCTCTTGGATTGCAGTGTTAGAAAAATTAGGTATTGATGTAGCCAAGTCACAAGTATCTTTTTCACAAGCAGCTCCACAATTTTGCTTCACGTTGTGAGGAGCAAATATTTCACCCTCTCTCCACGTCCTGGTGACTTGGTCAATATTTATTTTGATACAAAGCAACAGGCTGGTCTTATCGCATTATCAGAGAGCGCAAATTGGCAATCACATTTCCCAACTTATAGCCGTGACCACCCTTCAAAGGTAAAGGAACTTCATGTACTGTTTTGGGTCATTCTAAAAAGCTATAAAATTGCAAATATTGTTTTTTTATTTATCTTCTACAGTGTGATAAATGAATAGTTGGGAGTTGGGAGTTGGGAGGTCATGTTGTGGCTGTACAGGACGTTGGTTCGGCCACTTTTGGAATATTGTGTGGTCTCCCTCCTATAGGAAGGATGCTGTGAAACTTGAAAGGGTTCAGAAAAGATTTACAAGGACGTTACCATGGTTGGAAGGTCTGAGCTATAGGGAGAGGCTGAATAATCTGGGGCTGCTTTCCCTGGAGCGTCGGAAGCTGAGGGGTGACCTTATATCTGTTTATAAAATCATGAGGGGCATAGATAGGGTAAATTGACAGGGTCTTTTCTCTGGGGTGGGAGAGAGTCCAGAACTAGAGGGCATAAGTGTACGGTGATGGGATACCGGTCTTTGTAGTTATTTCAAACCCTTGGCCATGCTGTCTGTGACATTTTAGCCTTTATATGCTGATTGCAGCAATGACAGGGATTGGTGAAAGATACATCCGAACATTGGGAGCTAACAGGCTTTCTGCCAAACGTATACTGCTTTCCAAATATGTGGCATCAAACACAGTAAGTCAAAGAACTGTAGATGCTGGAAATCAGAATCTGCCAGCGAAACTCAGCAGGTCTGGCAGCACTGGTGGACAAAGAACAGCATTAATCATTCACTTCCAGTCACCCTTCTTCCAGAACAAGAAATCTCTCTGTTGATAAGATGTGCAGAAGATAAACTAATACAGAGGAACCTCGATTATCTGCACGCCAGGGTGGGGAGTATTTCATTCAGTTAATCAAAAGCTGGATAATCATAGTTTGGCCAAGCATTGGGACCTTGCGAACTGGTCAGGATAATCTGACATTTGGATAATCAAATGCAGGATAATCGAGGGTCCTCTGTAAATAGGTAAAAGGTTGCTGTACCTTTAACTGCAGCCAATATGAAAAGAAAGGTAACTATACAGCATTTTGAACTTCAATAAGCCTAATATTTGTAGATTTCATTTCACCTCCTGAAAGGCCCGATGAAAGAAGATGGCGTTTTTCAATTAGTTTCCACAAACGTTGGCGAGGAAAAGGCAACTTTGTGTGAGGATGCGATTGGTAGACGTTCCCAGGACAGGGAGAGGTGAAAAAGCTGTTACGAGATTTGGAAATATGGATGAGACTTTTAACAATGCCCTTGGTAAATGGAGACACCTTCACTGGAACCCTGAGCCAGAAGCCAACAATTCCTTTGCAATGTCACAGGCCCTCGTTTCAGACCAAGAACCAGTTTATACTGGTTATTTACTCAGCCTAATAGGTGCTGTGCCCTTTTCTACTCCAGTATTGTTATACCAGTCATGTCTATCCCAGGACATTTTTAAACTCTAATTATACGCTTAAAAAAAAGGCGGAGGGAATAAATTGCAACAGCTTGCAGTGTAACAGATTTAGCATCTGCTGCAGCTCAAACAGACTCTAGTGGCCGAAATGTTGGACTGTTTGAAGAACATAACCTGCCAGGACCCCCCCACCAATGTGGCAACACTTTTAAACCTGCGAGCCTTCTGTTGCTCTGCACTGCACTGTTGCCACGAAACAGGAAAGGAGAGTGGGTGTCTCAGAGAGGATAAAACTTACACATGAGGTTTGCAAAGTGAACAAGGCAAACAGATCCTTTAAAAGTCCTGAGAGAGGATTTGTGATGAGGCACTGTGTAACTTCCGTTATTTAGTCCAATGCTCCTGGCCCAGGTATCAATGACACGAAACGACTTGGATGCTGATCCCCGAAATGTGGTACATGTTAAACGCAGTTGGCAGCCCAGTGGGATTGTTGCTGAACTAGCATCTAGGCTTTGGGGTAAGACTTTCAAATACCTCCCCGGGGCAGGTGTTGAAATTTGAAGCAATGAAAATCTGGGATAGACTGGGTTTGTTTTCACTGGAACGCAGGAGGTTGAGGGGTGACCTGATAAAAGTTTATATGATTGTCAATGACATGGATAGAGTGGAAAATATGAGGCTTTTTCCCAGGGTAGAGGGGGCAATTTCTATGGGACACAGGTTTAAGGTGTGAGTGGGGATGTTTAAAAGAGATGTGCGAGGAATGTTTTTCACACAAAGGGTGGTGAGTGCCTGGAATGTGCTGCCAGAGGAGGTGGTGGAAGCAGGTACAATAGCAGCATTCGGGAAGCACCTGGACGAATACATGAATAGGAAGGGAAATGGATGCTGTAAGTGAAGACAGTTTTAGGATGGAAGGGCAAAATGTGACTTGGAGGGCAGAATGGCCTGTTCCCATGCGGTATTGTTCTTTGTTCTTAAAAAGCTCATCTAATAGTGACCACGTAACCACTGTAGGATTGTCATATAACTCATCTGGTTCACTCATGTCCCTTAGGGGAGACCATCCTTATCTGGTCTGGCTCAAATGTGACCTCCAAAACCCACAGCAATATGGTTGACTTTTAACTGCCCTCTGAAATAGCCACCAGCAAGCCAATCAGTTCAAGGGGCAGTTAGGGACAGGCAATCAACACTGATAAACGCCCACATTCAGTGTATAAAAGCAAAACTTTTCTCAAATTGCTAAACAGTAAGACACACCCACAATGATAATCATTTGTTTAGAAGCCAGGGTCCATCTCAGATGGTCAGTCTATTGACAGATATTGAATAGCATCTTCTGAATAGCTGACAAACTGCAGCAACAAATGTTTTTTTTTTCTCTGTAAGGTTCATTTGTACCCTTTCCTGATGCTGGGTGCCTGTTTTTGATCAATTTAATTGGTTTATAATTACATTGCTGTCCTTTTCAAACTTCCTCTCGGCTTGTAATCTCAAGGCTGTGCCTGATCACACTGAGGCAGCTTTCTGGACTGACCACCCTGATCAATCTCCAGGGTTGGAGTGAAGGACCTGTTCTTACGGGTCACACACAATCAGACCTTTCTGTTTCATTCAGCTCCCCCTAAGTGTGTCAACAGTAGCACTACAAGAAAGCAGCTCATCACCACCTTCTCAAGGGCAACTAAGGATAGAAAATAAATGCTGTCCCAGCAATGATGCCCACCTCCCTCGGGCGAATTAAAAAATATGAGCTTCCAGCCTCTCACTTCATGGGAAGCCATAAAAAGACTGACTGGTTTTTCTTGTCCCATCGCTGTTTTCTCCTTTCTCAGTTAATCAAGGGAAGGCAGACATAATCCTTCTTTTACTAGACCTGAGGTTTAGTGGACACAGTCGAGAATGAACTCTGATAGTTGCATCTGACTTGAAGATAATAAACAATGTACTGTCGGCACTGAGGTGAATTTTCACTCTGTTTGTCGCAGACTCAAAATGAGTGATGTGTGTTTTCTTGTAGATGCTGAATTATAATAGCACAAATAATGCCTGACACTATCCCATTTGAGTGTAACTCTGTTACAAGGCAATTTATGGGCTGAAAATCTTTCCTTTCTTTAGCAATAAGATAGCTTCCTATTGCAATTAAGTCGTGCGTGTCTTGTTAGAGCAGTGGTTTGACTGAGTTTAAGTTGACATCCCATTTCCCTCTGTCTCCATGGGCATTTACCTTGATGTTCAGAACTACCCTCTAAAAGGGCAAGAAGAAGGATTGTGCCAATGGTCAGTGGCAGAGTCAACATTGGTCGAAGGAAACAAATACATAAGAATTAGGAACAGGAATAGGCCATTTAGCCCCTCTAGCCTGCTCCGCCATCATGGCTGATCTCATCGCGGTCTCAACTCGACTTTCCTGCTCGCTCCCCATAATCCCTGGATCCATTACTAATTAAGAATCAGTCTATCTCCTCCTTAAATTTCAATATCCCAACTTCTACCACACTGTGGAGTACTGAATTCCACAGACTCATGACCCTTTGAGAGAACTAATTTATCGTCATCTCTGTTTTGAATCTGCTCACCCCCTTACTTCTCATTCTAGATCACCCTCCACAGGGAGACATCTACTTTGTCAAAAAGAAAGAGTGACATTCTGAAAAGCAGCCAGGAATTCATCCCAATGAACATATATCCATCTTTCTCTCTTGGATGTTGACTTGGGATGCTGTGCATTTATAACATCCCTTTTTGTTTTAATTCAGGTCTCTTCAGTAATTCCAAGAAAGTAGATTTCCCTCCCTATATTCGTAATGTTGTGGATAGAAATATGCAGTTCCTCATACAATGGAGCACTAAATGATTAAGGACCATTTTTCTCCAGTGAGAAAGGCCTCTTGCTACACCACTCACAGATATGACAAGAGAATGGCAGCCAAACAGAGGATGCAAACAGAGAATAGCATGCATAATAAGTTACAGGGACCCCAGATATTCATACCAGACTCAAGATGTTAGCTCTTTCTCGCTACACAGATGCTGTCACATCTGCTGAGTTTCTCCAGCATCCTCTGTTTTGTACCATATACTTCATGTCCCTTTTCATAGAGTCTGTCCAGCATAGAGGCAGACCCTTTGAAAAGCATCCTGCCCAAACTCAACTCCCTACACAATAACCCTGCCTTTTCCATGGCCAATCCACCTCACCTGTACATCCCTGGACACTATGGGCAATGTAACATGGCCAATCCACTCTAACCTGCTCATCTTCGGTCTGTGGGATGAAACCAGAGCACCCAGAGGAAAACCACACAGACACACAGGGCCAACGTCCAAACTCCACACAGAGAGTCACCTGAGGTTGAACCTAGGTCCCTAGCGCTGTAAGGCACAGTGCTAACACTGAGCCAATGAGCCACCACTTTAACTTACGGCCCTCAGCTCATGACACATTTTTCTTTTGAAAAGCTCCACCCTGGAGCACGACAGCCAGCTCACCCCAGATGTTGCACCAGTTTGTGCGTTTTTCAAAACCTTTTAACATTTATATCTCGGGGCTTTGAAATGACTCTTTGTGGAGTCTTGGATCCAAACTGTGCAGCATTCATTTTATATATTAACCTTTATATCAGTGGCATTTAGCCATTTCAAAGGACAGCAAACCATTTCCAACTCTCACAATTGTTTGACAGTCCCCTGCTAGATCACGTAAGGACCGAAGTTTAAAACTGCAAATACGAATAGTTTGCAACAGCAGACACCAGCATGGTGTGGTTTTCCAATTGCTAGGTGCCTCTCCCAGTAGCAACTCATGCCTGTTTTTGACAGGCACTTTACCCTAGTAACAGAGAAGATACCAAACATGAGTCTATTGACAGTCAGAATGGACGAGGATTCAGAAATTTGTGTGTCTGCATTTTTCCTGTTCTTTGAGCAGCAGTAGTTTTGCTTAAAAATAAAACTGCTGACATAAGTCATATTAAAAGCCCAAAGTGTAATTTCACACATAATGTGATAATTGCTGGCTTTTTCTTATTAGAAAGTTGCCCTAATCCTTTCACTTTCCTTCTTCAAGACAGGTAACAGTTTTCTTTTTGCCCAAATTCAGCAGTTTGGAAAAGTAACATGCTCTTTTACTGCTTTCCGAAAATGTCAGTGAGATTTGTTCGTTGCTTAGAGGGTCAGGTGCACCTTAATTTGTAACATGGGTTTGAGAAAGTAATCTCACTCGAGAAATCTGAGCTCAAAATCACAGCACTTGGACCGTATGAGTTCAAGGAGGCAACCGATCAACACCTTCTCAGGAGCAACTAAGGATGGGCAATATGTGTAGGCACATCCAGTAGCATTGACATGGATAAGGTGAATAGGCAAGATCTTTTCCCTGGAGTAGGGGAGCCCAGAACTAGAAGGGCATAGGTTTAATGTGAGGGGGCAAAGATTTAAAAGGGACCTAAGGGGCAACTTCTTCACAAAGGGTAGTGCGTGCTTGGATTGAGCTGCCAGAGGATGTGGTGGAGGCTGTTACAATTACAACATTTAAAAGGCATCTGGAAGGATATCTGAATAGGAAGGGTTTAAAGGGATATGGGCCAGGTGCTGGTAAATGGGATTGGATTAATTTAGGATATCTGGTCGGCATGGATGAGCTAAACCAAAAGGTCTATTTCCATGCTGTACATCTCTATGACTCTATGAGTGAATGATAAAAGATCATATCAAGGATTAAGTTTTAGGCTGAGGTACCTTCTACTCCCTCTTGTGGATGTAAAAGATCCTTTGGCACTATTAGAAGGAGAGAAGGGTTTTTCTATCTGCTGTGCTGGCCAATATTTAACACACATTTAAATCTAATTACCCTGTATTTAGCTCATTGCCGTTGGTGACACAGTGCTTGTGTAAATTGGATGCTGCGTATCTGACTTTGACATAGATGGCCATTTTTCAAAGCACTTTGATGCACTGAGCTCAAGAAAGGTGCTATACAAATGCAAGTCTCTCTTGACAGTTGGAGGTTGTTTATTCGAAATAAATTTTAAGATGGGCCTTGCCGCAATTTGGGTTGAACCGGTTGTCAAAAATTAATGTGCAGTATTAATAGCATGAAGGACGGCCGACAAAGATAATCACAGATACTCGGACTTCACCCCAGTGCGTCCTTCAAGCCTGCTTCTCTACTACCTGATTGAGTTTGAGACACAGTTTTAGAGAGATTCTTCAGAATGTTTACATCAGCTTTGAACCTGACTGGCATTACCAATTGCATCACTGCACTCTACTTTATTTTACTAAACTAATAAATAGGCCTTTAAAACGATTTAGTTGATGAGAATTGTCCTTTAAGTGTATTTCACTTGAATGTCACTTCTTGTTTCACATCCTCTGAAGGCTTCGTAGTTTACAACCTCAGAGAAAGATAGAATGAGAAAAGATCTCTTGGCATCAGGAGTCCACTTGCTTCACAACCCATATTTGCAATGGTTTCTGTCATGGAATCATCCCAGCCCAGTGTCTCCGAGTTTACTTCAGCCCCAAGAAACAGGCAGAGTCAGCAGTGGCTCAATCCTTGTGTTTGAGTTGGAAGGTTCAAGATCCTTTCCAAAGACTGAGAGTGTAAGACCGAGACTTTGTACGCAGAGTGCTGAGACATGAAACCAATCTCCCATCTTCGCTCTCCAGTGGATGATCTCCATGCTACAGGAAGGGTGTTGTTAAATTTGAAAGGGTTCAGAAAGATTTATAAGGATATTGCTAGGATTGGGAAGTTTGTGCTATAGGAAAGCTGAATAGGCTGGGTTTTTTTTTCCCTGCAACATTGGAGGCTGAGGGGTGACCTTATAGAAATTTGTAAAATCATGAGGGGTATGGATAGGGTGAATAGTCAAGGTCTTTTCCCCAGGGTAGAGGAGTCCAATACTAGAGGGCATGAGTCTAAGGTGAGAGGGGAAAGATGGTCAAGGGACCTATGGGACAACTTTTCAATGCTGAGGGTATTACATGTATGGAACGAGCTGCTGGAGAAAGTGTTGGAGGCAGATACAGTCACAACTTTTAAAAAGGATCTGGGTGTGTTCATGAATAGGAAGGGTTTAGAGGGATATGGACCAAATGCTGCCAAATGGGACTAGTTCAGTTTAGGATGTCTGGTCGGCATGGATGAGTTGGAGCAAAGGGTCTGTTTCCGTGCTGTATGACTCTATTTCAAAGAAGGAATGGGGAATCCTGGATAACATTTAGCCCTCCTCCAACATCAGGGAAAGAAATGATGATCTGGTCATTATCACATTAGTGTCTCAGGGACCTTGCTGTGTGCATTTTAGATGCTACATTGCAAGAATCAAAAGTACTTTGGAGCATAGGAACTTCAGAAATAAGAGCAGGAGTAAGTCAATAAATTTCGCTCTGCCATTCGATCATATCGTGGCTTATACCTCAATACCGTTTCCCTGCATTATCCGTGCATCACTTAATATCTAATAATTAGCAATTTATTGATTTCTATCTTGAGTATGCTCAATGATTGGATGCCTGCGGTCCTCTACGATAGAGAATTCCTAAGATTCATCACTCCTAAGGTTAAGAGATTCTTCCTCATGGACTGCAGGTGCTGGAGATCAGAGTCAAAAGGCACAGCCACGCTGGCAGCATCTGTGGAGCAGGGCAGTCGACATTGTGGGCATAAGCCCTTCATCAGGAATGTGGTGTTTCTGTAGTGTAGTGGTTATCACATTCGCCTCAGAGAGACTCTTCCTCATGTCAGCCCTAACAGGCCTAATGATATATATCTTATCTGGAGAGTACGTCACCCAATTCTAGACACCCATGTTCCTCTTTGCCAAGGAAAACATCGGTCCTGCATTCACCCTGATGAGCCCCGTTCAACTTCTGTACACTTCAATGAAATTTCCTTTCATTCTTCTAAATTCCCTAAACGCGTAAAGAAGATTAAAGAGATCAGGAAGATCTTATACAATATGCCATAATAGAAAGTATATTATAAATGAAGAGATGTTGAAGCGTCAATTCAGCAAGATCATTACTGAGGATAGGAGGTTATAGTTACACTGAAAGACTTGAAATGTTGTAATTGTTTCCCATTGGAAAAGATAAAGCTAAAATGAGATTTAATTGCGGTTTCATTTAGTTCTAAAGGTTTTGATAGATTGAATTAAGGGAAGTCTACCTTTGTTTGTGAGTTGGTGACAAAAGGTCATGATTTTAATCATCATGAAGAGAGGTTAAGAGACATGCTTACAGCGCGGGGTGCTTTCCAACAGAGTTGAGCCAAAGATTAATTTATCCTTCAAGGAAGAAATGAATAAATATTTGAACCAGAGATAGAGATAAGGGGAGGTGAAGAGGACACGGCACTGAAATTTGTTTTCATATGTACTGATGGAGAATTTCATGGATAGGATGGGCCAAATGATATCTCGTGCTTGATGGGATAACGTAGTCTCTAATCTCTGGAAAAAGATTGCATAAAGCCTACTCAAATGAATACAATTGCTGTTATAAGTTTCCGAATAAATATTCAGACAAAACCTGCTCCTTGATTGTGATCAAGTCTTTAAGACCATAAAATGTAGGATCGGAAGTAGGCCATTCAGCCCATCATTCAATGAGATCATGGCTAATCGACATTAAACTTGAATCCCTGACTGATTCAGAATCTGTCTTTCTCAGCCTTGACATGGACGCTCCGCGAAGCTGTGATGGTGCTGCTGAAGCTCTGCATTCCAGAGGTCACGGCAATAACATCGGTGGCAGTGAACAGTCCCAGTAACACGGACTCAAGTGGGCCTAGCAGTGTGGACCTGAGTAGGCCCAGCTGCACGGACTTGAATAGGCCCAGCAGTGCTGACGCGAGTGGCCTAGCAGCATGGACCTGAGTGAGCCCAGCAGCACTGGACTCGAGTGGGCCAAGCTGCGCAGACTCAAGTGGTACCAGCAGCACCGTCTCGAGTGGGCCCAACAGCACAGACTCAAGTGGGCCCAGCAGCATGGATTGGAGTGGGCCCAGCAGTACAGACTGGAGTGGGCCCAGCAGCGTGGACTCGAGTGGAGCCCAGTAGTATGGACTCCGAGTGGGGCCCAGCAGCACGACTCGAGTGGGCCCCAGTAGCACGGACTGGAGTGGGCCCCAGTGGCACGGACTGGAGTGGGCCCAGCAGCATGGACTGGAGTGGAGCCAAGCAGCATGGACTCGAGTGGGGCCCACCAGCACGACTTGAGTGGGCCCCAATAGTACAGACTGGAGTGGGCCCCAGTGGCACAGACTGGAGTGGTCCCAACAGCACAGACTCAAGTGGGCCCAGCAGCATGGATTGGAGTGGGCCCAGCAGTACAGACTGGAATGGGCCCAGCAGCATGGATTTGAGTGGAGCCCAGTAGCATGGACTGGAGTGGAGCCCAGCAGCACGGACTGGAGTGGGCCCAGCAGCATGGACTCGAGAGGGGCCCAGCAGCACGACTCGAGTGGGCCCCAATAGTATGAACTGTAGTGGGCCCCAAGTGGCACCGACTGAAGTGGGCCCAACAGCACAGACTCAAGTGGGCCCAGCAGCATGGATTGGAGTGGGCCCAGCAGTACAGACTGGAGTGGGCCCAGCAGCATGGACTCGAGTGGAGCCCAGTAGCATGGATTCGAGTGGGGCCCAGCAGCACGACTCGAGTGGGCCCCAATAGCACGGACTGGAGTGGGCCCCAGTGGCACGGACTGGAGTGGGCCCAGCAGCACGGACTGGAGTGGGCCCAGCAACATGGACCCGAGTGGGACCAGCAGCATGGACTCATGGCAGTGATGTTGGAAGTGAGTTTGGGTTCCCAGCGGCTTCTTCATTGTTGAGGCGCTCCTAACACAGATGCATGTCTGCTGTAGTGGAGGCTAGTTTGGAATTCCAGCAGCATCTGTGTCCAGTGCAGATTCATGGAGATGGTGGTGTTGGCATGTTCGGGTCCAGCATGAGACCTGGCAGCATCAGCAGCTGCTGCATCGGTGAAGTGGGCCCGAAGTAGTTTCATGGCAACAGCGGAGTCGAGTTTGGACTGGTACAGTACCGGGCAGCATCAGTGGCGAGATCTATTGAGGACTGCGAGAGGCGAGGGTGTCAGTGGAGACAAGATGGCACTGAAGAGTGGGTAACTTTCATTCCAGTGTCGGTGAAGGGGACATGGGCCTGGTCACTAGGCCCATAGCCTATGGTGGAGCACTCCACAAGGAGTGTAAAGTTGCATACTTTTTCATTGCTTCTTCATTCTTTTCCCTTCATATTCCATGTTATGGTTTATTTTTCTGTGTTTTAAGATGGTGCTGGAGTGACGAGACTATACAACACTTTTCACAGCATTTTTGTAACAAGGTGCACCTGATGGTAAATAAATCAAATAATGACACTGAACTAGTCAGCCAGATGCCCTAGGACACAAGTAGAAATCCGCAGCAGCGTTATATCTAAATAGTTTTTCTTCTGCACGGATCCCTGCGATTCCTGCACAGCTACTACCTCTGGAACCGGGAGTCAGTGCCACAATCCATGACACCATGCCGATCACATGGCGGAGGAGCTGCGCAGACAGCTTCATGGGAATGTTGCACAGCAACTGGGTTCAATTACTAACTAGAATTGAATACTAGGAGAAAGTGAGGACTGCAGATGCTGGAGATCAGAGCTGAAAATGTGTTGCTAGAAAAGCGCAGCAGGTCAGGCAGCATCCAAGGAACAGGAGAATCGACGTTTCGGGCATAAGCCCTTCTTCAGGAAGGGCTTATGCCCGAAACGTCGATTCTCCTGTTCCTTGGATGCTGCCTGACCTGCTGCGCTTTTCCAGCAACACATTTTCAGGATTGAATACTAACCTCACTGATGGTGTTATGATTGTTATACAAAAAGTAACCTGACTCCTTGAGTGAAGAAGACCTGCAGTCTCACCAGGGTCAATGTGTAACTGCAGACCTACAGCAGTGTGGGTGACCCCTTCACCAGCCTATGAAATGGCTTAGAGATTGATTGTGCGAAAATGTTCAAGAAGGCACTTTCTCAGTGACAGTTTGGGATTCCATGAAAAAGAATATGTTTAGTTACCCTTGGTGTGGACTTGTTGGGCCGAAGGGCCTGTTTCCACACTGTAAGTAATCTAAATCTAATCTATGTTCAATTCAACTACGACAGACTGGAGCAAGGTCCAGTTGTTCTGGAACCATACCAAGACTGTAATATTAAGAAACTGTGGTAAGGTATGAGATAAGTATCTCCTTACACCAGGTAGAAGAGAGACTAACATAATGGACACTTGAAAAGACACTCTTGTCATGTGGCCCTTCTTTTCCTCAGCAATAAATGCATGCCTCTTTTAGAAGTATTCTTGACGCAACCACAAATCTATCCCAAAGTGGACTTTACACTTCTGCAGGGAGATGAAGGCTGGTGAAATTGAGCAGACTTCTGTTGAGTGTCTTTGGAACGGTTCGCAAAGGGTGTAGTGTGCAGATTGCATCCTTTCTTTCAATGTGTGTGGGTCCTTCCTGCGCTCCCCCTCCCAGTATACATTCATGCATGATCCCTCGCTGTTCGAAAGGTTGCAAGAAAGCCTTGAGGATATGTCGCAAGAAAGAAGGAAATGTCTGATCTTATAAATGTTAGAAACCAATAATATGTACACGGCTTGTTCAAAGTTCAAATTACTTCAAGTCAAATCACGCAATGTAATCACAGTTATATTCCATCTCTGTGATCTTAGCAAGCAGCTTCATTACCTCATACGTGTTTCTTTATGACTAGGTATTTATTTCAAAGGATACAAACATACAAAGTGTCCAGGAGTATTCTTCAGAACCATTGAGCCTATCCTAGTTATGACAGCTAGAAATGAGGACTGCAGATGCTGGAGATCAGAGTCGAAAAGTGTGACGCTTGAAAAGCACAGCAGGTCAGGCAGCATCCGAGGAACAGAAGAATCGACACTTTGGGCATAAGCCCTTTATCAGGATGAAGGGCTTGTGCCTGAAATGTCGATTCTCCTGCTCCTCAGATGCTGCCTGACCTGCTGTGCTTTTCAAGCGCCACACTTTTCGAATCTGATCTCCAGCATCTGCAGTCCTCATTTTTCAACTCTAGTTATGATAGCTGTCTGAATGAACAATTCCCTCCCGTGCCCTTCCCCTGCCCTTTCGCCATAACCTTCCAGTTAACAGTCCTATTTCTTCTTGAAAGCCTCAGTTGAACTTGCCTCTATTACACTCTTTCACTGCCATGAAAAAGTCTCTCCTCATTGTCTCCATTGATTCTTTTGCCATTTACCTTAAATCTCTGCCCTCTCGCCCTCGGTCCTTTCACCAAGGTTTTCTCTATCAACTCTATCTAGACCTCTCATGAGTTTGAAGATCTGCAAACAAACACATGTACATACAAATGAGGAGCAGGACCCTCAAACCTGGTCTGCTGACCAACAAAATCTTCGCTGATCTGGATGTAGCCTCAACTCCACACCCCTGCTGACCTCAATGCTTTTTAACATTTTGTCAATCTGGAATCTATCTACATTTGCCTTGAAAATATTCAATGATCCAATCTTCACCCTGGGGAAGGAAACCACAGACCCTTGACTTTTTTGGAGAGAAACACTTCTCCTCACCTCCAATGCAAATGGGAGTACCCTTTTTAAACTCTGTCCCATGCTTGATGTCTTTCCCACAAGGGGAAGCATCCACCCTATCAAGTTCCTAAAGAAATTTCCTAATTTTCAGGCATGTTTTTAGACACCTTTGGAGCAAGTGGGTCTTGAACCCTGAGCATCCTGGCTTAGAAAGAACAGACACAACCAATACATCACAGAGTCCTTATTGGAAAGCTTGTATGTTTCAGTAATATCAACTTTCATTATTCTGAATCCTAAATGGATAAAGGTCAAACATCTCAATCTTTCTTCTTGAGTTGTACCCTCATCCCAGAAATCAGTCATGCAAATATTCCGTGAATTTCTTCCAATGTAAGTATTTCTGTCAAATTTCCCTTCAAACTTCTCGGAGGAATACAGTTCCAACTCTTCCAATTTATCTACATGACTGAATCCCTAAAAAACATTGTTGCAAACGTTTTCCATAGTCTCTCTGATGCTTGCACATTTCTCCTAATGTTTGGACGTGAGGAATGGGACATGTGTTCTAAGTGTGGCTGAATCCGTGTTTAATCCATGTCTTGGCCAGAGTAAAGAATTGAAAAGGCACTCCATCTTATTTAAAAAAATACTTCAGCTACAGTTCAATAAGGTAGCTAATCATTCAAACCAGAAGCTCATCCAGTTATTCAGTGATCCAAGACAGTGTATACCTTTGCAAAAATGGTTATTGAAGCAATAGCGAAGTTAGAAATAAGATTTTCAAGTATAAATTTACCAGAGAATCTCAACAGGTTGTCGTAATTTTGTCAAGGATTGGAATGCTAAGTGTGGAGTTGGTAGATTTTTTTAAACTGATGGAGGAGTTTGAAAGGGATGCAGACTTGGTGAACTGAAAGACCTAATCCTACTTCTCCATCTTATGTCTGAAATGATGGGATGAAACAGATTCAATGCTGCCTAGAATGTCCTGCCCACTGGTAACATTTTGGGGCCCAACCAAATTAAGAGTCTGTCAGGCACATAACAGGTCAGCTTCGTATCTTCCCTGAGAATTAGGACCCAAGCAGTGGAAAACCTTCCTGTCCCTAACCTGTACCAGAAATTAAAACTGCGGCACTCACTTTCACTGCCCTTAATATCTGCCTTGATCTCATTCTCAGAGCAAACTAACCCCCAGTCGGGCAGAGAGAGTCAAGATGGGATGGTGGGTCTCCTGGGGCTTGGTGCACAGCGTCTCAGTGGTTAGCACTGCTGCCTCACAGCACCAAGGACCCAGGTTTGATTCCAGATTATTATAGATTAAAGGATCCCGACAGTGTGGAAACAGGCCCTTCGGCCCAACAAGTCCATAGGGTGACCCACCCAGACTCATTCCCCTACCCTATTACTCTACACTTACCCCTGACTAATGCACCTAACCCTCACATCCCTGAACACTATGGGCAATTTAGCATAGCCAATTCACCTAACATGCACATCCTTGGACTGTGGGAGGACACCAGAGCACTCAAAGAAAACCCACGCAGACACAGGGAGAATTGCAAACTCTACGCAGACAGTCGCCGGAGGCTGGAATCAAACCCGCGTCCCTGGTGCTGTGAGGCAGCAGTGCTAACCACTGAGAAACTGTGCCACCCTCTCCAGGTGACCACCTGTGTGGAGTTTGCACATTCTCCCCTTGTCTACATGGGTTTCCTCTGGGTGCTCCGGTTTCCTCCCACAGTCCAAAGGTGAACAGGTTAGGGTGGATTGGTCATGCTAAATGGTCCCGTAGTGTCCAGGGATGTGCAGGTTAGGTGGGTTAGCTGCACATCCCTGGTTAACCTGCACATCCCTGGTCACTACGGGACTGTTTAGCATGGCAAATATGTGGTTACAGTGAAAGGGTAGATATCTGGGGCTGGGATGTTCTTTGGATGGTTGGTATACACTCAATGGGCAGAAATGCCTTTTTTCACACAGTAGGGATTCTGTGACATTTGGATCCTCACCCCTTATATGGAGAGCATCCTAACTTTGACCACCCTGAGCAAAGTCCATCTCCCTTGGCTTGCCAACAAGCTTCCTTAATTTGTGTCTGTGCTAAATAGCACAGCAAGCCAGAAATAGGTATGAGCTCTGGTCGAAAGGACAAACCATGCAAGTCAATGCAAGGCAGGGACGCTATGAGCGTCCAGGTCAGCTCAGTACGTGACTGAGCGATAGAGCTGAGAATTCAGCCTTGGTCAGTCCATGAGCTGGGTCCATGTCTATGAATGCAGTTCCCTAGCTGCAGTACTATAATGATAGCTGCCTGGGAAGGATGTTGCCAGGGTTACAGGATTTGAGCTATAGGGAGAGGTTGAGTCGGCTAAGGCTGTTTTCTCTGGAGTGCCAGAGGCTGAGGGGTGACCTTATAGAGGTATATAAAATAATGAGGGGCATGGATAGGGTAAATAGGGACACGGTATTTTCCCAGGGGTGGGGGAGTCCAGAACTAGACGGCTTAGGTTTAAGGTGAGAAGGGAAGATTATATAAGAAACCTAAGGGGCAACTTTTTCACACAGAGGGTGGTACGTGTGTGGAATGAGCTGCTAGAGGAAGTGGCAGACGCTCGTACAATTGCAACACTTAAAAGGCATCTGGATGGGTATATGAATAGGAAGGGTTTGGAGGGATATGGAGCGGGTGCTGGCAGGCGGGACTAGATTGGGTTAGGATATCTAGTTGGCATCGATGAGTTGGACTGAAGGGTCTGTTTCCGTGCTGTCCATCTCTATGACTGTATGACTCTATGAACTGTCCAGTAAGTGGATTGGACATGTGCCCTGGGGATTCTTAGAGGCTGGTCCATATTGGATGCCATGTGCTCTAATATGGGGTGCGTGTGGGCAGTGCCTGTGGAGCATGCCTTGAGATGTTAGTGCCCAGTTTCCAGCATGGAAGCTGTTCAGAGCAAGTGGCAAGTCGTGAGGTACCGGCTCTGATTTCCATGTTGAATTTTCTCAACGTTTAGCTGTTTTGGTGCATTTGTTAAGATAGGAAGCTGAATATTAATGTTTTGAGTCCTGTATGACTTCTTCAGAACTGATGCTGGTGTGTCATTTTGAGGGGAACTTGTAGGTAGTGGTCCCACGCATCTGCTGCCCCAATAGCCTGATTGCTGCTTTGTAAGACATATGGCTGTGTGCACATGCGTATGTGTAGAAGACGTGGCTAGACCACCCTCCTCCCCTGATCAACCAACCTCTTGCAAGACACTTCCTGAAGAAGGGCTTATGCCCGAAACGTCGATTCTCCTGCCCCTCGGATGCTGCCTGGCCTGCTGCGCTTTTCCAGCACCACACTTTTCAACTCTGGTTTGCAGCATCTGCAGTCCTCACTTTCTCCTTGCAAGACACTATATGGGCTGGCAGTAGAAATGGTAAGGTCAGTCCCATACCAAAAGTACCAGACACTTACTTTGACATACAATATAGCTTGTTTCATAACTGTTCCTAAGATGCTGGCAAGTTCTAAATGAAAATAAAGTAAGTTTCACGCTGTACAATAAAATCACTGTCAATTGTCTGTTGGCTAAAATAAATTTGTCATTTACAGTCCTTGTTCCAGATATACAGAAAAGTACAAGAATTGTTACTCTTCTGAGTATCTCTGGAAGATGAAAATGTCATGCTAAATATTTACAATGTTACACTCAAAAGTAATTTCAAAATGGCTTCCCTCTCAAACAATATCAGAAAAATACATTTGATTGAAAAATTATTATACGTATTTTTCAACCTTTCGCTTTGCTTTTAGGAAGAGAATGTTGGTTAAGTACAAACCAGACTGAAACGTGACCAGCTTTGAGAAGATAGGGGTTTAGGGGTCATATTGTTGGACTTGTAAGACTTGAGCCTGTTGCTCTCAGAACATGGGTTCAAATCCCACTAAAACAGCTGGTGAAATTTGAATTCAGTAAAAAACATCTGGAATGCAAAGTTAGTCTCAGAATGGCAGCCAATCTTTTCCCCAGGGGAGGGGAGTCCAAAACTGGAGGATGTAGGTTCAAAGAGAGAGGGAAAGATTTAAAAGGGACTTAAAGGCCAACTTGTTCATGTAGAGGGTAGTGCGTGTATGGAGTGAGCTGCTAGAGGAAATGGTCAAGGCTGGTATAATTACACTATTTAGAAGGCATCTGGATGTGTGTATGAATAGGAAGGGTTTAGAGGGATATAGGCCAAGTGCTGGCAGTTGGGACTAGATTGGGTTAGGGTATATGGTTGGCATGGATGAGTTGGATCAAAGGGCCTGTTTCCACTCTATGACTTTATCATTGATTGTTAGCTTAAAAACTCATCTGCTTTACTAATGTCCTCGAACAAAGCCAAGCAGACCTGCAGCAGTATGGTTGACTGAAACAGGTCAGAAGGAACGTAAGACCAGGTTATAGTCCAACAGGTTTGTTTAAAATCACAAGCAAGTGAAGTAGACATCGCCTAATGAAGAAGCAGTGCTGCAAAAGTTTGAGGTTTCAAACAAACCTGTTGGGCTATAACCTGATGTCGTGTGACCTCTGACTTTGTCCAGCCCAGTCCAACGCCAGCACCTCCACATCCTTGACTGAAATAAACCAGTTAGGGCTGGACAATAGATGCTGGCCTTCCCTGAGATGCTCTCGGCCCGTGAAAGAGCAACAAAAATAAAACAGGGAACCATTGTCGCTTTTATTTAAGGACTCATTTGAAAGGCTGCACCCTTGCCAGTCTAGCAGTGTACTGAAGCATCTGCCTAAGTGAGCAGCATGGTAGCTCAGTGGTTAACACTGCTTCCCTCACAGCGCCAGGGACCCAGGTTCAAGTCCAGCCTCGAGTTACTGTCTGTGTGGAGCTTGTACATTCTCCCTGTGTCTATGTGGGTTTCCTCCCACAGTCCAAAGATGTGTAGGTTAGGTGAATTGGCCAGGATAAATTGCCCATGGTGTTCTGTGATGTATAGGTTAGTTGCATCAGTAAGGGGTAAATGTAGGGGAATGGGTGGGTTACTCTCCAGAGGGTTGGTGTGTATCTTTTGGGTCAAAGGACCTGTATCCACGCTGCAGGGATTCCATGAAATGCTTGTGAGGAGCTTGAACCACTGAGGAAATGGACATGCTACAAACCAAGGTCTGGCTGACTTTGAGTCTGGCGTGAGCAGAATAATGCCAGCACAAGGGTTAAAATTATGATCTCTACGTGATCTCTGACCCCCATCAATTTGACAGGATAAATATGGCTATTTGAGGGTTCCCGCTTACGAATCTATGGATCTTGCATCCACCAGCTGGATTGTCCAACTGCTTCCACTTTCTGTGTGTTGTTGAAGATGTGCATTGTTATTTAGAGTCGGGTGGGTGTATACTGGGGAACCTAAATATTTTAAATCTTGCTGTTATCCTTTGACCTACACAGAAAGGGCACCCACAGTGACATTTAGAAAAAATAATACTTCGCTGACATTTGTTTCCAGTTCAAAAGTCTGCAGCTAACATTTTCAAATATTATAGTTAATTGTCATTGTTGTCATGGCAAACTGAAAGACTTAACCCTGCAGCCTGGACTTACAACAAATATTTGTGTTTCATACTTTAGTTGTAATCTTAATACGTTGTCAACATCCAATTAATATTTCTCTTTAATATCATACGTTTTAGTGAAGTAAGATTTCAAATAGGAAGTTTAAAATTTACATTCAAATGTCAATTTTGAAGGGGTTAGATTAGATTCCTTACAGTGCAGAAACAAGCCCTTTGGCCCAACCAGTCCACACCGATCCTCTTTGAAGACTAACCCACCCAGACCCATGTTCCTCTGACTAATGCAGCTAACACTAGCCAGTTCACCTGACTGACCTGCACATTTTTGGACTGTGGGAGGAAACCGGAGCACCCGGAGGAAACCCACGCAGACACGGGGAGAATGTGCAAATCCCACACAGTCACCCAAGATTGGAATCAAACCTGGGATCCTGGTGCCATGAGACAGCAGTGCTAACCACTGAGCCACTGTGCCACCCCTATGGGTCATATGTTTCAAAGAAAAAGAACCCTGCATTTTTATAGCACGTTGAACAGCCTCAATGATTTCCCTTGGTGATTTGCAGCAAGTGGGGTATTTCTTGCCTTGCCTTTAAGAGGAATCCATGTGTGTGCGCAATGATGCAACTCTGGATCAGTGGTGCTGGAAGAGCACAGCAGTTCAGGCAGCATCCGAGGAGCTTCGAAATCGACGTTTCGGGCAAAAGCCCTTCATCAGGAATAAAGGCAGAGAGCCTGAAGCGTGGAGAGATAAGCTAGAGGAGGGTGGGGGTGGGGATAGAGTAGCAGAGAGTACAATAGGTCAGTGGGGGAGGAGATGAAGGTGATAGGTCAGGGAGGAGTGGGTGGAGTGGATAGGTGGACAAGGAGCTAGGCAGGTCGGACAAGCCCTGCCTGTCAGTCACCTTTTTATACATCTGTAAGGTACACACTCAACAATCAGTTGATTGCCATAATGTCCAATTCTTATTTCCTAATGTGTTTTCCCATTTTTGATAAATCAGCTCCCCCCACAGAGTTAATCAGTCTCTGATTTGTGCACAGACTGCCCCTTCTTACTTCTCTTTATTTTATGATATGGAGGTGTCAGTGTTGGACTGGGGTGGACAAAATCAGAAGCCACATGACACCAGGTTATTATCCAACAGGTTTATTTGAAATCACAAGCTTTCACAGCATTTCTCCTTTGGCAGGTGGCTTCATCTGACAAAGGATCAACATTGTGAAAGCTTGTGATTTCAAATAAACCTGTTGGACAATAACCTGGTGCCATGTGACTTCTCTCTTTATTTTAAATATGGTGCCTATATAGGAAAGGACTGCTTTAAACCAAAGACTGTGGGAGGAATTGCTGCATGTTTAAAAGCTAGCTACTGGAGCTCATTATGAGGTATGTTTACACTGTTGCTTTATTCAGTGGGGAGGAGGTGATCTAAGCACCATGGGTGGATGTGCGCAGCTAGTTTTACTCAGAAACAGATTGCTGAATGGTTATATCATTACAGGCAGTACCTGAGTTGCAAAATAGCTCTGTCTTGTATGCAATAGGGGACAAAATACAAAGGAGCCATTCATAAATGCAATTTGTTTGATAATCGGATCTTTAAAATTAGTACTAATGCACCCTGTGTCGGATTGCATTTGTAAGTACGAGCGTGCATAAGGTATACATTTATAGGTCAAAGTCCCCCTCTATTATTAGCATTATACTGTTTAAGTGCTGTCAAGTCATTATGTAGAAGATACGGTGGCAAACATCTGTGGTTTAAGTGACTGACACATCTATTATAGGTGTTGGTTGTGGAATAAAAATCAGTTTGGATACCGGAAGAGCTTCCTCATCTTCTCGACAATTCACTTCTGCAGCCTGGAAGTAATCAGTTACTTAACTGCAAACCTGATGCATCTTCTCAGTTCCTTCATCAAATTGAATTGCTGCTACAGTTCCAAAATAAATTAAGAAACCCATTTTTTGCTTTCAGTTACTAACAAGCTATACATTTATCTGCTTTTCTGATTCAAAGCTTTTCCATCTTCAGTGCTCTAAATTGTCTGCGATTTGACTTTCATAACCTCAACCTGGTGAGACGTCAGTGTGGCTCTCTACAGACCCCAGACTCGCTCAATATTCAGTGATCCATTTGGATAAGATGCATATAGTCATTGTGCTAGTGTCCCTTGCTCTGAGTCATCAAATCCAGGGTCAAATCCCATCTGCTCCAGAGAGGTGTCATAACATTTCTGAGCATGTTGATGAGGAAAATATCTATCTTTACATAAAATCGAGAGGGCTCTTTTGGCACAGTGGTAGTGTTCTATCTCTGAGCCAGGAGGCCGGGGTTCAGGTCCCATATGCCGCAGAGTTATATTATAACATCTCTGAACAGGTTGGTTCAATAAAATCTACAAGAGTACTTTCTATGATTCTACCTGGACTCTAAATCATTTTGGGATACTGGGCTAGCAAGAACCTATTACATGGGGCAAGAATGAGTTTTAATTTCCACAACCCTTCCATGACTATAACAAGGTCAGCCAGGTGGACCTCATAGAATATGAGTTCCCTGATTGGGGCTGTTAATCTGGTCCATGCAGGGAATGGCACAGTTGCTCAGTGTTTAGCACTGCTGCCTCACAGCATGAGGGACCCAGGTTCAATTCCAACCTGTGACGACTGTCTGTGTCGAGTTTGTGCATTCTCCTCATGTCTGTGTGGGCTTCTTCCAGGTGCTCTGGTTTCCTCCCACAGTCCAAAGATGTGCGGGTTAGGTGGATTGGCCATGCTGAATTGCCCATAGTGTTCAGGGATGTGCAGGCTGGATGGATTAGCCATGGCAAATTGCAGGGTTACAAGGATAAGATAGGGGGATGGATCTGGGTGGTGTGTTCTTTGGAGGGGCATTTTGGACTTGATGGGTCAAATGGCCTGCTTCCACACTGTAGGGATTCTATGACTCTATACAATTGAGCTCTGGCTGACAGATATAAACAGGAGTGTCAAGTTCTGTTCACTCTGAGAACTGGGTCTGACGGAACCAGACCAATGTCAAGTACTAACTTGGTTGGAGCCAAAAAGAAAATGCAGATGCTTGAATCCAAGGTACACAAGCAGGAAGCTGGAAGAGCACAGCAAGCCAGGCAGCATCAGGAGGTGGAAAAGTCAGCGTCTCGGGTGTAACTGAAGAAGGGGTACACCTGAAACACTGAGACATCCCCACCTCCTAATGCTGCCTGGCTTGCTGTGTTCTTCCAGCCTCCTGCTTGCCTACAGTGTCAAGTGTTCTGAATGTGTACAGGATACCGGCCTCTGTAGAGTTATTACAGTGTGAAGATATACACTCCTAAGTGAAAGCAGGAAATGCTGGAAAAACTCAGCAGTTTCTGTGGAGAGCAAAACACAAGTTAATATTTTGAGTCCAAAACGACTTTAACTCAGTGTGATTCTTCTTTATTCCCTCTCTATCTTGAAGATCCCTGGCTATGATTTTCGGTGTTCAATCCAAATTCAGCATCGAGATTCAATAAGTTGTAATTCAAACACTAGATCGGGGAAACAATGATTCCCCTGTGCTCCCATGACCCACATCTAATTGGAGAAAGTGCACCCTGTTTCAGATCGATGAATTCTAAAAAGTAATGTAGCAACTGGTGAACATAGCTCTAATACTGCATTATTAACCACATCTCTTTCCATAACTTACTATTTAAAAGGTCAAATGACAAATTTGACATTTTTGTATTATGCGAGAAGGCAGCCCAATAAATTATAATGTCATTTTGGTTTTCTTATTTAACATTTTTAATCTTAACAGCGAGGTTTCTTTCTCTCCAAAAAAGCCATGTTGTGGTTAATGTGTTTGCAACAGCAGCGCACTGGGATCTGCCGCCCTTTTAAGAGGCAAATTGTTTCATGTTGCTGTTCTGATCTTTTGACTGAATTTTCTTTCTTATTTTATGGTTATTAGCGTCTCTTTCCTTGACGATTTTTTTTTTTAAAGGTCACATTTTCATTTCCTTACTTTTCACATACCGCGTCCAATCGCAAAAGTTTTCTTTTATTGACGGAGTAAAACTTATTGACAAAATGTCACTTTTACTGCACTGCCATTAAAATAAATTGGCACAAATGAATGTGGTACAGACATTGTTTAATGGCACCGGGTGAATAAGGGGACTTGTGCCAGATTACTCAAAGGTCTCTACATTTTGAAAGAATGTCCTCTCAAAAGGCATGTTTCTCTTGCTTATTGACAGGAAGAAACTGATGATAATGGGGGAGATTTTCATCTTAACTGCTTGTCTGTAACATGCTTTCATGGCACAATATGGAGAGATAGATGAGGTATTGTGTGTCCCGTTCTAGAAATTGACTTTCAGATTGGCCTGGACAATTACAAACGCCAACCTCCCATCTATAGAATCCATCCACCAGGCCCACTGTCAAGGAAAGGCCGCCAGCATTCTCAAATATCCATCCCACCCTGGCAATGTTTTTCTACAGCCTCTACCATCGGGGAGTAGGTACAGAAGCCTGAACACACGCACCAGCCAGTTTCGAGACAGTTTCTACCCTACTTTTGTTCGAATACTGAATGGACTCACAAACTCTTAGCATTCACCTGTACTTGTATTTTTGGTTTGCTGCTGTTTACCTATTATTTACATATCCATGCTAGTTAACTCTGTGATCTGCCTGTATTGCTCACAAGACAAAGATTTTCACTGTGCCTCGGTACACGTGACAATAAATTCAAATTCAAATTAAATTCTTGAATTGAATTCAAGTTCAGTGACGCGTGGAAACAGAGTGAGATTTCCTACCTGGGAACTAGAGGTGAATGGTCGCCCTTACATCTGAGCTGGATAATTACAAACACATTGGAAGGCCAAAAAACAAAGATATTGCTCATAAGTAGCAGCTTTTGTGATCTTAGGATGTCAACAGCATCCAACTTTACCATTGCTACCACATACAGATCTCGATAAATTTTAGCTGAAGAGAGGGACAAATTCTGGATTGAACAGTTCACTTCAAACTAAAAATAAGAGAGCATACCATCTAGAAGAGGAGTAAAGGCCTGACGAGGTGGGGGTTGAGGAGGAGAGTAGATGAAGCTACCAATTCCAGTCACCTTGGCATCTGGAAATGCATGGACTGAAACCTGCACTCTCAGGCACTCTGTGATCTTAAACCGCCTGAAGTTTCATTGGAATCGAAAGAATTACCAGAGTTCACAAATTAACATATCTGGTCTTAAAGAGCAGTTCATGGCATAATGGCCTCTCATCACGGCATGGTGTGGCAGTCTCTTAGGAGACAGTGAGGCCTGCAAATGCTGGAGATCAGATCTGAGAGTGTGTTGCTGGAAAAGCACAGCAGGTCAGGCAGCACCTGAGGAGCAGGAAAATCGACATTTCAGTCCGGAGCCCTTCTTCAGGAATGAGGCTGGGAGCCTCGGGGGTGGTGAGATAAATGGGAAGTGGGTGGGGCTGGGAGAAGGTAGCTGAGAGCGCAATAGGTGGATAGAGGTGGGGGTGAAGGGGGCAGTCTCTCAGTCTAGCATGGTCATCTCTCAGCTTAGTGTGGTGGTCTCTTGGTCCGGTGTGGTGGTCTCTCTGCCTGGCATAGTGGTCTCTCAGCACAGCATGGTGGTCTCTCAGCCTGGCGTGGTGGTCTCTCAGCACAGCATGATAGTCTCTTGGCTTGGTATGACAGCTCTCCACTGGCGTGGTGGTCTCTCAGCCTGTTGTGGTGTTCTCTCAGCACTGCATGGTGGTCTCTCAACCTGGCGTGGTGTCTCTCAGCACCACATGGTGGTCTCGGCCCAGTGTGGTCGTCTCTTGACCCGGTGTGCTGGTCTCTCAGCACAGTATGGTGACCTCTCAGCAGAGCATCGTGGACTGTCAGCCTGAATGTGGTTGTCTCTCAGCTCTGTATGATGGCCTCTCAGCCCGGTGTGGTGGTCTGTCAGCATGGCATGGTGATCTGTTGGCCTGGCATGGTGGTCTCTCAGCCTGGCGTGGCAGTCTCTCGGCCCAGTGTGGCGGTCTTTTGGTGGCATGTGTCAGTGTATGGCCTGGCGTGGCCTCAGTGTGGACTTCCAGTAAGGAAGTGATTCCTCAAAGTCTGGTCCCACGATGACTAAACACTGTCATGTTTGAATTTTCAGCTTTGTTTCTTTATTTTCTACTTAAAACTAAGAAGGTCTGCAATGTGTAACTTTTACCCGTATTTCGTATGCTTGATGCTATACCATAATTAATGTAAAGTTTAACTTTTAACTTTGTTCTTTCTTTCCACCTTGTTCTTAAGATTCCGTACCTCAGTACTTGTACCCAAGATAGTGCCTTGTGTGGTGACACTTTTCACTGGACTCCTGTACTTTAGTACTTGAGTACACGTGACAATAACATCAAAATCAATACCTTGTTTTTTTTCCCAAAAAGTAACAAAAACCTTTTGGAACCTATTGTAAATGAGAAGCACGACAAGGTTTCACAGTCTGCACACACTGTCAGTTGCAGCTCCATTGTTTGAAAACAGAATGTTCTCTGACTCCCAGGAACAGCTACATAAAAGGCTAGCTGTAATTATGGTGGTTTAATGGGTAATGTGGTTGCCTCTGAGTCAGGAGGTTAGGAGTTAAGCCCAATTAAGGGACTGATTCAAAATTCGAGGCTGTTCCTGCAGTGCAATACAGAGAGATGGCTTCACTAATGCAGTGTTCAGATTAGACCTTGAGAGCTTCCTCATCTACACATCCCATTAAAATGTACAGAGCTGGTGAAGAGGAAATCACTTTTTGTGCAACCCTCAAGGCTCTTGCTCGTGCTGATGGCCTCACTGATGTTGCTGATGCCCACCCCGCTCCCGCAGTGGAAACCACCATCACTAACATTCCTGCAGCCTTGACTAACCCTCACCGACTTCTGTCACGTCCATCTGTTAGAATGAATGCGCGGTGTGATCACAGTGCAGGATCATGCTATGACCACTGCTTTGCCATCTTGGGGTGTGGCACACAGGGTTGAGTCCTGCAGTGTGCTGCAGTTGTGTGAGCTGAAATGCAGAGAGTAGCCGTGAGAGTTTGATGTGGGTTTAGGATGGAGAGGGTGGTGTTGCACTGTGGGCAGCCTGTTCTCCCTGCCATGTGATGGTCACTTAGCCAATGCAGTGCCTTTGGGAGGTTACTGCACATGCTGATGTGGAATGCTGATGCCCAATGTAGGCATGGCACCACCCCTCCCCACCATTATCCACATCCGCCATGTATCACTGTATGGTCAACCCTGCTCTGCAAGGTTCACCACCCATGACTGCTCTGAGATTTAAGAAACTTTTTTGCTTCTTCTTTGATTAATCTAAGCCCTTTGCATTGTTTCTTGGGGTTTTGGTCACTGTGGTTGGCTGTCTAACTAGGCCTTTCACTAAGGCCAGGAGCAGCGACAGATCTCCAAGGAGCAGCCAGCTCAGGGAGTGTTCGCAGCCAAAGTGTCCCTCAGGGGCAAAGGAAACCCAGAGGTTTTCTGGAACAGACTCCTTTCCCTGGGATGGACATGATGCAGTGCCGATGGTGCATGTTATGGACCAGGCCAGACCCCCTCAAAACACTTAAAGAAGGTAAGCCTCGCCCCTAACTTTTTCTTATTTTAAAGGCAGGTGTAAATGGATATTTTAGGAGTGATGCAGCTGCTCAAACTCCTCGGCTTTAAGCAAAACAGAATCTATTTACACACTGTGGCTGAAACATGAACAAAAGAAAACAGAGTTTAGAGTAACTTAACTATTTGGAAACCCAGTTGACTGAAGATCACAACTTAACGAAGGAGTTGTTCCATTCCCTGCAACATCCCAGAAAACACACTCCTTGACAAATGGTAAACTCAAACTCAGATTCTCACAGGTACCAGAGATTGCAGAGAGATGAGCCAGGCAAGAAACATCTATTGAAATATGGAACCTTTTTTCATTGTAACGGTTTCTCTGCTACCAACAGATGCTAACTACCTGCCAAAACAAACCAAACTAGAAACGAAACCTGAACTGGGAGAACTGGCCACTCCCCTGCCATTGTTTGACATAGCCATGTCCAGACATATCAGCACCTCTGCCTTTACGATCCCGCTTGCAAAACAAGGACAAAATAACCTTGTTAAAGGGGCAGCGATGTCACGTGCATCACTGAATTACCATCCAATGGGCTGGTTCCAGGGTCTGATGGGTGACCTGTGTGGGGTCATGCATGTATTAGGGCAGTGCCCGTTACCATGGTCACACCAGCGTCGCCCTCGACAGCATCATTGCTGCAGCCCTAGGCAATAGGATTCAGGAACAAAGTTTGTCTGCCCCAGGAGAAGGCTCCCATCCACTGCAGAGGAAAGGGTTCCATTTCATTAATGTGCAGGTGATCTGTAACCACGTCCTGGAGATGTGTGTCCTCTACCCTGGAAGCTACCACAACTCCTACACCTTTGATATAGGGCGGTGTGTTTGAGGACCAAAGGGCCTAACAAGGCTGGTCAGTGGAGGGCAGGGGCTGCCCACTGTGACTGTGGCACCATTTGTGAATGAAGCAGAGCATGGATACAATGCTGCCCATGCTTCGACCAGGGCCATGGTGAAGTAGATAGTAGAGCTGCTGAAGATGGCGGTCCAATGCTTGGAGCAATTTGAAGGGGGCCCTCCAATACATGGACCGGACAGAGTTGTCCTCCATCATCGTAGTGTGCTGTGCTCTGTGCAGTTGGGATCGACACCGAGGTGATCCGTTGGAATGTTGATGAACTGAGAAAATGGGAGCGGTTTTCCAAAAAGGAGGACGAGGATACTGGGGAGGAGGAAGCGAATGTTGTCTGTGACAGAGTTCTGCTGCTTTAAGTGCTCTGAGACAAGCACAATGTGGAGGAGCTGGTGTTGGACTAGGGTCGACAAAATCAGAAGTCCACACGACACCAGGTTATAGTCCGAAAGGTTTATTTGAAATCACAAGCTTTTGGAGCGCTGCTCCTTCGTCAGGGGAAGTGAGACAGACAAGGGCAGACATAACCTCGTTGGTGCCCACTTCCACTCAGACACAGGTGAGTGTGTGTTAAATTTTGTTGGTCAGGATAGTAACAGCAATGTTCAGCCTCTGCTGCAATCTGTTTTGTTTCCTTTTGTGTTCTGTAAATAAAAGCTCACGTCTGTGTTTGTATTTGTCTGATTGCTTGCCTGTATGTGATGTTCCCCTACTGGATAATAACAGGATGTGGCCCTACAGTGATCAATAGAGACAGTGTAGCATTGACTTAAAGGATGTTTAGACCAAACATAGTGGAGGACAGGTACATTGTGTGAGAGGATGGGGTTGTCTGTTGGGTGAAGGAGTGTCAGTTATGCACAATGCAATGCACGGCTTTTTGTCTGTTTTGCCAGGAAGGGGCAGTGCCAGATTGCCAATGCTGGTCTGGGTGTGGAGCATTTCGAAATTGCTGGTCTTCTGGGCGGATGTCTGCTGAGTGGTGTATTGTTGTGGGAAGGGCACAGGGTAAGACCGGCTGGAAATTGGACATGAGAAATGGCTTGGGTCATAGTGAGCTAATAGTGAAGGGGGGGATTGGGTAAAATAGGCTGAGAGAGCTCACCAAAGCCTTGTGGCAACAAACCCTCCAAAAACTCCTGACGCAAACTCAGCAAAACAAACCATGAACACCAAATAAGAGCAGAAAGCCCTGGAAAAATCCTGAAATCTGGTGGCATCAATGGAGATAAAAACAAAATTAATGTGTTACGTTCTTTGGAAGTAAAGAGAGGTGAAAATATCATGAGTGTTGCTGCATTTCTACCTCTCTTGGTTCTGAAGAAGAATCATATTCAACAAAATAGACATTACCTCTGTTTCATTCTCCACTGAAACCGTCAGGGCTGCTTCCTCTTTATTTCAGATTTCCAGTCGTCACAGCATTTTGCTTTTATTTTCCCATATGAATGTGCCTTTTTCCTTCTTAATAAATATTAAAAGGGTGGAATTTCAAGGTACTCCTTTCACAATGGGCCTCATGGGATGGCTTGCAAGCATTTGTGTTTCACTGGCCTTGTTCGTATTATCTCAACCCCATGATTACATTTTTGCCATGTAACTACTCGTAGACACCTATTATTCTCCATTTGAGCTGTGTGGTTGAGGGCTGGCATTAGCTCTCAAGGTTACCCTGTGTTGCTGTATTATTGTGGCTGCCTGACTGTCACTTTCCTCATTGTGTGCATCCCCCTAACATGACCTATTTTGTTCTGATCAGGATATTGTCAACATTTTAAATGAAACCGTGGTTTGCATTACCTCCAGAGAAAACCCCGAGTATGCAGAGATTATTGATGTATGGCTGATTTAGTGCAGAAATCAAAAAAGATGCCCTTGGTCATACCAGTCAGGCAAATGAGAGACCATAAACATGCTCACATTATTGGTAAATAATTTATGTTTTGATAATTATTGCTTCTATTTATCTGCTTTATGTCGCAATAAATATTGCAGCTATTTATCTCCATTAAGGAGCAACGCATCCCAAGCAATAATTCCTTTATCTTACAGAGACAAATAGAGGGAAATGCACCCTATTGTGAAGCCACAGCAAGCTAAATGAAGTAGATTTGTATACGTTAAGCATTGCCTCAAGTTGTTGTAGCTGGCAGGCTTGACAACTACTGGAATAGGAACCTATTCCTTCCAATAAAAATTACCATCTTCTATCAAACCCAAAGCAATCTTCACCGATTTGCCTGTTGCAGACGGCAGGAGAAATAAAAGGACTGAAAGCACGAAAATCAATACTGAGATGGTGGAACTGTCATGTCATCAGTGCATCGTCTGGATGTACCATTTTTGACCACGACTAGATGGTACCACGGTTGGCAAAATATCCTGGGAGGTCTATTAACCATCATTCATTGTGCCAGCTCTCACTGACAAGAGGTTTGCACTGTGTTTGGTCATTCTGTGAGTATCTACTGCTTGCTGAATGATCATGCAGTGGCATTGCGCTGCTGCTGGATTCACTTTCAGCCAATAGAGCCAAGCTGAGGAATCTAACCGCACCCACAAGTAACACATTGAAGTCATCCTGGGAATGGGTTAAATCAGACTGGACAGGCAGGAGGCTGGAAGAACTCAACAAGCCAGGCAACATCAGGAGGTGCAAAAGTCGACATTTCTCCACCTCCTGATGCTGCCTGGCTTGTTGTATTCTTCTAGCCTCATGCCTGTCTATTTTGCATTCCAGCATCTTTAGCGTTCTTGTCTCTAAATGAGACTAAGAGCAGGACAGTGGAATGAGGGTTTGGATTTGGAATGTTATATATCCTTTGAGAGGCTTAGTGTTTCTCAAGTAAGGGTAAAACTAGTTGGCAATTAAGTCATAATTGAATCACTATCCACGGTGTTGAATATTCCAATCACGGCCGCCCCAGGAATCGGTTAGCTTAGTTGGTTGGACAGCTTGTTTGCAATGCAAGAAACACCAACAGCACAGGTTCATTTCCCACACTGGCTGAAGTTACTGTGAAAACTCCTTCTCAACCTCTCCCTGTATGGTGACTGTAGTGATTGGAACCAGGTCTTCCAGTTGGACCTCAGAGAATATGAGTTCCCTGATTGGGGTTGGTCCAACCAGGGAGCCCTGTAGCTGGCAGATATAAAGAGGAGTGTCAGAGGTTCTGCTCACTCTGAGAGCTGGCTGTCAGGAAGCTGGACCAGTGTTGGGTACAATGCACGTGGAAATAAAGGGTGACTTAGTGACAGGATACTGGCCTGTGTGGAGTTATTTCGGTGACCCTCTGGTTAAACCTCATGAAAGAGCAATCCTATGGTTAGTCAAGACTATGGGGATTTTACCAGCAGTCTACACTGGCTGCTGAATTTCTTGTTTTCCAATAGTGATTACGCTGCACAAATAGGGGGTTAGAAAATGGTTGGGATGTCCTGAGGTGCTACATAAATTCAGATTCTTTCTTGCTTCAGTGAATTCTTACCACAATATCTCCAGCACCTACATGAGTATGCTGTCCTGACAGAAACACCAACACCAGCCTAATTTCCAATCATGAAGGCACACGCAGGCAATGAGACTAGTTGGAAGTGAGTAAACACATATTATTCCTCTCTACACAAATATTACAGTTGATACAATGATAGAGAGTTATCAAGATATCATTTTAAGTTTGTAACTTTTCATGCCTCAGATGTTAGTTGGAACATTGCCTTTGAACTAATCTTGAAACAAAATTAGCCTCGCTGGAAAGATGCAAGATAGTCAATGAATGTGATACAGTTAAATGGATTGATTGACTGTGTTTATCCAAACCAAATTCAGGAAAGCATCAAATATTTAAATAAAACATTAAAAATCCATATTATCTTCATAAACAGCATTAGATGTGTATATGAGAAAGCACTTAGAAGAGAGCAGTATTTTTTTGCAGAAGACAGTGTACTCCTGATCACTAAAGTAGTCTTTAGTGCAACAAACCCATCTCCGAATGATAGTTAATCAACAGTTATCACTGAAAAACAAAGGCCTTCTCATGTAGGATTACAAAACAAAAACTTACTCTTGACAAAACAGAAATTGCTGGAAAAGCTCAGCAAGTCTGGCAGCATCTGTGGAGAGAAATCAGATCGAGTGACCCTTCCTCAGAGTCAAGATTGGAGTGGTGCTGGAAAAGCACAGCGGGTCAGACAGCATCCGAGGAGCAGGAAAATCGATATTTCATTGAAGGGCTCCTGCCCGAAAGGTCGATTTTTCCTGCTCCTCGGATGCCGCCTGACTTGCTGTGCTTTTCCAGCACCACTCTTTACTCTGATCTCCAGCATCTGCAGTCCTCACTTTGCCTGACCCTTCCTCGGAACTGACTCTGGACAGTTCTTGAAAGTACCTTTGAAAGCCAAAACTGCTTTAAAAACTCGCTTCTTTAGTCACACTTTTTTTCTGATTGCAACATTTGTGATGAATTTTGCGTTCGTAATGATGCAAATGATGTGGCACAGAATGAGGCAGAGATAACACGGTGTTGACATTTAGTGGTTTTACAGCTAAATCGCGGTCTGTCAGATATCCCTAGGGTGGTTTTGATCCTGAGAGGGTTTCAGATTGAAGCAGAGCACTGTGGATGTTGGAAGTCTGAAATTGAAACAACGAGAATAAAGAAATGCTGGACGTTTTCAGCATCTGTGGAAAGAGAGGAAGAGGCCTGAATTTTCATGGCGTTGCAGAAGCCATCAAAAATAGTAGTCGAGAACTAGACCTGAAAGTCTATCATTTCTGAGGTGGCACAGTGGCTCAGCAGTTAGCACAGCTGTCCCACAGCAATAGGGACCTGAGTTCAATTCCACTTTTGTTTGCGCTTTCTCCCCATGTCCGTGTGAGTTTCCTCTGGGTGCTCCGGTTTCCTCCCACAGTCCAAAGGTGTGGGTGGATTGGCCATGCTCATTGTGTCCAGGGTTGCATAAGCTAGCTGGGTGAGCCATGGGAAATGCAGGGTTACAGGGATAAGGCAGTGGATCTGGGTGGGATGTCTTCTGTGTGGACTCGGTTCTGCACAATTGGTTCTGCTTCCTTACTGTAGGAATTCTATGACACGTCCAGTTTTCGGCAGGAGATGGGATAGAATGGCATGGGACAACCATAGAATAATTTGGAACCCAGGAGGATTGTGGGCGGCACAGTGGCACAGTGGTTAGCACTGCTGCCTCACAGCGCCAGAGACCCGGGTTCAGTTCCCGCCTCAGGCGACTGTGTGGAGTTTGCACATTCTCCCCGTGTCTGCGTGGGTTTCCTCTGGGTGCTCCGGTTTCCTCCCACAGTCCAAAAATGTGCAGGTTAGGTGAATTGGCCACGCTAAATTGCCTGTAGTGTTAGGTGCAGGGGTAGATGTAGGGGAATGGGTCTGGGTGGGTGCGCTTCGGCGGGTTGGTGTGGACTTGTTGGGCCGAAGGGCCTGTTTCCACACTGTAAGTACTCTAATCTAAAGTAAAAAGGATCATTGTGTTCAATCAGATCATATATTGAAGAAGTATTTAGATGCACGCTTGCAGTGCCAAATCATTCAATACTCTGAGCAGGAAAATGAGGCTAGAATGGTTCAGTGGCTGTTTTTGACTGGTACAGGTGCAATGGACTGAAGAGACTATTTCTGTACTATGACCTCTACGCCATTTTTTGCTGGAGCATAGGCTTTATCACAGAGTGAAAGAGTTAGGAATCTTTCGAGAAATCATAGAAGTGTTTGAAGGGAAGACAAGATCCGGAGAATTTTGGCGTATGACATTATTTAAATACCTTGAACTCATCCAGTGACTGATCTCCCCTGGAGTGAAAACCTTTCCAAAATGGAAACACTTTTCCAATCCAAAGAGTCAAGCAAGCATTCTTTTTCCAAAGGGAATGGCTGATTTGACACTCTCATGGATGCCTGGTGTTCCAGTCAAGAATGCATGCTCACATGTTAAAAACTGGTGAATTACAGGAAGTATGAGTTGGAGGAGCATGGAGATCCCTGAGGAATGTGGAGTTGGAGGAGGTTATCGTGGTTGTCAGGAGCGAGGCCAAAGAGTACTTTGAAACGAAAAGTTGGAATTTAACAGTGTAGAGCAACCAGCAGGTTCTCCGGATGATCTTTATATTTGCCAGTCTGCAATGTCTTGTGCATGACGTGTTCCCATAACTAAAGGCCTTTTGACATGGACTGTTTGTGAGTCTGAATTACAGACGCTGACCAGAAAAACCATCCAGAGCTAATCAATAACTTCAAAAAAGCTGGTGAAAAGCTGACAACCAAATAAACAGCCCTTAATGCAGGCTCCTGACACACAGAGGCACTGAAGGTTCAGTAGGATGCAGTCTTGCCATAACTTAAGCTGAGAGTTGAATAGTAGTCATCCCTGAGTAATCAATTATCGAGGAGACTGGCTCTGAGCTAACTCGTGGTTCATGAGCTGAGGGATAAAGATTGGGTGGGCATATAAAACATGAAATAACAGTCAGTTTTTCTGGCTTGTAGCTGTCTGGTAACAGAGTTACATATTGACAAGTACCATACAAATTATCATTGACGGAGTAAAAGAATTCTTATTGTCGTAACAGACAAATGTGTGGAAAATAAAAAAAACTTTGCAGGCAATTGTGCAGCCAATGAAGTGTAGCTATTATTTAAAAGAATAGGGAAGCCAATTTGTAGACAACCCAATCATCCAAACAGCAATCTGACAATGATCAGATGATCCGCTTTATGACTGTAAGGGTGGCATGGTGGCTCAGTGGTTAGCACTGCTGCCTCACAAAACCAGGGACCCAGGTTCGATCCCTGCCTTGGGCGACTGTCTGTGTGGAGTTTGCACATTCTCCCCGTGTCTGTGTGGGTTTCCTCCGGGTGCTCCGGTTTCCTCCCACAGTCCAAAGATGTGCAGGTCAGGTGAATTGGCCATGCTAAATTGCCCGTAGTGTTAGGTAATAAGGGGTAAATGTAGGGGTATGGGTGGGTTGCGCTTCGGCGGGTCGGTGTGGACTTGTTGGGCCGAAGGGCCTGTTTCCACACTGTAAGTAATCTAATCTACTTGTTGGGTTGAAGGGCCTGTTTCCATTCTGTAGGGAATCTAATCTAAAAAGAAATGGGAGCAAGATTAGGCCATTTGGCATTTTGAGCCTGCTCCATCATTCAATAAGATGAATTTGTTCTTTGAACTCCACACCATTTTTGTTCATTTGAAGTCAAGAAATCTGTACACGTCTGCCTTGATTGTACACCGTTGCTGAGCATCCACAGCCAACTGATGTACAGAATTTCAAAAACTGACCATTCTCTGAATGAAGGAGTTCCTCCTCATCCCCGTCCAAAATGGCCTTTGACCTACCGTAAGAGCAGTCCCCTTGGTCTAGTCACCCCCGCCCGCCCCTCAGCACCACCCCCGCCCCCTCCCCCCGAAACTACTGGCAAGGGCAAGTTAGGCATTGGTTGAAAGGCACATTCGACAGTGCGGCACTCCCTTAGTGCTGCTCCGGGAGTGACAGCCCACAACCTGTCCTCAGGTCACTGGGGTTGGGCTAGAGACCACCGTGATGTGAGTCAGAGTTAAGAACATCACTCACAGAGCCTCAGATATCACCTGTGCCCAGCGATTGGCCTGGGCTGGATGAAAACAGCCTCAATATCACAGCTTACCATACCATGAAGAATACAACACAATAAACATGAATATGAAACCAATGTACACTCACTGCCATGCTGCCGACATCAGACAAATTTCTGAGACCCCTTCCATCTTGCCTTGGTATCAGATGCCCACAATGAAATGGGCAATCAGTGGCCAGGTAGGACATTTGCCATTTACTGGTGAATTATGGGAAGGTTGCTGACGCTGGAATGCCAGCGATGACACATTGGCAGCTTGGATCGTTGGAGTTGGAAGCCGCTGCTGTAGGTAAGGGAGAGAAAACATTACAATGGTAGCATTTTCTGAAGAAACCTAAAATATCTTCACTGCCAGCCTACCATCAAGAGGGTTATGGTAGTCAGTTTTGGCAGCTCTGGGGGTGTGGGTGAGTGCCTGGCACACCATCCACCCCTCCCCACACCTCGTCCCCCAACCCCAACCCATTGTGACGACACCTCTTCACCTTGGCGTGTCTCAGACCTGCACGAGGAGGCCCACAAAGCTTGGTCCTGCTTAAAGGCCTTAGCTGGTCATTCCACTAGCCTTGTAGGCAGCTTCCCCCCCTTCCAGGCAGGTAATTGTGTCTCTGCCTTTTCTTTCCCCACTGCCCCCCATTCCACCCTCCACCCTGCAACTCCTCACCACCCCCACACTCCCCCCACCAAGCACCCACCCACCCCTGCACTGCCACACAACCCCCGTACGCCCAGGGCTGCACCTTTACATTCCTGCAATCCCCACATCCATACCCCTGCACTGCTACCTCCCTGCACCTCCATCCAGTACCCCTTGTTCCTATACCCTCAGTCCCACCCCTGCATCCCCTGCACCTTCTAAAACAGAATTACCCCTGGGGTGGAAACATATCGGAACATGCAGCCAATCCCTCCCCATTGCCAATTCTTGTGCCTTCCCGTTTCCCCAGTGCTGCCTCTGGCAGGAGCTAACTCAGTGCTGAAAATTGTGTTGAAATCTATATGTATTCCTCTCTACAAGGCTCTGAATAATGTTATCATTAGGCAGTCATATTGTTGCTGAATACAAGACAGACATTTAAGGATAGTGCTCAAGTTGATTTATAGTCAGCCTATAAAGACATTGCATTTAGTAATTACAGGGGTGTGATTCAAACTAGATTTAATCAACTGTGCAGGATTTCCCAATAAAATCCCAAACTGATGTTTCAATATTCTTATTTAAATGCTGACCTAACAATGGAACATGGGGCTTCAATTTGTTGTCTCTTCTCCATCAGTCAAAACTGCTTTGACAAAAAGGAATGAACCCACACATTATACAGGGATATGTCCTGCTAGTATTTCAATCCTATGTCCCCAGCTGCAAAACTAAAGTGAGGAAGGACAGACCTTTATAAAGCCCCTGTCACAACCTCAGGATGTCGCATGGTGTTTTGCAACCAAGGTGTAGTAACTTGGTGGTTAGAATGTAGGAAAGGCAGCAGACAATTTGTACGCAGCAAGCTCCCACAAACACCAATGTGAGAATGGCCAGATAATAATCTGCATTATTGATAGGGGTGGGGATTAAATATCAGCCAGGACACCAGCAAGAAGTTTGCCAATTTTTTTATTTAAGAAAATAGCAAACTCTACTGTCTTATAAATCTGGAGAGAAACTCTTGGGCATCAAGAGGTTTTGAATTATGAATTGTGAAGAGAGAAATGTGTTGCCAATGTTTTCCACCTTGCACTCATCAGAGCAACTGCAAAAACGCCAGATTTTATTCGTTGAAGGCACTCAATTGGCCCACACTTGAAAAACCCTGACTAAAAATCACTCACTGTCAAATGTAAGGTGCTATGGTATGGAAGCTGCTAGCTATGAAGAGAGGTTGAGTAGGTTAGGTTTGTTTTCATTAGAAAACAAGACATTGAGTGGGGGGACCTGATTGAGGTTTACAAAATCGTGAAGGGAAAAGACAGCGTGGATAGAGACAAGCTTTTTCCCAGGGTGAAGGATTCAATAACCAGAGGTCATGCTTTCAAGGTGAGAGGTGGAAAGTTTAAGGGGGATACACGGGGCAAGTACTCCACACAGAGAGTGGTGGGTGTCTGGAATGCGCTGCCAGCAGAAATGGTAGAGGCAGGCACGGTAGATTCATTTAAGATGCGTCTGGACAGATGCATGAGTAGGTGGGGAGCAGAGGGATACAGATGCTTAGGAATTGGGCGACAGGTTTAGACAGTAGATTTGGATCAGCTCAGGCTTGGAGGGCCGAAGGGCCTGTTCCTGAGCTGTAAGTTTTCTTTGTTCTTTGTAATTCTGTAAGTGGGAAACACTTGCCGAACAATTCTGAGCATGCAAATAGCTATATTTCCATTTAATTTCAAAGAATGAGTCAAGCATGAAATGTGGTACATTCTAAGCAGCTCCCTTGGAACCATCTTCATTTATTCACATTGACCTGTTCACTGGATAAAGAAAGGAATGCCATCAAGTCTTGAGCCTACTTTTGAATTATCAGGGAGCTTAAGAAGCCTATAGGTCTCTGTTGCTTTGTCCATGGCACCGTCTCATCCAATCAGAGTCAGCTTGCCAACCAATCAGTAGCAGTGTAACTTGTTGTGGCTGTTTGAAATTTGGCTTTCTTGCATTTTGGCCTGATGACAAGTTTTAACTTCAGCAACATCTCTCTCTTTCTAGTGATGATCAAAAGATGCAGGATAAAGTTTACTAATCGGTACATAATTTCGACCATAGATTGACAATCAGTTTATTTACTTTGTTAATGGCTTATTTAAGCTCTAGTAAGTTGTATGTAGCTGTGCTTATTCCTGTAGTTCAGATATAGTCATAAAAACAGAAGCAGAAACGTGCTGTTCCTCCTCCTCGTATAACTTTCTTCCTACTGTTATTCGAAATTAAAGCAGGTTCACATTCCTGTGAAAAAGGGAATTAAGTTCTATGCTCATATCTTAGTTGCTTCTGCAGTTTTGGTTATCAAAAGGTGAATTTGTCTCATCTCATGAGGCTCATATCACTAAACATTGTCTTGTTCATCCTGCCAGCAGATTTATGGACTCCTCCCTTTGCAGTGATATGATTCCATACTGTGGTCAATTTTACAATGTAAATGCAGGAAGCCAAAGTTTTTCTCTAAATTAAGCAAGTTAAAGTCCTTCTCTATCAGGAGAACTGCAAAAGCACAAAATTTAAAAGAACACAATTCATTATAAATGGACAGCATTACGACTCAGAACAGCATAGCTCTCCAGTGTTACGGGGGGCAGTTTACAGCCCTCCATTTTGAAAGGTACTGAGGTGATGGGGGGGGGGGGGGGGGGGGGGGCATTAAAATAAAACAGTCGACCAGCCCACTGCATTCTCACCTACCCCTTCACAGACCTCTCCCCCATATTCCAGTTGGTGGATAAGACCTCATTTTTTTAAATATCCAGAGTGTTCTTATACCATTTGCAAAGGATATTATTAAGCTGGAGAGAATTCAGAAGAGATTTACCAAGATGTTACAGGGACTAGAGAGTTTGAGTTATAAGGAGCGGCTGGATAATCTGGGATTTTTGTTACTGGAGCGTAGAAGGTTGAGGGATGACCTTGTAGAGGTTTAGAAAATCATGAGGGGGATAGATAAGGTGAATGGCAGGTGTCTTTTCCCTAAAGTGGGGGCTTTCAAGACAAGGAGGCATATTTTTAAGGTGAGAGGAGAAAGATTTAAGAAGGACATGAGGGACAATTTTTTTTCCAGAGAAAGTGGTTCATGTGAGGAATGAACTTCCAGAGGGAAGTGGTGGATATAGGTACAGTTACAACTTTTAAAAGATAAGTCCATGAATAAGAAATGTTTGGAGGAAAATTGGCCAAGCGCAGGCAGGTGGAACTAGTTTAGTTTGGGATTATGGACTGGTTGGACCAAAGATCTGTTTCCAAATGGTGCTTTATGGCTGTATGACAATTGAATGCTTGTGTCTCCCATCATTAAATCAGCAATGGTATTCCTTCTCATCTATTAAGCACACCAGTAAATCACCTGCATTTTCCAAATGATTAACTTATGTTAAAGCCCAGAAAGGATAATGCAAACTATCAAATGTGAGGAAGAGGCGGGGAGAGGGTGAAGAAGGTTTAAAGCAAAATATAGCCTGAAGGAGACATAAAGCACTCTACCTGTGCTCTCCAAGGGCATTGAGAGTATCAGTAGTCACCATGTGCTTCCTCTCCCTTATTGGGTCAATTAGAATTCAAAGTATCTCTTAGTTTCTGATTAACCTGTCATTTCCCATCTCTGGAGTGAATGGGACTTGAACCCAGCCCTCATGCATCAGAGGCACGATCACTACCGCAGAGCCAGAAGGACCTATAAAGCATTGGTAAGGTGTCAGCCTGGCCGCTTGCAGGCCAATTGAAGCCAGTAAGCTGTCAATTAAAAGCCACATTCTCCCTCTGCACCAACATGAGGGGATCAGGTAACTCATTCACAGAATGTGCGTATCATTAGCTCGGACAGCATTATTGCTCATCCCTAATTGCCTCGAGATTCGATTGAATTGATTGACTTATTGTTGTCACATGTATCAAGATACAGTGAAAAGTGTTGTCTTGCATACCATACAGGCAGTTCGTACCATACAAAGTGCAGAATACAGTGTTACAACCGCAGAGAAGGTGCAGTGAAAGAGATCAACATTAACATTTGAGAGGTTCGTTCATAAGTCTGATAACAACGGAGAAAAAAGCTGTTCTTGGATCTGTTGGCGCATGTTTTCAAACTTATATTTTTACCCTGATGGAAGAGGGTATAACCGGGGTGGGAGGGGTCTTTGATTATTTTGGTCGCTTTCCTGAGGCAGCCACATTACTGTAGGTCTGGAGTCACAAGTTGGCCAGACCAGGTAAAGACAGTTTTATAACAATCAACTTCATTATTATCATTAGACTCTTAATTCTAGGTTTCATATCAGATTCAAATTCTGTCTGATTCCCTGTAAGACTGCATGAGGTCTGTAGATTCGAACTCGGGGTCTCTGAATTAATAGTCCAGCGATAACACCACTGGGCTATCATTCTGTCATTTCTCATCATGGCATCTTGATTTAACTTGCCTTCTCTTCTATTCTTTGGTTCTGTCACACATTTGAGCATTCACACTGGTTTCTCTTTTACTTGTGGACGAGTCCAAAACAAAGGGTCATGAGTGTAATGAAGTCTCTTATAAATTCAGTCAGGAAATCAGGAGAGACTGCCATAGCAAGAAAATGGGCAGAAGTGGGTACTGCAGATGCTGGAGATTAGAGTCAAGATTAGAGTGGTGCTGGAAAAGCACAGCAGGTCAGGCAGCATCCAAGGAGCAGGAGAGTTGACATTTCGGGCAAAAGCCCTTCATCGGGAAAGGCTTTTGCCTGAAACATCGATTTTCCTGCTCCTCGGATGCTGCCAGACCTGCTGTGCTTTTCCAGCACCACTCTAATCTTGACAGCAAGAGAATGGCTAGAATGCCATGGGTCACGAGGGCAAGGAATGTTGGATGTGAATAGCACAGATATGTTTCAGGGAAACCTCGATAAGTGCATGAATGGAAGAAAGAAATAGAAGCAAGTGTTGCTAGAGAAGGCCACAAAGGACTGATTTAGAAAGTAAGAACCAACAAAGGTCAATTCAGCCAAAATACATCTGTGCATTCCAAGTGTAAGAACATAGACGGCCATTCAGCCCCTCCAGCCTGTTCCACAATCCAATGCGATCATGGCTAATCTGAGGCCCATCTCCATATACCTGCCTTGGGCCCATATCCTTTAATATCTTTGCATAACAAAAATTTACCAATCTCAGTTTTTAAAGTTCATAACTGTAGTTTGTGGAGGAGTGTTCCAAATATCTACCACCCGTTGTGTGTAGAAGTGCTTCCTAACATCTCTCCTCACTGGTCTGGCCCTAACCAATGCAATATCAATGGAACATTGGAAACTCCTGGAGTCAAAAATGCCTGTCCCTTGAATAAATAGTGAGAAAAATGACTAAAGCATAGTCATGTGGACCCTCATCACGGAAATGCCTGTAAGATCAAGACAAGGGGCACGCCAAAGAGAGTCAAGAGTGTGCCACTGGAAAAGCACAGCCAGTCCGGCAGCATCTGAGGAGCAGGAGAATCGACATTTCAGGCATAAGCCCTTCATCAGGAATGCTGCCTAACCTGCTGTGATTTTCCAGCACTGCACTATCAACTCTGATCTCCAGCATCTGCAGTCCTCACTTTCTCCCAGTATGCCAAAGAGAGAAAAGAAATTTTAAAGTTGCTTTATCATTGCAGAAACCACAAAAGATGAATCAGAGGATGTGATATATCAGAGTATTATCGCATGGAATAGCAATAATTATGGATAATTCTGCTGAAATGCAGACCTTAATGTATTCAATGCTTAAAAAGTATACGTCCTTCAATTATAAAACTATCAAGTCATTGGGAGTGGAGAGACGGGGTTAAAAATTATAAGGAAGGATTTGTTTTGCCTGTTTTGCATTCAGATTTAATTGAGTAGCACATAACATGTTTTCCAGTGCTGTCTTTGTTAGCAGCTGCATATCTTTGACAAATTACATTAGACATCAGAGTATCAGGCAGCACCTACAAGATGATACTCCTGTGGGAAGGGAGTCAGAGATGGGAGGGAGATCTCCGAAATCCTATCAGTTCAAATCTGAGCCAAATTCCAATATAATGGAACATGCGTGGACTCAGAAGCTGATGATTCCTGGCACGAAGAGCTATATGTACTTTAATGCGTTTTACAATCCTGATATAAAACAAAAGAATTGCTGAAGCTGAAAATCTGAAACAAAGTCAGAACTTGCTGGAGGTGTGGCACGGTAGCTCAGTGGTTAGCACTGCTGCCTCACAGCACCAGGGACCTGGGTTTGATTCCAGCCTTGGGCGACTCTCTGTGTGGAGTTTGTACATTCTCCCTGTGTCTGTGTGGGTTTCCTCCAGATGCTCCAGTTTCCTCCCACTGTCCAAAGATGTGCAGATTAGGGTGAATTGGCCATGCTAAATTATTCTGTCGTGTCCAGGGCTTTGCAGGGCAGATGGATTAGCCATGGGAAATGTAGGGTTACAGGGATGGAGTGGACCTCCCTGAGATGCTCTTCAGAGAATTGGTGTGGACTCAATGGGCCAAACAGTTTGCCCCCACACTGTAGGGATTCTATGAAATCTATGGGAGTTGTTCTGAAGAAGGGTCGTTGGTTAACTTTGGTTTCTCCCCACAGATCTGCTGAGTTTCTCCAACAACATCTGTTTTTGTTTGCAATCCTGATGCCTGCCTCAATGTCTGAGATGGCAGATGAGCGCAGTTCTATGGTGACCTGCAGACAATAGGCATGAGATCTTGTTGCTCCAGTATAGTAGTGTGGCTGATTCCTTGCTTTTGCGAAAGTAAGATGACTGTGAGCTCATACCTGATCTCACTAAACTGGCATTTTGTAAATGATATTTGAGTAGCCTGAGGAGGGAGAAGAGGAAAAGTGTACATGATCATTGTGATTTCTGGTGATAAGTTCTCTATGACTAATGGCCTCTCTGCTGGCGATAGCGCTAGTGATTAGAAATGTCTCAGTAAATATCTACAGGATTTGATTTCTTGTTGGCTAGGTGGAACTGAAATCTGCAGTCAATGTTTTTCTGCTTTAGGTACAAACTATCTCATTCCCCTTGTCCAAAGACGCATAGACACTTTCTGATTTCCCGTAAGACTTATGAGGCCTATGATTCCTTGTCAGTCTAGGAGTATTTCTGAATGATTATTGTTCATAGAATCATAGAAGAATACTGCACACATTTAGGACATTTACAGTCACAGAATCAGAGAGTCATACAGGATGGAAACAGACCTTTCGGTCCAACCAGTCCATGTTGACCGTAATCCCGAATTAAAGTCGTCCCACCTGGCCCATATCCCCCCAACATATCCTATTCGTGGACTTATTCAAACGCTGTAACTGTACCCACATCCACTATTTGCGGGAAGTTTGCTCCACGCATGAATTGCACTCTGTGTGAAAAAGTTGCCCCTCGTGTCTTTTTAAAATCTTTCTCCTCTCACCTTAAAAATATGCCCCATGTCTTGAAACCTTTAGCATGAGGGAAAAGACACCTGCCTTTCACCTCATCTATGCCTTTCATGATTTTATAAATCTCTATAATGTCACCCCCTCAACCTCCTATGCTCCATTGAGAAAAATCCCAGACTATCCAGCCTCTCCCTGTAACTCGAAGTCTCCAGTCCTGGAAACATCCTGGTAAATTGTTTCAGCACCCTCACTGGCTTAATACTATCCTTCCTGTAACAGAGTCTATTTGGTCCCTTTTACTTCTGCTGGCGGTTTCCAGCTATCTGTATGATCTCATTCACTGCTCCTTCCCCACAACTCAATGTTGTGTTTCCGTTTGAGTATGTATTTCATATTTGAAGGCTGCTGTTGAATGGTTAATGCCTTCAAGGAAACAAGGATCAGAAACAAATACTACCTTTGCCCAGGACAAAACAGCCTGCTTTATCGATACCACATCCAAAAACAGCCACTCCCTCTACCACCGATGCTCAGTAGCAGTTATCTACAAGAAGCACTGCAGAAATTCATCAAAGATCCTCAAACAGCTTTCTGCAAACCCATGACTACTTCCATCTAAAGGTCCAAGGGCAGCAGATTCGTGGGAACACCACCCCCTGCAAATTCCCCTCCAAGCTCCTCACCATCCAGCATTAGAAATGTACTACTGTTCCTTCAGGATTATTGTGTCAGAATCTTGGAATACCTCATTCCTGATGAAGGGCTTATGCTCGAAATGTCGATTCTCCTGCTCCTCGGAAGTTGCCTGACCTGCTGTGCTTTTCCAGTACAACACTCCTCGACTCTGATCTCCAGTCTCTGCAGTCCTCACTTTCTCCTGGAATTCCCTCCCTAACAGTACAGTGGATCTGTTGTTAGTAAATGGAATGCAGTGGCTCAGGAAGGCAGATGGTTGGTGTCAACTCTGACTGTCTGAGGCATTGCCATGGCAAAAGCAACAGGGAAGTGTAGTCTCCTGACAACATCTCGACAACCAGAGCTGACTTGCCAATGCATCAACACCTTGTCCTGCTGCAGTACAAACTGCTGCGGTTCTTTGAAATTTGGCATTCTTGCATTTGTCCTGATGAATGACAAAAAAGCTTTGCCAAAAGCTTCTCCGTCTCCTTCCAACAAGTAAAACAATTGCCATTATGATAAAATTAGCACATTTTCATGAAAATTAAACTTAGCTTAACAAAGAGCATTTTGACGTGAGAAATTGGCGTTCACTTTCCTGTTTCGATGAAGGTGCCAGCTGTTTCCCAAGTACAGAGGTACTCACCTCGAAAATGCGAATTATATTTTGATGAGCACACTGGTTTGGATCAGTTTGGTTCTACTGTACCAAACTGCCTCAGAATAAAAGGTCAGTTCAATGCACGCACTCTGACATAGTCAAGGCCACTTACTAATTCAGAACATGTTTCTCCCAAATTCCATCACAGTGTTTAGAAAATGCAACATGCAATTTTGATGCATAGTGGTGGGGGGGGATCTTGCAGGTGGTAGTGTTCTTACGCATCTGCTGCCTTGTCCTTTCAATGGTCATGGGTTGGAAGGTACTATCTGAGCATGTTGGTCGATTTCTGCAGTGCACCAGATAGTATGTACTGGTAGTAAATTTGCTCGCTGAGCTGTTAGGTTTGTTTTCAGACATTTTGTCATCAAGCCAGATAGCATCATCAGTGAGCCTCCAGTGTAGTGCTGGTCTTCTGTCGCGCTTTCTATGTATGTGTCTTTGTCTCTTAAGATGGGTGATATCATTTCCGATTCTTTATCTAAGCAGTTGGTAAATGGGGTCCAGATTGGCTGAGGGGAAACATAGAAAAGAAACCTAAGGGGCAACTTGTTCATGCAGAGGTAGGTGTGTGTGTGTGTGTGTGTGTGTGCAGAGTAGTGTTGGAGTCTGGTATAGTCTTCCGGAATGGTACATCAATAAGAAGGGTTTAGAGGGATATGGGCCAAATGCTGACATATGATACTAGATTAATTTAGGATATCTGGTCAGCATGGACGAATCGGTCCAAAGGGTGTGTTTCCATGGTATGTAGCTCTATGACTCCATGGGCAGCAGGCGATGACGAAGGCAAATGGTATGTTGGCCTTCATAGTGAGAGGATTCGAGTACAAGAGCAGGGATGTCCTATTGCAGTTGGACAGGGACTTGGTGAGACCCCATCAGGAGTACTGTGTGCAGTTTTTGTCTGCTTATCTGAGGAAGGTTGACCTGGCTCTGGAGGGACTACACAGAAGGTTTACCAGACTGATTCCTGGGATGGCTGGATTGACGTATGAGGACAGTCAAAAAGTATGGTGCTGGAAATCTCACCAGTCAGACAGCATCCGAGGAGCAGAAGGTCTTTATCAGGAATGATGATGAACAGCTTATGCTTGAAACATCGATTCTCCTGCTCCTCAGATGCTGCTTGACCTGCTGTGCTTTTCCAGCACCACACATTTTGACTCTGATCTCCAGCATCTGCAGTTCTCACTTTCTCCTTCCTGAGGTATAAAGACAACCTGGATCAGTTAGGACTGTATTCACTGGACTTTAAAAGAATGAGCAGGGAATCTCACATAAACCAATCAAATTCTGACAGGGTACCTCATGACCAGGGAGTTCAGAACCTGGGTGTCACAGTCAAAGGAGTTTTGAAAAATTCATTGATGGGATGAGGGAAAGCCAATCCTAATTGCCCGGAGGGCAGTTAAGAGTCAACCACATTACTGTGGGTCTGGAGTCACATGTAAGCCAGATCAGGCAAGAATGGCAGTTTCCTTCCCTAAAGGACATTGGTGAACCAGATGGGTTTTTCCTGACAATCGATTCATGGCCATCATTAGATTCTGAATTCTAGATTTTGTTTCCTTTGACTGAATTCAAATTTCACCCTCTGCCATTACCGAGATTCAAACCCAGGTTGCTGGATCATTTCTGGGTCTCTAACTATCCAGCAATGCTACCACCCTGGGGTTAATTGTTTAGGACTAACATCAAAAGAAATGTCTTCACCCGGGGAGTGGTGAGCCTGTGGAATTCTCTGCCAAAGAAAATAGTTGAGGCAAGAAGAGTGAATGTTTTCAAGAAAGGGTTAGGTTTTTTTAGGACTAAAGGGATCGAAGGACCTTAGGCGAAAGTGGCAACAGAGTTGGATGACCGGTCGTGATGGTGTTGATTCGTGGAGTAGACTCTATGAGCTGAATGGCTTAATCCTGGTCCTGGTTTCTATATTCTACAGGGCTGGGCAAATGAGTCATTGGTTCACACATGGAGAGAAATGAAACAGCAAGCAAAAACTAGCTGTTTTTTCTGACTCATCATTATTTGAGCATCACGACTTGCCACGAGTCCCACCACTCCTACCCCAGTATTTAAATCCCAGGGAGAGCAATAAGGCTAATAAGAGGGAAAATTATTAAATGGGAAGCATGTAGTGTGCAACAGGAGGCTGATCTCCTCCAGTTCATTTCCCACTTCCTTCTATCCCTTAATTCCCTTGATGATTCGTATTTGGGAAGTCTGAAATGAAAACAGAAACTGCTGGAAAAACTTGCACAGATCTGGCACCTTCTCCAATGCCAAGTACACTGTGTACCCCTGATACACATCACTAGCTAGCCAAATGTAAATAATGAGAAAATGCTACAAGGAAAATAATCTTCTCCAGCACAGTGCTCTGCGAGGGGAGAAAAATGCAGACGTGGGAGTTGAAAGCAATCTCCTTTGGTCAGAGTTTCAGTTGCTGTCCCGTCAGATTTGATTAGTGTAAGTTTGTGGAAGCATATAGTTCAAGCGAAGACTGTCATGTCACTTGGTATCAGACTCCGAACCGATGCACAGACCCTGGCGTTTAACTTTATCTCAGCTTGCTTCTTTTTATCAGAAAAATAACTTCAAAACTGAAATCACTGAGATGAGTTGACGATGGGCAACGGGAATACAGAGCAAGGCAGAGGGTCGCTTTTGTGCAGAGGAGCACAGGAGCTGTGAATCATCAGTTCGAAATCAGGATCCATCGAGTCATAATAGGTCAACAGCACAGAGAAAGGTACATCAGACTGTGCAGGGCAAAAATAAGCAGCTAATTATTCTCCTCCTATTCCCCAGGAGCCATTCACTTTAGAGGCACTTTATGGATTGAGCTTGAACTTGGGATCCATGGGGTACAGTGCAAATGTCACTGAGTTGGTAATCCAATCAAGGTCATTGGACATGGGTTCAAATGCTATCCCCACCACCACCCCCACTGAGAGAGAGAGAGAGAGATAGAGAAAAACACACACATACATGCAAACACACAGACATGCAAATACACACACACAGACACGCAAACACACACACACAGACATGCAAACACACACATGCAGACACAGACACACACATAGACACATAGGAGTGGCACAGTTGCTCAGTGGTTAGCACTGCTGCCCAACAGCACCAAGGACCCGGGTTCAATTCCTGCCTTGGGTGACCGTCTGTTGGAGTTTGCGCATTCTCCCCGTGTCTGTGTGAGTTTTCTCCGGGTGCTCCGGTTCCCTCCCACAGTCCAAAGATGTGCAGGTCAGGTGGATTGGCCATGCTAAATTGCCCGTAGTGTTAGGTGCATTAGTTAGACGGAAGTGGGTCTGGGTGGGTTACTCTTCAGAGGGTCGGTGTGGACTTGTTAGGCCAAAGGGAGTCTAATCTAAAAATATACACACGCCAATTAATTTAATTTAAATCTAATTAATAAAATCTGGAATGGAAAGTTTGACTTAGTAATACCAGCCGTGAGGCTTCTGTCAACTGCAGTTAAAAAAACCCAACTGGATCCCAAAGTCCCTTAGGGAAGGAAACCTGCTGTCCTTACCTGGTCTGGTCTACATGTGACTCTAGACCCACAGTGATGGGGTTGACCTCTGGAATGGACAAGCAGGCTGCTCAGTTTAAGGGCAATTAAGGACAGGCAACAAACACTGGCCTTCGCAGCAACCAAAGAGGAACCCACCCAGACCCATTCCCCGACCCTATATCTACCCATGACTAATGGACCTCACCTACACATCCCTGAACACTATGGGCAATTTAACACGGCCAATTCACCTAACCTACACATCTTTGGATTGTGGGAGGAAACTGGAGCACCCAGAGGAAACCCACGCGGACATGGGGAGAATGTGCAAACTCCACACAGACAGTTGCCCAAGGCTGGAATCGAACCCAGGTCCCTGGTGCTGTTAGGCAGCAGTGCTAATCGCTGAGACTCATATTCTTCAAGTCTCCCTCAAACACTCTCTGCTTCCCTCTCTTTCTTTAATGTATTCCTTAAAATCTCTCACTTTCATAGCATTTTTGCTAAATATCCCCACTATTAGCATTCTGGGGTTACTATTGACCACAATCTGACCTGGATCAGCAACATAAGTACAGTAGCTACAAGAATAGGTCAGAGACGAGGAACTTTGCAGCAAGTAACTCACCCCCTAATTCCCCAGAGCCTGTCCACCATCTACAACAGTAAGTCAGGAGTGTGATGGAATACTCCCTGTTTGCCTGGATGGGTGCAGCCCCAACACTTAAGAAGCTTAACACCATCCAGAACAAAGCAGTCCACTTGATTGGCACCCCATCCAAAAGCGTTCACTCCCTTCACCACCGACCCTCAGTAGCAATAGTGTGCACTATCTACAAGATGCACTGCAGAAATTCACTCCAGATCCTTCAACAGCACCTTCCAAACCCATGACCACTTCCTTGTGGATGAACAAGGGCAGGAGATACAGGGGAACACCACTCCCTGCAAATTCCTTTCCATCCTGATCTGGAAATATATCTCTGTTCCTTCACTGTCACTGGGTCCAAATTCTAGAATTTCTTCTCTGATGGCATTGTAGGTCTACCTACAGCACCTGGACTGTAGCAGTTCAAGATGGCAGCTCAGCATCACCTTCTCAAGGGCAACAGCGAATTATGGCCCAGCCAGAGATGCCTACATCCATTGGCAAACAAGAAATGCTTTTGACTCAGCATGCATTCTTGTTTGATTACACCTTGGTGAAGTGCCTACTAACCTTTGCATCTTCTATTGCACCTCTTGTTTTCATTTCTGCTTTACCATTGAGAGTGAGGAACAATAGATGACTTATTTCTCCCCTGTAGTCTAAAGCCAATCAGTGCAACATTTTCTTGCATCCAAGATGCTGTGATATTTTTCACTTGGCTGGATGACTGAAGATCCATCAATACTCAAGAGACTCGACACCATCAGAAACAAAATCAGAAGATGCTGGCAGAGTGGCATAGTGGTTAGCACTGCTGCCTCACAGCGCCAGAGACCCGGGTTCAATCCTCGCCTCAGGCGACTGACTGTGTGGAGTTTGCACGTTTTCCCCGTGTCTGCATGGGTTTCCTCCGGGTGCTCCGGTTTCCTCCCACAGTCCAAAAACGTGCAAGTTAGGTGAATTGGCCGTGCTAAATTGCCCGTAGTAGAACATAGAACATAGAACATAGAAGAATACAGCGCAGTACAGGCCCTTGGGCCCTCGATGTTGCGCCGATCCAAGCCCACCTAAACTACACTAACCCACTATCCTCCATATACCTATCCAATGCCCGCTTAAATGCCCATAAAGAGGGAGAGTCCACCACTGCTACTGGCAGGGCATTCCATGAACTAACAACTCGCTGAGTGAAGAACCTACCCCTAACATCAGTCCTATATCTACCCCCCCTTAATTTAAAGCTATGCCCCCTTGTAATACCCGACTCAATATGCGGGAAAAGGTTCATACTGTCGACCCTATCTAACCCCCTAATCATCTTGTACACCTCAATCAAGTCACCCCTAAACCTTCTTTTCTCTAGTGAAAACAGCCCCAAGTGCCTCAGTCTTTCCTCATACGATTTTCCTTCCATACCAGGCAACATCCTGGTAAACCTCCTCTGCACCCGTTCCAATGCCTCCACATCCTTCCTATAGTATGGCGACCAAAACTGCACACAATATTCCAGATGCGGCCGTACCAGAGTCTTATACAACTGCATCATGACCTCAGGACTCCGGAACTCAATTCCTCTACCAATAAAAGCCAGTACGCCATATGCCTTCCTCACCGCACTATTTACCTGGGTGGCAACTTTCAGAGATCTGTGTACATGGACACCAAGATCCCTCTGCTCATCCACACTACCAAGTATCCGACCATTAGCCCAGTACCCCATCTTTTTGTTATTCTTCCCAAAGTGAATCACCTCGCACTTAGCTACATTGAATTCCATCTGCCACCTTTCTGCCCAGCTCTGCAGCTTCTCTATATCCTGCTGTAACCTGCCACATGCTTCCTCACTGTCAACAACTCCTCCGACTTTCGTATCATCCGCAAACTTGCTCACCCAACCTTCTAACCCCTCTTCCAGGTCATTTATAAAAATGACAAACAGCAATGGTGCCAAAACAGATCCTTGTGGAACACCGCTAGTGACGGCACTCCATGAAGAAACTTTGCCATCAACTACTACCCTCTGTCTTCTTCCATCCAGCCAATTTCTAATCCAAACCTCCAACTCACCCTCAATGCCATATCTCCGTATTTTCTGCAGTAGCCTACCATGGGGAACCTTATCAAACGCCTTACTAAAATCCATATATACCACATCTACCGCTTTCCCCTCATCAACCTCCTTCGTCACCTTTTCAAAGAATTCAATAAGGTTTGTGAGGCACGACTTGCCCTTCACAAAACCATGCTGACTATCCTTGATCACATTATTCCTATCCAGATGTGCATAAATCCTATCCCTTACAATTCTCTCTAAGACTTTGCCCACAACAGAAGTGAGACTCACCGGCCTATAGTTACTAGGGCTATCCCTACTCCCCTTTTTGAACAAGGGAACCACATTTGCTATCCTCCAGTCTTCTGGGACTACTCCTGTAGACAAAGAGGACATAAAAATCAAGGCCAATGGCTCTGCAATCTCCTCCCTTGCTTCCCAGAGAATCCTAGGATAAATGCCATCAGGCCCAGGGGACTTATCTATTAGGGGAATGGGTCTGGATGGGTTGCGCTTCGGTGGGTCGGTGTGGACTTGTTGGGCTGAAATGGGCCTGTTTCCACACTGTGAGTAATCTAAAAAAAAACGCAGCAGGTCTGGTAGCATTTGTGGAGGGAGAGGAGAGTTGATGTTTTGGATTCAGTGACCCTTTGTCAGAACCAAAACAAAGCAGCCCGCTTGATTGGTGCCCCATCCATACCTTCGATTTTGACTCCCATCACCACCGACGCAGGAGGGTGTATGTTCACGGCACAACTCATTCAACCTCCTGCAATGTCCTTCAAACCCCAACCTCTGCCTTCACACGGACAACATGGGAACATCCAACTCCTGAGAACACTGCCACCTTCTGGTTTCGCTCCAAGCTGCACCCCAAGGGTAGCACAGTGGCTCAGTGGTTAGCACTGCTGCCTCACAGCTCCAGGATCCCAGGTTTGATTCCACCCTTGGATGAAGCCTGCAAGACGTTTGAATGTTCTCCCTGAGTCAACATGGGTTGCCTCTGGGTTCTCCTGTTTCCTTCGACAGTCCAAAGATGTGGATTGGCCATGCGAAATTGCCCATAGTGTCCAGGGATTTGTAGGGTGGGTGGATTAACCATGGGAAATGAAGGGTTACAGGGATGAGGTAGGTCAGGGTGGGATGCTCTTTGGAGTGACTGTGTGGACTCAATGGGCTAAATGACCTGCTTTCACACACTAGGGATGCTATGATCCTGACTTTGAGTTTTCCCGCCCTTTACTAGCATTCTGTCAAAACCTTCCTGATAACCCTGTGAGTGTACCTACACCATAAGGACTGCAATGTTTCACTACCACCATCTGAGGGCAATTAAGGATGGACGAAAAATGCTGACCTAGCCAGTGAAGCACACTTTGCATGGAAAAAGAACTAAACACCTACCTAGACGGGAAATTTGCAACATGATTTAGGAAACTAGCCTCAAAACAATGAGTCTGTAAAACAGAAAAGAGATTTTTGAAGTGATTTTCTCCTTATCCCAGGAATTTAACCTCAAAGCCTTTCCGTTTCAAAAGGAGATCCCAACGTTTCAGCGGGTCCTAAGACCCGGTGCTGGGGAGAAAAGAAAAACATATTGTCAGTGAATACACACATCTCTCCTGCCAGTTCTTACGAGCACCCATGAAAAATACAATTTTTTTTCCTTTGATTTAAAGTGTCCCATTTTGTGGAGATGCTGTTTGATATGAGTGGCTTGAGGTCAGCTGGAATTATGGGAAAGGCTCCAGTTAGTTGAGTGTTTATAGCAATTTAGCGATTTCTTTTCCCTGCCAGTGTAAGTGGGTGTTCTTTTATAGTAATCGTGGCTTGCCATGGCAACCGAGATTTGTCATTGTGAAACGTAGCAGTGGTCTACCAGAATTATGTTAGTTATTAACAGAGACACTTTGTAGATACACATTTCACTGTTTCTGGCATTTCCACGGCCCGATCTGTGTAAATATTGGTAAACGAACAAAATGGAATTAAAATGCGTGTTGAGTAAAACATTTCATATCAAGAGCTGGGATGGTGTCTCTTTCTGAGCAGCCATTTGGTCCATCTGTAGCCAATTTGTTCTTTTTCAGCTGTAACTGTGGTCCACAGGGGAAGTCAGACTTGCAACTTTAAGCTCCAAATTTGTGGTTCAAGTCTCAATTCCAGAGATGCAAGTATATAATCTGGACTGGGCCTTCTGGGCAGTTCTGACTGGACTGGCCTTTGATCTGCTGTGCATTTCCAGCACCACTCTAATCTAGACTCTGGTTTCCAGCATCTGCAGTCTTTGTTTTTACTTTCTGGGCAGTATTCAGGGCATGCAGCACTGGTAGAGAAACAGTCTCTTACTTGAGACATCAACTGGAGGCCTCATCTGCCATCTTGGGTGGGCATAATGAAAATGAGAGGGTACAATTTTGATCAAGAGCAGGGGAGTTCTCCTGCACATCAATCAGCAGCCAGAAAACCAATTACCTTATTATGATCAGAATGCATTTTGTGGGAATGTTTTGTTTGCAGTGGTAACACCATGGGAGCTCGACCTTGCTTGTAAGGTGCTTGAGGATGTCTTAAAGTCATGAAAAATCCAATGTGTGTGTGTGTGTGCACTTCATGAGGAAATCAGTGCCTCACCAGATTCCCAGCCAAGCTGAAATGAAAACACAGACGTAGCATCTGCCTGGAATAGTTCTGGGTCCAATGGAAAGGAGGAGAACGTGAGGACTGCAGATGCTGCAGATCAGAGTCGAGAGTATGGTGCTGGAAAAGCACAGCAGGTCAGGCAGCATCCAAGGAGCAGGAGAATCGATATTTCGGGCATAAACCCTTCATCAGGAGTCAATAGAAATGAAAACTATTAAGTCCGCCATGATACTGTCAGAGCTGATAACGGGGCAAATCTTTCTGCATTGTAAACATAGAATCCCCCCAGTGTGGAAACAGGCCATTTGGCCCAACAAGTCTACACCGACCCTCTGAAGAGTAACCCACTCAGACCCTCTTACTCTACATTTACCCCTGACTAATGCACCTAACCAACATATGCCTGAACACTGCGGTAAACGTAGCATGGCAATTCGCCCAAAGTTGCACACCTTTGGATTGTGGGAGGAAACTCACACAAACACGGGGAAAACTTGCAAACTCCACACAGACAGTCACCTGAGGCTGGAACCGAACCCAGGTCCCTGGCACTGTGAGGCAGCAGTGCTAACCACTGAGCCACCATGCCACTGTGCCACCCAGGGCTTGGGTCCGAAAAACCTTCTGGGGATCATTCATGGCAACATATGTGGAGAGTGAAGGAGTTAGCATCTGGAGTCCTGTGTGACTGTTTTTCAGAAAATGACTCACGTTGGATTCAAAACACTAACTCACATGGTCCCCTCAAAGACGCGTGGACTTGCTGAGATTCTTCATCACTTTAACGTTTTTATTTCCAGCATCTGCAGTACCTTACTTTTATTTGGGGATAATTCATATTCACCTGAAAGGGCAGATGAAACTATGGTTTAACATCTCATCCAAAAGAAAGCACCTCCGACCTCTATAATAATGATTCATTTTATTTTTTGTCTTCCAATCTACCCTTGCAATTAATGAACCATTAAAGTGTTAATCGACTAGACTTTACAGGAGATCAATCAATAAATTACAGTAGCCCTTATGGATACAAAGACACAACCACAATAGTCCGTACAATCCCTGCTCTATGAGCTACATTGCCACAGAGAGAATGTTATAGAGCAAAATGAAAATAGACTGTCAGCAGTAAAATGATTTCTTTTCAATTTCTTATCTTTGCCTAGGACTAAATGAAAACTCTAAATTACAGCCTGCTCTCCTTTTACCATGTAATCCCGAGTATTGTTGAAGTGATTGTGATGGAAGTTCTCCTGAAAAATGCTATTATTTTCCTCCTGAGTCAGTTCTGCCAGGTATTGGAAGAATTCAGTGTTCATCCTCAGGGTTGGTTGGTACAGTGAGTCACTCTGAAATGGTAGTCATAGAATATTTGCAGCAAGAATAGTTTTTTTTTAAATACAGGTCACTGAAAATTAGTGCGTAGTCACTTTAAAAATATGAAGTGAACAAAAAAGAAGAGGGCTCGTAAACAAGGAATAGTCCTTGGATTCGAATGAAAGCTGTTGCCTGGTTTGTCACTCTGTTAATCCTTTACCTGGTGACACCATTTGTATTTCATTTTCAATTATTTTGCATTTTACAACTCGTCTCAGGACCATGGTCCTTCATGTATAATTAAAAGAGGTACTTCTATCTCTGAGTCATGTTGTTCAACCATGCCCCAATGTTGTGGTCATCTCCTGTGCCTTAACTATTACTAACTTTGTGCCAATGATGGAATTATTCTGGAAAAGAGATCAAGGTCTTACAATATAAATAAACCTTTTTAACATCCTAGTAGTCACCTGATGACAAAGATATAGGAGCTGATGATCATAGCAATCAATCTCTTGGACTTGGCTGCTCCTTTGTCACTGTTTCACTCCTTTGCTACCTTCAGAAATTCCTTTGTCTTTTCCTCTGCACAGTTTCACCATCAGTTCCACTCACTCCTCCTCTCTCTTTTGTTTCCAGCAAAATAATCATCATTTCAGTTCTGAAAAAGATCTGTTCAGACTTAAAACATTAACTCTGTTTTTCTCTCTCCATGCTGCCATGTTGCATTTCTCCAGCACTTTCTGTTTTTTATTTCAGATCTTTACCATTCACAGTCTATTGCTTTTGACTGAGTAATCAGTTGATCGCTCAAGTGCAAATGTTGGTCGATCTCTGCGACTATAATTGAACAAATAACCAGGGTCACAGTTCAATGCAGTTACACTTATTTCTAGAATCATAGAACTTAACATTTCTGATTCAGAGTCTTACTCGTTAGCTAGAGAACTGTGTTGTCTCTTTTCGGGAAAACTTCCTAGAATTGACTGTCCGTCAAGCACTTAAGTTGCCAGCAATAGGATTTGCCTGGGATTTAAGACTTTTGTAGATAGAATTCCCATCCTGGGAACTGCCAGCCAGTCAGAGACTGACAGCTGTCTGTTGCTCATCAGCGCCACTGAGACCAGTGGCCACTGCTGTTACTACACCTGCCAGAAACCTTGAATCAACAGAGGACCACACCCCCTCCAAGTTAAAGGTGTGACCGAATGGGATAGGAAGGCCAAGGTAGGAAAGGTCTTGCAGTGGAGAAGTAGAGAAAGCAAAGAGATTTGAAGAAAGGGAAGGGTGGTGGGCCTTTGAAGGGGTGCCCCTTCCCAGTGCTGATCCATCAGTCACTGTATGAGGTGGGGGGTGCAGGAATTGCCTGAAGCCCACAAGCAAATCCATTCTGGCTCTCTGCATGCTGCTCCTGGTTCAGGTATGCCCAAAATGTCGACTCTCCTGCTCCTCGGATGCTGCCTGACCTGCTGTGCTTTTCCAGTACCACACTTTTTGACTCTTTTATATATTCCCCAATTGACCTGCTCATGGCATACTGTGGGAGCAGGTGGGACTTGAACCTGTGTTTTCCAGTCCAGAGATACCACAGCACTTCAAGAGCCTTCTGGGTCAAGCTCTCAAGTGGGCATGGATCAACCACACAAGATTTCAATGACCATCTGGGTAAAAAGGCTATCCAAGAGGTACCTGCTGCCCAGGACTTAGGCAGAGCTGTGGAGATAGGAAGATCCTCCCTCTACACTCTGCTGACTGTGACGATGCTATGGCTTTAAGAGGTGTGTTTTGTCCTGTTTGCTTTGAAGAGAGAGATTGAATGAGAGGTGCTGAGGTGACATAAACAGCTTGTGAGGCCTTAAGTTTTTTTCAAAGTTGAAACAGTAGAAGCAGCCTGGATGGGTGTGGCCAGTTCTCACAGACCAGGATTTCAAGCTTCAAGCAGTTCTGGTTGGTGAAGTCCCAGCAGGGTTGGAAGCTGCAGTAAAGGTCTCCTGGCTGCTACTCTCTCTGAGTTTTCACTTGATATTTGTTTTCTCTCTCTCTGTGGCTGAAGTGCATGTGAGACAATCTGTGCCTGACTTTGCCTTTGCCAAGGGGTATGTTTATGGGATGTTACTATATTGGAACAGTTAATTAGTAATAGGTACTGTATCCATTATTCTAGTTTTCCAATAAAGTTAAGTTAATCTAAGTTCTTGTTTCTTTTTTTGTATAGGTCGTTCTGTTATAATGTGACAGTTGTGTTCCTCTGCAACCTCGCGCTATAGAAAATCGTGCCATGGAAAACTGTGATAGAAAATCACCCTATAGAATACAGCTATAGAAAATTGCGCTATAGAATACTGCTATAGAAAATCATGCTATAGAAAATTGCACTATAGAATATTGCTATAGAAAATTGTGGCATAGAAAACTGCTATAGAAGATCACGCTATAAAATATTGCCGTAGAAAATCACACTATAGAATACAGCTATAGAAAATTGTGCTATGGAAAACTGCTACAGAAAATCATGCTATAGAATACTGCTATAGAAAGTTGCGCTATGGAAAACTGCTACAGAAAATTGCACTATAGAAAACTGCTATAGAAAATCGTACTATGGAAAACTGCTATAGAAAATTACACTATGGAATACTGCTATAGAAAATCATGCTATAGAATACTGCTATAGAAATCGTGCTATGGAAAACTGCTATAGAAAATTACGAGGAGAAAGTGAGGACTGCAGATGCTGGGGATCAGAGCCGAAAATGTGTTGCTGGAAAAGCGCAGCAGGTCAGGCAGCATCCAAGGAACAGGAGAATCGACGTTTTGGGTATAAGCCCTTCTTCAGGAACGAGGAAAGTGTGTCCAGCAGGCTAAGATAAAAGGTAGGGAGGAGGGACTTGGGGGAGGTGCGTTGGAAATGCGATAGGTATCCAGCAGGCTAAGATAAAAGGTAGGGAGGAGGGATTTGGGGGAGGGGCGTTGAAAATACGATAGGTTTCCAGCAGGCTAAGATAAAAGGTAGGGAGGAGGGAAACGCCCCTCCCCCAAGTCCCTCCTCCCTACCTTTTATCTTAGGCTGCTGGACACACTTTCCTCATTCCTGAAGAAGGGCTTATGCCCGAAACGTCGATTCTCCTGCTCCTTGGATGCTGCCTGACCTGCTGCGCTTTTCCAGCAACACATTTTCAGTATAGAAAATTACGCTATAGAATACTGCTATAGAAAATCATGCTACAGAATACTACTATAGAACATCGCGCTGTAGAGGATCGCTAATAGAAAATCACTATACCCACTCAATATAGAGTTTACATTATCCAAACAATGTCCACAGTTCCGTCAATGGCGTTGTAGCCACTTCACACTGACAAAATGCACATTACAGCAGAACGACCTGTAATTTAATTCTAGTGTTTGAATAAATTGTGTTTTGTTTAACATCAAGCAGTTTGACCAGTCCCATTGCATCTGGAACACAGACACTTCACGTTTGGCTTCAAAATAAGAAAAGGTTAGTGTCCAGGCAACCTTCTTAAAACATGTTAAGGGGGTGTGACCTGGTCCATAGCAGTCCAAATACCCCCCATACCTCCAATCTCACTGCGTTGGGCAATAAAATATCCACATAGAGTGGGCTCCTCTTGAGCCAAGTGGTAAGATGCCACATGAAGATAAAAAGGAAAGCATGAACCCCCAGATGAGTCCCCATGAAGACATTGTTGTGATTTACATTGAAAAGATATTCAGCCACAAGCCGTTGTTAGACCCTTATGTAAATGCAGCATGAGTGAGCATTTTCACTGTCTGTATGACCACCTCCTGATCCTGCTTGACTTCACTGCACTTTTTCCTTCTCTCCTCAGCTCTCTGAGGGGATGTATTGAATTTTCTTGCTATGCATGAGGTGCAGCTTTGTAGAAGGCAGTTTCAAGCAAAAAAAAATATTCTATCAGGCAGAGCGAGGCCCTGATTTACGTTGCCAAGTTAATATTAATTCTCTCATTTAAATACATTCCTGCTGTGTTTTTCAGCTCAGTAATCTGGAATTACATTAATCGACAGTGGCCTTGGGAACAAGCACTTTGTGCAGAATATTTCTGGATCTAAGAGCTAGAAGGTTGGAGCAGAATGTTTCATTATAGTTGCACTCACTGCAAATAGGTTCAAATGAGTAAGGTATTAGCAGATGGAGTGCTGCAATTTAATGTCACGATCAAGTGCGAGTTACTGCAAAAGGTTCAGGGTAATCGAACTGATTCCCTCTCCCTCTTCAGCTACCATTTCTTAAAACGGCATTGATGACGATGGACTACGATCCGTGGTTAAGTTCTGCAGTGGTTGCCATAGCCTTTTGGAGAATGGAGGCCCAGGAGACTCTCCGCCTCTTGGTGGCTCAGACAGAACCACATAAATTCAAAGTGGGACAGTACAGCGATGTTACACTGGAGGCAACAAAGCACTGATGATGTCACCTAGAAAGGGGGCGGAATGCCTGCCAACAAACCTACCAGTTCACGAACAGACCAACAACGAATCTTACAGTCTGCCAACAGATGCCCAATGAGATGGTTAAGAACCCATACGGGATACTTACCTTTATTGGTCAAAGCATTGAATACAAGACCAGAAGGTCTTAGCTACTCACAATCCCCATCAGCAGCTATTCATTCTCTTTGGCTGGTCTTCATCCATTCCTTTGTCTGTGCAATTGTTTTCCTCTCTCTTTGTGTTCTGTCTCCACCGGGGTGCTCAGTAGCCTCGGGAGACTGTCTGTGTGGAGTTTGCACATTATCCTCGTGTCTGCGTGGGTTTGCTCCAGTTTCCTCCCGCAGTCAGAAGATGTGCAGGTTAGGTGGATGGGCCACGTTAAATTGCCCATCATGTCTGGGGATGTGCAGGCTAAGTGGTTGGCCATGGGAAATGTAGGGTTATAAAGTGAGTCTGGATGGGCTGCTTTCCAGAGGGTCGTTATGAGCTGGATAGCCTGCTTATGATTCTATAATTTCCCCCAACAATTGGCAATGTTTCATGATCATCATTAGACTCCCAATTCCAGATTTCTTTTTATTTTTATTCAAATTCCACCACGGCAGGAATCGAACCCAGATCCCCAGAACATTATCTGAGTCACTGGATTGACAGTCCAACAATAATGGCGGCACGGTGGCACAGTGGTTAGCACTGCTGCCTTACAGCATCAGGGACCCAGGTTTGATTCCAGCGTTGGGCGACTGTCTGTGTGGAGTTTGCACATTCTCCCTGTGTCTGTGTGAGTTTGCTCTGGTTTCCTCCCACAATCCAAAGATGTGCAGGTCAGGTGAATTGGCCATGCTAAATTGCCCATAGTGTGAGGTGCAATAGTCAGAGGGGAATGGGTCTGGGTGGGTTACTCTTTGGAGGGTCAGTGTGGACTTGTTGGACCGAAGGGCCTGTTTCCATACTGTAGGGAATCTAATCTAGTAAATTTCTCAGGAGAAAGTGAGGTCTGGAGATCCGAATTGAGAGGGTGGTGCCGGAAAAGCACAGCAGGTCTTCGATTTTCCTGCTCCTCAGATACTGCCTGACCTGATAAGTTTCTCAACGTCATTGTCCTGCTTTCTCCTCTGTATTCTGTATATTTCAATTAGATCTCCCCTAATACTTCTAAACTCCATCGAGTATAGATCCAGAGTTCTCAAATGTTTAGTTTTTCAATCTCATGAACCTCCTCTGAACACACTCTAGTGTCAGTACATATTCCTGAGGTATGGGGCCCAAAACTGCCCACAATACTCCAAACGTGGTCTGACCAGACCCTTATGGAGCCTCAGTGATACGTTCCTGCTTTTATTTTAAAGTTCTCTCAAAATCTTTGGTTTGGGTGAGGGACTGCATTTGCAATATGACCCCTACGCTCCATCTGGCACTTAGCGAAAATATAAGAGCAATATTGGCAAGCAATTGTTCACCTAAAAAAAAATGGAACAGAAAATTGTGCACTGTAACTGAGGTGGAAATCTTAAAATCATTTCGGAAACAGAGACTGCAGTGGGAAGATCTCTCCAGGTAAATGAACTGAGATGAACTAAACGGCAATTCCTTCACCTGCAATTTCCTTGCTGTTTTGTGATAATCGTGCACAGGTTTTGCTCATGCATTTCAATCTTTCTTCTGCATCCTCAGGTCTATTTTTTAACATCAGGTGTAAAATCTGATATTGCCAACTCGGAAGGGTTAAAGTTATTAAATTTAACAACTGCGAAAATAAATGCTCAAGTTTCCCCGACATGTGCCGAATCCATTGTTGGACAATTTTCGCACTAACTGATGAAAAGTCACAGAGATGCTAGGTGCTAACTAACACTTAATTATCAGGAACTGCTCAGAGAAGGCCCTGCTAATTCAATGCTTGTACAGGAAATTAAAACATAAAAGCAGCTCGCTCCCAAGATTGTAAAAGTTTTGGTTCTCTTGGTTGGTGACAGGACAGCCAGCATTGCCAACGTGAATCTAGCAGGTCATGGGTGCAGCAGTCAACCCTCTGTCAGCTCTGATGTGGATATGCCAGGCAGCTAGCATAGGTGAAGATAACCTCCAGGGATAGTGAAAGACTGAGGAAATTGAGAGAGCTCACCCCCTTATTGGATTTGAAAGAACCTGGCCTAGCTAGTCCTTTGCGAAGGTGATGTTCTGCCTTTGGAGTGAGCTGTTAATTTGAGGTCCTGTCATCTTCAGTAACTGCAGAAGATCTCGTAATGCTTTTCGTTTTCTACTCAATTACAGCATCTCATCTCATTTGCTATAAACAGGAGCTTGCTGTGTGCAAATTAGCTGTGATGTTTGCTGACATAACCACACTCCAAGAGTAATTTGTTACTTGCAAAGTGCTAAGGGTTTTCTAAGGTGAGAAAAGTGAGAATAGTTTTGTTTCTCTTTGATGGAACAACTTCTGGTTGTCTTCTCACTCTTCCAGGTTCTGCCTTCACTCCCGATGTTCAGATTAGATTCCCTACAGTGTGGTAACAGGCCCCTCGGCTGATCTGGTCACAGCTGTGAGCAAGTACTCTGTTCATTTAGTTCCTCTGAATGACATGCATAACTAGCTTTCCAAATTACGGTCTAGCCTGGATTATACTAATCCACCAGACAAGCCAAACAAAGACACGCACGAGAATTCCTAGAAGCATGGCATTCCAACTGGAACTCTATCAACAAACACATCGAGTTAGACCCTATCTACCACCCCCTGAGAAAAGGAACAGGAAGTGACTTCACCACAGGAAATGAAATCACCACAGGAAACAACATCACCAACCTAAAGAAACCCAAACATATAAATAGAAAGCAGGAATTTTCAGCATTGCTTCACATGAGGTCCACTGAAGATGTTGAAAATGTGTTGCTGGAAAAGCGCAGCAGGTCAGGCAGCATCCAAGGAACAGGAGAATCGACGTTTCGGGCATAAGCCCTTCATCAGGAAGTGCTTATGACCTGCTGCGCTTTTCCAGCAACACATTTTCAGTTCTGATCTCCAGCATCTGCAGTCCTCACTTTCTCCCACTGAAGATGTTACCTGGTAAGGTAACAAAACGTCTGAAAATGAACCTTTTAGCTCAGTGAGCAAACCTACATCCAAAACTGACCCACCATAGCAACCACAACCTAAGTCTTTATATGGTGTTCAAAGGCTCCATAGCAAACACTTGACGAGAACTGTCAGCTCATTGGAAGAAAACTGTTGATTCTTTATAGTTCGTCAAGTCACAGTCAAATGTAAACCAGGATTTTCTGTTTGTTCGGGATCTGTGTGGCAGAGAAATCCTGAAAATTGAGAGTAGTTGTTGATGGTTGATTACCCTGTTGAAAGTGTAAGGGTGAGCTAGATAGTAGGAAAATTATTTGAGGAAGAGAAGCTACTAAGAACCCGCAGCATGCTGGGAGGCCTGGATAGAGTGGAGAAGATGTTTCCTCTGGTAGGGTGACCTAATAGAGGTTTATAAAGTCATGAGGAGCATGGATAGGGTGAATTGCCTTTTCCCCAGGGCAGGGGAGTCCAAACTTGGATGACATGGGTTTAAGCTGAGAGGGGAAAGTTTCAAAAGGGACCTGAAGGGCAACTTTCTTAGGATGGTGTGTACATGAAACGAGCTGCCAAAGGAAGTGGTGGAGACAGGACTGCCCTTGGGAAGTTAGGGATGGGCATAACTTCTGACCTGGCCTCTTCCTGTGAATGAATAAAAATGAAAATAAAAGGACTGTTAATGGTGTTATTGGTTGGCTGTGCATCACTGCTCCTGATCATACAGCACGGAAACAGACCCTCCGGTCCAAACAGTCCCTACCAAACATAATCCCAAACTAAACTAGCCCCACCTGCCTGCTCCTGGCTCATATCCCTTTCCTATTCATGCATTTATCTAAGTGTCTTTTAACTGTCCCCAAATCCACCCTCTTTCTCAGAAAGTACATTCCACACATGAACCGCCCTCTGTGTAAAACATTTGCCCCTCATGTCTTTATTAACTTAAAAATATGCCCCCTTGTCTTGAAGATCCCATCACAGGGAAAAGACTAGATTAGACTCCCTACAGTATGGAAACAGGCCCTTTGACCCAACAAGTCCACACCAGCCTTCTGAAGAGCAACCCACCCAGACTCATTTCCCTATGACTAATGCATCTAACACTATGAGCAATTTGGCATAACCAATTCACCTGACCTACATGTCTTTGGATTGTGGGAGGAAACCAGAGCACCCAGAGGGGACCCACGCAGACACTGGGAGAATGGTGCAAACTCTGCACAGACAGTCGCCCAAGGCTGGAATTGAACCTGGGTCCCTGGCACTGTGAGACAGCAGTGCTAACCACTGAGCCATGGTACCACCCCTGCCATTAATGCTATCCATACCCCTCACTATTTTATAAACTTCTATAAGGTCACCCCTCAACCTCCTACACTCCAGTGAAAAACATGCCAGCCTATCCAGCCTTCCTTTATAACTCAAACCTTCCATACTTGGCAACATCCTGATAAATCTCTTCTGAACCCTCTCCAGCTTAATAATATCCTTCCTATAACTGGGTGACCAGAATTGGACACAGTTCTCCAGAAGAGGCCTCACCAATGTCCTATATACCCTCAACGTGGCGTCTGAACTCCTATATTCAAAAGACTGAGTGTAAAAACAAAATACTGCAAATGCTGGAAACCTGTAATAAGAAGCACCAGTGCTGGATAGATGAAGCGAGTCTGGCATGAGAGGTAAAGTGAGGGTAGAGTTAAGGTTTCAAGTCTGATATGACTCTTCTTCAGAATGAGCCTTACTGTGATTAAATGTTCCTGATCGAGACTGTCCCTGTGAATGTGCACTTTGCCTTTCAGAAAAATAACCTTTAAGGGTTCCTTGTACTGTGTGTATTGTTACAAATCCAACTGATGGTCAGATTAGACATGTCAGCTCATTTTGACAGTTTGGTTACCATGGTAATTAATCTTTGAATATATTTCCACAAGGCTGCCAACAGAAATAAATTTATTACACAAAAGATAAAAAAAAGTGATAAATGTAAGACATTTTGGAAAAATGTTAACGTAAACAAAAAAAGCTTATCCTTTTCCCCACCAATATCCTTTACAGTCACTCAATCCCAGTGTAGATCACTCCTATCTTAACTCTTTAACTTCTGATGCAAATTATTCTTTCAACTCTTCCCCTTGAGCCCACAGTGTCATCTAAATTATGGATTAATATTGAATCTGAACACAGAGATCTATTAGTATTAGGCACAGTGGCTCAGCAGTTAGCATTACTGCCTTAGTGCCAGGCACCCAAGTTTGATTCCAGCCTTGGGTGACTGTCTGTGTGGGTTTGCTCTGGTTTCCTCCCACTGTCCAAAGATGGGTAGATTAGATTAATTGTCCATGGTGTTCAGGGACATGTAGGTTAGGTGCATTAGTCAGGGGTAAATATAGGGTAGGGAAATGGGACTGGCTGGGTTACTCTTCAGAGGGTTGGTGTGGACTTGTTGGGTCGAAGGGCCTGTTTCCGCACTGTAGGGCTTCTATTAACCAGAAAAAACACGCATTTCAACGTGATTTTACATTCATCATCAGGATAGCTTTCAAGTGAAACAGGATGCAAGGAACGTTACATGTGCAGACTAGGATAGTCTGGGAATTGGGATCCAAACATGTATTTTGCTGCTGGTCAGACAACACCTCCATTTTAAAACACGCGCACTTATTTTTCATTTCTTCTCAAGCTCTACTATTTCTGTAACCTCTGCAAACACTAAAACCCTCAGAGTTCTCCACACTCATCCAATTTCTGGGCTTCACACATTTCAGATTTCATCACTGCAAATGGGCAGCCATCCGTTCAGCTTCCTGAGCTTTGACACTTTGTTCCTCAACCTCACGGTCTCTCTACCTCTTCCTCCTCCTTCAAGATACTCCTGAAAACCAACCTCTGTGTCCAGGTTTTTGATCACCTGGTCTGGTATCTCCTTATGAGGCATGGTGTCAACGTTTTGGATGATAACACTCTAAAGAAGTATCTTGGGATATCTTACTGTGCTGGGAGCTGTATATACATACAAATTACTATTATTTAATGACAAGGCTGTAGATTCTTGGGTTTAAAATTGTAAGGGCATAATTATACTGGTTCTGTCAAAATCCAAATAAGAGCTTTGACCTACAGTGGGTGCTAAGGAATATGAAATGTACATTCGTAGTATTATTGATCTTATGAGTCACATAATTTGGAGAGGAGAGAGTGTGAAAACCCTGGTGCTTCTCGTGACGCTAACACACAGCTCGGAAGAAAAGACAATGATTTTATAATCATTATCACCCCCGGTTAATTATCACTTTTACACAAGGTGTACAATTGGTTGCGCATTGCAGAATTTTCTACAGCGTGGTAATTGTTTCCATATTGCCTGTGTCTGAATTTGGGTAATTACCGATTGCATAGTTTAAAATAAACAGGAAAAAAAAAGTTCTGACTAGCTCTCAGTCCCCACCTATTTGTAATTTTGCTGCCTTCTTCCAAGACACTTGATATCCACCGGGTCACGGTTCCCTCGGCACTGGTATCTCACTGAAATGGCCATTCTCAAGACCGTAAGTTTATAAGAAGCAGGAGCAGAAGTAGGCGACCTATTAAGCTTGCTCTGCCACTCAATTGATTGATCAGATTGTGGCCTTAATACCACTTGGTTGCCTGCACCCCATGATCTATGCCTCTTATCAAAATCTATTGAATATATTTAAGCCTTCACTTCTGCCTTTCGAAACAGGGCTAATGACCCTCTGAAAGAAGGAATTCCAACTTGGTTCTATCTTGAATGGGAGATCCTTTATCTTTAAGCCCCGTGTCCCTAGCTCTGGATTAGCCCACCAGAGAAAGCATCCTCTCATCATCCAACCTGGACTTCACCAGTTGCCTCATTTTCCCCTTCTCCCGCCTTACCTCAGTTCCAACCTTCCAGCTCAGCACCATCCTCATGACCTGTCCTACCTGCCAATCTCCCTTTCCACCTATCCACTCCTCCCTCCTCTCTGACCTATCACCTCCATCCCTACCCCCATTTACCTATTGTACTCCTTGCTACCTTCTCCCCAGCTCCACATCCCACCCTATTTATCTGTCCACCCTGCAGGCTTCTGGCCTCTATTGCTGATGAAGGGCTTTTGCCCAAAACATCAATTTTCCTGCTCCTTGGATGCTGCCTGACCTGCTGTGCTTTTCCAGCACCACTCTAAATCTTGACTCTGGTTTGCAGCATCTGCAGTCCTCACTTTTGCCTCATCATCCAACCTTGTCAACCTCAGAATTGCAGAGGATGTTCACAAAGTTGATGCTGGAATCGAGAATGTTGCTTTATATGGAGTGATTGAGTAGACTTGTACTGTACTCAATGGAATTTAGAAGAATGAGGGGGGTCTTATAGAAACATGTAAAAATTATTAAGGAATAGGATAAAATAGAAGCAGGGAGATTGTTTCCACCGGTGGGTGAAATGAGAACTAGGGGGCGTAGCGTCAAAGTAAGTTAAGACTGAGTTGAGGGGGAACGTCTTCACCCAACGGTTGAAGACCTCATTGAATATTTTTAAGACAAAGGTAGATTTTTGAACAGTAAAGGAATGAAAGGTTATGGGGAGTAGGCAGATAAATGGAGCTGAATTCATGAAAATATCAGCCATGATCATATTGAATGGTGGAGCAGGCTTGAGGGGCCAGCTGGCCCACTCCTGCTCCTAGTTCTTATGTTGTTATGTTAAGATCACCTCTCATTTTTCTAATCTCCAGTGAGTAGAGACATAAACTCGACAATCTTCCCTCACAAGATAATCCTTTCACCCCAGAAATTAGCCTAGTGAACCCTTATTGTTCTGCTCCCAATACAAATGCATCCCTTCTTATGCAAGGAGACAAAAGCTGCACACAGTACTCCGATGTGCAGTGTCATCAATGCAGTGTACAGCTGTAACAGACGTTCTTTACCTTTGTAGTCTATCCACCTTGCTAACATTCAATTTGCCTTCCTAATAACATGTTGTCGAGAGTTTGTTGCTGGGGAAGCACAGCAGGTCAAGCAGCATCCGAGGAGCAGGAGAATCGACGTTTCGGGCATAAGCCCTTCTTCAGGAATCAGTTTCCTGATGAACGGCTTATGCCCGAAACGTCGATTCTCCTGCTCCTCGGATGCTGCCTGATCTGTTGTGCTTTTCCAGCACCACACTCTCGACTCTGATCTCCAGCATCTGCAGTCGTCACTTTCTCCTAATTACATGTTGTACCTGCACTCTAACTTTTGATGATTCACGTACAAGTACTCAAACCCGGAGAAAGTGAGGCCTGCAGATGCTGGAGATCAGAGCTGAAAAATGTGTTGCTGGAAAAGCGCAGCAGGTCAGGCAGTATCCATGGAACAGGAGAATCGACGTTTCGGGCATAAGCCGTTCATCAGGAAACTGATTCCTGAAGAAGGGCTTATGCCCGAAACGTCGATTCTCCTGCTCCGTTGATGCTGCCTGACCTGCTGCGCTTTTCCAGCAACACATTTTTCAAGTGCCCGAACCACTCTGTACTACACCTCACTCCTTTTAATTTGTCACGTGTGCCAAAATACAGTGGAAAGCTCTGATCTTCTATTTTTTTCTTTCAAAGTGGATATCACATGCCCCCTCCCCCACCCACGTTCAGCTTACCAACCTTTTAATCTCTCTATTATATTTTGAAGGCAAGTTGTATCATCTTTACAATTGACTTTCTTAGATATATTTGCACCATTAAGAAATTTCCCTACAACATAATCTGTCCCTTCGCTAATATAGATCATAAATAGTTGTGCCTCCAACCGTGATCCATGCAACAGTTCTTAAATACTGTTTGCAAAGCTGAAAATGACCCATTTATCCTAACTCTCTGCTTCCTGTTGGTTAACCAATCCTCGGTCAATGCCAACATGTTACCCCCAACGCCATAGTTTGTTGTCTTGTGCAGTAACCTTTGACGTGGAAGCTTATGAAATGCTGTTTTTGGAAAATCTAACTACACCAATCCACCCTTTGTCAACCCTGTTGACTACATCCTCAAAACACTTTGAGTAAAATTTGACAAATGTGGGTTTCCTTTCACAAAAGCATATTGACTTTGTACCATAAGTTTCCTGTAATAAATGTCCTGTGACTACCTTTTTCATAAAGGATTCTGGCACATTCCCAATGGCACAATTCATCCTTTCTGGCGGGATGTGGAGAGGGGAAAGAGTTCCAGATTCCCACTGCATTTTGCATGGGGATGTATCTCCTGACATCATCCCATACGGAGCTTTAATCGTTCCAATCATTACACTGATATCCTCCATGTGACTCCAGACCACAGCAACAATCATGTACAATTACACCCAGATCCCTCTGCAATCTCAGTCCTTTTATAAAATATTCTGCTTTGTAAAGAGTTTTTCTGCCGAGGTGGCCATTAAATTAGCTTCTCACTGAGCACCATACTCTTCCAATCTAGTCAATAAAATTTTATTTCCAATTCGGTCTTCCAATCTTTTAACCACACTATTAGAATTCTTTTATTTTTATTCTCCAGGTCAATTAATTTCCAATTTACAGACTTGTTGTATCGGTGTAACTTGCCCTCTGAGCACTTTGGAATGAGCCAGAAATGCTAACTTTGCTTGTGATGCCCATGTCCTGTGAATGATTTAAAAAAAAAATCAGTAGGCCCTTCATCCTTTCAAACCTGACCTCAAATTCAGATACCTACCTGCAATCTTTCACCTCATGAATCTATGCCTTAAAAATATTTAATGAGTCTGCTTCCACTCCACACTTCAGAGACGTTGTTCCTTAGAATCTCTACAGTAAGTAAAGAGGCCACTCAGCCCATCAAGTCCACACTGAACCTTCAAAGAGCATCCCACCTAGACCTACCCCATCCCTGTTACCCTGCATTTCCCATAGCTAATCCACTAATCTACACATCCCTAGACACTGTGAACAGCTTAGCACAGGCAATCCAACTAACCTACATACCGTTGGACTGTGGAAGGAAACTGGAGCACCCAGAAGAAGCCCACACAGACACAGAGAGAACATGCAGACTCCACACAGACAGTCACCCAAGGCTGCAATTGAACCCTGGTCCCTAGTACTATGAGGCAGCAGTGCTAACCACTGAGCCACCCACATAATCTTCTGAGTAAATTCAAAATTACTTATCTCTGTTTTAAGTAGGCAACGCTAATTTTTTAAAACAGTTCCAAATTAATGAAATGTAATTTTTATGCAATTTGCCCTCATAACTTCACCCTTTTAACCACAAACCCATTCTAATGAATCTCCACTACACCCTCTCGCAGATTAAATGAACTCTTGCTGAGGTAAAGTGCTCAGAACTGTACATGAGACCCCAGATGTGATCAAACAAGTACTTTATGCAACTCTAGTATGACATTAACCCTTTTTCTGTTCCAAAAAAAGTGCTTTCTTTGCCTTCTTTCAGCCACATGGAATAGCCCGACAAAAACAAAACAATATTTGTGTCAAACGTGAATCATGTGAGCATACTCAGAGGAGAAAAGCAGAATTGTGAAAGCTGAGGTGAGTGCTGGTTTTCTGTAGACCAGCTGGAAGTGGCGTGGCCTTTTTTAACATTCTATCGTAGGCAGCGCAATCAGTTCCTGCAGCTACAGATCCATCTTTCAAAGTCATGCCTCTCAAAGGATTTGTCCTTCAAAAGAGTTGCCCCATGATATGTCCTGAGCTCTGATCTTTGCAGCATTTTTTTTCAGTTTCCTAGCACTGATACATTTCTGCTGTTTACACTTCAGCTACAGCGCTTTGCTCCACGTTAACGTCACTCACTTATGTGACAGGAGTGCCCCTTCTCTTGAATTTGCGACAAAGCAGTAAAATGATTAGACTTTACACTAACAGAGTTAGTTGATGAGCTTCTGCAGAGGCAAACACCTCTAAGCCATATTCTATAAAGGCTAGAGAGGCACTGGTGAAGGTGTAGACAAGATTTGTAAGACTGGTACTGGGAAATGCACCAGTATACAAATCAGCAACGATGAACAGGCTTGGTCGAGTACCTCTAGAATACAGCAGAATAAGGAGTGTCCTGCTCGAGGTCTTTTAAGGTTTTAATTGAGTATCCATGATTATGTCATTACAGTTAAGTTTTTAAAAACTGCAGTTATTCTAGCAGGGGTTTTGATTTCACATTTTGATTGGCAGTTTTAAGAATCTCTTGAATTGTTAACTGTCTTTGATACAGGGTCTTAGTAGAATATTTTTTTCATCCTAGATTAACCTAAAGTTTTGGATTTCTTTTATGTATGGGAGGTTTTTTTTTTAAGTGTGCAGGAGTGAGAGCTTGCTGTTTAATAACTAAAACAGAAATTGCTGGAAAAGCTCAGCAGGTCTGGCAGCATCTGTGGAGAGAAATCAGAATTCATGTTTCGGGTTGAGTGACCCTTCCTCAGAGCTCAAAACGTTCACTCTGATTTCTCTCCAAAGATGTTGCCAGTCCAGCTGAGCTTTTCCAGCAATTTCTGCTTTTGTTTCTGATTTACAGCATCCATACTTTGTTCAGTTTTATTTGGTTGTTTAATATTTCATCTTTGCTTACCTCCTTATGTCTGACCATGGCAGATACTGGCGGAGTAGCCATAGGCATGACATTGAGGGTATGAGTGGACCAAGGGGAAGCGATGAATGGGTTGTCATTTCACTGGCATTAAGGCTTCCTCCATTGGTGGGGAAAAGGTTGTTGAGGAGCTAGGGAGGGTGGGATGACTAGTGGACATCTAAAAAAACTGGAACAAAATCGCAGAGATTGGAGATGCCTTCTTTCAACACCAGCCTCTCTCAGCACTTGCCCTAATCTCATGCTCCAAACTGTGCTTCTGAGGTGAATGGACCCAACTTTAATGTGCCCCACACCCACTGAACCACACTCCGGAGTGAAACTCAAAAGTAGATCTGGTAAGCTGGGCAAGTTTACAACTGGTGCTATCCACCTTGATAGTACAAATCGAGTCGTGAGTCATTTTGCCTGGCTACTGAGAAAACATACCAGTCAAAGACAGATAGTTAATCCGGTCCCCGACTGAATAACTTCTGTATTTCATGGATTCTGTGATGCACATCCTGAATGTACTATGGCTTTAAAACAGACATTTAGCTAATATATTTCTAATGTAATGGGAGTGCAGCTGCTAGAGTCATTACTTCTATGTTTATTTGACAGACAGAAACAGAGTAACCTCCTCTAATCATCTTCTGCTGGCTTTTTACAGCTACCAAAGGACATTCTTTAATATATCCAGCTGTGTCTCAGCTGCTGGATGGGAAGATACTTAACACACTCCATGTTGAGTCAATGGCCCCTGAAGACTCATCTGTATTTATTGTACAGTACCTGCCAATGAGTTATTCTGTGAATTGATTTGCCAGATTGTAGTGTGTGGATAGCCTGCATCAAAAACCATTAGTTTATAAATTATCATTTCAACTTTCCAGAAATAAAGGTACACAAAGTTTTAACACTTGCAGCACTCTAAAGCATATGTTGCTTTCTTTTGCAAGCTGGGAGAAGTAATACCTTTACATTATAATCCCGAGAGCCGAGAATAAAGGCGGCTTGGCAAATGATGAGCAAAGTACTTTGCATTATGTATGACAAGGTCATAAACCACCATCTTCTCCCCATGCTTCTAATTGAGCTAATAGACTTTGACGCAAATACTATTAACAAGATGGTCTACAGAATGTTAAAGAGTGCTTTATCTGTTTGGTGTTTTATCTGTGAGTGAGGTGTTGTAGCTGTTTCGACCTCAGTGTCACGTTTCCACTCATCTACGAAGCTATTCTGTTGCCGCCGTGCAGAATGGAAAGGAGCCTTTTATTGCAAAGATTAATTCTTGAAATACATGAAACGCTCCCATCAATGTGTTAGTTTTTGGGAGTGTTGAATTTGGGCTCAATGGCACCTGCAAGGGAAAGCTTCAATGCATTTATCCACAAAATATCTTTCAGAGACAGAATCGCCAGCGATATTCCATGGATAAGGTTGCTATCCCTCCCTTTTTGGCTGAACTCAACAGTAGACTTTCTGAGTGGTTTCCCCTTGGGCCTAAGGTTTCCGATGCATTTTGTGGTCTACAATGTGGTCATGGAAATCCCTCTACCTGCACTTGCTCATGGTAAAATGAATTCTGGCAGAAGTTTTCACTGCCACCCATTGAGAGTTTGCTTCCAGTAGTTATTAAATCCTGCAGGAGGATGGGGAACTCAGGATCCATTCAACTTCCTACCTCGAACCCAATTACATCCAAGAAGCTTGTAGGTTGCCTTTCTGTCCCACTACCCACTGTGGCTTGTAGGTATCAAAGAGAGGTGGTGGCCTGATGGCAATGTCACTGGCCTAGCAACTCAGGTCCCCAGGCTAACATTCTGGGAGCATCAGTTGAAATTCCACCAAGATAGCTAGTGAAATTTACATTGGTAATGTAAATGACTATGGTCAAGTGTTCTACCATTCCTCTAGATTGCAATTTACTATGATGACTCTCCTGTAGAGGGCTATAGGATTTATTTGCCGCATTAAAGATTCTTAATTAATGTAAGTAGTTATTGCTTCCAAACCCCGCAATTTCTACAGCTGAATTCCTCATAGCTTCCACATTGATCATTTTCTGCTCATTCTACACCCTTTCCATTGTGACAGACCTTGGAGTCCTTCTTCCATTACTAAAGAATTCCCTGACTTTTAAGTTTTGCTCCCAATGTCGCCTGTCACTAATATTCTATTCTATTCCAAAGATGTGCAGGTTAGATGGATTGGTTGTGCTAAATTGTCCCAGTGTCCAGGAATGTGCAGGTTAGCTGAATTAGCCATGGTGAATGCAGGGTTTCAGGGATAAGGTAGGGGGTTGGGTCTGAGTGAGATGCTCTTCAGAGGGTTGGTAGGGACTCAATGGGCTGTAGGGATTCTATGATTCTGCAGTGATTGGAACCAGGTGGATCTTGTTGACTATGAGATCCCTGATTGGAGTTGTCAACCTAGACCAACCAGGAAACCAATATTAAGTGGGGATTTGGAATCTCCGCAGTGCAGGGACTGACTCTGAGCTGGCTGGCCACAGCCAGTGTCCTGTGCACAAGTAAAGAAAGGGTGACTTAGGGACAGAATGCCAGCCTCTGTGCAGTTATTTCAATGGCAACAGGAATGTGCCGGAAGAACATTAGCTCGCAACATTCATCTTGGAGTTGGGGTAAACATTTCTGGCATCCTGCCTTTATTTGGGAAACTTGACTCATTTGATCCTGCTGTCAAAGACTGGGCCCAGTATGTAGGAAGAATGCAATACTTTTTCCTGGACAAATGACATTGGGGAAAAGAGATGAGTAATCCTTCTGGCTGCTCACGGACCCGCAGCGTTTTCGATTATAAGGGGGTTTAACTTTCCCAGAGGCATCAGCCACTTCCAAGAGCTGACGGAATTGGTTAAGGAATATTACGACCCCAAACCTCCTCTAATCCCGGGACGCTCCGGACGTACCGCCAGAGTCAGAGTCCGAGTCAGATGAACCGGACCTGGGGCAAAGATGTTGCAGGAAAAGCGACAAGAGAAAGACCAAGTCAACATCCCTGGACTTCAAGGACGGAGGAATTTAATGATTGGAACCAGGTCGATCTTGTTAACTACGAGATCCTTGATGGGGGTTGTTAACCAGGGCCAATCAGGAGGTACTGGCTGACCAATGTTAACTGGGGATTTAAGGGCAGTGTTTGTCACTGGCCACTCAGGTGTTTTCCTATCTTCCTGGTGGTGGAAAATGAATAAGGATTCATGCACTTTGCGTCTTTCACTGTGTCTCACATGTATACACACACACCATGGGTGCTGGGGAAAAAATAAGCACTACCGCGGTTAGGTGGTAGTGTGGGGGTTTAAAAAAAAACAGAAGGGTTAGGGCACTGCTTGTCAAAAAAAAGAAAAAAAAAACAGGATATTCACACAGCATAAAAAAATATATAACCAGGAGGAGCATCGCCCTTTGATTAAAAAAAGAAAGAAAAAAAAATTAACTGGGGATTTAGAACCTCTTCAATTCCGGTGACTGACTCTGAGCTGGCTGGTCACAACCAGTGTACAGTGCACATGTAAATAAAGGGTGACTTGCTGATGGGATACCAGCCTCTGTGCAGTTATTTCAGATTCTAAGAAGACTGGGATTATCGTGAGAAGGAAATAGGCGAGTCAGGTTTGAGAAGCACAAATTTCTGGATGATGGGATTCTGGCTTGAAGGTATTTGAAATAACCTTGACAAGAGGCAAGAAAGGCATCTCAAAAATAATTGAAAATCTCCAGTCACGGCAAGAACTGCACATGAAGTACATTTCGCTCAATTCTCCTATTGTCCCCAGATCCAAAGCAATATGGGATCTGCTTTATCACAATCCAAGGATGGCTAGTGAGGAAAATAGAAACTAACAGACTTAACAGTGGGAAATGCTCTTCTGACATGCATTGTTGGGAAGAAAGATTCTGACATTTGTGTGTGTGTGTGTGTGTGTGTGTCTGTGTCTGTGTCTGTGTGTGTGTCCACACAACCGAATCACAGAATTGTTACAGTAAAGTAGTTGGCCATTCAGTCCATCATGTCTGTATCAGCTTTTCAACCAAGTATCATTACTTAATGGCAATTTCCTGCTTTCCCCTCATACTCTTGCATGCTGTTCCTATTCAAATAATTAGACAATGCCCTCTTGAATACTTCAACTGAACTTGCCTCCAGCACATTTCCAGACAAGATAAAGGGGAGCAGAATTAAAGTAGAGATGAGGAAGAATGAATTCTCTTGAAGAGTCATGAATGTGTGGAATTTATCCCAGCATGCTGAGACATTGGTGAATTTAAGGAGGAGAAAGGCTTTTTAGTTAGTAATGGATTGAAAGGATATGAAGTTGGAGAAAGAGGAGTTGAGGCTGAGGTGATCGTATTAAAGAGTGGAATGGACTTGAGGAGCTGAATTACCTGCTCCTAGTACCTGCGATCTCATCATCTCACTGTGTGGAAAACCAGCATTTATGTTCTCACATCACTCTTGCTTCCTTTGCACATCACTTTAGATCTATATCCTCTCATTCTTGTTTCTTTTGTGAGTTGAAATAGCTTCTCCCTATCTACTCTATTCAGCTCATGATTTTGAAAATGTCTATTAAAGCTGCCTTCTCTCCGAAGAGAACAGTCCCAACTTCTTCAGAGCTGAGGTTTTCTGTTTTTGTAGCCATTTTTGTAAATCACACTGCACTCTCGCATACAGATCTTTCCTACAATGGGGTGTCCCCCATTGTCCACAATGTTCAATGTGACACTTAAATTGCACACTTATGTTTCCACGGCTAATTTCTGCTGGACGAGGTCTTTAGCTACCACTTTCCCCCAAATGTCGCAGTCCAGAAGGCTCTTGCACTCTTATACCTCCTGTGACAAGTGTTTTGGAAGGATTTACTTTGATAATTAATCTGTTTGGCTACATGGTAAATGTATTTCCCTTGCCCATCAAGTCCTGAAATAAGTCTTAAAGCCAAATCTCCTGGCCCTGAAACAGGTGCGGTACCTACATGCACCATAAGAGTCACTCAGTCAAAACCTTGGTAAACAATTCCTGGATTGACTTCTGATGTTATGATCAACAGACTGGAGGAAATTACCCCGCCTAGTTTGAAAGTTTCCTTTTTAACTTACTTCGCCTGTTGCGGTCATGAAGAAAAATCTTTTCCTTCAAAGATTCAGCAGTTTCAGAGGGAAAATGAACACTTGGCAGCAGGAGCAGTGTTTTTGAAAAGGCTGTATGAATTTTTAATGCTGTTTGTTGTCAAATCGAAAGGTTAGGCTGGAAATTGTCAGCTGTCAGTAAACCTGCAATGCTCTTTATGGTGATGTGGTGGTTGATTTGCATTGATAAGGTTTAACATTTCACTTCAACATTTCCATTTCAACGTTTCCATTTGCATTCTGAAGATATTGTTCGGGTCTATGTGCCTCTCTTTGTCTTTTTTTCTCCCTTTCCTCCGAAATAAGCTGTTGCCATCAGTAAAGGTTATCAGATTGCTCACTGATTCCATCTGCAGTTGTCAGCAAGATTCTTGATATGAGCAGATGAAGTTTTGAACAGCATTTATTCTTGTTATGATGAAGGTCGGGGCCTCTGTGCTATCGTTCATTCAGATCTGTGGTGGATTTTTGCAACGGGGTGTCACTGAGGTCTTCAAACACCTGGGGCTTTGGTCCAATTACTTTCAGTGAAGAGTACAGCTGTCTGGCGCTGTTTGTAAAATCGAACCCTTAGATTTTAACTCTTTTCTGGGCCCAGGTATATCAAATCCATTCTTGGCTCAGCTGAGCCAACCCCTCCATACAGCAGGATTGGGGCCCAGTGAGCATGGGGTTAGCCACAACACAGTGGATAAGATTCAGTGAAGCAGACTCGATGGGCTGATTGGCCTATCTTCTGCTCCTATGTCTTATGGTCTTATCGGGGAGAAAGTGGGATAAGCACCTCCTCCCCTACTTTCACCGACCTTTGGCATTCTCAGTTACCTTCCCCCCCAGCCCCACCCCCCTCCCATTTATCACACAGCACCCCCGACCCACAAGCCTCATTCCTGATTGAAGGGCTTAGGCCCAAAACGTCAATTCTCCTTCTCCTTGGATGCTGTCTGACCAGCTGTGCTTTTCCAGCACCACACACTCGACTGGGGAGCTTATCAGCCATGACTGAATGGTGGGTAAGACTCATTTGGCTGAATGGCCTAATTTCTGCTCCAATGTCGAATGGTCTTCAGGAGATATCCAATTAAGAGGCTTGGATAGCAAAGAGCTGCTGTTGGAGGTGGGTTGCAGGTAGGACTGTACAAGTCACTTTTGTTGGATAATGCAATTTTGTTTTGTTCGCGTGGTGTGGGTGTCCCTTACAACATTAGCATTTATTGTCTGTCCCTAATTAGCCTGGAGAAGGTGGTGGTGAGCTGCCTTTTTGGACTGCCGCAGTCCATGTTTCATCCCTAATGCTGTGGGGTTGGGAGCTCCAGGATTTTGACCCAAATCATGAAAGAATGGCAAAATAATTCCATGTCAAGATGATGTGTGACTTGGAGGTAACTTGCAATTAGTGTTCTCACACCTTGGCCTTCTCAGTGTTAGAAATCGCAATTATTGTTTATTCATATGTGGTGTGGGTGTTGCTGGCTGTGCTTATATGTATTGTCTATCCCTAATTGATGGGCTGCCTTCTCAAACCACACCAGTCCAGGACTGGCGCAGTGGCCCAGTGACTAGCACTGCTGCCTCACAGTCCCAAGTTCGATTCCAGTCTCGGGCGACTGTCAGTGTGGAGTTTGCACATTCTCCCTGTGTCTGTGTGGGTTACCTCTGGGTGCTCTGGTTTCCTCCCACAAAGATGTGCAGGTTAGTTGGATTGGCCATGTTAAATTGCCTATAGTGTCCAGGCTAGGTGGGTTAGCCATTAGAAATGCAGGGTTACGTGGTTAGGGTGGGTGAGGGGGTTTCTGGGTGCGATGCTCTTCAGACTTGATGGGCCAAATGGCCTGCTTCCACACTGTAAGGATTCTGTGATTCTAAGTGGTGTAGGGTCATCCATAGTGCTGGCAGGAAGGGATATACAGAATTTTGCTCCAGTGCCATTGAAGGAACAGTGATCTAGTAGGGATGGTCTGTGAACCCCAGGGGAGCTAGCAGGGCGTGGTATTCCCATCAATCAGCTGCTGTTGTCCTCCCAGGACATGAATTTGAAAGGTGCTAATGAAGTACCTTTGGGAATTACTGCAGGGCATCTTGCAGATGGTACACATTGCTGCCACTGTGCTTGGTGGTGAAGGGAGTGAATGCTTCAGGTTGTGGATGGAGGGTGAATAGAGAGGCTGTTTTGTCCTGGAAGGTGTCAAGCATCTTGTGTGTTTTTGGAGCTGAACCCATTCAGGCAAATGGGGAGTATTCTATCACATTCGTGATTTGTAGATGATGGACAGGTATTAGGGAAGCAGGAGATGAGTTACTCACTGCAGGATTTCTACCTCTAATATGTTCTTATAGCTCCAATATTTAAATAGTAGTTATCCCATTTCCATTTCTGGTCAGTGGCGCCCCCAAGGCTGTAGACAGTAGGGGGAGATAATGTGTTCAGCAGGAAAGTGTGATGGCAATTCTGTCTTATCAGGGCTGGTCATTGCGTGGCATTTGTGTTGTGTGAATGATGTATGCCATCTATTAGCCTGGATGTTGTCCAGCTCTTCTGCAGATGGATACAGACAATGATCCCCCTCAGCCATGCAGCCACTCAGAGGGTCTGCAAACACTGGTCATCGTGCAGATGTATTGACTTCCATTTCCAGAAATGACTGCCATATACATGGACCTCAGAGATAAATGCAGCAGCAGGAAAAGTTGGAAAGGATATAGGACACAGACTGCTTCAGTATCTGAGGAGTCACAAATGGTGTTGAACATTTAAAGGTGCTACCTGAAGATCTTTGACAGTGTGTCTTGTTCTGGGTGGAGGGCGTGTTTAAGGCAGTGGATGTAGAGCTAGTGGAGGAGGCTGGTTTGTCCTGGATGGTATCAAGTCTCGAGAGCCAGTTGGAGCAGGACTCAACCAGGAAGGTGGTGAATATTCCTGAAGTGGTAGATAAACAGACAGGCTTTGGGAACTCAGAAGGCGGGTCACTCACCACTATTCCCAGTTTCCGACTTTCTCCTATGGCTTCAGGAATTTGTGGTCAGTCTGATTAAACTTTTGGCTAAGGGTAATTCATAAGATCATGATGATGGGGGATTCATCTCATTGAATGTCAGAGACGTTTTGGAGTCTCTCTTACTGGAGACAGTCATTGCTTGTGAGACATGAATCTTACTTGACATTTGTCAGCCCAAGCCTAAATATTGTACTGTCTTCACTGTTCATGAACATTAGATGCATCAGTATCTGATGATGCAAACTGAACTATTTGCCATCTAATTCGCCAAATGCTGCATCTTCAGTCTAGTTCATTGTCTCATGGCATGGCAGATCCAAGGATGACTCACCACCTGCCTCTTTTGCACCCTTGCTGTATGCAATCACGAATGCAATCAGCTTAAAAACTGGGGAAAGGTGGTCGAGAATGAGAGGGGAGAATAACGAACATTAATCCTTGCTCCTTTTGTCTTTCTACTTCTCAGTGTCCTTCACCCCATCTACTGCCCCAGGGCTCAACTCACCACTCTCGTGTGGATTTTCCATTTGTCAGCAGGAACATTGAGAAAAGGCAAATCCCACCCCAACTATCAGACACATTACTGTCAGTTCTGGTACTCCAATACACATTGTAATGCAGAAACAATGTCTCTTTTTTTGCTGTTGGTATGTTGAATTCCAGCAATAATAACACCCAACTGAGGAAAGCTGACTGTGAACCCAACACCACAGTCGCCAAAGATCTGGACAGAATTTATCTCAAAGATTTGTTTTTCAGTTGTAAACTGCTGCTACACATATCAACCACATTAGGTTAATAGGTAGTGACTGGAACCATATAATCATATATCGAATCTGTGAGCACCATAACTCACCAGCATATCATCAGCTTTATCAATTGAAGTCTGTTGGAGAAACTCTGTCATCTATCATGACTGGATATTTCCCATGTCAGGTTGTGCTGATGAAGTGTGGCAGCTTAAATCATCTGTCTTGTTGAAGTCCTCCTTTCGCACCGCGTGATTCCAAAGACTAGATTCAGCTTGTTGTTGGCTAGCTGAGGCAGTTTGCTGAGCTCGGTGCACATTTCATTGGTTTTGACCTCTATAATGCCAGATCCAAAGACATTCTGTCTTTCGAGACTGGCATGGTTTCCAATTCAGAGTGGCAAGGATGGAATGGGTGGCTCAGTGGTTAGCACTCTGGCGGGGACCCAGATTCGATTCTATCCTCGAGCAACTATCTGTGCGGAGTTTGCACATTCTCCCCGTGTCTGTGTGAATTTCCTCCGGGTGCTCCAGTTTCCTCCCACAGTCCAAAGATGTGCAGGTTAGGGTGGATTGGCCATGCTAAATTATCCACAATGTCCAGACATGTGCAGGCTGGCCAAGGGAAACGCAGGGTTACAGGGATAGGGCTGGGGTAGGTGGGTCTAGATGGGTTGCTCTTCAGAGGGTCAGTGTGGACTCAATTGGCCAAAGGGCCTGTTTCCACACTCTAGAGAATTCTATGATCCCCTGTTTCTATCATTCTATAGTTGTAACTTGAACGCGTTATGTGATTGCACAGGAATTTTTGCCAACGGGATTCCTCAATGATGCCAATCAGACCATCCAAGCTTCATCCATGGCGTCTAAGTTCTCAGTTTACTCCATGCAGCTACATAAAAGTATGTTATCAACATGCTCTCTCGAAGAAAGGGCATGCCCTCATCCAGGAATAACTCATCCCACGGGAAATAAGAAGCAAACCCCAAAGCCATTAGAGCCTGTTCTCTCTCAGAAATTATAATCCTTGGGAGAAATGTAACGTCCTGAGCTGCCAATTTTCTCTTTCTTTCAAGGAGATTGGTCACTCCCTCAGCAAGCCATCATGCAGTTTAAATATTTCATTATAAATGGCTTAGCCACTACAATTTTGTATTATTATTGATCTAAATGCCATTGTAAATCAAAAGCTTGAATCCAAATGACTCACTGATGACCTGGAAATGATTCAATGACTTGAAATTCCTGAGGGATGAGTAGGGCAAATCCTGGGAATATCATGGTCTATTCAAAAACAAGGTCCTGAAAGTGCCAGGTCCTGAAGGGGACAGGTCCCATGCTGCTACACCAATGGTTAAATTAGCCATGCATTTATGCAAACTGTTACACCATCATTCTTTTGATGAGCTACAGCTGTTACCTGACCCAAGGTTACCTATAACCAAAGGACCATCTCATAGAATCCCAATAGTGCAGAAAGAGGCCACTCAGCCCATCAAGTCTGCACCAACCTTCCAAGGACCATCCCACCCAGACCTGTAACCCTGCATTTCCTCTGGATAACCGATCTAGCCTGCAGATCCCTGGGCACTTTAGCATGGCCAATCCACCTAACTTGTACGTCTTTGGATGGTGGGAGGAAGCGACACAGAAACAGGGAGAACGCGAACAGGGAAGGTCACCTGGGGATGGAATCAAACGGGAATCCCTGGCACTGTGAAGTAGTAGCACTAACCACTGAGCTATCCCTGTCAGTAATCATTAGATCGTCATGAAAATGAACTCTGTAGCCTGGCCTTCATTTGTTGGGTTTACTTGTGGGACTTTCGGCAAGATAGATTTTATGAACAGGCATTTCCAATGTAGGCAGGAGCACACTGAGTTCATGGGGTAGCCATGCCCTATGAGTCACCATTGTTTTCTACCTCTCCGGGCCCATGTTAGAATAGCTTCCCATAATTATATGGACATAATTAGAATTAGAATCAGAATTAGAATTTATTGTCATATGTATTTTAACTGTAAAAATACAATGAAAAGTGTTCGACATCTCCCTACCATGACAGAAGTCACAATAAAAGCACAAGTTACAAAATTAAGTAAAATTAAGTAAATTGAAGTAAATATATCGAAGTTCAACAAAGTCCATTTAAAGGCTCCTGGTCTTGAGGAAAGCGGATCCACGGTGAGAACAACATGATGGGACACTAACCGAAACGCTGGGACGCCACATCACTGGGTCGAAAGCCTCTGAAGAAATACCACCGCCAAGAACACCAATCAAAAAAAAAATGCTGGGCCATTGGATCACTGGGCCGTCACCCAAGTTCAAAACGAAATGTCGAGACATCAAAATAAAACAAGCCAGAAGCACTCAATGAAGAAACTAACGGAAACAAGTGAAAAATATTAACTGCAGTGTTACTGCTTCAATATCCCTCAGAGCTGAGCGAATGCGAATCTGATTTTCACGGTGATGTGATAACAGTGTCTACTTCCATTGTCTCAGGATGGTTAAATTGTTAGGCTCTCGGATATTCTGACTCTTGTATCTTAGCCCATTCCCTCGAGGTGCAGATCATGATGTGTTTCACGTTCCCTCGTGTAAAAAAACCTGTGCCTGAATTGATTCTCTGGTGAGTGTGTAGGTGTGTGGTCGTCTCCAGATGATCAGTGGCTGGGTTTTCAACTCGGTGTTCTTTAATTTCCCCGATGGTTCCATGCTCCTTCTCTTTTGCCACAAGTTCTGATTAAAAAAGAGCCTCCAGCAGAAATAGAGTACACTGCAGTCCTCACGATGAATCTATTTGGAGAACAGCTTTTCCTCCCCTGCCAGCACTGTAGTTCACCTTGGAATTGTTGATGCCTCAGGAGGCAAGATCTGAGGTGCATCAAAAACCGAAATGAGTCAAAATTCGGGGAACCTGAAACTCCGGCTGTGGCAGGATGATCAGCTGAAAGACGGGTGCCTGTGGTAAGATGAAGTTCCAGATTAGTCATGTTATGGACTTGGCTGGACCACTCAAAATGTTCTTAAGCAGACCATAATGTTGCAATTTGTTTCAGTAAGCGTCCAGTGAAAAGCCAGAGTAAGTTAGCTAGGTTGACTACCAGGTTTTACAAACCGACAAAAATTTATTCACAAAATTACGGAATGAAACACAAAGAACAGAGTATGGAATAGCCACAGAACTCAGTCCATCCAAATTAGACTGAATTATGATGTTCTGAAAAATACGTGCAGCAGTCCCAATAAACAAACCTCTTAAACACAGAGCAAAAATGAAACAGAGACTTACAGGTTGATGTTAGAAGGGCAGAAGGAGAGAGAGTCTTGCAGCCTGTTTCCACACATCTCCTGTTGCACTGACTAAAACAAGACTTCAGCTTTTAGGACTGACCACTCCCCTTTCATTATACAGGTCACTTCTAAAACATATCAGCTTTGGCCTAAAGTATGATCTGTTTACATACAAACACAAAGGCCTCCCAATACCCTTTTTATTTCTGTACCAAACCAGTCAATTTGGAGCCTGAGTGGGTTACGACCCCTCTGAAAAAAAAACCCAAGGACACAGTATCCTTGAGAAAAGGAAGTTTTTACAAAAAAGGACCAGTTTTGTGGCAGTCATCTCTTGGTGACCACACCGACCAATCGAAGCAGAGTGCCAAAACATGAGCATTGGCTGTAAACTGGTCTTTCCCACGTCCTGAGCAAGGACGCACTAAGGGACATTTGCAAAGCGCATGAAACTGGAACAATTTGCCATCTTTTACCAGATCGCTCTGTAACGTTTAAAGACGGAATGTGAAGACAGAGAGGTGTCGCTGATATGGTCTGCACCAATGCGGATGGCATCGAAAAGCTGTTGCTTCTTGTGATAAAAGACATGTTGCTTTGTGAATGTCAAGACAGGACTCATGCTGTGCAGGGCTAACAGAACTGCCTGGATGATCTCCAGGTATGGTTCATAATAAAGGCTGTCATAGAATCCCTACAATGTGGAAACAGGCCATTTGGCCCAACGAGTCCACATTGAACCTCTAAAAGTATCCTACCCAGACCCACTCACATAACCCATTCCCATGACTAATCCACCCAGCCTGCACTTCCCTGGCCACTACAGGCAATTTAGCATGACCAGTCTATCTAACCTGCATATCTATGGACTGTGGGAGGAAACCCATTTAGACACAAGGACAACATGCAAACTCCACACAGACAATCACCTGAGGCCAGAATTGAATCCAGATCGCCAGCACCGTGAGGCAGCGGTGCTAACCACTGAACCACTGTGCCATCGCGATGGCCCCTGAAACCATCTGCTCATCTCAGGCTGAAACCACCAAGACCATAGGAGATGCTCCAGGATTTCACATGGCGGTATGAAAACAGGGCAAATATATTTGACAGCATCAATAACATGGTGGCTTTACCCAAAGGTGGCTCGCTAAAGCAGAAAAAGATTACAAATGCTTTCCAGAGCCAATGTTTTTCAGAGCCTTTTTCTGTACAAGTTCTGTAAACAGTGAACAAATTGAAAAGTACGGATATTTTTCTCATATTTACTGCATTACTGTTCTTTCATTTCATTTTTTTTAACACTAATGGGCTTATACAATTAAGAGTCTAATGATGGCCATGAATCCATTGCATGTTGTCAGGATAAATCTACCTGGTTCATGAACATCCCTCAGGAAAGGAAGCTGCCATCCTTACCTGGTCTGGTCTGTGTGCAACTCCAGACCCACAGCAATGTGGCTGACTCTTAATTCCCCCCGGGCAATTTGTGATGGGCAATAAATGCTGTCCTGGCCAGCGACACCCACATCCTGTGAACGAATATTTTTAAAAAAGGGTTTCCTTGGCTATCTCAAAGCTCTGCACAAATTTATGCATGGCCCCCGATGATTTAACGTTATGCAAATTTGTGCATGGCCCCCTATGATTTAATATTCTGCAATTTTACTGTGATTAGTCCCCGTCCATAAGGAACTGTAGGCCCTCTACTTGTCAAGAAAGAGCGTGAGAGATAGCTTGAGGATCACCACTTCATATCAAGCATGGATCAAGGTGAAGGCGCAGGCCTCTGCTGAGAATTACCACATCATTGGCGCAGGTATCTGGGGAGGTGATGGCCTAATGGTATTGTTCATCTACAGACCCAGGTAATGTTCCAGGGGCGCTGGTTCAAATCCTGACAGGGCAGATGGTGGAATTTGAATTCAATAGAAATGTCGAAATAAGAGACTAATGATGACTGTTGATTATCAGTAAAACCCATCTGGGTTCACTAATGTCCTTTAGGGAAGGAAGCTGCCATCCTTACCTGGTCTGGGACTCCAGACTCACAAAAACGTGGTTGATTCTTAACTGCCATCTGGGCAGTTAGGGATGAGCAATAAATACTGCCTACCCAGCAATGCCCTCATCCCATGAATGAATAAAAAGGTACTGAATTGTTTCTTCACCACAATATAGCCAAGTGACATAACTGAGAATTAAGAATGTTACTGAAGAAGATTGGTCTCTTCCCTGCCTCTGGCACAAGTAACTCCCCAAGGTCAACAATGACTTCTTGATTTTATTTATCAATGCCAAGGAAAGTACAAGTGAAATGTCCACCTTGCCTCCGAGTCGGAAGGTTGTAGAGATTCCCCTCTACGTTTCTAGAACCTTCTCTTGTTGACAGAATTAAAATTCGGCAGAGATGGAGCAATAGTTGCCAATGCAAGCTGTAGGTTGCCTGACCCAATTGCCCATTGGTCTAGAAAGTGGAACTTCCACAGGGAGCCCAACTTCCTCTCTGCAAAACCAGGTAAGAAGAACTACTTCCTGGTCCTGATAGGACCTGGGGAGGTAGAGAGGGAGTGGGAAGGAGTGGTGGCGGGAGATCCAGGAAAAAGTGAGCAGTCAGGTAATCTGCTTGGTACAGACACAATGGGCCGAATGACCTTCTCTGCACTGTAACACTTTTGTGATTCAAGTCACATGCTAAGCACTTGAGGAAAAATGTCAGTCGGCATTCTAGCCCAAAATGAGCTGGAGTGCTTCTCTATCGGAGATGTTACCTTTTGTACAAGACATTAAACAAAGTTTTCCTCTCCTCTCTCCTGATACAGGAGAGTAGTTCTAACAACCATGCCTCAGCAAAAATTCATTTTAATTTGGGAGAGGATGCAGTACAGATTCACTAGAATGGGTTTGTGGTTAAACCAGTAAAGCGATGAGGACAAATTGCATTAAAAAATGCATTTCATTAGTTTGGAACTGTTTTAAAAATTTAGTGTTGCCTACTTAAAACAGAGATAAGTGACTTTGAATGTGCTTATTGTTTGGATGATGTGGTGGCTCAGTGGTTAGCACTGCAGCATCATGGTGCTAGGGACCTGGGTGCAATTCCAGCCTTGGGTGACTGTCTGTCTGGAGTTTGCATGTTCTCCCTACACTTTTGAGTGTTCTGTTTTCTCCCAGAATCTTAGTTGGATTGGCTGTGCTGAAAAATTGCCCTGCAGTGTCCCGGGATGTGAAGGCTAGGTGGGTTTGCCATGGTTTAAAAATCCCATTAGGGGGATTGGGTGGGTCTGGTTGGGGTACTCTTCAGAGGGGCAGTGAAGGGTTGAATGGCCTCTTTCTGCTCTGTATGGATTCTATAATAAAGTGTCCACAATTGAAAGAGTGGGGTGCTTTACTCCATGATCCAGTTCCAGTATCTCAGTGCTATTTGTGTGCAAAGCCTACGTTTGCAACAGTGACAGAATTTCAAAAGTAGATAATTGATTATAAACATTCAGTGACGTTCTGGTTATAAAAATCTTTCTATTTGTCTGTATCATTTCTGAAGTGTGACGGCCTAGGTTGCTGGCCATGAAGGAGTATCACATCAGTGGGATTTTTGATGTACATCCAGCTTTGGTGTAACACACACTAATGACTCCCACTGGGGGCAATTCTGTGTTCGAATCCTCCCACTGGGGATTTCAGCTTCACAGTGTAATATGGACATGTAGCCTGTGGCTTTGCACTTGACAGAATGAATGGGTGAAAATGATAGGCCGTGTGCACTTGCACGCACTGCTTCCTCCTCAGTGCAGGGGCTGGATTCTTACAGAGCGAAGGCTGGACTTGTCACAGTGTTTGTGAGTTTGGCTGCCTGAGGAATGCGTTGCATTCAGGAGGCAAATTACAGTCACTCAGTTCTGACCATTGCAGCCGCTTGTGCAGAATGACAGGAGAGAAAGGCTGAGATCAGCGAGATCAGGCAGAGGCGCTCCTACAATGAGCAGCTAACTTTGCCCTTGCCTCTCCCCTGCCTGAGCCCTGACCTCTGCAATTCCCTCTGAAAATCTCTTTAAGTCCTTACCTCCTCCGTCCCTTAACCACAATCCTGGTCTCCTCTGTGGAGTTTGCACATTCTGCCCGTGTCTGCGTGGATTTCCTCCAGGTGCTCCGGTTTCCTCCCACAGTCCAAAGATGTGCAGGTCAGGTGAATTGGCCATTCTAAATTGCCCATAGTGTTAGGTGCATTAGATAGAGGGAAGTGGGTCTGGGTGGGTTACTCTTCAGAGGGTCAGTGTGGACTTGTTGGGCTGAAGGGTCTGTTTCCACACTGTAGGGAATCTAATCTAATCATGTACCTCGCTGTTGAACTGTGTTGGGTGATGCTCCTGAAATGCCTTGGGGGCATTTTTGTTTCCTACATCAAAGGCGCTAGATGAACACAAATTGTTTTTGTGGTCAAGTGAGCAGGGCAGGAGAGATCAAAGCACCAGGCATATAAAAAAAACACTGACGCATTTTATACTGTGACAAATCAGCTTCATTAGAAATGATAAAGCTGAGACTTTGGCTTGTATCTTATAGCGCACTGTTAGAGGGAACGTCAATTTAATTTCACTCTCAACTATTACCTTTACCTCACTGAATAGCACAAAGCTACAGAAATCCACGATTCCAGTCCTTGCTACTATTTGCTTGTTCTCAACACTCCAATTTAAATGCATTTTGACAGCGCCAACCTAGTAGAAAATTAGCCCTGACAGCATCCGCCTCTTAATTAAATGTGACACGTGTCCATGGGGTCAACAAGGAATTTGTGATATTGACCCTATTTTCTGAGAACTGGAGTCTCTGTGGCTGAGAGGTGTTTTATCAGACAATGTCAAAAACCCAATCTGTGCTTGTGAACAAATCTTTTCTTTTGTCTCTCTTTTTTTGAACACAATGTAACGTGTTTTTCTTCACCTTGTACATAAACATCAAGGGACCAACCTTGTATCAGGAATTAGATATCACAAAAACACCTGGGTTTGCTTTTGCTAAGGATTTGGGAAATTGGTTACAGTATGACCAAGTTGGAGAGGGTGTACACGTTGGTAGGTTCCTCAGAATAAACCTGCAGCTGAGTCCGAATCATGTAATACATTGGTTTTTTTTTCATTTCTTGTAATATACGTAGAAAATCTAACCGTGCCCATTTAAAAGGTGTGGCACATTAGAATGTATCTAGAGTTCCTACTGTGCGGATTGAGGCCATTCAGCCCAGTGAGTTTGGATCGACCTTCCGAAGAGCATCCTATCCAGACCCACACCCCACCCTATCCACACAATCCCACGTTTACCATGGCTAATCCACCTAACCTGTACATCTTTGGACTGTGGGAGGAAACCGGAACACGCGGAGAAAATCCACGCAGACACGGGGAGAACATGCAAGCTCCACACACTTCAACCTGGGTCAGAGAAGAATGAGGGGGATCCTATAGAAACATATAAAATTATGAAGGGAATAGAGAAGACAGAAGAGGGGAGGTTGTTTGCACTAGCTGGTGAAACTAGAACTAGGGGCTTTGGCCTCATACTGAGGGGGTGAACAGATTTAGGACTGAGTTGAGCAGGAACTTCTTCACCCAAAGAGTTGTGAATCTGTGGAATTCCCCGCCCAGTGAAGCAGTGGAGGCTTCCTCGTTGAATGTTTTTAAGACAAGGATAGATAGATTTTGAACAGTAAAGTATTTAAGAGTTATGGTGAGAGGGCGTGGAAGTGGAGCTGAGTCCACGATAAAGATCAGCCATGATCTTATTGAATGGCAGAGCGGGCTCAACTCCTGCTCCTGTTTTTTTACGTTGTTATGTCCCTGATTCTATGTCACTAAAATAAGAAACAAAAAAAAACCGAGGAAGCTGGAACAAACATTGCTGGAGAAACTCAGCAGGTCCGGCAGGACTTGTGGAGAGTTAACATTTTGTGTCCAGTGACCCTACAGAAGTTCCAAAGAAAGGTCACTGGTCTCCAAACATTAATTCTGCTTTCCATCCACAGATTCTGCCTGAGATTGCATCTCAGCCCCTTGATTCCTTGAATCCTCAGCCATGCCTCTTTAAAAATAGAAATTTTTCCTTTGACTCAAGTGTGGGTAAATTGGTTGTCTGGTGTGGTGATGTGGAACACAACTTTCCAACTCCATGTTGAGATATTTTGTTAAAGCCAGGACAACAGTTTGGACTATTAGACTTGGCTGCTACCTACCTGGTGAAAGGAGAGAGAAAATATTGAGTCCTTCTTGATATCTGCTGGTGTGTGTGTGTGTGTGTTAGGTTGTTGGTGGTGGTTTAACCTGAGGATCACCATGCCTCAGGTGAGGGATAAGGTTAAGAAGACGAAATCTTCACGGTGACTTCAGCTGGTGCAGGTATTTTACCTCCCCCTCAATTAGGTCGCTTGGCTGGTTTGCAGTCCAGAGTGAGCATGGGTTCAATTCCCGCATCAGCTGAAGTTACCACGAAAATCCCAACTCCTCCACCTCACCTGAGGCATGTGACCCTCAGATCAAATCCAACACTAGTTGCCTCTCTCCAAAAAGACTACAGCAACTCTCCTCACTGTGAGTGGCAACAAGAGAGTGAGTAAATGTGCCAGAGCATGGGAGCGATTATGAGTGTGTCAGGGTCACTATGAGTTTGTGTGTGTGGAAGACAGGGTGAGTCTGTCCAATTGCACCAGCCTTGGCTGGTGATGCAAAGAAACATCACAGTGTTCAAAATCTCAATGGGGAGAACGTGCATGTGTCCATCGGGACTATTGATACAGATAAAATGTGATGAAAATACAAAACCAAACAATTTATCAAATAAAACTGATGATGAGACACCTCACATTTTGTCTTTGTATGTTTTTTTCCTGCTCAGCTAACACTGTGAAGTATTTACCAAGCAGAGTAATCCCCAAGGTAGTCATCTAGGCAGCATTTTTAAATGATGTTGCATTGTGTTTGATTCTCTGTGTCCTATATGATTCCCTATTGAATTACATATTCTACAACCCACACTGTCATCTGTTCTCTGTAGGGAGGCTTGAGGACCACAGTCAGAATCGGAACAGTATATCATTTCGTTAACTGATATGCCTTCCTCTTCCAACTGTCCACCAACGTATTGGCGATGGACAATGTATCTAGCATTCTTCCAAAGTGCGGGGGGGGGTCCCTGGGCAGGAAAAGTCAATTGTTTCTGTCTCCACAGATGCTCCCAGACCTGCTGAGTTTCTCCAGCAATTTCTATTTTTGTTTCAGATCCTCCGCACCAGCAAATCTTTGTTTTAATTCAACAGCTTTTGTTTTTGGTCTCCTTTTACACTGTCGCTCTTTTCCAATCCTTGCCTTGGAACGACTGAGTCACACTGCTGTTGTTCTATGGATAACGAAAACCCTCAGTAATTGAGTTGTCATTAAAAGACTATCATTATGATGCTCGAATTCTGATGATATTCTTTCTCAAGGCCTGTTATACATTTGAGGAGGTGGTTATAATTGGTGACCAGATGATATCAGTGGTGTCATGTCGTCCTCCAGTGATAAAGCGCAAGCACCTACTAACTGCACTACCAGAGAGGTAATGTTATCAGAGTAGTCAATGCAAACCCAGGTTAACTCTTCAGAGCCACAAGTTCAAATCCCTTCAACAATTTTGATCTTGAGCTGCCTCACACTTCCTCTATGTTATTTTTTTTTCCCTGCTCAGCTAACAAGTAACTTTTCATTATAAAAAAGTCACTAATATCCTTTGTGGGCGGCACGGTGGCACAGTGGTTAGCACTGCTACCTCACAGCGCCAGAGACCCGGGTTCAATTCCCGCCTCAGGCGACTGACTGTGTGGAGTTTGCACGTTCTCCCCGTGTCTGCGTGGGTTTCCTCCGGGTGCTCCGGTTTCCTCCCACAATCCAAAGATGTGTAGGTCAGGTGAATTGGCCATGCTAAATTGCCCGTAGTGTTAGGTAAGGGGTGAATGTGGGGGTATGGGTTGGTTGCGCTTCGGCGGGTCGGTGTGGACTTGTTGGGCCGAAGGGCCTGTTTCCACACTGTAATGTAATGTAATGTAATGTAATCTAATCTAATCTTTATGGAAGGAAATCTGCCATCCTTAATCAATCTGGCTCACATGTGACTCCAGCCCCACAATGATATTGTTCATTCAGAAGGATGTTTTTAAGCGAGAGAGGGTTGAGAAATGATTTACCAGTTTGTTGTTGGGAATGGAGGGTTTGAGTTATGAGGAGAGGCTGATAGGCTGGGACATTTTTGACTGTTGGACATTGAGGGGTAACCTTATAGAGGTTTATCAAATCATGAGGAGTATAGATAAGGTGACTGGCAAGTAGGGGATTTCATGACCAGGGGGTATATTTTTAAAGTGAAAGGAGAAAGATTTTAAAAAAGACATGAGAGGCAACGTTTTTTTACACAGAGAGGGGTTTGTGTGTGGAATGAACTTTCAGAGGAAGTAGTGGATGCAGGTACAGTTAGAATGTTTAAAAGGCATTTGGATAAGTCCATGAAGAAGAAATGTTTGGAGAGGTAGAGTCCAAGTGCAGGCAGGTGGGACTAGTTTAGTTTGGGATTATGGTCGGCATGGACTGATTGGACCGAAGGGTCTGTTTCCGTGCTGTATGATTCTGTGTCTCTATAAATGGCCGAACAAGCACTGTCAGTTGTACCAAATTACAACTGAAGCGTCAAAAAGATATAAAACTAGACGCATCACAGGCACCGTGAACATCTGCTGCACATCCTGGCCTGGCAAAGTCCTCCTTTTGGAAATCTAGGGATTTATGCCAAAGATCAAGGTGTTGTCCCACAGATTGCTCAAGGAACAGCCCGTTCACTGGATCATGCCAACATCCCAAACATCTGCATCCATCTTCCTGGGTAAGTCCTGTCCCAGTCCAGAATGACCAACTTCACAGAGCCTCGGCAACTTTTGCATCAACCACAAACACATTTCACTGTCGAAAATTTAGCACACTCCGAGCATGTGTCCCCCTTGTCCTGATTCATCAGACTGATTCATGGGACGGCAAGATTTACCTATGAAAGAGAGACTGGATCAGTTAGGACCGTGTTCACTGGAATTTTGAAGAAGTGGGATGTCACAGAGACCTATGAACTTCTGTCTGGATACGGTGGCTCAGAAGTTAGCAATGCTGCCTCACAGTACCAGGGACCCAGGTTTGATTCCAGCCTCGGCCCACTGTCTGCGTGGGGTTTGCACATTCTCCCTGTGTCCACATGGATTCCTCCCACAGTCCAAAAATGTGCAGGCCAGGTGAATTGGTCATGCTAAACTGCCCATTGTCTTAGGTGCATTAATCAGAGGGAAATGGGTCTGGATGGGTTACTCTTCAGAGGTCAATGTGGACTCTGTTCAGCCGAAGGACCTGTTTCCACACTGTAGGGAATCTAATTGACGAGACAAAGGAAATGCAGGAAGGATTTTCCTGACGACCGATGAGTTCAGAACCAGGGATCACAGTCTGAGGATACAAGGTGGGCAATTTAAGACTGAGATGAGAGTCCCTCCAGTGTGAAAACAGGCCCTTTCACCCAACAAGCCCATCCTGACCCTCTGAAGAGTGACCCATTCCCCTACCCTACATTTTACCCCTGACTAATGCACCTAACCTACACATCCCTGAACACTATGGGGCAATTTAGCATGGCCAATTTACCTGATCTTTGGATTGTGGGAGGAAACCGGAGCACTCGGAGGAAACCCACGCAGACACGGGGAGAACATGCAAACTCCACACAGATAGTCGCCCAAGGGTGGAATCGAATCCGGGTCCCTGGCGCTGTGAGGCAGCAGTGCTAACCTCTTCACCCAGAGAGTGGTGAGCCTGTGGAATTCTCTGCCACAGAACGTGGTTGAAACCAAAACATTGAATGCATTCAAGAAGGAGTTAAATACAATTCTTAGGAATAAAGGGAAAAGGGAGAAAGTGGGAACAGAGTTGGATGATTAGTCGTGATCGTACTGAATAGTGGAGCAGGTTCAAAGGGCTCCCATTCCTGTTTATTTTGTTTGTACATCTCTGCGAAAATTTCGTATGAAAAAGAATTCAACACAAGCCCCAGACTTTCAAACGGAAATAATACAGAGCTGTGTGGTACATAGATAGGCCTCAGATCCTGTGTTGGGTTGCGAGGATGATATTTGAGCTGAATAAGATTCCAAGCCTCGTAAAGTGTTAAAATAAAGGTCAGAGCAGGAACAATTCCCTTGATAAAGCATGGTCTAGAAAAATTCCAGCTAATTCATTGAAGGTACTAAGTGTACAAGGCAAGCTGTCAATGGGCATTATTCTTTACACTCAACCAGACTCCAATCTAATTCCACATGTGTTTAGCAGAAGTTGATTGAATGGAAGTGTATGAAAATTGCTTTTGGTCTGCAGAGATCTCCTGAAGGAGAGGGTAAATAAAGAGGAAAAGTCTTTTCGACATAGAACGTACTCGCTCTCCCCGACCAGGCTTGCAGCCTGAATAGAGATGATATAAATCTTATTTATAAGATGAGCTCTGCACTTTCCTTTTCAGATTCGAAAACTCAACGTGGAAAATTTAATTGAGGCAGCTCCAACAATAACGCGTTCACTAAGAATGAGTTCCTCCGATCTTGCGTGGGACAATGGGTGCCAAGACCCTGTCACCAGCTTCAATGCATTGCAGTCTCTGATGGCGTCTTGCTGCTGAAAATCCTCCAATGATATACCGTGCCAGTCGGTGGCTCTCCCCATCTTCACCCTGTGGTGTCCAGGAGACAAAGGACATCCCTCTCCCTTTCTCTCAGCCTGCTGTTTCCAACCAATCTCCGATAGCACTTCCTCATTGGTGATGTTGGCTCTTCTTTGTGATGCCCGGTATTCTACGTAGGCAACCCTGGTGAAAGATTTGCAGCTCACCTGTGTTATGGATCAGACCAAATCCCTTTCAAACATTTCAAAGAGCAAGCCGAGACCATAACTTGTATCATATTTAAAGGCAAGTGTAAGGTGCTGTGCTCCAGATATAATTCATTTGGTCACACTATAGTACTCGGCTTTAAGCAAAGCACACTTTATTCTTACCCCCAATTAAAATGCCAGCAAAAAATAAGAATTGGTATAACTTTAACTCTGTTGGAAAACTTAACAGAATAATAGATTCTTGAATTACTAAACAGCACTATTCCAAAATAGTAACATCCCATAAACACCCGTGGCAAAGGCAAAATCAGTAAAATTGATTGTCTCACGGGCAATTCCCAGTCCAGGATGAAAGACACCAAGAGAAATTCTGGTAGGGAGAGAGAGAACTCAAGCTTACTGCTATGACAGAGAGATGTAACAGCTTCCACAGCCAATGTCCAAACCCCAGCAACTGCTGAAAGCTAAACAGATCTGTGGTTCTGTGAGAGCCTGACTCCAACCATCCAGGCTGCTTCTATTGTTCCAACTTTCCAAAAAAATAAGTTGCCCCTTGTGTCCCTTTTAAATCATTCCTCTCTCACCCTAAACCTATGCCCTCTAGTTCTTGAATTCCCCACCTCAGGGAAAAGATCTTGTTTATTTATCCTATCCATGTCCTTTATAATCCTCTATAAGGTAACCCCTCTGATGCTCAATGGAAACTGCCCCAGCCTATTCAACCTCTCCCTATGGCTCAAATCCTACAATTCTTGCAACAACCTTATAAACCCCTTCAAGTTTCACAACATCCTTCCAATAGGAGGTCAGTGGAAGATCTGACCCCTGAGGTAAATTGACACCAAAAGTTTTCCATGAAGGGTGCAGTCGCAAAGAATTTGTGTACTTGTGACACAAAGGTCGCAGCTTCAAATCTCAACTTGGCTAAGAGTGAGGCTAAACTCCATAGACTTGGACAATGTGGACTGACACTGGGGGGATAAAGTATATTGTATGTGGAATTCTTACCCCAGAGTGTGGGTGCCAGATCAGTGATAAATCTAAGGAGGCGATAGACAGATTTTTAATGAGTAATGTGTTGAAGGATTATGGAGAGCAGGCAGGAAAGGATTTGAGGCCAAGATGAGATCAGCCATGATTGTATTCAATGGCCGAGCAAGCTGGAGGGTGTGAAGTGTCTCCTGCTGCTCTTCTTTCTTATGTTCTTGTTATAAACTGCCAGATTGTCCAAAACCCATGGGATCCTATCACATCTGACCAATGTGAAACTCAATATCAAGTGTTGACTCCTAGTTGTGATATAAAGTGTACACAATATGCTTATTTTCAGAACTATAGATTTTAAAATAAAGACAGATGGGTTTTGGCTACTTCTGTTGAAGGTTTTGTTTTTAAAGAAAAGGTCAGAAAATCCTTCTGGAACAGTGATTAATTCCAAAATGTTTGCAGAAAGCAGATGGCAACAAACTCCTGTGGTGGTAATGGAAAGAGGTTTATATTATTGTGTATTGTACAAGTGAGGTAGGTATGTAAGGCCATTAGCCTTGTTTTCAATGCTTACGAGGGTAAACAGTCTTTATTTAGCTCAGTTCTGAGAGCATCGGTGTTGAATTTAGAAGTATGTGTAGCATTTCTCCTTGAAGACATTTTTCACAGCAGTTCAGGAAGGTTTCCACCTCAACAGAAGGGATTATTTTGTGTATCTTCCAAGCCGGGAGAAGTTGGTTCGATATCGAAAGGTTATTAGGACCGTGGAAGTTTGCCTCTCGAGTTTCATATCTGAAAAGTTGACGTTTGAAGATTTGGAAAGGACTCTTCCAATTGTCTCCCACAGTGAAAGGCTAAAGAAACTGTCTGAAATCAGTTAAATGACATGAATCCGAAACCTAAAGAGGTGAGATAGGTTTGCAATTTCTATCTGTTACAGATAGTGTCGGGAATCAGAATGAAATGTGTTTGTGCTGTGTGGTTTACAATTTGCAAACTGTTTTCTATGTTTGGATAGCCTGTTTTTTAAAAATTCTCTTTTGTCTAATAATCTTCTGATCCATTGTTAAAGGAAATCTGAAGCCCTGTGTGAATATTATTTTTCAGCGACCAACAATAAGATTCCCTCATTTGTTATGATCCCAGTTGACGAGCTACAGAGCAAGTCAGACTCTGGAATGAAACCAGGACTCTTAGACCATATGTTTCATTCTTTGTTGATGATGTGGAGATGCCGGTGTTGGACTGGGGTGGACAATGTTTAAAAACACACAGCACCAGGTTACAGTCCAACAGGTTTATTTGGAAGCACTAGCTTTCGGAGCGCTGCTCCTTCATCAGGTGGTTATTCTTTGTTGAGTTAGCTAATTTAAGTTGCTGGTTAATTTAAACTCCAAAAAATGGTAAATAACTAGAGATAAATGCCACATCTTTTATCACATAGCATACTCGAAAGTGATTGTTTGAGAAGCCGGGGGTGGCCTATAAATTCAACCCATCCTATTGTCACCCATATCCCACAAACAAATTTATTTTTAGTCCAGCAAAGAACCAGATACAGTGGCATAGCTGTAATCTCAAAGCAGGCTAAGCCCAGAGAGGTGAACTTTAAAAACTGGAGATGTGTCAGCTGAGACTGAATTCATCCCAGCATGTGAGCATCTCATTCAAAACTTCAATACCTGAAGGAAGCTGAGTTTGTTTTGAAGCAATTTCACACAGCTGTGGTACAAAGGCCGAGTGAAGTGAAGAATATGGTGTTGAGTTGCTAATGCTAGCTGCTTTTTCAGAATTTAATTGTGGGTGTTTAAGTGAGCAGCTAGTTGTCTTCCTCAATCAGTTCCTAGTGATAGATTAATTGTGCCTTGGAACTTCATAAACTGGGCACGTGGCCAAATATTCAACTCGGAACACCTCATACTGAGAACAATAGTGTTTGATGCTTTAAGTAATGCTGACTATCTTTCAGTGGGCACACTTGCATATTCACTGTTATATATCGTCCATCTGAATTGGAAAAATCTGCAGATAGAGTCATTGAGCCCTACAGGAAACAGACCCTTCGGCCCAACTCGTTTATGCTGACCAGGTTTTCCTAAACTGAACAAATCCCATTTGCCTGTGTTTGGCCCATATCCCTCTAAACCTCTCCTATCTGTGCACCTGTCCAAATATCTTTTAAATGTAGTCATTGTACCTCCCCTACCACTTCCTCAGGCAGCTCATCCCAAATACACGCCACCCTCTGTGTGAAAAAGTTGCTCCTCAGGTCCCTTTAAAATCTTTCCACTCTCACATTAAACCTAAGCCTCGTTTTGGACTCCCTTATGGTGGGGAAAAGCTATTCGCCATATCTATACCTCTCATGATTTTATAAACCTTTATAGGATCACCCCTCAGTCTTCGATACTCCAAGGTATGAAAGTCCCAGCTTCTTATAAAACCTTCCAGTCTTGGTAGCATTCTTTCTCCAGTGACAAGTTGCAAAGTAGGATTAGTGAGTTCTATATTACTTCTTAATTCATATTACAGGCAGCCTTTTAAAGAAAAAAATAAGCTGTTAAATTTTGGTGCAGGGAGGTAGATGTAGTGGCTACTAAGAGGTTAATCACTGATGCACCGTTGGGTCTTGGAAAAATACTTGTGGAAATTTGGAATTGCAGCACCATCTAGAGGCCAATAGGTGAGTTTGCAACAGATGCTTTCATGCTCCCAGCATATTCAGCTGAATTGGACAGGTCCTCTCGTGTGGCTTGGGAATGCCTTCAAAAAACCTTCCTACTGTCTTTATCTTTCATGTAAATCCTGGAAAATTGTGTTCCTAGTTTAAAAATTAAGTTTCAAGGTTCAGCTCTGAATTTCTAGATCTGCTCAATAGAAACAGAGATACTGTTTGATAAGCACCTATTGGGACAATTTGGTGTAATACAATGCCACTCATCTGATAATCCAACAAGTGTCCTCCAATGCTCTGGAAAAGGGAAAGGGGTTGTTCAAGTACCACCATAGCTGATGGAATCTAAATTCCAAAAGAAGTCTAGAATTTAAAACATGAAAACTAGAAATACTTGGAGGGATATGGGCCAAGCGCAGGCAGGTGAGACTAGTTTAGGTTAGGATTATGGTCTGGTTGGATTGAATGGTCTGTTTCCATGCCGAATCACTCGATGATTATGTTGGATTGTTTTTCAAAGTAACCAATCTAGTTCACTGATGTCCTTTTAAGGAAGGAAGTCATTTGTTGTCCTTATCCGGTTTGATTTACATGTGACTCCAGACTCACAGCAACATGGTTGACTCTTAACCACCCTGTGGAATGCCGAGCAAGCCCCTCAGTTCAGGGATGGTTTAGCAATGGGCAATAAACACCAGCGTAGCTCACATCCTGTGGGGATAGAAACAGCCGGGGTAGGGCTGCCATTTGCAATTCTGAAAGGAAATCCATCACTTCATAGAATCTTTAATTCCAACCGCACAGTGTTCCCTGACTGTATGTGGGCAAGCTGCTTTTGAAATGAAAGCAAATGATTCAAGACAGCTGTCTGTGGGTCTGGTCCACCGTCCCACCTGTTGAGTGAGAACTTTGACGAATGGTTTGAGGGTGGAAGTAAGTGAAGAGTGACAGGGGATAAAACCGGGGCAGGAAATAATGGCAGGAAAGCCAAAGTGAGTCGGTGATGAAAAGGTTGATTGAGTCAGGCAAACAGGGTGGCAATGGGACAAATAAAGATGGACTCAAAGGAGTAAGAATACCTGTAGCAAGAAGGGGAACAAGAAATGGAAAGTTTGGCCTCATGGGGGTTGGGAACTGAAGTGTCTTCATTATCGAATACTTTTCTGTATTCATGAATGGGATATGGGCATTGCTAGCTAACTCATCCCTATTGCCCGCCCTTAATGGCCAAGAGGACCATTAAGAGTCAGCCATTATTGCTGGGCATCTGGAGTCACATGTGAGCCATGTGACCATGGCAGTTTCCTCTCCAAAAGGACATTAGTAAACCAGATTTTTATGCCCCCCCCCCCTCACAATGGTCACCATTACCTCTCTAATTTCATATTTTTTAACTGAATTCAAATTTGGTAAAATGGGTGGTGGGATTTGAACCCAATTCCCGAGAACATTACCTGGGGTCTTTGGCTTAATAGTCGAAAAGCGTGGTGCTGGAAAAGCACAGCAGGTCAGGAAGCATCCGAGGAGCAGAAGAATCAACATTTTGGGCATAAGCGCTTCATCAGAAATGGGCATTCTGTTGAAAGGCCTATGTCCGAAACATCGATCGTCCTGCTCTTGTGATGTTGCCGGACTTGCTGTGCTTTATCAAATGCCACACTTTTCGACTCTGACTCTCCAGCATCTGCAGACCTCACTTTCTCTTTGGCTTAACACTCTCGTGATAATACTACTGACCCTCAGTCAAATAGCATATCCTTCCCCTATCTTTGATAACTAATGAAAGTTGTGCATTTTTCAAAACATTCTTTCATTTAATGCCCCAAGAACTTTTTTTTATAAGAACTCTGAGGAGTGTCAAGGAGTTTCCATTTTAATTCTCTGGAAGACTCGAGGGCGATTGTTGAAGTTTAAGGTAACTGAATGAGGAATAGACCCTGAATAATTCTACTTTCTATGGTTGCACATCAATTGACTTAATTCATTACTTCAGTGTGTTGTGTGTTGTTGCAGTACAACATTTAATCAGAGAGGATGTGCTAGCAAAGCAACAGTGCGAGTTCATCTCACTGTCCATTTATATCAGAACTCCAATTCTGGGCTGGGGGTTATGGCCCATCATTTAAAATACAGCACGTGACCTTCTGACCTTCTGACCATATTCGCACCCACTACTGATGTGTTCCACATTTTACAATCGGTTGGGAAGGTGTGAAGCAGCCTGTTAGTTCATAGGACCATTGAACCACTCAAATAGAGTCATAGAGTCATAGAGGTGTCCAGCACGGAAACAGAACCTTCGGTCCAACTCGTCCACGCTGACCAGATATCCTAAATTAAACTTGTCCCTTTTGCCAGCACTTGGCCCATATCTCTTTAACCCTTCCTATTCATATACCCATTCAGATGCCTTTTAAATGTTGTAATTGTACCAGCCTCCACCACTTCCCCTGGCAGCTCATTCCATACACCCACCATCCTCTGCGTGAACAAGTTGCCCCTTAGGTCCCTTTTATATCTTTCCCCTCTCGCCCTAAACCTATGCCCTCCAATGCTGGACTCCCCCACCCCAGGGATAAAACCTTATCAATTTACCCTATTCATGCCCCTCAAGATCTTGTAAGGCTCTTTAAGGTCACCCCTCAGCCTCTGATGCTCCAGGGAAAACAACTCCAGCCTATTCAGTCTCACCCTATAGCTCAAACCCTCCAACCCTGGCAGCATCCTTGTATATCTTTTCCGAGCCCTGGTTAAAAATAGCCACAATTGCATCAACCATCGCATTTCTTCTCACTTCCGCACCAATACCTCTGGAGTGCCACATGGATCCAAGGAAAGCATTTGGACAAGTGCTTAAAACGTCTGATAACAGCGGGGAAGAAGCTGTTCTTGAACTTATTCACATTTGTATTCAAACTTCTATGCCTTCTGGAAAAGAGTATAGCCAGGGCTGGAGAGGTCTAAGCAACCTGTTTACATGTCCAGAGCAAGCAGGACTTGAACCTGGGAGCAATAGCTGAAGAGGTAGAAATATTACCATTGCACCACAGGAGTTTCCTGAAGAAGGGCCTGTGCCCGAAACGTCGAATCTCCTGTTCCCTGGATGCTGCCTGACCTGCTGTGCTGTTCCAGCAATAAAGTTTCAACCACAGGAGTCAAGGCAATTGCAGGCTTCCCACTGTATGGTATCTTGAACTACCCATTGTGCTCAAGGTGAGGCCTAACCCTGGTAGCTGAAGGTCATAAATAATAATGGTGGAGCTAAGATATGTGTAAACAAGGAAGTGGAGAGTTTAGAGGGCTCGTGGATCATTGGCGTTGAGAAGAGATAGGGAAGGTTACATTTACCAGATATAGTTCCAATCTCTACTTAGCTCCATTCTACTTCTCAGCACATCTAGAACAACATCCAAAAACATGTCATTGTCTATATACACTGGTGACACCAACCAGCTCAACCTCAGCACCACCTCTCCCGTGCCTCCCATTTGTTTTCATGTTTTTGAGATTCAAAAGGTAATATTTCAGCAACACATCTATTTCGATTGATTCACCGGCCCTGAAGCTTTAACTCTGATTTCTCTCCACAGATGCTGCCAGAACTGCTGAGCACTTTTTCCATTCATTGCCGTTTTCGAATCTATTTCTTGCTCACGTCTCACAGATCCAATTGTGGGACTTTTATTAAAAGAAAGACCTGTTCTGAGAGAGAAAATGAAACTTCCCCGAACGTCCCAGCCATTAGGAGGTTAATAACGCTGTCACACTGAGCAGTATTCTTTGCAATATGAAAAGAAACTATTACAAGGCAAATTTTCGAGGTCTAAAGTCTGTTTATATGCAAATCAAGAAACATCTGGCCCATTGTGCTATATTGTAATCATACCTCTGCGTAATCCCTGTTATTATGTGCATGGAATGAGATGTGAACAGGACTGTAATCGCAGCATTGGAGAATACTGTGGCTTTATTGTGTTGATGGAATGAGGTAGCAATGTCACCATGTGCCAACTGCAGGATAATCCCTTTATTGTATGTACAGACTGAGGTGTGACTGTCCTGTTCCTGTTACGCATTTATTTTCTCTCTGTTAAGAGTACCCTGTTAATGGTGGATCTTTAAGAATGTTGGAAATTAGATATTGGAGATTAAAAACTGACTCGACAGTAACCAGCAATCCTCCTGTCCTCTTCCTTGCCTACGAGGCTTTCAATTCCTGTTTATCTGCATCCAGCCAAGTTGTCAACGCCGGCTGGATGTTTTCCCAGAATTCCGACAGTTCAGATAGAGGCCTTTCAGCCCATTAAGTCTGCACGGTCCCTCTGACAGACAGGCCACCAAGACCCAGCCCCATCCCCATCCCCATAGCCCCGCATTTCCCATGGTCTGAAACATTTTCTCCATGAATGTAGCATAATTCATAGCTTTTGTCAATCAACTCACTTGGACCAGTTATGACAAACCTCCATCACCATCACTTCTTGAGATGGAATTTAAACACAGACCTCTTGCGTGAGATTTTGGGGTCATTATCACTCTCCCAAAGGTTCTAGTTCTTAACCATTTATGCACTGGGATCAGAAAATGATACAGAATGAAGGCCATTCAGCACTTCTTGTCTGTGCTAGTTTTAATTTATTTATGGGATGGAAGGTGAATTAGCCATGCTCCTAGAGGGCCATGGGGCTCTCTCATTCAAGGGAGATGGCCGGTGGTGGTTTAACCTGAGGGTCACCTGACCTCAGGCGATTGGCAAGGTTGAAAAGGTGAGATTCTCAGCTGGTGGGGAGATGGATATCTCTGGCTAGGCCAGCATTTATTACTCATCGCTAATTGCCCAAACAATGATTAAGAGTCAATCTTTAGAGTCTACCTGTAGGTTCCAGACAAGGACAGTAACCATCAGGGAACCACATGGGGTTTTAACAACATGGTCGCATGGTTTTTATTAGACTACTATTTTTTCCAGATTGTTTTTCATTGAATTAAATGATGGTGGATTCAAACCCAAACCATAGCAGCCTGGGGTCTGAATGATGGTCCAGTGGCATTACCACTACACCTCCCCAGTGTTTGAAGAAACAATCTACTTAGACTTTTCACTGTAACCCGGAAAATGTTTTCAACTTCAAGTACCCATTCTGTCACTGAATCTACATCCACCATCATTTCAGGTAGTACATTTAGAAGGAGAAAGTGAGTACTGCAGATACTGGAGATCAGAGTCGAGAGTGTGGTGCTGGAAAAGCAAAGCTGGTCAGGCAGCATCCGAGCAGCAGGAGAATCGATGTTTCGGGCATAAGCTCTTCATCAGGAGTCCACAAGGGCTGTGCGGTGGTCACTTTTACTGACAGTGCCATGGACAGATGCTTCTGCAGCTGGCAGATTAGTAAGGATGAGGTCACATATGTTTTTCCCTCTCGTTGATTCCTTCACCACTTGCCACAGGCCCTGTACAGTAGTTATACCCCTCAGGACCCGACCAGCTTGATCAGTAATGCTGCTGCTGAGCCACTCTTGGTGGCGGACATTGAAACTCCCCATCCAGAGTACTTTTCCTGCCCTTGCCATCCTCAGTGCTTCCTCTAAGTGTCTTTCATAGTGGAGGAGCACTGATTTATCAGCTGACAGAAGGTGGTACATGGTGATCGGCAGGAGGTTTCCTTGCCCATGTTTAATCTGTAGCCATGAGACTTCATGGGCTCCAGAGTCAATGTTGAGGACGTCAAGGGCAAGTGCCTCCTGACTGTATCCCACTGTGGCACCATCTCTGCTGGGTCTGTCCTGCCAGTGGGACAGGGCATACCCAGAGATGGTGATGGTGGTGTCTGGGACATTGTCTGTAAGGTATGATTCTGTGCATATGGCTACATCAGACTATATTTTGTCTAGCCCCCAGTAAGGAGGACTTTTCAGGGTTGACATGACTGTCTCTGCTGCTGTCTTTTCCAGTGTCTAGACTGATGCTGGGAAGTCCGTACGGTTTTAGTTCTGTCATGACATTTTGTAGCGATTGATGCAACTGAGTGGCTGGCTAGGCTATTTCAGAGGGCACTCGAGAGTCAACCACATTGCTGTGGGTCTGGAGTCACATGTAGGTCAGACCAGGTAGGGATGGCAAGTTTCCTTTCCTTAAGGTGAACCAGATGGGCTTTTCTGACAATTGACAATGGTTTCATGGTCTTCAGTACATTCCTAATTTGCCATGCCGGGATTTGAACCTGGATCCCAGAACATTAGTTGAGTTTCTCAATTAAAAGTCTCGCAATAATTCCTGCCTCTCCTTCACTTTGTCCTCAGTAACCTTTTTTGCTTTTAAATATTTATAGACACTCCTACAATGCATTTCTATATTCCTTGCAAGTTTACTCAGATACTTTTGCATTCTTAATGAATGTCTTGGTCCTCCTTTGCTGAGGTTAAATTAATCCCAATCTTTAGTTTTGCTACCCTGTTTGTAAGAATTGTTTAAGGCTCCTTATCGGATTTATTGCTCTGCTTTAAGTTTTCTTCTTAAGTTCTTTCATTATCCATAATTGGCCACTTCTCCAATTGTGACTTTACAACACAAACATGTTGTGGTGCATATACTTGTTCCTCAAATATTAGCCATTGCTTGCTCACTGCCATGCCTTTTAATCAAGTTATTCAATCTGTCATACACCACTCACCCTTCGTTCGTTTATACTTTTCTTTGTTTAGATTCAGGACTTTAGTTTCACTTTGACCCCTTCACCTTCCATCCCAGTGCAGATGTCTACCATATTATGGTCACTCTTCCCTAAAGAATAACATGATTAATTAATGAACTCATTTTCATTGCATAATACCAAATTTAGGACAGGCTGCTCCCTTGTCAGTTCCTCAACATATCAGTCTAAAACAATCATCATGTTCACCATCCAGGAATCGGACCCTGTTTCTGATTAGATTAGATTCCCTACACTGTGGAAACAGGCCCCGTGGCCCAACTAGTCCACACCAACTCTCCAAAGAGTAACCCACCCAGACCCATTCCCCCTGAATGATGCACCTAACTCTATGGGCAATTTAGCATGGGCATCTTTGGACGGTGGGAGGAAACCGGAGCACCCGGAGGAAAACCATGCAGACACGGGGAGAACGTGCAAACTCCATACAGTCAGTCACCTCCACACAGTCAGTCGGAATTGAACCCGGGTCTCAGGCGCTGTGAGGCAGCAGTGCTAACCACTGTGCCACCGTGCTGCCCATATCTTTAGACTGTGGGAGGAAACCCATGCAGACATGGAAAGAATATGCCAACTCCACACAGACAGTTACCCGAGGCTGGAATTGAACCCAGGTCCATGGCGCTGTGAGGCAGCAGTGCTGACCACTGAGCCACCATGCCACCCCAATGGGTGAAGTTATGTTCGAGTAAAGACACAGATATTTTCCATAGGCAGCAGCACATATTCTTCCTTAGATATTCTACAGTAGGGGTATGATGCTATCACTTCAATATTTCTCTCCCAATATGAATTTACCAAGGCATATTATATTTTCTTGCCCAATGATCACTGTAAATATGTCGCATTCATTCGATGGTTGATTATCATTTTGTTCTGGATATTGCGTGCCTCTCTAGATGAGGGAGTTCACAGTTAGCAAATGAAACAATTTCCATTTTGAGCATCTAATGTCCAGTTTCAATCATTTGGGAGCTAGATGGCTGATGATTAGCTGTGGAGTAAAATTCCATCGGCTGTGCAACAGCCCCAGCGTCACTTTGCAGTGCCAATGTAACGCTTCCCTATTAGCCTGGCACCTCTCCATCTCTCATGCCATCCTATGAGATTGCTAACTTAGCGTCAAATTAAGAGCTTTGGATCCGTGCCCACTAGCAACCAGATTAAGACTGACAAGCACATTTCACAGGGAGCAGGCTGCAGAAAGCTAAGACATTTATCCCATCGGTAAGGTCTGGATTTGAACCAAAATACCAGAGATTGACAGTGTGTATTGCTCAACACCCTTTGTGCTCAACCCTTTGTGTAGCAGAGAATCCTAAAATCTATTATTTCCTTTTCACAGGGAGTTTATTCGGCATTTTACTGGGTCTAAAACACCTGGCACACCTCCTGTCCTTTGATATTATTTTGGTTTCATAATCCTGAAAATGCTTCTTCAGGCTAAAGTTGATCAAACATTTCTAACCTTATGATATCCAGAATCTTCTTTCTCTTGTGTTTATAGATTTGCAATGCCCCAGGAAAGGGGTGCCCTCTATCTTGTAAGATAACAGTATAATTAGGGTCATACAGATGTACACCATGGTTACAGACTCTTTGGGCCAGCTCATCCAGGCCAACCAGATATCCTAAATTAATCTAGTCCCACCTGCCAGCATTTGGCCTATATCCCTCTAAACCCTTCCTATTCATATATCCATCCAGATGCCTTTTCAACGCTGTAAGTGTTACCCTCCTCCATCACTTCCTCTGGCAGCTCATTCCATGCATACACCGCCCTCTGCATGAATAAGTTGCACCTCGGTCCCTTTTAAATCTTTTGCCTCTCACCCTAAACCTATGCGCTCCAGTTTTGGACTCCCCCCACCCCAGGGGAAACACCCTATCCATGCCCTTCATGATTTTATAAACCTCTTTCAGGCCACCCCTCGATCTCCGACACTCCAGAGAAAATAGTTCCAGCCTATTCAACCTCTCCCTATAGCTCAAACCCTCCAACCCTGGCAACATCCTTGTAAATCTTTTCCAAACCCTTTCAAGTTTCACAACATCCTTCCTATTAGCAGGGAGACCAGAATTGAGCACAGTATTGGGTTCCCAGATTCGATTCCAGCCTTGGGTGACTGTCTGTGTGGAGTTTGCACATTCTCCCCGTGTCTGTGTGGGTTTCCTCTGGGTGCTCCGATTTCCTCCCACAGTCCAAAGATGTGCAGGTCAGGTGAATTGGCCATGCTTAATTGCCCATAGTGTTAGGTGCATTAGTCAGAGGGAAATGGGTCTGGGTGGATTTCTCTTCGGAAGGTCAGTATAGACTGATTGGGCTGAAGGGCCTGTTTCCACACTGTAGGGAATCTAATCTATCAGTATTCTAAAAGTACTCAATTTAATTTCCCAAAACGGGCCAGATGATGTGTTTTGCTCACATATCTGGGACTCAGCTTTTTCTATGAATTTTGAATTTTATGATCATGTGACACCCTCACCTCACATGACCAAACCCAGGAAGCACCCAAGTAGTGTCATCAATCTCATTATTACAAGCATCTATTGGCCTCCTCATCGTTCCTTTGAGTTTCTAACCTGCTTCTTGTCATGTCTTTTCGTCCCCTGCACTGAAATGGAAACAGTTAAGGCTTCTGAATGCCAACAATTTGGCAGATCTTCTCCACTTTTGTTCATCTAATTTCCAGTTGCAAGAACCTCCAGGTTCAATTCCTCTGCAATGCTAAACCTTTCAGAGTAAACCTAAACAGGAAGATAATGAGTGAAATGGAAATTTGGTTAATTTGTAGTGAAACCCATTGAAGCATGGCTAAATGCCTTCTGACACTGGAACTGTTCCAGGCTGTGAATGAGATTAATGAAAAAGATAATTCTTTCTGACTTGCAAAATGTTACTATTTACACAATAAGTACCCCCTCGTCACTTCAGTACCTCAGAAAGCTGCCTTAACTCCAGGGTCTGCAGCAATATGTTTTATAATGATGGCTACAGAAGTGAAACCATTATTCCTACGCAGACAGGAGACAACTGGGTAATTCACGTGTGCATCACCCCCAAAGAACGCAATGCTGTGGGCAACTTGAGATTTTGTGCAGATAATTCGTACTAATTATCCCCCACTTGTTGCATTCACTAAACAAACCGCCCCTGTTCTTATCATCTGCTGCTGTTTTGGTGATGAGTTCTGATTGCTGATGTTTATGGGGACAGTGTTGAAAAATGTTCCATATTGTCTCGGTGACCGCTTTGCAGAAAGCCTATGTTCTGCCCACAAAAATGCCTCTGAGCTTTCAGTGGCCTGCTACTTCAATACCCCACCCTCTTTCCTGTGCAGCATCTCTGTCTCAGGCTTGCTGCAGTGCTCCAGTGAAGCTCAATGCAAGCTGGAAGAAGCAGCACCTTGTTTTCCGTCCAGGAACCCTACAGCCTTCTGGACTCAATATCGGGTTCAATAGTTTTAGGGCCTGAGCACCTTCGCACAAGGTAGATAGGATAGTGAAAACGATGTTTGAAATGCTTTCCTTTATTGGTCAGAGGATGGAGTACAGGATTTGGGAGGTCATGTTGCGGCTGGACTGGACATTGGTTCGGCCACTTTTGGAATATTGCGTGCAATTCTGGTCTCCTTCCTATCAGAAGGATGTTGCGAAACTTGAAAGGGTTCAGAAAAGATTTACAAGGAGGGTTGAGGGTTGAAGGATTTGAGCTATAGAAAGAGGTTGAAAAGTCTGGGGCTGTTTTCCCTGGAGCTTCGGACGCTGAGGGGTGACCATATAGAGATTTATAAAATCATGAGGGGCATGGATAGGGTAAATAGGCAAAATTTTTCCCCGGGTTGGGGGAGTCTAGAACTAGAGGGCACAGGTTAAGGGTGAGAGGGGAAAGATATAAAAGAGACCTAAGGGGCAACTTTTTCATGCAGAGGGTGGTATGTGTATGGAATGAGCTGCCAGAGAAAGTGGTGAAGGCTGGTACAATTGCAACATTCAAAAGGCATCTGGATGGGTATATGAATAGGAAGGGTTTGGAGGGATATGGGCCAGGTGCTGGCAGGTGGGATTGGGCTGGGATATCTGGTTGGCATGGATGAGTTGGACCAAAGGATCTGTTTCTGTACTGTACATCTCTATGACTCTATGACGCTATGTCTGTACCCTAACCCCTACACAGCAGACCCTTGCCATTACATGGTCTGCTACCACTAAGACCACATTGTCAAACATGCATGGTCCTCATAAGCAGTTATTCATTCTCTCAGGCTTACCTTTACCCATTCTGCCCAATTGTTTTCTCTCTCTCTCTCTCTCTCTCTCTCTTTCTCTCTCTCTGGGCTCCATCTCCACTTATTTTTTATTCCTTTTCCTCCTCCATCCCATCTTCAGCCTATGTCCCAATCTTTTCCCAGCTACAATCAGTTCTGAAGGAGGGTCAGTGGACCTGCAACATTAACTCTCTCCACAGATTCTACCAGACCTGCTGAGTTTTTCCAGCGCTTTCTGATTTTGTTTATGGATAGACCTTGTTTACTTTGATGTTTGCTGTGTTTGTAAGCAGCCGTAGACCCTGCCTCTAATTCCGGGATTGGCACAATGGTGTCAACTGATACTGCTTACATTGTCTGTTCATTGCTAAAGTTCCATAGTTTCAGCTACAGGCAGAATATCCTGCAAAGAACAGACGGGAAACTGGTGTCAGTGTCAAGTAATGGGAAGTGATTGCTTGAATAAAGATACTCAACGGGATGTAAAATAAAGTCCCTTGCATGACAAAATAAAATAAATTTATTTTATTTCTCTTTGCAGCTCTCTCTCCCGGGTAATAAAGAAACCGTTTTTGTAATTAATTCGTAGGATGCAGCCAGGATTTCTTATCAATCCCCGGTTTCTCTTGAGGAAATGTGGGTGAGCTGCCTTCCTGAACTGCTGCAGTCTTTTTGGTGTAGGTTCACTTGGTGAAGGCATTCTCTGACCCCCACTCCTCGACATTGGGGAGACTTGACGTCTCCTCACAGAGTGCTTCAGGGAGCATCTCCGGGACACCTGCACCAATCAATCCCACAACATTTCAACTCCCCCTCCTACTCTGCGGAGGACATGCAGGTCCTGGGCCTCCTCCACCGCTGCTCCCTCACCACCCAACGCCTGGAGGAAGAACGCCTCATCTTCTGCCTCAGAACACTTCAACCCCAGGGCATCAATGTGGACTTCACCGGTTTCCTCATTTCCCCTCCCCCCACATTACCTCAGTTCCAACCTTCCAGGTTAGCACTGCTACCTAACAGCACCATGGACCTGGGTTTGATTCCAGCCTCGAGTGACTGTCTGTAGTGAGTTTGCACATTCTCCCTGTGTCTGTGTGGATTTCCTCCCATAGTCCAAAGATGTGTAGGCTAGGTGGATTGGCCATGGGAAATGCCAGGTTATAGAGGTGTTTGGGTGAGATGTTCTTTGAGAGTTACTATGGATAAAATGGCCTGCTCTAAAACAGTAGGGACTCAATGATTCAATGTTGTTGTAGGTCTGGAGTCAGGTGTAAGAATGACAGATTTCCTTTTCTCAAAGCAAAGGTTTTCCACAACAATCAACAATGGCTTCATGGTCATCATTAGACACTGAATTCCAGATTATTTATTGAATTCAAATTCCACTATCTGCCGTGGTGGGATTTGAATCCATGTCCCCAGAACATTGGCTGAATTTCTGGATTAATAATCCAATGATAAGCTCACTTGCCCCTGTGAAGCAAAAATTTGGAATTAAGAGTCAAATGATGACAGTGTGTTGATTGACGGAAAGACCATCTGGTTCACTGATGGCCCTTAAAAAGGGAAATCTGACATCCTTACCTGGTCTGGCCTACACGTGACTCCAGACCCACGGCAAAATGGTTGACTCATTAACTACCTTTTGGGAAAAGGAATGGGCAATAAATGCTGGCCTAGCCAGAAGTGCTGTCATCCTGTGAATATTTTTTTTAAATGTGTCAATGATGACATCACTGCTCACTTCCTGTGACTTGTGCAGTCAATGCCTAGTCAGGGCATGCCCAATGACTACACGGCCTGTGGTATGTTAGTTCAATGTTCATTGTCACAAGAGTGAATGCGTTCTTCTGAAGTCATTATTTGATCTATTGATTTGTACAACATCTCCAATAATAGCCTCCCGGTATTTTTATTTGTTAGTCTGCCCCAATTGTTCCAAAGAGGATTGTGTTGAGCTGCCTTCCTATTGTGCAGTACATGTGTACCCACCATGTTGTCAGGGAAGGAGTTCCAGGATTTTGAACTCGCGACACTGAATATATTCACAAGTCAGTGTGGTGTGTGACTTGGAGGGGAACTTGCAGGTGGTGTATCTACTGCCCTTGTTCTTCTAGGTGTTGGAGCTTGTAGGTATGGAAGGTATTTTCATATTAGAATACAACAGCAAAGATACACTGCTGAGACTCTATAAGGCTCTGATCAGACTGCTTTTAGAATATTGTGAATAATTTTGGGTCTCGTATCTATGGAAGGATGTGCTGGCCTTCAGAGGAGATTTACAAGAATGATCCCAGGGATGAAGTTAAAAATTACACAACACCAGGTTATAATGCAACAGGTTTATTTGGAAGCCCTAGCTTTCGGAGCGTTGCTTACTTCCAAGATAAAGGAGCGGTACTCCGAAAGCTAGGGCTTCCAAATAAACCTGTTGGATTATAACCTGGTGTTGTGTGACTTTTAACTTTGTACACCCAGTCCAACACCAGCGTCTCCAAATCATGACTCCCAGGGATGAAGGGCTTGTAATGTGAGGAACAGTTGAGGGCTCTGGATTGGACTCAATGGAATTTGCAAGGCTGGGTGGGGGTGGGGGGATCTCATTGAAACTGAAGGAATACTGAGAGGCCTGGATCGATTGGACATGGAGAAAATGTTTCCAGTAATGGGCAGGACTAGAACCTGAGGGCACAGCCTCAGAGTGAAGGGATGATCCTTTAGAACTGAGCTAAGGCGACATTTCTTCAGCCAGAGGGTGGTGAATCTGTGGAACTCATTGCCGCAGAGAGCTGTGGAACCCAAATCATTAAGTGTATTTAAGGCAAAGATAGTTTGGTTATTGATTATTAAGGGGGATCAAAGTTTATGGGGAAAAGAGAATGAAGTTGAGAAATGTATCAGCCATGATCAAATGGTGGAGCAGACTCATTGGGTTAAATGACCAACCCTTCTCCTACATCTTATGATCTAACGGTTTTACCATTAATGACAACTAGCATCATGCATAGTGTGGATGCTACGCTCTGTTCTCACAGTGTGCCGAAGCTGCAGGTAGTGAATGGCTGAAATGGTGAATGGAATACAGCTCATGTTGCTTTGCCCTGGATGGCACCAGATTCTTAACAGGAACGAGTGACAGAACATTGCTAGAAATATTCCGCAGAGTGTGGGATGATCTATCAATATGGCTGGTCCAGTTCAGTTTCTGGTCAATGCATACTTCCAAGATATTGACAGAGGGGGACTCAGTGATGGTAATGCCATTGAATGTCATGGCTAGATTCTCTCTTATTGGAAACAGTCCTCCCCGGCACTTGTGTGGTGCAAATGTTGCTTTCCACTTACTAGCCCAGGCCCGAATATTTTTAGGAGGAGACTTGAGCTAAGTCAAGGAGGGACATGATTTAGGAGAATTGAAACACTGACATGGGGAAGGAGCCTCAATGATGAGCTTGTGAGGAGAATCCATTGCATTTGGGCTGAAGTCTTTATTATTATAGTGAGGACACATTTTGGGCCCTTAATGATCTGTGTAGTGGCCACGACAGTAGAATTGAAGTGTAAGGTAAGGAATTGTTTCATTGATGGTGGAACAGGCTTGATAGGCCCTTTGGCCTATTCCTAATCCTACTTCTTACATCCTTTTACCAGGAATATGTTAGCAGGGTCATGATGAACCTTTGGAGAAATAAGAGAGGACATAGAACAACCATAACCATGGAACACCATTGATAGAATATCAGACAAGGCGTGACAGAGAGAGTGGGCAAAGAGTTGGCCACCAATCCAGTGATAAGCATTTTTTGATATCTGGTTTGAGCTCTTCAGTTCTTAATACAAGCTTGGGCTCATCTTCTTTGTAACTATTAAACTATGTTTACTATTACACTGAAGATAATAGTAAGGCTACAGAGTAATGAGGTCCATGCTGTACAAGGTCCAATTTCTTAGCAGACATGAACTGAGATCACAGTGGATTCACAGCTAATATCAGAGCCTCATCTACAAATTCATTAACACTGTCTTTACAATAAGTTTCATCTTATAATCTGTCCACTGTGGCTAACTGATCTGTGAGCATACTCCAGATGGATGTGGCCTTTAGTCAGATGCTATATATTGTACCTAGCAAAGGATTCAGATCACGTAAAGATTTTAAACTCTTCCCATCATGACAAATAAACAGCGTTCTTATCTGTCCTTCAAAAGTGTTGGTACCTTTTCCATTAAGTTGCAACATCCACAGTCACTGAAAGTAGGTGCAGTGAGCAGTGGAAAAGGCAGATAATATGTTGGCCTTCACAGTGAGAGGATTCGAGTGCAGGAGCATGAATGTCTTGTTGCAATTGTCTCGGACCTTGGTGAGACAACACCTGGCGCAGTTTTGGTCTCCTTATCTGAGGGAAGACGTTCTGGCAATGGAGGGAGCGCAACAAAGGTTTATGAGACTGATGTATGAAGGGAGACTTGATAGCTGAGGACTATATTCATCGGAGTTTAGAAGAATGGAGAGGAGCTCATAGAAACCTATAAAATCCCAACAGGACGAGACACGGTAAATGTAGGAAGGATGTTTCTAGTGACTGGGGAACCAGAGATCACAGTCTAAGGGTATGGGGTAAGTCATTTAGAACTGAGAGGAGGAGAACTTTCTTCACCCAGAGAATAGTGGAATTGTCCACCACAGAATGCATTGTGGCCAAAACATTGAATGTTTTAAAGAAGAAGTTTAATGTGGTTCTGAGGGCTAAAGGGATCAAATGATATGAAGTTTTGTGTACAGTTATGGGCTCCATATCTCAGGAAGGATGTACTGACCCTGGATTGTGTTCAGAGGAGGTTCATGAGAATGGTCCTAGGAATGAAGAGCTTAACATGTCAGGAACGTTTGAGAACTTTGGATCCACACTTGATAGAACTTAGAAGGATGAGGGGAGATCTAATAGAAACTTACAGCATACTGAATGGCCTGGACAGAGTAGATGTTGGGAAAATGTTTCCATTGCTAGGAGAGATTAGGACCTGAGGACACAGCCTTAGAATAAAGAGAAGACCTTTTAAATGGAGATAAGGACTTCTTCAGCCAGAGAATGGTGAATCTGTGGAATTCATTGCCGCAGAAGGCTGTGGAGGCCCGGTCATTAAGTGCATTTAAGCCGAAGATAGATAGGTTCCTGAGTATCAAGGGGATCAAGGATTACGGCGAGAAAGCAGGAGAATGGGGTTGGGAAATTCATCCACCATGATTAAATGGCAGAGCAGACTCAATGGGCTGAATGGCCTAATTTCTGCTCCTATGTCTTATGGTCTTATGGTTTGGGGGGAAACGGGAACAGGGTTTTGAATTGGATGATCAGTCATGAACATACTGAGTGGTGGAGCATGCTAGTAGGGTCAAACGGCCTCTTCCTGCTCCTATGTTTCTACCACACCCAGCCCTTAGATCAGCCATTATGAGGTCAGTGGTACAGTGGCTCAGTGGTTTGCACTGCTGCCTCACAGCGCCAGGGACCCCAGTTTGATTCCAGCTTTGGGCAACTGCCTGTGTGGTGTTTGTACCATGGGTTTGGTCTGATTTGCTTCCCACAGTCTAAAGATGTGCAGGTCAGGTAGACTGGTCATGTTAAATTGTCCTTAATGTGGTGGATTAACGATAGGAAATGTGGAGGTGCTGTGGGTGGGATGCTCTTTGGAGGGTCAGTGTTGACTCAACAGGCTGAATGGCTTGCTCCCACTCTGTAAGGATTCTATGACATGTTTGAATTTACCAATAAGATTAATTAGCCCTGCTGGGTACAGGTTTCTTAATTGTGTGAATCAAGTCCCACCCATTTCCTTCTGCCAGAAAGAATGGGATCTATCAAAAGTGGGAGCAGAATTTCTCCAGCTGAGTCCATCCAGCCTCTTTAAAGATTAGAGAGTCTTCAATTCCATCCAAATCTGGTCCACAATGTGTTCAGCAAGAACATTCAGAAAAAAAAGAAACATTCGTTGCAAATATTTATTAAAGGAAACCCCTTAAGTCGCATTAACTGGACAGTATAGTATCAGTCACACTATTTATAAAGACCATTCTTCACTTCAGGTTAATTCATATTTCTCAAATTGGATTCAACTTTAAAGGATCTGTTTTTCCACAATTATTATCGAAGACTTGTGATGCATTAAATCCTTTTCCCTGACTCAAATAGATCGGGATTTTTCACTGAATTGAACAGGTCAAAGAATCACTCAGCATGGAAACAGATCCTTTGGTCCACCCAGTCCACGCCAAACATAATCCCAAACTAAAGTTGTCCCACCTGCCTGCTCCTGGCTCATATCCCTCCAAACCTTCCCTATTCATGTGCTTACTTAAGTGTCTTTTAAACGTTGTAACTGTGATCACATCCACCACTTGCTCTGGTAGTTTCATTCCACACGTGAACCACCTTCTGTGATGTCTTTTTTTTTTACATCTTTCTCCTCTCACCTTTATAATGTGCCCCCTAATCTTGGAATCCTCCACCTCGGGGAAAAGACACCCATCATTAACCCTATCTATACTCCTCATGATTTTATAAACCTCTATAAGGTCACCCCTCTAGATCTTAGAGAAATTTGTTGAAAATTGGGAAAACTGACACAAAGGATGATATAAATTCAAGTGTTCGAAGTTTGTGCGAAGATTTGTAGCTCGGGTGCTCGTTGTTGTGGTTCTGTTCGCCGAGCTGGAAGTTTTTGTTGCAAACGTTTCGTCCCCTGGCTAGGCGACATCATCAGTGCTTGTGATCCTCCTGCGAAGCGCTTCTTTGATGTTTCCTCCGGTGTTTATAGTGGTCTGTCCCTGCCGCTTCCGGTTGTCAGTTTCAGCTGTCCGCTGTAGTGGTTGGTATATTGGGTCCAGGTCTATGTGTTTGTTGATGGAGTTTGTGGATGAATGCCATGCCTCTAGGAATTCCCTGGCTGTTCTGGAGAACCACAACAATAAATTCAAGTGGCTGAACATGTTCAGCACCCATTGGGTTATTACATTTTTGTTTGGATACTTTAAAAAGCATCAGGATATGGAAAAGTGTGAAGTGATTCACTTTGGAATGTGGAATTTGAATGCAGAATGCAGGGTTAAAGGCAGGATTCTTGGCAGTGTGGAGGAACCGAGGGATCTGGGTGTGCAGGTATATAGATCCCTCAAAGTTGCCACCCAAGTTGATAGGGTTGTTAAGAAGGCATATGGTGTGTTGGCTTTCATTAGCTGGACGATTGAGTTTAAGAACCGTGAGATTCTGTAGAGCCCTGTTTAGATCACACTTGGAATATTGTGTTCAATTCTGGCCGTCTCATTATTGGAAGGATGTAGAAGCTTTAAGATGCAGAGGAGATTTACCTGGATGTTGCCTGGGCTGGACATGTTATGAAGAAAGGTTGAGAGAGCTAGGGCTTTTCTCATTGGAGCAAAGAAGGATGAGAGGTGACTTGATAGAGGTGTACAAGATATTGAGAGGCATAGATAGAGTAGCGAGCCAAGAACTATTTCCCAGGGTGGAAGTGTCTATCACAAGGGGTAGTAATTTTAAGATAAATGGAGGAAGGTTAGGGGAGATGTCAGAGGTAGGTTCTTTACACAGAGAGTGGTGGATGTGTGGAATGCATTGCCAGCAGTGGTAGTAGAGTCAGAATACATTGGGGACATATCGATAGGCACATGGAAGATAGTACAATGAAGGGTATGTAGTTTAGTTTGATCTTAGAATAGGATAAAAGGTCGGCACAACATCGAGGGCTGAAGTGCCTATACTGTGCTGTATTCTTCCATGTTCTATGTTCTATGAATTGTTCACTTGCGAAAGAGATGCCTGGGGTGGTCCTTACCACCAGTCATACATCAGAAAGGAATCAACATCTGTCAATGAGGCAGGGATTAAAATAGGTCAAAGGGCCACTCTGAGTTTCTCTGCAGTATTCCTGTAATCAGTTCATGTAAATTTGAATAACTTAAATGGGAAGAGTTAAAGGAACAAAATAATCTTTGACTGAGTGTCATTAATTCTGGTTGTTTGTGGATTATTGTGTATTGTTGATTTACTGTATGATCCATGTGTTAGCATGAACCAAATTGAATATTATAATATACCACATACCATTTTAAACAATGTCTTGATCAGCCAATTACTAATTCTGATGAAATTTCTAATGGTCTCCTGTTCCTTGTGTAAAAATTGTCAGATCTTCGAACACATTTTTTTGAGCAATTCACACACTTGATAGCTCCCTCAGGATTTCTGAAACGGACAAAACGCTCAGAAAAAAATGGCGTCAATTCCCGTTGTAATCTTTGTGACCTACTTTACAGTGAATTTGTTGCAATGTTGCCAGTGTTAGTGTACCTAATGATGAGTGGAAGTCTTGAACCATTTGATCGTTCATGGACATGATGGGTCAAATGGCCTCCCTCTGTGCTACAGTGACACTGCAACCCTCCTTCTTGCTCTTTGAGGTGGCGATAAAGAGGAATACAACAGGTAGGGGAGAGATGGGACTTCATTGGGGCTTGGGGAAGTTGGAGGTATTTTCTATCTCCATCCAAGAGGAATAACTGTCACAAAGGTCTTTGAATTTATTCTGGGTTTTAAGGTCATTCCAGAATTAAGTCCAGACTAATGACTTCAATGTAGTTTTTTATGCAGGAATTAAAGCAATGCTTACAACACCATCCTGGATAAATTTTGCTCTTGCAATCTCAACTAAGCTACACTAAACCTTTTATTATCCAGCATCGATAGGACCAGGAGTGTACCACTTAATCAAATTTCTGGATAATCAGAGATCCACATAGTCAATGTGAACACACACACAAAGTAATAGAAACATAATGTAAGGGTAAGCACATCACTGCTATACTTTATTGATAATATAAATCACTTAAGTAAGAATGTAACTTTACCTTAAATCAAACTTACCAGCAGAGAACTTTCTCACTTGAACGTGCAACAAGAGTACTCGGATAGCGAGTAGATTGCGGATAGCAGTGATTGTCTGAGAAGTAATTGAGGCAAAATTGAATCAACTGTATGGGTGGCACGGTGGCACAGCAGTTAGCACTGCTGCCTCACAGCGCCAGAAACCTGGGTTCAATTCCCACCTCAGGTGACTCTCTGTGTGGAGTTTGTATATTCTCCCTGTGTCTGCGTGGGTTTCCTCCCACAATCCAAAAATGTGCAGGTTAGGTGAATTGGCCATGCTAAATTGCCCGTAGTGTTAGGTGAAGGGGTAAATGTAGGTTGGGTTGTGGGTCAGTGTGGACTTGTTGGGCCAACGGGCCTGTTTCTACACTGCAAGTAATCTAAACTGTTGATATTTCCTGGGGCCATTCAATTGAACAACAAGTATATTTACGTTGAGGTAAATAAATTTTTTAAAAAACTATAATAATTGGACAGAATAATACAGTACGATTCACAGTATTTCAGATATATAATTTTTGTCAGCTTATCGAGAGTGCTGGTTCATTAGGTGCTGGTTAAAATGAAGTTTACCGTATTTAGTTAATGGCAACATCATCAACCACTCAATGCTAAGTTCTCCAGATACAGTAACTCAAATCCAGTTCTGTCAGGACTGAGGCTGACTAGAATTTTGGATATTGTGCGATCTTGGGCAGTTTCAGATTCAGCTGAGGCATTTGGAGTATTGTGCACGGTTTTGTGAGCCATATCTCAGGAAGGATGTACTGGCCCTGGCGCGTGTTCAGAGGATGTTCACAAGAATGGCCCAGGAATGAAAAGCTTAACATATGAGGAATGTTTGAAGAATCTGGATCTATACTCAATGGAGCTTAGAAGGATAAGAGGGGATCTGACAGAAACTTACAGAATACTGAATGACCTAGACAGAGTAGATTTTGGGAAGATATTTCTATTGGTAGGAGAGTTTGGGACCTGAGGGCATAGCTTTAGAATAAAGGGGAAGGCTTTTTAGATGGAAATAAGGAGAAACTTCTTCAGCCAAAGACAGGTGAATCTATGGAATTCACTGCCACAGAAAGTTGCAGAAACCAGATCATTGAAAATATTTAAGACAGCGATAGATAGGTTAATGATTGTCAAGGGATCAAGGGTTACGGGGAGAAAGCGGGAGAATGGGGTTGAGAAACTTATCAGCCTTGATTGAATGGCAGAGCAGACTCAATGGGCTGAATGGCCTAATTTCTACTCCTATGTCTTATGGTCTTAGGCCATGGACTGTTTAGGCCACACCAAGTCAGTTGGCGTCAAGAGTCACTTGGGGGCCAGGACACAATGGTGTGTAAAATTAATAAATCTACACCGCACTAATACAGTACCTATCCAAACCGTAGTGGTAAGTTATCTTTCTTAAATTTTACTTGGTTAGTAATGATGTAAGTATGACTGTAAGCATGTCCAGTGTTCAAGCTCCACTGGTTTTTAGATAGCCAGCTTGAGGTACTGCACTTATACGGCAGGAGAGAGTTATGCCATAACCTTCTAAATGGGACCACTCATGGACAGTAGAATCTTGCAAATAACTCAGCCTTATGACAGAATGATAACATTCCCACCAGATGATTGGTTGTTTGGCTTCAGGAATATTTTATGAATTTATGTTTAAAGTACTTGTTATTCTGCGTAACAGCTTTGCAAATCAATTATACATTCTTCATTTAAAGGGGTGTGTCCTGACAAAGTTAAGTTCTGACATTGAACCCTCTTGGTCTGCCCAAATGTTAGTGATCTTCAAAAAATCATGGGTGGTGCAAAACATTTTCGGGGGTGAACGCATAGGCTGAAGAGGGGAGCAGAGTCGGACATGGCTTGAAAATACAGACACTGCAAATATCCCAAAATTGCTCCCGGCCATCTTAATGGAGGCAGGATTGGGATCAGCAGCTGCAACCTCCCTTGTGACAGAATCCATACAGTGCAGAAGAAGGCCATTCAGCCCATCAAGTCTGCACTGACACTCCAAAGAGCATGGCACCTAGATCCATCCCTCATCTCTGCATTTCCCATGGCTAACCCATTCCTGGACACAATGGGGGCAATTTAGCATGGCCGATCCACCCAACTTACTCATCTTTGGTCCGTGGGAGGAAACCCATGCAGTAACAGGGAGAACGTGCTAACTCCACGCAAACAGACAGCCGCCTGAAGGTGGAATTGAACCCAGGTCCCTAGCCCAATGAGGCAGCAGTTGCTAACCACTGTGCTGCCCCACTCAGTTTTGCTCCTTAAAAAGTTTTTTACAAACAAGTAAAGGAGGTCAAATGGGATTTTCCAATCAGGCCTTAAGTGTCTTTGCCTGTGCAGGGGCTAGTTATGCCCAGAAGCAGACATCAAGCAGTAAGCCAGACAGACAGCTCTCCAGGCAAGCGTGTCTTATATAGGGGCCCTTCACCTACGTTCCCCCCTCTCTTGGACCCAAATGGTGAAGCCCTGCCTCCAGGAACATTCATTTTAACTGACATTGCAAAAAAGGTGTTGGTGAGATGGTGCCTTCATTCTCTCTGACACTTACCTGCCATCAGAACCTGCTGTTCCTCTCAATCTGGAAGGCTTCTGAACAGCCCTACAGCTTTCTGAGACCACCTACCACATCTTATTGACCTGAGAACCCATCTGCAAACTAACTAAGAGTGATTTACCATCTAAATGTTATTTACCATCACCGTCATTATAGGATACTGGGCTAGAGGTGTCTGAGGTAGCTTGTACCCATCAATCCTTCCCTCTCTGTCCAGTATCTGGAACCTGTCTAATTATTAGTGGTAGAGGATACACTATGAAATAGAAGAGGCTTCTAGTCAATAAGTCAATTAGGGGCAGCCCGATGGCTCAGTGGTTAGCACTGTTGCCTCACAGCACCAGGGTCCCAGCTTCAATTCTAACCTTGAATGACTGTCTGTGTGGAGTTTGCACATTCTCCGTATGTCTGTGTGGGTTTCCTCCCACAGTTCAAAGGTGTGTGGGTCAGGTGAACTGACCATGCTAAATTGCCTATAATGTTATGTGCATTAGTTGGAGGGAAATGGGTCTGGGTGGGTTGCACTTCAGATGGTAGATGTGGATTGGTTGGTTGGGCCGAAGGGCCTGTTTCCACACTGTAGGGAATCTAATGTAATCAGATGGCCTGCTTTGTGATAGCAATAAGTACAACTGAAGGGCAGTCAGTTTGCTGGAGTGCCAAGCAGTGTGATGCCATGAAATCATGGTGACTATTTTTTAATTCATTCATGGGATGAGAGCAGCACTGGCTGGGCCAGCATTTATTACCCATCCCAAATTGTCCAAAGGGCAGTTAAGAGTCAACCACATTGCTGTGAGTCACATGTTGGCCAGACCAGGTAAAGATGGCAATTTTCTTCCCAAAAGGGCATCAGTGAACCAGGTGGGTTTTTCCAACAATCAATTCACAGTCATCATTAGACTCTTAATTCCAAATTTTACTGAGTTCAAATTACACCATCTGCCATGGTTGGATTCAAACCCAGGACCTCCAAAAATTATTCCTGATGAAGAGCTCCAGCCCGAAATGTCAATTTTCCTGCTCCTCAGATGCTACTTGACCTGCTGTGCTTTTCCAGCAACACACTCTCAACTCTGATCTCCAGCGTCTGCAGACCTCACTGTCTCCTAGTTGAATTCAATCTCACTGCGAAGCCTCTTCCAAGGATGCCTACCTTCAAGAAGTTCTCCTTCTCTCTCTACAAAGATCTCAGTGAGTCCCTCTCTCATTGTACTCCCCAAGTCCTCTCCTCTGCCCTGAAGCATTCCTGATGAAGGGCTCCAGCCCGAAACATCGATTTTCCTGATCCTTGGTTGCTGCCTGACCTGCTGCGCTTTTTCAGCAACACACTCTCATCTCTGGATTAACACTCTAGCAGTAATACCACTAGGGCATTACCTTTACCGTGACAGAGTGGCCCTTTCCTCCTAATGAGGGAGGGTGGGTGGAGGGCAGTGGTGTTGGGGAGGGAGTGGGGGGGGGGGGGTGTTGGGGGATGGGAAACAGTCTCGCCAGCTGCTTCCCCCCCAAAATGCAAAGATTCACCTCATGCCATGCACTATTGGCAACACTACTGTCAACATTGAGTGGAGTAGGAAAATAGGGGGTCTTTGCTTAAACAATATAAGGCACTAGTCAAACCATAGCTGTATTGCTCTGGATAGTTCTGCACACTTTATATACTTGCATTGGACACCATCAAGCGAATGTTCACTCGTATGGAGGGACTGTCTTATGAGCCGTGGTTGAATAGATTGGGCCTGTGTTCATTGAACCTTAGAAGAATGACCGTCGACCTTATTGAAATGTATAAGTTGCATAGGGCACTAAAATGCCCTAAAAATGGAGGAAAATTGTGTCCTCTTTTGGGAGAGCTGAGGATCAGAGGGAATAATCTCAAAATAAAGGGTTGTCCATTTAAGACAGAGATGAGGAGGAATTTCATTCCTCAGGGGTGTTTGAACGTGTGAAATTCTTTACTGCAGAAGGCTGGGTGATTCAGTACACTTAAGGCTGAAGTCGATTTTTAATCAATTAAGGAATCAAGGGTTACGGGAAAAAAAAACAGGGAAAATGGGGTTGAGGATAATCCGATCAGCCGTGATCTCGTTGAATGACGGAGCAGATTCAATTGGCTGAATGGCCTACATCTTCTGGCCTTACGTTTGCCCATGTAATTCTCCCATCGCATTAACCTGGAGTTGAACACCTTGGTTAGGATGGTGGAAAAACATTTTTAAAAAAGCATGTTAATGCAGTTGTGTGTGCTTCAAGCCAATGACTAAAGCAGTGACTAAATATTAGTCTCTGTGATAATATTGGTCTCTGCAGCAGCTCGATAATGACTGTACTTTGCTAAGTCACAAAAGATAATGCAATGACTAAACAGCCATCAGCTATGATTTTCATTTATCTTGATAGCACAAGGGCTGTTTTTACTTGAGAGGATCTTTCCACCGCTCGTTTGCATTTATTGTAATTATCTGCAGATAATTAGCGCGCGATGCTTACTATTAAACAAACAACACAATTAGGGCCTTGTGTGGACTGGATAAATGGACTCGAAATCAGCAGAGTCACCCAGGTCCTGAAGTTGACTCATGCATCAAAGTAGGCTGGGCTATGCTGGGCTCTCTTGTAGCTGACAAACATGAGAGCAACACAATTAGTTTCGTAATTGGGACCTGGCTTCTTTCAAAGGATGGCATTGAAATGTGGCTGTTACCATGGTAACAGAACACCGAGACCTTGCTGCAAAGAGGTGGCACAAATGAAGCAGATCGGACTTCCCATTTCTTTTTTTTTTACTGATATTATGGTTCCCAAGGTGCACTCAATCACGAATATATAGGTGCCTCGGTTCATGTTGTCTGGACAATCTCTACCCATGTATCATGTGCGAAAGAAGGGCCCATTTTGGGGGTGACACAGTGTCCCAGTGTTTGGCACGGCCGCCTCGTAGCACCAGACACCCAGGTTCAATTCCACCCACTTGATGACTGTCTGTGTGGAGTTTGCACATTCCCCCTGTGTGTGTGTGTGTTTCCTCCAGGTGCTCTGGCTTTCCTCCCAAGGTCCAAAGATGTGCAGGTTAGGGTGGATTGGCCATGCTAAATGGTCCAATAGTATCCAGGGATGTGCAGGTTAGATGTCTAACTATCTGATGAGGGAGTAGCACTCCGACAGCATGTACTTCCTCATAAACCTGTTGGACTTTAACCTGGTGTTGTGTGATTTTTAACTTTGTCCACCCCAGTCCAACACTGGCACCTTCATATCTAGGTTAGGTGTGTTAGACATGGGAAATGTAGGGTTACAGGATTAAGGTAGGGGATGAATCTGAGCTGGATGCTCTTCGGAGGGTTGGTATGGACCCATTGGGCTGAATGGCCTGTTTCAACACTATAGGGCCGGAGTGCTCCTTCTAACATGGCCTCTGTTAGAACTGTTCTACGGTAACTGGCTGGATGAGGAGGTTACTGTTGCCATATTGTAACAAGTGAACCTGCAATCAGTAACACACATTTTCTGAAAGACATAACCCCGGCTCCATCACATGACATTGTGCGACCGCTTCTGAACCTGTGAAACACTTCTTGAAGGTGGAGGATATATTGATTAAAAACTCTAAAAGCGCAAATAATTTTTGTGCAGACGCAATCTTCCATGATCTATGAACAGCATCCTCATAGCATCATTACGCATGAGTTAGCAGGTTGTTTTAACATTTGTGTCCATGATACAAACCGCTATATCGAGAGGCTGAGTAGTTGCCAACAAATAGAATGCAGATTGTAGTCAAAGGCTGTAAGTGACATTGACAAGAGGTCAAAGACAAGAGTTTAAGCAGCAGTTGAGCTTTTGTACAGCCATAGTGTTTTGACAACATTGAAACAGGCCCTTTGGCCCATCAAGTCCACGCATCAGCACCTTGAGAGGTAACTTTTTCATGCAGAGGGTGGTGCATGTATGGAATGAGTTGCCAGAAGAGGTGGTGGAGGCTGGTACAATTACAACATATAAAAGACATATGGATGGGTACGTGAATTGGAAGGGTTTAGAGGGAGATGGGCCCAATGTTGGCAAATGGGACTAGGTCAGACTAGGATTCTTGGTCGACGTGGACGAGTTGGACCGAAGGGTCTGTTTCTGTATTGTATGACTCTGTCACACTTAGCCCGTCGCCTTGTATGTTGTGAAATTTGAATGGAACACAATAAATTTTGAACTCGGGCAAATGACCAGATCATGGATGGTTTGATTTGTACATGTATATAGAAGGGAAATGTCTTCCTCAATCTGACACTTAATCCTACATATCACAAAGGAAGATATTTAACATATGCCCATCAAAACATCTCCACAGTATCAATGTACATTTGTGCGACGCCTTTAATGCAAAGCTTCTTCACTTCCAATGTATCTTGGTGTCCACTCTGTAAACTTACATCAAATTAAACTTGGTTGCTTCATGAATGAGTTTTGAAGTAAACTCCCAAAACTGTATCAATAAAAATGGTATGAGTTCAACAACAACAACTTATGTTCACAAAGCACCTTAGGCTCAATGAAATGTCCCACAACACTTCACAAGAGCATCATAAAATTGATTATTGAACTAAGCTACATAAGAAGATATTAGGTCAGGTGACCAAAATCTTGTTTAAAGATGTCTTTAAGGAGCGTCTTAAAAGAGTAAGTTGAGGTAGAAAGGTGGTGAGATGAAGAGAGAATATTCCAGAGCTTAAGCCCAAGGCACTCTTACTGCTGGTGGATAAATCCAATGAGGATTTCTCAATTAGAGGAATATCAATATCTTGGAGGGTAATGAGACTGAGGAGTGATTGCAGATAAAGGGGAGGGTGAAGTAATAGAGGAATGTGAAAATCTGGAAAGGAATTGTGAAATCAGGACCTTATTTATGAAAGCATCACTGTAGGCCAGTGAACGTAGAGGTGACAGAGGATAACTTGCTTTTCATTAAAACACAAGCAGGAGGCTGGAGGAACATAACAAGCCAGGCAACATCAGGAGGTGGAGAAGTTGACGTTTCAGATGTAACCCTTCTTCAGCACTTGCTGTGTTCTTCCAGCCTCCTGCTTGTCTACCTTGGGTTCCAGCATCTGGAGTTTTTTTGTCTCTTTTGTTAAGACAGAGCCCGCAGAGTTTTGGATAACCTCAAATTATTTTACTTTTTGCTTTAAAATTGCAAGGCAAGAAGCAACCAGAGAGAATTCCTTAGCACTGCTTCCATAGTACACCATACTGATTCAATAACTTAAATCAAGATTGTTACCCAAGGCTTTTGTAGCCATTCTCATGAAAGGAATGCTGCTCATAATTTATATTCCAACAATCTTCTGGCCTTGCATGGAAGCAACAGTAAGTTGTAGTAAATCCTTATAATTAGCTTTCTCCCTTTATAATAGTTAGGATTATGTAATAATTCAAAAGATTATAGCTCCCCAAGGTCTGGTCGGACTTAGTTAAACCTGATATAAATGAAATCACTGCAGCAATTTCTCTTCATCTTTTACTGTCTGTATTAGCTCCGGACTGTCGATTCTGATGTCAACATGATGCTCAATGGAAATGCCAACACTGTAATCATTCAAGAAACCAATAAAGTGATAAGGGGGCTGTAGCTTTCTGTGGATGGACCCTTGTCATTGTGAGCTCACCAGTGAGCTGTTTCTGTGAAAGGTTTGAAATCAGAGTGAAAGAACATTCAGTTGACTGTGAGCATTGTCCATTTCAACTTCTCAAACTTTGGATCGAAATTGGACGAACCAAGGCAAATGTTTTAACGGTTCATCCAAAGTGCTCCGGTGAGATGGCTAAAGTAAATTCATCAAAAATTTCTGAATGGCCATGATAGATGTCAGATAAAACTGAACTTATGTGGCATGGTGGTTCAGTGGTTAGCACTGCTGCTTCACAGTACCAGGGATGTGGGTTCAATCCCAGTCCTAGGTGAATGTCTGTGTGGGGTTTCCATTTTCTTTCTGTGGGTTTCTTCCCACAGGCCAAAGATGGGCAAGTAGATTAGACATGGGAAATGCAGGGTCACTGCGATAGAGTGGGATGTTGTTCTGAGGGGTAGTCTGGATGCAATGGACTGAATGGCCTGTTTCCACAGTATACAGACTTTATGAAGTGATGCATTGTACAGTGGAAGAGGAAAAATGTTTGCACTCAAATGTCATCAAATTAATTATGTAGCCTACTAATAATGGTGACCATGAACCCATAATTGACTATCATAAAAACCCATCTGGTTCTCTAAAACCTTTAGGAAGGGAATCTGCTGTCATTTCCTGATTTCACCTACATGTGACTCCAGACCCACAGCAATATGCTTGACTCTTAACTGCCCTCTGAAATGCCCTAGCAATTCAATCAGTTTACAGGCAATTAGGATTGGGCAACAAAAGCTGGGCTTGCCAACAAGAGTTTCAGCCCATGAAAGAATAAAAGAAAGCTTAACAAGTGCAATCATTGCAAAGGAGTTAGCAACAGGAAGGTGTTGGCCTAGTGGTATTGTCATTCGATTATTAATCCAGCAACCCAGGTACTGTTCTACAGACCCAGGTTTGAATCCCATCATGGGAGATGGTGAAGTTGAAGTTAGTTAAAAAAAGGTCTGGAATTAAGAGTCTAATGTGGGCCATGAAATAATTGTTTGGGAAAACCGATTTGGCTCATTAACGTCACTTCGGGAAGGAAGCAAGGCAATTGTTGTTCTTATCTGGTCTACATGTGACTCCAGCCCCACAGAAATGTGGTTGACTCTTAGCTGCCCACTGGGCAATTAGGGATGGGCAATAAGTGTTGGCAGTAGCCAGAAGCAAACACATCCCATGAACAGGTTTTTTTTTAAAAACCTAAATCGAAGTTTTTTTTCACGACTGTTGAACATGGGTCTGAAAGGGTTAATATTGAGGAATGTCATGAACATGGCCCAGCATGTTGATATCATGTGGACTTGTGGGCAAAACAGCTTAGGTCAAGTAGGTGAAAGTTAACACTGCAGATGCTGGAGATCAGAATTAAGATTAGAGTGGTGCAGGAAAAGCAATGTCCGAGGAGCAGGAAAATTGATATTCCGAGCAGGTGCCCTTCATCAGGAATGAGGCTGGGAGCCTCCGGGGTGGAGAGATAAATGGGAGGGAGTTGGGGCTGGGGCGAAGGTAGCTGGACGGAGGTGGGGATAAAGGTGATTGGTCGGAGAGGAGGGTGGAGCAGATAGGTGGGAAGGATGATTGGCAGGTCAATGAGGACGGTGCTAAGCTGGCAGGTTGGAACTGGCGTAAGGTGGGAGGAGGGGAAATGAGGAAACTGGTGAAGTCCTGGGGTTGAAGTGTTCCGAAGCAGAAGATGAGGCATAGGTGGTGAGGGAGTGGTGATGGAGGAGGCCCAGGATTTGCATGTCCTCAGCAGAGTGGGAGGGGGAGTTAAAATGTTGGGCTACGGGGCAGTGGGGTTGATTGGTGCGGGTGTCCCGGAGATGCTACCTAAAGCGCTTTGCGAGAAGGTGTCCAGTCTCCCCAATGTAAAGGAGACCGCATCGGGAGCAATGGTTACAATAACTGACATTTGTGTTTCACAGGTGAAACTTTGATGGATGTGGAAGGCTCCTGTGGGGCCTTGGACGGAGGTGAGGGAGGAGGTGTGGGCACAGGTTTTGCAATTCCTGCGGTGGCAGAGGGAAAGTGCCAGGATGGGAGGGTGGGTTGGGGGGGCGTGGACCTTACTAGATAGTCACAGAGGGAAAGGTCTTTGTGGAAAGCGGATAGGGATGCAAGGGAAATATATCCAGTTGGTGGAGTCCATTTGTAGGTGGCAGAAATGTCACCAGATGATGCAACTTATGCAGAGTTTGGTGGGGTGGAAGGTGTGGACCAGGGGTGTTCTGTCCTTGTTGCGGTTGGAGGGGTGGGGTTCGAAGTTGGAAGTGGGGGGCTTGGATGAGATGCATTGGAGGGCATCTTCAACCATGTGGGAGGGGAAATTATGGTCTTGAAAGAAGGAAGCTTTGGTCAAGTGTCAACAGGAGTGTCAAGATCGCTGTAACAATCTCTATTATAGCAATGTAACCTCCAATAAATTGCAATGAACTTCTTGTAGTTCAATGAAAGAGCTTTTTCCAGTTAGACCAGAAAGTTATTTTCCATTACCACACTGCACATACAAAACTCACCTTATCACTGTACATAATCTGTGTTCCATTATATTTACATTATCATCACATAGTTTGCTTAATCTTTAAATTGCACATTACATATTTTAATAAGATTTTCTTTCTGGTTCATAAACCTAATGGAGACTGATGAAATGCCTCCTTATTATGAAATTAGCTATTGAGGTTTTGTATCTTCTCAGTTTCTTTGGTATTCTGCTGGTCTAACACCTAAGTTTCAGCAGGAGGTAATGGTTGATCCGAGGATATTCAAGGCCATTATAATTGCATTGTTTGTTGAATTTGTTTTGCCAGTAAGGGCAAAGAAAAAATCTTTGCATTTCTTTTCTCAAGAGGCTCTCACCCCATCGGTAGAACAATTGTAATTACAACACAGAAGGAAGGCCATTGGACCAACATTGATGATAGTTCTTCTGTTGGCATCATTCAATGTAATTCTACTTCCCTGGACTTTCCAAATACCCTGGCACATTGTTTTCCATTCAAATATTAATTCGATTTCCTTTTAAATAATCAGTTGGTTTCCGCCTCAGTAGCCACTTCCAGTAAAGCATTTTGAGTTCTAAATGACCATATGTTCAAAAGTAATTCTCCACATTATGCTGCTCCATTTTGCTCAGAATTATGTTGATTCTATTTTTCTCATTAACGTTTTGCTAAACTGTGGAGAGAAACTTTCACAAAACCTAATTATGACAATCTCCATTATCCTTCTCTGCTTCACCCGTAGGTCTGGGACAAGTAAGTTTAACTTCATCCCAAAAACATTTCAGTCCTGGTATCCTTCGGCTAAGTGTCTACTGTACTATTATTTTCAGATTCTTTGCACATATACCAAAAGATTATGATCACTCGGGTTTGTTTCATTATTTCTAATACAGAAACCAATAGAATCATAGAGTCGTTGAGATGTACAGCACAGAAGCAGACCTTGCGCTCCATCTCATCCTTAATCTACTCCCATTTGCTAGCACTTGGTCCATATCCCTCTAAACCCTTCCTATTCATGTCCCCATCCAGTACTGTCACTTTATTTGGAGAATTTTAATACAAAGGATTGTATTCCAAACTCCAATTATCCATGCCAATGTCTTGCACACAGTAATCTTCTCATTTTTTCAATACCTGATGTTTAAAAATGATAAAATCATGAGGGGCATGGGCCAAAGTCTTTTCCCCAGGGTAGGGGGAGTCCAAAACTAGAGGGAATAGATTTAGAGTGAGAGGGGAAAGATATAAAAGGGACGTAAAGGGCAACTTTTTCACACAGAGGGTGTTGTGTGTATGGAATGAGCTGCCAGATGAAGCAGTGGAGGCTGGTACAGTTACAACATTTAAAAGGCATCTGGATGGGTACATGAATAAGTAGGGTTTACAGGGATATGGGCCAAATGTTGCCAATGTAGCTGACTCTTTACTGCCCTCTGGCAGAATAGAGATGGGCAACAAATTCTGGCTTAGCTAGCGACACCATCATCCTGTGAATGAATCTTTGAAAACATGGGACTGGATATCTGGTCAGAATGGATGAGTTGGACCGAAGGGTCTGTTTCCTTATTTACAACTCTACGACTCTAAAGCTTCCTCTTAATTTCCCACATTAATCATTGATCTGTGGGTCCCTCTATTCCTTCTCTCTCTGATATTTTCTTTAAACCAGCTTGTACATATTCCTCAAATGACGAATCAGCTGACAGAGAGGAGAAGAGGTGCAGTGGCTAATGGACTGGTGCAGAGCCAACAACCTGTCTCTGAACATGGGCAAGACGAAAGAGATGGTTGTTGACTTCAGGAGGGCACAGAGTGACCACTCTCCGTTGGATATCAATGGCTCCCCCCGTGGAGATCACCATAGTTGATCGTGAGGAGCACCATAGTTCTTGGCGTACATCTGGTAGAGAATCTCACCTGGACCCTCAACACCAGCTCCATAGCCAAGCAAGCCCAGCAGCATCTCTACATTTTGCACGGGCTGAGGAAAGCCCACCTCCCACCCTCCATTCTCACCACATTCTACTGAGGATCAGGCGGCATCCAAGGAGCAGGAAATCACCACTGAAGGGCTTTTGCCTGAAATGTCGATTTTCCTGCTCCTTGGATTCTGCCTGACCTGCTTGCTTTTCCAGCACCACTCTAATATTGATTCTAATCTCCAGCATCTGTGGTACCCATGTCTGCCTACATTCTCCAGAGGGTTCATTGAGAGCACCCTGAGCTGCTGCATCACTGCCTTGTTTGGGGATTGCACCGTCTCAGATCGTAAGACCCTACAACGGATCGTGAGGACAGCTGAGAGGATCATTGGGGTCTCTCTTCCCTCCATTACAGGCATCTACACCACACGCTGCATCCGAAAGGCTAAAAGCGTTGTGGAAGACCCCACAACACCCCTAAAACTCTTCTACCTCCTGCCATCTGGCAAAAGACACCAGAGCATTCAGTTTCTCATGACCAGACTGTGCGACAGTTTCTTCCCCCGAATCATCAGGCTCCTTAACACAGCATGATTGGGCACTTTACCATCTGAAATACTTTGCACGACTTTGAAATGTCTATTATTTAGCATTCTTCTATTGCACTGAAACTTGCACTTTATGCCGTGTATGATTGTGTAGTTCGTGCTGTCTATGTAGCACCCTTGTTCCTGGAGGAACGTTTTCTCATTTTTTTTTACTGTGTAAGGTGTATGTGATAGAAATGGCAAATATAAAGTTACTCTACCGTACTCATGCTGTGCCAAGTTAAAAATCACACAACACCAGGTTATAGTCCAACAGGTTTAATTGGAAGCATACTGCTCCTTTTTCTCAGTTGTGCGTTTCTCTGCATTCATCATCTATCTGCCCATCTTTCTAACTTCAGCAGGAACTTCAGTTTAAGAAGCAGCAGTAAAAACACTTTGGAAATGCCAATCAAAAGCTCAACCCTCTTCTTGATTTCATTAACCCTGTGAACAATGAGATCTTTCCTGCATACGCTCTTGTTCCATTCGGCACTGACCAGTTTTTGTTCACAACACTCCTTGTTCCATAAGACTCTATTCATCTTCATTCTTCCAATTTTTAATTAGCCAAGGCGAGGAAAGAACGAAACACAAACAGAAATTGCTGGAAAAACTCAACTGGTCTGGCAGCATCTGTGCAGAGAAAGCAGAGTTAAAGTTTCAGGTCTGGTGGCCCTTCCTCCGAACTGATAGTAGCTAGAAAAATGTTGATTTTTGTGCAGAAGATAGGGTGGAGGGAAAGGGTAAGGAGTAAATAATAGGAGAGAATAGAGCCCAAAAAGAGACAAGAACAATTGGACAGACAAAAGAATGGATAACAAACTGGCTGGGAGAGTGAATAGCTGTTAATGGAGACTGTCTGTGAGTAACAATAGTACTGTGTAATGACAGACTACATGATAACAAGGCCTGGTGTGTGGGGTAGGGGGCTAGGACATGGAGGAGTTCAGGTCCTAAAATTATTGAACTCGATATTGAGGCCGGGGGGAGGGGGGCTTCTGGGTCCCCAAGTAGAAAATGAGATGCTGTTCTTCCAGCTTGCACTGAGCTTCACTGGAGTACTGCACCAAGCCTGAGATAGATGTTGGCCAGGGAACAGGGTGGGGTGTTAAAATGGCAGGCAACTAGAAGCTCAGGGTTTTTTATGGGCAGAACGTAGGTGTTCTGCAAAGCGCAGTTTACGCTTTAATTCCCCAATGTAGAAGAGAGCACATTGTGAGCAGCAAATGCAGATGACAAGATTACATGAAGTGCAGGTAAAGTGCTGCTTGGGCCCCTGTATATTGAGGAGGAAGGAGGTAAATGGACAGGTGTTACACCTTCAGCAGTTGCAGGGGAATGTGCCGCGGGGCTGTGGGGGGATTGTTGGGTGTGAAGGAAGAGTGGACCAGGGTGTTCCAGAGGGAATGGTCCGTGCGGAAGGTGGATAAGGGAGGGGAAGGGAATATGTGACTGGAAGAAAGAGAGTCTAGCTGAAGAATTCATCGGTGAAAACTTGTATTTGAAAGAATTTATCTTTGATCCCACTTTACCTCCCCAGTCTGGAGCTTGGGCAAAGACTGCTGCTGGCACATTAACTTGCACCAAGTCTGTTCATCCATCATGTCTGTGCTTACTGAATCACAGAGTCATTCATGTATGGAAACAGACCGTAACAGTCCAACTCGTTAATACTGTCCAAGTTTCCCAAAGCAAACTAGTTCCATTTGCTTGTGTTTGGCCAATACCACTCTCGACCTTCCCTGTTCATGCAAGTGTCCAAATGTTTTTTTAACATTATAACTCCACTTCTTCTTGCAGTTCATTCCACATACGAACCACCCATCTCCATGAAGGCATTGCCCCTCAGGACTCTTTTATATCGTTCTCCTTTCACCTTAAAAATAGGTCCCTAGTAGTTTAGAACTTGCCCACCCTAGGCATTGCTAATCACCTTATCTATGTCCCTCATAATTTTATAATCTTCTATAAGGTCAGCAACCTCCTACACTCCAATGAGAAAAGTCCCAACCTATCCAATCTCTCCTCACAACTCAAAGCCTGGTAAATCTTTTCTGAACCAATGCCAATTTAATAATATTCTTCCTATAGCAGGGCGACTAGAACAGTACACAGTACTCCAGAAGAGGCCTCACCAATACCCTGTACAGCCACATCCCAGCTCCTATATTCAGTGGTCTGCGCAATGAAGGCAAGTGTGCTAAATGCCTTCTTAACCAGCCTGTCCACCTTTTGACAATACATAACTTCTAAGCTGCTTATTGTTATTTTCAAATCTCTCCAAGACCTCCTCTTCCTATTTCTGTAACCATCGTCCGTTCCTGCATTCATTCGATTGTAGTCCTTCCACATGTCTGGTCTTCATCTATAAACCATTCACAGATGAAATGACTTCAGATTCTTCCATTTAAAACTCTGCAATTCTCTCTCTCTCTTTGTCTCTCTTTGCCAGTCTTTCTGCCAGTACGATGCTCCTTAAAACCCTTTTTTTGGGGGTATTCTAATAAATCTTTACTTGGTTTGATGTCACGTTTCATTGGAAAGCCCCCCCCCACCCCCAACCTCGGGTTGTATTTGCCTCCATAAAGGCACTGCATAAATGCAGGCTCTTGTTGTTGCTTTGTGACTGCTTAGAGGTTTCTCCCATGGAGTGAAAAATTTATTATTGTTGTTGTTGGAGGAGAAGACAGAAAAACTCAACCGATTACATGTGCAGAACCCAAAAAAATACTCTCGCACCAAGAAAATGAAGGGAAACATTAATGCACCTAAAGAAATCTTTTCATCCGTCTGCTTTAACGGTTGCAGAGCACTCGAAAGATTTCCACTCCCCCCTCACCCCTCTCCCAAGCTTTAACTTGACAAGATATGAAATCTAAATAGTGCAGTGACGCATAAAGGGGTCACAGCAATGAGTCACACCCCAGCACTTCATCTGCAAGATGTCTGTTTCTTGCAGGAGGCAGTTTGTGAGCTGTGGCTTCACGGGGGATAACTTCTGTCAGACATTCAGCTGAGGGATTCAGTGAAGGGGCAGGCACAGAGAAGTGTTCTTTAACCTTTGCAAGACGCTGCTGTGGAATTTCTGAATCTCACTGATGCATGAACAACAAGGAGAGAGGCAGATGTTAGTTTTTATTTGCACAGTTAATTTCCTCATTCCTTTGTTCCAAAACGATCGTGTTAATTGGCAAATGGTCCACGCTTCATCCATTTTACAGATTGTCCCTCGTGTGTCGCCACACTGGGAACTGCAAAATATGTTAAAATTGTCCCCCTCTCTTACTTGCTGATAAACTCACTCATGGTATTTGGAAGTGTGTAGTAGCTCCTTAGAGGATTAAGATGCCCTTTCTTTGTTTCAGAAGATAGAAAGCTCTTTGTGGGCATGCTGGGAAAACAGCAAACGGAGGACGACGTCAGGAGACTATTTGAATCCTTTGGCTCCATTGAAGAGTGTACCATTCTTAGAGGCCCTGATGGAACCAGTAAAGGTTAGTTACCCCTTTCAACCTCAATCCATTGCTTTCCTTTTTTGTATGGTTATAGGGCAGCAAAGTAGGACAGTCTCTAGATTAGAGTGGTGTGGGAAAAGCACAGCAGGTCAGGCAGCATCCGAGAAGCAGGAAAATTGACATTTCAGGCAAAAGCCCTTCATCGATTTTCCTGCTCCTCGGATGCTGCCTGACCTGCCGTGCTTTTCCAGCACCGCTCTAATCTTGACTCTAATCTCCAGCATCTGCAGTCCTTGTATTTACCTAGGACAGTCTCTAGTCAACTCAGCCTGAAAATGTTCTGCAGGTGAGTTTACTGAGTTAACTCATGGTCGTGTGGTATTAGGCAGCTTGGTTTAACAAAGCGATTGACATCTGACAAGTTAATTGGTTTGTTAATTTACTGACTTGCTGATCATTCAAGGGACATGCCGAGTTAGCTCAGTTGGTCTGAGATGTGGAATGATGCCAACAGCATAGGCTCAATTCCAGCCCTGGATTAGAGTGGTGCCGGAAAAGCACAGCAGGTCAGGCAGCATCTGAGGAGCAGGAAAATTGACGTTTCTGGCAAAAGCCCTTCATCAGCTGTATTCCTGATGAAGGGCTTTTGCCTGAAACGTCGATTTTTCTGCTCCTCAGATACTGCCTGAACTGCTGTGCTTTTCCAGCACCACTCTAATCTAGAATCTGGTTTCCAGCATCTGCATTCATTGTTTTTACCTCAATTTCAGCCCGGCTGAGGTCACCGTGTCAGAAGTCACATGACACCCGGCTTTATACGGCAACTCAGTGGCTCAGTGATTAGCACTGCTGCCTCGCAGCATCGGGCCCTGGGTTCATTTCTACCCTCAGGTGACTTCTGTGTGGAGCTTGCACATTCTCGCTGTATCTGTGTGTGTTTCCTTTGGTTGCTCCAGTTTCTTCCCGCAGTCCAGAGATGGGTGGGTTAGCCATGGTAAATTGCTCCATAGTGTTCAGGGATGTGCAGGCTAACTGAATTAACCATGAGAAAATGTGGAGATATAGGGTAGAGGAGTGGATGGGATGCTCTTTTGAGGGTTGATGTGGACTCGATGGGCCAAATGGTCTGCTTCCATTCTATAGGGATTCTATGAGTCCAACAGGTTTATTTGAAATCACAAGCTTTCAGAGCACTGCACCAGATCACCCGCCGAAGGGACAGCACTACGAAAGCTTGTGATTTCGAACAAACCTGTTGGACTATAACCTGGTGTTGTGTGACTTCTGACTTTGTCCACCCCAGGCAATACCGGCACCTCCACATTCAGGTAACCATGAAAGACTTTCCTTCTCAACCTCTCCCCTCATCTGGGAAATGGTGACCCACAGGTTAAACTCACCATCAGTCATCTCTTTCTCTCTCTCCAATGGCCTTCTGGGATCATTGAAAACCTTGCCTTCACCTTGTTAAGTTATAAAACTAAGATTAGCAGACTCGTTAAACTGATTAATTGCTGTACGCTGTTGGAATAGTTGATTGTCCTATTATTCAATCATGGATGTGCATATCACAGATAAGACCAGTGTGCGTTGTCCATCCCTGAGGAAGTGGTGATGAGCCACCTTCCTGAAGTCTGTGTGACGAAGGGAGTTAATCAGTGCCATTAGGAAGAGAATTCCCCAATTATGACCAAAGGACAGTGAGAGGACAACAATGTCATTCCAGGTGAAACTGATGTGCGGCTGGGAGGGGAACTTGCGGTTGGTTGTGTCTCCAAGAGTCTGCTGCTCTTATCTTTCTCGGTGGTTAAAAAATCATGGGGTTTGGAAGGTGTTGAAAAGCAAGCCTTTGCCGTTAGTGCAGGGCATCTCTTGTACAGTACACACTGCTGCCACTTCCCATCATTGGTGAAGGCAGGGAATGTTGAAGGTGGTAGATGGGGTGCCAATCAAGCACTCCCTGCTTTGTCCTGGATGATGTTGAGTTTCTTGAGTGCTGTTGGAGTATATTCATTCAGGCAAATGGACAAGTGTATTCTGTCTTGTACCTTGCAGCTGATGGAAACCCTTTAGGAGTTTAGAGATAAATTACTTGCAGCAGAATGTCCAGCTTCTGACATATTCTCTTTTACTAGACAATTTACCTGGCTGCTCTAGTTAAGTTTCTGATCAATGGTGACCTGAAGACACTGATTGAGAAACAGTTTGTGAGTCCGATGTGACACTTCTTTCAGTTTGAAGAAGGGTTGTACTGGACTGTAAACATCAACGCTGTTTCTCTCTCCGCAGTTGCTGCCAATACTGCTGGGTTTCTCCAGCAATTTCTGTTTTTTTTTTAAATTTCAGATTGCCAGTATCTGCAATATTTTGCTTTTATTCAAGATGTTGATCAGTGAGGAGGGGGTGGCTAGGGCAGGTAAGGGTTTCAGCAATGTCAGTGCCATTGAGTGTCAAAGGGAGATGGTCAAAGTCTGACATTCGCCAGGTAAGAAGAAAGGCAGTCTGCTTTCAGTAACTAAGGGAGTGGAGTTGATGTTTCAATATGGCCCTGCTTACTGCATTTTTCAATTGAAACCAAAAGGCCATGGGTTGACCTGATAGACACAGAGTAAGTTGTTTCCAGCTGTGGAGAAAAATGTTTTCATCTGTAGGGGACTCCAGAATCAGAACTTATAAAGACAAAACAGTCACTGATAAGTCCAAAAGATTTAGGATTGAAATTGGCACTTTTGAAAGGGTAAGTGAGCAACATAAATGCACTTGAGAGAAAGCTAAGTATATCGGGGAGGAACAAATGCAGGGTCCTGCTGTTGACAAGGGAAGGGGAAGTGACGAATAAAGGCTAGAATGGACCAGTTGGGTCAAATGGCCACTCCCTATACTGTGGGCTCATTGTAATTCTGTGATACATCCTTGCAGTGCTGGAGTGGTGGTCTGGCACCTTGTGGAACATCAAGTGAATGAGGCATTGTGAGCAATAATCATACAATGAGATAATCCTCTCTGCTCTCTTGTCTCTTTCTTCTCATCTCCTAGGCTGTGCGTTTGTAAAATATTCCTCTCACGCAGAAGCCCAAGCAGCCATTAACAGCCTGCACGGAAGCCAGACTATGCCAGTAAGTCAGACACAAAGAAACAAGCTCATGAATAATTTGCGGCTTGCAGAATGCACTATTATGTCGAAAGATGATATTTACTTCTCTTGCATTGTCGCTGTTATTATAAAAAGTTTTTGCAACAGTTTCCCACCTCTGCCTTATTAAAATAATGCTACGTAGATAAATGTATCTGCAAATATCCATCCTCGAACAGTGCCATACAGTCCCAGTTTTTCAATGCAAACTTTTGCTTGCCTGAAGATTCGAGTCTTTAACCTCCTCCCCTCGTCAGCTCAGAGGACAAGTGCCACTTTTTCAAAGTGGTCAAGCCAAAGGTTGTAATGTACCATTAGCTTTTTAAATTTCCTTTTCATTGTCTCTGATCTTAGTGTCATTTCTCACGATGAAGGTGTACTGCTGCCAACAGTTAACCACACCGCATCCAAACCCCCATGTTTCCACTGAATCAAATAGTCATAGGATAGCTCAAATCCTCCAATGTCCAGCCTGTCCTTATAACTTAAACCATCCAGCCTCAATAACATCCTTTTAAATCTATTCTGCGCCCTTTCCAATTAAGTTCTATCCTTCCTATAGCAAAGTGACCTTAACTGCAGACAGTACTCCAAAAATGAACTTAAAAGATTTAGAAGAATGAAGGGAGATCAAGTTAAGGTATTCGAGATGATAAAAGGTGTGGATAAAATAGACGTGGAGTGAATGCTTCCCCTTGTCGGCCATTCTAGGACAAGATATCACAGTCTTAGGATAAGGGGTAAAAAATTTAAAACAGAATTAAAGTGAAACTACTTCTCCCAAAGGGTTGTGAATCTGTGGAATTCCCTACCCCAAAGTGCAGTGGATGCTGGCACAGTGAGTAAGTTTAAGGAGGAGTTAGACAGATTTTTAATTGGTAATAGGTTGAAGGGATATGGAGAGAAGTCAGGAAAATGGGGGTGAGGAGCATATCAGCCATGATCGCATGGTGGAGCAGGCTCGATAGGCCGAATGGCCTAATTCTGCTCCTATACCTTATCAACTTATGAACGTCCTGTACAGCCTTGCAGGCAGAAATTGGAAGATTCCAGCCACATCCTGCCGAAAGATTCTTATCCTCGTCAACAGCTGAATAAGCACCACTAAGTCTGCTGCTGTGCTTTAACTAATCTTTAGGAAAGTTTCAGTACTGATCGAGTTGTACTCTGAGGTTGGCTGTTGTTGAAGTACTAGTGTCAATGGAATAGAGAAGCATATGGCAGAAAATGTCTTGTACTTATGTAACACTGATGGTAGCACTCTACTCACTGCATGAAATACTCTTGAGGGCTGATCTTTGAAGTTAGTAGCTTTAATCCCAGGAGCTGCAAGAGCTTCCTAATTAGAAAAGCTACCCCATTCACACTCAGTTCAGGTCACGCTGTCCATATGCTTCAGGAAGCCGTGAACTTAGGTCTGTGCTGGAAGTGGTGGTGAGGGGAAGAAAATAAATTAATTTTCTTTTCTCTCTCCCAACCCTGATAAATTCATACCTTTCAGTTTGCACAGGTTTGCTTTACCAAACTGGGGATGGAGGGTTTCTGAGAAGAGATTCTTTCAACAGTGGTCTTAATCTTATCTCATTTCTTGATGTGCAAATAATTAATGAAGGAAAAGGTGTTAACTTTTCTAACTTGATGTCACAATCAATGAGGCAAGGTGGAAGAAACCAAAATAACTTGTGCTTGTACAGCTCCTCCCAGGGTCTCAGGGCATTTCTAAGTTTTTTACAGCCACTCTTAAAGAATAGTCATTGTTATAATGTGGAAACAGAACCCATGGGAGAAACTTTACCATCTCCTATCAGCTGCTTGGAGACTGATTTTGGGAATTGGAACATCATATTGCAGCTGTATAGGACGTTGGTGAGGCCACTTCTGGGGTAGTGTTTGCAGTTCTGATCACCGTACTATAGGAAGGTTGTCATTAAGTTGGAGAGAGTGCGGAAAAGATTTACCAGGGTGTTACCCAGACTGAATTATAAGGAGAGGCTGGATAGGCTGGGAATTTTTTTCCCTGAAGCGTAGGAGGTTGAGAGGTGACCTTATAGAGGTTTATAAAAACATGAGGAGTATTGATAAGGTGAATGGCAGGTGTCTCTTCCTTAAGGTGGGGGATTCAAGACTAGGAGGCTTTTGGTTAAGGTGAGAGGAGAAAGATTTAAGAAGGACACAGGGGCAACCTTTTACACTGAGAGTGGTTTGTGCGTGGAATGAACTTTCAGAGGGAATGGTGGATGCAGGTGCATTTACAACATTTAAAAGACATTTAGGTAAGGACATGAACAAAAAAATGTTTGGAGGGACATGTGTCAAATACAAACACATGGGACAAGTTTAGTTTGGGATTTTGGTCAGCATGAATGGAAGGGTCTGTTTCCATACTGTATGACTCTATGACTCGATGATGTTGTAGAGGTTTATAAAATCATGAGGGGCTTAGATAAGGTGAATAGTGAAGGTTTTTTCCCTAGGGTAGGAGAGTCCAAGACACAACAGCATAATTTTAAGGTGAGAGGGGAAAAGTTTAAAGGGACTTTTTCACACAGAGGGTGGTGCGTATATGGAATGAACTGTCAGAGGAAGTGTTAGATGCAGGTACTGTCACAATATTTAAAACACATTTGGACAGTTACATGAATAGGGAAGCTTTAGATGGAAATAGGCCAAAACACAGGCAATGGGGACCAGGTTAGTTTGGGAAACATGATCAGCATGGATGAGTTGGACCGAATGATCTGTTTCTGTGCTGTATGACTCTATGACTCTGGTATAAAGCAGTGCGGTGCCTGTCCATCTCATATTCGCCTGCCCTGACCTGGCTCCTATCTTAGAGGAGGTGATGGAGCAGGTGAGAGGCCAGTTGACATCTTTAAGTGGACAAATAATGGCCACAATTGCCATGCCCTACTCCTGTCACCATTTTACCTGGGGCAGATGTTATCTCTCAGTACATCTT